>NW_026294595.1:96590183-97820183 GCF_007827085.1 Peromyscus californicus insignis | reverse complement strand
CATAAAAGCTTATTGAAAGTTTGTTTGGTTTTTTTTTGTTAAGATAACATTAACAAATTGCCTTTTCCCCCAGTAAGCATAAGGAGCACCTAGCATAATAATGTAACCAGACACATCTCAGCTTTCAGGGCTTTTCCTAGTACCCAAGCCCAGCATAGATACGTAACATATAGTTGCTATTTAATAGCTGTTTGGTGTCAGTATACTCTTAAATTATTGACGTTTTGTAGCTGGAGTTTTCTCCAGTCCTGCCTGGCCCATGGTCAGGACAAATCTCTCTCTCCCGCCAGTCCTGCAGCTGTTCAGACCCAACCGAGTAAACACACAGAGACTTATATTGCTTACAAACTGTATGGCCGTGGCAGGCTTCTTGTTATCTAGTCCTTCGATCTTAAATTAACCCATTTCTATTAATCTATACTTTGCCACATGGCTCGTGGCTTACCAGTATCTTACATGTTGGTACTCATGGCAGCGGCTGGCAGAGTCTCCTCTGCCTCAGCCTTCCACTTTCCAGAATTCTCCTCTCTGCTTGTCCCGCCTATACTTCCTGCCTGGCTACTGGCTAATCAGCCTTTTTATTTATCAATCAATCATCTTTCTTAAGCATGTTGTAAAAAGGAAAATGCAAACTCCCTGTATCATGCCAGAAGAAAGAGCCATCTTCTGATATGGGACAGGAGAAAAACCAAATTAATTAAGGGACTATTCCATTACTACTAATCTCAATTCTTTGATTCTATTCTGATTCTTTAAACTTTTCTTTTTTTTTTTTTTTTTTTTTTTTTTTTTTGGTTTTTTCGAGACAGGGTTTCTCTGTGTAGCTTTGCGCCTTTCCTGGGACTCACTTGGTAGCCCAGGCTGGCCTCGAACTCACAGAGATCCGCCTGGCTCTGCCTCCCGAGTGCTGGGATTAAAGGCGTGCGCCACCACCGCCCGGCCTCTTTAAACTTTTCTTAAAGTATGGATTTTATATCAAAATTTACAAGATTAATATATATATATATATCCATTTTAAACTTTGTTAAGATATTAATGATCATATAGAGTAGTAACTAATTCTAGAAAAAAAAAAAGCTTCAATTAGCTGCCTATACATGTCTTTGTGTTAGAGTCTCTTATCAGTTTTCTGCAGGAAATCACGGCCAGACCTAACATCAACTGAAGTCTCCAGGAGGAAGATGGGGCCCCACAACAACAATAATTCCACATAGCAAGAATTCATTAAAAGCCGCTTGGCTGGGCTTGGCGGCCTGCCCCTGTTTCCTGCCTCAGCTGCCGGCTCCCTGCCTCGGCCCAGGTTGGCCTAGGCACCAGGCCTGACTGCCTGTAGCTACAAGTGGTTACCCGCAACTGAAGCTACTTGCAGCCAGATTGACAACTCAAGCGGCTCAGGCTTAAAAGAAAAAAAAAAAAGCCAGAGCTACAAACAACTCAGGCCCTGCCAGAGCTACCATCCAGCTGCTTAAGGAAGCCAAAGCCCAGGCTCGACTCGGCTCAAGCCAGAACACGTGGCGCTTTCTTTCTTTCTTTCTTTCTTTCTTTCTTTCTTTCTTTCTTTCTTTCTTTCTTCCTTCCTTCCTTCCTTCCTTCCTCCCTCCCTCCCTCCCTCCCTCCCTCCCTCTCTTTCTTTCTTTCTTTCTTTCTTTCTTTCTTTCTTTCCTTCTTACTTTTCTTTCTCTCTCTCTCTCTCTTTGTCCCGCCTATACTTCCTGTCTGGCTACGGGCCAATCAGCATTTTTATTTATCAATCAATCATCCACAGCAAAGTTTGTATACTGAAAAGTAAAGACTGGGTATCTCTGCCAGGGAAAGAAGTACTATTAAAAATCCTGTGCACTGGCTGTATCACATTGTCTGCCTGTCCAGGGGATATGATAATGCACGATATAATTCAGGATTAGGGAATACGACCATGACGCCCTTGGGCTCTGCAAAACTTCCCATCCCCTTTGAGGACACCCTTTAAGATTATATTCCCATTTCAAGTAACTAGGGCTAAATTACTTGCAGGAGTAAAGTCTGAATCTGTGTTTGACAATTTCAACACGTGTCTTTAAGGCTTATCAAAACCTGTCAAAGGACGGGCAAGATATCGCAGCAGCTAAAGGTGCTTGCTGCCAACCATGAGGGTTTAATCCTCATACTTCACCTGGAGGGAGAAAATTGAGCTGTCCTCTGATGTCTGTCCACATGCACCCATGAACACACACACACACACACACACACACACACACACACACACACATACACACACACACCAGATAGATAGATAGATAGATAGATAGATAGATAGATAGATAGATAGATAGATAGATAGATAGGATATGATAGGTAGGTAGGTAGGTAGATAGATAGATAGATAGATGATAGATAAATAGACAGACAGATAGACAGATATAGATAGGTAGACAGACAGATAGGTAGATAGGTAGATAGATAGATGAAAGATTTAATGTAACACTAATTTTTAAAAAACCTATTTCCTCTGCTGCCCTTTTATTTTGGTTTGTCATGGCTACCATGATAGACACCACAGTGTCTCATCTTACACAGAAGAAGATTATTTTCTCACTGTTCCAGATGTGGTGAATCCAAAAAATCAAGAAGATGACAGGATTGATTGTTGTGAGACCTATGTCCTCTCCCTTTTTGTCCATCTCAAGGCCATCCTTTTGAGGGGTGGGCACCCCAGGTGTCTTCTTTGTATCCAAATTTCTTCTTCAAAAAACATCACTCAGATTTGATTAAGGTACCTTTAAGGGCTTCATTTAAACTTAATCCACTTCCCTTTGGGCCTTATCTCCAAATTCAGTCACAGGGTAGAGTACACTACTGGGACCACATTTAACCTTAATTACCTCTTCAAAGGCTCTGTCTCTAAATATTTTGATATAGGTAGGACAGACTATTATTAGTTCATTTAGTTTAATTACCTCTTCAAAGACTCTATCTCTTAGTTGCAACCACATTTGCTTATGGGAGTTAGAATTGGAACAAGTGAATTCCAAGGGACAAGGGTCCAATTCTGCCCACAGTAGACACCAAATCTGTGAGAGCCATTCTGAAACAAAGCAACCAGAATGGAAATCTGTTAAAGAAAAGGCACTGGCACAACTGGCCTCACTAAGAAGCTTTGTGATTAAACCATGAGGCTCATTCACCTGCCCTTGAGGAAACCTTTCAAATCTTTTTTCATTTCCTTAGCACAAAGGAAATGTGAAGCCAGCTTTTCAATACTGGAAATATTGGAAAGATTCGTCAAAAGATGGAAGGTCAACAGCAACTAAAGCCAATTTTTCTGAATGAAGTAGGAAATTAAAGAACAAAAGTAAAATAACGAGTAGTTAAAACTACCATACACATTTTAGTTCTCTGAACTATCCTACCACATATGAATAAAGGCTAAATCAGTTAATACATACGAGCAACCTAGAAAATTAGCTAACATAAGGTAAGTGTTCTGCATATGACAGCCTTCAGTGTTGCTTGTGATAAGGGTGGGAGATAGAAATTGGCCATTTAAGAGCAGAGAACTGAAAGGGAACAATCCCATTGTTGTCCTTGACCAGAAGCCAGGAATGTTAGGAAGGAGCTGCTTCATCTCATCTCTCCTGTCCTAAGTCAGAGGACCTGCTAGGAGCCATTCCCAAGAGTGTAACTGGAACCCCAGTCCAGACATGAATCCTTTTTTGTTAACAGTTCTGAAATTGGATCTCTGAATTCTTATGATGGAAATGGGTTGCGTGTATCCCCCAGTTTCATCCCACATCCTAAATGATTTCAGGGTCTCTTAAGTAAGAACTGTTATAGTAGTGTTGAAGACCATTGTGGCCCATGACACAAGAACTCTTGGTCAAAAGAATGGAATCTAATTTTTGCTTTGGTGGAGATATGATGGTTCTGATTTGCTTCAAAGATTAGAATATTATTTACCATTTCTTCTTTCCTTAAGAGTTAATTCAGTTAGACTTGTTAATCACCTCGCCAAAGGACAAACCCTAGGGAAAGCTTATTCACCTAAAAACACAATAAGAAGATGGGAGAAATAATTATCCCCTTAATGAGATGATGTGTTTGTCTTTCTCAGAATCCCTACTGTTGGTGTGGAAGGTTATAGGGTTTCCATCACGCAGCAATGTGGAGCCTTCCTACTTTTCTTTTCTCAGTTACTCAGAAAAGCAAAACTTTTCCTTTTTCTTCCTTCTATCTTTTTCTTTCAGATGTTGGTCAAAACCTCGGTATACTTTCACCCATGCTCTTAGCGGCCTCACTCTTTCTCTGAAGACCTCTCCCCATCTCCCATGTGGCTGCTTGCTGCTCTCCATTGCTGAGCATGACAGCCTAGCTCAGTCAAAGAGTATGATTCTCTCTCTCCCTCCTTCTCTATCTTCCCCTTCTGGGCAGCTGCCAAGATACACTGCTTGTTTCCTCTGTTGTTATCAATCAAGCTTTAATAAAAATTGTCTTCGGCTTTGCTTCTGAGTGTGTTTATAAATTGTTTTACTAACAATACTTAAACCCAGAGAGAGGAACCTTGTTTCGCAGGCAACACTTATGCTATCTAAGATGTTTGTTGTTCACCTGTGGTATCTCACTGAGCTGCACTGCATGGCCCTTCCCCATCATTCAGACTCCAGATTCCCTTGAACAGGCTCCACTTAGGAGTTCCAAGTGTTTTGGAATTCAACCTCTCTTTTGAAGCAGAAGAGCCACTGATGAATGTGCTGTTTTGAGTCTAGCCTACTTATCAGCTTTGAGAATTTCCTTAGAGGTTGCTTTATGATTGAATCCCTTTCTTCAGAAGAAACTATTGACCACTCTATTAGACATACCAGATACAAAGGGCTTGAATTACACAACTGTTCAGGGAAGGCTTTTGCAGCCTGTATTATCATTAGCCAGGAAGAAGCAGTCTTTATATTAATCAGGTCCCCTAAGGATGTTGACAAGGATAATAACTCTTTCCCAATGTGCTAATAGAACTCTCAATTGTTTCATTTCAAAACAAGGCAGGAAAAAGGCTTTGGAAAAGAATACACATTTTTAATAGAAGCTATAATTCTGTGTGAAGGGTTTTCTGAATAGTTTTCACAAGAAATGAAATTATGACACTTATCCCCCTGATACGGCCATTGAAGAAGTGAAACCAAAGTCTTGTCACCCTTTGCAATAGAGGTTTATAAGGAGTTGGTTAGGCTTATGTGACTTCTGTCCATGGACTTTTGCTTTGCTTTAAAAACAGAACATTGGTGCTGTTAACTTTTGCTTCATCTGATAGCACATATTTATGAAAAATAAATGGTATTACAACACTGAATTCATCCAGATTTAATATTTTTAAAACAAATAGCAAGCCCAAAACATAAAAGAACCTTGCGATAACTGCAGCTATGTGGGGTACTGATAAGCACAGGCAGTACCATTTAACAGACATCACCCTACTGAGTGAGATGTGTAAGCCCACCTTGGCTTAGTTTAATGGGTCAGAAATGTCTATCTTGTCTGGGTATATTTTTCCCCACCCCCCCAGTAGATTACCAGAGACCTAAGCAGAACTGAGTTCTTTTTAGTCTGAGTCCTCCAGAGAGCATGCTGTGCTTTATTGCTAAATAAGACCTTCTTTTGTGTTCATACCCACTACTCAGTCTCCTAAGAACAGTATAAAATTCCCTATAAATTTTGAAACACATTTAGACATAGAAGATAGACAATTAATGCATCTCAACTTTCCAGAGAGTTGAGTTCAAGCAAGTAGCCCCCAAAGCCCAGACCAATGAGTACTATTTCCATCTTAATTGAGAGGAGAAAAGACCAAAAAGTAGTCCTTAAATCAACCCTGTTTTGGACCACTGACTTTCTCACCCAGTTAAGAGTCATTTGCAGTTAGTATACAGAATTCCAGCCTCTTGTGGGAATAAGAACCTACAGAGCAAGTCTGATCCACTCCTCTCATTTTACAGATGAGCAAACTGAGGCCTACGGAGGATTTGCCACTTCTCTAAGTCCACATCCTAGCTAATGGCTCAGCCAGGATATTGGTTAAAACAGCTGACCCTCCTAGCACTGTAATGATATCCCCTTCAGAGTTTGGAAGAAGCTCAATATTGTATTTTAGTCTAGCTCTCAAGTAAATTAAAGCTTAAAATATAAACCTAATGATTTTAGGTAACAATTTGCAATAGCCTAAACAAAACAGGTCTTAGGAGAGGGAGAAGTATGGGAAAAGATGCTTGCCAAGTTCGTGGGCCCTTAGGGTCTTTCCTCTCCAGTCGAGAATTCCTCATGTATTTTGGAGAGGATTTGTTTCTTGGCTCCTTAGACCTGGGGGCACCTTTCCTCTGCTTTTTCTTACTATGGCTAAATAGCGAGAGTGAGAGTGTGGCTGTACCCACCCTTTCATCTCTTCTTGTTGGTGTCCTAGTTTAGGTTGAAGAACAAGAAGGAGGCAGCTACGGAGAAGGGAAAATGTTGGCGTGGTTCTTAGAATCTAATAAATAAAGATGGTATCTGGAATCATAGCAATAAAATGTTCATGCAAAATTAAACGTGTGTAAACACAACTTGGAATGCTGGCATCTCTGCTACAGAGCAGGACTAGAAACTAGTGGAGCACATATGCTATTTGGAGTCTTGTAGAAATGAGACTGGCAGCATAGTCCCAAATTCAGAAGTGGTCGGTGATGTGAGTACCTGGTAGAAGAGCAAAGAATGCCAAAGTAATTGCATGTTCAGGGGTACTACCTACTCTTGAGCTGGACATTTCAAAGAAGACAGGAGGATCACAGCCACAGACTCATATTGGTCTGCCTGATTTCAGTTTGACTTGATTTAGAAAGAAACTCAAACTAATTGCATTGTTCATAGGATTTTAGGGCAGGCTACTACACCACACCTGCACTATAAGCCACAAATAGGTCACTGAATATCTGCAGAAAAGTCTACATGGGAGTACGCAGGGGAGCTGGGATACAAGACAGGATGGCATCATTGTGGTTGGCATTGTCCACTCTTCCCTGGGCACATGTTTCTATGGGCCAGAGGGAAGGGTACTTATCTGTGCTGGGACACTGGTGGTTGTCAGCACTTGTGGTCTTTGTGGGGGAAGCAAAGAGTTATTGCCATTGCTCTGTTGCACTGCTTTTGGGACTGCAAATGAGACTCCCTATTAATGAATCATGCACGCAGATGTCCAGGGTCTCTGCAAACCCTGGTATTAACATGGCCATCGTACATTTTAGGGGAGAGCTCTGGGAACCTGTTGGCCTGATTTCAGTCTGACTTGATTTAGAAGGCAGCTCAGACTAATTGCTTTGTCCACAGGATTTTAGAGCAGACTAGTACACCACACCTGCACTACAAGCCACAAATAGGTCACTGAGTATCTGCAGAAAAGTCTGTAGAACTCTTCATGAGAGAAGGGACATCAGAAAATGAAACAACTTGACATCCCTTGCTTGCCAGGCATGGCATCCATAGAAGGGGTTTGAGCCAGCCTCTGGCTCTACTGTGTGTACTAAGGCCTAGTGCAGTATGTGCAATTCTTTTATTTTTTTGAGGCGATTCTGTGTGGATTCAGTACAAGTTAGCCCTAGGAATGTTTTGTTCAATAAACTTTATTTAAAAATGTGTCCTCCCATGATAACATACTATTATTTCAACAATGCAGGGGGATGCAAAAGTTTAATCCAAGGATTTTGCAATGTTCTGCTTCTTAAGAGAAACTGAAATGTAGCAACTCTTTCTATGCGAAAGAGTCTTTCATAATTGATTCTGTCACACATTTTTGGCATAGGAATCATCATTCATACAGTTAATATAGTTCATATCATTTCAGAGCAGAGGATGTACAGGTAAGGCCCACTTCTCAGAAAACAGTAATCCCATATTATAGCAGAGAGTTAATTAAAAAAGAAGGTATACCTCCATTCAAGTGAGTGTATCTGCACCAAGGCAAACTACCTACAACTCCCACCCATTCGTTCAGTTGGATACCCATGTTCAGTGAAGATCTGTCATAGATCTGTAATAGCCATGACATTTTTCTTGTAGATATTAACACTTTACAAAACCAACAAGAAACCTGTGGGAGAGACCTGGAATCAGCAAGGTGATCTTTTAAAGAAAACTGCAAAACAGACATAGAACTTCAAAGTGGAACTTTGAAGCAGACCAAGACATAATCTTTAGTAGAAGAGAATGTGATAGTGAATTCAGAACCATGTCAGTAAAATGGAAAAAAGTGGGAGGCCCTGAGAACTTTGAAGGCTTTCTCATCTCAGATGTGCATAGCTCAGCCAGTTAAAGTGCTTGACAAAGCCGTGACCATTACTGCCATTACAAAAAAGAGCCTTTCTGGGTCCTTGCCTCATAAATTCAAAGAATGAAATTAAGAGATCACAAAGGATGAGTTTTGGTCAGAATTTATTACAGAATTATAAGTAGTAGTAAGAAAGGAAGAAGACAGGCAAAGCTCCAGTACAGCAAGAATGGGTCCCAGGTAATGTGTTGCTATCAAGCTGACTGTCTCAGGGCTCTTCATAGACCTTATGGTAGAAACTGGGATGTCGCATAGGAAGGTGAGTTGACCAGTCCAGTCAGCCTACCCACCATGTGCCCAGGTACCTTCAGTTTTACTTCCTCAGGTTTAGCTTCAAGAAAGAGATGGTAATCAAGATTGTGTGAAAGAAGTAAAAGATAACAAGAAACCAGAGCAAAACCAGAGACCTGCTCTGGCATTTTTGGCCTCCAACTGTGACAAAAAGCAAGGATATTTCTAGCTTTGGGGTGAGAATGGGGGTCCCTATCTCAACTGCCCAAGCAGTTTCTTTCATTCTCATCATTAGTACTATTTTAGGGTCACACAATTCCACAGGTGATCATTATCCAAAATAAATACTTTCTTTAGGATCATACAATTTGTTGCTGGAAAAGAAATATGGATCATTTAGTCCTCTCTAGTCAGCTTACAGTTAAGATATGCATATAGCTAATTGCTGAATTGCTAGATAACAATGAAGCCCAGAGTAGATGCCAGCACTCATGAGAAGAAGGTCAATTCACATTTCAGCCTGCCAACCTCAATGCTGCATATATCCATACATCTCTTAGTTGCACAGTATATCATTTAGTTTGATAGTCTGCTACTAGATGGCAATCTGTGTTTATCCTACCTGTTTCCCTCCCATATTAATGGCATTCATTATACCTCTGTATATTTTCATCTTTGCAAGGGTAATAATAATGTTATTCTAATCTAGCCTTTCAAAGATATAAGATTGTGGTGATTTAAATAAGAATGGATCCTATGGCTTAATATATTTGAAATCTTATTCCCTATTTTATGAAACTGTTTGGGAAGTATTAGAAGGTATGGCCTTTTTAGAAGAGGTATGTCACTCAGGTGGGCTTTAAGGTTTCAAAATCCCATTCCCAGAGTTCCCCCCACCCCCATCTCCTACATGCAGATAAGAATGTAAACTCTAAGCTACTGTTCCAGTGCCATGCCTACTTGCTGGCATGATCGTTATCATAATAGCCATGGACTCTAACCCTATGGAACCGTAATCCTCCTTTATAAGTAGCCTTGGTCATGCTGTCTTATCATAGCAAAACAAAATAATGAAGACTATGATATTCAATGGTGACTGTGGAAGCAGAAGGTAGGATCTATGAAATACAAGTTTGCATTGGCTGATATCCAGGTTTCTTGTCATCTTAGGATCTGGTTTTACTAGCATGACAACTTTGAGGTGTTCTCTTCTGCTCACTTAGTTTCTGCCTTAGTACTGTTATGTCTTTCTTGAGGGAGAGCCTCAATATCATTCCATCATAGCATGAAGAAGAGCATTAAAATAGTATTTTCAGTCTTCTTCTTTCTTCTGTGTCTTCCCCATAGTGTCCCATTCATGACATACCCACTCCTAGACACATACATACATACATACATACATACATACATACATACAGCGAGAGAGAGAGAGAGAGAGAGAGAGAGAGAGAGAGAGGGGCCCGGGGTGGGGGGGCTTTAGTGCACATGGTAATGTGTTGATATTTTAAATGTCACTGCATATACAACAGAGTTAGTGTACCGTAGCTTAAGTCCAAATACAATTTAATGCTGCCCCAAATGGTGCTGCTGCCGAGACTCGTCTGCTTTTCTCTGGGAGAAGCTTCCACATGATACTGAAACAGTCTTGAAATTTGTAGTAACAATCAGATCCAGGTACTTTTTAGGAAAAGCTTTTAGGAGAGGTCCTGAGATGAAGTTAGTCAAGCTCTCTGAAATACAATTTTATAGAGTTGATTAACTGACTTAAGCAATTAATTGAATTAATCACAGCTAATTGATCAAAAGTACTTAGTAAAAGGAATATACTTTTATTCAGTCCAGAGCCAGAAAATCAGGAAGGTCTCTTCATTCCTAGTAAAAAATGATTTATTTGGCCTAGAAAAGAGTTAAATGTAAGACACACAAAGAAGAACATTTGATCCAAGTAATAAAGAAAAAATAAGCAAAGTGGTAAAATCACAAACTTACCAACTACTTAAGCTTACCAACTACTTTCTCTCCTAGTTGTGATACTAAAGGATGAAGGATTAGGTATGGATTCAAGTAAGAGCCCCCTTAAAGAAACAACACCTATTATCTCATTTTTTAAAGATTACTATATGATGAATAATGATTGCCATGACTGGGTGGGGGTTATGGCCTATTTAGTGAGCTTTATGTCAGCCTGGGCTACAGAGTGAGGCCCTATTTCAAATCTTAAAGTAAATAAGAGAAAAAGAATGAATGAGTGAGTGATGGAGGGAGAGAAAGAGAGCAGAGAAAGAGAGCGAGTAATAGAGCATGTGGAAAATATTAAATTATAAAATACTACTGTAAAACACAGTGCACAGACAAATATTCATATGACAATGGATTAAAATCCAGAATAAAAATAACTCAAAAATCCAACGACAAAAGAACAAATAGTCCGGTCAATAAATGCACACTTGAATGGAACTGACAGTTTCCAAAAGAAGTGCAAATGCCCAATAAATACACATAAAACTGTTTAACATCCTTAGTCATGAAGGAAAGTTGAATCAAACTTCATTGAGGATTAGGAGGATGGTAGGGCAGATTCAGGCACTTGCTGCCAAATCCAATGACCTCAGTTCAAACCACTGGACCCACATACCAAAAGGAGAGAACCAACTCCTGCTAGCCATGCTCGATTGACACACAGAAGTCTTGGCACACTTGCATCCACAAACATGCAAAAGGCATGTGCAACAGAGAATAAGCAAAAAGTTTTAAAATCTGTATCAAGATTGATAACAGAATAGCTACCAATAAAACGAACAACAAATGCTGGTGGAATGAAGGGTAGAAAGTTGAACAAATACTGGTGGAGTAAGGAATAGATGATGGAAGGGAATAGAGAAGAAACTTCTGGACTGTTGGTGGGAAAGTGAATTAATGTTGACGCTATAAAAATCAGCATAGAGGTTCCCAGAAAGCTTAAAATAGAGCTTTCATATAATCCAGATATAATGGTCCTGGGCACAAACCCAGATACATTGGAATCAGACTATGCATATGGATATGCAACAGTGATGTGTGCCATGTTTTTGCAGAATTACTCATACTAGCCAAATCATGGAATCAACCCAGGCAAATAAAGAAACCCGGGTCTATTCATACAACGGAACACTATTCAACCGCAAGGAGAAACTACAATTATGCCATTTGTGGGGGCATGGGTGAAATTCATCATATTAAGCAATATTAGGCAGATTCCGGAAGACAAATATCACATTTCCTTTCATGTGTGCAATGGATATTTAGAGAAGGAGAGATGACAGGACAAGGGGGAACTAACAGAGAACAGGAAACAGGAAGGGAAACAGCAGGACAGAGGTGATGGAGAGAAGATGATGGAGGGAAGAGCCAGTTAGCTATCTGGCTGTTGTGACAAACACCCTAAAGCAGCTCAAGGGAGGAAGGGTATGAGCTGGCTTGTAGTTTTGGAAAGAGTTCAGTCTGTCACAACAGGCAGCTGGCTGTAGGGCTGGGAGAGGCTGAGGCAGTGGCGGAGGGAGCTGGAAGCTGCTACTCCCTTGGACTTTGGCCAATCAGAAAGAGGAGACCGCAGACAGGAACTGGAAGTGGGTATAACCTTTAACCCTTCCATTCAATTCCCGCCTCCAGGCCAGTGACCTGCCCTATCTTCTAGAACAAACGTCTCAGTGTTTCCAGTTTCCCCAAACTGGTTGTTCCAAGTAGTCAAACACACGAGCCTCACTTTCAAACAATAACAAGGGGTATGATTAACGTACATTATATTCAAGTATGAAACTAGCGTAATGAAACCCATTGTTCTGTATAATTAATATATGTTAATAAAAAAAGAGAAAGGGCATAGTGTGTGTCAGAAAGATTAACGATCAGCAAATGGTAGCAAATAAAACAACAGCTCATTACTTTCTTGAAATGATTAAATGAGAAAATATTTCATGTGCGCCAGACGTAGCAGACATTTCTACTCATAGAAAGTATAGCCTTTACCCCATGCAACTTTAGGAAATATAAAGACTTACTTTAAGTGACTAAGTAGATTTGAACATGGTGGTCTTGGTTGGGCATATGCTCAAGAAATGTTACTGGATGAAGGCTCTACGATGAAAGGGTATTTACCAATCTGATTACCAAGGTAGGCCAGCTTAGGCACCCTCTCCACTATTGCTAGTAGTCTAAGCTGGGATCATCTTTGTGGATTCCTGGGAACTTCCCTAGCCAGGTTTCTCCTTATACCCATGATGTCTCCCTCTATCAAGATATCTCTTTCACTGCTATCCCACTCTGTCCCTGTTTCAGCTCAACCATCCCATTTGTTCCCTTATGTTCTCATCCCCCATCCCCTATCTCCTATTGGCCCCCTCACCCCCAGTTTACTCAGGAGATCTCGTCTATTTCCCCTTCCCAGTGTGATCCATGTGTCCCTCTTAGGGTCCTCCTTGTTAGCTAGCTTCTCTGGAGCTGTGGGTTGTAGTCTGGTTATCCTTTGCTTTACATCTAGTATCCACTTATGAGTAGGTACATACCATGTCTGCCTTTCTGAGCCTGGGTTGCTTCACTCAGGATAATGTTTTCTAGTTCCATCCATTTGCCTGCAAATTTCATGATGCTGTGGAGCATACTTGGGACTGGACTAGGCCCTCTGCATAAGTGAGACAGTCGTGTAGCTTGGTCTGTTTAAGGGGCCCCTGGCAGTGGGATCAGAATCCATCCATGGTGCATGAACTGGCTTTTTCGAGCCTATCATCTATGGTGGGACACCTTGCACAGCCTTGATGCAGTGGGGAGGGGCTTGGACCTGCCTCAACTGAATGTACCAGGCTTTGCTGACTCCCCTGAGGAGGCCTTACCTTTTCAGAGGAAGGGATGGGTGGGTTGGGGGAGAAGGCTGGGGAGAAGTGGGAGGAGGGATGAGAAGGGGATCTGTGATTGGTATGTAAAATGAATAAAAAAATTTCTTAATAAAAAAATAAATGTTTAGTGAACATATGCTCTGCACACAGCTTGGATCAAAGATATATAAGACACCCTAGCAATTGGGTGTGCCTGCTATGTATGTTGGACAAACAAGCAATAAATAAAAGATATTTTAGTATAGTAAGTGCTACTACAGGACTTTATGGTAGAATGCATGGCTACCAGTAGTCTTGAAAATATTAGCAAATCAAAAGTACAGTCTCCTTTCCAAAAGACCAATGAGAAGAACATATAATACCCGGTAATAGCGAAACACCTACGGCAGCTGTGAAGTGAGTGAGAAAAACCTACTGTGTCTGTGGATGCTGAGGAGAGAGGGAAAGAGACGGACCCATGATTGGCCAGCAACAGTCAAAGGCTGTGCGGGGAAATAGTTCAGCAGGTAAAGGCATTTGTAGCTCAAGCCTGGTGATTTCATTCCTATCCCTGGAGCCCACATAAGGTGGAAGGAGAGAACCTACTCCACAACATTGTCCTCTGAGCATACATACACTGTAGCATGCACATATAAACACATGTACAGGCATGTGCACACACACACACACACACACACACACACACACACACACACTAACAAATAATCATTTTTTTTTAAGTTAAAGGTGATAGCTCTCATCAAGAAAACCACAGCTTCCCTCTGGCACCGTCTGGCATAAGGAGGATTTGAGTTACCAGCAGCTTGTGCATTTTAGCTGTCATTCTGCTCTCCTCTCTCTCTAGCTGAGACGGAAATGAGAATATTAGCTGCATTCATCTGCCCATTTGTCCAAGTGCTCACGCTATCAAGTATGCTGCATATGAAAGAAAGCTTTATAATGTATAATACTCTGTTTCCACCCACTCCCATCAACAGTTTCTGAAAACTGTGTCCAGTCACCAAATAATACTGTAGAGCATCTGTTCAAGGCATTGAAATGTCTAAAGGGCTAAGATAATTTGGCTGAGAAAGGTAAAAATCAGGAATAATATTTGTGACAGTAGCCACAGTAGAGAAGTGTGCTTGCAAGAAACAGTAAGACAAAACAAGCTTATACAGGCAATTTTCCTCTGGTGTGAAAATATCCAAGGAGACATTGAAATAGCCATTTGAACAATTGACCTCATGCTGGCTGGGGAGCATAGGTAGCCATGTCTCAGCTGTTGAGAAGGTGATGGGCTCAGATTACATTAAAAGTCTTAGATTAATATACATGCTGAAAAGGAACTGAACTGATTCTTGGCTATTCAGATTATACCAGATGAATAAGAAAAGAAGTAGGAGGAGAAGAAGGCACAGTGTGTGAAAAATTGAAGTAGTATTTATGAAGATGTTCTTAGAGTGTCGGTAAAATCATAGACATGATCACAGAAGAAGGGAGGCGCTGGAGGAGAGTATGGAGGTGGGGAGGCACAATTTACTAAACTATCTCCCATTACAGCCAGGACAACGCATACATGCCTTCCAGTCACTGGTATACAAACTGAACAAACTTCCTCAGACAACCTTATTCTTTACCTTCATTCTCTAGAACAGCAGACATCCAAACAAATGCTTCATACAGGAGGAGACTAGAATCAAAACTAGTGCAACATTTTGGTAAAATTATAATTCACCATAATAACAAAAAAAGAGGACTATCAACTTGAGGGGTGGGGCATGAGGGGGTTTGAATGAGGGGAGCTGGGAAAGGAAGAGAGGAAAGTGATGTATTTAAATTTCATTTTAAAACATTGAAATAGAAGATCAGAGATTCCAAAGAAGTATGCTTTATGTCCTTATGTTTTTTTTTTTTAAGTGCATCTCCTCTCACCTTTACTTTTCTATCTCCATGTCCGCTCACAATTGCTGCTAGGTTACAAATCAGTTACATTCAGTGAGGGTCCACTTTGCCCCAGCTCCAGGGTAGACCCTGGAATAGAGACAAGTGAGAGACCATCTTCACCATTAAGAAGCTGTGAATGTAGCAACAGGCACAGAACAGACCAACAGGCCACTCCACCCTGTTTGACACATTGTATGAGTTCTAGCTTTTCATCCAACTCCTGAGGGAGGCCTTCTAAATGGAACACTAAAAGGATCAAGTAGGCAAACGGTGGGTGGCAAAGGCTATGTTCTGCTTGGACAGAGCTGTGTGAGAAAGCATGGCTCACGTGAAACCCAGAGGCAGAACGCAGCAGGTTTGAATGTGATACAAAACAGGTATCAGTGAGAGTCACTCAGAGCTTTGTCATCATGGTCCTTCACAATTCCCTTCAGACATTGACTCACTGACACACACAGAAGGAATTCTCACCTGTGCCAGAACTGTGGAGAATGAGAAACAGCTCTACACAGGCACAGAGCTACATCCAGTACTCCACATTCTTGAAATGTCAGAGTGATGAGAGGTCTGTTTGATGGGTTTGGATGAGCGATGACTCACCCCAAATACATTCTGCAATGTCTTCTTCTAACCCTTTAGTTGTATTCTACACCATTCATTTGTGCCTTTCAGAATATGTTGGAAGTCTAATAAGTTAACTGGTCTATTTCATCTTTGTTGTGCTTAAAAACCAAAATGGACATCTTTCCATTAATATTCAGAAATATGTCTTCTAAATAACTCAGATGCCTGTATTAGCATTCATTTTATTCTTACATTTGTTGAGAAACATAGAAGAGGGTTTAAGCAAAATCCATATAATTTTTAAAATTTTCAATAAAATAGGGAAAAATAAATGTGGAGAAGATATTATTCCTCTTTGCTCTGTGTTCCTCTAAGAGCCAAATTAAAATGTAGAAACAAAAATAAAAGGAATTAAGCTATAACCTTAATATAAAAACTTACGAGAACATGAAGGGTTGATCTCTACAATTAATTCAGCATTTCTTCAAGGAAGAAGGCTTTTCTCAATAAGCCAGTCTTCACTAACAGTTTCTGCAGAGGAACGAGAGCTGGTATAAACCAGTAATAACATGACTAGGGTAAACAAGGGGCAGGGAAAATGGTGGTAAAAATGAATGAGATGGTGAAGAGTGAATAATGGAAATGCTGAGGAGGCAGTGTTTGCAGATTGAGCACAGCAGCAAGGAATAAAACTGAGAGAGAGAAGAAGGAGCAAGACCAGGGCTCGCTCTCTCTCCAGCTTCTCTATTCTAGAGCAGTAATTATCTGCAATAGGTCATAAAACTTTATAGACTAATAACCTCTGACCTTCGACCTTGTGATTCATTTTCTCTGAGCAGAGTCACAGGCCCTCTCCTTTAGAGGGAAAAAAAAAGAGGCAGCACAGCGAGGTGACTTCTCTCCTTCATCTGGCAATAATGTGTCTCTGGGTCTCAATTTGCCTGCAGCCTTGCTGCTCTGATCCAAGTCAGAAGTGACAGGCCAATATAGAGCTAACAGACACAATTTTTCAAATGGACAGAACAGTGTGTGTGTGTGTGTGTGTGTGTGTGTGTGTGTGTGTGTGTGTGTGTGTGGTGTGTGTTATGTGTGTATTGTGTACATGTTGTATGTATGTTGTGTGTGTATTGTATGTGTTGTGTGTGTTAGGTGTGTATTGTGTGTGTATTATTTGTGTGCTGTGTGTGTTGTGTGCATGTTGTGTGTGTATTGTGTGTGTATTATGTTTGTGTGTTGTGTGTCTTGTGTGTATATTGTGTGTGTCTTATGTGTGTATTGTGTGTGTTGTGTGTGTATTATGTGTGCTGTGTGTGTATTGTGTGTGTTGTGTGCATGTTGTGTATGTGTTGCATGTGGTGTGGTGTGTATGTACTATGTGTGTGTGGTGTGTGTGTATTGTGTGTGTGGTGTGTGTGTTTTTATTTATGAATTGTTTTCTTCTGAGCCACATGTAAAGTGGCACTTTCCAACTTAATTAACAGACTTTGATGGTCAAGAGTCAGCAGAACCAGTTTATAACTGGGCAGAGCTGATCTTCATTTACTCCCTGCACCACCACTGAAACAAAAATTACTAAAAGGGAAGGAAGAAGGAGAGTTCTTTCATTCTCATCGAGCTTTTCTTCTTGGCAAGAGACAGCCATTTGTAAGTGGGCACATTTCCACACACAGGCCATCAAAAAGATATTTGCTGAAGAGCAATGAAACACAGTACACACACCCTCTTTGATGCTACTTGAAGCATCAGTGAGACTGACTGGAGTCTGGGAGGGAACCTGGGGTAAATGGTTCCTTTTATGACATTAGCACTGCTGCCTAGCCGGAGCTGGCACTGACTTTGGAGGGCAAAGGAGACTGAGTCATTGCCCTTCATCCAGCTGATTTGTTGAAAGGGTGCAAGAAGTTCCCAGGGGTTTCACGCTGTTTGGAGGCAAGCTTCATTCTGAAGGGATGGGAAAGGAGATGGGGAAGTGAATTTTGTTGCTAAGCCTCCCGGTGACTTGCCAAAAGTTTGCCTGTTTCTTTGTGAGTCCTGTAACCACCCCAGCTGGGCTGCCCATTACTCTAAACAGGAAAGGGATGAATATGCCCGGTCCTTTTTCAGCTTTCAAATGTGCCCTGGTGAGGGTAAACATGGCTGTGTTTGTTCTCCCAGGGGAACAAGTCAGGCATGAAGCTCCTTTTATTCAGATCAAGACCAACCCCTATCATTCTGAAGACCCAGAAGGGCTGGCAGCTTAATCTAAAAATGTGAATATGAGTCCTACCTGGAAAGGGCAGAACTTTCCAAAGCTGCCCAGTGGTTGCCTGAACCCCTGGGAAACAAAGTCACAGCTGATAGCTGGGAGCGGCCTCTTCACTGAGTGCAGAGTTCTGAGAGAGAGCCTTACACAGGAAGAAGAACAAGCTACTAACCCTACAGCACCTCTGGTTTTAGTCACGCCAGGGCTATGAATGTGAAGTGGAATAAATATGTATCTGAAATGCTATGGGAATGTAAAAGAGACACCACGATTGCTGTGTTAGTGTCTGTTTCCTGAGAAAGCATATGCAAAGAGGGCAGGAATGCAGAGCCAAGTGCCTCTGTGTGTCTGCAGGTAGACATTGAGTATCTGAGTTGGCGCACACCATGAGGGGTGTGTGTGTGTGTGTGTGTGTGTATGTGTGTGTGTGTGTGCGTGCACGTGTGCACGCCCAGCATCTTAGCTCTATTTCACATCGTTCAGCTGCATGCTGTGCATTTGTGATTCTAGCTCGTATACCTTGTTCCCTGTCTCCATCTCTTGACACTTGGGCAGTTTTCTGCTAATCTTAAAAAAAGTTGATGATGAGTGCCAAGATGGATTGATTCCTAAGAAGTAAATAAGCCATCTATCACTTGTCATGTCAATAAACTTATCAAAAGGAAAGGTCACATGATCACAACAAAGAGCCAAAGCTGACCAGGGATGTGATACTGCTGAGAACTCTGTGAGAGCAACAAAGTAGGAGAGACCATATTTCCTCTGGCAAAGTTGGGAAAGTTTGATGGTCTCTGATGATCTAGACACATGAGAAGGATTTCCACATGTCGTGTCCGCCTCGACCAGCAAGGAAGACGCAACACCAGGCTCTTCTCCAAGCAGTTTATTCAGGAACCTTGAACAATCTTCTGACCCCGGGGAAAGCCATCTTCTGACTCCGGGGAAAGCCAGCCCACGCCCTTTATAGCCACTGGGCAACCAACCCCGTAGTGCCATGTGGACAATGCCGATAGGGTCAGACATACGCAAGCAAGCCAGATTCCACGCCCAAGCCAAATAAGGAGTTGTTTATCCCAGAGAACACCTGCCATCGGGAAGGCGGAAGTTGGACGCCGGCACCATCTTTGAGGCGCGGCCATCCATGGCTCTCTACATCCACATAAGAAGAAGGAGGCAGAGGGCCAGCCCATTTGCTGACAACACCATGGACATAGTTAATGCTTGAACATAGTGCTGCTGGGCTGAAACATCACATTCTCAAAAACAGTAAGAGTTAACCACAAACAGCTAGATTAGGACAATATGTAAGTGAAGTCCTTAACTGTTAGATTCTATGGTTTTTAACTAAATAGAGAATAGGGAGTCTTTGAAGATTCTCAAGAAGGAAATGATACAATTAAAACTGTACATTTCAGAGATTAATACTGGGCTATATTAGGATGATATTGGCAACCAACTCACGAGAGTCGGTATTTTCGTCTGCTAGTTAAAATATAACAAACCTTCTACTTTTGGGTTATGGCGGGAGGAGTAATAAAGAAGGAAATGATTCTGCTTGTGAAAGCAGAATCCACAGATTTGACAGTTCATTGGATACGCCTGGTAGAGGAGGGAGAAGAGTCAGAGAGGATGCCAGGGTTTGGAGCCCCAGGGATTGGAACAATAGTGTTGCCATGGAGAGACAAGAAGTCTGGAGACTTGGAGGAAGTTGAGCTCAGTCTGCAGTGTATTGAAATGAAGGTACTAGCTAGAAACAATTAGGAAAGCTCAGCATGCAGCTGAATTACAGGAAATAGGACAGGGCTGAGGTTTAGAGTTAGGAGTCATTTATTCAGCAACTTGTTATGGAAAACCTATTCTATGCCAAGCGCTGTATCAGGTACTAGGGTAACAAATACAAGACAAGGCATACAGTGTCTGCTTTAGAGGCTGACAGCACTGAGAATGAAGCAGGTGAGTTCACCAGCCCCCAAAAGTAATAGCTTGGAAAAAGGAAGGCCAGCATACTATGACATTGGAAAAGATAACAAACTCATCACTCACTGCATGGTCAGGAAAAGGTCCTAGCAGAAACAATGACCTGTAAATGTTGGGAGATGAGCTGGCAAATGGAAAGAGTTTCCATGCAGTGTAAAAGCAGCAAGACAGTAGTGAGCAGGAAACACAACCGGGGAGTGCTAGGAAAAGGGGGCTGGATGATAAGACCAAGTGTTCCGAGTCTCAGAGACTTTCTGAGTTTGTGCTACCGTCAGAGAATCACAGAGGCAGCTGATTGATTTTAAGCTGAGAACGTTTAGATGTAAATTTTATAGAAATTTCTCTAGCAGCCACGTGGGAACAGAGAAGAAATCACACAGGCAATGAGTTCTGCACAACCAGGGTTGAGTGGCATCAGTGTGGACTGAGACATGTGAAAAGACCCAGAAGGTAGATCTGGGGCATTCCTAACTATCTAAACTAGGACAGGCAGTGGGGCAGAAGAGTGAAGAAAGTCACCTAGAATAGCCTTATTCATCAGATCATTATCACACACAAGGAGCAAACACGAAACTCTGTGTGTGTGTGTGTGTGTGAGTGTGTGTAGTGTCCTCATGCACAGCTGTAGCTTAATCAAATTTGATGATTGATAGAAAAAAGGCAGTTTTGTGATGCTGAACTTGGGATTATGCTGAGGATGGTATCCAGCAGGCAGTTAAATGTGTATTGCTTGTGTGTGAGAAAATTCAAATCTGGGAATATAAATCTTGGAGTGATCATTATATGAATGATAACTGGACCTTCAGCAAAGAGTGTCACGATAAAACGCCAGGTATGCCGGGCGGTGGTGGCGCACGCCTTTAATCCCAGCACTCGGGAGGCAGAGCCAGGCGGATCTCTGTGAGTTCGAGGCCAGCCTGGGCTACCAAGTGAGTCCCAGGAAAGGCGCAAAGCTACACAGAGAAACCCTGTCTCGAAAAACCAAAAAAAAAAAAAAAAAAAAAAAAAAAAACGCCAGGTATATCCTGAAGAATATCAGGATTTTAATGATAGGAAAAAGAGACAACAATGAACAATGGGAAACCTACCACAGAAGCAGGAAGAAAACTGAGAGGAGGTCTGCGTTCCAGAATACAAGGTAGAACGTCAGATACTCTGGGGTTGGTTATGATGAACACTGCTAGGGGTCAACAGGGAGTCTCTATTGCTCATAATGCAAAAAATCATTAGTGTCTTAGATGAACACAATCAAAATAAAGTGGGCCGTGGAGCTAGATACTAAACTATGAAGTGTGGGGGACAAGGCAGTAGAACCAGCCTGTTGGTCTCGTGGGGAAACAAAGAGGTGGAGACAGGGTAGGGAGGAAGGGCTGAAGAGTGAGCAAGTAGAGGGTGAGAGTAAAGTGGAAGAGGGGTGTGGAGACTACTCACTCCACACATTTTTTTGGACTTATCAGTGTAGATGGACCTGCTGGTCATGTGCAGTCTGAGTTGTCAAAGGGCCCGAAAAATTGAAAACGCAGAGGAGAAATCTAGAGGAAGAGGCACTAGGCAGTTGTGTTGAGTAGAGTTGGTGGGAACTCAGGTTCTGAAGAGAATACTGTTCCTGTGCCCTGGTCCACCGCCTCACAAAGGGAAAACAAAGCACAAGGGAGGGCCAAGGCCATGGGGTTTCTCCAGCACCATGGCATGGAATAGGTAGGATGTGTTAGAGTCAGGCCTAGAAAACTTATGTATACTGTTTCAGCTGGAAAGACATCAGCACGCACATTTCTGAGAAGGCCTAAGATTCGCAACTCTGAATCACTTACTATTTGAATGAGTAACATTAGCTTAGGTGACAGACATTCTTTTGGTTTGGTCATGATTATGGGAGTGGGAGAATGGGAGACAGAAATGTGACAGAGGGTTTGAGAGAAGTTCAGATTCAGTGGGAAGAAGGAAAGAGATCACTGCAGCTCAGACTGCCTCTCAGCCCACAGCACACCAGCCCCCCAACCTGCTCCCTCCAGTTTCTGCCTGCTCCATCTCCCTGTTTTCACTGTGAAGTACTCAATTAGTTAACACAATCACATTCACAAAATGTCTTTAATAGCATCACAACAGGAGCAACTTGTTAACAGGCTCATAAACTAGAACTGGATTATGATGTTCTGTTGAGGCCCTGGAAGTGCAGAGGGAAGTGGGCATACTGCTTGTACATCATGGTAGGGCAGCCAGGAAGATGCTTCGCCTCTGCCTAGGCTCACTGTGGAGTGACTGGAGAACTTCAATATGGAAGACCATGGAAGTATCATTTGAGTTTATTTTCATGAAACGAGAGAGGGGAGAAACCTAAGTAATTAATTGCCATGGTTTCTTTGCCTTGCATGATTACTCCAGGAGGAGGACACAGAGTGCCCTGGTTTTCAGAACCTCTCGGTCATTGAACGTGAAGGAGATGCAAGGAAAGCAATCCAACATGTGGAACTGGAAAGTCAGAGTAAGTCTGCAGCCTTTCTTCAATGTGGAAACTTGAAGCACTCAGTAGGGAAGAAGCATTTCTCCTACTAAAGAGATAGGAAAAAAAATTAAAAAGTGGAATTTGTGAAGCCCTGTTCTGGTGTGAATGACACAACAGAATCAATACATCAGCACCAGTGCCAAAGGCTTCGACTGTGGTTATGGAAAGCATAAGCTAGTTTCCAGTCTACTGGTTTTTACCCATCAAAGGAGGTCATTTAATGCTCTGAGTTCAGTAATAAATAACTTAAGGAATTATCTTCTTTTGCTTTAAACACTTTCATAAAACACACCAGAGTAATCAAGTGAAGATGACATCAGCCACACCAATTTTTCTGTGACGAATAAAACGGATCCTTGAGCCGACAAATAGTAATGCGATTATGTGAATAATATCAATAATTAGAAGCTGATAACTGGGTTTAGGAAGACCATTTCCTGTTGTATCTGCATTTACTGTTTGAGGGGGAGAAAGTCATGTAGTGGCACACTCCCTCCATCTCCTTTGTTATTTTCCTAAAAACCAGCCACAAAGTATGTGTTCTCCCAACAGCCAGCACCTGTATCTCCATTTCAGTATCACCCCGATGCTGCTGGACCTTCCTCTGCTTGAAGGTGTTGAGAACCATAAGCCTCCCTAATGATGCCTAAGGTTCCCTTGTTGGACTCCGTACTAACTACTTCATTGCACTAAATTCACAGAATAGTTCTTCATAGTATGAAGGAAGGAAGTATTGATACAGTGAGTTTCCTTTCATGAAATTGTTGTACTGGTATCACTTCACATACACACTCTAATCTATTTGCAAAACTGTTTGGTAAGTCTCACAAAAAGCAGTACTAAGAACCTGAACTTTCAACATGAGACTGTTGAAATAAATGTTAATTTATGCCTAGAGCAGAGCCTTATGTGAAACCAAGGTACAGACTATTCTTGCATATGTATGAGTATGAACTGGACATTTCTTTTTTTTTTTTTTTTTTTTGGTTTTTCGAGACAGGGTTTCTCTGTGTAGCTTTGTACCTTTCCTGGAACTCACTTGGTAGCCCAGGCTGGCCTCGAACTCACAGAGATCTGCCTGCCTCTGCCTCCCGAGTGCTGGGATTAAAGGCATGCGCCACCACCGCCCAGCTGAATTGGACATTTCTTTAATGAGAACATGAAGCTGGAAGAAGTTAGTGAGAAAATATTCCCCTGAAAGAAGGTCCTGGGCTCTGGGCTAGGAAGAAAACATTTTTATTTTATAGTCTTATTTTTGTGTTTATGTCACATTTTGAAAAACAAATAATGAAAGAAAAATAGTTGGAGTTTGAGAGAGACTGATTAGCTCTCTCAATATTTTCTCAGACAGCAAGTGATGTTAAAAGGGCCAAAAAGATAGCTCGATGGATAAAAGCATTTGCCGCCAAGCCTGATGACCTGAGTTGAATACCCAGGACCCATATGATGGAAAGCAGAGAATCGACTCCCACAAATTGTCCAGTGACCTACACACCTGCAGTCTATGCTTCTGAGGTTATTCGTGTGTAATCAGTTGTTGTGGAATGTTTGATAAAGTCATGCGGCCATGAATCGGCTCCACTATCTCACTGGGAATTGGAAATCAGGCATGGGGCTAGTACTCTCCTTACAGAACCAGCAAATGCTGAAATTCAGATCTTTCCCTCATCAAAAGTGAAACGTTAAATAAATAAGAAGCATTCCACCAGACTTAACCCTCATTAATAGCGCATATATTTGAAGGGTTGTAGTGTATGTGCGTGTATGTGTGTGTGTGTGTGTGTGTGTGTGTGTGTGTGTGTGTGTGGTCACTTTTCCCTTTTTATCATTTGGATCTTGGGAACTGAGTGTTGATCATCAGCACTGGCATAAACGTTACTCACTGATCCATCTTGACAGCCCCTATTTTTTTCTAATTTATATTGAAATAGTGGGGAAATCTTGAGTATTAACAATAAAATATGACTATTAGAATATCTAATATGAAGCGCTGGCTAGTATATTCTACTGAATTTGGGGTCATCCTTTGTCGAATATATCCAGGTATGTTTTTAATAGGATGAAAAAGGGAAAAATAAAGGGCAAGGTATCTACCTTATGCAGTATTGGGTTAGAGTCACAATCTTTTTTTAAAACCTGTGTGCATCATCCATGAACAGAAATTTATAGGTGGATCTATTTTCTATGTTATACATTTGTAGACTTTCAAACTGAAGAAATGGTTTCTTGCTCATCCTAGAAGCAAACTTTTTTCTTATTTTCTGGAATGAAATGATAGACACAATTCCAGAGATTAAAATGATTTAAAATTCACAAAATGGCACAAGCACATAATGAATGAGTCTGGAAGACAACCCTCTCAAGACGCAGTGATATATAACTGTCACACCTGCGAGGAATGTGCAGGGGATTCAAAATGTTCTTTGAACGCTAAAATATTTTCCAAGAAAAAAAAATGGAAAAACATCAGTAAGAGCAAGGACATCAAATATTAGTGATAAATCTTGTTTCACAATCACTCTCAAAAAAAATCTCACTTTGGTCAGTAGAAAGATTTAATTCAATCACTGTAGAATCTACTTGTATCAGTTCTCTGCATATTTTCAACTGTGTTCTGTGTCTATGTGTGTCAGTGAACAAGCATGTGTGTGTGTGTGTGTACATGTGTGAGTATGTGTGTCAGTGAAAGAGTGTGTGTGTGAGTGTGTTAATGTGCATATGGGGTGTGTGTGTGTGTGTGTGTGTGTGTGTGTGTGTGTGTGTGTTACTCTCAGAGAGGCATAATAATTTAAGGACATAGGACCTAGCAGATAGAATCTAAGAATAGTTGAACTGTTCTTCGGGCTCACAATTAGCTTTGTTAAACAGAATGCTTTCATATTTTTTTCCTTTTTTGTAGGGGAGGGTATGTTCTGGAATTTCCAAGATATTGTTTTGTTTTAATATTTTTTGAGAACATCATTCATGAACACTGCAGGGACATCACACCTGTTCCCCCTACTCTCCTTCAATGTCTCTCATACTCCCACTCTCAGATTTACAATCTCTTCTTTAGTATTATTGTTGTATTTATATGTGTATGTATGTATATAATTTTACAAAAATACCTCTTACATTCAAAAGTACTAAAACTTTTGTCACAGCTGAGTTAATAATACAACTTTAGGTCACTCAAGACTTAAAAATAATGTCCTGCTGTGTACCCAGCCTGTCTTCAAGGGAACAATGTAACATCAAGCCTTACTTGTGTTGGATTTCAAGTGATCCTTACAACAAGATAGTCATGAATGTTGAAAACAGCATGTTGCTTGATAAGTGTATGTTTGTGGTATTGAATGTTTTAGGATCAGCAGTAGCCAATGACTTAATCACTTATAGCCTCCAAAACAAACAAAAATGAAGTAAACCTAACAAAGGAAGTGAAAGATTACTTTCTTTAAAACACTGAGGAAAGAAACTGAAGAAGAAAACAGAAGATGGAAAAACTTCCCATGCCCGTGAATTGGTATGATCAATTTAGTGAAAATGACCACTGTACTAAAATCAATCTAGAGAGCAATGCAATTCCAATCAAAATTCCCAAGAAAATTTTCACAGGAACTGAAATAAAAATCTGAAAATTCATGTGGAAGCATAAAATACCCATTAGAACCAATAAATAAAGAAATAAGTAGATGGATGGATGGGTGGATGGAAGGATGGATGGATAGATGGATGGATGGATGGATGGATGGATGGATGGATGGATGGATGGACGGACAGATGGATGCAATTCTGGGGATATCAACACTCCTGATTTCAAGCTGTATGACAGAGCTGTAATAATTTAAAAAATGTGATACTGGTACAGAAACAGACATGCTGATCAACTGAGCAGAAACTGAGGACCCAGGTATAAGCTCATGCACCTACAGCTGCCTCTTTTTGATGAAGATGCCAGAGATACAGATTTTGAAAAGACAACATCTTCAACAAATAATGCTGGTAAAACCCAATATAATTACATATTGGAATAACACAACATCCTTCTCTTTCACTCTACACAAAAATTTAAGTCCAAGTAGGTCAAAGACCCCAATGTCAGACTCGAAACTCTGAAATTTCTAAAGGAAAGAGTAGGGAGTATACTTTGGATATATCCCAGGTAATGTTCTGAATAACAGCCTGAAAGCACAGAAGATTAAGACCCACAATTGACAAGTGATGTCTCATAAATTAAAAAGCTTCTTACTGCACAGGAGCCTGTCAACTGACTGCTGAGGCAGCTACAGGAGGAGAGAGTATCTTTGCCTGGTGCACATAGCAGAGGGTCATTATCCTACATTCTTTATAGCTGCTTCTGAGGTCATTTTAATATGAAATCTTTTCATCACTTCTTTAGAAAGGAACTCAATTGTACCTAACTTTATCATGAATTTATAGGAATTTAAAATCATTTTAGAAACAGCATTCTTGATATTACATTATCGGTTTCTACTCTTACCAAACATGTTTGTTTTTCCTCAAGAGACATTTATTCACTTTATTTATAAATAAAAAATCGTAATTGAACTCACCTTCATACAAACATAACTTCACCTCTACATAAAAAAGCAAACAAGTAGACACACACCAACACACATGTACACACAGAAACATACTACCAATTCCCATCAAAAACATAACATTACTGAATGTGATTTTTATGTAAGATTGGATAACTGCTGTGTTTTCTTTTTATGATTTATTTGTTTTATTTTATGTGTATGAGAATTTTGTCTGAATTTATGTAGATGTACAATGTGCATGCCTAGTGCCCTTAGAAGTCAGAAGAAGACACTGGATACCCTGGAACAGAAGTTATGAATGGTTGCCAGTGACCACGTGTGCTGGAAACCAAACCTATATCTTCTGTAAGGGCAGAGAGTCCTGTTAACTCCTGAGTCATCTCTCAAGCCCCGGTTTTGTGACAGATGCAAACACATCCGAGTCTGCCACTATTTGTACTGCAAAACCACACTGTAAAACAAAGTGAGAAGTGCCGTTGTGGGTGGGGTTTTTCCCTCAACAATATCTTAGTTAGTAGTCTACCTTAGTTTCATCTCAAAACTTTTAGATTTAAAGGACTGTTGGTAGGTGCCGACACTGTTAATTTTCTAACAATTGCTTAACTCCAAACATTTTAATATATTTACTTTTATTCATATTTGTGTTCTGCACTCATTTCTAGCAGTAATACACAGTTGTATTTTTAGAAATTAAATTAATAAACTAATCTTGATTTTTGACAGAAATTTGCATATGCTGCATTGGGAATCAGTTTTAATAACAGTCTTCATGACACTTTTTCACTTAAATATTCATATAAAATATGCCAATAGCTCAATTTTCTTATGTAAACACAATTTGAAATTTAGCAGAAAATTAAAATATTGGAAAATGAGCTATCCTTTTTTTTCTAAATGGCCATCTAATAAGATCCATTTGTTGAATTGATATTGTTTCTAGTGATTAAGTTGGGTTTTATTGTTGCCTGGAGTGTTTCTTTCATGGTGAATGATTGAGAAAATAATTATAATAGGCTATGTCTTTGACAGAGTCTATAAACACTGGGATGGCAGCACATGATTAAATTTGTGTTTAGATTGTAGCAATCATTGCTGCTTAAGATGAGAACAAGCATATTGATCTTCAAGAGTGAAATAAGGCTAGATGAAAGAATAATTAAATCTAGTGCTATCAGTGTTGCTATCCATAGCAGTACAATTATATATATATTACATGTCTGCTCACCCTGTCTCTCTTTCTCCCCTCTTCAACTTTAAGCCCAAGCCCCTTGTGCAAATGTTGTGAAAAGGATTTTACCTTGCTGAATTTTGAAGTTTGCAACAGAGAAATGTTTGCATCAGAAACCTATATAGTGAGTAAACCTGTTTCAGCCTTTGCCAATGAATCATCTGTGGTCTTGAAACCCCATAAGTGATTCATTTGCTTGGAGAGGTAAACACTGAACTCACTTTCTCCAGGAAGATGCAAATGATGGTCAAGACAGTCAAGGAGGTACTGTAGGGTTTGGGGAAAATAGCTGGGGCTGCACCCCTCCATGATGAAAACAAAGACATCCCTAAGAGTTAAATCTAAGATAAGTCAAAGATGCAAAGCACAAAATACCTTTCCAACAAGCCTCATCTATTACACTTCATAGAAATGCTGAGGAATGACTCAGGATAGAGAACTCTGAGAGCTGAATCCTTTCATTTCTTGTTTTTCTTTCAGTTGTGATAATGACTAAATTTAGAGGGAACTGCTTAGGGCCCCTTGTGTCAGAGTAACAAGACTCTGCCTGGAGACAGTTCAATGGCTCATCACTCTCTTGCTCCAAGTAGTACCCACTCCTTCCTATTTCTTGCTAGTCTTGCAGATCTAGCTTCTTAGTGCTCTCCCGTCTTCAAACCAGCTGAGTGTCATTCTGCTCCTGCACACTGGTAGACATGAGATACATGTGTGATGTTGTTAATATCCACAACAATGATCATACAAGCATCATACTTGCTCAAGTCACAACTTCAAAGCAATTTCCATAACTTCTTCCACTTGCATAGCTCTCCTTCAAATATAATCACTTCACAAACTACACAGAATATAATCCATTCATTCATCCCCAAGAAAAGCAATACAGTTGGAAGAATAATGCAGTCTATCTTTGACCTGACATGTGATAGCCACTCTTGGAACCAACCACATGAAACATCCACAGTTGAAATTGAGATGCTGTAAGCTTACAATTCACACTGGACTTTGGACACATTGTGGAAGAAAATGTAAAATGTCTCAATTTTTATGCTGATTATAAATTAAAATTATAATATTGTGATATGTTAAGACACATCATCATTAAAGTAAATGTGTCTATTAGTTAGTGTGACTTCTGGGAAAATCTTAATGGACATATGAGTCAGGCAACATTTCTATTGGACAGCACTGTTTTAGCCCTTTGGATTTCAACTATAAATAATTAAATAGTGTCTAAGCAGTTTTTCAGTAAGTAATTCTGCTTAACATTGTAGAAAAGCAAACCGTATTTCATGAATCTCATTAACCATAGAGCCCATTTTCACATAAGAGCCATTAATAATATCCCAAAGCTAGTTATTTACAAAACTGACTCTGGAAAACAGAGAAGCAATGAAAGAGAAATCACTACCCTCTTTTTCTGTCCATCATGCTTCCTGGTTCCCAGTAAGTAGCAGAGTTGGGTAGTGCACGTGCATGGCTGTCTGGCCGAGATAGCCCCAATACATCTGACATCCATTGCATTAATTTGAATCAATTACTTACACTCTCACTGATTATTTCTGTCAATAAAGCTAAGTGGTATTCAAACTCACAAATTTACTAATGGTTCTTCTCTGCTGTAGACATTAGCCGTCATTCAGGATTTAGCAGTGTTAAATCCATACATAAACGTAATGATTTGATGGCATAGAGAATGGAGTTTCTATTAGCTCCATAATCATAGCGTGCACTTAGACATGGCTTGCCGTTATCCTGAGTCATGGGAAGAAATGAGAATGTCAAGCTCATGAGGAAGATGACTAAGGAAAGAATCAAAAGGAGCCCACTATCCTCTTACGCTACGATTCTCTGATATTTAGAGGGCAGCATAATAGCAAAAAATAGATCATCATTGAGTCATTTTCCTACAACCACAATTCGTTGATCACTTTATGAGCTCAGTCTTTGTACCCACAAGAACTTCACTAGCTGGAGATGTATTTTCTTCATGGTACTCACAAAGAAACTGGAGTTCAGAAAGGTTAAGTAACTTGATCAGAGTTAATTCTGGAGCATTGAGGACAGAGCCTTCATTCTTAACCCTGTGACTCACTGTAAGGTAGTGGAGGTACACACAACTTTCTTTCAAATACTTCTCCATGGATTGCTGTGGGGTGGTATATGTGTGATGGAGTAAGGGTCCTTTCAACTTCTTTTTCTGTTTGAAGAATCTGTGATATTGGCACAATTATATCTAAATACAATTGATCAGGCCTGAACAAAAGTATTCATTTATACCCATTGTAAATTCTTTCCAGGGCCTCTTCCATTATTACTAAAATACCCATACATTAGAAGGTTGTATTTTTCCCCCAGATAACACAAAATGGTTGGACATCGGATGAGACTCTAGGCTGATTTCAAAGCATTAAGTACTACAAATGAGCCTTGAATTTTCCACTCTGATCATTGCTTCCCCACCTTGATCAAATTTCTACCTGATTGTTCAGGCAATGCTACTCCTCAGCTGAGATTCTCTGTCTTCTTCTCTAAGTCCATCACTCGAACTCAAGCCACACTTCCAGTTGGAAATGTTGCAGCTACAGAGATCCTTCCTGAATCATCCTCCATTGCAAGCCAGCTCAGAAGAGCTGCCTGCCATTGGCCTCTTTGTCCATTTATGTTTTTCTGTGACCACATCTAGCATTCATTCTATGTCAAAGTGCTACCTTAAGAAAGGTCTAGTCATGAATAATGATCACCTTCACCTAGGTTTCTTTTGATATTTAGGGAATGCTTTTCTTTACAAGATTTTATGCAAGTAGAACTTGATCTTCTCTGATAGAGCAGATTGATTTTATTTACGTCTTTGGAAGGCGTGGCTATATCTGAAATAAGGGGTAATATTCACAAGAGTTTCAGAAAAGATCCGCTAAGCTTAAGAGTCAACATGGGAAAAGTACTAGATTTGTTTTGGAGGCAGCTCTTACTCTTACAACTAAACCCCACTTGCCCTTGAATTGATTGGTATGGTTCTAAGCAATCATTGTAAACTAAGTATAAACTATACACTAGTCTAAAGTAAAATCATTGTCATCATCATATAAAAGTGATACAAAGAAGACCTGGCTGAGACAAATCTGAAATCAAAATTACTTTGCATAAGCTAAAGGCTTTTGTCCCAGTACAAGTAGTCTTGCCTGTGGTCAGGGCTCCTTTAAGTTTTACCTGTAGATGAATTTCTAGAGAAGTTGATTGAGAAAAATATTCCAGCCTGATTTACACATTGCATCACAGGTTCGGTTGTCCACAAGTATTACTAAGATGGAGTTTATAATGAATATTTATTGGAAATTTATATATGAGAGAGGAAGACAACACTGAGCAGAGAAGGCAATGGGGTGATGACAGACGATGACAAGATTTGATGAACCCCATAAGGAACTTATGAGCCTATTTGTTAGTGTTGTCCAGTTTTGGACCAAAGAGGCCAAGCCTTAATGTTTTCTCCACATCCAGTCATTGAACATGGGCTCTGCAGGAGTAGTTGTGACCCTGGACACAATGGCACTTATAGCTGAAGCTAATCTTGCAGGAATTGATAATAAGAGCCTGTTTCATAATAAATGAAGCAACTAGCCTATCCTCAAAGGATAAATAAATATTTCCCCTTATGAGGCTGAATATTGAATAAAATCTTATTGTTTAATTTTCCTTGAAGGAAATTTGGACTCTGTGAATGCTTTGTATCCAGACATGACAAAGCCAAACAAACTTGTGTCAGGGAGGTTTTGCAGAACATAAATGGACATCTCAACGTAGGCTAGCAGCAGATAACCATGGTTCCAATATGAACAGTCAGCCAAAAGCCTTCTTGGTAGAGAAGAGTCGACATTCAGGTGGACAGGATGACTCTCTTTATAACTATTGATTTTTTAGCTCCCATTGTCTTTTAATGCTGCTGACAATGCACAAAGCAAAGTGGCATTGATATCAAGGATGAATTTTGTGTAGCTCAACATGATGGACTTCACCTGGCAGATAGCAGCTACATATTCCATGCTGAGTGATCAGGTAGTTGGTAGCAGACACCAATCCAGAGTGACCCTCCTTTCCTTTCATCCAATATGGGAAGGTTCAATTGCACTGGATCTTTAACATTATAGGAGGATGGTAATCAGAGAGATTTATCTGGAAATCACTCAGATTGCTTTGTTCATTGTATTCATATAATGCTCATAATCTAAGGAGTCACAAAGGATTGCTGCCTTCTTCCTAATATCTGATGTTAGACTTGGACCACAAAGATAAAATTAACAACCTGTTTGCCTGTTTTTTTTCCCTGTTTGGTGCCAAGATGATTGTTGTGACTACTGTTATATTGTATATTTCAAATATGGTCTCAGGTCCTAAAGAGCCCTTTTACTGATAACTTTAGGATTGTGTGTGTCTCTCTGTGTGTAAATGCACACTTTTATTATGTACATGTTCAGGTCCGGGTGCAAGTGAACACATGTTGCATGTGTGGATAAATACCAGATAATCTTCCTTGGTTATCATCTACCTCATTCCTTGAGATGGGGTCCCTCATTGAACCTTGAGCTTGTCACTTGGCTAGATCAACTGACCAATAATCTCCAGGGATATGCCTGTCTCCATTCCCCAAGCACTGAGGTTCATTACTCTCCTCTACCAAGCTTTAACATGGATTCTGGGGATCTGACCTTAGATCCTCATGCTTGTAGAGCAGGCACCTATGCCGTCCTCTAAGTCCCATGAATTTTGCTTACACTGAAAGCTCTAAGATCTATTGAATAAAGAAGCAACAATTTCCTCTAAGCTACTGAGAATTCTGTGGAAAACTTAGTTGAAATCTCATATGTTTTTAACTTTCTTTTCATTTACTCTTTGTGTCTTTCACATCATGCCTCTCAATCCGACCCATCTCCCCCACTCCAAAATAAAACAAAATAAAATTTAAGAGAAAAAAAGTGGGAAGAAAAGAAGGGGAACTCTCATCATGGAAGCTGCAGTGTGACACAGTGACCCAAGCAATAACCCACTTTATCCATATATTTTTGCATGCAGGTGTTCATCACAAAGAACTATTGGTTTAGTTCGAAGCCCCTGGTCTCTGTTACACCATAAACACTGGGGCCTCACTGGGACTCTTCCTGGACATCCCATTGTTGCCCTGTATCTTGAAAATCCTGTAGCCCTGGGTCTGCAGGACTGAGCCCTTGTCCCCGCGGTGCTCCAGCAGATCACAGACAGAGGTGGATGTTGGGGTGGGCCAACACATAACCCTGGTTCTGGGCCTGGGTAGTCCCAGGGCAGGTCAGCCTGTCAACTTTCCCCTGTCTTCAACACCAGGGGGAGCTCTCCAGCACTGCCCTGGCTAGTTCATCCCTTGCTGTAATGAGTAAGAGGCAGGGGCCAGTTCTCCCACTTTCACATCCTCAGAGTCAGCTCTCCTACACCTACACCTTCAGAGTCAACTCGACTGTGCTGCCCAGGTGAAGTATAGGGACCACTCTCCCGATTGCTGCAGCTGGTATGGGGTAGGGACAGCTCTCCCGATCTTATGACCTCAGGGCCAGCTCTTCCACCTGCCTCAGGCATTGATGGATGCTGGAGAAGGGGGCACCTCTCCCCTGCCCATGCTGCCACATGACAGATAAGTAATGGGGACAGCAGTCTCATGTCAAAACAGCAGGGATGGCTCACCCACACCTCCATCAAGAGTGTCAGCTCTACTGTGCTGCCCAGGCAAGGTGCAGGGTCCACTTTCCTGAGTGCTGCAGCTGGTAAGGGGGAAAGTCAGCTCCCTCACCCACCACAGGTGGCAGGGGCAAGGGGGACGGCATCTTTTTCTAGCCCTCATCACCAAATAGCAGATGAGGGGGATATGGACAGCTATTCCCATTCTCACACCCTCAAGGCTACACCCTACACCTCTGCCAGCAGGGTCAGCTCTATTGTGCTGCCTATGTGAGGAGCAAGGCTTGCTTTCCTGAATGCTGCAATTGATAAGGGTGAGGGTCAATGAGCTCATCTGTCATAGGCAGTAAGGGGAGAGGGGTAAGTGGGGCATCTCTCCCCCACCCACACTTGTCTGCATGGTAGACAAGTAGTGGGGATGGCTCTCCCACACTCACACCTTCGGAGCTGGCTCACCCACACCCACACCTCTGTCAAGGGGGTTAGCTCTATTGTGCTGCCCAGGTCAGGTGCAGGGCCTGCTCTCCCGAGTGTAGCAGCTGTTGAGGGGACAGGGACAGCTCTCCTGCTCTTATGACATCAGGGACAGCTTTCTCACCTGCTTCATGCATGGATGGCTGGGGAGGGGAAGGTCATCTCTCTGCCATCCTTACAACCACAAAACAGATGAGTAATTGTGCTCTCTTGTGCTCACAACCTCGGGGCTAGATCACCCACACATCTGTCAACAGGGTTGGTTCTATTGTACTGCCCAGGAGGGTATTTTAATACTTTTGACTTATTTCTGATACTCTATTTCCTTAAGTTAAACACATAAACTTATGAGAGAATGCATGTTCATAACAGAGAAGGAAGCACCGAAACTAAAAGTTATGAAGCATCACATTGGTGTACAAGACTTCCTCTTCTTTTAAATTTGATGATTGATAAGCAGATTTAACATGGGATATCAAATGGTCCCAGGAGCTCCCCTTCAGTAATTCAACCAAAAATGTTTGAACAAGGACTAAGAAGCCAGTACTTCAAATCTCTATAGCATAGAGCATCAGTATGAAAAAAATTAGTTTGAAGACAGTATAGAAGTCACTGAACAGCAAACACCTGGATGTTCCTGATCAGCTATTTGCTCCTCAGGTCACAGAAGCAAGCCATTGTCTTTGTTTCAATAATTTTAGGGAAAATTATATACATAAACAGTATGCTATTTTCCAATTTTTCATTTTCTTTCAGAAAAAAATAAAATGATGCACACAAGGGAGGAAATCTATGTATATATGTATTAAGTTCAGATCCAAAGTCCTCAAAGCAATAAATGGTATCAGTTTGGACATACAGAGAGATTTAGTTAACCAGTTTCCCAGCATCATTCTTCAGGAAACCCTCTTACTTCAGTTACTTCTGTCCACAACAAAATGAAAGAAGGTAAAGGTCCACAGTGACCTCCTGGACAGTTGTCCATTTTCTCCTACACATTCTCAGATGTGCTTCTTGGGCCAGTTTCCAGCACATTACTGGGGAGAGTAATTCATAACAGATACATAAAAGAAATATGACTCACACCCTGTCTGCCACAGGAAATAATTCACAGAGAATTTTAAGCTTATTACAGAGTGTGTGTGTGTGTGTGTGTGTGTGTGTGTGTGTGTGTATGTGTGCGCGTGCGCGCACATGCGCGTGCGTACACACACACACACACACACACACACACACATGCATTCCATAGAGCATGTGTGGCCAGAGGACAATTCACAGGAGTAGGTTCTCTTCTTCAAATATGTGGGTGTTAGGACCACACACAAGTAGTCAGACTTGGTGACAAGTGCCTTCACCTACTAAGCCCACCAGGGAGTCTTAGAAAGCACACCCCTGTGGCAGGACCAGAAGAATACTGTATTCTGTTAGACATGGTAGTTGAATCATCCAGATCCCCTTGAATATACATCATCTGTGTCTATATCCAAAGCTAGTCTGTGCTCTGCTCCTTCTGGACTCCATCTGCAACCATCTCCGCAGGACTGGCCTTGAGCCATGTGATACTTGAGCCACTTTGCCTGCAGACACAGAGAAACTGGTGCATGCAGCAGTTGGCACTGCCAAAATCTCCCTCCTGGGAGAAAGCAAGAGCCAGTGGTAGAGCCACGAGACAGTCTGAAAGCTCAGCTTTGTGGCACAGTGGTAAGACAAATTAGAGAAGGAATTTGCACTTCAGAGAGCTGCCCAGGACCAAGATGGTGCTGGGATTTGACTTGTCCTCTTCCTTGGTGCTGCAATGCTTCCCTGCTGTCTGACTCAGTCTTGCTGAGAATTCTCAATACATCACATCCTCATGTTTTGTCTTTAACCTTTTGTTTGGAGTATCTGATCAGACACATTTTATGGATGAGCCAGGAATTGTAGAGACTGAAGAGGAAAATCCTGGATCTGGAAATTAAGAGTTGGGGAAAGCCTATCTCTACAAAGTCAGGGCAGATAACATGAGAAAAATGACCAGGTCAAAAATCAGAAGCCAACATGGTATAGTGGTATAAAATGATGATAAAATTATGGCTGTATTAAAATACTGCAAAAGAGGAAAACAGAAATGTACCTTGCCCTCAATTCATCTTGATATTTTCTGCCAGAGTGTGCTATATAAAAACAAAATTCATCTTTTTAAAATTCATGATCAGATTTATCTTTTCTTTCCAGAAAACTTAAGAGATAAAATGTGAAATATTCATTTCCAATGGAAAGGACGTGCAAAATTAATCCTATTAGGGAATGAGAAAATTTCTCTCTGGAAGTTACTACAGCCAGGATGAAAGTTTACTCTCCTTCCAATGAGATGAATTAAAATGCTGTTGATGTTTTGTATCATGTACACACTTGAGAGCAAAAAATACAAAGAAACCAAACACTAACCAAGAAAAAAGTCACTATTGTTTAACTTTTAGCATGAAAACTAAGGACCTTCTTCATCTGGAACTGGACTTCTTTTCAAACATTTTTTTCTACCATTCTTCTCTGCATATGTAATTGTACATATCTTCACTGAGATCCTTGACATTTTATTTTAAACTATTACACTATCTCATACCCTGTTGCTATTCTTTTTAATGCCTTATACCCCTTCTCTACCTAATAAAATAGTGGTTTTCTATACCCAACTCAACTATTACATTTTCTGGTGTGGTAACTTATTCTACACATTTCTAGGTAGTTTATCACTTCTGTCTTAATACTTAGCTCACAAAAATACATTCAGTATGTCATTTGCTATATAACCTTTAAGTGAAAAACATGTCCTTGGAATCCTAGTGAGGGAATATGTTTATTTCATCTTTGTTTCTCTTCCGTGTTGTATAGGCTGGAACACTGTTAGATTGCTACAAATTTCCATGAATAAACTTAACTCAATAAAGTAGAACCAATTGCAAAATCTTTTGAATCATAAATTAACTTGAAATACGACAGAATTCTTAGAATTTATTGAAAGGAATGAGAAAACATGCCAAGTATCTGGGGGAAAACAATAAAGTTGACACCATCCACTCCCTGCTCTGGCCTCACCTAACTCCGAGCTAGAGAATGAAGAATGAATAAATGTACAGATCACCACCACCACCAGCGGCAGTAGTAAGAGAGATGCACAAACTGGCTGATGCAATCTGATCAGCTTAGATTTCTCATTTCTTATTTCTTCTCCTTATATTCACCAAAACTTTTGAGGACACTGGCTTTCTGGAGACATGATGGTTAAGAATCAGAAAAGATTTTAGGTCAGAATACTGATGCTGAAGTTGAAACTCCTTGACCTTGTGGTAAGCCAAAGGACACTGAGCTCTAACAGCTGTGTGAAGAATAGTAATTGGCCTCGAACACTGGGACTTACACAGTGTCATCGAGGCTTTCTTCCATAGCTGTTCCTCATCTTATCAAGGGTTCCCCCAATATGCCTCACTCAAAATATCTAGCATTAAATTAGTCTACAGTTATTGAATGGAGAGAGAGAGAGAGAGAGAGAGAGAGAGAGAGAGAGAGAGAGAGAGAGAGAGAGAATGAATTAGTTCCAGATGGTGGGCTCAGGCATAAGGATTCAGAAAGAAACAATGAGAAACGTGTCTCCTTCCTTGGCTACTGCTCTCACACCCTTTAAGAGACAGAAGCAGTCAACTCATATATTTCTGAATTCTCCAGTCTCACATTTCCTCCACAATATGGGCTTTCTGAGCCTGGCTTAACTGTCAGAATAACACCAACTCCATTATACTCTGCGGTAAATGAACCAGGCTCTGGGTCTTCTGGGTCACTGAACCACCTTCCCTTTATGATGCAGATCACATCCAAACCTTTGAAAACACCTTAGGAGCAAATATTCTTTCTCTTAAATGACTACGCTCTTGGGTTATAGGTCCTGTCTCTTTTCTTTTTAATTCTGATGAGCTGCAGAATGAGAGCAAATCTCTGGATTCAAACCACACTTTAGGAGAAACAAGCAATCAGGCCACCAGTTTGCCCTATACATTTATGTTCCTTAGGTTTTCTATTCACATTTTTAGAAAAGAAACTCTAGATTATTGGGTCTTTTTTTTCTTCTTTCTTTATAACCATCGTTCTTGGACTCTAAGTCCAAAACGCTTAGCTATTGATAAAATACCCCAGCCCTTTTCCTGGTTCCTAGAATTCCTCCCTATTTTCCATCAAAAATAATGGTTTTGACTAAATCCCAGAAACACAGTAGGGTGTCCCCTCCTGTGTCTTTCTGATTATAGAATTTACCTGCAATAGTAGAGATCAGGTCTTCCATTGCCGGACCTCAGCAATGGTCCGGCATCACAGGGCTTTCTCTCTTTCTAACTACAGCAGTGCCTTCACCTCTAAGGTTGCACTTCTGGAATTTCTAACTTTCTTTTGAAAAATATGACAATGTCTCATCCTATTCAGGAAATCAACCCTCTTTGGACACCCATTGCAAGTTTATTCTCTCCTCTTCTCTTCCTCTCTCTCTCTCTCTCTCTCTCTCTCTCTCTCTCTCTCTCTCTCTCTGTCTCTCTCTGTCTGCTGTCTGTCTGTCCTGTCTCTGTTCCACACTATCGGGGACTATGGTGGTCCAGCCCCTCGATAGTCCCCTCCCAGGGTCCGGGAAGAATCTACAACCAGCTGATAATTAATCTTTGATGAGAAGAAATGAATCTATGTACACGAAACCCCTTAGTCCATATACTTTATTATTCTGTGTCAGTTACAAGCTTATATTCTGCTCTCATATTTAGGTCTTTTCTTGCCTGATTTCTCTCTACACTTGTCTGCGGTCCCCTCTGGGTTCTATCTTAATTCCTTCATCTTGTTCTGCCCCTTCTAGGTTCTCATCCATCTTGTTCCTTCCCATATCATCTTTTCTCCCATCTCCTTCTCTCTCCTCATCTCGTTCTTCCTCATCTTGTTGTTCCCCATCTGGCTCGTCCTCATCTTCCATCTCATTCCTCTAGTACTCTCTTCTAGCCCTTCAATCTAGTTCTTCCCCATCTCAGTTTGTTCCTCTCAAGTTCTTACCCATCTAGTTCTTCCATTCTCTTTTCTCTTCTCTGACCCTCCATGCCCTGGAAGTCCTGGTACATAAACCCAGGCTTCCAGGGTCAAATGGAAGGGTGATAAGAATCACATAGGGAGTCAATAACCATTAATTATCATTTGCAACCCCAAAGGGAAGTGACCATTGGAGAAATGAATTAACTAAAGGCTGAATTCAGGTAATATCTAAGAAGAGGGCTCTTATGTGCTCAACTATAATCTTAAACGTGATTGGTAGAAAATGTTAAGAATCTATAAGTTGCTAGGTCAATGAGAGAAAATAAAACTGTCTTCTTTTTTCCTGTGGCTCCTATCTGTCCAAGCTATCTGCCATTTTTCTGCAGGGTGGGGGAAAGTGTGCTCAGTCGCTAGGCAACCTGTGTACAGCTAGCTGGATGCCTCTGGTGATAGTTAAAGGGAGATCTGGAACTGGAGGTAAGGTTTGGGAAAGGAGGAAGTAAGGCTTAATTGGCACATCCGCCAGGCCTTCTCAAATAGGTAGCCTGGATGGTTAAGTCTGTTCTTAGAGAATACAGAGGTATCTCTGATAAAGTATTCTCCTTCATCTGGGGATGGACCTGGCCGGATGCTGCTAATGATGATAATTACAGGGAGGCTTGAACTGGGGTTCTGGCTGAGCATAGCTGTCAGTGCAGGAGGTTATCTAAATATTCCTAGAAGTGGTTAGGTAAGGAGTTAGTGGTCTATAAAGTTAGTAAGGCTGTAAGAAAGGGGGGTCCGAGCTGAATTGTGTAAAGCTATTACTTAACATCCACCTGACCTAGGTGGTGTCTCCTTGTGGAATTTACCTTAAATCAGGAGACTTGCATGTGGACTGTTATTACTGCTAGTCCTTGAAAGTGGCCAAGGGAGATATCTGATTCCAGAGAAAGCCTTTCCTGAGGCTGTTCTCCAAATACCTGGAATGTGTATGTCCAGAGAGTGATCAGTCCACACTGTTAGCCCTTCTTAGGGAAAAGTCAATTGGGAAAACTATGAAGGCACACATGATTTTCATAACAGAAGACAGCTGATATATAACAAGCCAAGTAACACCAAAAACTCCTTGGGATTTGGCTTCCTCTGGAGGAATTCCCTGATTCCTCCAGGTAGTGACTTTGCCATAACCAGCTGAGTTCTTATGATATATTCCTGCAGCCCGAAGCACCACACCCCCAAGCACACACACAGAAAGCAATGAAATGTAACTAACTCCTTGATCAGCATATTTTTTGCCTTTTATATGGTATCATGAGAGCAAGATTCCCATTTTAATTGACTCAAAGAGTCCTCTACCATGGTCGGAGTGAGGAAGAGTGTGTATTTTATTTGAATTCTACAGAGGCGATTGGAGCATACACGAGGTAGCTGTATCACCACACACAATTATTTCTCTCAAAAGGTGATAGATAACAAGTAAAAATGAAGCAACAATGAATCACTAGACATTGCTATGTCTATCCCAAAGGACCCTCATCTGCCACCACCATATTTGCTCTGTCTGGTTGGTCACAATAGCCTACCCACTGTTGAAGCATACGTTGACACACTCCCCTTCCCTTGTGTCTTTTCTGTAACATTTAGCATTTATTGCTCTTGTATCTTCCCCTCCAAACATGCATCCGCAAACTTTATCTAATAAAATCTTGAAGTTTTTGTAAATCTTCTGGGTGCCCATATTCATTCATCCACATGCCCAAGAAAATAGACAAGGATTGAAAGGTCAGCATATTTTGAGGTTATTATTTTCTGATCACAAAAAGCAGGTAAATCCACTTCAGAGAAATTAATAGCAAGACTTCAGGGGGGCTCTTAAGGTGGTTTTTGTAATTTTTTATTGCTCAATTTAATTAGTTTTCCAAAAATGCCACCTATTCGTTCATTTACACCTAGAAATAGCTTCATAACACGAATGGCAATAGACCCAAAGTTGAAATTATCTTCTACCCAATTCACTCATCAGCATCCACTCAGACTTCCACTTTTGTCACTAATCCACAATGAAACCTAAAACAGTTCTCTGACATCATTTTAGATACCCAGTCCATCATTGGTTAATCCATATCCTTACATGTTACCACAATTATAGTTGTCACCACAGTTGATGTACAGGTTATTACAGGTGCTGCCTTCTCCGTCTTCCTGACCAATATTAACAGAAACATCTTCCTAACGATCACTTTCCTAATGTCATTCCTCTGTTCAAAATGGTTCCTATTGGCCTACTTGAGGAAGCAGTAAGAACAATTGGTATTGTTAATTATTCCCCAATGACTGATTTAAGTTAGCAAAACGACATTGGCTAGGGTTGGCTTCGCACAGATGTCTTGAGGAATTGGTATGTTGTAGATGTAACTGATCATCTTCTAAACATACTTAACCAAACAAGAAAAATAAGTATGAGAAGCATAAAAGAAGTGAAGAAGAGAAGGAAATGAAGAGAGTTGGGGTATGAGAAAAGGATGGGGTGGCACATGGAGAAAGAGTGGGTGAGGTGGGAACTCACCTAAGAGGAACAAAGCTGTTTCTTTCCATGTAGTTTCCTCTCTTTCAAGGTCCAGATTTCTCTATTTACGCAAGTCCAGCTTTTAATTAAAAAAATATTCTAAAAAATTAATATTAAGAGTGAAACTCCTAAAACAAAAGAAAAATACATGATTTGCCTTGGCTTTCATGCTTTCCTGGAAGATATTAAATCATGAAAGCTAGCTTTATTCCAATATTTCAATTTAGAAGGGGGAAATAGAAAATTATTTTTGTGGCTTTCTCTCATGAGAGCTAGAACACCCTGTGTGTTTGAACCTACATGATCCAGAGGTAAAATTTAACATCTGTCTCTTTCCTTGATTGTCTCTTTTCTTTCTGCCACCTTTGTCCATCTTAGTTAATGTATCAAAGAGACAGGTGAGTCTGAAGAGGGCACAGCTCAGGTGCTTTATTAGAATATTTATTGAAATGCAATATAAAAAGTAAGCACATTTAAAACTGGAAAGCAAGCTTTCTCATTGATCTGTGCTTTTAAGAATGAGAAAAAGAGGCCATGAATGTGAAAGAGAGAAAGGGCAGTTGTATGGGAAGGCTTGGAGGGAGGAAAGGGGAGGGAAAATAATGTGACTATATTATAATCTCAGAAAATAATTTTGAAAAGAAAGTGAATAGAAGGGTATGATTGAGAGAAAACAAAACAGGAGCAGAAGTACTCATTAACCACAATGTTTCTATTTTAAATAAGAAACACATAATAACTGTTGCTAATTTTAATATTGAGTTTGGCTCTTTAAGTCACCCTGTAAAAAATCCATTGGGAAGTAGACCCTAATGTGAAGGAGTTGAGTTAAGGTCTTTTAATTAAATTTAAAGATTTTCTTACCCATGGGAAAGGGCATAATTAGCTGTTTTCTAATGCATCTGACCTAAAGATGCTTGAATCAGCAGATAATTGAATGTATTAAAAGAAGTAGCAAATTCTAATTATGAGAGTTAGTTGTGTGGGTAAGAAAAAAAAGGCTACTCATTATTTATTCAAAAGAGTTCTCACAAATGTAGAAGGGAGAAAGGGGAACAGGCAATTACCAACTGTCTTAGGCCAGAAAATGGGCACCCTCACATGGTAGCTCTTAGAAAAATTGGGCAGCTCAGGACATGAGTCATATTGTTGTTCCCATGAAAGATCTCCATCTGCATGCCAAATAAATTAGTACTAAAAATAGAGTTCACCACTCACAGCAGCAGAGTGTACCAGCTGGACTGCAGCCTGCATTAGAGATTAACTTTGATGTATTGGGATTTGGCATATTGCTGTGATGTTACTAATGGCACAGACACCCAAATCCACACACTAACAAGCTGTTCCTTCTCAGAAGAAGTTCTACTGAATAAGTGCTTGGGTCATAGGGTACTCATACACCTTCGAGTAAGACATTATCTTTTCAGGAAAGAAAAATGATTCTTGTGAAGTCCTAGTTCAAAATTATTTTATTAGTATGATTCTTAAATATTTATATATGTAAACTCTATCTTAATGTATTTTATGCTTATTATCTTATGATAAATTTCCTAAATTGATTCACAAAATAAATTCAAATATTCAACTTATATAATTCAAATCAGCAAAAGTTAGTGAGAATGTGATGGATTCTGTATTTGTTGAAAATGTGTCTCCATTCAAAACAAAGGATGATATTAGTTATTGTGTCAGCCTGCTGTGTGTCTTATCCTTATCTAGTGTGCCTTGGAATGATTCACTTATACATTACTCTTCTTTATTTGAACTCATAGAAAAAATGTATACATATATACCATGAAAAGACTTATTTTGCATTAATACATCATTAAGTATTAAGCAGTCTTCTTTCTCTTATTAGTCTTAGGTAATTAATGTGCAATAATATTAATATGAACTAAGTAAAATCAAATCCAGATGTTCAGTATATTAGTTGATATGTTATTTTACTCTTTTTGAATATGCAGAAAATATGATTTCATTTCTGATTCATGTATCCATTTAACAAACAGAATTTACAATGTATTGCCTATAATAATGATGATGGTGATAGTGGTAATGATCATGATCATGCTGGTGGTGGCATTATGGATGGTGGTGATAGTTATGATGATAAAGATGATAGTGATGATTAAAGCAGCATAGTCAAGAACATTTAAAACCATTAAGATTGAGAATCACTCTCAGAATTTCAATTTTAGGCTATATTAAAGACCATATAGAAGTGTATGAATCCAGTTAATAAAGCTGTAAAGTTAGGGCTGGAAATGGCTCGACAATTAAAGTGCATACTGCTCTTGCAGAAAACCAGAGTTCAGTTACCAGCATCCATATCAGGTAGTTTACAACAACCTGTAACTCCAACTCAAGGGACCGTGACGCCCTCTTCTGGCCTCCACAAGCACTTGCACTCACTCATATGCACATTCCCACATACAAATGAACAGTCTATTGAGTGTGTTATGCCTTATCCAGTGCACGCCTAGGGGTGATTCACTTATAAACATTGCTCTTTTTTGTTCAAATTACTGGAAAATTGAGTGTTTCTACTATATGCCATGATAACATTTGGCTTTCATTTGTGTTAATACATCATCAAGTATTAAGCAATCTTCTCTTTCTTATTCAAAACACAATATTTAAAATAAAAGTAAATCTTTAAAAAAGAGTAGGAAAGTAGCAGACACATTTCATTAGAAAAGGAAATTAGACCCTGAATTCAAAACAATCATGACAGAATTATTTTAATATGATTATTATTGCATTCTAAAATACTATAAAATGCTTATTAGATGACAACAACCAGGTAGGTGTTATTTTCTCTAATCCTCACAACAATCTAATGTGATAGCTGTTATTTTCCTCATTGCATAGATAAATTAGTTAATTCCAATAGTACACAGCCATTAGTGATGGAGATGAAACTTAATGCAGAAAGAACAGCTTCAACATATTACTGTTTACTTGGAGTTTGAATATGACATTTTTTTATAAACAAAAAATGTAAATTGATCATGCATGTATTAGTTGGTTTTGGATTCCAAGTAGTTCATGTTATAATACAGTGTGCATATAATAAATTTTATCCATTACATATGTATATGTAATAAGGTATCATATCATGTAATACATACTATAAATATAGAAAGAATATGGATAATCTCATCTATCATTTGACTGAGCCATAGAGTGCTAAGATAGTTGACTGAATTTGGTCTTAAGTGTTTGTACGAGTAGTTTTAGATGAAATTAACATTGAAATTGATACAATGAACACAGAATATTCCCCCATAAGTGTGGGAAGTAATCAACCATCTGAAGGGCAAAATACAACAACAATACTAAGCTCCCAAGAAGAAGGAGAGAATTCTTCCTCTTGGGTCCTTTCTAATTAGGGTGTTGAATTTTCGATGCTTTGGTCTTAGACTAAAAATCTGTGCTTCCTATTTCTCAATCCTCCTGACCTTCATATTTCAAACTACACCTTGGATCTCCAGTTTGTTGATCTAATCATCTACCCATCTAAAACAACGGTTCTGTGTTTACTGTAGAACACTGAGGAATAATACAAAAAGCTAATATTCACTGGTGTTGACTAACCAGCAGGTGTATATTACAAGTGTTTTATCTGTATCACTTAATGGATTACTATGACACAATCAGATAAGCTTTGGTGATCACTACTTTACAAGAAACAGACAACAACTTTTCTGAGGTTATACAACTCAAAACTGATGGACTTGGAACCTAGACCAAGGCAATTTGACATCAGTGCTTTTCTTCTAAACCCTATACAATACCACCTCTTCATGTCCAGAAAACCCTGACTCACAAGCAGTCCTCCCAACTTCTGGCTCTAACAAACTTTCTGTCACCTCTTCTACTGTGTTCTCTGAAACCCATCCAGTAACTCATGGTTGTGGAGGTCAGAAGCCCGAGTGGAGGACTGACCACTATTATTTTGCCAGATGGACATAGTGTTAAGTTGCCTTCACATTTATCTTTATAGCAATAGATTAGCACAGCTCTCAATCCTCATCATAAAAGCTTCTTTTTTTGCAGTAAGCATCAGTTAGTGTGGAGACTGACAACTGTTCAAAGTACAGAGTGTTACTGTAGAGTACTGTGGCTTCCTGTTGATACTTTACCACAACTAGTGGATAAGAGCTAGGATATCTGCACAGACCGCCCCTGTTCCCAGAAACAAGACACACAATCTAGTTGAATATTAACTTGTACAGTGAGATGATTAAGAATAAGAAAATCATGAGGAAGTCTTGAAGTGTTAAAGCTTTGCCTTCACAATGTGGCTTTTAACTCTAAGAATTTTTAAGGATTAATTATCTCACCAAATATCAGAAGTAAAACCAGAATTATCTTAAGCAGTGATTATTAACATTGAAATTACAAGAAAGGATGTTCAATTATACTTAGTGGAGTTTTTTTTTTCTTCTGGCTTTCTCGAACAATCAGTATTGTTGTTCATCACTGATTGGTTCTTGATTACAATTTTTCATTTGAGCATGCAATTTTATTGTTCTACTTATAAAAATCATAAATGGAGAAACGTTTACATTCCTATAATAGTCTCAGTATAAGTACGGCTGTAATTATTTCCATTTATTTGGACCATTAGATCACTGTGGAAGTATCACTACTAACTGTTAGAATTTTATCTGAATTGCAGTCATAGCCTGTGAGAAGAAAGAAATTGTATTTATTTGCTTGGCAAACCCAAAACTTGGAGAAAATAGCAATTGTTCTCCATAATACCACAGATGCTGTGGCTGGATGTGTTGCATGGTATATAGCGACACAATCAGAGGGGTGATTAACTACAACTCCTGTGGCCAAGAGGAACGCGGGAAATGTCTAGCAGTGAGATGTACACAGCTCCATTAAGCCTCTTCTGAACCCTGAATAAGCACTAGAACACTGGACAGCAAGTCAGGAAGCCACTGCAGAAGAGCTGGCACCTGCTCCACATTAAGCACTTGACTATCCTCGAATCTACCTTTCTTTGATACGAATTGCTAAGTGTCTCAAATACTTAACAGGTGAAACAGAGCAACTTCACAGTTTTTATAGTTTAAAATAATCCTAAGCTTCAGATGTTATTTCATAAATCCACATAAAAGGTTTTGTTTCTGAATAAATCTTGACTCTGAGTCTAAGTCACACATCCTTTCTCCTATGTCCTCTGGATTTTTAAAAGGACTTCAGGTTTAAAATAAAACAGTTATTGAAATTTACACAGACAATAGTCTCGAAAGCATAGCCAGTCATAGAATCCAGCACTAAGCAGGTCTTCTGAAAATTGCCATGACAGTATACCATTCTAAACTCAGACAGTCCCAGAGACTCTAAAATGACGTTATCAAAAGATATAGATCAATGACTATGTAGCCTCAGGTAACTGAACAATCAAGTCACAATTTAGATCCACAAAAATCATTGTCCTAAATTCCTATGTACTTTGCAACTTTCCCACTTACATGGACTTACAAAGGTGTATGAGATGAGTATGAAGAAGTAAGACATCTCTAATATATCTTGTGCCAGACCTATCAGCTCAGTTCCCCCAACATGCAGTATTCTAATAAAATAAATTAAACCATTATGCTTGTCTCCCAATTTTTTAAAAATATCCATACTAAATATCAGTAAACACAAGTGAAGTTTCAAGATACCGTACTACTAATTTCAAGTGCAAAAGATCTGAGCAAGCTAAGGCTGTTTTTTTTCTCTCTCTTTTTAAGGATTTGATTATTTTTATTTTATGTGTTTGAGTGTTTGTCTGCATTATATATGTGCATCATGTGCATGCAGTATCCAGGGAAGCGAGAAAAGGGTATTGAATCCCTTGGAAGGGGAGTTACAAGTGGTTGTGAGCTACCATGTGGGTGTTGGGAATTAAACTGTGGGTCCTCTGAAAGAGCAGCCAATGTTCTTAACCTCTGAGCCATCTCTCTAGCCCCCTGCTATGAGGCTAATTACAATATCAACACTCATTCCTGCATTTTGTATACTTACTACTTGAGTACCATGGCTAAGATGTTAGCCATAAATGTCCTGCAAATTCTTAGGGAACTGTCTTGGCAGAACTCAACCAGTGGTCCTGGGGTTACTATACAAGTGTTTGCAGGAAAGTGTGGCTCAAATACATAGGGAACCAGAAGTAAAGTAAAATTACAGCTTTATAGGCTTGCTGTTAGCTCTGCTGAAGCTCGGAATTAGCCTCAATGTCTGTATTGGAGGAGCCAAGCAGATCCACTTGTCAACCTTATGGAGAGGTGATCAAGGAGAACATGCAGTTGTCCCAGCCTGCTTAATCAACAGGCTGCCCAGCATGAGCTGAGAGCAGCATGACAATCCTGAAATCATAAATGAAATCCATAAGATGTAAATAAAGGTTCATGGTCTTATTACGTCTCACCTTCCCTTAGGACAACCCTAACATTCCTTCAACTCTGAATTTAATCACCATGGTAAGAAAATATACAAAAGAAATGAAGGACTCATTTTGTGAAAACAATGAAAGATACGAATAGAAGCTTTGGAGAAGCTTACCATACTGAGAGAGAGGGCAGAAAGAAGGTAGCAAAAGGGGGGGAATGATCAGTTCCATCTCTGTTTATGTTTGCAAAGTGTAGCCAAAAATGATCCTCAGAACTATCCTGGTAACTCCTAGGATCTGATTGAACATGTGGCATGGTGATTACGCAACTATATGAAACTGACTTGGTCACTAGACCTTACCTCTTCCCCCTTTAATTTCAGGCAAAGTCTACCACATAAGCAATGCTAGAGTTGAAGCAAGGGGACTTCAAGGCTGAATGCAGCCCATGAGACAACTGATGAGAAACAGTCTCTAGAGACAGGAGCAGTGAAAGCCAAAGAAAAATCCAACATGATTAGCTTCAGAAATTAAGCATTCTTACAATTTAGAGTGGGACAAACATTGCACAGCATGTTTGCAAGGTACATGTTTTCACGTACCTAAAACCAGAACGTGTCTTTTCTTTGAAAAGCTTTTATTAAATCAATGGTTTATCTTAATTCACTGTAAACTCAATGGATGCAGGGAGCCACAACTTTCCATTTATCATTATTTTTCTTTATTCCAGATAATCTGTTGTATTTCATCATGCACAGGGTTTGCAACACAGTACATGTTTATTAAAGGAAAAAATAGTGTGGCAGAGTTGAAAAGGGTGATTTCATTTTAAAACTTGGCTGTTTTTCCTAGAAATGCTTAGTTTCAATATACGCTAATCATGGTAGATCTGCTGTGTTACTTCCTCTAATGTTTCAGTACCAGTATTTTATTTATGTTGATTTCACAGCTGATAAAATAGAGTCTCAGAGAGAGAGCGCGCACTCAAACACAGGAGGGAGGCAGGCAAGTGCTTTTTGGTGAGTGAAAGCACAAAGCATTGCACTCTGATGCTTCAAAAGAACGATCCAGGAAATAATTTACACAAAAAGATTGAAAGAGGAATGAAATGGAAGCAAGACCCAAGAACAGTACAAGAATGGAGAAGTTTTGGTTGGAATCGGCAGTAAAAAAACCTGCCCTGACAGAAATACCTAGGTAGTTCTCTGGGAGAAAGAAAACATATTTTCATTACCATTATTTATCCATATATTAGAACATTCTAGATTTGGAGGAAATACTAAGTAATAAATACTATTACTACAATTTTCATTTCTCTGTAGCCTAACAACTTGAAATTATAACATAGTACCCATTCAAGACATTAATTTTCCAAATAGTAAATCGTTGATCCAGTGACCAAAAGGAGCCCAAAGTACTCTTCACACACCAAAAAAGCAACATATTATGGCAGAGGAAGAACCTTAAATCTAAATTAGTGTAACGACAGACACAAATTGTTTGTGTGTATATTGCATAAGCTGAAGGCACTGTGCTGAGTTTATGGATGCCATCTTCAGAAGCTCAGTGAAGGGTCTCCAATCACTCCTGTTAGTGTACAATAATAAGGAGCAAATTACTTGGGCACCAGCACAGAATAACAGAAAGAACAATGGCTATAACTCCCAAAACAATTATAAAGAATTAAATAAGGTGGTATGAGGCTCAGCATCAGAAAATTTGTTTAGCATGGAGAGATGGCATCCTCATTGCTGACTGTGGTGCTAACTAAAAATTCATGGCTGAACAGCAGAGATCTCTTCCTGTCTTCACACTGGCAATTCTGTGGTTCCATCCATTTCAGGGTCCTTTGCTAGCAATCTATGTGGCTTTCCTCTCTTGTCTATGGTCTATCCTGGAGCTGATAACAAATTGCAAGTATCTTATTGACTATTACATCCTCTTAATGACTGAATCAAGATGCACTCACTTACATGTGCCTTTTCCTTGGTGAAAGCTGAAGTCAACCACACATAGTTAACTGTCCCATAGTTTTACATATACAGGTAGGAATTTTCACTAGGTCTCTTCAGCCTCCCACACACTTAAAAGATCCAGGGAGGACAGTTCTTCCTATTCAGCCTTCTGATCACATTGTTCTTATTCTCTCATTTTCTGTGGATAGTACCCCAATTCGCTATTTCTTAGTTCAATAATGTGCTTAAAATGAATCACCCTGGAAAGGAAGTTAAGATCAGAGCAATACAAACTATATTGAAAAAATCTCTAGGAGTTCCAAAGCCTTCCTCTCAGAGGTTGATTTGAAAGAGAGGGAATGTGTTATTAATTACATTCCCTTGTAGTCTAGGGCATTCAATCACATGAATCAGAAACTGCCTGGAAAAAAAATCACTTCAGCTCATATTCAAGTTCTGTCCATGTGTTCCAAAATAAGGTTTGTTAATAAACCAACAGCTTTCTAATTAGACTCAAGGTCCACCCAGTAGGAGGGAATTCATGCCTGGTACTGTAAATCTAGCCTACTGCTAGCTGGGGAGGTCATGAAACCTAAAGGAGAACCTTCTCCTGCCACTTCCCTAAACCAGAATAATTTATAATTGCATTCTAAACATTTATCCTTGTGCCTGCTGAGGAGTGGGGTTTTTCACCCTTCATTAAAGAAGTGTCCTTTTGCAGCAAGAGACCATCATAGAGCCACAACTAGTCAAAATGTAGAGAACAACTCACCAAGGGGTTCCCAGCCCCAACTGATACACAACACAAACCCTCCACCTAAGGCTCAGGGAACATCATGGAAAGGAGCAAGAAATATTGTATAAGAGCCAGTCTGCTGCAAGAGTGTGTCTTCTATGTATGACAGGGAAACTTCACCCTTGAAACCTCAACAGTGTGGTCATCCAAACAAGATATGAACAATGGCAACAGCTGACATACTAATGTGGATAGTGGAAATGTGGATAGCTCACAAGACCCCACCACTACGTGGAGAACTACAGGCAATTAATGACTGCCTAAAGAGGAAGCATCAGTCTCCCCAGGGATGAGCCAGTTGTCCATCTAGTACCAAGTAGTTGGCCCCGAAACCACAATTATGAGCAACACTTGGTGGTTCACTCCTAAGTGTAGAAAATAAAGCCCAAAACCTGAAGAATGGACTTGGAGACACAGAGCGCAGCACAAGTGACTCTTTCAATGACGTTCTGATAAGCAGACACACACAGAGCAGTTACAATAAGCAACATGTTCCCCATCCCACCAGGACCTTCCCAGTTCCCCATTGACTGAGTGCAAATACACAGACAACATCAGGTTCTGCTTGTGTGGTTTCCTGGCTAACCCAATCTCAAACCAGAAGGTACAAGAAAATGGCTGCATGGTCCCATTTGGTCAGGAATAGGTTAAAAACATCAGTGGATTACAGTGACTTAAACTGCACACAAAACCCCATTGAGGCAGTGAAGGTAAATACCAGCAGGAAGGTAGGATAATAGCCATGCACTTGACATATGATGCCAAGAGCACTTTACCTCCTGGGTCTTCTTGCCCCAAACCCATAACCTCAGTCTAATCATCACTTAAACATACAAAAACCAGGTAGGTATTCACTAAAGTTTCTGAGCAGTTTTCTCAAAACTGTCATAGTTTGAGAAAACAAGGATGTCCCAGCTAAGCTGAGCCAGTGGAGACATGACCACTAAGGTAGCCTTGAGGTCCTGGAACAGAAGAAAGGGAAAAGGGGCATAGTGAAGAAAGACAGAACTGAATATCAGTTATACGAACTCTATAATGTAAAATGTTAGGCTGGGGATGTAGCTTCCTCATAGAATATATGCTTACCAGGTTGAAGAACCTGGGTCTAATGTCAGCATCAAAAAGCAAGATTAATATTGGGGAAATAGTTTAGGACAACTTTTAAGCCTATAAGTCATTCTTCCAAATAAATCTAACTCTATTCTAAATTGAACGTTTATTTGAAATGAAACACATCTGTGAATATGCACAGACACCCCACAGTGGCTAGATATTGACACTGGCACCCCTTCTAGGCGACCAATTTCATCTTTACATTTCTGGCAGATGCGTGGGCCTGGCTTGCTACATAATTCCTAAAGGATAAATGTCCATGAATTGAAGGAAGTGGTGCAAAGTCCTCAGGGCAGCAAACTGCACAATAAAGAAACAAAAGCTCCGTGAAGATTTTTGGGGTGGGCATGGAGCAGGCATGGTGGAGCACTGGGAAGCCTGGGACAAGGTCAGCTTTTTCCACTCTTACAAATGATTGCAGGATGTGACCTTACTCTGAAAGAATGGCCCAAAGTGATGCACTGAAATTGAAGGAAGGAAAAGTGAACGTGAGGGTGCAAGCTGGTATTGACAGCAGCCACATCCAACAGTCTCTCAGAATCTCTGCCTGGATTTGCAAAATTTACCTTAGACTTTATTGCTCAGGGTCAAAACAGGGAAACATATACCTGAATTTTGAAGGTTATAATGAGACATAGAAGAGAAAAGTATATAGGAATATCCCCTGGAAACCATCACATCATCAAACAGCGGCCCATCATCCATTGGATGTGGGACACAGGAAATTCAGATGTTCCTAAGAGATAATAATACACATGACATAGTTGTGGTTGATATATTGTGTATCCTAATAAACTTATCTGAGGGTCAGAGAACAGAACAGGCACTAGATCAGACATAGAGGCCAGAAAATGATGGCACACACACTTTTAATCCTATCACTTGGGAGGCAGAGATCCATCTGGATCTTTGTGAGTTCAAGGCCACATTAGGAACAGAGCCAGGTGTGGTGGCACACACCTTTAATCTCAGCACTTGAGATCTCATGTCTTTGCTTGGGAAAGACACACGCTTTTAATCCCAGGAAGTGATGGAAGGAAGCAGAAAGGTATATAAGGCATGAGGACCAGGAACTAAAGGTTTTTTTGGCTTTTAGCAGCAGTTCAGCTGAGTTCCATTCGGATGAGGACTCAGAGGTTTCCAGTTTGAGGAAACAGGATTGGCTGAGAAGTTGGTGAGATGAGGTTAGCTGTGGATTATTCTGTCTCTCTGACCTTTCAGAATTCACCCCAATACGTGGCTCCCCCGAGTTTTTTTTATTTAATAAGACCGTTTAGAAATTTGTGTTACACATAGTGAGCTGCGTTATGGTGCCTGTTTATGGCAGAAATATGACAGTGCAAAGCAGGTCATGAAATGCTACATACAAAATAATTACTAAATTCTACTCAATTGTGTTTTTGTGGGAATTTCCATGTTTGTTTATGTGCTGGTTTTATCTTCTTGTTAACTGCATATTTCTTTGCCTAAACTGTAAGAAAGTATTCATGTCTTGGCACTTTGAGGAACATAATAGGTTTTGGCACACGATAAGCATTTGCTTATTTAGCAAGGATTTCTGAGCACTACCCATAAGTTGTGAAATCAGTAAGAGACTGAATGTTTGTTCTCATAGAATTTACCTTCTAATTATAGTAGATTACAGTGGTCTGCGATGAGACTGAAAACAAGGGCCGAGTCGGAAGAAGAGGGGTTGAAAGGTGGGAGGGGCTCCAACGTTAAGCAATGTGGTTGTGTGAGGAGTAATTTGACCGTAACTTAAAATAACTAATGATTTAGGCCAAGCAGAATCTGACTGCAAAGAATTGTGAGCAGGGAAATGGGTGCTGACCCTAAGATGGAACATTGCTTGGCATGTCTTAAGGTCAATGCAGAGATCAAGGTCACTACAGCAACATGAAGACAAAGCCGTGGATGCAGCAGGGACAGCCAGGCTAAAAGGAACCTGGTGAACCTTTCCAGAGAGTTTTCCTCTAGCAAATGCAGAGTCCCAGCAGAACATTGAGCCAGAGTTATTTGTTTGGCCTCAATTTTCAGAGCTCACTTTGACTGCCTTGTGGATACCAGGCTTTGTGGCGTTTGCAGTGAATGAATGCAGAGATCTTTAAGGAATGACTGCCATGATGTTTCCATGATTAAAATTAGAGACTGAATATATTACAGTGAAGCCAGCAAAATGAGATAATAGATTCAACAAATAGTTTGAATGTATAAACATTGTCCATAATTCATTGATAGGCAAGCAGCATTGAGTGTCAAAAGTTTAACAATCATTTCTGAGTAAAACAACACCCACACTTGTTACATTTATGATGTGTGTATAAGTGTGTGTTCCTGTTTATTGAATAAATGCTTATGTGTGTGTGTCTGTGTGTACACGTGCATCTCTGAGTGTAATGTGCATTAGCGTGTATATATGTATACCCGTGTGAATACATGTGGTATGTGTTTATGAGTATTATTATATATGTTTTTCCATGTGTCTGTGTGTATATGCGTCAATGTATTCATGAGTGTCTATCTGTGTATGTGTATATTTATATATACGTATGTGTAACACGAATATTAAAGGGTCTTTTAATAAAAACAAACCCAGAGTCAGGTTTTGGGATGAACACTGAAAGATCAGAGAAACAGAACAAGCCACAGCCAATCTCACCTAGCCAATTCCTCGACTGATATTTCCTCAAACTGGAAGCCTCTGTGTCCTCATCCAAATTTATTTCAGCTGAACTGCTGCTAAAAGCTTAAAAAGCCTGTAGCTCCTGGTCTTCATGCCTTTTATACCTTTCTGCTTCCTGCCATTACTTCCTGAGATTAAAGGTGTGTGTCACCATGCCTGACTGTTTTCAGTGTGGCTGTGACTGCAAGAATTAAAGGCATGTGCTACCACTGCCTAAACCTATGTTTAATATAGTGGCTGTTCTGTTCTCTGACCCCCAGATAAGTTGGGGTGCACAATATATCAATCACATGGATGTGTGTTTATCTGTATGTTTACATATGTTTGTCAGTTGTGTGTGTATATGGATGTGTGTGTGTGTATCTGTCTTTGTGTATATATATGCATGTGTGCCTGTGTGAGTATATATGTACATCTGTGTGAGTGGTGCTTTTGTTTGTGTGTGTGTGTATATATATATGTGTGGTGTGTGTGTGTGTGTGTATGTGTGTCTATACATATATATGTGTGTGTGTGTGTGTATCTGTGTGTCTGTGTGTATATGTGTGAGTGGTGTGTGTGTGTATGTGTTACATTTCTATGATGGCAACAATGAGACTGTTTTGGCTTTAGGTTACTACATCAACATGTGGCCTATAATCTCCTAGAACTTTGAAAGGGGACAGAATCTGCAAGGCAATAAGTAATATATATGAAAAAAAAGTGTTGCTGATGTTGAACTGGTTTATCACAGACGTTGTGAAGGGCACCTCACCTGCATATTGTCATCTGATTTCAACCTAATTTCAGGATCGGTGTCTAGGAAAGGCATGTGGCTTTGTCACTACTTATAATGCTATCATTCTGTTGTTTTGAGAAAGATATTAGCAAAGTGTCAGTAAAATTACAATCCTCCACAGTCTCAGCAGCCCCCATTAACTAGCATCTTGGCTCTCACTGCTACTTGACCAATGTGCTCATTAAAGAGTAGAGGAGGCAAAAGGTGTTGATGGCAGAGACAGGGACTGGTGTCTCCACAGAGTACGGCTTTCTCTGACCAGTATAAGCAACTGGTAGATCAATTCTGGAGAAACTAAGAAACGAGTGAGACACGACTAATTTCTCTTCTTCATTGATGGGAATAGGGATGCATTCAATGGTACAACTGCAGAGGCCAGGGGACAACTTTGTGGAGTCAGTTCCTCTCCTTCCACCTTTACATAGGCTCTAGGGATTGAGCTCACACGACCAGGCTTGCGCGGCAAGCACCTTTATTTCCTGAGCCATCATTCTTGTACATTTTCCCCTTTCTTGCCATGGCTCCAAGCCCTCTCATAGGAAACAACTGAGATTAGCTATTTACTTTTCAAAGTGAGTTGGAGTTTTCACCATATGATCTCAAGTACAGGGCATGAGCTTAAAGTATAAAGCATAAGACATTGCCCCTCTCCCATCCTTTCAGGAAGGGCACTGTTTTATTCACTTGGGGAATATTGGGAAGAGGGTATATTTCCTCGGGTGAGAAGAGCAGGATTTTGGTAGTCAGGACATGTCCAGGTTTCCCAAATCAGCTCTCTAGCAGCAGCAACAACCCCCACCTAATTCCAGATTATGCTGAAATTACAAAACCACAAGGCCCATGATGGAACTGAATCAGATGTCAGGAGACGAGGAATGTTTGCCTCAGCCTTGGATTTTATTTTTATATCCTATATCTGCCCTGAGTCACCATGCCTTCTGAAGACAAATGAAATAATGTCATCTGCTCGATGCAATCTCATCCCCCTCCAACTCAATGAAGATGCTATGCATTGTGAGCAAACTCTCTCCTCAGCTGAATTTAGAAACTGCCCACGACAGTGCTTCCTATGTCTATTCACAGTGCTGCCTTGCTGTGGAGCAGAGTCGAGGCCTGGGCATTTGCATTTCTCATAGGGCTTCTACTCTCATGCCCAAGAAACACATGAAGAAGGGTCTTACTGGCGCAGAGCCCTGATAGGATCTCATTCACGGCTGCCACTCACTGCCGGAGAAAGGGCCCAACAGCAGGGTCTGCTCTCATAAAGAGCTCTGCCTGACTAAGGAAGACATGGCTTTTTGTTCAACACCATGGGACCCTGTGTGACACTCCACAGCCCAGGCTAGAGGCTGTCACAGCGGCCTTTCACAATTCAAAGAGAAAAGGAAAATAGCCTGCCTTTGAGCATCAGAAATGTGGGCGAGGCAGGAATGAAATCATGAATAAATAAATAAAAACACCAACAGCTGTGGTATTTAAAACAGACAATCGCTATAACCACAGATGACAGCCCCACAGCCTGCAGAATCTGCTAATAAACTGTCTGCTGGGACTGGTATCACAGATAAACTTATGAGCCATGATTCAACCATTAGGCCTAAGTGGACATCAGAGGAAGGTCTGCGTTGGATGATATTTTTGGTGCCACATGGTCTAGGAAAATTACTCATCAAATCCAAATCATGATGTGTCTGGCCTCTCCGGATTGGTCCCTTGAAAGGCTGGCACTATTTACACAGAAGCTTTTTGCAATTTTAATCATAATTTCCGTTGGCCAATGTCAATTTTTGTTTTCAGTAATTCAATGTGATAAGTGCTTTCTCTTAGTCACAGGGTAAGGGAATGACATTGGAGACTCATCTTTGAGAAGGAAAGAAAAGAAGAATCTCCCTAGGACTGCCTGTTGACCTGGGCAAGCTCCGGAAACTCCATTGCTGAGAGGTTTGGCCAAATGCTACTTGATTTAACCTACCAAGGATCTCCTTTCTGTTTGGGCTACAGCCTGTTTCCAGTTTACTTAACTCAATCTGTTATTGACCCCACTTTCTGCAACAGGACTAACAGGAAGAGAGGCTGGCAGAATCACGACAGGGTAAGGTTATTACATGAGTATCCTGCTTTGAAGGCATGACGGATGGCTCAGACTTAAATAGTCTTCAGTTACTGCCTAAAGTGATACCTCTATCATGTGCGGGATGCAGGAGAGTAAGAACTGTTCAACCCCACAGGATTTTTAAGGGATGCTTTTTGAAGTTTCGGTTTATCATTTCCTGTGTACTCTGAATTAGGATTTTGAAGTGACCCCTACTATAAAAGGTGATAGCTATTTTTCATAAGAAACTCAATTTTTAATTGTTGAATTTTTGTCCAAACTATAGTGATACAAACACATATAAAAGGTTACAGGAATAAAGCTTATAAAAACTAACTTTTTATTTTCTGCTCTGTGTGTGTGTGTGTGTATGTGTGTGTGTGTGTGTGTGTGTGTAAGTGTGCATGTGTGTGCCCATGCACACATGCATATGTGATATGTACATGCCCATGAGTGCATATGTAGAGGCTAGAGGTTGGTTTGTGGGTATCCTTCCATTGTTCTCCACCTTTTTAAAAATTTACTTGTGTATGTGATGTATATACTTGTGTGTGGCATATGTGCATGAAAGTGCATATGTGACTATACACGTGTGTGTGTGTGTGTGTGTGTGTGTGTGTGTGTGTTCCCATATGTGAACATAGTTGGGGGCCAATAGTCAACTTCAAATGTCTTCCTCAACTGTGTTTCACGTTATTTTTGAGAAAGAGTCTTTTGCTGAATTGGCTAGACTGGCTGGTCAGTGAGACTCAGTGTCCTCCTTCCTTTCTCTGGCTCCCAGCCCTGGATTACACACATGTTACCACATCTGGTTTTCACATGGGTACTGGGGATCAAGCTCGGGCCCTCAAGCTGTCACAGCAAGCACTTCTCCTACCCAGTGATTGCTGCAGCCTCGTCTCTTTTTGTCTTCAAGGTCTTGCTGTGCAATCCAGTCTGACCTTGAATCTGCAGTCTGTGTCCTTCGGCTTCCTTCATAATGGCATGGCAGGTGCACGTCACGATGCCTGGCTTTTACCCTTCCCTTTTTATTTTGGTTTTGCTAATTGACTTTTGGGGGGGATGGTATTTTTCCCCTTTCTACCCTATCCACTTCTATACCAAGCTCCCTTCTTAGAGTCTCTGAGACTGGGGTCCCTTCATCTGTGCTTACATACATATTCTAAATCTTCCTGCTGAATGATGTTCTATACTCAACAATATGAACTACTAAGTGGTCTAAACACTTGGTTGCTGGCCTTAATGACAAATTATTCTGGGTAGGGTTATAAATAGAAAGACTAAACACACAGGCACAGTGTTGGTATCTTGGACTAAATATAAGTTAATAGGCAATGCACCAGCTTCACACGTCATGAGTAGGAAATGTATCCACAGGGAGCCTGAAGTTCAGATTTAAAATACCAGTGCCGGAAATACAGTATAAAGTACAATCATATGGAGACATTAATTCTGGTGTCTGTTTGTTTTCAGAGCTAAGGATTGAACCCAGGGCCTCACAGGAAGACTGAGCTACACCCAGGCCCAGGGACATTCATCCTAATTCAGGAAGGCATTTAAGAAATTAAAACAGTAATTCTAACACATAGTAGGCCGTCATAACACCTGCAAAGTTTTTCCATTAAACTCAAACTCCAAGAGCACCTCCAGGTGAGCACCCACTGAGCTGTTTTTGTATTTAAAATGACTGTCAACTACTCTGTGAGTGGCTTTGGGAGGGATGAAATCTCTTGAAGCAGTTTGCCACCATGGTTTAGGTAAAGCCAAGGTTAGCCACAACTCCCACCTAGTAACACAGCTAAAGGGTTTGCAGAATAGCGTAATCAGTCACGTGTTCAAATCTGATTATCATGAAATGAAAGTGTACAGAAATAAACTCTTTGGATTCAATAGGTAATTGCTACTGTACAATTGCAGAAATAACCACAGGCTTTTCTTTCACACACTGGGCATCTTTATAATAAAGGGTTACTTGGAAGAGGCAGAACCACACAATGCATGTAAAGCACCCCTCCTGTTCCTGAGGATCTGGCCAGCAATCTGAAATGTTTTCACTCCATGACTGGAGGAGCAGAGCACGTCTTGTCTTTATGACAGATGTGTTCTTTACAATTGTACAAACATGGAAATTTTTAGATGACTGAAATGATTAGCTTTCTATTTAAAGAACATGTGGAATAGCTCATTTTGAAATTAAAAAATATGGAGATCCTAAAGTACCCTTGAATGTACATATTTTAGCAGATTTTTTTCTATGTGTGCATATACCAAGGTGCATATGTGAAGGTCAGAGGACAACTTGCAAGAGTCAGTTCTCTCATTCTTTATGTGGGTTCTGAGAACTGAACTCAGGTCAGTTGGTTGCAAACATGTTTGCCTACTAAACAGTCTCACTGGGGGGCCTGTATCTGGTTTTGTTCTGCAGAACTGCCTATCCTTAGTAGAAATCCTGTTTTTTAAATGGTCTAGTTATCATGTGACCTTCTGAAACAGAAAACCATCCAGAAAAAAAGGTGGATTATAACCTGGAACTAACCATAGGTATCAGTATTTCAGAAACACAGATACATTGGCTCTGTGAAGGAGCCACATTACTTAATGCTAAAGTAACTTCATAGTTACTATCACACGCTAGAACCAATTGTTCTTAACATGGACTGATTTAAAAGTGGAAAAGGACAGCTTATTATTTTTTTTTAACAAACACCTATAAATGTTCCTTAAAGTGTTTAAATGCCTCTGAAACTTGAGTTTACATAAGACCAAATTTTCTACACACTGGCCACTTTGTTGGAGACGTCTCCCCAGGGAGAGATTGCTTAAAGTGTGAGCAGCAAATTAACACACTCGCTTACCCTACTTCACAGGTGGAGAAAGCAAGCTCTGAAAATTTAAAATGATTTCCCAAGTCTTGCATGGAGTCAATGATAGAGAGGGGAATTCTTCTCACATTTCCTGGCTTCCAAGTCATTTTCATCAGGCTGTGAATACAAAGAAACAGCTTGCAAATACTAAGGACAATGTCTTTGGTTCCATATAAAGTGAATCCAAAAGTGTCACTTTTGTAGGGCCCGGAAATGAATTCTCAGCTCAAAATAGAATTGTCATCAATTTCCATTCAAAAATGTAGCATATATTTAGATCCAAAAGTCAGCAATAATGTTCCTTTCCTTACAGTGCTTTATAAAAGAAAAAAAAAGTTGCAACAAAGCTGTCTTTGCTTTTAGGAACTCCCCCTGAAAGGATTGGTCTTGGGGGGAAGGAATGAGGAACTCATGACCTCAAATGACTGGCTGTCCTTGTGAAGACACTAAGAAAACAATGTCCATGGCATGTCTGCAGTAAGCCCTCACCTGAGGCTGGAGGTAAAAGATGTGGGTGCCAAGTTCTTGCTGAATACCTGGGTTTGCATGAGATGGAAAAGCAGGCAGGCAGGATGAAGACCCACCCCTGAGCGTGGCCCCTGCCTGAGGAATTTCATTTGTAGTTTGAGAAATGTTTTCTCTCTCTTCTGAGGCTCCTTTTTATGTGGACACCACCAAGATGGCATCCTCAGCACTGCATCATCTCCCTCCACACCTCATTCACTTCAGGCTCCATTCTGAATCTTGAAGAATAGTGAGATGTGCAGGCCTTTTCCTCTCCTCTCCTGAGCAGGAAGGCCCACAAAAGCTCCTGATTGCAATTAAGTCTCTCTCCTGAGAAGCCCTGCCCACTTTCTGAAGGTATCTCAGGTTGATTCTCAAGAGAAACAGACTCATAGCAGAAATTATACGGGATTTTAATAGGAGTCTCTCTCCTGATTTGGACACAAAGCAAATTTCTTTATGTTGATTTCTAACATCATTAAAGTTACACCCAAGAAATTCTTTCATGGGTTTCCATAAACATTCCCTTGGAAACATACATTTAATTTCAGTCTTTTAATAAATAATTTAATTATTTTATGTGTCTATGTGAGTACCTACACTACTTATGTGCCCAGTGGTCACAGGGTCCAGAAAAGGGTGTCAGATTCCCTGGCAGTGGAGTTACAGGTGGTTGTGAACCTCCATGAGGGTGCTGAGAAGCAAAGCTGGTCCTCTAAATGAGTAGCAAGTGCATGTAACTTCTGAGCCGTTGCTCCTGCCCTCATTCCAATCTGTATGAAAGAACTCAGTGAAGAGTAACTAAGTGCTCAGGATTAGTTCTTTTTTCCTGATGCTGTAATAAAATGCCCTGGAAAAAAGCAGCTGAAGGAAGGAAAGGTGTATTTCAGCTCAGTGTTTGGAGGTACATTCTGCTATAGGAAGGAATTTATAACAGAAGGGACTGAGAAAGCTGGCCATGTTTGTATCCACAGTCAGAAAGCCAAGAGTGACAAATACTAGTGTTCGACTCACTTTTCCTTTCCACTCAGATGAAGACCACAACCCATGGAATGATGCCAACTATAGTTAATGTGGTTCTTCCTATCGCAATACCGTCATTTATGCCCAGAGGCTTGTCTGCTAGAATACTGTGACAGTCTCCCTGAGGAAATGTGAACAAGCATCAACTCACTCCAGACAGGAAAGCAACAACTGACATCCTTCCTCCATTCAAAACAAGCTCTAGTTGTCACTCTTTGTATAGAAGGAACATTTTAGGTTGCAGGTATAAGGGAGACAAAACAATATTTGTCATTAATGTTTGGCTTATTTCACTCAGCATAATGCCCTCCAGTCCTACAACTACTGTTACAAAAGACAGAACTTTTTTTTCAGAATAAGTAACATTTATATATATATATATATATATACATATATATATATGAATACATATATATTCACTAGTCAGTGTCCACATGCTATCTTACACACACACACACACACACACACACACACACACACACACACACACACACACACATTCACGTGGCTGTTGTGAAGAGTACATTAATTATAAAAGTGAATACATTTCTTTAAAACATGGAGTAATTTTTCTCTTTTCCCTTTTTGTTTGTTTTGGTTTGTTTTTGTGAGAGTCTCACTCTGTAGCCATGTCTAGCCTAGACACCTCTGCAAAGACTGGCTGACTGGCATTGTGGTGCTCCTCCTGCCTCCAAGGACTGGGATTGCAGGTATGTGCCAGCACGCCCAAACCGGTTCATAATCTTTGGCTATATTCTTAGAAGTGGGATTGCTGGATACACGGTAGCTCCATGTTGAAGTATTTAAAGATCTCCAAACTATTTTCAACGCTGTCACTAATTTACACTTTAACTAACAGTGCCTCCGGAAGTCTTTTCTCTCCACCTTGGACAACATGTGCTTTGGAGACTCACCTTTCTAGCCCTTGGGAGATGATGTCTCTTTATGGTTTTCATGGGCATTCCCCCTGATAATTAGCAGCATTGAGCATTCTTGTGTGTGGTGGTCTTTCCTATGTCTTCTTAGGAGAAATTGCTGTTCTGATTATTTGCCCCTTTTTAATTTTGTCATTTGTTTTCTTGGTATGAAGTTTAGTTACTCATTAGGTTTTAGATATCAACCTTTTATCAAGTGTATAATTTTCCACTATTTTCTCCCAATCTGCTCGATTTCTTTCCACCCTGCTGTTTCTTTTCCTGGGCTCTTTTCCCTGGAGCCCTTCTTAAATGCAGTCTTCTCTGCGGGGCCACTGCTGGTTTTTCCCAGTTAAGTTCACTTCCCTCCTACTTTGGTTTCCCAGTTATTCTACTGTGCATTACTTATCTTTTAAGTTTATAATGTTCCCATTTAGAGCTATTGTAATGGCTCCTTTATAAGTCACTTGGTGGTAAGTGGAGACTACTGCCCATTGTCATGTCTAGTGTCTAGATGTGCTAGTGGTAGGTCCACAGACGTTTGCTGATGGGTTGGACTGGCAAATTCAAGCTTCTGAACTTTATTTTCACACATAAAGCACTTCATTTGATTTTGTGACATTGGAAAAACAAAAACCTTCACCTGCCTAGCTTCCCCTTCACAGTGAGCATTCTTGACAGGAGCGTAGCATATATGCACATACCTGAAGTTATCTTCACGTGTGAGCTTTGGTTGCAATTCTGAACATGAAAAGAAGGACAACAAAGATGACACATGTGCCCTCATACATTAACAGATTCTAGAGAATTCTGAGGGAGAAGAGATTTCTAGGTAATAAAAACTTCTTTGAATTTCTGAACTTCAAGTTATTTTCAGATACTTAGGAATGAACATTTTACCAAATTTCACCACATGTTACTTACTTGTTTGAGATATTTTGTCTTAAGTTTCGTTTTTTATTGAGAAATTTATCAAAACCCTGCTACATGAAGAATAAATTAGAACAAACAGATACAGTAGATTCTATGTACACATTTATGTGTTTATAGATACATGTAGCAATAGCAATGAAAGAAAAAGAAACCTTGAATTTGAGAGGGAGCAAGGAGGTTTGGAGGAAGGAAAATGAAGGGGGAAATGATGTAATTGTATTTTAATTTAGAAAACAAAGATCAAAAAAAAAAAGTAAGACTTCAGTTGCCATCCATCATATAACAGACTAGAAGACAACAAAGCATACACTCTTGAACTGAGGCCCTTGGAGGCCACTGAACATGCTCTAACCCTCTGCTTTTATGTCCCATTGGTCCTATTTTTGTGAAGTTTCCTCAGTGATTAAACCCTTCCATAAAGTCCTTCCATCTCAGAGGGAAAACTTCTGAAGATGGGTTGTTTACAGGGAGGTGAAACAACAAGAAGTTCTACAAGGAAATAATGCCCAAACCTTCTTTAGGACAGGAAGTAAACAAATCAAAATAGCTTCAGGAAGTCCCTGAAACTGACCAGATTCACTAGCCTCCTGCCTCTCCAAGCGTATTTGCACAGTAAACACTACTGAGAGAAAGTTCTCAGACTATCCCAGCATCCCAGAGGAAGCAAAGAGAGACCAAACAAGCTTCCTACAAGACTCAGATCAGCAAAGCTGCCCAGAAGAGAATCAGCCTGAGTCACCTGGAAAGAACATTCTCTAACCTATGGGACTGCCTGCAGATGACATGGTGTGCTCCAGGTCCAGCTTCTGTGAGCCATCACCCATGTAGGGGTGGGTCCTTAGTGACACAGCTGTCTTTGAGTCATTTCTGCTCACCCATATTCCTGTAGGAAATCCATCACTCACACTCCTGTAAGTAACCAAAATAAAACACATTGTTTCACAATGTTGGACTTCGGTGCTATCTGTACTTTGGTCTGTCTTTGTCATCAGTTCCTGTCTGGACTGAGTAGATGTTTATTCACATCTGCCTAGGAACAGTGCCACACATCTGTGTCTCTTCTGCAAAGAGCTGTATGTCTGATGGCAGGGGCTATACTTCCTGCTCCTGTATTTCAGCTATAGTGTATTTCCGTGTGTGTAGAGCACCAGTTCCTGCTAGCATTCACTTTTTAAAAAAGAGAAAATCAGTCTTTAAAAAGGAAAATCCTGTGTTTCTAGAAGTTGAATAACAGAGCAGATTAAAAAAATAAAACATTAAATAAAAATCCAGCTAGTTAGATGACTGACCATTAAAAAGAAGCTTAATTTAGGAATTATTTTTGGCTAAAATCCTGTTACATTTTTATATACAGTCTCTACAGTCTCATTCACTTGCAGCTCTTATCTTTCATATTTTATTCTATCTACCCTTAAAATAAGTGCTAATAGTCATGATAGGCTAGGCTAGACCGCTTCTATGATATCAATCACATACTTTGATTGTATCTTTGACAGCCTTGGCTTGTTGACATTTTTGTTTAGTGACTATGCAAGTAATGTTCATCCCTTTCTATGACTTCCACTGCCTTGAACCCTCATTACCTGTCACTTCTGTTACCTGGATATTCTCTTCTTTCAGACATTTTTTTTTTTTATCACATCTATCACTGCCTACCTCACTTCTCCTATAAAATAAAGTGACTACCTCATTCAGGCATCTTTCCAGAGTATGTCACCTCTCCTTTTCAATGGGATAAAAGCCAAGGGATGTTCAGATTGCTTCATGAAAGAGAGAGAGAGCTAGCTGTCTTCTTCTTCTTCTTTTTTTGATACAATATTGTTCTGTTTTGGTGTAAGGCAGGGAGGGCAAAATAGGTGAGGTTAGAGGATGTTCAAAAGCAATAAAGGATCAGTGTAGGACAATCCGCTTTCTCCAAGCTTTGTGCTGTGTGAATAAAGGAAAGCAGCTCTCAAGTAATGTCAACAACTAAGCCTGACTTTCATGCTACATTTTCCTCTTCAATTCACAATTGCATTCTGCTGGAGTTCATGACCTTCATGCCATACTCAAAATCAAATTCCTACATAGCCTTTATTGAGTGTTCATTCAGATAAAATATTCACGTGTGAATATATCTGCCATGTAATATGTGAAGAACAATGTGGACACACACTGCAGAGCATACTGGAGATATAGTCAACAAGAGAACCAAATGAAAATATAGCTTAAGAGAGATTCAGGCCATGTCCTCAGGCATGTGAGTCTGAGGGCTCTCTTCCTTATTAGATGAGGATGGACAAAATACAGATAGATTCACCTATATTCTTCTGGGGGGAGGAATAAGTCTTAGTAGATATGAAGCAAGTATCATTAATTGAATACCTAGTGCATGCGGGTAGTATTATAAATGCCTTAAATCATTAGTTCATTTAATATGCATAAAATCACCATTGGTTTAGTTTACATGGTTCTTTCAATTATCAGATCTGACAGCTAAAGTCACATTTGGTTAGAGTCACACATTGGCATCATACTTAGGCATCCTCGAGAGTACAGTCTTTATCACTAATTGATGTACTTTTTCTGATACTCTATGGGAGTCACAATGGATAGGTTCACTGGAATAGTGAAAGGTGAGTGGCTTAGACTGAAGACTCAAAGCCACCTTGTTTCTCATCCTTGCAGCATCTTTAAGATGCTTCTGTACAGGGTCAGATCTTGGGCATCCACCTCTGTATGGTGCAACAATTCTGAAGTTTCTTAACCCACCCTGCCTTGCATATAGACTCAATGCATGTACTTCCAAGCCTTTTGAGAACCCAAAGAGACCCAAATTTGTGTTTTGAACTATAAAAATAGCTTGTCATGGTAAGTTTTAAGACAATCTATTCCTGGGTTTTTATTTTCTACACACACACACACACACACACACACACACACACACACACACACACACAATCTCTTTTACTGAGAGGCCTCCTCCACTCCCACATCTCCTGTGCACAAAATCACCTTCACACTTTCTGCAACCTGTCCCTATCTTTTGGGATGCCCATTTTTCATGGGCCCCTACTTAGCGGCTTCCCTCTCCCTCCCAGTGCAAGTCATGATGGTTGCTCGATATGCATAAGTGATGCTTGTGCAGATGTTTCTGCAAGCAAATGTTTATCTGTTACTCTAATTTTATTTACAAATAATCAGAGGATGATGTATGGCTGCTCATCACAGTTCAAGTTACTAACAATATATAATGTATATCATGCATGAATAGCCAATTGTCTAACCTTAAAATCCAATAACAGCCTCAAACCTAAACTATACTGAAAATAATTTAATCATCCATTAATGATTCATAAAGCACTTCAGGGTTTTTCAGAGTCTTGAGATTATCATCATTATTGTCCCATATGAGTAGGGAAGTAATAAAGCTTCCCAGTCCGTAGGCTATCAGATTGATCAGCTTTTACTGCATTCTTTAGGCTTGCCCACCTCCTCCCTTATACTCTGAGATAGTTACGGGCCACCAATCATACTTTCTGTGTGTACGGAACTTTACAGAGACTTTACATAAATGAAGGCAAAAATCACAATTACGTTTTCGTACTTAGAGATCAGAGTTCGCAGGAAGTCTCGTTTTAGTTGTGTATTTTTCTCCTTTGCTATAGGTGTCAGGACTTCTTCACTCGTGAAGGAGAAGGAAGCACAAGAAGTGACCATTAATATCGATTTCTTCACCAGTGGCCCAGAATTCCTCCTGTATTTCTGTATGGCAGGAGCTAGCAGAGCTGACAGACACATAGGATAGAGTCCTAACATGAATCCAAGCACGGCCATGAAAGCTGCCTGACAGTGTAGCAGTAGTAGAGTGATATCATACCCATCAGAGGGATCTGCACTGAAGCCTCCATGCCTAGCTCCTTCTCCCACCATGCTTCTGAAATCTCCTGCTCATGTGGGATTGACCCAAGATTGAAGCAGCTAGAATGATGAGCTAACATATGGGGGACACCTGCCTTCTAGGGGTACTCATACCTGAACAGTAGCACATGAGCAAGTAATAAAGACTTAAAAACGCTTTTCTACACTTTATTGAGGTTAGACTGCCTGAAGCCTTATACAATAGTTTCACCACTATAGATCTCAGAGTAGCTCAATGCAGTCCTCATTTTATAGACATCTTATAATGGATTGTTCTCCATAAACCGTACATTCAGAACTCAGGGACAGCTGGAAGCAGTTCCTTGTGCTCAAATCTTGCAGAAGTTCTTACGAATGACTCAGATACTACTTTGAGAGTAGAAAATGAAGGACTGTCACCTTATTTCTATAGAAAGCACATGCTTCTCTCCGTGCAACTAAGTCCTTCATTCTACCTTTCAGAATTGATTTGGTATCAGAGATATGAACCATTACCTGGAATGTCTCCTCAATCGCATATTGGCTCAGCTCATCCACTCTTATGTTTTGTTGTGAGGTTCAATTTTCTTCTGTTTTCCTTCTCATTTTTAGAGCTGTCACTTACTTGTGTTACTGTTTCACTTACATCCCTCCATATTAGTTTCACAGTTGGAGGCCATTTCCTCAGCTCATCCAGCCATTTTAATCTATTAGTCAAACCTGCTCGGAAGGCTGACACTGTTCTGTATGGAAGCAGACTTAACATAATGTGCTCAAGTTACATATATTACCTAATTTCTCGTGTCTGCTGGTGTGATTCTTAATTTCCTCATCAATGACTCCATAGGGGCTGGGATCCTGCCAAAGGCTCATATAAAAAGCTTAGAGTATAATGTAGACTTGAGATTGTCATTACTCCTACTTAGCTGAAAGCATATGGCCTTTGGAAGGAGTTTGGCCAAGGCCAATGTATTCGGTCCAGACCAACTGATTTAGCTCCATATTTCACTCAACAAGATATAAGCAGGCAATATTAGAAGTAAGAGGGAGATGCTGAAATGTTGTGTCATGCACTGGAAATAACATGGGCCTACAAATCTGACAAACTAGTGTCCAGATTTCTAAGCCACTACATACTGGCCATATAATAGTGGGATATTGTTTCTATGAGAGTGTAATCAAATAAACCCTTTCCTGCCTGTGGTGATATTGTGTTCCCCAAAATATTGTGCATCCTAATAAATTTATCTGGGGTCAGAGAACAGAACAGCCACTAGACAGACATAGAGGCCAGAAAATGGTGGCACACATGCCCTTAATCCTAGCATTCCAGAGGCAGAAATCCGTCTGGATCTCTGTGAGTTCAAGGCCACACTGGAAACAGCCAGGCATGGTTACTCACGCTTTTAATCCCAGGAAGTGATGGCAGAAAGCAGAAAGGTATTTAAGGCATGAGGACGAGGAAATAGGGCTGGTTAAGCTTTTAGGCTTTTGAGCAGCAGTTCAGCTGAGACCCATTCGGATGAGGACACAGAGGCTTCCAGTTTGGGGAAACCGGATCAGCTGAGTAACTATTGAGGTGAGGTGCCTGTGGCTTGTTCTGCTTCTCTGATCTTCCAGCGTTCACCCCAATACCTTACTTCAGGTTTGATTTTATTAATAAGAACTGTTAAGATTCATGCTACACCTATCCAAGTTGGTTTTGGTTATGGTGTATTTTCACTGCAATACTAACCTTAACTATGACAGAATTTGGTATCAGGGTAGCTGGGTATTGCTGTGACAGACCTGACCAATTGTATCGGAATTTGAAACCTTGGGCTAGAAAATCCACTGAGTGTTGAGAGTTCAGTAGGCTGTTCTTTAGACACTTGGAAGATAAGAATATTGAGGGCATTCTAGACAATGGAGGCCTGGCTTGTGAAAGTTTAGAAGGACCCTGGTGGTCCTGGGTTCTATAGGAAAGCAGGAAGAGCAAACCATATGGAGCAAGCCAGTAAGTAGCACACCTCCATGGCTTCCACAGCAGCTCCTGCCTTCAAGTTCCTGCTCTAATTGAGTTCCTGTCCTGACTTCCTTTGATGATGAACAGTGATATGGAAGTGTAAGCCAAATGAATCCTTTCTCCCCCAAGTTGCTTTTGCTCATGGCATTTCATCACAGCAATAGTAACCCTAACAAAAACAGTGAGGTAAAAAATTTCTATTTTGAAATTGTTTGCTCACACACATTCACATTCACACTCACATACTCACATGTACAAATGCACATACACACACAGGCACCTGATTTCTACTGAATTTTATTAGATGAACATGGTATGTATTTTTCTACTTAATTCCATAGTTGTATTTTTCTCAACAATAGCTTATAGCTCTTATTTTACAGACTTTACAATTCAATTCATACCTAAGTTCTTTAATGTTTGATTTTTAAATTTTTATGTTAGATGATATTTTTATTTTGTCACATTAAATATTCAAATTAAAAAACGAGTGTTATTGGACTGGTCTTAACTGCATTTTGCCTAGAAGAGATGGACTTTAAATTCACAAATGCACTAAGTTCAGAACTAAAGTACAAGACACTTACTGTAGAGATAAGCATGTTGGGGCTAGCTGTTAGTAATAGGCAAAGCAATGAGGGGAAAACTTTTTCAACAAATGATGCCAGAACACAACCGGGTGGGATGTCCAACTAAAACACCTATGGCTGTGACTGCATGTTTCCAGGAGGCTTCAATGAAGAAGGAAGATTCATTATGAACATGAGTGGCACCATCTCCTGGGCTGGGGTCTCAGTTTTACATACAGGAGAGAGTGAAGTGAGCAGCAGCACTCCCTCTCTGCTTTCTGAATCTAGATGCTTCATGAGGAACCACTTCACACTCCAGCTGCCTCACCTCCCTGGTCATAAGGGACTGTCTCCCCTCCAACTGTGAACCAAGATAGACACTTCCTGCTTTAAGTCACTTTTATGCATTTTCCCCAGCAACAAGATGTATAACAGTTATAATGAGCAGCTTTTTTGGAAAAAAAAATAAAACAAATGCTAATATTTGCCTCACAGTGGGCATAAAAGTTTTCTAAAAGAAAGACAATACAAAACAGAAGTTCTAACACTTTGGGGAAGTGGAGGGGGAAATTCCTTGCAATATCAGAATAGATAAATTTAGATAAAATTAGATAGATAATAAATTTGATAAACTTCATCAACTTCAAAAACTACTGATCTTTTGCATACCATACTTCTAAAATTAAGAAATCCAAAAAGTGGAGTGTCACAGTCCATATATATGACAATGGGCTGGTATGTAAAATGGGTGAACCTTTTGACCTCAGTAAGAAAGGAAATTCGTCCATCCTTGACATGAGGCTTTGTTCCTAGTCTTATTGTAATGTGCTATGCCATGTTCAGTTGATATCCCTGGAGACTGGCTCTTTCCTGAATGGAAATGGAGGAGAGTGAATCTACAGGAAATGATAGACAGGGGTTGACTTTGGAAGAGTGGAAACTGTGGTCAGGGTGTATTGTATGAGAAAAGAATAAATAAAAAACATTTTAACTTTAAAAAGAAAGCAAGAAAATTTAAAATGTACAAAATAGTTTAACGAGTACTTCAAAAGAAAATACTCAGATGACAAGCCCAAGGAGATATGGTTAATGACAAGAAATGTAAAATTGAACCTCAGTGATCATACACTGTTTACCCACTGTGATGGGTAAAATGAGGAAGACTCAATAACAAGTCTGGTAGAGAGAGAGAACAACAGAGATGCTCTTGACTTTTGCAGCAATGCAAATTAACACTACTTTCGAAAGAAATTGTCAGTTTCTTATAAAATTAAATGAACTCATGACTCAGAATTCCCAACTCTACATATTTACTGATAATAAATGAGAACTTTTCCTATATTGAGATAAAATAAGCACATTCAAAGAAGACAATGAAGTGAAAAAAAGACAATACTGTGTGTGTGACCACAGAAAAGTATTGACATGAAAATGGACTTTGGATGTAGCACAAAGACCATGGACAATTAGCTTTGATAAATGATCCTCAGTGGGAAAGGCCAGATAGAAGACAATAAATAATCTATGATCTATTTCTAACAAATTATAGAAAATGCAGCTGTAATCTATGTTGACATAAAGTTGATTGGTCTTCTGGGTCAAGGGTCAAAGGAGTTGGCAGGAAAGAGGCATGAGAGAACATCTCAGGAAATGAAAGTGGTGGGAAATATTTATGTATTTGAATGTAAGGAGGTGTATACGTCTAGAAAATCTCATGAAAATGTACAGTAAAGTCAATTCACTTCAATATATACATAATAACTCCATAAAGTTAAAATGTACATATTAAAGAGTGATATGTCGACACTCACTTCAATATTCCTTTAGAAATTGAGGGGTACAGTGCAGTGGCTCTTCTCATCCTTGGAGCTGAGTAAGCAAAGCAACTTCACCTAAACCCCCCAGGTCTGTGTGCTCTAGAGACTGCAGCTCTTGAGGGAGGATTGCTTCCACAGAAACCACATATTTTCATTAAAACTGAAATCTGATACTACTCTAAGGCCACTTTGGGTTCCTCTCACCAATGAATCAATAAGCAAAGATAGGGGTTACCTTGTCAGCCAACTGATTGATGTTGACTTTGAAGGGGAAAATTCAACAGTTGCCTTTGGCAATGAACCATACAGCATGGTAATAACACATTTTCTATGATAAAAGGTAATAGGGAATTACAACAATCCATCCATGAGTAGACTGTTAATGACTTATACTTTACTGGATGGAATGAAATCTCAGGTCACCCAGCCAGAAAAGCAACCACTGTGCGCTGAGGTACTTGTTGAAAATAAAAGGAACATGGAAGGAACACTGGAAGACTTTTATAATAAAGCTGTGACCATGTCACCAGTGGCATAAATAACAACTGCTGTTTAATAACTCCTTGTTTTTGCATCAACTTTGTGTACATGGTAACCACTTCTTCCTTCTTTTCTATTTCCTGTAAGATATTTTAATAATAGCTAAGAACTCAGCAATTAAGTGTTAGACTGCTAATAGAAGTTCTAACATCTCCAAACACATAACAAAGACTGTATCTTGTCTAGGGAGATGGCTAGTCAAGTATGAGTAACAGTAGAGGGGTATGAGGATGCCACAATGATAGTGAGGAATTGTGCTGGTAAAGCTACGTGTCTTCTTGGTTGTCCACTTGCCCTCTGCACAATATGTGGAAATAGAAGTGAAGTTTCCGGACTTCAATGGCCACTGAAGCAGTGGGCATACCGCTGTACACACACTTCCCTTGACATTGGGCTCACTTGATTGAACAGTGCACAAGTTCTCAGGTGCCCCAAATATTTGCCCTCACTGGAGCTCACTTCAGACACATGTTTAGTTCTTTATCAGAAGAGGCTTACTTCTCACACAGGTCATAGGCAATACTGAGGCTGGGAGTGAAGAGAGGAAGCTGCAGGTTCCTTTTTCTTTTGTATAAATTAGCATTGCATTGCATTTACCATGTTTGTGTAGTCAGTGGTATTTGCCTACACCTCCCTCTATCACTGCTGGGAAAGATGCAGTCAAGAAACGTAGCTCAAACCAATGTCCAAGAAGGAAAAAAATGTTTCTTCTCAGAAAATAATAGGAAGTGTTATGCACTCTGAATAAAAGTTACAGAATCATATGGCCATCTTTTTTTCTAGCCATTTAGATACCCTAAATCACTTACAAAGTTTTTATGTTTATTTATTTATTATTTTATTTTGTGCATGATAGGGAGGCACACTCATGCTAGAGTGTGCATATAGAGGTCAGGATACAGCCTATGGACTTAATTTTCTCCCAACTACCATAAGGTTCCTGGAGCTTGATCCTCAGGTTAACCAGTCTTCACAGTAGGCGCAGTAGATACCTTTACCCATTGAGCCATCTCACTGGTGCCCGAATCTCTTTTTAAAAATTTAATTCCAGAAACATTTCCACTGCTTCATATTTCACTGGTTGTATTTTTCCACTAATTATATTTTTCTGACTTATAATAAATAGTTACATCAGCTACCTGATTTTCTAATGAATATCCTTATGTAAGTAACTGGACTTGTACTTAAATGCTAAATATTTTTCCCAATTTACTTTTTATTTGAAAGATATCTTTAAGTGTGAACCCACAAAAGTCTATTTAGTAATTTATGAAGGGGTGCAGTGGAAATACAGACTCACAAGTGCAGAACAAGGTAGATGCCACTGTCCATCCAGCTGCTTCTATCCTGTCATTCTGTCCAAGGGCAAAGAGGACAAAACCACGCCCTGGGGCTCGTTATCCCAAAGCCATTGGCTAAACAGATCCAGATCGAGTTCCCACAACAATATCTTACACACTAGGGGTCATCCTTCCTAATCTATGTCATCTAAAATGTATTTTAAAATGCATAACAAAATTTTAATTGCTGATAGATAGGGTTAACACTCAGCCTTTCTCCTTGGGCTTTCTATCATAAGTATTTATTTATTTCAAACCAACAACTATTCCCATGAATGTCAGTTCTGGTACTAAACTGTCGATTTAAAATTATACAGTCTATTTTTCATTCACAGGAACTTCGGAATATTTTAGTTTTCATATTTCATAAGCATCTTGGTTATTACATTATATGATCTAAAACGACAGCTGGGAAAGACTCTGGATGTATTAGATAGGTCTTATGTTCTGCTCAACCCACCCACCACAGCTGTCTGCTTTCTGGGCAAACATTCTCGGCTTTTCTAAATCAGTGTTGCTTTAGGGTGTGAACTCTACCAAGAGAAGTGCTACAGTCATTTCTTATTCTACCAGTCCTGGTGTCACCGGCATCCCTAGATGATGCTATTTATTTTAAGGAGAACTCTGTTTCCTTTGCCCATTTCCTGTCCTTTCAAGCACCTTCTTTCCTAAACCTGAAGCCAAGCCTGTGGGAGCCAATAAACTGGGGATTTAAAAAGATTTTCATTTCATGTGTCTTGAACTGAGTTGCTCTTTCTTGGCATCTAAAGCAGAGGAATCTATGGCCCTGCCACGTTCTATCTTCCTTTCTTCCATCTAGTGACTTCTGTAATGGTCCTAACAAAGCACCTGCTTGGTAACCTAATAACTCCTCTATCAACTTCTTAGCTCCATTTATGATTTGATAAACTGTTGGGATGTTTTCAAGGACTGAGCATTTGGGTTCCACTGCTTTGGTTGAAAGAAACTACAGCACCTTATATCTCGGGGAGATGGTATATGGCAAAGGTTGGAGTGCCGTTGGTATTTAAATGATTGAAGTTCACAATAAGAAAGCACAAATTTTAAGAAATTATATCGCTGTTGGAATGGAGCTGCCATTTGCTAAAGTATAACACCCATTCCTTGTCAGGAAATTTTATTCAAGATGCTGAACTGCAAACCACAGAGAATGAGATATTGGCACCGAGACTATAGAAAGAACAACTACAAAGAAAATCCTGATGGATTCCTTAATCATATAAGTCACCAGTGAACAATAAAACACTGTTAAGATTGCTTTAGAAATTAGGTCTTGACCTGACTTTTTGAAAAATAGCACAAAGTAAATTGAAAACATAAATGGATACGTGTTTTTGAGAGCGGTTGGAAGAACTGCCTTTCAGTATAATGAAGATGAAGGATGTTTGCTCTATCAGAGACAAACATTAAAATTAATGACACCAATCCTAAAAAGAATGAATTATTCAATTTTTGAAGTATATATCATATGTTACCTTCATTGGTATGTGTATGAAGGGTGTGACTCACTCAAAAACAATTTGCGTAAAGCTAAGGACACAGAGATAAAACAGCAGGCTTTGAGTCTAGAGGCGCCTGTCCACTCTGTCACTCAGAGGACACAAAGATGCAGAGACATGGCACACACAGCTGCGCTGTCTTCCCGGGTCCCACAGGCCAGCTTGTTTCTTCCCAGGAGTCTTGGCTGCTCTCCTGACTCTTCATGCACCTCCCTTGCCTGCCCCTGCCTGCCCCTGCCTGCCCCTGCCTGCCCTTTCAGCACTTGTCTGGCTACAGATTTATGGATGTTTTCATCTAGCACCAGCGAGGCACTGCTCAGCTAGCACAGTGCATAACCAGAGGCAACACTCCAAGACTTCCCATCTCAGTCCTTAAAATTCAGCACAGCATACCACAGGGCCAACTGCTGCATTGCTTGTCATTAGTTTGACCACATTTGAGCCCATTGAAAACTCTGCCTCAGAAGCCCAGCTAAAAACAGGATTGGACCCCTTGAGTGTTTCTGCCATCCAGTGCAAAGGGCAGCCTGGTGACTTTACCTTTTACGTGAACTAGACTCGTATGAAAAACAAAAATTAAAAATAGTATAGTTTCAGTCAACATACGCAATTGAGAAACAATCAGTTCAATAACCCAACCCACATCATGGTAATTAAACATAAATGTTGAAGTAAGAAAAGCGTTCCTGAAAATATGTTAGCAGTAAAATTCACAGAGTTTAAATTTGGATGTTTTCATGTACTGTAAAGTGCCATCAAAGTGATCTCCGAACAGTGACCCTTTCCTGGTCTGTGTCTTAAAACTGGCCTAATTAAGACACCAAACCACCCTGAGCTACAGTTTCTATAAAACTGAAATCAAAATAATATCTGCTTTGTAAAGTGTTTTAAGTATTTAAGATTACTATAAAACGAAAATTATATTATCATATTCATATATATAAATAGCTTTCATTAAATTACTCTGCATTCTCTCTATATACATATAATATAGCATAAATATAGTATATACATATATATATATATATATATATATATACACATATAGCATGCATATTGTATTGAAGCAACATTTCATGTGCCAGACTTCCCCACAAAGCCACTGCCTGTAACATTATGTCACTGTGCTCATGTCTCTCCTCTCTCAGCCCCCCTGTTCCTCTGTTCTTTTTGCTAAGGAAGTTGAGAGTCTGTCTGGTTCTCCATATCCCACAAGAGAAAACTAAGGAAATCTGCACTTCTTTAATGTGTCCAGCAAGGAACAAATGGTTTTCAAAGTCTGCTGCTGTCCCTTCCAATTTGTTTACTCAAGTGGCAGTAACATGGACAGATCAGAGAGAGGTGTGATTTTGTGGTAAAAATAGTCTTTACTTGAAATGCAACTCCAATCTTCCCTGTGCCTTCCCAGCTCCTGGCAGCTGTGCTAGCTGGGAGGGCTCAGTTCCTCAATTTGCGCCTTGCTGCTGGATCCCTTTGATGACACAGCTCCCGTGCTAAAACTGGCATAATCAGGTAAAAATTATCCTTATTTCCTTATGATAGTAAATGTGTCTATTTCACAGGCTGCTGTTAAAAGGTGTCCTCTTTATCCACATCAGGAAGCATCCTTTTCTCAAATCCTTGCACGTGTTAAAATCGCTTACTTACTTAGCATGCTTCCAAGGCTGCTTTAACATAACATTTTACTGGAATTTTGTTGTTGGTTTTGAGATAAGGATTCCCTGTGTAGCTTCAGCTGACCTCAAACTTGATGTCCTCCTGCCTCAGCCTCCCAAGTGTTGGGAGGATATACCACCTTATCCAGCTTATCTTAATATTATTGATATATTTATAGTTTGAAAGTACAGCAGATGCAAATAAATTGCAATTATAAAATGATAATGATGAAAACTGATTTGTTTTCAAGATGGTCCTGTGGCAGGATTGAAAGGCAAGGAAATTTTGGGGGACATGAGAAGGTCAAAAAGCCCCTCACGTGAGGTCTGCATGAAGCCTATCACCAGTTGAGGAATAAGAACTTCAGCACAAGAAACAACATTTGCTGTAAAAGCTGCTGGCACAGAAATAATATTCCTTTTAAGTCCATCTATTTTGTTTTGAAGTCACAGTGAACCAGGGTTACTATATGAACATATATGACCTCAGTTAGGGCATTCTTCATCCCTTCAGTTCATTTCTGAGAGTCTCAAACAAAATTGTTAACTTTGTTTGCAGTGGGGAGCCTGCCTCTGAATCCCTGGAATCTACAGATTTACCATCCCGTTAGATACCTCTGAGCTGCCTGGTAGTCTCACTGGGATCCTTAGCCAAACTTCAAAGATAATAGCATCAAAACCATCAAAATCCTAGATAAGAGTACTGTAAAGAAAAGCCCACGTCTGTGCTTTCAGCCATGTCTTGTCTTACTTTTTTCCGAGACACTGTCTTTCCCTTAACCCTCATACTTAAGCCTGTATGAAAATGTGAGGCTGTGAGATGATTCAGTGAGTTGAAGTGTGTAGGCATGGACCTGACAACCCGGGTCTAATCCCAGATCCCACAAGGTATTGGGAGAAAACCAAGACCAAGGTGTTGTCTTCTGACACACACACACACACACACACACACACACACACACACACACACACACACAAATAAATAAATAAATAAATAAATTTAAACTCCATTTCTGGTTTATACTGACTAGTTCTGAAAGTCTTGTCTTGAAGTTCAGTCCTGGTTTGGCCTGGACTGTGGTCTTCAGTCTGCTGAAGAGCATGCCTCATGCCTTTATCGCTCCCATCTCCGACAGTCTGACTAAGATAATGGATAATGTCAGCATTCCTCAGACACAACACAAAGCAGACTAGTTCCTTGTATTAAAATGCCTTGAAATGCAGACCGAAACACATGAAAATCCATGGGTGTCAAGAGTGAGAGTTGGGAGTTGAAGCTTTATATCGGTCCCTCTCCCACCTCTGTGTGTGTGTGTGTGTGTGTGTGTGTGTGTGTGTGTCCATGTGTCAGTATGTGTATGTGTACATCTGTGTCTGTGTGTGTGTGTCTGTATGTCTGTCTGCCTGCCTGTATCTGTGTCTCTCTATTTGTGTGTGCATGCGCGTGCACATGTGCGTACTTGTGTGTGTGTGTGTGTGTGTGTGTGTGTGTGTTTCCTTTACTGTCATGACTGAAGTCCCTCCCTTTCTTGTTTCTCTTTAAATTCTAAACCATAGCCTCATGGATTTTTTTTCCCTGAGGTTTCTAAGAAATGTCAGAGCTACAGACTTCCTGGTATATCCTTGACACTAACCTTGAAACAGGCTGCATTACCTTCATCTTAGAGATTCAAAACAGAGTTTCAAAAGTAAGGGCTAGAGGTGTAGCTAAGTGATAGAGCGCTTGTCTGCATATGAGAAGCCCTGAGTCTTATTACCAGTACTTCAGAGAAAGGAAAAGCTAAATATCTTACCTCAGGTCAAATATGAAGTAGCAGAGTTTGCGTTTGAAGGCTGGCCCATCTAAACCGAAGCCTAACTTTGTTCCACACATAGGGTTTCTAAAGGGAAGATCATGAAATGCTAGTTATTCCCATATAGGAAGTCAAAGGTAGCAAGATGAATTTCAAGACGATGGATTGTAGACACTTACAAGTGGAGAAGGACTGCATTTAAAGGGACCCACAAAGAATATGGACACAGAAACAGCCATGGGAATATCTGAGCCATCAGAAGAGAAGACCAATCCACTTGGCTGCCTCATCTAGTGAAAGAGATGCCTTTGTAGGAAAGTGATGAGGACAACCCAGCGTCTTTGGCTCCTGAGCTGAGAAGTTGAGATTTGATTCCACAGATGATGGGGAACATTTCAGACACTTGAGAAGAGGAATATGTTTCAAGAAAAGCTGGATGAATAAGTGCTCCAGTCAATTAACTCCTGCTGAGAGAGGAAGAATCATTTTTCTCCAGGGACAAGCCTCTGATAGGTTAGCCAATCCCACATGGCCAGTCCTAAACATGTACACATAAGCAACAACAAGCACTGCATTTGACATGTACACATAAGTAACAGCAAACACTGAAGGACACACACAGAGACATGGACACACACACACACACACACACACACACATACACACACACACACACGTGTATTACCATAATTACTAAAGAGGAGATCATGAGCCTGAGCCTGAGTGAGAGGAGAAACTCAAGCAGAGACACCCGAGGAAGAGTTCTCCCCTTAGCACAGTGCACTGAGATTGGCAGTGCATTTTGTCTTGAGGCAGAGACCCTTGGAGAGGAATAAAGAACACTCAAGAAATCAGAGGACCATCAAACATGGCGTCAGAGGCTATTTCACCTGGGTTCCTCCTAATAACCCATGCTTGGTGTCAAAGTCCTACTCACTATCTAGCAGGAAAAAAAACCATATACTATAGATTTTAATTGGGAAGCAATTAAACTTTGAGCTATATCATGGGAGATAGCACCATTCTGACTCCAAACCCAGACTTGCATCAGAAATAAATATTATACCGGAGAGAGGGTAAAGTAAGAAAGAATGAAGTTCACAGATGATATTATAAAATTAATACATCCTAAGTTGAAATTTCATTTTTGGAAAGAAAAAAGAAAAAGCAACCATACAGTGGAAAACTTGAAGGATATTTGATGATATGTTCAAGAGAACAAAGAAGCCTGCCCATGTTGGTTCTGGGCTAGTTCAGTCCCTGCCCTCAGCTACCCACTTTTTCTTCTGCCAGTAAAGACAAAGTACAAATAAAACTGAAAGCCACAGACAAAGCAAAACCCTACAATTTAGATAAAAGGTGATAACATGCTACAAAATCAACAAGATGAAAGAGCAAACTAAAAATTCAGACGAGATAAGATATAGTAGAAAAGATAATAAAGCAGAAAAGATTAAAGACGTTTAAAGTACATAAGCCAACTGAAAGAGGACACTAAGAAAGTAGATTAAGGCTGACGGATTCAGTAAAAGGACACTCTTCTCAGAAGGACACAAGAATACAGCCCTCAGAGTTAGGCCTGGGGACAGTCTGGCCTGTCAGCTTGGAGCATTCACCCTGCCAGGCTTCCTCTACACATCCTACTAGTCATTTCATCATCCACTGTCAGGAGCGAGAGGACCCTGGCAAACACATAAGGGTACGGAACCCTGAAGCCTGTGTCCTTGGGAAGAATGCTGTCATTTCTAGTACCCGGGCTTCTTCAGATACTTGACAAAGTTTGAACAGCACAGTTCCAGCCAGTAATTCTAACTGCAGGTTCACAAATTCTTCCCAACACCAATAATGAGACTACACTTGGAAATAAACAGAATAATTCTTTTTTTTTTCATTTTTCTTTATTAAGAAATTTTCTACACACTCCGCATACCACCCACAGATCCCCCCTCCTCCCTCCTTCCACCCCAGCCCTCTCTCCCAAGCTACCCTGCATCCCTACATCCCCCAAATCAAGGTCTCCCATGGAGAGTCAGCAGAACCCAGCACACTGAGCCTAGGCAGGTCCAAGCACCGCCCACTGCACCAAGGCTGTGCAAGGTGTCACACAACAGGCACTGGATTCTCAGAAGCCTGCCCATGCACCAGGGACAGATCCTGATGCCCCTGCCTGGGTGCCCTCCAAATAGTTCGAGCCAAACAACAGAATAATTCTTAAACATGGGAGTGGAGGTGTACAGCAGCCAAGACACACTCTGCCCTGATGGTCCTGTTCCTAAGATGTTCTAATTTCCAATGGAGACTTAAACATGTGAGATTCATTCCTATCCTATATGTGAAACCATTGATATTGAAAAGAGACAGCTTGCAGATAAACCACAGGGAAGCCCATCAGCAAGAACCAGTCCTAGAAAAGCCATTTGTGAACATAGCTAATCTGACTGTTGGAAAGAATTGTCCTTTTGATGATGAATCTCATCAAGTCGTTGATAAGCCCATGACAAAATTTCTGGTGAGTTACCAGTCCTGCATTGAGGGGGAGCTCCTATTTGGCTAAAGGAAAGCAAAGGTAGTGGACAATTTGGTAGCCAGTTGTAAGTGTAGTGAGAGATGTTAAAAGGCAGCTTGAGCCGGGCGGTGGTGGCGCACGCCTTTAATCCCAGCACTTGGGAGGCAGAGGCAGGCGGATCTTTGTGAGTTCGAGGCCAGCCTGGTCTAGAGAGCGAGATCCAGGAAAGGCGCAAAGCTGCACAGAGAAACCCTGTCTCGAAAAACCTAAAAAAAAAAAAAAGGCAGCTTGAACGTCAGTCCCCTGACTTTGCCCTGACTCAGTCATTTTCTAAGTGGACAGTGTCTGCCAAAACACCAATACATTTCTTCATGTTCTTCATTGTCAAGTGCTCATTACACCATTACACATTGTCTTCTCAATGTCCTCTCAGTCAACACTGCTCAATTACTTCAAATTCCTTAATCTTTCGTTCTGTTTTATTCTTATCTTTTTTATTATATCATTTTGTCTGAATCTTTAACTTCTGTTTCATCATATTTACTTTGTATCAGGACACCATCATTAATCCAAATTACATGTATTTGTTTTTATATGGTATATGCAGTGAGAAGTAGATGCAAGAATCCACGTAAAATATTAGTCCACAGATAACATGGTGCTTCAAATGTGGTAAATGTTTTCCATAATTATTGTTCTAATAGCAAGAGATTGTTTGAGGTTTGGAAAAATATCATGCTTGGAATGTTTGGAAAATCATAGAAGGAATCTCAAAATGGGAAGCAAGACCTGGATAGCAGCAATAAACGCAGGGCAGATGGGAGGGGAGTGACACAGTGCAGCTTTGAGAGAAAATTCCTAATACCAACAGCTGACCTTTCTAAAGAAAGTTTTGACAAAATGTCAGTTAAAGATAAAGGGCACAAAAGTAATAAGAGCTAGCATTTATTGCATGCGACGAGTCAGGCATGGTTCTAAGCTTTTTACATTTATTAGCTTATTGATTCTAGTAACAGTGTTTGAGGAGCGTACTGCTGCAAGTTAGTCTGCCCCTGGAAAATGCAGAGCATGCTTCAAAGGTCATGTAGCTGCTTTGTGGAGAAGCCAACATCCAAACAACAAGTAAGGAGCTGATTGTCTTTCTAAGCCTAAGACAGTTCTCTTCTCCTGATGAAGAGACCTTGAGTTGTCTTCTTCCTGAGGAACACACTCATTGAGTGCACAGTCTTTCCTTCAACCCATCTTCCTTCGGGATTCATTAGTCACACTGCTGTTGCCATGAGTTTGAACATTGTGCCACTTGCTTTCTCTGTTCTGCTCTTTCTGGGCTGTATAGGTGAAAACAGCGAGATCTAAAGCTCTAGAGAGACAAAGACTAAACCTGGATTAAGATCTAACACACCAGGTGAACAGGACAGGGCACATCTCTAATCCAGCACTTGGGATGTAATGAGACAATTCCTCGGAGCCTGTCTGATTTTCAAAAGGGATTTATTCTGGGTTAACTCACAATGAGCATAAGGGAGTTGGTTGCAGGGTCCAGGAGGGGAGGGGCGGTGTCCCCCTGTCTCCTCTGGAGAACTCTGCCTTGATCTGCAGCACCAGCATCCAGCATCCAAGACCACGAGGTAGCCAAGAGAGTGAGCACGTACACATTTTCGGTCTTAAGGGGTCCCCCCTTGGCCATGCTGGGGAGGTGGGAGGGGGTGGCAGGTACCTAGCAGTTACCTGCTGCCTACTATGGGCAGTGCTTCAGGGATAAAGCACAGACACCCACCCCTACAGGGATGCTAAGGTAAAAAGGTGGAGAACTTGAGGGAAGCCTGGGTATACTGTGCGAATCTACTTAAAATACATACCACAGTCTCTCTCTCCTCTCTCCCTCCCTCCCTCCCTCCCTTTCTCTCTTCACAAGAAGACTGTCTTTATTTCATCCTATTTAGACTGAAGCTTATGTTTACTTTTGAAATAATTTAGAACAGATATGTGCACATATGCATGTATACACACATATGAAACATTTTACATTAAAAGATTCTGAAATAAGTTTTTTCAAAAATAATTCAAAAACAAAATTCTGATTCACTAGCTAGAGGCTTCACATGATACTGAACTCTCATCTTAATTTGCGTTTCTAATAATTCAACCCATCTACAACTATAACACCCTGAAGACATCCATTCTCATCTAATCAATGAGCCCATTTGATTTTTTGGTCATCTCCACCCTCTCCTGCCATATCAATACATAGGCATAAAAATACAAGATGATATCCTGTAGAATAAACACAAGAGAGGAAATGTCCTCATGGCTGAGAAAGACACATATGAGAAATGTAAGAAAAAACAGACGAGCAGTGAATTCACCAATTGGTGTGGAATAAATGGTGACTACCTCACACAGGGAGCCTATAGCACAAAAATAGCAACAGAATATTGTAATCACCATCCCTGCCCACTGATTTATGGAGCAGGGTTCCAGGGGTCCGGCACAACTGGAATCCCAAAGGCACAATGCTGCATTGCCTAATCAATTCATAGGGTGACCCTTCAGCATCAGTCAGTGGAAGCCAGTGGTCATTTAAAATTCACTGTGAAAGAGTAGCTTTTAAGGAAGCCCTTAATCAAATGTAATTAGTCTAGAGGGTGACGGAGGATCCATTTAGCCATCTGTGTGCATTAATACATGGTAACCTTAATTGGGGCTGGCCTTGGGGCATCTTATTTACCAAATCAAGTTCACTTTAATCCATGAAACTTCTTGTTCATACCTATCTGATCCCAACCCATTACAATGACCAAGAGGGCCCTGGGGTTTGTCTTTCCACATTCTGCCCTGTAGTTATGCAGAGGCAAGACACAATACTCTCACTGACAACATAGATCCTTTTCCTCCTGCTTCCGTATTTCTGCTAGCAATACATTTGAAAACTAGAGTGAATAACACTCAATCATCACCTAGCGACAGCTAGCATTAATATTCTGAAATTTGATCTTCTGGTTGATTTTTCTTTGAGTTTTGATGGATTGGTAATATGTTGAGATTTTCTTTTCCATGTTGTTTTAACTTTTGAGGCTTCTCTTACTTAGGGAAGCGTACAAGGCCTCCTGGAGAATTTGGATTTCTATAACAGGGAGAAGAGATCTTGACTAGCAAACTCTACTGGGATTGACTTACAAAGCAGGCAATTAAAATGAAAGCAAAGGAGCCCAAGAAGGTGTGGGGATAGTTTGTGACAAGATAACAGACTAGGTGAGAGTAGGAAACCGAGTATGTCCATCCTTTATGGTGCTGATTGAAGGTCACCTGGTAGTGGGGACAAATTGTGAATGGGATGAGGTGGCTAGAGAAAAGCCATACTGAAAAGGACACATTCAAAGCATTTACACCAGGATGGAAGTCCAGATCCTCTTCCTCCTCCTCATGCTTCAGTCCTGTATTTAACCAACATCTGCAGAACCCAGCACCAGCAAGCCACCAAGGTTTTCATCTGTGCTAAGAAGAGGCCAGCCAGTTTGCTTCCTGGAAAAAGGCCTTCCAGTGATAGTAGTAAACAGGCTAAATAGCCAATATTCCATTCCCCCCAAAATAAAAACAGGGGAGCCTGCATTGTTCACCCCCAGACAAAGGTAAATAACTTGCATTTTCATGTCTTCCTAATGATTCTGAGAAGCTAACTGGATGTCTTTTTGCTACTGTGAAAAGATTTTTTTTTTAATTTCCATTGAGCTTAGAAAAACAAGCCCTAAAGAACTGCTTTATTTCTGAAGTATTTTGAAATATATGCATATTTCTCATTTAAGCTTGAGACAACAGGATTATGACTTTAATTAACATAAGAAAGATGACTCAGAACTTTACAGCTCTTTGTCACCAGGATCATATTGTACCCAAGCATACTATTCTGAGAGCTGCAAAGAAATGATTTTGACTGTGTTTGACATGCAGTAGCAGACATCAGGTTGTCAGACATATGGTCAAAGATACATATGGATGCAAATGGAGAGAGTTAATGGCATCATTTGTTCAGCCTCAAACCCTTTGAGGGAGCAGACAATTCAGTTCTTCCAGCTCAGGCAAATTGGTGCTCCATGTGAGAGAAGCGCTCCCTTCAACCTGCCTGCAGTCCCATTCATCAACTCCAGTACATCTCCCGAGGATACCCAAGGGAGCACATGGAACTGGCTTGCTGCCTCTATGCTGCTCCCCAGAGGGTTTGGCTGGCCATGGGTTGCCATGTAACCATAGGAGAGCTTTCCTCTAGAGAAGCAAGCAAACTTATTTCTGGCTTGAAAATCAGAGAGTTTGAATTTCTTTTTTTAAATCTGTATGTGTACACAATGTTCTTTCTGCTCTATCAACAATGGATTAATAGCACTAGGCTTATAAACCTCCTCTATAACTTACAGAGCATTAGGGAGTGAATTCAGGAAACCTGGTTTCCAGTATAAATACTGGGGTACTTATCCCTTAAATTTATGGTCACCATCCTTGATTTCCTTCTGTCTCGCCTTATTCTATTTTGTAACCCTGGTAGATGGTAACTGTCCTATAAATTTTCATTGATTAAATAATAAGCCAAAGTGTGACTCTGGGCATGTTCTTGTCTTTTGAGATTCAATCCCTTATATAAGTAGACAAGGGTCAACTAGATCATGTCTAAGTTGTCTTTCAAGATCCAAAATATCCCATAGTTATACCATTAGCAAAATTTCACCTACATATGAGGTGTGCAAGTGAGTGTAGTGCTCACAGAGGCCAGAAGATGAAGCTGAATCCCCTGGAGCTGAAATTACAGGTGGGTATGAGCTACCCGGAGTGGGTGCTGGGAACTAAATGAAAACTGAACTCAGGTTCTCTGGAAGAACATTACTGGTTCTTAACCAATGAGCCATTGCTCCAGCCCCAAAATTATACTCTTTTAATCAGTGGGAAAGCATATTTTATAATCTACTAATTAGCATTATACTTTAAAACTTATGATAGGCTAAATAATGTCCTTATCTTTGGAACCTGTGAGTGTAGTCTTACATGGGAAAAATGGTTTAGCCAAACGTGACAGAACTGAACTTTTGAAGTAGAGACAGCTTCATGTATGAACACGGATATTCTTATAGACAAAGAGATATTTGACATTGCATGTCTGAAGTAAGATCCCAAACTGCTGACCTCAAAGACAGAGGAATGGGCCGGGATATAGTCATCGTGGCAGGGAGGGCCTTGCCACAGGATCAGGAGGCCAGCTGGTCTCCCACTGCGTCCACAGTCAGGAAGCAAAGAGTGAACAGCAAATGGTACCAGGCTATAAAACCTCAAAGCCCACCCCCAGTGCCTTACCTCTTCCATTAAGGTTCCACCTCCTAAACATTCTACAACTTTCCAAACTGCACCACTAGCTGAGGACCAAATCTATGCAAACACACGCGCATCTATGAGAGACATTCTTTTTTGAGAGAGAGAGAGAGAGGAAGTTGGATGAGCGGGGAGATGGTGAGGATCTAGGAGGGGAGGAGCTGAGGGAGGGGAAAGCATGATCAGAATACACTGTATGAAAAATAAATTCATTAAAACGTGTGGGTGTGTGGGTGGGTGTGTGCACATATACATACATGAACAACCAATCTAGTTTTGGGAGACGCAGATCAGCACACAACAATGACAACCTCCAAAGAGTCTTGTTTGTTTTGTTTCTGTTCGTTGGTTTGGTAACTTCAAGTTTGATCCACATGCTCCTTCAAACTGAAACAGGACACAGCTTTCCCACCTCTGGCTCTCTGAGAAAAAAAAAGACATTAGTTCATCGATTTTGTATGCAGCTACAAGAAACGAAATAGGGTATAACAACCACAACCCCCCCACACCAAATATACATGTTAGTAACCTACCCACTTAATGTCACTCAAACACATCTCTCTCCCTTCGTTTCCTCATTCCAAGGTGTCCTTATTAATCTTCTGTAACACCAGGGATATCAGATCCTATCTGGACTAGATACTAGCCTAGAATTTTTCAAATCTTAATATGCAAAATATGCATATGAATCACCTGGGGATCTTGTTAAAATGCGAATTCTGATTCTGTAGGTCTGAGGCAGGACACAAGATTCAACACTGTAATAAGCTCCCAAGTGAGGTAGAGGCGTAGGTCTGCACCCACACTTAAAGTAGAAAGATGCCAGAGAACATTCTGGAAATGTCAGTCAAAAGTACCATCAAATCAGCACTACCAACAGCAAAGGAGTGTGGGATTCTCAAACTTTTGCCAACTTTCTTTGAAATACTGTCTCTGGGTGTGATGCTACTGTCTCTGGGTCTGTGCTTTACATTTCGGGCCCTTGGCTTATCTGCTAAGGACTTCCTATACGCCTCAAACCACACACCAGCCTGTGTTTGCCTTGGACTTCTAAGACCTTTGCTTGATGGTGAGGGGACTAGTGTTACAGGGACTCTTGTTCAGTGATGTCAGCAGCTCCCAGGACTCCCCTGGCTCTCACCAGCTTCCTTCTGTACCCTGTTCACATACTTCCCCAGGTTGCAAAGACTTGCTCAGCTTTTGGATAAAGAATTTTCCTCTATACTTGGGTTTGAGTCTAGGTAAAAGACTCTCCAGGGTGTGGGTCTCAAGAGTATAACACCCATGTTCACCCCACAAACCGGTTTGCTGTTTGTTTTAGGTATCTCAAAGCATATGTCCGTTGCTCCTGTCAAAAAACCCTCCCTGTTCAATCCCCCACTGATCTCAGTTTCTAGTCTGAATAATGACTCTGATTTCAGATATTTATGGAGCAAAGACAACTACATCCTTTGCTTCCCATAAAGGTTCAAGCATCTCCTCCTGTATCTGCCACGGATTCTCCAGCCCCACCAGATTTCTCTGCCCTGCAGAGAAAAACTTGCTAGCTCTCTGCTGCCCTCTCGTGGCATCTGTCAGCACAATATTCACATGGGCCTTTGGTTGATCCTGATGAACCTGGAGGAAGGAACACCTTTGGGGAGTCCCCAGATCAAACTAGCCCGGTCAGCTGGACATCTACCACCCTTTTTACTGTTTTCTTTCAAATACAGAAGGAGAACAGCCCTAACAGAGTTTTGCTTCTAACCTTGAAATTCACAAAAGCGCAAAGGAGGGAAACTCTGGGACATGCTTTAAAGATCAAAGAGAAACCCATTTGGCTAACCAGCGCCTGCAGCCTAGCCGGAAGGATTTCAAGAGATCTTGTTCCCTGGGCCCCACTCTAGTTCAGCCGAATAAAAAGATGACTGAGGGTGGTCCTAATTGCTGGTATTTCAGCAGCATTCCTGGTGATTCCAATGAATATGAAGAGTGCCTTTGGTGGACTGTAAAACTTAAGGAAGCTGGGAACTACAAGCTGGTCATACCACAGACAATGTTAAACGACACACTGTAATTTGTAAAGAACTTCACAACCAGTTTTCAGGAACCATCCCCAGGAAAACCCTGAACAAAAAGAGCTCTTGCTTGGTGTCCAGTGCTTGTGGGTCAGTTCTTCAACCTCAGGCTGACCCTCTTCCCCTGCGCTGTTCAGATTACCTCTGTGCTTAGCATTAACTCTTCATGCTGATAGACAGAGGACCAACAGCCCTAGCTAGCTGCTGCCTCTCCACCCTGTCCACTCAAGGAAGAAGTCTCCCTCAACCTCATGCTCTGCAAATCCTACATTATTCTCCTCAGTCAACTGCTTCTATGGAGCAGACCCAGATGTGGGAAGTTTGGGTGGGTAAGACAAGCAGAGCCAAGAGTAAAAGTCACACAGCTACGTTTTTCAACTGGCTTGTTTATACAGTCTTGTTCTCCAGGTGGCTTTGTCCTGCTAATGCTGCATCTGCCATGTCCAGATTCCATGAAAACTCATGTCTCTCTCCTCAACTCTGATCTTTCTCATCCTATTCAGTAGTATGCACACGTGCACGCGCACACACACATACACACACACTCTGCTTGGTCCCTTCTCTTGTGTACTAGTAGGTCACACTCAGCATACCATCATTTTCTTTCTTCAACATGGTAGGTTGAGTTCTCCACCTCTCTGACCAGGGCTGTCTCTCATCTTTCTTCTATTTCTGTGTGGCCCAGAAAAGGCTGAGGATAATACTTGCACACAGTAGGTGTTCTGTAAATATTTGCCAGGTGTATTTCCCCTCAGTAGCTAGTCCAATCCTTGGAAATAAAATCCAAGTTCTGCTAGATATCCCTTGATGGCTCCGTTGACTCTGTGTCTTCCCCATCACAGACGCTCACCCCACATCCCTTACTCCAAAGCCAGACTCCTTTGTGCTTCTTGTTTCTTGCAACACACAGGCTCCTTTCCATTCTCTACGTGACTTCACACTACCTTTCCTTCCCAATTGTGTTTACTCTCCTCAGCTGGAAGATCTCTAGCAACTTCAAATTTGCAATTTTAATTTGCATAATTAACTTGCATTGCATTGGATTTTTACTCTGTTATTCTGAGTTCTTCTTGCATTTAAGCTACCTAGGACTGTATGAACAGCTGTATGCATATGAATAAGAAAATCTATTTTTAGAAAATCTCTTAAACCTTAATATTCTATATGAAGCAGTGTCATTTTTTTTCCTTCTTCCCATGAAAAGGTTGCCTATTATTTTTAAGGTGAAAACAAAGGCTCTGCTCAGGCAAAACCTGCCTTATCCTAGACCCCTTCTAGCAACACACATTACTTAAAGTCAGCTAGAGCATTGCCCGGGATGCCCTTTCCAGAGCAAGTGGAACACAGCACTCTATTTTGCTCAGTCCTGCTCCACAAGGCTTTACCCTAAATCTTGTCTGTGGTGGCCTCTGGGATGCTTAGCTGGATGGGATGTTCCATGCCCATATGGGATGTTCTTTCTGGGTGGGAATATATCTCATTGTGATGAATAGTTACTGAATACCCACTGTGCCCAAGTGTGCAAAGTGTTATCCACAGCCTTTTCTGGCCCATGCAGAAATAGAAGTAAGATGAGAGACAACCTAGGTCATTGAGGTGGAGAACATTAAAAGGAAAATGACAGTATCTTGAGTGCAGCCTACTGGTACACAGAAGAAGGGACCAAGGAGAGAAAGTGCTGCTGCTGCTGCTGCTGCTGCTGCTGCTGCTGCTGCTGCTGCTGCTGCTGCCTCTGAATAGAATGAGAAAGATGAGCGTTGAGGAGAGAGACGTGCACTTTCATGGAATCTGGACATTGCAGACACCATTAGCAGGCTGTCAACTGGAGAACCCAGGTGTCTGCATTCCCCGGCCATCCAGCTAAGCATCTTTCATAGCTCTCTTCCCTGCACTTGGACTCTCTCCTGCCCTCTCTTGCTGCCCTCCTCTGATGAGTTAGCCACCTTGAACTCTTGCAAGCCTTCTCAGCTTCCTCTCTGGACTGTACAATACTACTTCAAGTCTAATAGTGCTGATGAGCACGAGATGAGCCAAAGAATGATGTGGTGAGGAATATGATTTATCTCTATTGTTCAAATGAACTAAGAAAACAAAATGACCGCCAACCAGAAACAAAAAGGTGGGGTAGACACAGCTATGCGAACAGGTGATAGAGGTCTACAGGGAACTGAGAGAGGAAACTGTTCTAAATATTCTTGACTACAAGCTCTATCAGCAAGCCTCCAGGTTACTAATAGTATTCCTCATGCCAAGCTATTTAGCTGTTTATGTTCCACTGTTTATATTCACTAAATATGACTAATATTATTTCCATATTATTTTTGTTAACAATTCTACAAAGGACTCTGCAGAGGTATTTACATATATTTTGTTTCTTACTCCTTCTAAGATTCACAGGAGATAAAATGTATTGTAATCCCATTCTAGAGATGAAAAATCTGACTATTGAAGCACTTTAAAAAGTATCTCTGTGTGCTGTGTTGACTGAGGTATTAACAAAATGAAGTTAAGTAGTTAGGTAGTAGATGTATAGACAGGAGGTTGCCAGGCTAATGTAAAGACTGGGCACGATGGAACAAACAACTTCAGAAGAGAACTTGGGCTTCCCAGAAGTGTGATAAGAACCAGTGTTGAACATCAGCATCTCATGCTGAAATCTTACTCTGCAATTACTAGTTGCTCTCACACACTCACCTTTTCTGATCTTTGTAAAATGAAGATTAAAAGTAAAACCTACCTCATAGATAAAATGCTCAGTAGAATGCCCAGTAGACAGTACGTGCTAGGTATTATTATTGGTGCCGTCGTTTAAGAATCCACATATTTTCTTCCAGTAGATGAGAGATGATTCAAAGTCACACCCCCCACATGTCACTTAACATGTGAATGAAACTCAGTGATATTTTTAAGGGCACAGAAGAAATGGCAGTTGGATAGAAGCACAATTTGAAGTACTTAGAATGTACAACAGGCATAGTAGTGGACAGTGCTGGGCGGCCCCAGGGGCAACCTGACTAGGCCAAAGTCCAGGAAGAAGAAAATAGGGAAATTGTTGTTTCCTTGCTCTGTCCTTACTATATACACAAGCATGCATGCTATGTATGGGTCTCCTTACATGGCCGAGCCACACACATGCATGCTATTTATGCATCTCCACTGAGTGGAGGCCTCTTTCCTCAAGCCTCTTCACGTCTTAGGTGTTCAGATCTTCACACTGACTTTGCAACCCCGATGAAGGTCCCCAAACAGCAGACAAAGAAGTCTGATTGACAGGCAGGAGAGCCAACACCCCACAGCTTCGGCAGTGCATGGCAGAGGGAAGGGCACAATAGAATCAAGCTCAGTGCTTTTCACTTCAGGACTCCATGAACCATTAACTCTGGCAGTACAGTTTATTGGGGTTTTTGTTTGTTGGTTGGTTTTGTTTGTTTTTCTCCCTAGCTAGCTTTCTGCAGTATTTTGCCATAAACTCATTGAAAAAGAAAAAAACAATGCATTCGTTTCATATATATGGGAAGAGGGAGATTACATTGGGAGTAAGCTGGATCTATTTTGCAGTCTCTTCCTTAATATAATTCACTAGCAAAGACCCTGATGCACAATTCAGCAAGTGGAGGATAACCCAGGGTGACGGCCAAGTTTCCTGGAATGTCTATAATAAGCATGTTGTAGTGGTGGGATATCTTGATGTAAAACAGGGACAGTCAGCTAAGTCTTTTGGTATATAAGTCATGCTATATACCAAAAGACATTCCTCTATTTTCCCTGTGTAGATAATGTTTAACTTGTGGGAGTGGGTGTGGCCTTATTGGAGGAAGTGTGTCACAGGGCCTATCTTGAGCACTTGAAACCTCAAAGCCCACCCCCAGTGACACACTTCCTTCAACAAGGCCACACGTCCTAATAGTGCCACTCCTTATGAGTCCATGGTGGCCATTTTCATTCAAACCACCACAGAGAGGTACTGGAGTCTTGAGTAAGCAGTGCCTTTTTCTTGGTGCTTGTGGAGCTGAGGCTGGACCAGCTGAACCAGCAAGAGTAGAGCATGCATCTCTCACAATTCTGTGGCTACTTCTTCACAAAATATTTACAATGACTACCTACACCTATACTTCCTACATTTTGACTGTGTGTGTGTGTGTGTGTGTGTGTGTGTGTGTGTGTGTGTGTGTGTGTGTGTTACTGTTGGCTTCTTGGGCTGGATAACCTGTAGTTACTTGACAGGAAGACTTCCCTTTTCCCGCAACCATGTTAAATCATTAGGAGAGACCAGAGATTGAGACCCTCCTCCAGACCTCACACTTTTTAAATGGTTTGCTTTTCTGGGTACTCTGAGTAAAATCATTTTCCTCTTACTCTGCTTCTTTTTGTTCATAGGTGCTTTGACTGATCTATGCTGTTTAAAGATTTATTTTGTTGTTTTTATTTTTTATTGTGTGTGTATGCATGTAGGGGTAGGTAGGCACGTGAGTGAGATGCCTGAATACTGTAGAAGAGTCCCTTGGATGCCCTGGAGCTGCAGCTACTGGCAGTTGTGGGTTGCTGATGGGGTTGCTGGGAATTGAACTCTGTTCATCTGGAAGAACAGCAAATGCTCTAACCCCCAAGCCATTCCTCAAGCTCCCAGGTTTTGTAATTTTATGATTGCATTGGACTAAACATGTACCTCTGGAAGTGGAGTGTATTAAATATTAAGAACAAGCTCTTACTGCAGAGTAAAAGAAGCATTTCCAGCACTCACCTCTCTCTTCCCTGAGCCACGGAAACCCCTATTCCCAAGAATAACTGTGACTGAGACTTGTCTATGTGCCAGGTTAGGTGCCTGAGACTTTTGGGCCCTCTTAACTTCCATAGACTAAGAGGCTTACAAGGAAGAGAAGTTCATTTCCAGTTGTGGGGGTCGGCACATCCAAGGTCAAGGCATTGGCAGAAGCGGTAGCTGATAAAGGCCACTTGCCTAATTTATAAAGGGAAGTTGTGCCTTTCTATGCCAGAAGGAACTAGCTAGCTCCCTGAGGTTCCCTTATAAGGGTATTCATTGTGCAAACAAGGACTCTATTATTGTGTTTGATCATTTCTGAAAAGCCCCAGCCATAGATACCATGATTTGAGGGACAATGATTCAAACAGATTTGGAAGATCCTACACATTTAGACCACAGTGCCAAATTAGAGCTAGAATAATCTATAAGAATAGTACACAGGTTTGGGAGGCTCTTCGGTCAACCTGCCATGGTTTATTATAGACCAAGAACCATTTGTATAGCAAGCCTGAGGCAGAAACATGAGTTGGAAGGCACAAGTAAAAGGTCCACTCAGACATTTTCAAACATACGTTTATATGGTAAATTCATTTGAATTCAACCACTTTAATTTCTAAGTATTACAATGGCAGACTTTTACAAATAAAAATATTAAATATTTAGCTGTTTAAAAACAGATATTTTCATCCCTTCAGAATTTAGGCTGATTCCATAACTTGGCAATTTAAAATTATGCCAGGATAAATACAGGAGTACAGCTATGTCAATAGCAAGCTCTTTTGGCTATACACCCAAGAGCTGGTTTATGCAGTAGTTCTGTTTTCACTTTTGTGAGGAACATCTACATTGGTTTCTATAGCAGCTGGACTAATTTACATTCCTACCAACAGTGAATAAACATTCTTCCCTTCCCCCAAATAGCCACTGTTCCAGTGGTATCTTCATTTGCTCATTTGTTTTTAGAGACATGGTCACCCTAAGTACCAAAGGATACCTCAAACTCACAGCAACCTTCCTATTTCAGCCTCCCAAGTTGTAAGTTTTATTTTTGTTTGTCTTATTTTGTTTCCCCCTATTTTTTTTGATGCTGTTATGAACAGAATTGTTTTTCTAACATCTGTTTTATTGAGTTCTGTCTGCTGTGCTGTGGGATGTCTTTCTCTATGCCATCAATATGTTTTATTACCATTGGTTAATAAAGAAGCTGCTTTGGCCTATAGCAAGGTAGGCTATAGCCAGGCAGAAAATCCAAGCAGAGATACAGGGAGAAGAGGGCGGAGTCAGGGAGAAGCCAGCAAGCTGCCCAAGAAACAAGATGTGAAAGTTCTAGTAAGCTACTAGCTTACATAGATTGGGTTAATTTAAGATGTAAGAACTAGCTAGTAGTAAGCCTGAGACATATTTCTTTTTCTTGTCTTGTTGCTTTAACTAAGACTTCAAGCACTGTTCAAGAGTATCCAACATTTTGGTAGTATGATACCACCTTGGCATCAACAAAGTTCACACTTGAGAGTTTGAGCTACTAAAAGCACTTTTTCAACATCTTATAATATTTTAATTATGTTTATGATCTGGGGTTAGGTCATATTCATACCTATGTTCAGTCACATGTCTACAAGCTACAGGTTGTACACAATTATGACTAGATTGAGTAAGAGCATGAACACTCTTATGTCATTCCTTATTTTAATTTGTGCTTTTCCTAGAAGGTCTTTGCTTATATATTTTAAAGGATAACTTTTCCGTATAAAATAATTTTAGTTGTCAGTTACTTATCCTTGGGGTTTGAAATACATTTGCTCTTTTCTGTCTTTTTTTCCTAGTTTCTATGGGAGAATGGTATAATGGTAGTAACTCTGCCTTTGTAAGTAATTTGGCTGCACACCTCTTCACCCAGATACTTTTCGCCTCTTTACAGAGCTTGTGTTGCAGTTCCTATTTGTATATCCTCAATTTGCACCTTCAGCACTGCCTGAACTTTCCATTTTTCAGACAAATGTCCCCAGTGAATGTCCACACCACAAAAAGATTCCTGAGCCTACAGTGATTCTCAGTATAATTGTTTCCTTAGTTATTGGAGATGGGATAAGATTGGGGGCTTGGTGGCATTGAGTCACAGGATTCTGCTTCCTATGACTAAAAGATTTGACTATAAGACATCTCTCAAGATGGACCCACCATAGCACCAGTGAATGATGTGGCAAGTGCAGGGTCTCTTCTATAGAATCTACTTTCCATGCAGATGCTGGATATCCCATCTCAAGCTGTATTTTTGCAAAGTGCCAGACTGCACACCCATGGATGTCACTGAGGTTTTACTTTTCTCCTTTGCTTATAGCTCCACTGTGTTGTCTCCTCTTCTGCCATTTTATCTAATTTCTAGTCTCAAAGTCTGCTTCTTTTCCAAATCTGAAATTCAATGATCTGCATTTCTCTACATTTCTGTCTACTGTATGCTATTGCCCTCTTGGGTCTTTTCATGCCATCCACCTTTCACCACAGCCAACCCCTGTTTCCTGTGCTGTGTGTCAGACTAATGAAGAATCAGTGAAAGTATCAGGTGTCTCTATAATGTGACAGCTTACATTTCTCAAGCTGTGATATTTTCAGTATGAATATCTCTGTTGTCACTACCAATAAGCGACCAACACACACCTCATTGAACCAGGGTCTCTTGCTGAACCCAGAGTTAGCCAACTGCACCTCCTCTAAGTAACAAGCTTGCCTCAGAGCCCCTTGTCTCTGGCTCCCAAGAGCTGAGATTATAGACAGGCCCCCATGCTTGGCTTTTATCTGGGTTCTACGTGCCCAATGTCTTCATGATCATTCAGGAAGCAGTTTGCCCACTGAGCCAGCCCCATACATTATGAATCACATAAGTAATCTCCAATAGTAAGTTTTGGGGGGATTATATTCTTAATAGCAAGTTAAACTATGGCATTATATTGTGCATGTAGATAAACATGCACACACACACACACACACACACACACACACACACACACACACACACACACACACGCTCACACTCACACTCACACTGGTCCAGGCCAGGCAGGAGCTGAGATATAGAAAAGAGTCCCTATTCACATAGCAGGTAAACTCTAAGAAAAGAAGAAGAAATCAGTCCCAGCAGACTTGAAGGCCAGACTCCATTCTAGGAATATGGCTTGTGGTTCTGTCAGAGGCTTTCTGTCAATGTTTTAGTGGCTTAGAGAAACAAAGCTTCCCTCTGCCCAGCACAACAACCAGTTATTGCCCAATCTCTGCTTCTTTTCATTGTTAACAGTCCACCTTATGCCCCCACTTCCCCTTGTGCCCATTCTGGTTAGAAGAAAGCTCATCTTTTATGGATAGCTCTTTATGCGGACCAGGTTTTCCATTGCATGAGTTCTGTTCCTTGCTAATTGGACTCTACCTTCCTCCCAGTCAGCTTGGCCTCATTCTTCCTCATCATAACATACCCACCAGAAACTGCTCCAGGAAGGATAAGAAAGAAGAGTGACAATAGCATTTCCTTTTCTGTCCTCTCCTGTACTTTTCTTTTTGAACGATCATCCTGGGAAGTAGATATTACAAGGTAATTTATCACTTATGTTATTATTTATTAGGTAGCAGCACCACCCGACAGGATCTCACATATCCACCTCGTATCCTTGTAGCTGGAAGTTTTCTCTGGTCCTGCCCAGCCCCATGGACCCCATAGCCACTTATAAAATAATCACTCAGAAGCTTATATTAATTAAAACTGCTCGGCCATTAGCTCAGGCCTACCACTGACTAGCTCTTTACATTTAAACTTAGCCAATTTCTGTTAATCTATGTGTTGCCGTGTGTTCCATGGCTTTACCTGTGTGCCAGCCATTACATGCTGCTCCCTGGATGGGGGGGCTGACATCTCTATATCTAGACCCACATGAGACATGAAGTAAAAAGCTGGTTTTGGCTCCATTATTGTGTGTTTAGAAGCCCTTTTTAAACTCTTTTAGGCCTTATGGAAATTTGAGAGCCCCACATTGGTACGCCAAATGTAGTTGGAAGGTTTCCTGGTCCTGCAGCCGCTCAGACCCAAATGAACACAAAGAGGCTTGTATTAATTACAAACTGTGTGCTGAATGGAGACACTGCCAGCCACTACCATGAGAAGCAAGATGTGACGATACCAATAAGCCACAAGCCACGTGGCAAAGTCTAGTTTTAGAGAAATGGGTTAATTTAACATATAAAAGCTATCTAGCGAGAAGACTGAGCCATTAGGGCATACAGTTCCTAATTAATATAAGCCTCTGTGTGTTCATTTGGGTCTGAGTGGCTGCAGGAAAACTGGAGGGCTACATATCCTGGCTACCTGGAGATCCTCAAGCAAGAAGTGGGATTCAGATTTAGAATAGCAGAAAAAGCAATAAAAAGTTAAAAAGAAAAAAATGCTACCCAGTATAGGTGCTTTTTAATTTTTTTTAAACTTTGTTTTTGCTGAATGAGGTGTCTTGGTTTTCTAATTTAAACCAGGTGCATAGTTGCTATGTATGTGCAATTAATCTTTTAATAGGTAATGAATTAATCATGTATGTGGTGCTTCTAATCATTGTGGGGTGTAATTTGAGGTTCTGTGAGGAATAGAAGGAAGAGAGGATATGTTCCTGGCTCACGGGGAAAAAAGATGGTTCTGCAGGAAGAACTAAGTATGTCTATGAAATGAAAATGTGCAACAGTTAAAGCTAAATACAGCTCAAATCATATAGAAAAGCAGTTTTCCGAGTGGGAGCGGGTGGGGGGGGGCAGAAGCAGGTACTGTAAATATGGTCTCTAGCTTGGAAGGTAAAAATTTGAAGCTGATCTGAAAAGTGGTAGTTATCATTCAAACCACTGATGGCTTAGAAAATGTCTCTTGAATTGCCTAATAAAGAAAAATAGCAAAGAGGAAATGTGGAATGCTTTGGGGAGCACTGAGTAAATCCTTCAGATGACAATAGGGTTTCCAAACCACCCCCTAAGTCAAGTTCTGGGCTGGGCCAAAGCAATCTGCACAAGACATGGTGACTGCACACTCAGGTCCTGACAACATAAATAAGTCCTTTAACTCTATAGTTTGTCTTGTCCACCATTTACATTTCTTTGAATGCAGCTTCTAAGCAAGCATTTCCAGAAGCCCTCCAGGCAGCTGCCTATATCGGTTTGGCTCTGTGCAAAACATGTCTTGGAATCTGCAGCTAATGAGTGACTGGAGAGCAAACACGAACAGTGATTGAATAGTAGTCACGTACAGGCTCAGTTGATCATGCTTCAGGGACCCACAGTGTTGTTTTGAGATCCCTCGGCTTTTCCCTGATAAATTAGTTACACTATTTATAATATGCCAATAGCCTAATTATAAGAATGTTTATCTCTTGTGTGTGGAAGGTGTGTGCATTGATGTAGGAATTGGAGCAGGCCTCTGTGCTGCTGCTAAGTCCCTGTGCAACCTTGAACCGTCACCTCCTCTCCCTGAGCCAAATTGCTTTATCTACAAAAAGACAAAAAAGATGAGAATCTTCTTAAAATGACTGGAAATCAATTTGGGGAAAACATACAGAAAACTGCAAACTCTAAGGCACTGTGTCATTTCTATCATTTTCATCCTAATTTGTTAAATTATTAATTGATGATGTTACAGAAGTTCACTATTAATACCCTGCATCATCAAACTCTAGAGAAACAACCCTGAACTTGATCTGGTTAGAGTTGTAATTGCAATGCTATCTGCTTGACCAAGACTATTAGAAAGGGTTCCTATGAACTATATCATTAGCACCCTAACTCAGTGAGGTGGGTACCACTGCCATCCCTACTCAGTTGATGGAAAGGACAGAAGACTCAGGCAACTTGCCTAGTTAAGATCAGAGATAGTATTCTAACCCACCCAGTTTGACTCTATAACCCATAATTAAAGCAATATAATTCTCTGAATAAATAAAGACACCCAAACCTCATAATTTCCATGAAGATCTGTGGGTCACAAATGTAAAACTCTCACTTTGCAATGAATAACAGGCAAACTTTTTTATTCTTCAGAATTCATAATTCAGTCATACATCTTTCTGATACTGCAGCTATTCTTCAGGAAACATACATGCAGTCCTTGAATGGAACTCCTTAGTCCCTACTTTTACTCTGCCTCTTTCCATCATGAATACCAAGAGCATCTAAATTGGGAAGTGTTAAGACTGGAATCCAATGGGATCCAGTCTCCTCCAGCCCAGGGGCTTCCATCTGTCTCCCAGCCAAGTAACTTCTTACAGAGAACAGGATGCATGTTCAGAACGTGCAACTGCACCATCTTGAAAACTGAATATTCTTTAGTGGAATTTCATCGTACTTTAGAAGCCATGACACCTCTGCCAGAACTGGTAATGTAGGACTGTCTGTAACCATAAGAAAACAGGCCACATGGAGCAACTGTCAAGGGCTGTTCGTAGAGCCATCCTGTAGAGCTGTGACCACAAAGCAAACACTCTTTAGCACTTTAACCAACTGCTTCCTCCTTCCTCCCATTCTCCTTCCTTTTTCCTTCCTTCCTTCCTTCCTTCCTTCCTTCCTTCCTTCCTTCCTTCCTTCCTTCCATCAAACAAAACCTTAGCAGGTAGTTCTCTGGACTATCACAGCAGGCCAAGGTGCCCTGGGGGACACATGCAGCTAGGGAAGAGCCAGTGTGGATCACAGGAACAGCAGAGATTCTGGAATAATAATTTCCATTCTATAAATTTTGGACTACATGTAGTTCACTCTTAAATCACTTTTGTGGGATGAGAAAAGGACAGATTTCAACAACATATAACACAACACCCATTTTCTGCTCCCAGTAAAGCCACTACAGAAAAGTTATCATGGCCCATAGTGTCAGCTCTCTACTTTGACAACATTTTCCCTGGTAGCATGAAAAATATGCCATCTATAAAACTGAATGGAATTTATTTAAGTGTCTTTCTCATTCTCACTCTTCCTTCATGAAAGTGTTTAAGTGTTCAAAGGAACAAGTGTAGTGACTGATCTTCGGCAAGAGGAATATGGACAAATGGGGAAGAAGTTCCCTACCCCAGCAAGGAAGTACAAGGCAGGAGACAAGGAACACTGACACCATCCTAGAAATGGTAACACCTCCACTCTTACATCCTTCCATCCTCCTCGGAGAGGGCTGCATAGTCAGCTGTGGCAAATGTCTGGCAGGACTTCCATGGTCTGCTATCACGTTCTCTTGTTCTGACCTGCCTTTGAATTTGGACTTGTTTAGTTCCGTAGCTCCTTCCCATCTTCCCTGTCATTCAGCCTTCAAAACTATTAACCTGATTTTTCCTTCCCTCGTTTCTTGGTCTCCAGAATCCACTTCCATGCTGCCACTCACTGCTCCAGTCAGAGCCAGCCACTGCTCCTGCCTCTTATTTATGTGCCAGGGTAGAAAACATTATGTCCAGATGTATGGAATATTCAGGGATTCAGAACAGGCATTTGGCAACTCACAGATAGCAATATCAAAGCAGTCTGAAAATACACAGTATGTGTTAAAACTGAACAAAGAGGCAGGAAGTTCAAAGGCATACAATGTCACTCAAGCGATTTTCTAAGAGTGTGATGACAGCTGAGCCTTCCTCTAGTTGACAAGCTCCCAATGCAATGCAACCACAGTGGCCAGAATTTGGATTTCTAAGGTGCAGGGGACAACCAACTATCTGCCAATGAAGGTATGTGTGTGCTATCACTTCACTGGGTGATATACAGAGGATGCCCACATGGGAGAAGAAGTGTTCCCTATGACCTGTAGAGAGACAAGAGCCCAGTGTTTGCAGCTGACCTTGCTGTGACACAGCTGAGAACTTAACCTAGCCACGTGGCCCCCCCTCCTTCCTGTCTCGCCCCATGATCATATCATTATCCTATGGGGAGCGACCTTGCTGGAAGCTTTAGTTTTAAAAGCCCCTTAAGGTTTCAGTTTGAAAAGTCGTCCTGGACTTAGACTGACTTTCTAGTGGAAGAAGCTGAATCCTTGTTCATTTGGGGGAACAAAGAAGAGGGTTTGGGAGTCCTAAGGCTTCAACTGCCAGCTGTCTTACATTTTTTGCTCACATTTTCTTCTCTCCTCCTCAGCAAGATTAAGATGAGTGAAATAATTTCTTTCTTTTTAGTTATCATTGAAACGTTCACGTTTTCCATTACTGTCAATTTCTTGAAACTTGTCTCATTAGCATTTTTGGAAGAGTTTAAAAAAAAAGAAGAAAGAAAGAAAGCTTTCACAAAGGAAAAAAGACTGCGCCTGATCCCTAAATGCAAGAGTCATCATGAGATGTCACTGACATCAATTTATACTCTCCCATCTTCACTTCTGTTTTCTTGGCTCCTCCTTTAATATTGTGGCACCTGGGAACCAAACCCAAGTCATTTTAATTTAAAAAGATAGAAAGAAGCAGGCTAGCCTATAATGCATCCTGGAAGCAGGGTGTAAGAAGGAATTGTGGGGCTCATAAAGGTTTGAGAATGAAGGAAGCAGCACCCAAAGTGTCATGGCTTTCATGTCTATAAGGGTGGTGAAAGGAGAGCCGGGTTAGTGAGCAAATCCAAGGATCCCCATGTCTCCTTATACCCAGCAGGTAAGAGCACTCAGTGATGTAGACCTGACCAGCGCCTTATTTCTTATAACCTGAAATAATTTCCCATAAATGCATAGATTAGGGCTAAGGAGCACATTAGTCTATGATTTGGGATCATTTCTCCAAGAAGAAAAAAAGTTGCAAAATCCAGAGCAGGAACCCATTTCACATTCAGAAGTTACCTCAGCTGATGGAGTGATTTTCTTGTGAAACTTGGATAATGTCAGTGACTAATTGTGGGTCTTATAGGAGGCAGCAATCACAGACAGAAGGCAGGTAGACCCCCTTGCAAACCAAAGAAGGAAGGTTGGTCCAATCTGGAGTTCTTAACTCTTTATCTCCATCTTCTGTGTGATATTTGCTGCCAATCCCATTGTGTGCCACAGCAGGACATAGAAGACCAGCATTTCTGTTGGTATTTTCTCCCTATTAAAGAAAAAAGGGTAAAATCCAATGTCATCATTGCCCACAATCTGAGAAGAGCAGCTTGCTGAGCATTGCTTGAGAAGTATGGCAAACAAACCTTGGAACGCTGGCTTTAGGCCTCAGTCATTTCACAAACCCTTTATTTATGAGTATGAGCATTTCGTGTTGTTTAGGCATTAATAAAACTCATGAATGTGCTTTATTAAAGCAGAAAATAACATCCAGTGCCTTCTGTGCTTCAGACATGGTTCTCCAGAGCTAAGATGCTATTCATTAACAAACCTAAGCAAGCCTCTGCCTCTACAAAAATTCCAGGCAAGGACAAATTTAAGATAAATTATTAAGATGTATAGTGCATTAGTAGGTGATAAACATCACAGGGAAAATAAGTCCTAAGAGCAAAGTGAGATGATGGGGCAGGAGAAAGGTTTGGCCACATGGTATGATCGGTGGTGGTCTATAATGATGCCATTTGAAGGAAAAGGAATCAGCTCTACAGCTACTTGCAACCAGGGTGACCCCAGTCGTAGGATCCTTTGGAGAATCTTGTCCATAACACAACACACAGAGTGGTGGTGGGGGAGATGAGTACAGAATTACCAGGCACCCTTGTCACATCGAGTTTTCATTAAGACATTGAATTTTTATCCAAACTACAAGAAAACCCCTGGAAGACTTTAAAGTAGGAATAACAAGATCTAATTTAATATTTTTAAAAGACCTTTCTGACTTTAATAGTGAGACTAAACTCTGGAGGACAGAGGAAAAACTAGGATCTTGTAGTTTTCTGACAATTAAGATAAAATACATTTTTGTAAAATAAATTATCACTGAAGGGCACAGGGTTGTAACTGTGTATTCTGTCTTCAAATGCTTCACTTTGGCTCCTAGAAGCAGGGCTTTTTACTAAGTCACCCCGCAAGCTTGACGGCCTTTGAAGCTGGATCAGTTTTAATCAGAATATTCTAGGTGTGGTGTTCATTGCTTTGGAATATAAAAAAAAAATGAGAAGAACCTGTGACCTCAAGGCCTTTTTTATAAGTTAGGAATACAAGTTTTTCCAAATGCCCAAAAAAAGATAATAATTTTGAGAATGCTAATTAATATCATAATGAGCTTTGTAAAACGAAGTATCTTAAATTGCTCCCAGCATAGAGTATCCTATGAACAGGATCTTCTGATAAGTGTGACAACAACCATGTTTCTGCACACAGGACAGTGACAGGATATTTGAGAGACCTCTCTCATTTACAAAGAAAGAAACATCTCCAGCTCATACAGCTACAAAGGACCAGAGGTGGGATTTTGTTGGGTTAGTCTAAAAGCTCCCTTCATGGCTCTAAGTGGAGTATTCTACATGAAGGGACTCAATCCAGGCGCATCATGGCAAACATAGCTCTGGAAGCTCCTGCCCTTCTCCCCCATTCCCTCTACCTTGCTAAAAACCATTAGATTACATTCCTAAAGCTAGCCACCAAGGTTTATTCCCTTATTTGGCCACTTCCTCTTCCTGAGACTGACTACCAAGGTCCAGTTAGCAAAGTATTAAAGTCCAGCAATCAAAAGCCCCTTTTCGCCACCCCAACTAACATGTCAATCAAAATTAAACACCTCATCCTAACACAGGGTTTCTCCTTTTACCTTTATAAGCTGCCATTTGCTTATTGCCACATCTGTCTCCTCTCTATCCAGAGGCAGTCCTTTGTCCCTCCAAATACCCCTTCCCCCTCTCCCTTGTTTCTTTCCCCTTCTCCCTAGTCCTCTGTCTCTTGACTTTGTCTCTTATTCCTTGCCTGTTGTTTTTATCTAAGTTGTTATATTAGCAATAAAGACTCAGAAGTCAGATATTGGGGTGAAAACCTGATAGATCAAAGAAACAGAGGAGAAATGACCAGCTGACCCTCCCTTTTTTTTTTTTACCAGAGACCCAGCAAGTTCATCTCTCTCCACATGTCCCAGATCCAAAAAACCACTAAGTCCCTCCCTATTCCTTCCTGTGCCTCTCTATCTATGTCCCTGGGTCCTCCATACTCTCTATGGCTAACTCTTGTCAAATAATTATTGGCTCTGCCCCATGATCCAAGGTTAATTTTATTAATGTAGTCTCAGAATTTCACAATGTGATCAAATATCCTGCAGCATTTCCCCATTTTGTCTAAATAAAAATGAAGGGTTTTAACACAGTAAAACTATAAACAATAAAAATAATTAATAGATATCATCTAAATAAAAAGGAAAGGTTTTAACTCTAACACAGTAAATATATACAAAAGAACAATTATCAAGTAAGAATTACAACTAAAATGTCCAGTACATTTGTATTTGGCAACTTTGGAGAAAATACTTTATTATCTATTTTATCATGGTGAATCCAAAGTTTTATACCTAAACCACTTTCTATCATAAGTTGTATTACCAACCTAAAAATATCTTTTTATACCTTAAAACATTTTCTTAGATAAACAACTTGAGCTTTCATGTCTCTCAACCTTATACTCTTTACATCTCTTTTGTGAGTTTCTTTTCTGAATTTGGTAACAAAGAAAATAAGTAACTATAACTATCAAGTCTTCAACCCCATCAAAGACCCAGGAATGATAGATAAAACATCACCTGAGTAAACAGGAAGTGCAGAACAAACAACTTCCAAAACTATAGAAATGACAGAGACAGTTGACTGTCTGGACAGTCACCCAAGGTTCTTCTGCAATGTTGGAGCATCCATCTTTGGCCTGTGGGCATATAATATTTGACAGACTTTAATGTGAAGCAGAAATTATGAAGGATTGTCCTACCTTTTCTTGGCAAGGTTCAGCAGTCACCTTCTTTTGTGTCCTGCTTGACCAATTTGGACAGCATATTGTCAGCAGTCAAGGCAATGGCAGATTCTTGCCCAGTGGCTAATTTTGCAAAATGAAAACAAACTCCACATGGAGGTTCTTCAATGCTCACCATCCTTTTTTTAAGTAGATTGGTGCTGCCAGGAACAGATGTGTCTCACTGTCATGAAAAGCCTTATGCTATTAAATCATCTTAAATGCCATATTTTGTAGATCTCTGAAATGTTTGAAAACTGTCTAGCTATCTGAAATATATGAGGCTACATAAAGCTTATTTCTATCTACATCTAAACCCTTACTACAAGTTTGATTGTTATCTTAATTATCCTAAAGAGTTTGTAACAGTAGCTTTCAAGGACTAGAGCTTTACATTACAATTTTAAATGAGTTGCATGGGTACAATATCTTACATCATGTTGTAACAAAAATAACCTTAAGTTTGTATCAATATACATAAGTCCATACCATTGTAAAATATTTGACACTAGTAGTTTTTTTAGTCTAAAGGTATGTTCAATAATATAACCTTTCATTCTATCATTCCTATGTTCCCCTTTTTCTTTCTGTTCATTTCCCATCCCCATTTTCAACACTATTTAGAAGAGAAAGACAGATAGAGGAAAGAAAAAAAGAGAAAGAAATACTATTCTAACCTTTGTTTAGTTTCCTCCCTTACTACCACCAATAACAACTTGCAACTAACCCTAAACAATGACAAACACCCATAATCTACCAAAAGTCCAAGATTCATGCATCCCACCTCTCAGGAATGTGAGTGTCATGTTTTTAAAAATTACTTCCTCTTGCCTGGGGATAACAATACCTTTAGGGAACCCTGAGAAAATTGGGATAATGATCAAGTCCTGGGAGAGCTAACTGTATCATTTGTTATCAAGTCTGTGTGATGGACAAGTACAGGGCTTATCTGAAGTCCTGGCTAGAGTAGTGTATATTAGGCTGGACCACTTTAGCTAACCACTTGGAAGTTGTCCTGAACACTTTGTAGTCTGAAGTTGATCTTTGGATAGTGTTTGTCAGCTTACTGGTGTTATCACAGTTCAGGAGGATTTGTCATTGCATGGCCCCATCATCTTTTTAGAGACTTCAAAAGTCACTGTCAGGAATGGTCACAGTTCACTGTAGGAAACTTAGTCATTTTAAGTGTCATATGCACCAGATCTCTGAGAGATTAAATAACTACAATCTGTTAAATACATGCAGGGTACACAAACTTAGTTCCTAGTTACCCACTTCAGATTCAAGCCTGAAAACCCAAACAAGAAACTAGATGAAGTTTATTTCAAGATTAATTAGAACTCTATATAACCATTAATATCATGATTGAAAGTTTATACACACATATGTAATCTTATAAATTATGAGATAATATTTATGCTGTAAGAAAAGTTTAAAGAATCCAAATAAAACCAAAGGATTATGAGATTAGTGATAGTAGAATAGTCCCTTAATTTTGATTTTCTTCTGTCCCATACCAGATGGCTCTTCTGATATGAGATAGAAATTTTGGAGAGAGGGAAAGAGCCATGCTCCAACTCTAAAGCCAGTTAATTTTTGATTGAATTGGGACCACAAAAAGACCATTTGCCTTTTATGTTTGTACAGAGCAGCAAAAACAAGCATTTGGGGAGATTTGTGAAATTCTACCCTGTTGGAGGTATGCTATACCATTGTGCCAATTTACTCTTTTTCTTAAGGCATTTTCTCTGGATGATTCATCCTTCTTCAGATATCTCATTTGTCCAGTGGTCTTTAGATTCCTTAGTTGGACACTTTCATTCTCCTGAAAAGATAAAAACAAAACCCTGTCCCAACCCTAATTTTGGAGAGTTTCTTTTTTGGCAGGTTATAACTTTGTTAAGGCACAAAGTTTCTTGACTTATTGCCAAGTGATAGAAAATTTTTTTCTTCAAACCTTTGCTATTAACACAGTGCTTCTTATGAAATTCTGTTGCTTCAAGCATATTTCCTACAAATAGCTGATCAATTTCATCATTATCTTGTGATAGAGGGCCTGGTAGACCTGTATGGGATCTGACATATATTATATACAATGGATGATTTCTATTTCTGATTACTTGTTGTAGCTAAATGAATAACAAAGTTAATTCTGAGTCATCTGGAATAAGTTCAGAGGTCTCAATATGTAAAACAACTCTTTCTGCATATTAAGAGTCAGTAAATATATTAAGATTTTCTAGAAGATCTAATAATACCATGAGAATAGCATATAATTCTTATTTGGAACTGAATCATAGGGGTTTTGAGCCACTTTAGTTATTTTTCCGGACTTATAACTTACCTTCCCTGATTTATTTGCATTAGTATAGAATGAAAGGGCACCAGAAATTTGTGTCCCCTTTATTATATGAAGGGAAATCCAATTAGTTCTTTTTATAAAATCAAGCCTCTTACTTTTGGGATATTTGTTGCTAATCTCTCCCAGAAATTACTGCAAATTCTTTGGTCACTGTTCATTGTCTGTCCATAATGAGGCATTTTCAACATTATTAAAAGGTATCACAATTTCTGCTGGGTCTATTCCTGCTAATTGATGAAACCTCAAATTTCCCTTCAGGATCAGTTTAGAAATATTTTCTACATCGTTCTTTTATTTTTTACTCTGTGTGATGAAAATACTGATTCTAAGATATTATCTTCTCTCTGCATAAGACTTCCTGTAGCAGAATGAGAAGAAAGTAGTTGAATGGCTAGGATACAATCAGGCTCTGGATCTAAGCAATCCACGTGTGCATCCTGTAGTTTCCTTTCTACCAAAGCCAATGTTCTCCCAGCCTCAGCTCATAATCTTCTTGGATGATTTAAGTCCTTATCACCTTGTAAGGTTTAAAATAAATTACTTAGCTCTTGAATTGTTAATCCAATTGTGGGCCATAGCTAGTTAATATCTCCTAGCAGTTTTTGAAAATCATTAAGGAATTGTAATTGATCTCTTCTGATTTCTAGTTTCTGTGGCTGAATTTTCTGTAAACCAATCTTATATCCTAGGTAATTCATAGAATGTCCTCTTTGTATTTTTTCAGGAGCAATTTGTAATCCCCAAGAAGACAAAATTCATTTTACTTCATCAAACATTTTTTCTAAGGTATCTGCATCTGAATCAGCTCGTAAGATAAGATCCATATAATGGTAAATTATGGATTCAGGAAACTGTTTATGAATTATTTCCAATGGCTGTTGTTCAAAATATTGACACAAACTGGGTTATTTAACATTCCTATGGAAGAACTTTCCAATGAGACCTTTTAACAGGCTAAGAATTATTATAAGCAGGCACTGTGAAGACAAATTTTTCTTTATTCTGTTCTTGTAAAGGTATAGTACAAGGGCAGTCTTTTAAATCACTCACTATAATAGACTATCCTTTAGGTAATAAAGAAGGCAAGGCAATTACAGGCTTTAAGGGGCCCATTGGATTGATCACCTAATTAATAGCTCTTAGATCTGGTATTATTCTCCATTTTCTAGACTTCTTTTTAATAACAAATATAGGAGAATTCCAAGGACTGGTCAATTCTTCAATATGTTAAACATTTATCTGTTCCCATTTCAACTGTTCCAAAGCCTGTCATTTTTATGATGTCAAAGACCACTGTTCCACACACACAGGTTTGTAAGTTAACCATTTTAAAGGTAGGGCTTTTGGTACCTTTGAAAAACCAATAACTGTTGTGCCCTGCTTGTGTATAACCTGATTGGTCTGTGACTGTTCTTGATAATACGTTCTAATATTTCTCTCAGAAGAATAGTTTGTTTTATGATTTGTTTATGAGAGTGAAGGAATGTTAATCTGTGTTTTTCATTGCTATAAAATCATGTCCCTAAAAATTCATTGCAATATTAGTCACATATGGCTTTAATTTCCCATCTGTCCTTCTGGCCCTATGCACGTAACCTACATTGTACTATGTTTTATCTGAGATAAAGTTCCAGTCCCTAGAAGCTGAATATTTAGCTCCTGAAAAGGCCAATCAGGATGCCAAGATTTTGGTGGAATTATTGTTTCATCTGTGCCTCTGTTTACTAAACCTTCAATTACAATGCCAATTATTCATATTTTTAGCTTTTGCCTTTGATCATTTTTAGAAGTTGGCCAAATTCTTGGTTTATGTTCTCCATTGTAACTGAAGACCAGCTTCCAATATTGTTGTAGCTAAATCTTTCTCGTCTTATGGAATAATTCTGTTGTGAGTTGCCCATGAATTTAACATCTGATCTACATAGGTTCAATGTATACCATATGAAATGACCACTTCTTTATATCTACTAAAACCTAACATTTCTATAGTATTCCATCTAACCTCTGCATAATCTTGGGGGGTGCCTATCATCTGCTGATTATTCTTGTATAGTAACTGGATAATCTGAGATTGATTTTCTATTAACTTTGGGCTTCCCCTCTTTAGTTTCATCATGCAGTGGTACAGTAGGTTCTGGTCTAAATTCCTCTGTCTGTGTCTGAGTATTTTTATTTTCATTAGTAGGTATTTCTGAGGCTTGTATCTTATCAATAGTCAGCTTTTCTAAGTCTTGTATCTTATCAGTCAATTTTTCATATTTGTCACAGTTATCAAACCAGTTTTTAAAGGATGAAATATGAATTACTGACAGTAATAATAAATGACATTATGTCAACCCCACCTAAGTTAGTTATCCCTTCATTTATATTTTCCATTTTCAAGCCATACATAGTTGCCCTATACAGAGTTCTAACTCCCTCCCTGCATTGTGATAGTTCCCATTCTTAACATGGGAAAGAGTTTTCTTTAGGCTTCCCAGGTGACTTATCAAATCTGCAGACTTTTCAGTTTGTCTACAGCAGCAGCAGCTGCAATGACAGAGGTGGCAGCTGTAGCAGCTGCAGAAGCATGCATGAACAGAGTATCCCAGGTGTACATGTAGAGGAGTAGTGACTGTAAGAGTCTGAGCATGTGCTGTGGGTGTTGTGCAGTAGGAACATGCAGCAGAGGCCCAGGTAGCAGAGGCAGGGGGGCCATGGCAGGAGAAGCCAAGAATCCCTGTGGAGGATGTGAGAGGGTAGTAATTGGAGAAGCCACCTGAGGAGTGTCTGTGGCAGTAGAAGTGGTAATTTCAGAAATTGACACATGATTTCATGCTATGAGCTGGATGCCAAGTATTGTTTTTACATAAGTTATTCTCTTACCAAAAAAGACTCGGAAGTCAGATACTGGGGAGAAAACCTGATAGATCAAAGAAACAGAGGAGGAATGACCAACTGACCTTCCCTTTTTTTACCAGAGACCCAGCAAGCTCCTCCCTCTCCACATGCCCCAGACCAAAAAGACCACAAATCTCTAAGTCCCTCTCTACTCCTTCCCGTGCCTCTCTATCCATGTCCCTGGGTCCTCTGTACTCTCTATGGCTAATTCTTATCAACTGACTCCACCACTGATCCAAGCTTAATTTTATTAACAGTCTCGATCAAATATCCTGTATCACCTGCTCTTTGTCCCTCTGGGGCAAATAAATCTCCTTTGTGTTGAGAACTTGGTCTTGGGGTGTCTTGAGCCAATACTGAATGAAAAACAGAAATAAAAAAAGGAAGGAAAGGACACAACTGCTCCTAGGTATGTTTGGAAGAGAAAGTTTGTTGTAGATATATGGCAGAACACAATCGGAGGCAGCTCAGTCTGGTCAAGTGCAGGAGGTCAAAGGTACAAGAGGGATAGGTAACCAAAATGTCTGGATTATATAGGGAAGAACCTCTGGTAGAAAAGCAGGCCAGCTCTTGTGCTCAACAGTTCAGCATAGAGGGTAGGGTATGCTGTGATCCATACTCTGTCATAGGTAGGCACTGAGGGATGCTGGGAGAACCTGGTGGCCAAGTCTGCTCTCATATGTTAAATAGGCACATTAACTGTTTGTCCAGGGTTTGAAACTTAACAGATTCTTTTCCTCTAACTATGCGTTTTCCTATAGGAAACATGTTAAAATCTGAATTTCTTTCCTCCATGTTATACACAAATTTAATACAAAATTAAATAAAAATTATGAAAAGTGATGATTATCTATAATGCTGGGGAAAAGAGATGGAAATTGGCTGACATGAATCAAGTTGGAAATCCAGTGGTCTCTCTTAATCTGTCTAGTTAACAGCACAACTGTAGGAGCCACAGGCCAGATCCCATCACTCAGAGATGAACTGGGATGTGGGAAGCCTCTATGTTTTTGATTACTAATGCTGCAATTTGTTACTGGGACTTGCCATTTTCCCAGGGAGTAATGTGAAACAATAACCTTCAAATATTATAACAATCAAAAGACAGCAAATACCTAAGATTAAGGAGCAACAGACTTCAGTGAATAAAACAAGCTTCTACTGATGTTTCAAACTTTAGATGACTTTTAAAAGGATAACTGGCTAATTAGTATCAGTTATTGTTCAGTTACAACCAGGTACTTCCTTTTCTTGGTTTTAAGCACTCATTGTATAGAATAATGGGTCAGTTGTGGCTTTTTTATGTATGCATATAATGTATTTTGATCATACTTCTTTGTATATATTGAATTTTATTATAATTTTTAGAATTTCATTTTATGTATTCATGATATCATGTAAATAAGGACATTATACACACATGCATGTCATACATTAAGCATTTTTCATTCCAAACCTCCATACTATCCTCTTTGTTTTCCCTCCTCTTTCTATTAGCTCCTCTGTTCCTTTATACAGTTTCAACTCTACTTCCAGGTCATATACACATACATAATGTTATATACTGATATAAAAATCCAGGAATGACAAATGAGAGAAAATTCTGCTATTCATCTTTTTGAGACTGGATTAATCCATTTAATATGGTTATCTCCAGTTGCATTCATTTTCCTGAAAATTTATCAATTTGATTCTACTTTGTGGCTGAAAAAAAACCTCCCACCATGTGTGCATGTGTGTGTGTGTGTGTGTGTGTGTGTGTGTGTGTGTGTGTGTGTGTGTGTGAGACATTTACTTTATCCCTGCTGTGGAAGTTTAAATGAGTTGTAATGCCTGCCCCCACATGCTGTGGGATGTTCTGTATGGCAAATGTGTTGCTCTGATTGGTCAATAAATAAATCACTGCTTGGCCAGTGGCCAGGCAGGAAGTATAGGCGGGACAAGGAGGAGAATAAAACTGGGAAGAGGAAGGCTGAGTCAGAGAGACACTGCCAGTTGCCATGATGACAAACATCATATGAAGATGCCGGTAAGCCATGAGCCATGTGGCAAGGTATAGATTTATAGAAATGGATTAATTTAAGCTGTAAGAACAGTTAGCAAGAAGCCTGCCATGGCCATACAGTTTGTAACCAACATAAGTCTCTGTGTTTACTTGGTCGGGTGTATGCGGCTGTGGGACTGGCAGATGAGAGAGATTTGCCCTGACCGTGGGCCAGGCAGGAAAACTCTAGCTACAAACCACAGCTTCAAGTATTTCAATACTTAGTTCTCAGTTAGTGGTGCTGTTTGGGAAGGTCATAGAGCCTTTAAGAGTTGCAGTTGGAAGTACATCCACAAAGAAGACTTTGAGGTTTTACAGCCTTTCCCATTTGCTTTCTTGGCTTCCCGGACGACAAAATGTGATCAGCCAGCTTCCTGCTCCTGGCATCTGCTGCCATGCCTTCCTCATCATTATGGAGTCCCTGTTCAGAACCATAATCCAAATGAATTCTTTCTTCCTTAATTTGCTTTTAGTCCTCATGTTTTATCACAGTGACAGGAAGTAATTAATTAATACACATGATTTTGTGGATGGACAGCTAGGTTGTTTCCACAACTTAACTATTGCAAATGGCGCTATAATAAACAATGATGTGCAAATATCTTAGCAATGGAGTATTAATTAGTATTTTTAGACTTGGGGGACCTCCATACTAAGTTGGCTAGATTGGTTTACATTAATACTAGTAGTTTATAATCATTCCTTTTGTTTTGCATGCTGCAGTTTGCTGTTGTTTTCTCATTGGCTACCTACTAGGATGAGGTGGAATCTCCATATAATTTTGATTTGTATGTCTTTGATGAATAGTGAAGTTAAAACATTTTTGTGTTTATTGGTAATTGTTGTTAATGGTGCAGAGAAATGCTGTTGTGCTGGCTAGTTTTATGCCAACTTGACACAAGCTATAGTCATCTGAGAAGAGGGACTCAATTGAGAAAATGCCTCCATAATTTAGGGCTGCAGGTAAGCCTGTAGTGTTTTTTTAAATTAGTGATTGATATAGGAGGAACTAGTGTAGTGGTATTTGCTCCGCCCATGACTTGGGGCTATACGGCCATTGTACATGACCTCTTATAAGGAATTGGAGAAGGATCACATGCTCCTACTCCCTGCTCCTGCCTGTGAGGTGGATTCACTCCCAGTTAGATCAGAGGATGACTTCTGCTGTCTACTCTGTTCTGTAATTGTGAGTGTATTTCCTCAATTTATATTTTAATAAATTCTGTTACCCATTTAGTAGACTCATGTGTGGAAGTTGCTTACAATGCACTTCCTGTTTTACTTGGTAATGTTATATCCTTCTAGGGTCTTTGATGTAGTTGAAGACTAAATAATTAGAGTTATAATTCTCCTTGGTTATGATAAAAGATAAATTAGATGTAAAACTTTAGACTCAAAAATATAGGATAGATGATAAAATATTTTCTTTAGTTTTGTCAAATACAAATAGACTAGATATTATAACTATAATTATTTTTTGATAACTGTTTGTTATATACAATTTTACTATATTAAAGCTAAAACCTTCCTTTTTGATTAGATAGAAAAGGGAAAATGCTGGGGGATGTATTTCTGCATGCTGTGTATATATGTTGTTCCCATGAGTTAATAAATAAGCTGCTTTGGCCTATGGCAAGGCAGCTTAGAGGCAGGTGGGAAATCCAAGGAGAGAGACAGGAAAGAGAAAAGTGGAGTCTAGAGAGACGCCAGCCTGACACCCAAGGAACAACATGTCAACAGATCAGTAATGCCACAGCCACATAGCAATGCATAGATTAATAGAAATGGGTTAATATAACATGAAAGAGCTAGCTAACAAGGATTATTAGCTATAAGCCATACAGTTTGTAAATAATAAAAGCCTCTGTGTGTTTACTTGGGACCAAGCGGCTGTGGGACATAATTAATATAAGTCTCTGAATGATTATTTTATAAGCAGCTGAGGGAGACCGCAAGGCCGGGCAGGACTGAAGGAACTCATGACTGTGGGACCTGGCGGGACCTGAGAAAACTTATGGCTACAACCTAGTCCTTTGTGGGTTGGGTCACCCGTAGGCTGGTGATCCAAGGTTCTATAAGAAAGGCAAGATGTGTAAAGCCATGTAAAACAAGCCAGTAGACAGCATCCCTCCATGGCCTCTTCATCAGCTCCTGCCTCCAGGTTCTTGCCCTGCTTGAGTTCTTGTCCTGATGTCCTTCAATGATGACCAATGATATGGAATCATAAGCCAAATAAGTCCTTTCTTCCTCAAGTTTCGTTTGTCATGGTGTTTCTTCACCATAATAGTAACCCTAATTAAGACAGCTATCATTTTTATGTATTTATTTTGTGTCCTACAAATTTGTTGAAAAATCTATTAATTCTGATAAGAGTTTTCTGGAGTCTTTGGGATATCTTATATAGGGAATCATATGATCTGCAAAGAAAGAATACTCTGACTTCTTTTCCTATTTATTTCTGTCCCATTTTCCTCTTGTCTTAAGGTTTCAAGCACTGTAAGAATGGAGAAAGTGGCCGGGCAGTGGTGGCGCACACCTTTAATCCCAGCAATTGGAAGGCAGAGTCAGGTGCATCTCTGTGAGTTCGAGGCCAGCCTGGGCTACCAAGTGAGTTCCAGGAAAAGGCGCAAAGCTACACAGAGAAACCCTGTCTCAAAAAACCAAAAAAAAAAAAAAAATGGAGAAAGTGGACATCTTTGCCTTGTTTCTGATTTCAGCAAGAATGCTTGGGTCTTCTTCCATTTCGTTATGACATTGATGTGGATGTTTGATGTGCAGACTTTTTTTTTTACAATGAGTTGTCTTCTTTTTATTCATAATCTTCTCAGTGATTTATCATGAAGGCTTCTTTGACATTGTCAAAAGCCTTTCCTGTACCCACTGTGACAATCATTTGGCTCCTCTCTTTGAGTCCACATTTGTGACACATTATATTTATTAATTTGTATATATTGAAACAATCCTATAACTCTTGTGTTGTCAAGTTGATCATGGTTAATGAACTTTTTTTTTTTTTTTTTTTTTTTTTTGGTTTTTTTCGAGACAGGGTTTCTCTGTAGCTTTGCACCTTTCCTGGAACTCACTTTGTAGACCAGGCTGGCCTGGAACTCACAGAGATCCGCCTGGCTCTGCCTCCCGAGTGCTGGGATTAAAGGCGTGCGCCACCACCGCCCGGCCGGTTAATGAACTTTTATGATGTGTTCTTTGCTGTTGTTTTCAGTGGCTATTAGCATTACCGTAATTAAAATTTTTTTTAGATGAGGGCTGTATACTGATGTCACTGACATAGTTCAGAAAGTTGAGTGGTTCTCACAATCACCCTACCCCCTTCCTCTGTCCACAGAAGGATGCCCAAGTTGAAAAACAGAACAATTCAAGGTGGAAAGAAAATCTGAAAACACTGAATATCTTGCCCAAAGTGATAGTGGAATAACAAGCAATGGATTCACCATCCATCCATCTTATCTGTAAGGTACTCTGCTATCTACATTCTGCCTCCCATTGTTTCCTTTTCTCTCTCATCTAACCACCCCTTTCTCTTTTCTTCCTCCTTTCCTTCTGTCCCTATGAAACATTAAATGTTTGTCTGGGTTAATCAAGATTGTTTCACAACAACCCAAGACTGAGACTCAGAGGTAGTGACATTTGGTTCAGGGACTGTCGCCATCCCCTGGGAACTATGTGAAAGACTGCTCTGAAGACAGTGGCTGTTCTCTTGTTTGAGTTTAGCTTGGAAAGAGTATATGACAAACTTTTGTGTCTATGTTCATTGGGAAGCTTAATCTATAATTTTTCTTTATTATCTTGTTTTTCAACTTGTTTGGATGCCAGGGTAAAGCTTTGTAAAAATAGTTTAATATCTTTCATTTCTATTTTATGGAATAATTTGAAAAGGATTAATGTTAGTTTACCTTTAAAAGTCTAATGTAGTTCAGCTGTATATCCAACTGAACTTCTCACAAAAAGGAGAATTTCATTCAACTTCAATCTTGTTGCTTGTTATAGATCTGTTCAAATTATTGATCTCATCTTGACTTACTTATTCATTCATACACACATAGAATATATCCAATTTTTTTACAGAGTTTTCAATATAGTGAAATAGGTATGTCCTTATGATTTCCAGAGTGTCACTGGTATCTTTTTTTCATCTTGAATTTTGTGAGCTTAACTATTCTCTCTCTCTCTCTCTCTCTCTCTCTCTCTCTCTCTCTCTCTCTCTCTCTCATAAGTTTAGTGAAGATTTTTTCAAACTTATTTAGTTTTCCAGATCAGGATTTATTTCATTGATTCTTTTTATTCTTTTCTTTGTTTCCATTTCATTAATTACTGCTCTTATTTTATGATTTCTTCCAATCTACTAGTTTAGGATTTGGCTTGTTCAGGGTTTGTTTTTGTTTTTGTTTTATTTTGTGCCCTCCTTGATTTTTTTAAAGCATGATCAGTTTTTGAAATTCTTTGTTGGGATTTCATCTAGTTTGGTCACATTGGAGAATATTACTGTGTCATTAATACTTTCTGAAGGAATTGCATTGCTCTGAATTTTTGTGTTCTGTGTATTTTTACATTGTGTAGTGGTGATGAGGTAATTGACTGTATTTTTTTCAATCACTCTTATTCTTTCAGGGAAAACATTTACAGTACTGGAAAGAGACTAGGTCTAGTGGAACTAAAGCATCATTATTCTGTGCTAGACTGGCATTGAGGTCAACCAGGTTCAATGTCTAGTATTCCCTGAATCTACCACTCATGAATTCACTTAGGCTAGTTAACCAGTGATACCAGGGGTTGTCTTCCACCTACTTTCAGGTACAGCCACACAGGCTTTTTTACATGGGTATTGGCATCTCAGATCTTCATGTTTACTTGGCAAGCATCTTACCAACTTTGCCATCTCTCCAGCCCCAGTTCCTGTGTTTTACCATTTGATTTTGTCCACCTGAATATGAAATAAATACTGTTCCAGAAAGCAATTTAGCTTTTCTCTAAAGGATTTCAGTTGCTTCTGAAGGACTTTTTCTCTTTATCCAGAGCATTTGCATTTTTAGAGCACAGGTGACTGCAAAATATCCATGTCCCTGTAAATGGACCTCTCATGAAAGAAAGCCTCATGCAAGCTGCATCATGAAGGTCTACCTTCAGGCAGTCTTCCACTTCCTACATACCTCATCATAAATTTCAAGACAATTTGTCAGAATATCAATAGGAAACCCTTTAGGGTATTCTGAAACAGAAAAAGAATTTAAATAAAAATAGCAAATATTTCAAAGAATAGTGCTAGGCATCATAGCAGCCCTCTTGTTACCTGCTGCAAACTCATGTATTACCCTTCAGACTGACTCTCCCACTTCAGGTAGACACAAAGAAGGCAAACCGAGGCAAGCAGTTGCTAATTTGAAACCAGTCAGTTCAGGGAAGTCCAGAGTCCATGGCCACAGGATGGAACTCTCTCAGAGGTCTCCATCAGGACTCCTCCCATAAGGACTGGCGGGGAGGGGATTGCTTTCAAAGCTGCCAGTCATATGGGAGATGGGACAAAGATAGGCACCTGAGCAGAAAACTAACTTTGAGTTTCAAGCAGACAGCTTTGAGGTGATGTTTGGTGGAGCAAGCTGTTGGAAAGCTGAGACTATAAGTGCTAATGGAGCAGACAGTACAGCAACAACCTTGCCCTGCTGCAGCACAGACCTGCTGCCATGGGGATAAAGCTTACACTAAGAAGGAGAAGTGTAGCTGTTCTATGAAAAAACAAAAAATCAGGGTATTGATTGATTGCTCGGTGTTTATTCCCTGAGACTTGTGTCTATGCACCCGAAGTGTTTTGATTTTACAGATAACAAAAACAACGCATTCCGTGCTCCCCCAATGATACAAAAGAGCTTTTGAAAATGAGAGCTTTCCTTTTCTGTTAAAGGGAAGAGTCAAGAACTAAAACAATTAATTCATTGAATTATTCCCAGGATGAATAAATGAAAGGAAATTAAGCAGGATTGATGTAGGGATACTGGGAATTATCCCCATGCTCCAGAAGACATTGTCAATGTAAGATGTATTCCACAAATGGAAAAATTTCCTAAAATGATGGTGTTAAGAGGGGAGTTAGACAGGGAGAGAAAAGGGATAGAGCAAGAGTCAAGAACCAAATACTCACCTATTGTCAAGTTGACACCTTTGATCATCAACTCAGTAGACAAACCTCCCTGTGTTAGCTTTGGTTCTGTTGCTGTGATCAAAAACCTTAACAAGAGCTGGAGAGATGGCTCCGTGGTTCAGAGCACTGGATGCCCTTCCAAAAGACCCAGGTTCAGTCCCTGCCACCTACACAGCAGATCTCAATCATCTGTAACTCCAGTCCCAGAGGATCCAACATCCTTTTCTGGTCTCCATGGACACCAGACCCACGTGTGGTACACAGACACACATGCAGGCAAAACACCCATACTCATAAATAGATAAAACTACTGTAAAAAAAACCACCCTGAACACAAAAAACTTCAGGGAAATAGAGCTTGTTTTAGCTCACAAATAAGAGCTGTAGTCCATCACAGGAGGGAGCTAAGGGCAGCAGGCTCTCAAAGCATTTGGCTATACCTGGTCATACCACTTCCACAAACCAGAAAGCAGAGACCCATGAACTCAAGCTTCTGTTCAGCTTCCCTTCTTCCTCCATTTTTATACAGCCCAGGCTCTCCTGTCCAGGAATGGTCCTGGTCACAGCTAACATGGGCCTTCCCTTCAGTTATTTTTAAGGGTATGACCCCCTGGTATGTCAACCATGTGCTAGTGTATGGCGCTGTACTCATGTGTATATGGGCTACACAAATTGAACTAAGTGAGCTATTAAATTTAAAAAAAAAATGGGCATTTGTAAAAGAGGGTTGGAGGAATGAGAGCCAGATAATGAGAAGTTAGGGGGAATGGTGGGGGTGAATAAAACAAAAATGCATTTGTATGCCAAGTGGCGGTGGCACACTCCTTTAATCCCAGCACTCAGGAGGCAGAGCCAGGTGGATCTCTGTGAGTTGGAGGCCAGCTTGTTCTACAGAGTGAGATCCAGGATAGGAACCAAAACTACACAGAGAAACCCTGTCTCAAAAAAACCATAAAAAAGTGCATTGTATGCATATATGAAATCCTCAAAGAATTGTCAAAACATATTTTTAAAATATGGGTATTCCCACATCAGACAACATAATCAAGATATCCCCTACAGGCATGCCCAAAGGCCCATGTACCAGATGATTCTATATCCTGTCAAACTGAGTTAACACAACCATCAAAGCTTCCAACACCATAATTATATGTATAAGCAGGCAAAGTTGGAAAATGGAATTTCTGAAACTTTAACATCTTATCACTTTAAGACACACAGAGTACTTTTGCTTTTAAAGACAACTCCACTCCCAAATTGAAAAATATAAGAAATTAGCAGTAATGATAAGCAAAGCACTGTGGTGATATTGTGTTCCCCAATATATTGTGCACCATAATAAACTTATCTGGGGTCAGAGAACAGAACAGCCACTAGATATAGAGGCCAGAAAATGGTGGCACACACATCCAGATCTCTGTGAGTTCAGTGTTACACTGGAACAGCCAGGCATGGTGACACACACCTTTAATCCCAGGAAGTGATGGCAGGAAGCAGAAAGGTATATAAGGTGTAAGGACCAGGACCTAGAGTCTTGTTAAGCTTTTAGGCTTTTAGAAGCAGTTCAGCTGAGATCCATTTGGATGGGGACTCAGGCTTCCAGTCTGAGGATACAGGATCAGCTGAGGAATTGGCGAGGTGAGGTGGCTATGGCTTGTTCTGCTTCTCTGATCTTCCAGCATTCACCCCAATGCCTGGCTCCAAGTTTGATTTTATCAATAAGACCTTTTAAGATTCATGCTACGAAACACTGCCATTCTTATTGATAATAATGTAAATTATCATGACCCTTTGAACTTGACATGTGTAAAAAAGCTCCAAGAAAGTTTATAGGAACTATTATACTTTAACCTTTACCACACTTTTATTTATTTATGGTGTGTAGATGTGTGTGTGTGTGTGGCAGAGTGGGGAGTAGAGGGCACAAACCTGCCATGAAAACTGTGAACGGAGGTCAGAGAACAACTTTTGGAGTCTGTTCTTTCCTTCTAGGGTCCCAGGGAGCCACATCAGGTGGCCAGTCTAGACATGTCACCTGTATCTGTGCAGCCATCATTCCAGTCCAGCAAAAAAATAAAAAATTAAAAAGTTTTAAATAAGATAATAGACAAATCAGGATGGTAACTTTTGGTGCCTGACTCTGAAGGAATGGGTGGGTGCTTTTATTTGCTACCGCAATTACGTTTGCTGACATTAAATACAGTTATTTTGATATAATATGAAGTGACTTTAAAAAGCTGACTACTGATTTGACTTCTGATTCTGACAGTGTGTAGGGTACCTTAGCTCTTCTCATAATCACCCCACTGAAAGGAATGAAATGGCTAAACATTCTACTTTATTTTTAATCATTCAGATACCAAAACAAAGTCAGGCCAGCCTTGGTTTCTATTGGCATCTGTCAAACAAATCCTGGTGACCCGGAGACTCTGATTTGACAGCTGCCTAAGGCCATTCCACCAGAGAGAGAGAGACAATAAAGCCCAAATACACCTGAGAAAAATAAAAGGGAAACCCCAACATTAAACTGGAAGCCCCAAAGGTCCATACTTTCTTATCACAGTATTTGGGTAAAAAGCCAACTTTCTCACTGTGCTGGAGTGGAGAGTAACAAGACAGTGAGCAAACAAATTTCCCTTGAGAATATGTAACCACAGTTTTCACAAATATTTCTAGTTAGAAAATCCCCAAGCTGAGAAACCTGAGTTATTTAATCTGTAGGTTAGAAATGTCCTAGCCAAGATCAGAAGCCAAGACAAATTCTCTCTGGAGATACTCAGCATCAAACTGGTATGGTGATATTGTGTCCCCCAATATATTGTGCACCCTAATAAACTTATCTGGGGTCAGAGAACAGAACAGCCACTAACTAGATAGACATAGAAGCCAGAAAATGGTGACACACACACCTTTAATCCTAGCATTCCAGAGGCAGAGATCCAGCGGATCTCTGTGAGTTCAAAGCCACACTGGAAACAGTCAGGCATGGTGACACACACCTTTAATTCCAGGAAGTGATGGCAGGAAACAGAAAGGTATACAAGGCATGAGGATCAGGAACTAGAGCCTTGTTAAGCTTTTAGGCTTTTAGCAGCAGTTCAGCCGAGATCCATTCAGATGAGGAAACGAGATCAGCTGAGGAATTAACGAGGTGAGGTTAACTGTGGCTTATTCTGTTTCTCCAATCTTTCACCATTCACCCCAATATCTGGCTCCCATGTTTTTTATTATTAAGACCCTTTAAGATTAGTGTTACAAACTGGTCCTTACATAATTCCCACAAATAAAGTTCCAGGAAATACACACCCTAAGTCAAATGAGTCAAATATCACAACACATCCTGCAGAACTGCCAGCCAGAAACCAGAAGCATCAAGCATCAGAATCCCTCTTTCTGAGAGAGAGAGAGAGAGAGAGAGAGAGAGAGAGAGAGAGAGAGAGAGAGAGAGACAGAGAGAGAGACAGAGAGAGAGACAGAGAGAGACAGACAGAGAGATAGAGACAGAGAGAGACAGAGAGAGAACACATCTAAAAGTGAAGGAAGTTTGAAATTGAGAACGAGGAATAAAGTATTATTATAAGAATCAAACAAATAAACTGGGCATGGTGGCACAAGCCTTTAATCCTAGCACTCAGGAGGCAGAGGCAGGTGGAGCTCTTAGTTTGAGGTCAGCCTGGTCTACAGAGCAAGTTCCAAGACAGCCAGGGTTATGCAGAGGAATTCTGTCTCAAGAAACAAACAAACAAACAAACAAAAAAGAATCAAACAAGTAGCTGTGAAGGTGTGAAGTGTCTGGCAAGTTGGCTCAACAATCACAGCTTGCCAACAATCCTGACTACCAGAGTCTGATCACCAGAACCTACCTGACAAATAGACAGTGACAGACAGACAGACAGAGAATAGATTGCTGCAAGTTGTCCTCTGACTACACCAATACAATAGTCACACCATACACACACACATACACACACACACACATATACATAAAAACACACACACACACACACACCAGAAAGAAAAAGGGATAATTTTTAAAGTGTAAAAGTAAAGTCACATTATTACAAATAAAACATAATCACTGAAAGAAAAACAATGTGAAGATTCGTTGATCAGGTACAGATGATGAAAAATGTCAGTCAAATGGAATTTCAATCTGAATGAGCTATTTAGAATGACAGAAGGAAATTTTGAGAAAAGATAAAGAAATAATGAAGACAGAGTAAAAAGTGCTGACAAATGTCAAGTTGAACTTTCAGATAGAAATCAGAGAAAGTTGAAGGATAAGTGATTAAAAGTTTGCAGAAAGTTTAAACAAATAGGTTCTAAGATTTAATGAGTCCAAATAATCCCAACAATATAAAGAAATCCTCACAAAGGTTTAAGTCATAGTGGTGAACAGCTAAAACAATCCCATGCGACTACCTTCTGAAACTAAAGAAACAGATAAACTGCTATAAAAACCCCACCAAGGCAGCTATACAATATTCCCAGTTGATGATTTATAAATATTTTTGTTATTGTTGTGTGTGCATATGTGTTTGTGAGTGGCAGATACTACAGTGCACATGCAATGGTCAGAGGGACAGCCTTACGGAGTCAGTTCTCTCCTCCCACATTTATGGGGGTTCTGTGGGTTGAACTGAAGTTGTCTTGGGCAACCAAGGCCTTTACCCACTAAGACATCTCTTCCTTTTTCTTAATTAAAACAATATTCTAAGGTTCTTTTCATGCTTTTCTTTTATAACTACTGTGTGTGTGCATGATACATGGGTATGAGTGCAATTAATAATTCAATAGATAAGTTGATAGTGATGGTCTGCTCAATTTCAAACCAACAGTTCTCCAAGGTACTGGTCCTAGATAAATACAGCACACCAGAGGAGAGCATAGGGCTTCAGAGACACATTTTCTTCTCTTCCACACTTCCAATGAAGAATATAGAGCATAGCCAAAAGGTGAGAAGTCCTTTGCCATTCACCTAAGTAATTAATACAGAAATGCACCTGTGAGTTCTGGATGACCCTATGCACTGCCCTGGACTCATCCGTGTCTTTGTCCATTAGAGATTACCTATTCTCTGCTGTTTTTTCCATGTTTTAACATTGTGATGTAAGATATAGCCTCCTCAAACTGTCATACACAAGTATGTTACCTTAACATTAGGCAGAATAGAGGGAAAATATTTTGTATGGCCTTCTTAATTACCAAGTTTCTTTATAACACAGAGCATGACTTATACTGACTTCATGCCTGAGTCACTGCAGAGGACAGGGTATGGATGAGTCAAAGGAGAATAGTGTGCTGCTGTGGGGCCAGGTATGCTAACCTCATGGGCTTCTGTTTCGCACACTTTCTACTCCTCACTAAAGCATTCTTGTATGCCTGAGAGGAATTCAGCAGGGAGGGAAAGAGACGATAGACATTATTCAGTGAGAAGATATAATTGTCATTTGCAGTATCACTGTCAAGGGACATGTGTTTTCTTGGTAAGCTTATGGAGTCTTTGGTATCCACTGTCTCCTTTAGTGTGTAACCACCCCTGTAATAGTTATCATATGCTCTTTCTTCACAGATGAGATGAAATATTTTTTAAAAATAAATGTAACATCATTCTTGTAGTGCTAGAATATTCTTGCTCTTTATAATTTGGATTCTTTTAGTAGCACATATGAATTTGGCATGGTAAATTTATGCAAATCCTTTTATAGCAAGGGGACCTATGATATAACCATTCCGTGCCAACTAAGTATGTAAGTCCATAAAGATAGTTACAAATAGAAAACAGCATTCTCATTTCCCTCCCTGACTCACCATTTCCCATCTTCTCTTCCCACTTCCTTCCTTCATTTTTATTTAGGGGGGATGCTGTTGAGGGATGTCTTTCTGTACACTGTGAATATATGTTGTTCTAATTGGTTAATAAATAAGCTGCTTTGGCCTATGGCAAGGCAGCTTGGAGACAGGCAGTAAATCCAAGGAGATAGAAAGGAAGGAGAAAGGCAGAGTCTGGAGAGAGACACCAGCCTGCCGCCCAAGGAACAACATGCAAGGAGATCAGAATTGTGTTTGCACACTATGATCCAATCTGGAAACAGCAGAGGAAGTTCTCCTATTTGATTCTTTATCATTTTGGTTTGGGAAAGCATAGCCTGGAGCCCAAGGTTATTGACAAGAAGCAAGATGTGAAAGTACTGGTAAGACATGGCCATGTGGCAACTTATAGATTAATAGAAATGGGTTAATTTAAGATATTAAAGCTAGCTAGCAAGAGTTCTGCCATAGGCCAGTTTGTAAATAATATTAAGCCTCTGAGTGATTATTTTATAAGCAGCTGCAGGACCCCAGGGCCAGGCAGGACAGGAGAAAACTTTTGACTACAGGATGCTGATGTTGTGTTGTTCAAGGTGTGCTTCACATAACCACTGTTTCTTTGTTATTTGATAAAATAGCTTGCACTCACACATTTTACTTAAAAATGTTTCAATTTTAATCACATCTTTTTTCAGTCTTTGACTTTCCATTAGGTTTTTACTTAATCATGTCTTCTTGCCTCTAGTCTGGACCAGATGCTACTTAGATTGTTAAAACCTATGGGACAGGTCATTAATATTGGTCCCTCTACTCTAAGACTATTAGAACCAGCCAGGCCAGGCTGAATACACAGGACTTCAGTTTGCTCTCTCCTTTACTTAGTTCCTGGAATCCCCCCCCCCCCCGTGTGTGTGTGTGTGTGTGTGTGTGTGTGTGTGTGTGTGTGTGTGTTTCTATTTGTGTTTTCTTTGTGTAATTATCAGCTCCCCTTATAGGCATATAAGATCATTTCTTTCTATCTCTTACAGCACTTAGCACACTGTCTAAAAATATAGCATCTAAAAATTAAGATGTTTGCAAAGAGGAAGATAAGGCCATTTGTTTGTATTAAGATTTCTATGTTTGGTGCCGTTTTAACATTCTTTTGTCTGATATACTCTGGCTTCAGAGTGTGATGGTTTCAAGAAAATCTCAGCTACAGTCAGCACTCATGTGTTCATAGGTATGGTGTTATCTTCCAAGTTTCTTCTCTAAGCTAGCAGTTCTCAACCTATGGCTCTCAACCCCTTTGGGGGTCAAATGACCCTTTACAGAAGTCACATATCAGGTATCTTGCATATCAGATATTTACATTGTGATTCATAACAGTAGCAACTTTATAGTTATGAAGTAGCAACAACAATAACTTTGAGCCTGGGGGTCGCCACAACAAAAGGTTGTATTAAAGGGTCCCAGCATGTATCTGGCATGGTGTGGACACTGATGACCCCTGGCTTACATAGGCTGACTATTACAGGTTACCTCCCTGAATGTAGTTATTATCTCAGGTAACCCCACAAATGAAGAGTTTTCTGAAGTATGTCCTAATACTTTTCTCCCAGGTTTCCCCAGACTATCTTTGTTTTCTTTCCCATAGTTCATGATATTCTTTTTTTTTTTTTTTTTTTTTATTTATTTTTTTTTTCTTTAATTTATTTTAATTTATTTTGCTATACAATTCAGTTCTACATATCGGTCACAGATTCCCTTGTTCTCCCCCCTCCCGTCCCCCTCACCTTCCCCCCAACGCCCCCCCCCCCCATTCCCATCTCCTCCAGGGCAAAGCCTTCCCCACAGACTGAGGTCAACCTGGTAGACTCAGTCCAGGTAGGTCTAGTCCCCTCCTCCCAGGCCAAGCCAAACAATCCTGCATAGGCCCCAGGTTTCAAACAGCCAACTCATGCAATGAGCACAAGATCTGGTCCCACTGCCTGGATGCCTCCCAAACAGATCAAGCCAATCAACTGTCTCACCCATTCGGAGGGCCTGATCCAGTGTGGACCCCTCAGCCATTGGTTCATAGTTCATGTGTTTCCATTCATTTGGCTATTTGTCCCTGTGCTTTATCCAACCTTGGTCTCAACAATTCTCGCTCAAATAAACCCTCCTCATTCTCGTTGATTGGACTCCCAGAGATCCACCCGGGGCCTAGTCATGGATCTCTGCATCCAGATCCCTCAGTAGTTGGATGAGGTTTCTAGCACAACAATTAGGGTGTTTGATATTCTTTTTTAATGTGTACTTTTATTTACTCTCTGGGAATTATGAGCTGCTCTTACCATGTAGCCCAGGATCCTGCAGTTACACTTTACCAATTAATCCAATGTCACACATGAAGATATAGATCATATGCATTCCCTCCTAGAAATAACTATCACAGCACTAACAAAGAGTGCATCAGGATCCGGTTAGTGCTAGTGGTCACTCTTTCCTCAGAATACACTCTGCCTTTCCCTTCAGCCTAAGACTTATGGAGTTGGCTTGGCTCTGACTGACCTTTCAGGAAACAGTGACTTTCCTCATTTAAACTACTCGAGTACATCCTGCCTGCCATTTCCCTCACATTAATTAAAGGCTCTCATTCTGTTTCTCAACTTGAGTAAAATGGTACTATTGACTTAGATTTGTAGAAAATTTTTCTCAAGTGCTCAAATTTAAATCTTCATCAAAGAGAATGTATCTGATAATTGTTAGTGCCATTTTGACAGATGTTCAATATGTAATAATGATCCACTGCTCTGAATAGTCCAGCCAAATCAACACAGCTTCAGACAGAATCCAAAGACCAGTTTGGGAACACTGCCAATATCTATTCCAAAGGATTTTAACAATATGAATCTTCGAATGAGATTAAAAATGGGGGTGGGGGTGAATCATCAGGCTATTTCCAATAACCAAGCAAGCAAGCATAGCACCACACAGCAAAAACACAAAACCAAAAACAAGACTGGAACAAAAAAATGGCCAGTATAATAGTCCCCAAGTTCAATATTTACCAGTTTGTGTACCATCTGAGCTATTTCCTTTCATCAGACATGCACATGGCTCTGTTACTCTCAGGAGACATTATTGCCATGACAACTTTATCAGACTAAACCCTGAAATGCAGCTTTTGGAGTGATCTCAATTTGGACAGGGATTAGAATACTATTTATAATGCTATTCTTTTATCAATATACTCGGTTTGCCTGACAGAAATGAGAACATTGTTAAATGACTATTAAAATCATAATAAATAACACACACACACACACACACACAAAAAAAAAAAAAAAAAAACTTTACAAAGAGAAAAGGAATAAGCCATTAGGCTGAAAAACGGGCAATCAAAGGAGCCATTGCACTCGGCAGCTGGAGAGCAGCAGGTGCTGTGGTGTGACGGGACCTTGCTTTCCATCATGCGTGCTCTACAATGATGCAGGCTGACAGCGAAGGGAACTAATGTGTCGGAGCAGGTACTTTCTGTCCATTAGATGATTCCCTGTACGTCTTCACAGGCTGCTACCCGTGGCTTTTTGATAAAACGGCTTACAGTATACAACTCCAAAAGTTGTATGGGCAAACACAGCTGTGACTGGCGCTGCCTACAATTCCTTGGCTTAACAGAATGTGAATGACCAAGTAAATATTTCTCTACCCCACACTGGGATATGTGATTTCAGTCTATGAATAAATTATTTGGCTACAGATGCTGTGAATACATTAAGACGACCAAGGGCCACAGGGTCTCCGTGTGGGGGATGGAAGAGGACGACGCTGATGAAGATAATTCTCAAAGTAACAAATTAGCTCTTGAACGAATGAGTCTCAGAAAGGCCATGGGAATATAGACATCCCTCTGCTCTAGAAGGAAACATGCCAGACCGTGAATTAGACGCCCGAATCAATGGGCCAGCTTAGACAGCAAGGCATCCAGGACAGCAAGCTCTGGACTCTGGGGCTTTGTCACCTGCCAGCTGCTTCCCTTCCTGGCTCAGCTCATGCCCTTTCTTTTCCTTTTCCTTTTTGCTTTCATTTTGTTTCCCCTTTCTCCTCCTTCTTCCCCTACTTTCCCCCTCTTCTTCATCCTTCTTGTCCTCCTCTCCCCTCCTCTTCCTTTTCCTCTTCCTCCTTCACCTCCTGTGTTGAGTTCCTTTGCACACCACTTCTCTAATATTAACCAGCTTGTGCTGGTTAATTTTTTGTCAACTTTTTCCAAAGTGGTCTGGGAATAAGTAACTTCCATTGAGAAAATGTCCCCATAAGATTGGCCTGTAGTCAAGTCTTTGAGGGTATATTCTTGATTAATGATGGATGTGGGAGAGCCCCGTCTAGTGTGGGCAGTGCCACCTCTGGGCAGGCAGTTCTTTGTTATACAAGAAAGTAGGCTGAGAAAGGCATGGAGAGCAAGCCATTAACAGTGTTCCCTCCATGGTCTCTGCTTCAGTGCCTGACTTGAGTTCCCACTCAGACTTCCATTCATAAAGGGCTATAAGCTGTAAGATGAAATAAACTCTTTCTTCTCCAAGTTGCTTGTGGGCCATTGTCTTTATCACAGCAACAAAGATGCAAACTAGAACACTGCGAAATATCAAATTAGTTTCAAATAAAAGTAGAGTTTAAAATTATGTTTGTGGGCTGGAGAGATGGCTCAGCAGTTAAGAGCACTGGATGTTCCTGCAATGTGAGTTCAGTTCCCAGCACCCAACTAGAGGAGCTCATGACTCTTCCAATTCCAGAGGATCTGGTGCCTTCCTCTGACCTTTGTGGTACCTGCACTCAAATGAACACACCAACACACACACACACACACACACACACACACACACACACACACACACACACACACACAAACTAAAAAAAAATCAAATCATTTTAAAGAGTTTACAAGGTTGCTAAGATTTGTTCTTTCTAGATCTTTGTTTAATGAATCAAACTGCCATTCCATTCACTAATTTTAGCTGTGAAGACAACCAAGACACTGAATGAAGAAATGGCCAGTTTGATTTCTTTTCCTCCTTTTTTTCATCTAAACTTAAAATCTCAGGCTAGCTATTTCACTCACTATGTGTAATCACTTGAGGATGGAGGGTTAAGATAAGTTGACATTTCTGTTAAAGCTTTGGAAATCAAGCACGTGTTCACACATGTTAACAGGTTCAGGAGTCAATTCTAGCTGTCTTCATCCCCTGACCTAAGCAAAGGACATGTTGTTCTGTCTCAAAATATCTGTGTGTTTTTCTTCATAGTTTTTATCATATTTTATGAATAATAAATTATAAAGAAATGTGATATATGAGAAAAGATGTAGGTATATCTTGGTTACTGTTGAATCTTTAGCATTTAGCAAAATATTAGTCACAAGGTAGAAGGTCAGTATATCTTTGGAGAAAACAGGTTGGAGAGATGGCTCAGTTGATAAAGCACTCACTATGGAAGTATGAAAACCAGAATTCCGATCTCTAGCATCCGTATAAGAGTCAAGCAGGTATGGAAGCCACCAGTAAGACCATCACTAAGGAAGCCTAGACAGGGGGTTCCCTCCATCCAGTTGGCTGTTCAAAGGAAGAGAATTGTAGAGTTCTGGGTTCATCATGAGAAAGAGACCCTGTTTCTGTAAATGAAGTGGAAAGCAATCAAGGAAACTACCTGACATTGACCTCTAGCCTACACACACATGTGGTGATATTTTGTTTGTGCTCTAACAAGTAAAGCTTGCCTAGAAATCAGAGTGTGCAGCCCTCCACTAGAGGCCAGGCAGTGGTCACACACACATTTAATCCCAGCACTTGGAATCTCATGCCTTTGATCCCAGTACCTGGGAAACACACCCCTTTAATCCTAGCACTTGGGAGGAGGAAATAGTAGTGAATGACTAGTCATGGTCCTTTTGTTTTTGTTTTTGTTTTGTTTTGTTTATGTTTTTCAAGACAGGGTTTTTTCTGCAAAGCTCTGGCTGTCCTGTAACTAACTCCATTACCAGGCTGGCCTCAAACTCAAAGATCTGCCTGCCTCTGCCTCCCAAGCACTGTGATTAAAGGCATGCACCACCACCACCACCAGACCTTTAGTATCTAGCTCCACACTCTGAAATCCAGGCAAGCTTTATTTGTTAGAGACCAAACAAAATATCACCCTTCCCAACACCACACACCCCACATGCATATCTACAGATTCAAAACAAATATGTGGGGCAGATAAAGGAAGGAAGAAGATGCTATAAAACAAAAAGAGGGGAGAGAACCAAGAGAAAGATCCAAAATGTGGGAAGTAGCCTTCGGCATCTCTCTGTTCATTTCCATCTTCTTTAGAATGGTGAACTCAAGTTTCAAAAGAAAACAAACAACAATAACAACAAAAATATCCCTATGTTAAAAATTATACAAGGTTGTTGTTTGATAAAGCTGTCAGTGTGGAGCACTGGGAAGTTGCAGGTTATCTTGGGCGGTCCTTAATGCCCTTAATAGCTATGCCTCACCTATCTCTGTGTCTGACCTAATGTTCTTTCAACTACCAGGTAAAACCTTTGGAAAGTATTGGCAGATTGTTAGCTTCTGCCAAACCAAAGTGGAAGAATGACACCAAATAATATCGGAAACACATGACAGAATGGCTCCGACTTTGCTGCAACAACACACCTACCTGGTGTTCCCACCAATATATTGTAAAATCCCTTGACTTGGGACTTCTGTGTGTGCATATGCCTATAAAAATCCATGGGACCACTTCGATGTTTCAGAATTTTATTTATTAAAAAAACTGAATCCCCATTCCCAGGCTATAGCCACTCATATTTTGTTTTCAGAATGAATAGACTCATTCCCTTTGATATAAGAGTTAGTTTTTTTTTCAATGGTAGAATCCTCTGTAGAAACCTCACATTTTCTGGGATGCCTAAAAAAAATTCTGCACTGGGTACATCAGACAGAATAATAGTATCTAGAATATACAAAAACTGAACATCAAGAAAATAAACATTATAATTAATAAATGGGTCACAGAACTAAACAGAGTTCTCAAAAGATGAAATACAAATATTTTCTTAATCCATTCTTCAGTTGAGGGGCATCTACGTTGTTTTCAGGTTCTGGCTATTAGGAATAAGCTGCTATGAACATATCTGAGCATGTGTCCCTGTGGTATGATTGAGCATTCCTTGGGTATATGCCCAAGAGAGTTATAGCTGGGTCTTGAGGAAGATTGATTTCCAGTTTTCTGAGAAATCACCACACTGATTCCAAAGTGGCTGTACAAGTTCACACTCCCACCAACAGTGGAGAAGTGTTCCCCTTGCTTCACATCCTCTCCAACATAAGCTGTCTTCAGTGCTTTTGATCTTAGCCATTCTGGTATAAGATGGTATCTCAGTGTCATTTTGATTTGCATCTCGCTCATGACTAAAGATACTGAGCAATTCCTTAAATGTCTTTCGGCCATTTGAAATTCTTACTTTGAGAATTCTCTGTTTAGCTCTATAGCCCATTTTTAATTGGACTGTCCATTATTTTGATGACTGTTTTCTTGAGTTCTTTATATATTTTGGAGATCAGTCCTCTATCAGATGTGGGGGTGGCTGAGAAACACTTTTTAAATGTTCAGCATCCTTAGCTATCAGGAAAATTCAAATGAAAACTACATTGAGATTTTGTCTCTCCCCAGTCAGAATGGCCAAGATTAATAAATCAGATGACAGCAAATGCTGGTGAGAATGCAGGAAAAGAGTAATACTTCTCCATTATTGGGAGGAGTACAGACTGGTATAAACACTATGGAAATAAATGTAGAGGTTCCTCAAAAAGCTGAAAATAGATTTACCATAAGATCTGCCTATACAATTCTTTGGGATATACCCAAAAGACTCTACATCTTAATAGAGAGATACTTGCTCACCCGTGTTCATTGCGGCTGTAGTCATAATGGTCAGAAATTGCAAACAGCTTAGATGTCCATCAACAGATGAATGGATAATGAAAATACAGTGTATTCACAGTGGTTACAAAAAATGAAATTATGAAATTCACAGGATAATGGATAGAGCTAGATACAGTCATCCAGAGTGAGGTATCCCAGGTCCAGAAAGACAAACATTGCATCTATTCTCTTACATGAGGATGTTAGCTTTTAAACTTTAGATATATGTGTTTCATTCAGAATATCCCCAGAGGTTCAGTAGCTAGTCAGGGACAAAGTGGAAGGAGGAGATCTTCCAAGGAAGGAGAAATAGAACATTGTCTTATAAAGAGATAAAGGGGAAACTAGATTAGGAGGATTAAGTGGAGAAGTAGTGGGAGGGTCAAGTAAAGGAGAGAATGAAGGAAGGAAACACTAAAACTGAAGTCCTTTTGAAAAACATATGGAAACCTGCTTCATAAGCATCCTAATACACACACACACACACACACACACACACACACACACACACCCCATATATATATATATATATAAAGTTATAAATATATGAAACAAAAAAAGTTTTATATATATATACCTCATATATATGGAGTATGTGAGGATTATATGAGCAAGAGATATTGAGACCATGATTGGAAAAAGCACAGGGACAAATAGCCAAACTAGCAGAAACACATGAACTGTGAACCAATAACTGAGGAGCACCCATGGAACTGGACCAGGCCCTCTGGATAAGTCTTTTGGTTCTTATCCCAATGTTTACAATAAAAGACCACAGTTTAGAATAAGAGACCTTTCACTTGGATCAGTTTGCTCTTTCATTCGAAGTCCTACTTGAAACCAAAAGACATTTTGACTATATAGGATTACACAATACAATCATAACACTGCTCAAAGTGAAAGTAAAATAGCAAATATTACAGGTTCTGCTAGAATTATTATGGTCAACAACAGTGACACATAAAGTTCTGGCACCTTATGATGTGGCTTGAATGTGAAATGCTCCCTGATACACATGTGTTTGAATACTTGGTCCCCAAATGGTGGCATGGTTTGTGAAAGTTACAGACCATTTAGAAGGTAAAACCTTTCTGAAGGAAGTGAGTCACCCACAGCCACAGGGGTGGGCCTGGAGATCTTGCAGCCCAGAAATAGTTCCTGTTCACTCTCTGCTTCCTGGATTTAGATACAATGTGAGCATTCTGCTTCCTGTTCCTTCCCTCATGCCTTCCTGCCTACTGTCTTCCCCACCATGATGGACTGTATCCTTCAGGAACTAGAAGTCAAAATAAACCCTTTCACCCCAAGTTGTTTTTGTTGAGATACATTATCAACACAAAAGCAACAAGAAAGCAACTAAAACACTATTGTTTCCAGAATGACTCCATATAACCTTCTTCAGTCTTAAGGAATCCGTGAGTGAGCTCTTATTAATCCTGTTAACACCAGAACCATTCATTAAACTCTGTCATTTCCTTTTCCCTTTGAGAACTAGATATAATGTAGATTTTTAAAAAATACTTCAGTATGATATTTTATAGAGAATGCTAGCTGCATGGGGGTTAGTCACTGTGCTGTGGGTATTAAGTAGTACCAATAAACACTGTTAGAAACACTTTAGAACTTACCAAAATCCCAAGGGAGTTAAATGATTCACAGCCTGCTTAGTAGTAGCCCCAGAGCTCTCATGTCTAATTCAGACAGCATCGCACTTTGTGCTTGCCAGATTACCTCCAGGCTGCAGTTGACTCTAAGACCTGAGCTTGAGGGTGTGTGGTCCCTCTGAAACACCCTTCATTTAGGGATCCAAGAGACAGAAACTTAATGTAGCACCGGAGCATCCGTTCAGCAGCAGCACAGTCCCAGGGCACCAGGCCTGTTAAAGAATCCAGTCAATATCAGCCACCTCTTGAAAGCTTCTGCAGAAGCTGGTACTCTGGCTTTCTGTCATTTTAGTTTCTGTCAGTTTCAAAGGAGACAAGCTTCTGGGGCTGAAATTGATGTGCTTGTGTGACTACTCCCATCTGCTGGAATTGACAGTCTGAAAGGGATGAAAGTAACCAATTTTTCAATTTCAGCAGAGGACAGCTTTGCAGGTGGAGCTTCAGTAGTATACACTTTTCTGTCTGATCAGAAAATTTAATTTTCCTCTCACTTTAAAAAAAGTTTTTCATTCACTTTCAGAAATTATTTTGGACTCTTCTCTAGACACAACAGGAACTGGCCCAACATGGAAACAGATGGTCAATGCTGTCAAAATTCAATCCAAGGTAATGTTCAGCAGAACTTTGCTCCACATTGGGTTGACTGATCAATTTACACAAAATGGGTTTTGTTGTTGTTCTAAAACACACAAGAAATATGGAATCACTTTAAATCCTACTGTCATTGAATTTTGATGTGTTTCACAGAAAATCTACCTAGTTTTGATTAGCCAGTCATAAGCTTAGGCAAATTACTCCAGAAGTCCCTACTGCATCTTTCAAAGACCTGACTTTGATAGGCTTTTGATTGATTAAATCAAATGATTTGTAGAGCCTTAAAAGAATTTCATAGGAAGCATTGGAGTTAGAAGTTCTAAGGTCTACTGTGAACTAATTATATTACCTCAACCAGTTCCTAGACTTCCTGCCTGTGAAAGGAAGAAGTTAGGCCAAACAGCATTCTAAAACTGTATTCTTTATAAAAGTGTTTTCATAAGATATAAGTATCTCTAATAAATGTGTTATATATAAATAACGTTGGAAAACACCAAGTATAGCTTTTTACAGCAGTAATTTCCAGAGCTTTGTTCACCTTTATATGACAAAGTGATACTAATCTTAGTCAGAAATGTTGGTGTTTTAATGCTGGAGAGACGGCTCAGTGGTTAAGAGCTGCTCGGGACCTGGCTTCAATTCCTAGCACTCACATGGCAGTTCACAACCATCTGTAACTCCAGTTCCAAGGGATCCAATGGCCCTCTTCTGGCCTCCACAGGCATGAGGCAACAGTCGATGCAAAGGTACACATGCAAGCAGAATGCCCAGACACATGAAGCAAAAAATAATTTCTTAAAAAAAGATAAATTATTCTTTCCTGACTCCATCTTACAGAATTCATCAGTGTTCTGTTCAGTCATGCTGAGGATGTAGTTCTAGACTCTTTACAGATTTAAGGTAGAGGTTGGACTAGTTTATCCTTAGTCATCTGCCCAAATGTTTATTTCTAAGACTCTCTATATTAAAAAGAGCAAGTTTTATCTATCTGTAAGAGGGAAATGAAAAATAATTAAACTTTGTAGGCCACTTTGACTCTATTGAAACTACACTTCTTTGTCACTACTCAGAGCTATCATTACATTGCAAAGGTATGCATGTGTAATGGGTAATAAATTAATGTTTTCTTTTAAAAAAACATTTAAAACTGTAGATGGGAACTTTGGATATGGAATACATAAAACACAGACAGTGAGCTAGATTATCTTACTGGCTAGAGTTGACCAACCTCTGGTCTTCATAAATACTCCATTGTGAAGTATAAATACTCCATAAATACTTGCACAACAAACCTTACAAGGTGATGGATGGATGGTTTCATTTCCCTAGACACATCAGATCCATTCCTTCTTTTGAGGTCTTACCATTTCATCATATCTATTTTGGAAGCAGGGCAATGGTTTGCTTTCTTCTGAGACCTCTAGACTCTACAGTGTCTAACATAACCTAGTTTTATCATCTTTAACCTCCAGGAATTCACAGGGAATTTAGTTTCCTATCACATCTGGTCAATAACTATCAACTATCCTCTCTAGTTTATTTCTCCTTTTAAGCCTATACAACCCTGAGATGCTGAACATAGGATCTATTTCAATGAGGGATATGAGAAGCCACAGGATAGGAAAATGGTAAATAAATCCCTCAGCAGTCTTCTTCAGCACATGAATTTTGGGTTCCCAACTATGACACAGCATTGCCCCAATGGACTTGACCTGAGGACCATTTTCATGAACATCTTGTGTTCCATGGGATAAACTTTGCATATCAGTACCCCAGAGGATGTTTGATGTTTCTTACAGCCTTACCAAATACTCATTAACATCCAGAGCTCTGCAGAAAGAAGTAAAGTCAGATAGGTATGTTGTAAACTTAGAGGCTGCATTTCACTCCGGCCTCTCATTTTCTTTCTTCCATTCAACATTTTCTTTTGTATAATGAACTTTTAACTTTTGAATATTTAGGAGTATACTTGCTGGAGCAAATAATAAGATATCCATATCCATGGTTCTCCTATACCTTTCATATATAATATTATAACTAAATCATTGGCTATTTGTATGTATGGATGATAAATAAGTATGTTTTATCTATGTTAAGTATCTAAGCATGAATTAGTCTCTAGCTTCTTGTATAAATCACTTCTTCATCTAATTGGATTAGTAAGTATGTATTTCTGAAGATTATCTTTAACTAGATAAGTTAGATGACCATTGTGACTTTACAAACCATTCATCCGTGTCCAAAAGAATGACCTTTAAACGCTCCCTCAGTCTTTAAATAAAAGTAAAATATACTTAGAAGGAACCTTATTCTGAGGTGTCTGATCTTTAGGCTCTTTCCTGGTGGTGTCTTCTCTCTCTATCACCTATAGACAGGAACAAAGCCTGATGGCTGTCATACTTCCTTAGAATTCAAAAAGCTCTCTACATCCCACAACTTCAACTCTGTATGCCTGTATTGCTAGGTCCAAATATAAATTTCTTGTATTGATTCCCAGCACCTAGTTTGCTGTATTCATTCTTTTAATATTTACTGTGTGCCCAGAAGGTATAATGCATACCTTAATAAGGTAGAGGATATACAATGTGAGCAAAAAGGAAACCACAACATCACCCCTATGTGGCTTAATAGTGGCTTAATAGGGAGACAGATATTCCAGAAGTGAACACACAAAAATATTGGTAAATATAAAATAAGTAAATATAAAAAAGTTGATAAGTTCTATCAGTAGGGGCACTGACCAAACTAGTGTGTCCATTACTGTTCACGTTTTCACAATGAAAAATTTCTGTTCCAGAAAGGCTCTTAGTATTAGGCAAATGTGTATGTGTGATCATTCTAAAGGAGTAAAACGTGAATGCTACAAAAGAGAGTGACATAGAGGGTACACCTTACATTGCATAGTCTGGAAGCCTTTCTAAAGAGGTATTATTTAAGCTGCAAACTGAAGATAAGAAAAAACTAACAAAAACAATCTTATCTATATGAAGAGAAAAAGAAAATGGGAGTTGTGGTAAAGAAAATATAGTGAATACAAAACTAGTTTGAGATATTTAGGAAACAGAAAAAATTTAATTTTAATTGGTGCTGATTGGCTAAAGTGTATGTCAACTTGGTATAACATTAGGAGGTAGAAAGGAATCACATCATAATTTATGGTAAAAAAGAAATTAGGTCATATCCTTGGTACCTTACAAATCATAATCTGACTTAAAAGAAGACTTTGTAAGTATTTATTAAGCCTCTATTTTGTGTCTAACACATACATAAAAAAATTAATGCAACCTTTTATCTAAAGATAAGCAGTCTACTGTGTAAATATCATTTTTTTATTTTTCTTAGTATTTATTAATTGTATAAACTAATAGGTTATACTATGACATTTCATCTATGTTTATCATATACTTTGACCATCTTCAATCCACGATTACCATATCCTCCTCCTCCCCTTCCCACTGTCGCCCTCCCTTCCTTCTTAGCCTTTCCTCTACAGTATACACATATATATGGGTCTAACCAGTTGGTATTGAATAACTACTTAGGGGACTGATTCTTCCTCTCTTAGCAATCATAAATTGCCTGTTGTTCTTCATCTACAAATGGGGACTTGTGATGTTTCCCCTGTCCATGTTGATATGTGAATTGATTTCATCATTTGAGTCTAGTTTAGGATGCCATATTGTTGAAATTAAATGGGTGCAGCTTGTCTACAAAGACACCACCGTCTCAAAGCAAATATCCTGATCCTCTGGCTCTTACTACTTTTCAATTATTGATACAATCAATTGTAGTGCAGACTTTGACTTCTAAAGCAGGTTAATATGGAGGAAAGAGTGCTCAGAAGTGAAATAAGTGCCTTGACTAATTGTACCTACTTCTGGGGTGTCTAAAGCTTCAAGCTTTTATTTCAAATTCTGCAACAGCCATTTCATTTTACCACTTCTGTAAACTACCATTTTGTACTTTAATTTTTGTATTCTTCTGGGATCTCTGCCCATGTGATCTGGGTGTATGTTCTTCCTAGGCTTCATTCTCGATTTTTCCTGGATATGGTCTTTTGATTCAGATCTCTTAATAACAGAAAGGCTGCTTCTTACATACTCCAGGACTGTAGAACATGTACCTGTGGGAAGAGAAGACATTTGTCTTACTTAGGTTTCTACTGCTGTGATAAAACACCATGACCAAAAGTAATTTAAGGAGGAAAGGGTTCATTTCACCTTTCAGCTTTTAAGTCCATCACTGAGGGAAGCCAGGCAAGAAGCTCAGAGCAAGAACCTAAAAGCAAAAAATGGACCAAAGGCCATGGAGGCACACTGGTTACTTGCTTTCTCCCCATGGCTTGCTCAGTCTGCTTTTTTTTTTATAGAACCCAGGACAACTAGCCCTGGTGCAGCAATGCCCACAGTGAGCTGGGCCCTCCCACATCAATCATCAATCAAGAAAATGGACTACAGGCTTGCCCACAGGCCATTCTAGTGGGAAAAATTTCTCAGCTGAGGTTTCTTCTTCCCAAATAGCTCTAGCTCATGTCAAGTTGACATAAAACTAGCCAGTACAACATTCTTATTTAATAACTAAAAGCATCCACTTTCCATATGGGGTGCAGTCACAGAGAGATGTTTAGACCTTTCAAGCAGACCTCACAAAAACCTATAAGATATGATACAGACTTTGGTGTTCAGCAAAATCTTATCTAAGGACAGCACATTTGATCAGTCTTCATTAACAATGTTGGAAATGAGAAGGGAGCTATTGACAGACATTTCCATTCTATGGAGTACACACTCCATTATAATGAGGAGGAGTGTAGTTGCTAAGTAATGCGTCATTGGATAGGAAAATCAGAATTATATTTCACCACATTCCCATGTGAAAAAGTACCCCCATTTAAATGTCCTGAGATTGCTCCCAACCAAGTCCAAGGAAGAGAACTGCTCTACAAATTTGCCTCTAGTTACTATGATAATACTTCAACTGGACACCAAATAATTGTATTTATTAAAATTTATTATCACACGATGGAGTTCAGTAGTATACAGGAGTAGTTCCAGCCGTAGCTTCTCATCCCATCCTCACCAACTCTATATATTTTACTTTTCGAAACTGCTGTTTAAATGCAGATGGCTTTATAAATTTCTACTCCTAACCTGAACTATTTCCAGCAATATAGGACATGACTAATTTGCACTTTGGAGAGCCCATTTTTCCCAGAATGACAGGCTCTCCTCTGGCAATACAGTTCCCTCTGCCTCTCTCAGAGTAGCGTCTCACAGCAACGCTGGACATTTCATCTTTATCCTCTATCACTGTTAGATGTTTAAGTCACATCCAATAGTTAGCAAATCTCTTGGTTTGGGAAGGTCATTCTCCTAGAGTTCAGAAATTCTCAATAATTTTTCTCTTTTTTTTATTATTAGAGGCTAAGTTCTGTGTCCCTGACTGTTCATCACTGATGAATGTTGACAAGCCACAAATACTGTCACTAACAGTAGTTAAAAATGTAGCTGGGTTAATGCTGACATATTGCTGTCATCTGATGTGTGTTCATTTATAATCTAATTGCATGTCCACTTTTAAAAATCAGCGCCCAGTGTGGGATGGATAAAAACACAATTACCAAATGATATGTGCAATCATTCAGTGCTGTTACTCCTGAAAGGTGATGTTGCAGTGGCATTGGGGGAATTAGATCTATTCTTCTCACAGTTACATAGCTACATGTTCACATGGCTGTCATTCTAACTAGGAAGGAACACTGAAATGTGAAGCTGGGTGCACTCCAGTTGCTAATTGTTGCCAAGAAACTGGTTCTTGAGAGAGGCTTCAGGAAAAGACAGCCTCCAGAATGCTCTGATAGTCCCTGATGCTAAATAGAACCAAAAGCTTGCTTTCCTTTTGCAAAATTGATTGCTACTGAGAGATGACTAGGAAGAGATGGTGGTGAGTGTGCACAATTTAATTTATGTCTGCCCGCAAAAAGAAAATGTTCATGTGAACATATGCCCATTCTGAATGATCCCTCAGTACATGAATACTTGTCCCAAACTTTATAACAAAATGTACAAGGCACACAAACATTATTATCAGTTATTGTTGTGAGGAAGAGGAGGATGAGGAAGAGGAGAGGCTGAAGAGGACCTAATATGTGTCAGGACCTGGCATAATCAATTAGTTGCCTCTGTGGACAATGTGTGTAAAAATTCTGCTTAGATCAGCATTGCCAGCCTTAATTCAGTTGTATCCATACTGTACAAGGCAGGGATGTTTTGATATGTGTGTATTTATTCACCTTTACTCCCTCCTCTTGGAATCATATTTATTTAACAGAAAGTATAGCTTAAGTGGCATTATAACTCATCAATTATTCTACTGTCAGACTGCAAACCCTAGGAGGAACAAAACTGTCTCTACACAGAAAACACTGAAAAAATTAGTTCTAGACTGTCTGGGATGATACATTCATGTTACATAATTCTAATATTTATGGGTTTCTACTCTTTACATCAGTGAGCATAGTCATGTCTGCTTTAAAGTTCTTGTCAACAAATTCTAGCCTCTCAACTATTAGATATAATGGTCTAAGTCTTTATTGTCTATTTTCTTACTTCAAAATATGTGTCACTTTTCTTATTTTAAAATTTTGTTTTGTATCTAGATATCATGATTGCTATTGTAGAGAGTCTGGATTGTGGTATGTTCCTGCAAAGATTATCTAGATTTTTGTTTTTGTTATCACTTTAATAGGAATGTTGGCCTGACTCACACTAAAGTTCTCTTCTGATTAATGAAATATCATAGCAGTTCTATTAGTAGCTGGCCCCTAGCAAGCTGAATGCAGTTTGTACTGCATACTCAAAACATCCTCATGACCTTCTCTGGCTCTTTTTTTCAGAACATCTTTCTAATGACTGTTTGCTCCAATTCTGTCCGTTAGTTATTGGTACTAGAGAGACCAAGCTTCAATAGTCCTTTTAGTTTCCTGATACATGTTTAGTTTAATGATACATGTTCATTACAACCCACACTTGGGCTAACAGTAGCAAAAAACAGGAAACTCACATCATGCCATTTCCTTCATCTAGTATCAATGCCACTTCAGAACCTGCTTCCTTTTTTTCAATCTCCAGAGTCATAGTTTCCACAGTTTAAATTTTGTATCTGTAGAGAGGGTTTTTGTTCTCATATCTTAGTATACATAATAGATACTAAGTTCAAAGAAGTTGTATGATTCATCTGAAGTCATGGAAACAGCTTTAATTCTCTAGTTATTGGTACACAAAATCAAACACAGTCCTGAAGACCCTACCTGATAATTCCTTTTTAGCAGAGATTGCTCTCCATTGGGTTAGAGGAGCCTATTGTGAGGGACCCATATCAGTTAAAGCTTGTGTTAGGATGAAGTTTAAAGTTGTCCCCATACACTCCAACAGCTTGAAGTATGCTTCCCCTTGTTACTGAAACTTAACTCAAGTGTATTGCATGATGATAGCCATGGTTTCCAACCACCCAACCAATAGTTATTGGCCACCTCAAATGAAAATACGGGGAGACCAGGGGTTTAATCCAGGTACTAACTTAAACAACAAAGCAATCATGCACATACCTCACAAATTTAAAATGTACTAATCAATATAGTAAATATAATCTCTACATCTAGAATCACTAAATCATCACAGTGAGAAAGTTTATGGTTCTGATTTCCTCTTTAAAAATGGAGATAGATTAAATAGTCGAATACTTTAGAGCTTTAATTTAATACTTTATCAAACCTGTGAATTATCATTTCAATGATATCTCCAGGCTCTCATAACCCAATAATTTTCTTCTGTGGTATTCACAGATACTGTTAGTGTCTGAATTCTCAGTATCTATTCAGATTACGTCCTTAAGATGAAGGAGAAAGAGACAAGAAAACTGAAAATGTGGGTTGTATTTTAGGATAATCAGCAAATTAACCTTCTAATAAAGTTTCCTGTTTTCCAAATGTAATGGCTGGTGTACAGATACAAAGATACAACAATAATCCTCTTGTTAATGTTTGATAGTCCAGAGATTTTTTTTCTTATCCCAGGGGTTTATTCTGTGAGAATTTAGCTGTGTGTCACTGAGAAGCAGCTTCTGCCTTGTTTTTGTTGCTGTTGTGTTTGGATTTTTATTTTATTTTATTTTATTACATTCTCTGAGTTCCTAAAGTCAGTTGTTAGAGGAGAAGAACTAGCATCTATGCTGCTGAGTAGATAATATATATTCCAAAGCCTAGGAATAGACCAGCCTTCTGTGGAAAAGGATGTAGTAACAGCCCCTAGTACTTATAGATAGTGCATCCCTCTCAGAGTAAAACTTTTAAGTTTAATATTTAGTAAATGAGTCAGAATACCTCTTAAGAGAACAAAACTAGGACATAGTCTCAAAAAAAGGTACTTTTGTAAGGCAAATCTGACATTAAAATAGACACTAACTTGTTGAAGACACATTCTGTGCTTGAATTCTTTCATGAATTATTTGCATGGCAACTCCTTGGAATTAGAGGATGCTGCTATCTCCACTGTAGAAACAAATAAACAACAACAAAAATAAAACAAGCAAACTCTATAAAGTCTTGTAATTTGATGAAGATCATTTGTCTGGTCAGTATCAAAGGCAGGAATCAAATCTCATGTTGTGGACTACTATACCAACACACCTTCCAACTCTGGTTATCTCAAGGCCTCTGAGAATGCTAAAATCAAAAATGCCCCCAAAGGAAAGTGACAGCCACAACATGTTGCTTTTTACAAATCAGAAAAGGAAGAACTGAGTGATCCAGTGATGGTTGATCAGGTCTTTAGAATAACTCAATCTTGTCTTAGTACTCTCTTACATTCCAAATGAACTCTCAGTGCCAAACCCTTTTCTACATCATGGGCAAAACTCCCACAACATGTTAGTGGCCTTCTTATCTGTAGGCACTGGCCCATATCCTGTGATATCCTCTAGCTTTGGAGTCTGTTTCCAAGACCATTGCTTGTCTTAGCTGCTTGCTTCCTTTTCTGGTGCTCCTTGACCAGACTCTGCCTCTTCTGGCCTCGGTGTCCTGTCCACACTGCCAGACTAATCTTTCTCACATGCCAATCATAGCCTAACCTCTAGTCCTGTCTCCTCATATGGGAAACATGGGGGCTGAACTACGTGGTCAAATCACTTCTTTTCTCTTCTTCTATTATCTAGTAGAATGCAGAATGAATGCGACTACAAAATATATTCTTAAATATTATCTTTGAATAAAAGTTTGACAGAAAAAAATTATTTGGGATTTCAGTTAGACAAATCTATCATGGTTTGGATTTAATACAAACTATTTAATCACTAAAGTACTTTTAAGTGACCTTGTCTTCCTTACTCCATTTGATTTAAGTTATAATTTATACACTTTATACTAGAAAAAAATGTGGTTTTTTTTCCTCTGAAGATCTTTCCTGAGTTTAGGGGACCCATGGGAAGCGTAGAATTCTTTGTGAAATGCAAACACATCTCCTTTACCAGTGTTCAGTTTTATTTCCACTTTTAAGGTTACCCTAGTGACAGAATGCACACACACACCCCATTCTTGTTCCTGTTACAAAGATGCTGTCATTTTGTTTCAAGGACTAATGGCTACAGGAGAGCAACTCCAGAGTATGGCATGCACTCAATATCAAGTCTTACAGAAAAGTCTGTTCTTCCTAGAGAGTCAGGTTGTCCTATACTGTCCTCTTTCTCCAGCTAACAAAGGTCTTCTGGGATTTGTGCCTTTGTTGATAAAGTATGACTCTAACTAGGCACAGCAGATAGTGTCCCATGTACTGATTATAATCCCAAGTGGATTATATTTTCAAATGCATTTTATACTCATGCCCCCACTCTCCACTGGATTAGGTTATCACATATGATTTGAACATGCCACAGACAACTATCAATTACTTAATCTGATTAATGGCCATACATCTATATAGTTGCTAAACCTAAAGTTTGTGTTTTGATGGTTAACAATGATTGCCACCTAGACAGACTATAGAACCATCTAGGAGACAAACCTCTCTGCATTTCTATGAGGGAGAGTCTAGATTAAATGAACTGAGGTGGGAAGACCCATCCAAAATGTGGGTATCACTATGCTTTGGTCTTGGGTTCCCAGCTGAATGCAAAGGGGAAAATGAGCTGTACATCAGCAGCCATTGGTCTGCCACTATATTCTGCTTCCTGACTGTAGATATGATGTGACTGACTGCTTCGTACTCCTGCCTTCATGCCTTCCTTTCCATGACAGACTATACCACCAAAGGGAAGGGCAAGGGAACAAGAGCAGGGAGATGAAGATGCTGCTGCTGAATTACCTTTTCTTAACATTACCCAGTCCTATTAGACACATAACTACAGGATCTTTTTTTTTTTAATGAGAGACTTATTGGTGAGGTCTGTGAATAAAGGACAAGGTCAAAACCCAAAGCAGGATATTCCTAACGTTCGTATTAAATATTCCAATGGCCCCATACAGGAAGGTAGCTGATGATGACTCTGGAATTGAGCCAGTCAACAGCATTCCTCTTTGGCTACTGCTTTGGTTCCTACCTCCAAGCTCATACCTTAAATTCAAGTCTTGGTTTCCCTTGATGGTGGGCTAACACCTGTAAGTTAAAATAAACTCACTCTTCCCCCAGTTGCTTCTGATCTGTGTTTTTATCACAGCAATACAGAAAACAAACTATAGCACTCTCAATCTTGCATCTTTCATGCCTGCTGTACATGGATGATGTTGCCAAGGTCTACCTCTCGCTTGGTATCTGTACCCTTTGATTCACATCTGCAGTAGCCTCTGCATAGTGAGCTTGGGCAAACTGCTAGGCGGTTTCTCGCAGGAACAGAAAATCTCTTCAATAGCATTCTCAAATGATGCTCTCTACTTTGAAGTGAATTGCCTTGACAGTTGGGTTCTTCCCCTCAGAACATCTTTCCTGTGCAGTTCCAGTGCCAAACACCAGATTTCTCCTCAGTGGTACTAATCTCTTTAACAGTCATATGTAAGGATTCTTTCTCTGTACCACCAGCTCCCAAATAACAATACTTATTATTAATTATGAAAGCCCAGCCTTAGCTTAGGTTTGTCCCACTAGTGCTTGTAACTTAAATTAACCTATTTATTTAATTCTGTCACATGGATCGTTACCTCATCTCGCTGCTGTACTGCCTATGCTGCTTCATCCATGTCTGGCTGGCGACTCTGCCTTCTTCTTCCCAGAGTTCTCTCTGCCCTGAAGTTCTGCCTACATCTCCTGCCTAGCTATTAACCATTCAGCTTTTTATTACACCAATCACAGCAATACATTTGCACACAAAGTACAAATATCCCAAGTCATACCTGCTCTCAAATTTACATTGTCTGCAAAACTAAATGTGCTCACAATCCTCCCATCATCAAGCTACATAGTTCTCATATCTTCCACATTTTGCTCATTCTCAATATAGAGTTGAGTGAGATTAAAAAAAAATTAGTAGACATGCCACAGACTAAATGTTATCCTTTTTGGAAATGTCCTCCGCCAAACAAATAAGTTCATTATCTCTGTATTCAGCCTTACTCAAGTTCTTGGGACATGGACAGAGTACAGCATAGAAAGACGAGTCCTGCATGATTTCAGTCATATGTGGAAAATAATAAAGTTGATATAGCTAATAACTGAGAGTAGAATGAGGAGCCAGACAGTGGTGGTACATTCCTTTAATTTTCCATCACTCGGGAGGCAGAGGTAGGAGGATATCTGTAAGTTCAATCTGGTCTACAGAGCAAGTTCCAGGACAACCAGGGCTGTTACACAGAGAAACCCTGCCTCACAAAAAATGACAGACAAAGTAGAAAGATGATTTTCAGATTCAGATGTGTGGGACATAAGGAGGAAGGAGCCATGATTAAGGATTATCGTAGGTATTGAGTTTATAGAGTCTAAGTATTAATAAGAATATTTGGTGTGGCACTGAACAGTTGTTAACTATAAATGGCAACTATGTAATGTGACTTTCACAGAGGTGGAAGAAGGTACATCCAATATTTTCATAAAGGCATGGTAGCTGTTTGAAAAGATAGCAGTATGTCTAACATAATTGTAATACCACATACATTTAACATACATGGCTTGTGCATATCAAAACATGGAAACCCATTCATGAGTATAATTTTTATTTTTTATGTATCAACTTAAAATATGAAACACAAATGAGCTTAAACACAAAAAGTTTAGAAGAGTAGCTAAATATTTTAAAAGGCTAACGTTTCTGAGAAAGTTGGCCAAGTTGCTGACTGCTTCAAAGCTACTTGTGTGCACACTGCAACACGAAGACACTCAACAGTGCTGCATTTCAATCACAGGTACTGTTTCCATAAAATTTGTAGCCTGGGTATTAGTGCATGGCAACAGATTTCTATAAACCAACACCAATGTGGAAACATAACACATAAGATGAAAAACTCTAGTAGGAAATGCTAATGTTGCTGTGTAGCAAATTATAGAAGAGTTCCAGGAAGGGCCACACCTGGCAGAAAATGAGTGTAAATGCATTCTCTGCAACGAGTCATGCCTAAAAGAGAAAACAGCTATTCATCATGATGCAAGACTTCAAAATGTAGTCAATGGTCATGAAAGCCAGGCAGCTCTTATAGATTGTCTCCATGAAATTATTCATAATCTAGCTCTGTAATGATTTTTATGTCATTTTTTTGTTATATTGATACTTTCAAAAAAAGTATTTTCTCTTTTTTTGTCCCTTTTTCAGCTTGTTTACACTTCCAGTTTATCAGCTGTATTTTTGTCTTGGAATCACTCCCAATGCTGAGGTATGAATCACATAGGAATTGTTAAAATGTTCTAATTAATTTTATTCAATTTTTGAAAGTTAGACTCCGTAAGGGTGCATGATGGAGAAGTTTATCGGTGTGCATGCATTTGTTTGTGTGTGTAAAGATGATAAACTCCCTCAGGAAGTGAATAGATGTCCTTTTTCGATGTCTATATTCATAAAAGATAAAATTTCTTGAGATCTCAGTTATTGGGAGTCAGCTGAATCAGATGTGATCAGTTGGTGGTGAGCACTTTGTTCACAGGGTGGGCTGCTCAGCGGACTACAGGTTCTAAATTAGGTAACACAGTCTCTAAGCACAGTAACATGTGGTTGTCTGGTGCACTCGGACCTGTTTCTCTGTAAATATATTTCATCCATTTGAAAGCACTTACACCCATATTACTCCTTAGCACATGTGAGTTTTTGTTTATTCTTGAAAAAATGTGAATGTTCAGATTACTTATTTTATTGTCTAAAATAGTCTATGCAGTGTCCTGTCATGTTTTTATGCTTCTAAAATAAATATCACACTAACATGTAAATAAATATCAAGAATACTTGATTAACTTTATCAGAATCATATTTTCAGAATTTGAGTGTTTAGAGGTTATAGATAGTAAGGCTTTGGGTCTTTTGGTATTTTCATATTCAGGAATTCATTATTCAAAGTTATGGTCCAAACCTGTGTTCTAGAGACTGCTTTCATTTGCAGTGCTTCTTAATATGGTTGGTACAGTATCTGTAACTGTTTTCTATTCCTTGTGCTCTGTTGTAGAGTGAACATGGAATGTCCCTCTTGGGCTCATGTATTTGAGTGTTTGCTTCCCAGCCTATGTTGCTGTTTGCAAGGGCTTTGGGAACTTTGGGAAGAGGGATCTAGTTGAAGAAAGTAGGTTATAAGACGTCTTTTGAAGATTGTATCTAAAGACCTCTCTCTCTCTCTCTCTCTCTCTCTCTCTCTCTCTCTCTCTCTCTCTCTCTCTTTCTCTCTCTCTCCCTGTGTGTGTGTGTGTGTGTGTGTGTGTGTGTGTGTGCGTGTGTGTGTGTGTGTGTGTGTGTGCATGTCTTTGAGGGTGTGAGGGTGTGAGCTGTCCCTCCAGCAGGCACTCCTGGACATGGAGGATTTAACTCACTGAGTTGTGACCCACAATGAATCTTTGCTCTCAGCAAAGCAATAGTAACAGACACACCCTTCCATCTCTCTGCCTTTCATCATCTCCTGCCTTTCCTGGTTTTAATTGAACGTATTCTTCTAAGGACTTATTTTTCTAATATCCCAGCATGTCTATTATGTGTTTATATTAGTGGTGCTGCTATAAAGCCTGCTTCATTACAATTTGCTGCTTTTCGCTGTATATATTTATAAATTATTTAAGTCCACTCAATAACACCACACAGCTTCAAAGATGGTATGAGTACATTACAACAAAGATCCTGCCAGTTCTCCTTTCCATCCCTCACTGTGATATAAGTGAGTCAAAGGCAGCATTTGCATATTGGTCTTCAGACTGTTTGCTGCATGCTGAGACCCATCTGCTCAAAAGCCCACCAGGGTCAAAAACACACATCCAATTACTTAATAAATACTGCAAACAAGTAGATTTTTAGCTATTTAAAGAAACTTGCTTTGCATATTGCATGACACTTCACCCCATGTTTGCCAACTGTTGACAAAATAGAGCCTTGTGGTTGTAAGAACTCAAGCTATGGGGCTCTTTTGAGGACTCTGGCCCAGAGACTCTTAGCTGGCTGCAACTGACAATGTCTAGGCAGATAAGTTTGCTTAGAGTTTCCCTGCCCCCAACCTCTATCCACACCTTCTTTCCTAGGTAGAGATACCCACAGTCTCTGGACTAAAGCTTCACCCACAGAAATCCTGCCAAGTTGTCACCAGTTAGAGTTTGTGTGGTTCTGTCATGGGAAACACAGTTCCTTTCCTGGGCCATCCCCCAAACCAAGTGACTCTCCTTTGAAAGCTGTCACACATTCCACTTATCCACAAGCTATAATTATCCAATACATCATTACCATTATTTACTTGAATAGCTATGTCTTAGACAAATTAGAGTAAGAAAAAAAACCCAAATTGTTTAATTTCATTTATTCTTTCTCACATGTTCTCTCTTCATGCTGACCCTGCAGAGAGCTCTGTCTATAGCAAATTCCGTGGTTTTGATGGCCCATGATGTGTTGCTCTTTTGCTTGTGAGACATGGTGCTGCTGGGGGGTGACTTCTGCTTGCCTGGTTTCTAATGAGTTGCCTGCTCTCCTATGCTCCTCTGTAGTTAGAGGATTTTCTTTATCTCCAGCTTCTTCAAGTTTCATGTCCATGTGTTGGATGCTTGGGTTTGATGTTTCTTTGTGTTTTCTAAACTTGAGTTGCCTTGGCTGTCTTCAAGATCATTGATTTTTTTCTGTCACCAAGCCCAGTTAACTGAGGACCTATCAAAAGCTTTCATTTCTAGAATGTCTTTTGATTCTTCCTCAGTCCTTTTACCTCTGTTTACATTGTCCACATAATAGTACATGCTATGCTCTTCTTTAGAGTTCTTACCATATTAGTTATGATTATTTTTATGATTCTGTCAGATGATGTCAAAATCTTTGCTAATTTGAAGTTTCTTCACACCGTATTTATGCTGCCTATTAGCACACTTTGCCATTGTATGTGGAAAGGTGAACAGGCCTTTAGCATCAGGTGTTAGGTTAATCTGACCTAGACCTTCTCTAGCTTTTGCTGTGGTCTTGGTGCTAGGATCCTTGACCTCCCCTTCCGTCTTTAGATTTCCATGGAAACTCTTCTGAAGTAGAAGTTGAGCCTGGTGCCTGTTCCATGAGCTGAATCTAGTGCTAATACACTGAAGGTCACGTGAAGAAGGAGAAGTGTAGTCAGGAGCAAGATGACCTGTGCCATTGGATCTGACCTTCACAAGTACTTCTCATCTTTTCTCTCTTTTCCCTTCGGTAAACTATAACAGGTAATGAGGGGACTACCTCGATGATTCAGTGGTTAAGAGCACTTACTGCTTGCCTTTCCAAAGGATGAGAGCTCAGTACCTAGCACCCACACTGGACAGCTCACAACTAGCTATAACTCCGGCTCCAGAGGACTAGAAATTCTCTCTAGTCTTCATGAGTACCTGCACATGTGTGCTCAGGCACAAAAACAGGTGTGCGTGCCACACACCAGTGCACGCACATGCATATACACACACACACACACACACACACACACACACACATTCTCTCTCTTCAAATATATATTAAAAACTAAGGAAACTGGAGCTGAGGAATGCCCATATCCTTGTCTCCAGTAAGACTCTGGTAATGTCTTTTCCTTTGCTGATATGACCTTTATGCAGAATGTTTTAGTCACATTTCAAAAATTCTCCCCTTTCCCTCCTCTAGCAGAAACAGGTTTTTTTTTTTGTTTCACTAGCACCTCCGCTTAAAATCCCTGGGGCGAGCTCCCCTGAAGCACCCCATTCTGAAGCAAGATGACTTTCAGCTTCCAGGACCCTTCAGTGTTACTATTTTCAATGTTCCTATCAGTTCCTGGCACCAGCTGCCTCTGTCCCACTTAGGCTGGTCTCAACCATCATCCTCAGTATTCACCTGTCTCTCTAGGTACCAAGGAAGCAGTTTGCCCTGAGATCTCAGCTTTCTGATGTGTCCAAGAAAAGCCATTGATTTTTCAGTTTGTTCAGCTTTTCCTAGTCAAAAGGACAGTAATGAAAATGTCAGAGCCAGAAATAAAAGTTCTCTTGATTCATTTCTGAATGATGAAACAACCTTGCATTTCAGAGATAAAGCCTTTTTAATTATGATGTATTATTATTTAGTGTATTACAGGATTGTATTTGCTAAAGCATGCTTAATAAAATTTGTATTTATCTTCACAACAGCTATGGTTCATGGTTTCCTTTTTGTGCAATATCCTCCTCTTCTTTTAAAGCTATGGGTCTTGTTGACTCATAAGGAATAAGTAACTTGCTGTCCTCTTTAGCTTTGTGCAATAGTTGGTATAGATTTTATACCAATTCTTCCTGAAGTGTCTGTTGAATTCATTAGTAAATGGTTGGAATCTGGTAGTAAGTGTTTAGTCATAAATTCAGTTATTGTCATATATACATGTATATATCAGCCTATACATATAATACACCCTCCTCCCTTTTCTTTCTATTTCTGTGGTATTAGGTATCAAACTCAGGGCCCTGTATAGTAGGAAAGTACTCTACCACTGAACCACATCCCCAGCCCTCAAGGAATCTATTTTGTTATAAATCTCCTTTAATAGTTTGTACTTCTGTCTTAGGATTTCTAGTGCTATGAAGAAACACCATGACCACAACAACTCTTATTAAAAAAAAAAATTCATTGGGGCTGGCTTACAGTTTCAGAAGTTTAGTCCATTATCATCATGGTAGAAAGCATGGCATCCTGCAGGCAGACATGGTACTGGAGAAAAAGTTGAGAGCTCTACATCTTGATCCAAAGGCAGCAAAAAGACACTGTGTACTACACTGGGCATGGTTTGAGCATGTGATACCTCAAAGCTTGCCTTACAGTGACATACTTCTTCTAACAAGACCACACCTAATAGTGCTACTCCTTATGGGCCAAGCATTCAAATACATAAATCAATGGGAAGCATTCCTATTCAAACCACCATACCTTCTGTGAAATTAGCTTCACTAAAATGAGTTAATTTCTTGGCACCTACATAGTCATAGTCTCCCTTTACTGTTTCTTTCAAGTCTATGAAACCTTTACTCTCAGTGCCAATACTGGTGTCCTCTCCCTCTCTCCACCACCCTCTCCTTCTGTCTTTTCTGCTATGTGTTGCTAGAGAGTTAGTGTTGTATTGGTTCTGTTCATTTGTCAGTTAATGCCTGTTCTGTTTTTGCTTTTTATTTCATTGATCTGTACTCTTCCTATGACTATTTCCTTTCTTTTTTATGACTGTTTCATTTTCTCCTCTATTTTGTTCAGGTACAAACTAAGCTTGTTGACTTGATCACATTTCCCTTTTTTATAAAGGCATTTAGTGCTATAAATCTCTGTACTTCTTAGGTATCTTATAGCTGGAGATGGCCTCACTTTTCATTCAAAATATTTTCTAATTGCTCCTTTAATTTCTTATCTGAACTCAGATATTTAGAAGAGTTATACTTAATTTTCAAATAGTTTTGTATTAACATCTTTAATATTCACTTTTAAGTTTCTTTATAGTCAGAGAATAGAGTTGACATAATTTGAATATTTTTTAATTCATTGAGACTTGTTTTATGGACCAGAACATTTAGTTATAATTTCCCAGTATTCTAGTAAAGGAAGTGAAAAAAAGTATTTTTTTTGACACAGTGCTGTATAAATTTTAATTGTAACTATATGGTTGGCACGGATCTTAGTTACTTTTATATTATGGTAAAGAGACACCATGACCAAAGCAATTTATTTAAAAAAGCATTTAATTGGAGATTTGCTTCAAGGCTTATAGTCCATGACCATCATGGTGGGAAGCATGGCAGCAGGCAGGCAGGCATAGTTCTAGAGCAGTAGCTGAGATCTTACATTCCTAATGATCCACAAATAGGAAAGAAAGAGAGAGAGAGAGAGAGAGAGAGAGAGAGAGAGAGAGAGAGAGAGAGAGAAAGCTAATTGTGTGAATGATATGAGCTTTAAAAACCTTAAAGCCCACCCCCAGTGACACACCTCTTCCTACAAGCCTACATCTCCTAGTCGTTTCCAAATAGTTCCACTAAATGGGGACCAAGAATTCAAATATATGAGCCTATGGGGGCCATCCTCATTTAAAACACCACATTCTACTCCCTAGTCCTAATAGGCCTTTGGCAACATTATAATACAAAATTCATGGAGGGGTGCTGTTTAATAACTTGGTCCTCATTGTTTGTATATCCTTTCTTGTAGAACCTAGGACCACCAGCCTATGAGTGACCCCTACCCACAATAAACTGTGCCCTCTCACATCAATTACTAATCAAGAAATGCCCTACAGGCTTGCCTAGAGCCTAATGGAAGCATTTTCTCATTTGAGGTTCCTTCTCAGACAATTCTAGATTGTATTAATGTTGACATAAAACTAACCAGGACACAAGGTGAACACTTTCATATAATAAGGCATTTCATTTGTTTCACCATATAATCCTATTCCTATGCAACATTATGTTTTTTCTTGCTTCAGAAATAACAAAATTAAAGCATCAAGAAAATACATAGTTTTCCAAAGCTCATTCTGCTCTGCCCTTTATAAGTTAGTCATACCTGAGAGTAATCTTCAGTGCTAGATCCCACTTCTTATGAGGAAGAAACACAACTTTGAATCCAGTAAAACTAACCAGGAGAGTGAGAGACTTTGAAATCATATTATAACTGATGAGAAATTGGGGGACTTTCAAACTAAAAGAAAGATGTTATCACACACAAAAAAATCTATCTCATAGTATATCAAGGGGACTAGTGTAAGACAGAGAATCTATTTGTTATGTTATGCAAAAAGTTATGACAGGAAGTGATATTATAAGAGTAACACAATTATAGGGTATCTGAGAAGGCAGATGATCCCTTATACCCCTTACCAAGGAGGCCCATCCCCACCCTTCAGCATTCAAGTGTGCAAACAAATCCAGCTGTTGCAGAAGGAACTCCAGTCCAGAGACTGCTTGCACTGTGTAACCTTAGGCTTCCCTTTCCATACTGACCTTTTCGAACTTGCTGTGGACTCAATCAGTGTTTCTTGAGACAGGGATCTTTCCAGGATAGAACTGGAGAAAATACAGAAAGCAAATCACCCTCAATGGCATAACTGGATTCTTTACAGAATAGGAACCAACAAGTGTTTGTTAAAAATCAAAATGCTCCCGTTCCCTGCAGGAGGCTCCGATTTTCTGGATGAGAGGTGATGTACCTACTTGCAGAAAAAAAGAAAAAAAAAAAAAACACTTGGTTACTTGGCGGCAGGATGAGCCACCCAATGGGAATCTCTCCAGCTGATTCTAACCCCCTGCCAGTTCTAGGCATGAATGGCTTATTGCTCAGATAAAGACAGACCACAAGCCTAGTGAGTCTCTCAGCATGCCAAGATGTGGTGAATTAACTCTACTTACAGACGATTTGCACTTCCCTCAGTTAACTCTCACCTAAACCTTTTTCTTTTCTGACATACTATAAAGCTAGAGGAAAAATAGACATCTTCCTCCAACCTCCCAGGTCCCACTGGGCTAAGATCAGAGAGAAGAGTGAGTCAGCAGTGTGAAAGGAAAGATGCTTAAGACATGAATTGGGGTTTGGGGAAAGGAGTAAAAGACCAGTCCATCCTGGTGGAAAGATTTCTTCAGCGTGTAATTTTCATCTTGCCCACCGGCAGTTTTTTGCAGGTTGAGTTTTTTTACATTGAGTTTCCAGGAAAATGTGAAGCTTGAAATTGCAGCCCTGTTATGAGGCTGCTGTGACTACAGCATAAATTTAATATGGAGAAATGGAGAGTGATGTGTGTTTCTCCTGGAATAAGACCCCAACACTCTTCCAAGGTTGTATGGAAGGCTGAAACATCAGTGGTGTCAATACTGACGGCGTGTTGGATGAATGATATTTGATATCCATTCAGGATGCTTGTGTAATACAGGGTTTGATTATTTCATTTCTTATGGTGTAATAGAAGATAGTAAAAATTGAAACACTTAAATATTGCAATATTCTTCTCAAAAGTGAAGCATGGCATGAAGAAGACTGTAGAAACAGTGGAAAGGTGACTTCAGGCAAGATTCGCTCTACTTTTCCCTGTAATCTGGCTGTAAAGCCAGTATTGCCTAATGACATATACCTTTAGACACACCTTTTACCAGCAAAAGTACAGAGTCTCCACTGGTCTCTCTGACATCAGGCTTTTTGTTTCCACATACCTCCCCGTTCCTCTACTCCACAGCCAGTGTTCCACAGCAATGGTAAAATGTTGAAGTTCTCCCCTGTTTAAAAACCTTCATTGTCACTGTACAAGATTCTTAGCATGGGATTGAAACGCCCCACCTGGCTCCCCAGGCTCCTCCTTCTCCTCCTCACTCTTTGTCTTGCTCAGTTAAAGTCCAGCAGCACGGATTTCCACCTCCCTCGGCCATCCTATCTTCCTCCTGATGATCTTCCTCTTGACGATTGTCTTTCCCTGATGCTTTCACTATGAGAACTTTGACTCCCTGTCATTAAAGTATATGATGGTGTGTGAAAAGTTTCAATCCCCTGATAGTGAGTAATACTGCCAATGTAATAAGTCAGATTAAGCCTAATTATTATGTCCAGGTTTAATGAGCAGAGCAAAGCAACTCCCGGTGATTCTTGGGAAAGGCAGAGGAGAGAGCATGAGAGCATGCTGCAGGTATGGACAAAGTCTTAAGTAACCTGCAGGTGTGGTCTTGAACAACCCTGGGGAGGGGCTGAATCTTGGAGGGCTTTCTTAGGGGCAGAGTCTGGGGAGAGAGAGAGGTAGGGCTTCCATCTAATCATTCCAGACTCCTTGAGTATATGGCACTGGCAGGGTTTCTACCTAAACAGTGTGTTCATTCTCCATTATGTGTTACTCAAGTACAGGTTCGTCTTTGTATCCCCTGTCTCAGCTGCTCATTGTATGCTTAGTAAATGACTGAGCAAATGAAAATCCATTTTTATTACTTTAACAATACATTAGCAATATTTTGCCAAGTAGTCATGTGAGGCAAATGTAAACAAATCACACAAAGGAAGTATTAGTGGGAGAAAATGTCACTAGCAATCAAGACGCTAAGTGAGAGATCAACATATGAGCCATCCTAGGTGTGTTTCACATTCAGTGATAATTATCATCTAAGATTCTTCATTGCCTCATCTACATTGTGGTTTATGGAAGCTAGCTGCTTATCCAGTTACATTCACAGAAGAGGAAGGTATCTCTCTCTAACTATGGAGGCTGAGCCTAGCTCTGAGCCTCATTGACAACCACCACATAGACACGGGTTGAGGATCCCATGAAAATAGTGGTTCCTATTCAGCAGTATTGCAGCAATTTCTAAGACTCTTATTCTAGTAAGCTCTCATCTAATATTAATACTTCTAGTTCTCAGACTTCCCTTTGTGTGACAAGGAGGATATTTAGATAAGGGTCTCATGATTCTTCCCATCTCACCTTCTGGTAGGAAACATCAAAGGTCAACAAACTCTACTGTGATGACCTTTTGTAAACAGATAGGGCAGAATTTCTGAAGATGGTGGCATTTCCCTTGGAAGATAGTCCTGTACAACAGACATCTTCATTGTTCATCTGTATCCGTGGGATACAGTCTTTCTTGTGTTCTCATGGGTTCTCAAAAGAATGGCTTTCTTCTTCCTCACTAAGTAATATGCCTCTATGAATTTTCTACAGTGCTTCTTTGTTTGTCATGAATTGCCTTAATTTGTGTTTCTATCAAAAGACTTATTTCTTCATCCATTCTCAATAGCTTTTTTGGGTGTAGCAGTCCTGGTAGACAATAAGTTACTTTCAGGAACAGAAATATATCCTTTAATGCTTTTCTGGCATTTAGAATTTCTGATGAAATACATGAAGTAATTCTGCCTGGTATCTGAAGATATTCTGAATGGGTAGATATTCCATTACCTGAAGATATTCTTTTGTATGTGAGTTGGCATTTTTTCTTATTGGTTTTAATATTGTCATAACTTTATATTTTTGACATCTTCAACTGAGGTGAAACATTCGGGCAATGAAGTAAAAGTGTCAATTTCTTTATCTTCATCATGACAGTGGGTATGAGTGCATTGCCAATGTTCATAGTCCACTTGCTACATGTATTTTATTGGCTTTATTTATTTTCTTGCTTCATTTCTCTACTCATAGTTTACCTCACATGTTAATATTTTCATTCAAATTTGTGATTCAGGTTGGGTTTCTGGAGTAACTGGAATTTCCTAGAAAGCAGACCATTGGAGAAATCTATAACAGTAGCATTATCTGGCAGTTAACAAAATTTTCCATTGCTAAAGGGAAATCATGATGAATATGTACAGCACAATATCATGTTGAGAGGTTCCCTACAGTGGACTGAGAAGAAACAACAGCTACACACAGTTCCAGCACATGCTTATGAGAAAGAGAATAAACAGCTTAAATTAGTTCAGCTTCTTTTTAATCTAAAAAACAGGCTATATCACCCCAATATTTTCCTAGAGAATGCTGTGAAAGATGGAAGGCCCTTACTGCGCTCTGAAGACTCATCTTCAGCCAAAAGGCAGAAACTGCTGGAAATCAGGGTATATGTTCAACCATGTGGATGTCAGAAGTTAAGAAGAACTTGAACTAATTACTATGGCTGGTATCCTATACTGAATTTAGGGTTTGGATAAGGAAAATGGGGAACATGAACTACAGGAAGGAGGTGTTTGTAAGGGAGCTTCTAGAATGCTCCAAGGCATCTGGGTCAGAAGAAGACCCCATGCTCTTTGCTTGAGAAGAGCAAGCAGACTTCCTCTGCTCAGAAGGTATTAAAAAGTCTAATGCTAGCTGGGCGGTGGTGGTGCACACCTTTAATTCCAGCACTCAGGAGGCAGAGGCAGGTGGATCTCTGTGAGTTCAAGGCCAGCCTGTGCTACAGAGTGAGTTTCAGGAAAGGCTCCAAAGCTATACAGAGAAACCCAGTCTCAAAAATACAAAGAAAAAAACAGCCTAATGCTTAGAGTCACCAGATGACTTTGCTCTCTCCAATAGGAAATAATTAAATAAAATTCATTGTGACTAGACAACTTCAGTGTCTCATGTCATTGACTATATCTAGCTTACTGGAGCCAGTTCTGACAACACACATTGTGGAACCTTAGCTATTTTGAAATGTTTCCACAACAGCTTTCTCAATCAACATCTCCAGATCTTTACAGATCCCAGACAGCCTTGCAGAGATTCCACCAAGGCCAACTGTTCCCAAAATAAATTTTGCCTCTGGAGATATATTTGTTTATTTTGCCTAATTCTGTTTACTAATAGTACCAAGACGATGGTGTATATTTTACTTTACCAAAAGAAAAGGCAGTGATACCAAGCTGTGCTACTATTTTTCCATGCTAATTTTTGGAGACAGTTTTCATATAGGTATTGTTAGCAGAGCAGTCAAAATTATTAATTGCTAAAACTGATCTTTGGATACATTCCTTTTTAATATTTTATGAGAAATTAGAAAATGTTCATTAAGTTTTACAATATACCGAAGTTACCACAAGGAAAATTCCTTCTGAAATCATTTCCTTTAAAGCTGAACATGACCTTTTAGTGAAACAAATTTTTCCTTAAAGTAACAACCCAAAGACAGATGGGAGCTTTATGGACTTAGCTGTGTGACAATTGTTTTCTCAAAAGTCAACAAAGTGAGCTCTCCATTTCAAGGAAAGAAAAAAAATGACAATGTTTTTTCTAGTAATAACTTGAGGTTTTAATTAAAAATGAAATTGTGATGGGTTTGTCTTCTACGCTTTGAGTTTGATCACATCCCAATATTGAAATACTTTCTACAGTGAGCTTATGTATCTTAATCCAAATAATATGACTGAGTAAATATCGGCAGGGGAACTGCATCAACATTTTCAAGTTCTGCTTCACTCAGTGTGCTGAAGTGCTCTCTACGTGGCTACCACCTTATGGTTTAAAAGAATTTATTTTCAATTTAAAAAACAAAGAAATATTTTATAGTCAAATTTCAATACACAATCTGATGTTATCTTTCCCCAATATACTCCAAACAATGTATTTTAAAATAAAGTATTTGTCTAAAAGGAAAAAAAAATGACTGAAGGTGGCTGCAGAACTGATTGATAGATAGTACTGGATTTTAATGTGACATAAATTCCTAGAATTTACTTCAGCTCTCCTACTACAGCTCTCCTACTACAGCTCTACTACACTTGCCAAGTTTTAGTGCAGTGTAAAAGAATGGCCACAACTACCTGAAAAGATACCTTTCCAACTACTTGTTTTGTGCAGCTGGATTTTCTGCATGCACTTCCATCAAAATGACATGTATTTCAGGTGAATTCCTAAACAGAAAGGATACCAGCCTTCCACTGAGTCACGTTTGAAGAATACTGTGAAGAATTACACAGCATACAACATCCCTGTTCTCACTAGTGTTTAAGCATATGTTACACTTAATTAATATATATTACACATTGGTCTGTAGTGGGATTTTGCTATTTTAATACCAATTAAAACAGTGTCTTAGTTAGTTTTTGTTTGTTTGTTTGTTGTTGTTTTTTTTTTGTTTTTGAGACAGGGTTTCTCTGTGTAGTTTCGGTGCCTGTCCTGGATCTCACTCTATAGACCAGGCTGGCCTGGAACTCACAGAGATCCCATCCGCCTGGCTCTGCCTCCTGAGTGCTGGGATTAAAGCATGTGCTACCACCACCCGGCCTTTAGTTAGGTTTTCTATTGCTGTGAAGAGACACCATGACCACGGCAAAACTTTTATAAAGAAAACATGTAATTGAGGTGGCTCACTTACAGTTTCAGAGGTTCAGTCCATTATGATGACAGAGAGCATAGCGGCACGCAGGCAGAGGTGGTGCTGGAGCTGAGAGTACTAAATCTTGCAGGCAACAGGAAGTTGACTGAGACACTGGGCAGCATCCTGAGCTTAGGAAACCTCAAAGCCCGCCCCCACAGTGGTGACACACCTCCTCCAATAAGGCCACACCCACTCCAACAAAACCACACCCCCTGTAGTGCCACTCCCTGTGAGATAACTACCACACCCAGTTTAATTCTTAATATGGTATATATTGGCATCTAAATAGAAGTGAAAGTTCTTCAGAATTCTCTGATAGGGTCACAAAGAGGTCTTAAGATCCAAGTACTAGAGAGCTACTGTCATATTTTTCTCTTTTATTGAAAATAGATTTTTTTCCTCACATGATATATTCTGATTATAGTTTCCCTGCCCTCCACTCCTCCCAGTTCCTCCTCACATCCCCTTCCATCCAGATCCACCCTATTTCTGTCTCTTATTAGAAAACAAACAGGCTTCTAAGGGATAATAATAAAATATAATTAGATAAAACAAAGACTAACACATTGGAATAGCACAAAGCAAACAAACATAAGGAAAAGAGTCCAAGAACAAGCACAAGAGACAGATATAGATGCAGGGACCTGCTCATTCATACATTCAGAAACTCCCCACCCCAAACCACTAAACTGGAAGCTATAATATATACACAATGGACCTGTAGAGTAAAAATAAAGAAGAAAAAGATATATATATATACATATGTGTGTGTGTGTGTGTGTGTGTGTGTGTGTGTGTGTAATAAAAATAAGATAGAATTTCATGAAGAAAACGTAGAAGGAGGAGGAGGAGAAAGAAAAGCCCTGACATGACATTATAAGACAAAGAGTCTTGAAACATGCTGTTGAGTTCCCTTTCCATTGACCATCTGCAATTGGGCATGCAGCCTATCCTTAAGAGTACTTTGATTCTTCAGTGAGCATCTCTTGGAGAAAACTAAATTTCATTTGCAGGTGGATATCCATTGAAGATTGCCCCTGTGTTAGGGATGGGGACATGAATCCACATCTCCTTTCTGCTCTAGGATCCCATTTGGTGGAGACCCATTGAGGCTCTGTGCGTGATGCCTCACTCTCTGTGAGTTCGTATGTGCATGGATCCTGGTGATTTAGAGGGCCTTGTTTTCTTAGTGTCCTCCATCCCCTCTGGCTCTTACATTCTTTCCACCTGCTCTTCTGCAAGGTTCCAGGAGCCCTAAGAGTAGGGATTTGATGGAGATACCCCAATTAGGGCTGAGTATTCCAAGGTCACTCACTCTCCGCAGGTATGACTGTGGGTTTCTGTATTTGTCCCCGACTGCTATAGGAGTTAGCTTCTCTGATGAGGGCTGAGCAAGTAAGCAAGGAACTGATCTATAAGTATAGCAGAATATCATTAGAAGTTATTTTATTAAAACTTTTTTCATTTTGTTTTGTTTTATTCTATTTTTTGAACAGTAGTATTTGGTTTTACCCTAGGTCCCTGGGTTATCTAGTCTTAGTTTCTTGGTAACATAAGCAGTATCAGGTATGAGTTGAATTTTTTGGAGTGGATCTTAAGTCAAATCCCACAAGCTTTGTGCCACCACTGTCCTACCATATCTTGCAGGAAAGACACCATTGTAGATAAAATATGTTTACATTTCTTCTTGCAGAGTACCTTCCTATACCAGAGATGATAGCATATAAGAGTGAAGGCTCAATGTAGGCACCCAGCTCAACTTCTCTGTATTCAATGAGTTGTATAGGTGTTGTCATCAGGAATGGATCCTTGCAGTCAGTTTGTGGAGAGTAGCCTATAGTCTTGGCAAAATCCTGGGTTCTTGGGGGGGTCCCCATGGGGACTCGATTAAATGTAATCTAGTCCTGGTACCAGGAGCTTCATTTGGTGACAAGAGATGGCCAGTTGATTCTCTGTCTCCCCCATTATTTGGCAATTTCATTTAGACCACCTTCATATATGTATATATATAGATAGATATAGATATAGATGATATAGATATAGATATAGATAGAGATAGAGATAGAGATAGAGATAGAGATAGAGATAGAGATAGATATAGATATGTTAGGAAGCTCCTACTGTATTAGTTTCCATACTACCCCTCAACTGTCCCTTAATTTTAACTATCTCTACCTATATTCTCTCCCTCATTCCCTATTCCCTCCCCTTCTCACTTGATCCTCAAGTTTCAGTCACCCTCATCCTTCCATAACCACCCATTCTATTTCCCTTCTCTAGGGAAATCAATCTACACACACACACACACACACACACACACACACACACACACACACACACACATATGTATATGTATGTATGTATATATGTATGTATGAATGTATGTATGTATCCCTTACCCTATGCCTAACCTCTGTGGGTCTATGGGTTATAGCTTAGTTATAATTGATTTAGCAGCTAATATCCACAGTGAATATAGACCATATTTGTCTTTCTAGGTCTGGGATACCTCACTCAGGATGATTATTTCTAATTCTATCAATTTATCCCACCAGAAATAGATGAGTGTTCTGTTTACTCCACATCATCACCTGAAAGAGCTTCACTTGTTTGATCTTAGCCATTCTTACAGGTGTAAGATGAAATCTCAAAGTAGTTTTGGTTTCTGTTTCTCTAATGACTAGGGATGCTGGATATTTCTTTAAGTGTTTCTCAATCATTTGAGTTTCCCCTTTTGAGACTTCTGTTTATATCTGCACTCCATTTTTAATAGGGTTATTTGTTGTTGGGTTTTTTTTTTTTGGTTATTTATAGATTTTGGACATTAGCCTTCTATTGGATGTGGAGGTGGCAAAAATCTTTTCCCATTCTATAGGCTCCTGCTTTGTCCAAATGATGGCATCCTTTGCCATACAGAAGCTTTCCAGTTTCATGGGGTCCTATTTACTAATTGTTGATCTTAGTGCCTGTGCTAATGGTATTCTGTTCAGAAAGTCTTTTCCCATTCCAATGAATTCAATGCTATTCCCCAGTTTCTCTTCTATAAGGGTCAATAAATCTGATATTATGTGGTGGTCTTTGATCCATCTGAAGTTGAGTTTGTGTAGGGTGAAAAGTATGGATCTATTTGGATTCTTCTACATGAAGCTGTCCAGTTTGACCATCACTATTTGCTGAAGATGCTCTTTTTTTTCAGTGCATGTTTCTGGATTCATTACCAAACATTAGGCATTCATGTGTGTGTGGATTTATGTCTTGGTCTTCAACTTGATTCCATTGATCAGTGTGTCATTTTTTTGTGCCAATACCACAAAAAAGGTTGTGGTGTTTTGTTTTGTTTAATGTAGGTTTAAAGTACAACTTATAATCAGGAATGGTGATACCTCTAGCAGTTTTTACTATTCAGGATTGTTTTAGCTATCCTAGGTTTTTTTGTTTTTACACATGAAGTTGAAAATTGTCCTTTCAAGATCTGTGTTAGAAGTTTGATGGAGATTGCATTGAACCTGTAGGTTGCTTTTGATAGGATACTATACTAATACTACTAATCTATGAGCATTGGAAATCTTTCCATCTTCTGATACCTTCTTCAACTTCTTTCTTCAATGTTTTAGGTTTTATCATGCAAGATTTTTATATTATTTGAGGCTATTGTGAAAAGTGAAGTTTCTCTGATTTCTTTCTCACTCTACTTGTATATTGGTATATACGAAGGCTATTAATTTTGCGAGCTGATTTTGTATCCAGCTACTTTCCTGAAAGTGTTTATCAGCTGCAGGAGTTTCCCAGTGGAATGTTTAGGGTCACATATATATACTATCATATCACCAGCAAATAAAAATACTTTGACCTCTTCCTTTCCTATATGTATCCCCTTGATCTTCTTCAATTGTCTTATTGAGCCTGCTAAGGCTTCGAGTACTATATTAAAGAGGTATGGAAAGAATGGGCAACTTGTCATGTTCCTAATTTTAATGAAATTGCTTTGAGTTTCTCTCCATTTAAGATTGATGTTGGCTATGAGCTTGCTATAAACTGTCTTTATTATGTTGAGTTACATCCCTTGTATCCCTAGTCCCTCTAGGACTTTTATCATTAATGAGTGTTGGATTTTGTCAAAGCCTTGCCTGTGGCCATGTCAGAGGAACAGAAGGCAATTGACTTCAGGGAATTGGCCCACCAGGAAACAAAACCCTGATGGATGAATCTCGGATAAGCAAGACCTGAGAAGCTTGGCCCTAGAATGTGTCTTGCTACTGCTGTGCCTTTGCATCTTTGCCACTACCATTTGTCTTTGGCATCTGGTATGGTATGAATGGGCATAGGGAGATCCCCACTGCCCTTTATGCAGTGTGATCATCTCATGGAAATATCCCGTTTTACTGGGTATTTTTACCTATGGATTATTATGAAGATGATTTCTTCTCAAGATGTACTGTTCAATTGATAATAATAATGTTAGTTTAAATACAAGGAAGTGACAAACAGCTAAAACACATGAGTTTCTATTGAGGAACTGTATAGACTATAGCTTAGGTTAATGCTTAAGAAAAAAAATGAGTCCCAGTAGCCCAGCTAGCTTAAATTCTTTTAATCTCAATGTTGGGAAATGTATTCACAGGTTTCAGAGCGTATCATAGCTGAAACAAAGCTTTGAAAATAACTTAAAGTTAGACAAAGATGTTTTTGTCAAATAGCTTTGAGGTGAAAAATCCAAGAAGACAATCGAAAGTTTTAGAAAGGCATGTAGCTGAGTGAGGGACTCGTTAAGGTCAGCGAACAAAATGAAGCAGACCAATTATTATTAGCTGACATGCCGTTCTTGCTAGGATTGGTTAGTGATCAAAAATGATGATTAATGCACGCCTTTAATCCCAGCACTCGGGAGGCAGAGGCAGGCGGATCTCTGTGAGTTCGAGGCCAGCCTGGTCTCCAAAGCGAGTTCCAGGAAAAGCGCAAAGCTACACAGAGAAACCCTGTCTCGAAAAAAACAAACAAAAAAAAAATGATGATTAATTTCTGCCCTCAACTTCCTGATATAAAAAAATTGTTCCTTTTCTTATATAAACGTTTAGATTTATGATTTTTCTAAGATTTTTGTATAAGATTACCTTTTGAGATAAATAACAAAATGATTGGTCCTTTCTTTGTAACTGCAAAATGCAGTGTGCCAGCAAGAGAACTGGCTGAGAAAAATACCTTGCTTGCTCATACTCTGTTAATCTATAACTACTTGCTTGGACATGAATGTATGTAGGTTCCTGCTGACAACTTGCTTTTTACCTGTAATACATAAAATATTTAATCATGTAAATATGGAAAGCATGCTGTTTTTTACTTGTATTCATTGTTATCATTCACTTGAAAAGTAGGGGTAACCAAATTGTAATTTTTATATTGTTTGGAAGATTTTGCTGCGGTATATAGGCTGTAAGGAAAAAATAAAGTTAGTTAGAGGAGAACATCAAGAATGAGGGAAGGAAAACACCAGGAAAGATGTAGAGGAAAAATAAAGAAATGGAAGAATAAAAAAAAGAAGTCAGAAGGAACTCATCCTTTTTATCCCTCAGATAAAAAAGTCTTAGTTCACTGACTCCCTTGGATCCCCATCAAGCCCTGCACTATAGGAGGCTGGGCCTCAGGGCACCAGTAAGGCCTTTTCTGGATTTAATGAGATGACCATGTGGTTTTTCTTTGGGATAAAGCTTACTTTATCATGGTGGATGATCTTTTTGATGTGCTCTTGGATTCAATTTGCAAATATTTTATTGAATATTTTTGCATCTATGTTCATAAGGAAAATTGGTCTGTAATTCTCTTTCTTTGCTGGGTCTTTATGTAGTTGGGGTAATAGGGCAACTATGGTATTGTAAAACAAGTTTGACAATGTTCCTTTTGTTTTTATTTTGTGGAATAATTTGAAGAATATTGGCATTAACTCTTCTTTGAATGTCTGGTAGAATTCTGCCCTAAAACCATTTATCTGGCCCTGGTGGGTCTTGTTTGTTTGTCTTGTTTTGTTGGTAGACTTTCAACTACAGTTTCTATTTCACTAGGGGTTACACATCTGTTTAAATTGCTTGTTTGTTCTTGATTTGACTTTGGTGAGTGGTATATACAAAGAAAATAATCTATTTAGTTTAGATTTTCAATTTGGTGGACTATAGACTTTTAAAGTATGTTTTTATGAATCTCTGGATTTCCTCAATATCTGTTGTTGCGTGCCCCCCTTTCTTCTCTAATTTTGTTAATTTGGATATTCTCACCCTGCCTTTTAGTTAATTTGGATAAGGGTTTGTCAAACTTACTGGTTTTCTCAAAGAACCAACTCTTTGTTTCTTGATTCTTTTTACTGATTTTTGTTTGTTTGCGTGTTTCTGTTTTATTGATTTCAGCCCTGAGTTTGATTCTTACCATCTATTTCTTTAGGGTATGATTTCTTCTTTTTGTTCTAGAGTTTTCAGTATACTATTAAGTTACTAGTATGAGATCTTTCCAAACTTTTTATATAGGCACGTATTGGTATGAATTTGCCTCTTTTAACTCCCTTCATTGTGTCCCATAAGTTTGGTTATGTTGTATATTCATTTTCATTCAATTCTAGAAAGTCTTTAATTTCTTTCTTAATTTTTGTCTTAACCAATTTCTCATCTAGTAGTAAGATGTTTAGTTTCTATGGTCTGTAAACTTTCTGTTGTTTCTGTTATTGATATCCAGCTTTAATCCATGGTGATGAGACAGGATGTATGATATTACTTTATTTTATTGTATATGTTGATACTTGATTTGTGTTCAAGAATGTGATCAATTTTGAAGAAAGTTCCATGAGGTTCTGAGAAGATATATTCTTTTGTGTTTAGACAAAATGTTCTATAAACATCTGTTAGGGCCATTTGGTTTATAACATGAGTTACTTAAGCATTCCTCTGTTTCATTTTTGTCTGGATGATCTATTTATTAGAGAAAGTGGGGTCACCCACTGTCAGCATGTGAGGGTCAGTACGTGATTTAAGCTGTAGTAACGTTTCTTTTTTTTTTTTTTTCTTTTTTTTTTTTTTTTTTTCCGAGACAGGGTTTCTCTGTGTAGCTTTGCGCCTTTCCTGGGACTCGCTTGGTAGCCCAGGCTGGCCTCGAACTCACAGAGATCCACCTGGCTCTGCCTCCCGAGTGCTGGGATTAAAGGCGTGCGCCAGTTTCGTTTATGAACTTCTGTTTGTAGCTAGAGTTTTCCTGCCTGGCCCACAGTCAGGACAAATCTCTCTCACCTGCCAGTCCCATAGCCTCTCAGACCTGACCAAGTAAACACAGAGACTTATATTGGTTACAAACTGTATGTCCGTGGCAGGCTTTTTGCTAACTGTTCTTACAGCTTAAATTAATCCATTTCCATTAATCTATACCTTGCCACATGGCTCGTGGCTTACCGGCATCTTCACATGCTGTTTGTCATCGTGGCGGCTGGCAGTGTCTCCCTGACTCAGTCTTCCACTTCCCAGCTTTATTCTCCTCCTTGTCCCGCCTATACTTCCTGCCTGGCCAATGGCCAATCAGTGATTTATTTATTGACCAATCAGCAACACACTTGACATACAGACCATCCCACAGCATCTGTTCCCTTGCATTTTGTGCATTAATACTAGGCCCTCTGGATACGGAAGACGGCTGTTTGGCTTGAACTGTTTGGGGAGCACCCAGGCAGGGGGATCGGGATCTGTCCCTGGTCTATGGACAGACTTCTGGGAATTGGGTGCCTGAGGTGTGATGCCTTGCACAGCTTTGGTGCAGTGGGAAGGGGCTTGGACCTGCCTAGGCTCAGTGTGCTTGGCTCTGCTGACTCCCCATGGGAGACCTCAATTTGGGGGATGTGGGGATGCGGGGTGGCTTGGGAAAGAGGGCTAGGGGGTGGGAGGAGGGAGGAGGGGGGATCTGTGGATAGTATGTGGAGTGAGTAGAAAATTTCTTAATAAAGAAAAATCAAATAAAATAAAAAAAAACATATCAACATGGAAAAAAAAGTCTCAAAATATCCACTTGGTAGATATTTCCTTTGATGAGTATGCAGTGTCCTGCCCTGTCTCTTCTAATTAATTTTGGTTTGAAGTCTATTTTGTCAGATATTAAAATGGATTTACCTGCTTGCTTCTTAATTATTTTTCTTGGAATGTGTTTTTCCATTCTTTTACCCTGAGTTGATGTCTATTCTTGATGTTAAGGTATATTTATTGGAAACACCAGAAGGATGGATCTTGTTTTCTGGTCAATTCTATTAGCATGTTTCTTTTTATTGGAAGAACTGAGACCATTGATGTTGAGAGACATCAATGAGCAATGTTTGCTGATTTCTGTTGTTTTGTTATTGGTTAGTTGTTGTTGTTGTTGTTGTGGTGGTGGTGGTGGTGGTAGTGGTGGTGGTGGTTTGTGTGTTCCCCTTTTGATTTTCTGATGTGGAATTATTTATTCTTTGTGTTTTCCTAAACATGTTTAACCTCTAGATTGGACTCTTCCCTTCTAATGCCTTCTATAGGGCTAGATTTGTAGATAGATATTGCTTAAATTTTTTCTATGAAATGTATCTTATTTTCTCCATCTATTGTAATCAAGAGTTTTTCTGGGTATGGTATTTTGGGATGGCATCTGTGGTCCCTTAGAGTTTGTATAACAACTAACTAGGCCCTTCTGTCATTTGGAGTCTCCATTGAGAAGTGTTTTGTTGAATAGGTCTGCTTTTATATGTCACTAGGTTTTTCCCCCTTACAGTTTTTAATATTCTTTCTTTGTTCTGTACTTTCAGTGTTTTGATTATTATGTGCCAAGGGGAATTTCTTTTCTGGTTCATCCTACTTGGTGTTCTGTATGCTTCTTGTACCTTGATAGGCTTCTCTTCCTTTAGGTTAAGGAAGTTTTCATCTAGAATTTTGTTGAGAGTGTTTTCTGTCTTTGACCTGATTTTCTTATTATTATTATTATTATATTTGATCTTTTATACTGTCCTAGATTTCCAGGATGTTTTGTGCCAGGATTTTTTAGGTTTAATATTTTCTTTGACTGAGATATTCATTTCTTCTATCAGAGCTTCAGTGCCTGGGATTCTCTTTTCCATCTCTTGTATTCTGTTGATGAGGCTTACCTATGAGGTTCCTATTGGAGTTCCTGAATTTTTAATTTCCAGATTTCCCACAATTTGGGTTTTCTTTATTGATTATATTTTCACTTTCAGGTCTGGAACTATTTTATTCATTTCCTTCCACTCTTTGTTTATGTTTTTCATAGATTTCATTAAGGGGTATTTTTAAATGAAGCAAAAGATACAGATTTGCATTAGTAGATACAAGAAGGAGCAAAAAATATCAGGTAAAATGAAGCAACCATAGAAAACCAAAAAATCGCCAGCTGACTGTGGGTACTAGAAGGACCCAGAGGACAATGTGCTCACTAAATCACTAGGGAGGGCCCAACACAGGGAGACAACTGATCACTTGTATCTGGAACAGCACAGTCCATATTATGACCTTAATAATCAGGGGGAAAGGTGGTCATTACAGTGATGAGATGTATGAATGATATGGCCACTAGGGGTCCTGACTCTCAAGGATCTTCCTTGTGGCTAAGAGACTACAAAATCTACAGGAGAAAAGCTGTGAGAAGTCTGATCATAGTATTGACTGATTCATGCAAATTAAAAAGTTTTGAAATAGAATATAGAAGGTTAGTATCAATTGATATAATGTAAAATAAACCCATTTTCCATATTTTCACTGGTTCTCAAGTGCAGAGCTCACTAATGAAGGGGGAATACATATGTAGAAAACATCCCACCAAACTATACTCAAAAGGACCTAGACCCACTTACTCATGAAACAGTGGATAAACAGAATGTTCTTTTCTTCTGAGGGCTAGTGATCACAACACACAAGATATAAGGACACCAGAGATCCCACAATGCTAAGCCTTGTTCAATTAGATGGATGTAGAATAAAAAAATATGTGATTAAATGGTATTCTGGGCTCGGTGTATTTATGTTTACCTACTGGATCATCACTCTATGTTCACTTCCCCTGTCCCTGAATGAGATAAATATAACTTTGGAACTAAGAACAACCTCTAGTTCATTTCCCAGTGTGTAGGTCAAGAGCCTTTATAACAAAATGGGCTGGATTGAAGTAATTGAAATTTCACCTCCCTTGTAAACATACTAAAGTATACTCCATATCACAGTCCACCTGTAGCTGTAGATAATGGTGCAATCCTTGAAGAATTAAAGGATATCAGGATGGTGGTCTGTATCATATCCTGCTTAATTTATTAGTATGGCCCTGCACCAAACAGACTGGTATGGCAGATGGTGATAGACTGTAGTAAATTTAACAAATGATCACCCTGATTATAGATGCTGTATTGAAAAAAGTGTCTTTGCTAGAGCAGTTCCTTTCATTTTTAGGAACTACTGGTTTCCTCAATGCATTCATTTTGATATCCATCTGAAAGGAGACTCAAAATTATGTTGTATAAACCGGAATTAAATAAAAATACATTTTCACTGTCTTTTTCCTCCTCCTTTCCACTGCAATGTAAAACAAGGGAAATTAAATAACCTCAGTACTTTTCAGGTCATTACAAAAGCCCTGAATATTGATGGCACTCAAAATAAGCCCTAGCAGCATTGTAATGGCATATACATTATGTGATCTGCTAAGGTCCAAGCAAACAAGAAGATAGAAAGTAATTTCTAAGAGATTCAAGAAGATTGATGAGTGTTTAAAAGTTTTTTAAAAGTAATTCGAATATGCCATTCTGATCTCCTTTAAGAGATCTGACTTTAGGTAGCCCAGTGGACTAATATCTCAGCTACAACCTTTTTGTTTGTTCCACCAGCACATCTGAGCCAAGGCCATGCTCCCCCACATTGTCCCTAGATAGTCACTGAGCACTATGGAAGCACAAGTGCCAGAACACTCCTACACAGTGTACTCTGACTGCTCCCATAGGTTACTTTGAGTCATAACCTCAAGTCAAGACAAAGCTTTCTAGGTATGTGCCTCGGTCTTAGAGTCCTGCCTAATGCCCATTTTCTTCTGGTGTCCCAAGTATCACAGATGCATCACAGCCTGCGGGCCATACCTACACTAGTGTCACCCTAACAAATCTTTTACATCTTTAACAGCACCTTAAATGTCTACCTTTCATAGACCCTGAGATGACATGTAATCCAGAGGCTTGAGACATACTCAGACATTGCTTCAACATAAATTATTGCAACTTGTACCTACTATGAAAGTCTTCTACATTTTGAAGACTTTTTTCTTCTTTGACAGAGTATTTACCACACATGGGATGTTTTTTTAACTCACATCAAGTGCAATAGAAGGCTGCCAATTTTCAGTGTAGCCCACACAAACACTGAGTGACCATCTGCCAAGTATTTGTCACAATCTCGGCACTTTCATGTCTGGAATGTATTAATATTGAATAACAGCCCATCACATATTCACAACAGGATATTCAGAGTTCTAGGGAAGCAAATGTTATTAAAAGAGGTGCTCTGAGGTTGTGGAATAGCATCTTCCAGGCACAGTGTTTTCTCTTGAAATCAGAACAACTGGTTACTGATTACCCAGATAAAGAGTCTCACATGATTGACCCATTGATATCATAGAGGCACCAGAAGACACATGGGACAGACAAGGTGCTCTACAAAGAGTTCAAATGGTACTTTGGAGAGATGAGTGGCACATCAGGCACAGTATGAGACTATAGGAAAGGTTTCTTGTGAACTCTCTGCTCCAAAGATAGGTGAGAAGCTAAGAATCATGGAGAAGAAGAGATCAGCTGCCCACACTCTTGCAAGCAGCTCCTCATTCATGTTCCTGTAACCCAAATTAATCCCATTGGTACTCCATGCTGAACCTTGGTAGAATCTCTTATTTTGTCTGCCATTGGTGACCTATTAATGGTGAACAACCATCTATTCATGTATCTCAAAAGGAAATTTAAACAACACCCAGATACAGGTGTCCTTCACTTTCATTGCTGGAGCATTTACTTAGCTGACATTTATAGTGCCATTGGGTTTTACTTGTGGCTAGTAGATACACAAAGAAAGAGCATACCTCAGGTCCATCAATGATATGGCTCTATCTACTGGTATCAGACTGCAGAAAATCAGACTGCAGTTTCACTCAGGAGGGTATCAAAGTGTGAGGATCTAAAGAGAGAATGCCAGGAAGAGCAAAGACTATAATTTCTGGAGATAGGAAGGTCAATATGAGGAAGCATGAGTTGTGAGTACACATTTTGGGGTTGCTGATCACCAGTCAATGTAGAAAAAGTACAAAGGATCAACAGATAGAGGTCACACCACACAGCTTTGATCACTTACTCCAGGGCTTACACACTGGGTCCACGGATAGAATGGTAAAGGCAGTAAAAATAAGGGTTATTCTTGGCTTTCTCGGTGTGTGTTCCATCAAGGAAAGATATTCTGAACATTGTCACCTCTGAGTATCCAACCTGGAAGCAGTAAGATCTATCAGAATCTATCAGTCTGGCGCCATTCTTGGAGAACACTTAGTCACTTGATGGTGTCAGGTGCAACGATTTATACTTCTTGCATGTGGCATGTGTTCTGTGGATTTAACATTCCACATCACAACTATCTGAGGGCTCACATGCTTTCTTATTTTTTAATAATGGAATCTCATACAAGAGTGTTTGCAGAAAGGGGATAGATAGATAGGTAGATAGATAGATAGATAGATAGATAGATAGATAGATAGATAGAGATATAGGTATAGATATATATCATTAACTGCCCTGTCCCAGGATATGTCTTTCATAAATCACGTCTGCAGGGCTGATAAAACTTTAGAGTTGCTGTTTATGACTCACTGGAAGCATGATTTTGGGTACTAGAAAGCCTAGTTTGTGGTGGCTCTTTGTCATACCTAACATATGGAATCAGGGGTGAGGAAGGAGGGAACAGAAAGATATAGAATCAGTCTAGGTGTCCATCAACAAATGAATGCATAAAGAAAATGTAGCTTAGGCACACAACGGAAAATTGCTCATCCATTAAGGGGCCTGAAATCCTCTCTTCTGCAGTGCATTGAGATGGAGTTGGAGGGCATTGTATCAAGGGAGGTGAGCCATACACAGGAATACAGATGCTGAAGGTTCTTTTCCATATCTAGAAGTTAAAGTAAGAGGACAAGGGAGAGGGGCAGTGTCTACTGGACATGGGGGGAGGGGCAGTGCCTAGTGGACACTGGGGATGGTGCACAAAAAGATCAGCTGGATTTATCAAATTTATTACTGCCAGGCTCACAGTAAGTATTCAAGTGAATATCTTTCTTCCCAAATGGACTACCTGACAATAATTAAGTGTTGTCTTATTTTTTAATTCTATTTATTTATTTATTTATTTATTTATTTATTTATTTATTTATTTATTTATTTATTTATTGTGTCTCCTTTTCCCACCTTTATTTCACCCAAGTCTCCAGGATGTGTAATGGTGCTGCTAAATAGGTTTGTCTTTCTCCTCCTTGTAAAAAAAAAGCCTTTACAGACATAGCCAGACTCCACAATTCTCTAGGCAAAATTACCCACCACACTTTTCCAACCTCTCAGATTTCATTTCTCATCTAAATGATATATACCCATATCTTACCACAAATGTCACTTTTGCTAAAAGTGCTGCTGAAAGTGAATCTAGTTTTATTTTGTTGTTTTCTGGTTTGCTCTTTATGATCCATAACTGTCTTTCCATGCTCTACACCAAAAACCCATTATTTCTCTTCTGGCCATAAGTACCACTTTAGTTTCAGACTGTCTGAATTATATTATATATATATATATATATATATATATATATATATAAATATATATATGTTAATTATAACAGCTTATAATTAAATCTTTCTGAGATATCTAACCTATATGATTGGTCTACTTACCTTTACCAACACTAATGATATGCCTTCTTATGTACAATGCTAACCTTCTCACTTTTTTTGGTAACTGCAAAGAATAAGTAAATATTCAGATTTACACATAAATTTCACAAGCTCGTCAAGTTGTGCCAAAATGCTAATTGAGGCTTCTGCCAGCAACGTATAAGGGTTCTCTTTTTCCACACCCCAACACTTGCTATAGATTTAAAATAATGTCCCATTGAAGTTTTACCTTCCATCTCCCTGAACAGTCGTGTTGAGCACACTATCATGTGTTTGCTCAGCATTTGTATTTCTCTTTGAAGAAATTTCTATTCAGGTTTGTTTGCCAATTACTTTTTGGGTCACTTCACTGATATGCAATTGAATTTATTTTCCAAGTTCACATGGAAGAAAAACACACCATGCAAATGAAATATGTTCTCTCTCTCTCTCTCTCTCTCTCTCTCTCTCTCTCTCTCTCTCTCTCTCTCTCTGTGTGTGTGTGTGTGTGTGTGTATACATACTAAAAACTTCCAAAACACAAAGAATTTATCTAAATCAACCAAATCATCACCTCGTACTTTGTTATTAAGAAAACTGTCAAGTAAAATTGTATACCCTCCAGAAATCGTAAAATAATTTCTATGGATGTTAACCCAGAAAGTTAATAAGTGGTCAATGTAATATTCAAGCTTGCAAAAGACTAATAAAATTTGTCACATAGTGTTCCATCCCAAAGATTCAAAGTAGTCATTTATTTGTGTGAAGATTAAATCATACCACTAGCAATAGAATTTCCAGTCTTGGGAGCTTTTCAAATCACATAAAGAATGTAAATGCTATATGTGGTTTCCGTAAAATTCCAGTCCCAGATGACAACACCGTAGGAGGTTTCGAAATTCACAGTCCTCATTCCCACTCTGCCACATGCTGAAATAGCTGACCTTCCTCCAGAACGTCTGAGAGCTCAAGGATGCTCTTACAGTAAATATCATCAGCCAGGGGGAATGCAAAAACCTTTTTCCAGTTGTAGGTTCAATTAACTTAAGAAATACATCCTGGCCATATGATGAGAGTGATCAATAACTTTTAAGCAGCAGGGAGTTTGGGGCAAGGGTCACCAATATTTGATGGAGTGCATTAGAGCTGCCTAGATGTGATGATCTCAAGCACACTCACTCTCTGTCTCCAACAGGAGGGGGAGGTAGTTCTTGACCTCAGCTATATATCAAGATCACCCAGGGAATTAAAAGCACCAATGCAAATTTCCTACCCCACACTACTTAAAGGTGGCTCTTCGTACAGGGGATAATTTGTATGTGAGAGGACTACATGGTCTATAGCCCTGTAAGGATACATTCTCAGAATCAAGGAAAGACAGTGGGCCAGCAAGAAGTGAACTGACTAATGTGAGGAAATGATTCTGCAAGCTGTGGGAGACAGAACTGATATGCTGGATTAATAATATGTAACAAGTGCTGACTTAGTACGTGGTTGAGGGAGCAGTGAAAACTTATAGGAAAAAGTGCCAGAAAAGATAAAAAAAAAATCCTTGGTGGAATAATAAAGCCTACTGTGATTAATCTATTTTGTTAGAGACTAGCAAAGAAGGAAAACAAGGACAAACATAGAAAGGAAGAGAGGAACATGAAAACAGCTTTACCATGGAGGGGGCCCAGCATTAGGACCACCTGAGAGGAGAGGGGAGAGAGTTAAAAGCTGTTGAAAACAGTGCTTTCTGAGTGACACAATAGCCTCATCTGAAGGAAGTGGTGGAGTGCCTTGAGTGTACTGCCAAGGGAGTAGCTAAGGAGGAAGAGAGGAGAAAACATCATGAACCAAAAACCGGATAGAGCAGAAATAAACACAGATCAAGTCCACGGGATCACCTGTGTACACGCAGAGTGCTCAGAAAATTTGTCTATAGATACCAGACACTCCAAGCTCATAGGATGAGGAAGCTGGGTCATTGCAGAGATTGTGCATTGCCAGAGGCCTGAGAGATCTTTGTCCAAGCCCAGACTGTCTAATTTAGTTCAGAGATAAGCACAGGGTCAAAATTTCCAGGAGGAGTTCTGCCTTCTCCTACACCAGTCTTTATGGATAAGGAGACTTGGGAGGTGGACTAGGGCCCCATTGGCCATTTGCTGAGGAAGATGCTTTCCTAAAGCAGCTGAGATTTCCATCTTAAGAAAGAGCCTTCATCAGTCCTGGAATTAATTTTAACAGAACTGTACATTTGTGAAAAAAGTACTATTTTTAGCTTCAAATGGTCTTTTTGTAGAATCATCTGAGCTTTTTAGCCACCTCAAAATGAAAACCATGTGAACTCAGTCTCTTTTTTCCTTCTGGGTAGCTAGAATTTTCTCCAGTCCTGCCCAGTCCCACGGAGCCACCTCTTTAACATTGACTCAGTTAGGTAACTCCTACCATCCACCCAATGGTTCTCCATACAAATATATCAACCTCACGCCACACTCCTAAAGATTGAGGTCTTCAAAAGCACAGTCTTGCCCCGATCTCCAAAAGTGAGTAATCGAGCATCCTCTAAGTCACACGAAGTGTGTGCTAGCACTTGTGCATGTGCATTTTGCTTGGGAAGAGAGCCCACAGCCTTTGAGAGTCTCGTAGCCTTTTCACCCACTGTCTCACTAGATCTGTCCTGAATAACGTTCGAGATGATGCTTTATGGGAGTGAGAAGGCTCAGCCATTGTTACATCTAGAATGAAGGCTTCCTGGAAGAAAACAGAAGCAAAATAATTAGTTTCGTGGGACCAAGGAACAGGCTCCCTAGAGAATGGTCCCAGCTCCATGGCTCTTAAATTTTGGCTTTCTTGAGTTTTTCATTCACACACACACAAAAAAAATATCTTTCTGACTCCACAGTTGACAAGATTTTTGTCTGTTACTTGACTGAGATAAACATGAGTTCTTTTATTTTATTCTTAATTACTAATACTCAGTCTTATATCACACAACACATAGTAAATCTCCTCTACATATGTCTCCTTATGAACCAAAATCTGATGACACAGAAATAAACACAGATTAACATTCATGGCTTCACCTGTGTAAGGTGACACTAATCAGAAAAGTGGTCTCTCTCTCTCTCTCTCTCTCTCTCTCTCTCTCTCTCTCTCTCTCTCTCTCTCTGTGTGTGTGTGTGTGTGTGTGTGTGTGTGTGTGTGTGTGATGGTACAGATGGTTAAAGAGGCTTCCGCAGAGTTTTAAGAAGTTTATGAGGTGAGCTCATAGAAATGTAAATAAAGTCTGTTTTGATAAGATAAGAAACCCAAAGGAGCTGGAGGAAAGCAGCTTTCTCTCTGGAGTCAGGCTTCTGTGGATCACAGGGTTGAGATGATAGGTTGGTGGGGGCACACACTGGGTGACAGATGACAGCTTGGTCGGGACTGTCAGCATCCCAGTACTAAGCACGTGGCTCTTAATGATGTGCCTGTAAGGAGTCTCATTTTTTCCTTGGTCTGGTGTTTGTGATAAGTTCTTGGGCCTGTTCTGTTTCCCTGATGTGATTTTAATACACTGCGTGTCCATGTACCATCCATTTCCCCTGATAAATACATCAATGATACCCATTCTACTTCCAGTAAGAAGTCATTTATCAGTCTGTGCTGCACAGGTGGGGCTGGACAGATGGGTTGATTCAACTGTCCACCCAAGCATGGGATCATCTTCCATCCTCAAAAGGAGGTCAAAGACTGCTTGTAAAATGGAGTCTCTCCATGCAAGCCAGAGCCTGAGAAACCACTGTTACATACATACATACATACATACATACATACATACATACATACATACATACATACACACATACATACATACATTTGGAGTAACTTGAACAGAGCACAGTTTGATCTCAACAAGCAGCTAGCAAGCAAAGACAAAAACAGGAAGTAGAGCCAGACTATGAAAATCTCAAGTCTTAACCCCAGGAAATCTTCACCCCCTAAAAGGTTCAAAACCTCCCAAACAGTGCCACCAGCTTGAAATCAAGTGTTCAAACGCATAAACCTCAGTGAGACATTTCCCAATCAGACCACAATGGGGAATAAAGAACCAAGGCCTTTATCTGAACTAAGAGTGTCTCACACGAACCTCTTCTCTGTCTCCAGAATCCTCACATCCCTCCAGTGCTTCTCCATGTCCTAATTAGCCCTCAGGCTCTTCTAGGATCTCTCCACCCCAGTAAAAGGAATCTCTAGCCCATGTCACTTCTTGAGTGCTACAATGTACACTTCAGGAATCAGTCAACAGGACTGACAACTACACAGATTGTTGTTGATACTTCAGCACCATTTCTAGTAATTATGGCTTTGGGAATTTCACCTAATTTTTAGGAAGAATATGTTAGTGTTATTTTTGTCAAATGTACACTCTAGATTTGAACACACAGTCTTCCAAATTATGACTTGGATTCTGTTTGTTACAAAAGATGAACAGTTCATACTCAGGCCTGATTCTTACTACAGAGGCCATGCTGAGCATTATGGAATGTATGACACAACTCAAGATGACTCTGATACCCAACGGTACTCTTTCACAGTTGAATTTCTATACAGTATAGCATGATGTATAATCCTTCCAAAGATGAGGGAAATGTAGAAAGCAGGGATCAGGCAGGGTGGTGATTAAGTACCCACAAAAAGCATCAGATAGGTAAATGAATTTCTCCAAATTCTGCCCTGTTCTTCAGGATCTAGACAGCTCCCCCACCACCTACCTTCTTACTTCTAAAGACTCCTCTGTTTCAGAAACACTGTTCATCTTATCTATTCTGTCTTCTGTAGTTATGATTATAACATATTCTTAAACTTGGAATAGAATCATTAGAGGACTAATGAAAGTGTAAGAGCAGGACCAAGGGGATGAGAAGCAGCCATTTTAGTTCTCATGTACTTTTAAAATCTTTGCCTTGTATGCTTTCTTAAGGGTTATCCTTAATTTTGTGTATACCCAGACAAAAGGCATAGACTTCAGGCCATGGAGAGATTGCCATCCCCTTCCCAGTGAAATGAATTTGGGTGTACACCATGGTCAATAAGGCTTTTCCCAAGACAGGGAAGGGTTATTCCTGGATAATCACGAAGGAATGTGTAACATTTTCCTTCTCAAGCACACAGTTCATTTTGTGGTCCTTGTATGCAAGGCTGTCCTGTGGAGATATATTGTGTACCCTAATAAACTTGCCTAGGGATTGGAGGACAGAGCCAGACACTAGATTAGACATAGAGACCAGACAGTGGTGGCATACACCCTTAATCCTATCACTAGGGAGGCAGAAGTGTAGATGTAACAGTCTTATTAAATAAGAAACACAGAGCCAAATGCAGAGTTAAAAGCCCAAGAGGTCAGAGCAGTAGCTAAGAGCTGAGACTTAAAACCATCTTCTTACCCTTCCTGTGGCTGCTGTCCTTCCCCTCAGCAAGCAACCTACTTCCTGTGTATCTGTCTTTTTATTGACTTTCTGTTCTACCTTCTCATTGGTTGAAAACCCAACCACATGACCACCTCGCCACTGCCTGTCTATACAGACCTCCAGGTCTTCTATGGTTGGTATTGAGATTAAAGCCTTGAGTCTCCATGCTGGCTGTATCCTTGAACACACAGAGATCTGCCTGTCATGTGATCAGGATTAAAGGTATGTGCCACCACTGCCCAGCTCTTGCTATGGCTTGCTATTAGCTCTGACCCCCAGGCAAGTTTATTTATTAACATACAAATAAAATCACATTTCAGTACAAATAAAATATCACCATACAGAAGTCCGTCTGGATCTCTGTGAGTTCAAGGCCACACTGGAAACAGCCAGGCAGTGGTGGCACACACCTTTAATCCCAGTATTGGGAAGCACACATGCCTTTGATCCAAGGAAGTGATGGTAGGGCAGAAAAAGGTATATAAGTCATTAGGAAACAGGAACTAAAGTAGTTCAGCTGAAACCCTTTTGGGTGAGGACTCAGAGGCTTTCAGTCTGAGGAAACAGGATCAGCTGAGGAGTTGGTGAGGTGAGGTTGGCTGTGGCTTGCTCTGCTTCTATGATCTTTCAGCTTTTACCTCAATATCTGGCTCTAGGTTTTTTTTTTTAATTAAAAACCATCTAAGATTCTAACAACACCCTACCTTCAGCTGTGTTGTAGTCCCATCCCTCATCAGACAGGGAAGTGGGGAAGAAAGTATTAATAATTATCTCATCATCCATGAGGTGACTGCCTTGCCCTGGGGCCAACTTGTGGCATTCTCTCGGGATTCTATCTCTGTCCTCAATAGTAAATAGAAGCTCAAGGAGTTATTAACAATCATTCCAAGAGGGATGATGGGTGAACAAAACAGTATCAAGAAGAGCTATTAGCACTTGTAGGTTTTCAGTAAAAGAGGGAGTTTGGAGCTTGAGGTTGTATAGGTCACTGGTAGCAAAGTGAAAATAGACTAGGCAAGGGTTGTCATCTGCATCAGGTGGCCCCAGAATAAGGGAGCAATGGAGGCTGCAATTCGCAGTTTTCCCAAGTGAGTGTGAAGCAGGGTTGGCTCAGGAGATGAATGGTGAGAGGGAGGGGGGAGGAGGAGGAATTCCAGGAGGGAGCAGAGGATCTAGGGGGAGGTGAGGCAGTAAGAGAGTTAATAGTTGTTCTATTCCCCATCAGAGAGGAGTTCCTCACTTGTCTTTGGTGTCAGGGATTATAGGGAGGAGGAGGAGGAGAGTCATCCAGTTCAGGACTAGAAGAAGGCAAGACTACAGGAGTATCAGGCCAGCTAAGCTTTCCTTTTGATTCTTCGGTTGAATGGGAAGAATGGCAGTCTCATTCTCTGAGGGAAGAATGAGGGATTTTAACCAGGATGTGGGTTTACCAGGTAATAGCTCCAAGCCATGATATAGGGGATCTGGTCTGGATGGTCCAGATGACTAAAAATGACATCCCAGACCCTAAGCATAAGCTTGAAGGAATCTTCAGGAGGCCATCCAATCTTGAAGGCTGGCCTTCTAATGAACAAAGAACCCTAAGCCATTGTGGTCTCACACAGGTGGCAGAGATTGCTGCTTTGTTTCTGAAGTCCTGGAGATGAGAAAGGTCCAAGGGGTCTTAGGTTTAGAAGTTTGGCCCATGGTGGGAATTAATTCACAAGCAAGTTCAACATGGAGACTAATAATAAACAAGACAACAAGTAAATGAAAATGAGTAGATGAAAATTCAGCAGACATGAATGGAAGAATGCTGTGTGATAGGCCATGTGGTTCCAAACAAGTCTTAAAGGGCCACAAATGAGTGACCCAACAGCCAGAAGAAGATTCAAGGCATCCCTTATTCCCCTCTGGTTCAGAGGTCAGAAGCACATCCACCTGTTCTCTATTGAGCCCCAGTTTGTCCAGACACCAGATACAGAGACCAGAGAAAAAACTTACTGGTCAGCCATAACCAGTAGAATAAAGTTGTTTGAGTTGAAATGAGCCAAAGTCCTGACCTATATATGTAGTCTTCCCAGAATTGCATGATCCTGGACAAGTCCCCAAAATGTTGGGTTCTGGGGTAGGGCAAATAATGGGGACCAGACCACCAAAATCTATTAACCAGAAGCAAATTTTATTCCAAACACTGCAGTATTCCAAAACTTCTAGCTAGCTAGGACCAGAGACAGAGTCAGTATTCTGACACTGTGGCCTTGAGAAGAGGCAACCAGCCTCTTCTTACAGGGAAAAAAACAAAGGATTTTTTACTTTTTTGTAAGATTGTCCAGCAATGTCCCAGGCACACTGCTCACATGCCCTGAATAATTTCCCCAAATCTCTGAGTTTGACAACTAGAGTATCTGGTAGCCTCCTTTAGTCAGGTAACATGGGTGCTTATGGTGCAGAAGGACACATTATACCTATAATAATTACTCTTCCAGACAGAGATAGCATTCTATATTTGGTAAGTACAGTTTGCTTGTTTGTTTATTTAGATTTGTCCTTGACATTTAAGAAGATAGGCCTGGTTTTGTTGTTTGTTTGTTGTTGTTTTGTTTTATTTTGTTTTGTTCTGTTTTTTGTAAGGTTTGTTTTTGTTTTTGTTTTTTTTTTAGGCTCTATGGTGCTGAAATGAGCCAAGGTCCTGACCTATATCCTCACATACACACACACACACACACACACACACACACACACACACACACACACACACGTGTGTGTGTGTGTGTGTGTGTGTGTGTATGTGTGTGTGTGTGTGTATTTATGTATAGATAGATAGATAGATAGATAGATAGATAGATAGATAGATAGACAGATAGATATAGATATAGATGTATAGATATATAGATATGAATCATTAGTGAGGAGTAGTTGTCCAAATAACATCTGATACTATGATTTATTTTTCTTCATATGATTGAGGATTGTAGTACCTTAGACTTTTAAACATACTAATCATTTTAATCCTGGCTATACTTTCCTGATGGGTATTTAAGACTATGTAGATGACCAAAATTAATTACTTTTTAAAAACTTTTACTGTCAAGGCCAGTCAGAGATCTGGTCCTCAGGGGTCACTTGGGCTTGTGAGGGACTTCTAGATTCTTTAGTCTTTCACTTGCCAATTAATCCAACTATATGGTAGGCTGGACACTGGTTAAAGTCCCCTTAGAGGCATCTCCATGACATTCCTGAGCAAGAGAACAGGAGACTTCTAATAGTTATAGTAACATTGAGAGAAGTCCTACAATCCCCTGGGACTTAGTTGACCTTTGTAGAGCAAGGAGAAAAAATACTTTCCCTTTTAACACATTCGTATCATCAGTATAGGTCTCTAAGTACTGTTATTAAACACTCAGAGAGTCAGTTGCACCAGTTTGGTATTTTTAATTAAAAGCTTGAACAGAAATTAAGCACGTTAAAGTAATCCTTAATTAGAAACACAGTTCTTAAGCCATTGCCTATCTAAGTCTCATCTTTTATAAACCTTCAATAACTTACTTAGACTCTCGTCCCACTTTGCAAAAGGAAAATTCTAGTCATTTCAATCACTATACACAAGTTCTCTTTTAACAAGGATATTTTTATTTTTACATTCCAACATCATTTTTGTTTTACTTTTCAAATTTTTTTTAATTAATCTTTTGCATCCTGATCACAGTTTTCACCTTCCTTCCTCATCTCTTCCTAGTACTTCCCTTGCTGTGGGATGTTCTGTATGGCAAATGTGTTGCTGATTAGTCAATAAATAAAACACTGATTGGTCATTGGCTAGGCAGGAAGTGTAGGCGGGACAAGGAGGAGAATAAAGCTGGGAAGTGGAAGGCTGAGTCAGAGAGACACTGCCAGCCGCCACGATGACAAACAGCATGTGAAGATGCCGGTAAGCCACAAGCTACGTGGCAAGGTATAGATTAAAGGAAATGGATTAATTTAAGATATAAGAACAGTTAGCAAGAAGCCTGGTATGGCCATACAGTTTGTAAGCAATATAAGTCTCTGTGTTTACTTGTTTGGGTCTGAGCGGCTGAGGGACTGGCAGGTGAGAGAGATTTGTCCTGACTGTGGGCCAGGCAGGAAAACTCTAGCTACATTCCCTGAAACCTCTCCTCTTCCCACCCCCATCCATTCCTCTTCCTTTTCCTTCAGAAAAGGCCAAGTCTCTCATGTGTATCAGCCAGCCATTACTTATCAAGTTGCTGTAAGTCTAGGCACCTTCTCTCCTATTCTGGCTGGACAAGGCAGTCAGGTATGAGGAAAGGGTCCCAAAAGCAGATAACAGAGTCAAAGACAGGCCCTGTTCCCACTGTTAGGAGTCCCATAGGAAGACCAAGCTACCCAACTATAACATATGTACAGAAGACCTAGGTCAGTCCCATGCAAACTTTCCAGATGGCGTTTCAGTCTCTGTTAGTCCCTATGAGCCCAGATCAGTTGACTCTGTGGGTTTTCCTGTGGTGTCCTTAGCCCAACTGGCTCCCATAATCCTTTTCTTCCCCCTCTTCCACAGGATTCCCCCAGGTCCACTTAATATTTGGCTGTGGGTCTCTGGATCTGTTTCCATCAGTTGCTGGGTGAAGCCTCTCTGATGACAATTGGGCTAGACAACAATCTATGAGTATAGCAGAATATCATTAAGAATCATTTCATTGAATTTTTTCCAGTCATGTTTGGTTTTAGCCTAGGTATCTGGGCTATTCAATGTCTAGCTGGATCCTGATCCTCCAAGCTGTGTCAGGGGTAGGCTCCCAATCATGGTATGTGCCTCAAGCTGAATCAGTTGTTGGTTAGCCACTCTCATAATTTCTGAACCACCTTTACCCCAGCATATCTTGTAGGCAGGGCAAATTTTAGGTCAAAAGTTATGTGACTGGATTAAGGTCTGAATCCCTCCAGTGGAAGACTTATCTGGTTACTGGAGATGGCTGATTCAGGCCTATATCCTCCAGTGCTAGGAGTCTTAGGATCACCCTCATAGATTCCTGGGAGTTTCCACAGCACTAGGTACCAAGCTCATCCAGGAGATTCCACTGATTCCAGTTGTCTTTCCCAGTCCTCTCTCCCTCCATCTTCCCCGGACCTGATCCCTCCTATTCCCATGCCCACCCTCCACCCAGACCCCTCCCTTCATCTACCTGTAACGTCTCTTCTGTTTCTTCTTCACAGTGAGATTTGTGTGTCCTCCCTTGAGCCGTCCTTGTTACTCATTTTCTTTGTGTCTGTGGATTGTAGCATGGTTATTCTCTACTTTATGGCAAATGTCCACTTATGAGTGAGTACATACCATGTTTGTCTTTCTGGGTCTGGGTTACCTCACTCAGGATGATCTTTTCTATTTCCATCCATTTGCCAGCAAATTTCATGATGTCATTGTTTTTAACAGCTGAGTAATACTCCATTGTGTAATTGTACAACATTTTCTTTATCAATTCTTCAGTTGAGAGGCACCTAGGTGGTTTCCAATTTCTCTCTATTATGAATAAAGTGGCTATGAACATAGTTGATCAAGTATCCTTGTGGTATGGTAGAGCATCCTTTGGGTATATGCCAAAGAGTGGTATAGCTGGATTAATTGAGTTAGGTCCAATTCTCAATTTTCTGAGAAGCTGCTAAATTGATTTCCAAAGTGGCTGTAAAAGTGTTCACTTTCACAAGCAATAGAGCAGTATTCCCCTTGCTCCACATCCTCTCTAACATGGGCTGTAACTTGTGCTTTTTTAAAAAACTTTTTTATTTAAATTTCATTTCATTTTACATACCATCCACAGTTCCCCCTCCTTTCCTTCTCCCCCCCTATCATTTCTCATAGGGGGTAAGGCCTCCCTTGGGGAGTCAACACAGGCTGACATACCAAGTTGGGGCAGGACCAAGCACCTCCCCATAGCATCAAGGCTGATCAAGGCACTCCACCATAGAGAATGGGTTCTAATAAGCCAGCCAGTTCATGTGCCTGAGATAAGTCCTGGTCTCACTGCCAGGAGCCCCACAAACACATCAAGCCACACAACTGTTTTGGTCTCAGCCATTCTGTTGGGTGTAAGATGGAATCTGAGTTGTTTTGATTTGCATTTCCCTGATGGCTAAGGATATTAAGCATTTCTTTAGGTGTTTCTCCGCAATTTGAGATTCCTCTGTTGAGAATTCTGTTTAGATTTGTGTCTAATTTCTTGAGATCTTTATATACTTCAGAAATCAGCACTCTGTCAGATGTGGAGTTGGATGATCTTTTCCTATTCTGTAGGCTGCTGTTTTTTTTTTTCCTTTTGACAGTATCCTTTGTCTTACAGAAGACTTTCAGTATCCTGGAGTCCCATTTATTAATTGTTGATTGTAGTGCCTGCATGATTGGTGTTCTGTTCAGGAAGTTGTCTCCTGTGCCAGTGTGTTCAAGGATATTCCCCACTTCACCTTCTGTTATCTTCTTTAATTTCTTTCTTCAAAGACTTGAAGTTCTTGCCATACATGTCTTTCACTTGCTTGGTTAGAGTTACATCAAGGTATTTTATATTATTTGTGGCTATTGTGAAGGATGTTGCTTCCCTGATTTCTTTCTCAGTCCATTTATCATTTATATATAGGAGGGTAGAATGGTTACTGATTTTTTTTAGCTTATTTTATATCCAGCCGCTTTGATAAAGATGTTTATCAACTATAGGAGTTCCCTGGTCAAATTTTGGGGGTTGCTTATGTATACTATCACATCATCTGCAAATAGTGATTTTTTAAAATTTATTTCTAGTTTATACCCCCTTGATCTCCTTTAGTTGTCTTATTGTTCTAGCTAAAATTTCAAGAACTATATTGAATAGATATGGAAAGAGTGAACAGCCTAGTCTTTTTCCTGATTTAGGTGCAATTGCTTTAAGTTTCTCTCCATTTAATTTGATGTTGGCTATAGACTTGCTGTATATTGCTTTTATTATGTTTATGTGTGTTCCTTGTATCCCTGATATCTCTAAGACTTTTATCATGAAGAGGTGTTGACATTCCAACGTCTTACTATGTCTTTAAATGCTACGAGACATAGTCACACTAATAAACAAATTTACCAACTGTTATGAAAATTTCTTGGGTAGGGAGAGGTATTAAGCAATGTCTATCTTCTCCTTATAAGGTCACAGTGATAAACCAAAGGTTTGTTTTGACCAAAGCTCACCCTGGGAGACCAATGAGCTTGTAAGACTTATTTACAGGGCATAGGTGAGGAGCTACCAACAGGAGAATCCTGGTAGCAGCCACACTGGAAAGTCTTTACCTAGTAATAATTGTGACTCTCCCACCGCTACATAAGTGGAGCCTTGTTTCCTTATCAATTTTAGCCTATATATCCTAATTCTTCCCTAAGACCAATAAGGCATGTGCAATTAAGGGAGACTTGCATGCTATCTGGGAGAAGTGTCTGGATACTCATCATGAACATACAATGACCCTGTCTATTTCCTCCTTCTACAAAGGAACCTTTATAGTCTGCAAGCTCATGTGTGCTGGGTTTTGAGCAAACAGGCACAGCTGCATTTGCAAAGATGGCAGGTGAATGGCTGGGAAGATAGTACTTTGTAAAACCTCCTGAATACAGCAAAGTGGAATCCAAACTGCATATATAGAATAATATAACAAATTAGGATTATCTGTGCACATAAAAACAGTTAAATTGTAGCAAACATTTTGGCACATAATCAAAATGACCTTGACATGAAGAAATACCCTCTGCAAACAAGAAAAGGTAGAAAAGATCCTTGTATGTTACTCCTGTAATTGTAGTTTTAAATCATAGAAATCACTTATTTCCCTTGCTTTAACTAAGAGAGATCAGTGTACAGAAAATGGCCAGAAAAATCATCTTTTCTTCCTGTAGACCCACCCTAAAATCTTTCAAGGTTTTTCTGGTGGGGCCCAATAAAAAGAACTGCTGACTCTTCTAATCATCAGAAGGTGAGGAGAATATCCTTGGGGGGGGGGGCTTCTATGGTTTTTATAGTCTAGAAAATAATTTACCATAACCCTGCTTTGGTTTTGGATGAATGAAAGTATCAGACAATGAGAAACATCAGGTGCACAGCAAAACATCCTCCAAACTATGTTTACAATCTCCCCTAGAAATAAACTAAGGAATCCCTATTATTATATTGGAGTTACTGGTTGGGAGACTTTGAGGCAAAAAGTCCTCTCTATGATTGGGCATTCCACTGCCTGCTTTATGTAGTGATATGTTGTGTACCCTAATAAACTTGCCTAGGGATTGGAGGACAGAGCCAGCCACTAGATTAGACATAGAGGCCAGACAGTGGTGGCACACACCTTTAATCCTATCGATCGTGAGGCAGAGATCCATCTGGATCTCTGTGAGTTCAAGGCCACACTGGAAACAGAGCCAGGCAGTGGTGGCACACATCTTTAATCCCAGTACTGGGAAGCACACATGCCTTTAATCCAATGAAGTGACATGGCTGGGCAGAGAAAGGTATATAAGGCATGAGGAAACAGGAACTTGCTCTCTTGAAGCTGAGGAGTTCATAGAGGTAAACTAGCGGCTGGCTGTTCTGCTTCTCTGATCTTTCAGCTTTCACCCCAATATCTGGCTCTGGGTTTTTTATTACAAGACCTTTTAAGATTCATGTTACAGCTTTAACTGTAGACATCTCTGTATCATGAAATAAATAATAGTAACCAATGTTGTAAGTAATTTACCCATTAGCTGTCCTCAAGAACACAATGTTTCACTTTGAAGGCTGTTTTGTTCACCTTTCCATTGTCACTGAGTTAAGAGGCCAGCCTGGTCTAGAACAGGGACTTTGGGGGACATTTTGAGATTAAAAAATGCTTGAGTCTGAAAGCCATCTCTAGAGCAAGCTTCTTGGTGATTAAATAGCATAAGATAATTTGCCAATATAGCATTTACATAACAGGAATTTACTTCTCTATAAAATTGAACTCAGTTTCTTATAACTGACAGGAAACTTTCTGATGAGTCCCATGACAACTGTCTGGGACCCAAGGCACCTGTCCTACTTATCACCTCTATAGAGTTGTCTAAATACATCTTCTATGCTGGGTCTTGCTTTGGGAACAGGGACTGACAAAACAGAAAATATTTTCTTTTCTTTTAGAGTGATGTAAGGGAAAGAACATTTGATTTTTTGCCCTCTTTAAACTTTATAAGGTCATGGGTATGTGATAGTCTACCCTCATAACCAAGATGACAGAGATATCTGCCTTTTACTAGTGTCTAATTTGAGATCATTTCTGACTAGGCTTGGGGTGACACACTGCTTGTAACTGTATACTCGCAATCAGTTGGTTTGTGGTATATGTATGTGCATGTTTGGGTGGATGAGTGAGTGTGTGTCTGAAAATGGAGATTGACAGTCTGAAAAACTTAACCACCCTCCTACAAAAAACAAGGGCTTTTCTTTTGTCCTTCCTTTGAACAAAAAAGAAAAAAATCAGAGATGTAAAGCTTTTGAAATTCTTGGAGGTCAGAGTCCCCAAGAATTCATTTCCTATGAGCACAAGTTCTTAGAGATGATTGTTTTTTAATTTTACATCAGAATTTGTTGGGATCTGTTTGTTCCTCCTGAAGTTTTTAAGTCCCCTCTGGGGACCAGTAAATATATCATATAGAAAAATGTGACAAATTTAAAACAAGATAAAAAACTAAAAATTAAAAAGAAAAATCAAACAAATAAACAAACAAACAAAAAACAGCTTAGAGGTCTGATGTTACCTCCTTAGTCTGATTAAAAAACAAGCAAATAAACAAAAAACAAACAGGGTGTAGTATTTCCCAAGGGATCAGTGGAAACAGGAAGTTGCGAAGGTGCTTCCATTTTCTTTAATGTCATGTGATTACAGTAACCAAGATGGAGGTGAAGTCACCAGGCATTTGCCCTCTTATATTATCACTATCAAAGATGGCAACCAAGTCACATGATTTCCTGTAGTTTAATAAGGTCATTAGCCAATATGGCAGTAACCACATAGTTGCTTTCTGCTCATGGTGAGTTCAGCTCCATAGTAAAGTAATCCCATCTGCCAATCAGGGCACAGGTCCATATGGGATCCACACATCTCACGGATTAAATGTGGACTGTCACACCACCTTTTTCAAATAGGCACACACTTTACATTCTGTTCATATGACTAAAGGATGGAATGGTATCTGTGGCCTAGGCAAGAAGACCAAAAAAGTAAATAAATAAATAAATTTAATTAAGTAATCAATCAATTAATTAAAGAAACAGAGGAAGAAATTCCATGGTCTCAGCTCAAATAAGCTGGGTCTATACATTGCTATTACAGTAGTGAGAGTCAGTGTGAGGTCTCTCTCTTTGCCTCTAGAGAGGGGAAGAGAAGACATTTATCCATCATCTAATTTTAGCTTGAAACAAGAGTGGATGTCTCTCTCTTCCCTGGCTCTACCCTGACCCATTAGAGGTAACATCACTGTGGAGTCAGGCTCCAGGTTAATAGTGCAGTTTAGTTCTGTTCACAGGGCTTCAGTCACCAGTTTCCCTTGTTATGATACACAGACACTTGAGTTCGGAGAGGTATCACGAGGACCTTCCTTGTTAGAGAGAAAAATGTAAAATTATTTGCCCTGCTCCAGGATGGAGAAAGGGTGCTGGCAGCTCAAGAGTCACATCTTTCTGTCCTCTCAAGGTCTGACCTTCTTTGTTGATTAGTCAGTAAATCCTCAGAAGGAATCTGTAATGAGGTCCTCAAAGTACTACCATTTATGGTTCTTGATGGGATTTATTTTCTCTGCCAGATAAAGAAGGAAAAGGCAGAAAAAGTCTGCAGAGTGGGTAGGAGAGGGTATGAATTCTCAGATACAGCAAATAAAATGAGCCAGTAAGGAAAGGCTTTATTAGTGGTGAGGATATACACACATACACACCAAGGCAAACAGAGAAAAAGACCTTCTACAAAGCAGGGATGGCGCAAGCCCTCTAATTTATTAATTTTTAATTGATTAAAATTTATACTTAAGGATTTTATAAGTATACATAATGCATTCTAATTACCCTTGCCTCCCAAGCTCTTTTATCTCTGCCCCCCATGCCTGGTAACTCCCCTACCCCATCTACAAATCTCTTTCCCACATTCATGTGCTTTTGTTTTGTTTTGTGACCCACTGAGCTTAACCTGGCCATCTATGTGACCATGGATCTGGAACTACACTGGGACTCAATTTCATTTTGGCACAGGGTCTCTCACAGAAGCTATCACCCACCTTTTCAGCTAGACTGGTCGGCCACAAAGTTCTGAAGATCTGCTGAGGTTTCAGGAACACACCACACACCTGGCTTTTAAGTCACCATGGTTACACAGTAAGCATTTTCCCACTAAGCCTCTCCCCAACCTATGTATCAAAATCTTAACTTTGAAGTAGTAAACTTGGGCATCCTCAGATGCTGATAATCAGTGAGAAGTCATTTGAAAACGAACAACTTTAAAAAATATTCGACATTATGAATGAGCATTTTTCACCCTTCGTAAAACAGCATTCTGAGCTTTCCTTTTGGATAGAGTGGAGATTTAGTACAGACAGCCTGTCTTACACTCTACACATCACTGTGAGCCACATCCCAGGCATGTCAAGCAGAGTGCTTCCTTTCCTTCCATTCAACACTAATCATGTTTCTGAGGAAAGACTGGCAAATTTATGAGCAGCTGGCAAGCAGGTGCCACCTCTTGTGCTCTGGCCACACCGGCACATGCCACCAACCAAGATTAAGCTTCATTCTGATATGCACCCAGTTTCTTTGGTCTATTTTGTTGCTCACAATGGCTCCAAATGTTAGAGCAAGAGGAATCCCAACTCTAACTCTTTTCATATGTCAAGGATTGTCACACATACACACACACACACACACACACACACACACACACACACACACACACACACACACACACACCAAGCTCCTGGTGATTCCCACCCCCCGAAAGCTCACTGATAGCTTCTATGTGCTCTGAACTCAGAGGATTCTGTAACACTGTGAAGACACATCTGAAAGTCCAAGTGGTACCCACGCACTTCAACACGGCCAATGTGCTAGCTATGCCTATGCTCTCTCTGAGCATAACTTTCTGCATTAACTCATTCTAGGTTCACTGTGTTCTAAAGCAGGAACCTCTATCTGTTCTCCCTCTCTGGGCTGGACAGAAGAGCTTCACATTTTCTACAAAATTTAGTAATTTCATTTAAGAGTATACTGTTACAGAAAAAAAAATACAATGGCCTGACAGAATGTTGTTCCTTGATTGAAAATGGTGCAAAAGCATCTGAGGGTTTACACAAACTTCTTCACAAATAAGGAATCATGGACAACTGCCAATCCAGCAGAATTCAATTCATACTTTTATTCCTTGCTGCTGTTTTGGCTGCTTGAACAAAAGAATTACACATGCTCTTGCTTCAGCACATAAAATCTGAAATCCTCTGTTTGTGTTAAAGGCTTGTTAAATTCTTCTTAATAGTATTCTAGCTTGTAGGATTTCATTTTTATTCTTATGAAAGTGTTGTAAAATTCCCATTCCTTTAATTGGAAATAACAATAACAAAGCCTGCTTCAGTTGTAGCTAGGTACCAGCTATGTGGCTATGTGCATGGATGAAGGGATATTGTAACATCCTTATTCTCAGCTACTAAGCCACTAGGAGGCCAGCTTTATTCTTTCTAGAGCACATTGATATATTAGACCCTTGCTCCAGAAATTGTCTTATTCTACTCTCCATGTTTCTTGATGTCACAGAAACCACTTTCAGCTGGTCCAAGGATGATTTCATTTCCACAGCCCTAAAGATTCTGTCACGGGAATCCAGTTCTATTAAAAGCCAAATACCTACAAAGTCCTGAATCATTAGAAGCATTCAAGTGGACCATTTTACTTGAATGCAGCTTCATTCAACTAGGAACCATTCTTTGCAAAAAGAATATAAGTAGAATTTATCAGAGATGAATAAATTGTACTATTAAACCTCTGTAATTGTATATATTTATATCTTATATTGAGCAAGACTAAAACCCTGATAGTTTTAAATTAGATTTTGGTCATGGTAGTAGTAGTGCTTCAGAAGTAGACAATAGATTCTTAATGATTTCTCAGCAGATTTTCCCTAAGACCAACAAATTTTAGAATTCCTGACATCCAAGACCTATGCTTCCCATGTGCCCTCAAACTGGATGATTATAATTAACTATATACATTCTTATCACGATAAAACTGTGAATGAATATTTATTAATTGATTGTTGCCATATAATCACAGATGGGACAAATGGCAATTTCTTTCTAATAAGGATGGGAAGCAGATATTCCACTCAGATTTTTCAGGAACTATCATACATTCCTGATTTCTAGCTTAATGGGTGATGTCCTTTCTAGATCCAGGTCTCTCAGGATGAGGCTTTTAAACTCATGACTTAGTTATCCTTTTCCCACATGGTATATTACTGCAGATAATTCTGTGTGATTAAATACATATCTATTTTAAGGACACAAAGTAGTATGAAAGTTCAAGGCTATCTTGTCTTTATAGTTTAGTGACAAAGGTCTGTTTGTTACTTTTTTTAAAGACTTATAGACATCAGTAAACTAAAACAGGAAGCATACTGTCATCACCCATTCAAATGATGGGTTTGCTGTTCTCTCCATTATTTCATCCTAGAGCACAAAGGAGTGAATCTAAATACTAGAATATTTGATCATCAAGTGGTCCCAAGTTTCTGCTTTCTAGTGACATTTCCGTGTAAACTGATCGCATATAGGTAATTTCAAGCTGTAGGCCGAGATAGGTATTTGAAAACAGTATTTCATCTTGGACTTGATACCTTAATAAAAGATTGAGAAGTGATGAGGAAAAGCCAATGTAAGAAAGGGTTTCAGAAGTGGTCAATGAGATGATCAATGAGATATTTTATATGAACAGAATCTTCTGAAATTGATGTAAAACACCTCAATATAGCTTGACTGTTAGAGACAAGAGAATTTATCTAATGATTTATATTTCTAATTAACCAAAATTTCACCTCCAGGTTCTTAACTGTGTGCTTCTGAGCTATTCTTGCATCAAGCAAATAGCAAGATTGTTTGATTTCATTAATGTCCAGGAACACAAAATGGAAAGATGCGTGACGTCTTCCTTGAATAGTGTGCACAGCTGACAAAGGGTAAGCCCAAGCACCCACAACAGTATGCAAAAAAATGAAATTAAGTGGACTGAAAGATATGACAAGAGACCCATGATTATCTCCACAAATGTGTAAATGAGCAGACAGTGCTCTGATGAATATAAATGTCATGGGGGTGTAATGTCTGTTAAAGAACCAACAAGCCCACAGATTTTCACATTGGAGGTTTTTCTGAGGACTCATGAGGACAATACTATCCTTCTGTATCTGAATGAATACTTTATGGCTATTTAAGGACAACATCATCAACTGCAGAGGCTCTAGTCTACTGAGATAAAGCACATGAAGTTGGCTACATGTAAAACTTGAATTTAGAAATATTTCATACAGTGCTTCAAGTTTTGTTAAAAAATCAATTTCATGGTGGTCTACTGACAGCAATAAGCATAAGTAAAAGTGAAATTAAAGTTGCCTACCCAAACAAGGCATGCAGATGGACAACACATGTGGAAAAGTATTTGACATTACTAATTAGAAAGGAAATATAAGTAAAAACACAACGAGGAAACCATTCCATACCTGTTACAGTAGCTATTATCAAAATAAAGAAAAGACTGCAAGTGGCATTTTGTGAGTCTGTGAATAAATTGGAACCTGTATGCACTGTGGCTGAGACTATAAAATGAGTCAGGCCACTATGAGAATCAGTATGGAAGTTCCTCATCCAAAGGTAGAACTGCTATATGGTCTATCAATCTACTTCTGAGCAAATAGAAAATTAATTCAAATCAAGATCTTAAAGAGATATCTGTCTGTACCTTCTTGTTCAGTTAACAATATGAAGATTGATGATAGTATTGTGGGTGTGTATAGAAGACTGACTAAATTATTCAGTATTTATAAGAAGAAGGAAACCTTGACACCTTTTTACATGGCTGGATCCAGAGAACATTATGTTAAACGAAATAAGCCAGGCATGGAAAGCACGGGGTTCCATGAAAGTCCTAGTTTCCTTTCAGTTGCTATAAAACACCTTGCCTAAAATCAAGGAAGAAAAACAAAGTTTTAATTCTCTTTAGAGGTTACAGTCCATCATCCAAGGAAGCGAAGGCAGAAATCAATTTAAGAATGTTGCTTACTGACTTTTCTTATATAGCCAAGGCCTTATATAGCCATCTAGGCATGGTGCCTCCTAGGGTGGGCTTGGTCCTCCTACATCAATTAGTAATCAAGAAAATGGCCTCACAGGCCAGTCTGATAGAAGCAATTCTTCTATTGAGGCTCCCTCTTCCAATGTATATTAAGTTTGATGGCCAATATTAACCACTGCAGTGGTTGTCTTATATAAGGATTTTGAAGTGAAAAAACCACAAAACAGAGAGTAGACAAGTGGTGACCACGGCTGGGAGTTATGAAAAATGAGGGGAGTGCAAGTTTACAGCCATGAATAAGTCCTGGAGATATACTGCACAACATGGTGATATTGTTAATAATTTTGTATTCCTGAAGTTTGATAAAAGACTAGATCTTCAGTGTTCTTATCACACACACATACACACACACACACACAAATTAGTGCGTATACGATGTGACATGTGCTAATTAGCATAATCTTAATCATTTGACAGTGTTTACACACATTAAAATACTACATTTTACCTTGAATATATATGCTTTTGCCAATTATATCACAGTAAAGCTGAAAAGGTATGAGAGTCTTCCAGTGGCCTTTGTTTTGTAACATGTCACATTTGCTGAGTGCATAAGCAACACCACACCTGGGAAAACATGCCACATCCACATGAAGGCCTTAGTAGTTTGAGACACAGGATGCTGATGCCTAAGGCTGCTTTTGATTAGTCAGTATGAAGACTTTGGCTGTGACTGTGGTTCAGCTCAAATCTAAATAACCAAACTGTCCCCGTTCCCTGGCTTGTCATTCTCTCCTGTTTTCTGTGCCTCAAGAAATGTAGACATGATCTTTCCCTACACTGTCTACTAATCTTTCAATTGAAAGCACTTCAACTTTACAGTCTTCGGAGTGAAAGGATTTTATTTAAAATCCCCCCAGCTAAAATGGGATTGCCTTGGCTCTGCTAATACTCCAGATTTCAGATTCCTGTGTTAATCTCTGTTGGCGAAATTTTCTCACATCCCATCTGTCTTCCCTCTTCCAACCTACAACTGATGGCACTGACGGGTGGCAATATTAGACATGCAATATTAACAACCACGGAATTAGTGAAAGGTATGCTATTTTATGTCATTCAGTGTTTTTCTACACAGCTCTATCTGAAACTCCTGTGGGAGGATGCTTTCGAATGGAAGAGAATTGATTCCTGTTTAAGTCACTTTTAAAGCTCTTGAATGTCTCTCACTACAAATACTTCACATAATAGTCCTGAAATGCCCTACTCAAAATTTATACACTCTAAATTATTTCATATCTTCTGTTGAAGAAGAATGCTGTTCTGATAAATAAAACAATTTCAAACCCAGTATTAGTAAAACAATGTGAATAATACAAATGAACATGAAAACTAAATATTTTATCAAATTCTTCAAAAATACAAAGGATATCAACTATCAATAAGAAGTAATTAGGGCTGGGGCTGTAGATCACCTGACAGAGTGTTTGCCTAATACCTACAAAGCCCTGGGTTCCTACCAGCACCACATGAACCAGGTGTGATGGCACATGTCTCTAATCCCAGAACTTGGGAGGCAAAGGCAGGATTTGAAAGCAGAAAACAAACAAAAAAAGGTTTAAAAAGAATTGATGCTTTCACTATATATTTTGTCATAGAGAAGTCTTTGTAAACTACAGAAAAATTTCAGGTGTCTTAAAAGATAATCACTATAATACATATGAAAAATGACTTAAAAATGTGTAAACAAAATATGTAATGAATATGTAGACAAACCTAAAAAAGCATTAAGCAGAGAGGACTAAGAGAATTTAGTAGAATAAAATAGGGAAAGCTGAGTTAATTGATAACAAGGAGATTTCTATCCACCAGTCCAGTCTATTTTTCCTCAAGGCAAATCTAGGTCAGCTTAATTGTACCCATGGATTGGCCCCAAATCTTTGTGCAGCTGGATCTTTTGGTCTTCTGAAGAGCTTTTTTGGTTTCTTCCCAGGAAGAAAAGAAAACAGGGTCTCCATGATTGCAGCAGCATAATGTCTTCATGACAACCCAGACACGCTCCTCTTCAACACGGAAGCAGTGCTGAGCCTGAAGTGCCTTCTTTGTGTGGATGAAGATGATTCCAGAAATCACCCTCAGTCTTCCATGTGTATGACACAGCTATGGGCATAGGCATCCACATCTGTGTGTTTTCACACACATGCAAACATACATACACAAGTATATACCGCAAACCACATACACACATGAAAATGGAAGGAGATAAAGCTAGGTATGTGTATGTGAATAGACTCAGGCAGTAGAAGCTAGAGGAAGGTACAAACACCGTGGAGCCCCATAAAGAAGAAACAAACCTAAGGATGACACTTGGGGTGGCCTCAGTAGTATAGGTTAAAGACCAAAAGTTATCTGAGAAAGTGTGGAGGGAGCGGGAGGAAGACACTTCCAAAGTACTCAGTGGCTACAGGAGAAGCTAGAAGAAAGCACCAAGACTACTGGCCCGTCCAATCAGTTCAGGACCTGTCCTGTCACTTAGTTTTGGAGAGAACTGTAAACATAGACAAAGTTGGGGATGAAACTTTGGTGTTAGAAGTCACCAACAAGAATGAATTCCAAGCGGAGGCCCAAGGTGGCAAACTCCATCACCTTGAAGCAAGGGAGAGTAAGGGAAAATCCAAGGAAATGGCCTATGTATTTTTTGATGGGAAGCAAGAGAGGGTATATGGAGATACAGCTAGCTTGAATAATTTCTCCAGGCTCTGAAATAAGTGTGGAAGAAATTCTATCTGCTTAGCATGTCTGGATGTGGTAACTAGAAAAGAATAAGAGATTTTGACCTGATTGTGAGAATCCAGTAAGCCCAATAGTGGAGGTGGCTGTGGCTGTGGCTGTGAGTTTAGGTTTGGTTATCTTGCATATGGAAAGCATGAGGCCCATCAGGTTGTTCTCTATGTCGAGGAACTGGGTTAACCTATGAAGGTCAGTCTCTGTGTGATGAGCAGGACTACAGATTTCAAAATATAAAATAAATAGGCACAAGTGTACCCGATATAAAAGGAAATTTAATCTGAGACCGCTTAAAAACTTCTTCTACCACAAACCTCAGTACAAGTCAACCAGATTGATGTATTTTATCAAATACAATTTATGGCCTTCATGCTGTACCCCTACTCCCACCTGGTATTGGCCAGTTAGACATGAGGGATGATTTCAGACACTCATCCCTCAATCCAGACATGCATCCTCTCTACCTTCAGCCCTGCGCACTCCCAAGGCAGCACAAGCCACTTTTCTCCTATACAGATCTTTGCTTCTTGTCAGAGGGTCCACAGAACATCCCAGTGCAGCTCTCCTGACAGGGCTGGAGATTGTGCCCAGAGAGAAGAGCTCCCAGCTTCTATTTTATGTTCTCACTCTTCTGTACGGCTGTGGCTGGTAACAAGGAGAGTCAGGACATCCTCAGAATGGGATCATGCTGGTTTGTATTGGAGGGGAACTTTGTATATCTCTTGGAATAAGGAGAGTTTCATCTTCTGCTTACAATTACAACAGAAAAGATCCTCAGAATGAACTCAATAAAAAATAGTCTTTAATGTTCTACTCTAAGGACACAAAGATATCTGAACTGGTATAAATCATGACAACAGGCTAACAATATGAGGTGAGTAAAATTGAAGCTCTGTCTTCCTGATTAATAGACAAATTCTCAATGGTTTGACAATATTATTTTTTTTTAGAGAATGGAAATCATGCCAGCTGAACAGAAGGGAAAATAGTTCTATAAAGCTAGTCCATAGGGATGAAGCTTTCAGGTCAGATCCAGCTCAATTCCTCTGAGTCCTATGTCTGAAGTAAGTGATGGCCTCAGCAGTATGGACTTTACCTCAAACCTCTAGGAGGCAACCAAGGGCAACAGCAATAGCTGATATTGTTTTGGGAGTTGCTTGGATTCCCTCTGACCAAAACCTCAAAAGGAGATTTCTCTTTCCTATTCCTGAGACTTTTTGTTAGATGGTCTATGGCTCTTAACAGCTGTCTAATAGAAGTTGTTAATGCCTATTAGAAGGGAAACTGTGCCAGCTCAACAGAAGGGAAATAGTACCTGGTACTGTAACTACCCCAGCAGAGGGAGGTCATAGAGCTTAGAGGAGGATGTACTACTGCCATTTTCCTAAACCAACATAATTCCTAACTGCATTCTAAATACTTATGCTCATAACTCTCACTCCTGATCAAAGAAGTTTCTTATTGCAGCAGGTGCCATCACGTAAAGCCACAACTGGTCAAACTGAAAAGAACAACTAACCATGGAGTGCCTACTCCCAGGTGATATATCTGCAATACAATCCTAATGCCTTACTGGCTTGGGCAACATTAGGGAAGGAGTGGGAAGGCTGTGAAAAGCCAGGAAATCCACTGTGAACTTGTGTCTTCTCTATGTTAAAGGGAAGCTACACTTAGAAAATCTCAACAATACGGCTGCCTAAACAAGACCTGAACAATGCAAATACCAGTTGACATACCAACATGCACAGCAGAAGCCTCATAGGGCCCCATCCCTAGATGAAGAGCTACAGGCAATTAATGACTTCTGAGAAAGGGAGAATTAGTCCTCCTCAGGAATGAGCCCCCTAATTAGTTATCCAATATCACATGGTTGGCTCTAAAACATATACATACAGTTGATACTATGCAGACTCAGCAGGTCATATTTATGTATTTATTCATATATGTAACAATAATTAAAGATAAAGAGGCCATAAATTTGAAAGTAGAGGAAAGACATGGGGGTAGTTGGAGGGATGAAAGAGTGGACCCTTCCTCCTCTTGATGTAAAGGAATTAAAAATAAATAATAAAGGAAATATTTTTAAAAATAACTAGAGTGGAAAAACTCTTTGTAAGTACAGAACAAAATTCACTTGTCTTAGAATATTGATATTTGTTGGTAAGAAACAAACAAAATGAAAATAATAAAATAAATTCCTGGAATATTTGCTGGTAGTGGCTACAGAAGCTTGAAGGTTGGTATCTGGTCTAAAGAAGGAAGGTAACTTCATTCTCTTCTCATGTAGCTGTCATAAAATATTCTGACAGAAATAGCTTAAGAGAGGGAAGATTTATTTTACCTTAGAGTTCAAAGTACAATCCATCATAGGCTGAGAGATAAGATGTGGCAGGAGGAGCTTGAACGAGCTGGCCACATAATATCCACAATTAGGAAACACAGAGGGATGTTTTTATGTTTCTGCTTGGCTCCCTTTCTCCATATGCACAGTTGAGGATCCCAGCAAGGGAATAGTAGAATACAGTGCGAGAGATCTTCCCACCTCAATTAATAAAATCAAGAGCATTTCCCGCAGGAATGTCCAGGGGCACATCTCGCTTGTGATTTTAGATTCTATCAAGTTGACAACAGTAACCAAGGTTCAACAAAACCAGTCACCAATGAGTCTATGGGGAGTGCACTTACTGCTGTGGCAGGAGATGTCTGTAGAAGAGTTTGAAGACAAAGAGCGCTTTGTGAGTGGGCATATGCTGGCTGAGGAAAGCCAGTGAGGAGTTTGCAGTTCTCAAAGTTGTCTTAGGATCTCTATGGAAGTGATAATATAGTTACGAATGGCAAACCTTCCATGTATTGTATCTTCAAGACTCAACAAGACAAACAAAAACAATCAACAACAAAAAGCACATAAACATACTTGGTAAAGATGCAGAAAAAAAAAAGCAAATGCACAAAACTGAGCCCATTTCTAGAAAAGGAAGCAGCAATGCCACAAAGTACTTCAGGATAAATCTAAGTGATGAGAAAGACTTGTGGAAACCTATGTCACTGTATCAGGCTTTGTGATGCTTTACTGTTTGTAGATCAATAGTCATCAACATTTTTTCTTCCTAAGGCATGAACTCACTTTAGGTCCTGCCACACTTTCGTAATTCTGGAAAAACTATAAGCAAGAATACTGTGATATTTGTTGAAGTGATTTGTGATCAGTGAACCGTGATGGTAACAATGTAAGCTTTTGGGGGTTTCGTGAAGGGTTAAAAAACTTGACTGCTAAATGCCTATCTTTTGACTTTGCCTTCAGGGAGCTATTCTCTTGGGATTCTCATTCTCTTTTGGCCTCCTTGTTTTCTGAGAACACAATTAAAATTAGTCCAATTAATAACCTTGTAATGACCTGGAAGTGTTCAAATAAGAGAAAGAGTCCCATCCCTCTCACATTAAATCAATGCTCAGAATGATGAAAGCTAGTGAGGGAGACACACTCAAAGCCAAACTGCCCAAAAGGTAGACCTCTAGCACCAAACATTCATTTTGTAACAGTTATCAAAGGGAATTAGAGCATTAATTGGGCGAACACACAAAAGCTTAGAAAGCACAGTAGCCCAACTGCTGACATGCAGAAAGTTTCGTTTGGTAGCCTGCATAAAAATCAAAGCAGGCAGAAGCATCGAGTCTGGAGGTAAGGAAACTTCAGAAGAGAGCTTTGATGCTAGCAGAAATGTCTTCATGAGACATAAGGAAAGAAGCTGTGTGGGACATAAAAGTGCAATGTGAAGCAGCAGGTATTGACACAAAATCTGAGGCAAGTTACCCAGAGTATCTCAGATAATTAATAAAGATGGCTACACATAAAAACATGTTCAGAATAGGGGGAAAAACCTTATATTAGAAAGAGATGCCATCTCCAACTTCCTTAGCTAGAAAGAAGTCTGGGTCTGGGTTTAAAAAAAAAAGCCAACTCTCTTACTAAGGCTACTGCTGCCAGTTGATGCCAAGGCTCAGTTGCCACTGTGAATAACCTACTCTTCTAAATTATACAAAATACACTCTACCTGTGTATTATAAATGAAAAGAAAAGGGTGACAGCACGAGTGTTTATAGCACACATTAGTGACTATTTTCAGCCCACTGTTGAGTTCCATCACTCAGAGGAGAAATAAAAAGTTCTCAAAAATATTACTCATTGGCAATGTCCTCAGCAACCAAGAATTACAGTGGATATATACAACAAAATTAATATTTTAATGTATGCTAACATTCATTTTATAACCCACAGATCTATTAAGCAGTTTTGATTTTCAAATCTGTATTCAACAAATACATTTCATAAGGCTGTGGCTACCATGTAGACAGTGATTCCTCTAGTGAATCTGGGGAAAGTGAGTTGAATACCCCTGGAAATGATTCACTATTCCTGATATTGGTACCAACGCTTGGGCTGGCAAGATGGCTCTGTCAGTAAGTGATTACCATTGCTAGAGGGCTGCAAACAGGTGGATGCCCCACGCTTGCCAGTCTGCCAGCCTATCCAAGTTCACTAAGAAAGCATATTTCCAAAAATAAGGTAGAAAGCAATAGAAGAAGACACTTAACATTGACCTCTGGCCTCCTTGTACATGCATGCATGTATATACACACATACACATGCACTCACACACTACCTGAACACATGTTAACACACCCAAAAATAACACTCGTGATTTATGGGAGGTCAGAGTATAAACACTAAGGTATTTGGAAGCAGTTGGTCCCACCCCTCAAGGATGACTTCAAGGATTCAAGACTTCAGTGGAGGAAATACCTATGTGTATAGCAAAATGTCATTAGGTGTCATTTTAATTGCTATGTTCACTTAACAGAATAATAGTAGTAGGTTTCCTTCTAGAGCTGTGGTTCTCAACCTTCCTAATACTGTAACCCTTTAATGTAGTCCCTCATTTTGTGGTGACCCCCAAACTATAAAATCATGTTTTGTTGCTACTTCATAACTATAACTTTACAATGGTTATTAATTTTAATGCAGATACTTGTGTTTTCTGATGGTTTTAGGTGACTCTTTTTAAAGAGTTGTTTGATTCCAAATTGGGTCGTGACTCACAGGTTGAGAAATTCTGCTCTAGGTTATTTGTAGCAGGATGACGATTACTTTTCTCCTGGAGTAGCATGTTTAGTACCTTACAGCACCATTAGTGACAGTCAGTAGGGACAAGCTTAACTTGTCCATGTTTGATGACATAAGTGGTATGTTCAGCAGTAGAGCCTTACCCTCAGGTTGTGGAGGGTAACCAATAGCCTTTGACAATTGCCTGTAATGTTTAGGGGGTCTACTGGACCCCTAGGACCAATGACTTAAAAATATGTAGTCCACTATTGCAGCATATTTGATCACACTGTGAACACTGAGATTGTGTTATTTATTCAAAAAAAACTGTTTCTAGTTGTGTTGTGGCTCAATCTAAGAGCTTTCTGCTTGAATATTGTAAACAGGACTAAATAAAGTCAGCCATAGGTCAAGAGACAGAGCAAGCAACCAGCTGAGAGGAAGTGAACATAGGATTATTAAGAAAAAGCCATAGAGTAAGAGGGAGTCAGGAGGACAGATAGAAAGATGCACAGGAAGTAGAAGGGAGGGACATTCATTTTGAGGTTTTTGTTTGAGACAGCTTAGGAGAAGAGAGAATTTTCAAGGACATCAGCGGAGGAGGAAGGTCAGCTGGGTGCTTCTCTGCCTGTCTGAGCTAGCAGGCTTTCACCCCAGCATCTGGCTCTCGAGTCTTTATTAGTAAAATCGAATGATTGATATTTTGTTAAAAACAAGAGTCCATTCCTGGTACTGGGGTTTTACGTTATCTAGTTGGGATATTATCTCTCTCTTTATAATGGCAACTCCATTTATATCCCTCTTATCTATTTTAGGAGGCTTCTAAAGCAGTAGGTTTTCATATGGCTTTTCAAAAGGCTTTTAGTGTTAGTTGCCTCTCCTCACATTCCCTCTTTTACCCTACCCTTCTACCCCCTCCCCATTTAATGCTATTCTAGTTCCACCTTTTATCCCTTTATAAAACCATGTTCTATTCCCCTTCCTTGGAAGACCCTTTCCTCTAATCTGGTCCCGTTTGAAGTTCCTAACCTCTGTGGTTATGTGGATCTACTTGGATCACAGCTAAAGCTTAAAATCTAACATCTGTATATAAGAGAAAACATGGAATGTTTGAATTCTGAGTCCCCTGTACTATAGGGATATAAAAATGAGTAAGCAACTGCTGTTGAGAGACTCTGACCATGAGAATGGCAGAAAAGAGGGATATTAAGACTGTTGGCTGCCTGAATGATGTGCAAAGAAATCCAGGGTCTCAGCTTCTATGAGTCATCAACTGTGTCAGGGTGGACTTTTCAGTGATGCAGTTCCTCTTGACTCCTCCTGCTCCTTGGAATACTCCTGTTAGTAACCAGAATTAAAATTCCTTGGTTCACCAAGTTAGACATTGATACATTTGTTATTTTGGTCTGTGTGTGTTCCATTTCTAGGATGAATAGGTGTGTGTGTGTGTGTGTGTGTGTGTGTGTGTGTGTGTGTGTGTGTGTGTGATGTCTCCCTAGGAAAAATCTGTCACACAAGCTCCATTGTTCTCCAGAGAAAGAGAAACCCCTATCACCTAGCATTAGTCATACACGTGCCACTTCTCTGTTACTGTCAAGAAGCATGGGCCACTCATTACCGGGCCCAACTTACCTGTCTAGAGAAAACATGAATGCTGTCACATAAAAGAAGTCCCATATTCACTAAACTTGCTTCTTTGTGGTTCAAGACCTCCCCTTCCCTTCAAACCTTTAAAAGAAGACATCTTGTTTTTTCGTCTTAGAAGAGAGGAGAGTAGGGGCTGAAACTATATCATGGTGCCACTGTAAGCATTAATAAACTTCTGGCCTGGAGGGTTATTCAGCTCAGTACTTCACTAAGACCAAACAACTACCTAAAGTGATAAACAATCAAGTCAAACTTGTCATAACCCCCAAAGACATAATTTACAAAATCAGGGAAATAAGTCCTAAAATTCACATGGAATCTTAAAGGGCCCTGAACAGCTAAAACAATGTTGGAAAAGACAAATTTGAATGACAGACATTCCCTAATTCCTTATATTAGTTCAGATGTTAGCAATATATATATAATATATATATATATATATATAATTATATATTATGTATATAAAACCCTTGATTTTTAGTGTGAAGACAGATGGAATAAGTCTAGAAGACAATGGAAAAGGTCTAGAGAGCCCAGAAACATATCCTTATACCCACAGTTACATGTTTTTCAACAAATGTGTCAAGGTCATTCAATGGGAAAAGAGCAATGCTATCAACAAATGTTGCTTGGCCAACTGGATATGTACTTGCAAAAGAATGAAGTTGAACTCCCAATAATACAAACCAATACCAAATTGATTAAGTACCTAAATAGTGAGATGACTTAGCTGGGAAGGGCGCTTGCCAAACAAGCCTGACTAACAGCATTCAATCCCCAGGACCCACATCATGGAACAAGGGAACTGGCACCCACAACTTGTTCTCTGACCTCTGTGTGTATGGCATGGTGTCAATACAGATTTTGTAATCCATGTGAAGGTGGTCTGTTTGTTTTAACACAATAGCATCCCTAGTGAGAAAGAAGTTTAAAGTTGCCTTAATAAACCTTCTTGTCCTGTGATGATGCAAAACACTTTTGAAAACAATTTCAGAATTGAAGAGGTTCATGAATATGGTAGAAATGTAAACTGGTATTTGTCTTCATCAGAGACATCCAATGACTACAGATTAAACAGTTTTCCAGTTTAGTTAAAATTTCTAGGATGTAGTCCACTATTGCAGCATATTTGATTGCCTGGGTAGCAGCAAGTCCCTCTGTGGGAATTATTTCGAAGTCTATCACGATGAGTTAACAAGAGTGCTTGACTCAACTTCATTAATTTGGATTAAAGTGGGAAACATTTGGTTTATCAACAACTATGCCTTCAACCACTCTGGGTATAGACTTCCAGTTATACTGAGCAAAGAAAGGAGCAGATTAGTAAACGTAGAAAGCCAATGGAAGGCAGAAATTAGTTGAAAAGATAAAGCTTGGTGAGAGATGAACATGGACTTCATGACTGAACTGCAAGTGAGTCGCATGCTGCTCTTCAATGACAGACTGAGTATCAACAGCATGAGGCAGGAGCACTGAAAAGTAGTTAATACTTGCCTGCTATTACTAAAGTAGCTTTTGTTCAGAACCTTTTCTGTGCCTCAGCTGGGACTTTTAAAACTGAATTGAGTCACTAAAACTGAAAATAGGCAAAGTGATCAGGAAGCCAGGAGAAAGGAGCTATTCAGGTTAGAGAGTGAGAGAGGCCTGGCGTAATTGTACTGATTCATCATTAGGTAAATTCTCAAGAAATCAGGATGGTGACAGCATGGAGACGTAAGGAGGGCTGTCTTACTTAGAGGCATTTAAAAAAAAGCCTGATAATGGGGCTTGGATGCAAGCAATTGTTTGTGGACTTGGTCTCAAGATCAAGCAGAAGCATAAGAGTAAGAGTAAGAGGTTGGGGGGGAGGAAAGGGGAGGGAGAAAGGGAAGGAAGAAGAGAGAGAAGAAGGAGGGGGAAGGAAGGAGGGAGGGAGGGGGAAAGAGAGGAAGGGAGGAGGAGGGAGAGAGAAGAGAGGAAGGAGGAGGGAGGCCTTTTGTGGTAACCATAGCTGATGTTTGTGACTGACTTTGTTCTCCTTGGCCTCCTGGAACAAGCCTATCATATTTCGTACATCACTCTCCCACAGGATGACCATCAGCTCTGAGCACAGAGTGCACTGAAATGGTTGGCTGAGTGCAAGCAAATTCTCAAAAAAAAAGACCAGAGTCTCTGAAACCCTTCCTCAGGGCAGAAGTGTGAGAACTGTGTTTGACAGGAAACAGCAAAGTCTCTGGGGTCTTTTGACTTGGGGCAGAAGAGGACATGGAGCACCACAGTCTTCTGAACTATGCCCAGGTTCCCAAAATATTGCTGTCCTGGCCCTGTGTCCACATATTCTACAAGCTCCATCAAAGTTGTATGACCTGGGGTTCTTTGCTTACCAGAATTAGTGTGCCTTTTGAAGTTCAGCCCTGATGTTATGAACTGACTTCATTGTCTCTGATATTCCTCTCAAAGATGCGTGCTATTTTGGTTTGATGAAATTGCTCAGTATTAAGCTATATCTATTAAGTGACCATGAATGAGTTGGGAATTCAAATTAAATTTGGATCTGGAGATTAATGCTTTCTACTTCATCTTAATGCCATTATCACTCAAATTTTTCATGGGGTGTGAACACAGGATTCCACAGGCCAAAGGCAGAGCCCAAGCTGTGGTGATGAATAGAAGGAGATATCATGTCATCTGTGTCTGTAATAGAGAAAGAGTTAATGAAAGACAAAATTTTGTTTCAAAATTTTGTTTCACCTTGGAAGCTGTTTAAAACCTGTCCCTTGTCAAGGGAGAGCCTTAGCCATGGATAAGACCACAGAGCATTGAGACAGCTAGAAGGAAAACAAGACAAGAAGAGATTACAGGGTGAGCTTGCTTTCTTTTAAACTGGGTGAACATTTCTCACACTAATTCTGTCATTTGAGCTATTTTCTCCCTCCCGGACTGCGAAGTCTATTTTGCTGAAGATGCACCTTTCTGTGATATCTCACTATTGCCAATGACTTCCTTTCCTTTATAACTTTCCACCACCATCTTAGAACTAACTGAAATTCAAATGATTTCAATTCATCCTGCGGTTGTATTTTCATTGCTCATGAAAAAAAATTTGATCCTGAAATGGTGAATCTGAAAATAGTACAGCACAGTGCTTTGTAGTCGCCCCTGAGCTATCAAGGTAGATAGATACCTTGGAATTACAGGAGAGCCATATCCAATCCTATACACAAAATGAGCATCATGGAATTTGACCTTGTGCCACTTGCTACTTTTTATTATCAAAGCTCCACTCATTCCTCAAATACTTTGACAAGCTTCCCCTGTCCTTCCCCAGATCACTATTGTCTACCTACAGTATATTTTACCTGAGCTCTGCTTCGAAGCTATTACTGTGTTCTTAAGTACCAATGCCCCTAACCAGCGCTGACCTCCAGGTGACAATTCAGTCTCTGTAGTTTCTCACTCATACCTAGTTTATAGCTATCCCTGTCCTGGCAAACCATAACAAGGAGACTTTCCATCACTTCAATGGTGGAAAAATTCATTCAGGTGTATATTTACATAAACATGGGGACAGTTATAATTTTCAGGTCTTTCCAGAGGATGCATTCTCTATGAGAGCCAAAGATTATCTTTTTCCAGTTTGCTTAACATCTCTGTCTCTGCTCATTTACTAGGTCAAGGATAAAACAGGGGTGTCTGTAGAGCCAGCAGACATTAGGGCTGCCTGTAAAAAGTGAGGGAAGTTTGACAGCACCAAATGATGACCAGAAAACAATTCAGGAATGTCCATATAATAATATATAATAATATAGGGCATTGCTATGCACTGAGGAAGACTAGAACATCTGTAGTGTGTAGGAAGGGCTGGGGTCATGGCTGTTCACTTGTGTGAAGATCCTATGGTAAGGAAAGCCACCAGCTAGATCCAGATATTTCAAGTGGAGTGAAAGCTACATTTAGGTCACAAGAATGGAGATCAACCTGTCTCAGACACTCCGCATTCCTATAAAGATCAAGATTATAAGGTTATCACTCCTTCATGGCCATGGATGTGCCTTCACCTAGAATGATATGCATTTCCTGTGTGGCTCTTTTCCTTTGGTAGGACAGATGCAGATGAGCTCAAAATGGGTTCAGGCCAGAAACAATTGCCCTTGTTGCATATTATATTGTCTAATTGAACATGGCAAGGTCAGCCGAGTTCTCTTGTATGAAGCTGGAGATGTGCTTGCATACTTATTTGAATTTAATCTCCTGAGTCTACCAATCAAATAAGCGCCACTTCATCTGTAGTATATCGTATTTTAACTGCATTTGTAACGTTTTAAAGCCTGACAGGCAGGAAGATGGGTAAATCAGCATGTATAAATAGAACTGAAGGCCAAAACATCTGAATAGGTGATCTTGGCCTCTCACAGGTGGTTGGGTAAGGCTCTCACCACCACAGCTGCTGCACTGAGCTTATCTGGATGTGTGCATAGGTCTCAGCATTACTTCCTCACTAGGAACAAGAAGTGCAAGCTACCAAGCATCCTCACTACTATTCTCTTAGTCCTCGGCTAACTGGCTATAGATATAGCACCCTCTTCACTAGCCAACAATTGCCACTCACAATGTAATCACAAAAAAAGAAATATAAGCCAAGTTATGCCTTCCAGACTCTTCTTTAATCAGAGTGTAGACCAATTACAGACAATTATACCCATGTCACTTTAGCAATTTGGACATGTCTCATTTTCTCTAGAATTGTGTGTGATACAATACAATGTTATATTTTTTAAAAAAATAAAATTGCAACAAATGTATGATTCAGGGTTTTTTGATGAGCTTTTGAGTCATTCCATAACAGACACCTTTAGATTCAAATAAACATGATGGGGTTTTTAACAAAAGGAATTTTCCAAAATGCAGGTAACAGAGTCACAATGTGCAGCCTCTCATCTTCTGGAGTCCCTCATATACTAGTTTATTGCTCACTGATCCTTGCAGCACCTACTGTTGTACTGTCCAATGACACCATTTTATTCATGTAAAATAGAAATAGAGCAATGTCTCTCTCTGCCTCTTGTCTTTGTTGAATACTCCATTCTCATTCCCAATCTCTAGGTACTAAACAGGTATTTTTGAGTCAACCTTTCTATGCATGTTTCCCCTTTTAGGTTCACAGTTCTCAAGGTTAGGTGGAATCCTTGTTTTTGTTTTGTTTATTGCAAAAAAGCATAGTAACTTTTTTTATCTCTAAGGACTGCTGTTTTGGTTGTATATCTTTCACAGATCATGTAGGGACCAACCTAGCTGTGGACTTCTGAAGTCAAGTTAGAGACTCTTAATTGGATAGAGGACCCAGAAACAAGTGTTTCAAACCTGAATCACACATGCAGATGTGAGAAGTCCCGGGTGCTCCTGCCACCATGGTCTCCATCATGCCTCAGTCATTCTGAAGAACTGTATCCCAGAAGAAACTCTTCTTTCCTCAACTTGCTTCATGCGGTATTTGATCATAACAATGAGGAAAACAACTAATACAATGACTGTGTATTCAAATTTTCTCCACACAATCTAAACCCCCCTCTCTAATTTCACAAGTTCAAAAGTTATTATGAAGTCCTCAATTTTTGTTCATTAACATCTCAATAATTTTCCAAGCATTATATTAAAGCATAGATTCAAAGAAGTGTGGAGAATTCCTTCCCAAGAACACATGGGCACATTATTTCTTTCACAACATCTTTGAATCAAAGTAAACAGTGTAAAAATTACTGGGGTATGTCTTAGCGTGGCACACAATGGAGAATAAAATATTTCAGTGTGAGACAAAGTCTCCATGGCATAGATCTCTCTCTCTCTCTCTCTCTCTCTCTCTCTCTCTCTCTCTCTCTCTCTCTCTCTTTCTTTCTTTCTTTCTTCTGATAGGAAGCTCAAAGCCAGGTCCTCATAGGTTGTAATTAGGTATTCTACCACTGAGTCACATATCCAACCATTATGCAATATCCTTTAAAAATTCATTTCTGTGTCTGTACTATAATCTAGATCTGTTCATCTATGGCAGGCATAATGAAGTCTTTATTTGTAAACATTTACATCAAATACTTCCATTCATAACAATCTTTTGTTTTATATGTATGTATTTTACAATGTAGATGCCTGTATTTATGAATCATGCTATATGATCCAGTCATATATCCAGCTTTACTGAAATAGAGTAGACAAATAAATTTTCATATTTTAAAGTATACAATGTGCTATTTTCTTTAAATATATTGTGAAATAACTACCAGCATCTAGCTCATTCAAATTCCCATAACCTCATATACTTACATTTCTGTGCAGTGAGAACATTCATGATCTAATCTCACAACAAATTCTGAGTATTCTGCACTATCATAATCTATGAGTCCATTCTGGGCATTAGACATCCAGAATATTTTCATTCTACATCACTAAAAGATATACCATGTAGCAAACCTTTCCCATTCTCCCACCCATTGCCTGGCAGCCATCATCCTGCCCTCTGTTCCTGTGCCTTTGACTTTATTACAGAGTCCATGGTAAGCGACATAATGCAGTATTTATTGTTCTGTGCTTGGTTTATTTCATTTTGCAGAACATTCTCCAAATTAATCCTTGTTGAAATAATACCAAAATTTCCTTCTCATTAAGGCTAAGCAACACTGAGTGTGTGAGACATAAACACAAATGCAGATAACTGCACACTTTCTGTGCCTGTTTCCCCATCAGTTGACACTTAAGTTGATTCCAAAGCTTGGCTACTGAAAACAATGCTGCTGTGAATGCTGAAAATAATGCTGCATTGAGCAAAAACTTTATGTGCATCAAGTCTCTGCATGCTGGTATTTTGACCTTGGTTGTTTGGTTTAAGAATTTTTTGTAAAGGGTAAATAAATGGGTTTCACTTTCTTAATTCAGTACAAAACAATTGAGTCTAGCGTATTTAATAGAATGGGTCAGTGGTTTCTTCAACTTTACTCTGTAGTCTTTCTGTTCCTTTCCTCGGCACTTTTTTGGTGTTATAATTTACTATCCATTATTTATTTTACCAATCCAGTAATATTTGATATTCCTTTATTCTCACACTCAAACAATTGCTTCTACAGAAAAAAATAATAACAAACAGATGGTTCTCACACTCAATAAGGTCCATGGAACAGTTTTTATTTCCTTTGTTCTTTCTTCCTACTGACTGGTTTTACTTTACCCTCCCTCTTCTGATGTTCTGGTGGCTTCTAGATTTGCCTTATGTGACTCAGTACACAGTCAATAGCAATTATAGTTTTAGTTTGTCCTTATTGGCCATTCATTTTCTTTCAAATGACCTGGGAGCTATTTACATTTAAATGTGTTACAATTCATTATTCACTATTGCTTCCTGTATGCATCTTTCCCATCCTGCTCAGTGGTTTGAGGATTATTATCAAATATTTTTCTCAGACATACGAAATATGTGGTGTTAGTGGGTATGTATGAATTCTGATATAATATCTTCCTGTTTTGTTATGAGATAAAAAGATTGCAAGCCAAGAATCCTATATAAAGCAAAGAATGCCTGTGTGACATCCAGGAGAAAATACTGTTTCTTCTAAAACAATGCTCCCTGTCTGTCTTTCCTTCGTGTTTCTTAGGTTTTCTAGTCAAACTCTTCTGCTCATAGGTTTTGAGGAATGTAATTAAAACATGTGTAAACAGGTATTTTGTCATCAATCCGTGCTTGAATGGAATGAGTTCTTTTAATCCTCAAACAAAATTCCAGTCTCAATTTCATTGAAATTTTTTTCTATTAATATCTAAGTATTGCTTTCCCTGAATATCAGTGGTACACACTCATTTCTTCATAATTAGGACTTATATTACTTAGTAGTTAATTCATAAACTTCATGCATATAATGTATTACTATTAGAATAGCATATTCTATCTGTTAATTTAATTTGTGTATTTCACATAAATAAGTACGTACATCTTCCAATTCTTTTATTTTCCTCTTAGGATATTTTTCTCCTTGTATTTTATGTCTAAAATCCTCTTAGAATGAATTTTGTGTTGTGATATGGAGGACCAACAGCCATTTTCTTTATTCATTCACTCAGGAGTTTAGATAGAAAACCATGACTTTAAGCTCCAGAGAATGTCTTTGTTACTCTTGAATATTCTTGAAAAGAACAGAGCTGAGATGGCTTACTAATTAAGTAGTCATCCATCTCCTCTGGGAGCATTGATTCACTGGAGTTTTCTATTGGTTTGGTAGAGTAGGGGATATAACAGCATTAAGGAAAATGCTAACCTCCTTCCAAGAAATAATTTGTACCATGTAAGCAATTCCTTAGGATCCCCTGTAGTGGTCAAGAGAAGGCCAAGTGCTTTCTGGGAAGCAACAGGAGCACTGATTACTGACTGAGATAGTTCTGCTTTCAGCACCTGAGTGCTCCAGACAGTGCCAATCTCATTCTTGCAGTGAAGAAAGACATTCTTAGAGCTGCATCCTGGGAAGTTGCTTGTCCCCACATTGTTCTTTCCTTTGATTCCTCCTTTCAGAAGACCAGAACCTAGAAAGTTGGTAATGGTAGAACTCTGAGAATGTAGAAGGTACATTTGAAAATAGATCACAGTTTTGGGTTTCTTTTGGCTTTATATTTTTTGCTGTTGGTAAACATGACCTTGTCCTCAATGGAATGTAGAACATGGATAGTCCTTGGTATGAGACCAAAGCTGTATCACCAAGGATTTTACTCTAACCACTCATTAAATATCAACCATTGAGAGAATGGTTCTGTGGTTGCTGGTATGATTCTGGATTTTTTATTTGTGTGCATTGTTCTCCTTATCTTTAGAATTACATACATGTACTCGAAAAATAACATGATATACTCAACAGAAGACTCATAAGAACATAAGGGAGGTTGACAAATGGTTAAAGTCTCATTGAGGGAGCAGGAAAATTCTTCTTATACTATCCTCCCACAGTGTGTGTCGGGGGCAGGGCAGTGATCACTATAGTGAAACAAGTTGGGGATCTGGTAGTTGTTGAACCTCTAAGAAGAATGGATCTCTAGGTTGTTGAACCAAGGCAAGTCAATTACATTAAATTTAGGGCCCTGGCTAGGAAAGACTGAAACTTGCCATACAGAATAGGCATATCTGAATGAATGTTCCTGAAAATGGTGGCTCTGTAGACTTCTACAAGCCCTCAGACCTAGTGCACCCTCTGTTTGGAGTGGGTCCTCACTCCAAGTGTGGATCAGCACCCAATAATCATCTCCATGTAGAGTGTAGAAACTGTCATCAGAAGTTTCCCCTAACACAAAATGAGAATTGCTGCAGTGTGAGGGTTAATCTCTCTCTAGCTGTCAGCTTGACTCCAACCAGCACCAACTAAAGGACAAGGATCAGTGCATATGTAAGGGATTAAGGAACTTGAAGTGGGAAGATCAGTGCTAAGTGTGGGTAGATCCTTCTAGAGGTTTCCCAGGTAAAAGGACATCCAAGGCAAAGACTTTGGTTCTTTTGGCCTGCTTGTCTTCGTAGCATACTGGTGAGTTCATCTACCCTGTTGCTGCAGTTGCAACTGCTGTCATCGTTCTTTACTGACATCAAAACCCATCTTCTTTAGCCTTCCTGTTTGGACTGAACACCATGATTCAGAATCCTCCCAAGGCCATCAGCACTAGAGGAGACTCCTGAGCATCCAAGTTTGTGAACTAAATAGGCACTGATTCCCATCCTCCCCAGTGTTATGACAGCCATTGTTCAATAACCCCCAGACTACATAGTGAAAGCCACTTAATAAATTCTCATTTAATATAACTTTTTATATTGCTTGTGATCCCCTAGAGAGCCCTGACTAACATACCCCTTCAACAAAGCTGTAATTTCTGAAAGAGAGGGAAGAGGTTAAGCATAAGGTGTTGTGAAAATTAGCTGTCCAAAGATATCCTGTAGGATTAGGTTCTGAGAATTCTTGATCAAGGAAACTAGATAACAAGATTTAATAAGCAGTAGCTGATTGATTGAGGTACTCAGGACTTGACAGCATTTCCTCCTTCAATCCCAGGCAATAGGGCAATCTTAGTGCTAACGTGGCACTTAGAAGCCACAGGAAGATGATGACCCATGCTGAGCAAAGCTGGATTTCCTGAGTTGCCATGGTAGATTATGGCCTGCCTCATTATATCCTGCAAAGGATGGATCTCCAAAATGACTGTAGAGTGCTGAAAACTTAGCCAAGCAGAAACCATAACTGTGCTTGCTGTGCTGGAGAGCATATCTTTGCTAGAACAGACTAACGGGTAAATTATACACAGCCAGTCTGTATGGCTGTGCTTTTGTTCTATCAAACCCATGAAAGGATATAAAACACAGCCCTGGGTGAAATGTCATTCGCATGGAATAGACAGCAACATGAACTTATAAGGTATGACAACACATTTTCACTGCCAAAATCTAATCAAAAGAGAGTAGAGCCATATGCATATGTGAAGAACTTAGTGAACCATTCATTATACTCATGTCAACAGAGCTAGGTTGTGTAAAAGGTGGCACGCTGGAGACTTAGAAAGCAAAAGAAGAGTGCTTTCAAGATATATGCATGAGCTATTAATAGTCTACCTAAGGATTTAGTAGTCAGGTGGTGCTTGATGTCCCCAAACTGAAACACCAATTGCTATAGTATGCATGCATCCTTACAAAAAGGAAGCAAAATAACTTCTTCAAATATTTAGAGCTGTATATTTGTAACTTGACTTTCATCTGAACAATAAACTGGTACAAAAGGCTACCAGTTTTAAGTGCAGAAATGCGCTCTTTGAACGTCTGGCCTGTGATGCTAGAAGCTTTAGATCTTCTAATCAATGACTGGGCAGCCAGTGATGTAGCAATTCCCACCACCACCCCCAAATTGAAGCATTTCGTCCTGGAAAGAAGTTTATTAAGACTCAGGAAGTAATCAAAACTCACAAGTCTCAGGAAGTTCCTAAAACAAGAATCACTAGGTCCATCTCCAAGGTTACATAAGCAGTAACACTTGCTGTGGAAAGAGATTCTGATCACTAGAGTTGTCTGCAGGCTGTGTGAAGAACTCCAGGATTGCAAAGTCCCTGAGTTGTGACCCATGCTGTCTTTGCTTTTTCATCTATGCAGCTGCAGTTTGAATCATCCATGTCGTGTCTAACTCCTTACCAATATTCCTGCCACAGTAAAACCATTGCTCTATTCAGATAGACTTGGGTGAAACTGTTTCTTTGATATGTTGTTGGTGCCCTATGGATAGTGAATAGATTCATGTCATCTAGGAAAAGTCAGAAAACTCAACGGGGGAAACTATTTCATTGTAGAGTTTGTGGAGAGTGTCTGGAGCTCTAAAATTAGTTCATGTTATCTTCAGTTGGTAATTAGATACCTTCAAAAATTAGCTCCTGGCATAGAACAAGAGGCTGGAGAGAATGGAATGTTGATCACAGTAGGAAAAGGCATGATGTCACATAGATGGGAACTTTCCTTTCTGGAAACAGGCCTTCTAGGCACCCACACCACAAATGAGAGGAATGAAATCAAGACAAACACAAATGCAGCCCCCTTCTGCCTGGGATTGGAGACAGCCTGAGCACTGACATGTATATCAACCAAGCATGTCATTGTGTGGGCTTTCTAGGCACTTGTCGCAGCCCAAACCACAGGGCACATAGTGTCCTTTAACCTAATTTGGCAATACCAAGGTACCTTTACCTTCTTGCAGTATAACACCTCCCTGCTCTACCTCCTCCTAAGAGCCCTTAAAATAACTCCCTGCTTTCTATGTAATGTGTAGCTGAAGATTTACTTCAAACCTTGTTTTTGGTGATATTACTGAACATTTTACCCTGAGGGACAATTTGGTTCCATCCCTCTCTCAAACTGCATCCTTCTCTACATAAAACCTAGAAAAAGTAACCATTTGTCTTATCAGTGTTGTACTAGGTTATTTCTAACCAAGCAAGTCATAATTAGTGCTCAGCTTGTCCAACATTTAAAAAAATGGGAACAGTTGTAGCATGAATCTTAGAAGGTCTTATTAATAACAACAAACCTGGGGCCAGGTTTTGGGGTGAATGCTGAAAGATCAGAGAGATAGACCAAGCCACAGCCACCTCGCCTTGCCAGTTCCTCAGGTGATCCTGTTTCCTCAGGCTGGAAGCCTTTGAGTTCTCATCCAAATAGATCTCAGCTGAACTGCTTCTCAAAAGCCTGAAAGTTTAACCAGGCTAGTTCCTGGTTTTCACGCCTTATATACCTTTCTGCTTTCTGCCATTACTTCCTGGGATTAAAGGCTCTTGTTACCATGCCTGGCTGTTTCCAGTGTGGCCTTGAACTCACAGAGATCCAGGCAGATCTCTACCTCTGTAATACTAGGATTAAAAGCATGTGTACCACCATTTTCTGGCCTCTATATCTAGTGACTGTTCTGTTCTCTGACCCCAGATAAGTTTATTAGGGTGTACAATATTTGGGGGAACACAATATCACCACAAATAGTATATTTTGAACTGAGCCCAAATGTATTATACACATGCTGTTGCCCTCCAGTGCTGACCAAGGTAAGGAGCAAATTTCACTTTCATATACTGCCTCTGGGAAGTTTAATTGAAAAGTTGAATATCCGCCCTCCAATCCAGTCACCCAGTCCCCAAGTATCCAAAGTAAGAACATGTTTCTGTAAAAAGACTTCTACCTGAAGGTTTCTATCAGTTTTGTCATAATAACTCAACTCTGGAAACAATCCAAATGTCCATCAATAGATAAATGAATATATTGATTATGATGTATTCATAAATGAATACTATTTAGCAATAAAGAGGAATAATGTGTAAATATGGCAACATGGATAAGTTTTAATGTGACTACACAAAGAGACCCAAGAGATAGGCACAACATCCCACCTAACAGTAGCAGAATACAAATTGTGCACACTGTAAACAGTGCATTCATAAGCAGAGATCATATTCACTCAGAAAATAATTCTTATCAAATTTCACAATGTCAGAAGCATAACAGGTATTTTTTAACTATGATACTATAAAATCAGTTATCAGTAATAGCAGCACAACTGGAAAAAGTCACAAATACATAGAAATAAACACCTTGGAACAACTTGTAAGGCAAGGGAAAAATAAAAAAGAGATTTAAAAGAGTCTTTAAAAGATCTAAAACAAACACACAACTTACTGAAATGTATGGGATGCATTCAAAGCAGAAATTTGTGGGAAGAAATGCCAAATTAGGGAATAAGAAAGATTTCAAGTTAACAACCTAATGATACACCTCAACAAAGGAAAAAAAAGCCCTAATTCATCCATCAGAAAGTCAGAAATGATCAAGATCCATGGAGGTACTAGAAAAATAATATAAATAATCAGACTAAGGCTGGTTTTTATTTAAGATGAACAAAACGTCCTATTTTTTAGCCTAAGAAAAAGAGACACAAATAAAACTGTAAATAAAAGAGGGAATTCATCTCTATCAATATCACAAACTATAAAGATCAAATAGAACAATTTCATATCAATAAGATGGATCACCTCAAAGAAATGCTTAATTCTTAAAAATAAACAACCTACCAAGGAATCACTATGGAAAATACAACCTGAAGTAAGTAAATCAGTAATCAAAAATCCCTCAAAGAAAATCTCAGGATATGGTAATTTCATCACTGGATTTTAATAATTATTAAAGAAGTAATAATAATAATAGTTTTTCTTTTTTCTTTTTGGATGTTTTGTTTTGCTTTGTTTTGTTTGTTTATTTGTTTTGAGACAGGGTCTCTCTATGTAGACCTGACTGTCCTGGAACTCATTATGCAAACCAGGCAGGCCTTGAACTCACAGAGATTCGTCTATGAGTTTGAGGTTCTAGAGGCATGGTGGCTAGAGTACCAGCTGAGATCTGAGGGCTCAAATCTTGAAATATAAACAGGAAGCAGAGAGAACAAATTGTAACTGGTGTGAGTCTTTGAAATTTCAATTTCCACACCAAGTGTCAGAGTTCCTTCAGCAAAGCCTCCCTAAACAGCCACCAACTGGGGACCAAGTATTCAAATGCCTGGGCTATGGAAACGACATCTCATTCAAACCACCACATACTTGTCATATCTTTTGCTTGCCTCAACTTCCTAGCCAGCACTACCGGCAGTATATTTGAAAGAAACAGTGGTCCTGATTTCAGGAAAAAAACTTTCATTTTTTTACTGTTGAGTATTAGCCATGGAATGCCCTTATCATGGATGGTCATTATCATGTTCAAGAACTGCTTTTCTATACTTTTCCTCTGTGCATAATTGGGTGAGTACTTTTATGATAAAAGGATGTTGAATTTTGTCAAGTGCTTTTCCTGCATCTACTGTAATGATCATGCAAGTTTTTCTTGCATTCTGTTAATGTATCACATTTATTTATGTATATTGAATCACTCTTGCATCCTAAGGATAAACCTCACCTAATCACAGCTTATATTACTTTTCATGTGCTCTTAAATTCAGTTTTCAAGTATTTCTGAGGATTTTTTGAATCTGTGTTTATCAGAGATAATGGCCCATGCTTTTTTTTCCTTGTAATGTCTTTTTTGGCTTTGGTATCGGGTAATGCTAGCCTTGTTGAATGAGCTTGACTAATTCTCTATTTTGATTTCTAGTGCTGTGATAAACACTATCAACACCATAACCAAGGGCAACTAGGTGAAGAGAGGGTTTACTTCATGAAACAGTCATTAAAAGTCTCCCTACCAAAGAAGCCCAGGACCAGATGGTTTCATTTCAGACTTCTACCAGATTTTCAAAAAAGCACTAATGCCAATACTCTTCAAATTGTTCCACACAATAGAAACAGAAGGAACATTACCAAACTCTTTTTATGAGGCTACACTTACCCTGATACCCAAACCACACAAAGATGCAACAAAGAAAGAGAATTACAGACCAATTTCCTTCATGAACATTGATGCAAAAAATACTCAATAAAATACTGGCAAACCGAATCCAAGAATACATCAAAAAAATTATCCACCATGGCAAAGTAGGCTTCAGTCCAGCAATGCAAGGATGGTTCAACATATGAAAATCTGTCAATGTAATGCACCATATAAACAAACTGAAAGAAAAAAACACATAATCATTTCATTAGATGCTGAAAAAGCCTTTGACAATATCCAACACCCCTTTGTGATAAAGGTCCTGGAGAGATCAGTAATACAATGAACATACCTAAACATAATAAAGGCAATTTACATCAAGCCCACAGCCAACATCAAAGTAGATGGAGAGAAACTCAAAGCAATTCCACTAAAATCAGGAATAAGACAAGGCTTATTTCATTTTATGGGTTAGGGTCCATCATTTAGGGAAGTTAGGGCAAGAAATCAATCAGTGCAGAACCCATGAAGAATGCCACTTATTGGCTTTTTCTTAGACTCACATCCAGCTACCATTCTTATACAGCCCAGGTGTAACACAAATTACTAAATGGTCTTATAAAAAAGCAGAGATATTGGGGTAAATGCTGAAAGATCAGAGAAGCAGAGCAGCCAGCCCCTAGAGTTCTTACCTCTACTGAATTTTTAGCCTGAAAGACTTTAGCAGATAGGCCCCTGGCTGAATGAGCTTCCTCAGTCAAAAAGCTTTAGTTATATACCTTATATACCTCTCTCAGCCCACCCATATAATTTCCTGTCTCAACTTTTCTGGTGCTGGAATTAAAGGCACATGACTGCCATGTATTGGGATTAAAGGTATGAGCCACCACTGTCTGGCTCTGTTTCTCTCCTAGACTGAGTCAATCTCATATAGTCCAGGGTTTCTTTGAACTCACAGAGATCCAGATAGTTCTCTGCCTCCTGAATGCTAGAACTAAAGGTGTGTGCCACCACTGCCTGGCTCTATGTTTAATCTAGTGGCTAGTTCTGTTCTCTGATCTTCAGGCAAATTTATTAGGGTATACAATATATCACTACATTTCCCCCTTTTTGTCTAAAATAATAAAAGAAGGTTATGACTAATATAAGAAAAAGTATATAAAATAACTACAATAAGTATATACAATACATACAGTCAAGAATTACATTAACAAATGTCCAGTCCATAAACATTTGACAAATTCAGAGAAAATGCTCCTTTTGGCAATGTGGGTATCACATTCTTAAAATTACTTCCTGCTGTCTGGGGGTGAAGGAATCTTTAGGGGAGCCTGAAAAGAAAATTTTTGGGTTAATTCTCAAGTCCTGGGAGAGGCAGCTACAGCATTTGTTGTCCAGTCTCTACATAATGCAAAAGTGCAGGGCTTATCTCAAGTCCTCGTTCAAATAGACTGTGACGCTGGATCATCTCAGCTAGCCATCTCCATATTGTCCTGAGCAGTTTGTAACCCAAAGCTGATCTTTGGGTGATGTTTGTCAGCTTAGCGGCATTATCATTGTCCTGATGGAATCATCACTGTCGGGTCCCATCATCTTTTTGGAGACTTCAAAAGTCACTATTAGGTGTGGTCTTGGTTCACTGCAGAAAATCTTTTTTGTGGAACATTTTTTCTAGATAATTTGTCCTTTTTCTTCAGATGTCTCATTTGTCTAGTGGTTTTCAGATTCCTTAGCTGGATGCCTTCATTCTCCTAAAGACAAAAACAAAACACTTCCCCAACCCTAACTTTGGGGAGATTCCCAATCTAATCTTTATCAATTTTGATTCATAGTTTCTCCTGATTTTTTGTTCTCTCTCATTTTGCTGTTCTACACAGCAGTGTGGTTTCTTACACTAGGCATTAGGCTATTTAATTGCTCTGGCAAGGAGTTTTTTCTACAATGACAGGAAATAACTGAACCAAATTTGACATGGGGGCCTACAAGAGGCCCCTCAGAGAGTTTCCCAACTGCGAAGGCAAGAGATTACCTTGTCTGTCCCTTGTTGATCTACATTCCTTAGTCTAATATCTGCCTTTGCCATACCCTCTGCATAATCCAGAGGAGAGGGGCATTCTGTGGGATTATTCCTTGAAAAGAAACATTATTTCTGGGAACTCCCTGTTTACAGTTGTGTTTTTTTTTTCATTTTTCTTTATTAAGAAATTTTCTACTCACTCCACATACCACTCACAGATCCCATCTCCTCCTTCCTCCCACCCCCGAGCCCTCTCTCCCAAGCCACCCCACATCCCCACATCCCCCAAATCAAGGTCTCCCATTAGGAGTCAGCAGAGCCCATCACATTGAGCCTAAGCAGGTCTAAGTCCCTTCCCACTGCACCAAGTCTACACAAGGCATCACACCACAGGCACCAGATTCCCAGTAGCCTGCCCATTAGGTGACCTTGTTTACCACAGTTGAAACATATAACATTACTATTTTTCTTCAAACCTCTGGAAATCACCTCTCCTATCCAAACAACATCATTATCATGAGATTCAATATTTATTGTATCTTGGATCCATTCCTCCAAGGGTGCTGGTCTTGCCTTTAATGGTCTAATTACTTTTTTAAATTGTGCATTAGCATTTTCAAAAGCCAGAGATTCAATTATTATCTGTCTAGCTTCTGAATTTGGTATCATTCTATTTACTGCTGAAGTCAATCTTTTTAAGAAATCAGTGAAGGTTTCTTTTGTGCCTTGTATAACTTTTGTAAATGACTCAGTTTTCTTTCCTACTTCTTCAATTCTGTTCGAAGCATTCAAGCCTACCATGTGGCATAAAGTGAGGGTGTGGTCATCATATAAAGATTATCTTTGTATATCAACATAATCGCCTTCCCCAAGAAGTTGATCTTGGGAGATTTCAAGACCTCTAGCCCCACTTTATTGTCTAATGGTCTTAGCCTCATCCTTCCACCAGGTCCTCCATTGTAATTGGGGACCAGCCTCTAAAACTGCTGTAACCAAATCTCTCCAGTCTTGAGGGATAATTCTATTACAAGTTGACCACAAGTTTAACATCTGCTTCATGAAAGATGAGTGAATGCCATATGAGACTTTTGCTTCTTTGAATCTCCTCAAATCTAACATTTGCACAGGAGTCCAGTCAGCTCTTACATAGCCTTGAGGATATCTATCACTGGGTAGTTCCTGTAAGGTTACTGGATAGTTTAAAGTTGGCCGTTTGAAAGCCTTAGGCTGTTTCTCTGTAACCTTATAATGAAATGCTGAAATTGGTTCTTTAAATTCCACTGTCTGGGTCTGAATATCTCTATGACCTGATTTAACAAGGTTTTCTAAAACTTTTATCTTGGCACTCATATTAACCAACTTTTTTAGTGATAAAACAAAAATAATCAAACAAATAATATTTATAATTGACATTACATCTATCCCATTAACATTAACTATCCTCCTATTTAATTGCTCAATTTTCAGACTGTCTAATATATTATCAAACAGAGACCAAACACCCTCCATTTTAAAAATGTTTCTCATTTTTTAATGTGGGGGAAAAAATTATCATTTAACTTTCTCCCTTTAAGAAATCCCAATTGACTCATCAAATTTGCTGACAGTGACGATTCAGATGACTGTGTGGCAGCAACCCAAGGAGGGGCTCAAGAAAAGCCAAAACCCACCAGGAGAGGAAAGAAGGGAAAGATCTAGCCATCTCACAGGGAAAATGTGTGAAAAATGGCTAACTCTTGTGGTTTGGGGAGCCCAAAAGCCTATGGAGTTTGCTGCAGAGAGGCTGCAACAAAAACTTGGCCAGCAAGTTAGGGAGTCTGGCCCAGGAAAGGTGGAGATTCTGACCACTTGTAGCTGGGGCCTGAGCTGGGTGAGGACAGCAAGGCCACAGGCAAGTGGCTTTTTTCATGAATTTGTGCCCCACAAGTTGGATGCCAGATGTAACACAAACTGCTAAATGATCTTTTTATTAAAAAAAAAAAAACCTGAAGCCTGATATTGGGGTGAATGCTGAAAGATCAGAGAAACAAAGGAACAAGCCACCTCTTACCTCTAGGACTCCTTAACCTTAAAAGCTTTCCTCAGCCAGAAGACTTTAGTTCCTGTTTCCTCACGCCTTATAATACCTTTCTCTGCCCTGCCATGTTACTTCCTGGGATTAAAGGCATGTGTGCTTCCCAAGCAAAGGCATGAGATCTCAAATGCTGGGATTAAAGGTGTGTGCCACCACTGTCTGGCTCTGTTTCTCTCCTAGACTGAGTCAATCTCATGGAGTCCAGGGTGGCTTTGAACTCACAGAGATCCAGACAGATCTCTGCCTCCTGAGTGCTAGGATTAAAGGTGTGTGCCACCACTGCCTGGCTTCTATGTTTAATCTAGTGGCTTGTTATGCTCTCTGATTTTCAGGCAAATTTATTAGGGTGCACAATATATCACCACACCCAGGCCCACCTACCTAGGGATATCCCCATCAATAAAGAGCTGGTACTCCAGCCACCATGCCTTTGTTCCACCATCAAGAACTCTATCTCCAAGAACCTCAAACTCAAAATAAACCCTTCCTTGTATAAGTTGCCTTGGATATGGTGTTTTATCAAAACAACAAAAAAGTAGTTAATTTGGGTATGCTTAGTTGCCTGTAGTTCTCTGTGTGGATTTGAAGCCTCCTGGACTTTCTCCATCTACTTTGGCATGTCTATTGATGTTGTCTCTATCCAGCTCATGTTAAGGCAGTCATGTGGTTGAGACTTGATATTCCTAATAGTCACAATCTTACAACAAACTCCCTGTTCCTCTGGCTCTTACAATCTGTCTGCCACCTCTTCCTCAATGATAATCTGAGCCATAGATACAGGAGCTGTGTTGTCGATGTATCATCTGGGACTGAGCTCTACAACTCTGTATTTTGATTGGTTGTGGATTTCTGTAATTATCTCCATCTGGTGCAAAGAGACAGTGCCTTGATGAGGAGTGAGAATTACACTTATCTGTTAGTTTCAGGACAAATATTTAGAATACAGATAGGAAGTATTGGTTTAGTAAAGTGGTAGTTGTAGGTTATCCTCCAAGATCCATGACTTCACTCACCCTAGATTAAAAACCACAGTCATCTAAATAATGTTGAGAGCAGGAGAAATCAACTTCCCCATAGAAGACCAGACCAACTGGTAATTCAGTATCAAACTGTCAGCCCAAAAAGCATATAAATGCAAGTAACATTATACAGACTGAGCATGTGTTATTTATATATTTAGGAACACATATAACAATTAGAGGAAAAGCAGCCATGACTTTGAAAGAGAGTGGGACAGGGATGGGGGTGCATGAGAGAGTTTGGAAGGAGGAAAAGTATTGTGGCCATAAGGACCAGCCTCCAGCAGCTCAGAGTTTGAGAGGGAGCCATGGAGTCAGCAAACTAATCACTCAGCTTGGCTTTTCTATCTGTGGGCATAAAACTTAATTCTCCGGAACCAACAAGGGGGCCTAAACTTAACACTCTGGGACTGCAAAAAGGGAAGAAACACACACACACTCTTCGGGTGCTTCCCTGTTCTCTCTCTGTTCTTTTTATTTCTTCTCTTACCTCTATACAGATGTATCCCTTCTGTTTTTCTTGATGATTTCCTTCTGACTAACTTGATTTTTTTCCCTTACAGCCTGTATATCCCAGGAAAATCTTTCAAGTAATATAAAAATTACAATATGGTTACATTCTATTTTTCAAGTGAATGATTACAATGATACAAGTAAAAGACAGCATGTTTTCTATATCCCTTGTATGATTAAACATTTTATGTATTACAGGTAAAAAAAAACAAGTTGTACCAAGAACCCACATCCATTCATGCCCAAGCAACTTGTTGTAGATTAACAGAGTGTAAGCAAGCAAGGTATTTTTCTCAGCCAGTTCCTTTACTGGTACACTGCCTTTTGTGGTTACAAAGAAAGGAGATTCATTTTATTATTTATCTCAAAAGATAATCATAAGAAATCTTAGAAGAATCACAAATCTAAACTTTTATATATGAAAAACAACCAGTCAGCTCTATTTTAAATCCTTAGGGTGCATACCCACTCAACAACAGCTTTTTAAATCAGGAAGCTGAGGGCATTAATGCGTTCAAGGAATTAATCATCACCCTTGATCACCAACCCATCCTAGCAAGAAAGGTACATCAGCCAGCAATAGCCAGGCTGTCATTAATCTTGTTTCTGGACCTCAACGAGTCCCTCACTCAGTGATTAAAAATATGACTTTCAATTGTTTTCCAAGATTTTTTTTTACCTCAAACCATTAACAAAAACATCTTAACCTAACCTCAAGTCATATTTAAGTCTTTGTTTTTAGCTATGATGCACACCAAAACTTGTAAACACATCTCTCGATATTTTTTTTTTTTATTCTTTTTTTTTTTTTTTTTTATTAATTTATTTTGCAATACAATTCAGTTCTACATATCAGTCACGGATTCCCTTGTTCTCCCCCCTCCCGTCCCCCTCACCTTCCCCCCAACCCCCCCCATTCCCATCTCTCCAGGGCAAAGCCTTCCCCACAGACTGAGGTCAACCTGGTAGACTCAGTCCAGGTAGGTCTAGTCCCCTCCTCCCAGGCCGAGCCAAACAATCCTGCATAGGCCCCAGGTTTCAAACAGCCAACTCATGCAATGAGCACAAGATCTGGTCCCACTGCCTGGATGCCTCCCAAACAGATCAAGCCAATCAACTGTCTCATCCATTCAGAGGGCCTGATCCAGTGGGGACCCCTCAGCCATTGGTTCATAGTTTATGTGTTTCCATTCATTTGGCTATTTGTCCCTGTGCTTTATCCAACCTTGGTCTCAACAATTCTCACTCATATAAACCCTCCTCATTCTTGCTAATTGGACTCCCAGAGCTCCACCCGGGGCCTAGTCATGGATCTCTGCATCCAGATCCCTCAGTATTTGGATGAGGTTTCTAGCATGACAATTAGGGTGTTTGGTCATCCCATCACCAGAGTAGGTCAGTTCGGGCTGTCTCTCGACCACTGCCAGCAGTCTGTTGTGTGGGTATCTTTGTGGATTTCTGTGGGCCTCTCTAGCACTTTGCTTCTTCCTATTCTCATGTGGTCTTTATTTACCATGGTCTCCTATTCCTTGTTCTCCCTCTCTGTTGTTGATCCAGCTGGGATCTCCCGCTCCCCCAAGCTCTCTTTCCCTCAACCCTCGCCTTTCATTACCCCCACTCATGTCCAGGCTGTTCATGTAGATCTCATTCCATTTCTCTGTCATTGGGTGATCCCTGTGTCTTTCTTGGGGTCCTGTTTTCCAGGTAGCCTCCCTGGTGATGTGAGTAGCAGACAAGTCATCCTTGTTTCATGTCTAGTATCCTGCTATGAGTGAGTACATACCATGTTTGTCTTTCTGAGTCTGGGTTACCTCACTCAGGATGATTTTTTCTAGATCCATCCATTTGTCTGCAAACCTCATGATGTCATTGTTTTTCTCTGCTGAGTAGTATTCCATTGTGTATATGTACCACATTTTGTTTATCCATTCTTCAGTTGAAGGGCATCTGGGTTGTTTCCATGTTCTGGCTATTACAAACAATGCTGATATGAACATAACTGAACAAGTGCTCTTATGGTGTGGTTGAGCATTTCTTGGGTATATGCCCAAGAGTGGTATAGCTGGATCTTGGGGGAGATTGATTCCCAATTTTCTAAGAAAGCGCCATATTGATTTCCAAAGTGGTTGTACAAGCTTGCATTCCCACCAGCAGTGGAGGAGAGTTCCCCTAGCTCCACATCCTCTCCAGCATAAGGTGTCTTCAGTGTTTTTGATCTTAGCCATTCTGACAGGCGTAAGGTGGTATCTCAGAGTTGTTTTGATTTGCATTTCCCTGATGATTAGGGATGTTGAGCAGTTCCTTAAATGTCTTTCGGCCATTTGAGTTTCCTCTGTTGAGAATTCTCTGTTTAGTTCTATAGCCCATTTCTTAATTGGACTGTTGGACATTTTGATGTCTAATTTCTTGAATTCCTTATATATTCTGGATATCAGTCCTCTGTCAGATGTGGGGTTGGTGAAGATCTTTTCCCATTCTGTAGGCTGTCGCTTTGCCTTGTTGACCGTATCCTTTGCTCTACAAAAGCTTCTCAGTTTGAAGAGGTCCCATTGATTGATTGTTTGTCTCAGAGTCTGTGCTACTGGTGTTCTATTTAGGAAGTAGTCTCCTATGCCAATGCGTTCAAGACTACTTCCTACTTTCTCTTCTAGCAGGTTCAGAGTAGCTGGATTTATGTTGAGGTCCTTGATCCACTTGGACTTAAGTTTTGTGCACGGTGATAGATATGGATCTATTTGCAGCCTTCTACATGTTGATATCCAGTTTTGCCAGCACCATTTGTTGAAGATGCTTTCTTTTTTCCATTGTGCACTTTTGGCTTCTTTGTCAAAAATTATATGTTCATAGGTATGCGGATTAATGTCAGGGTCTTCAATTCGATTCCATTGGTCCACATGTCGGTTTTTATGCCAGTACCAAGCTGTTTTTATTACTGTAGCTCTATAGTAGAGCTTGAAGTCAGGGATCATGATGCCTCCAGAAGTTGTGTTATTGTACAGGATTCCTTTGGCTATCCTGGGTTTTTTGTTTTTCCATATGAAGTTGAGTATTATTTTTTCCAGGTCTGTGAAGAATTGTGTTGGTATTTTGATGGGGATTGCATTGAATCTGTAGATTGCTTTTGGTAAGATTGCCATTTTTACTATGTTAGTCCTGCCTATCCATGAGCATGGGAGATCTTTCCATTTTCTGACATCTTCTTCAATTTCTTTTTTCAGGGACTTAAAGTTCTTGTCATATAGGTCCTTCACTTGCTTGGTTAGTGTTACCCCAAGGTATTTTATGTCATTTGTGGCTATAGTAAAGGGTGATGTATCTCTGATTTCCTTCTCCGCTTCTTTGTCCATTGTATATAGGAGGGCTACTGATTTTTTTGAGTTGATCTTGTATCCTGCTATGTTGCTGAAGGTGTTTATAAGCTGTATCAGTTCCTTGGTGGAATCTTTGGGGTCGCTCAAGTATACTATCATGTCATCTGCAAATAGGGAAAGCTTGACTTCTTCCTTTCCAATTTGTATCCCCTTAATTTCCTTATGTTGTCTTATTGCTCTGGCTAGAACTTCAAGTACTATATTGAATAAGTATGGGGAGAGTGGACAGCCTTGCCTCGTTCCTGATTTTAGTGGAATTGCTTTGAGTTTCTCTCCATTTAATTTGATGTTGGCTGTTGGCTTGCTGTAAATTGCCTTTATTATGTTTAGGTATGTTCCCTGTATTCCTGATCGCTCCAATACCTTTATCATGAAGGGGTGTTGGATTTTGTCAAATGCCTTTTCTGCATCCAGTGAGATGATCATATGGTTTTTTTCTTTGAGTTTGTTTATATGGTGTATTACATTGACGGACTTTCGTATGTTGAACCACCCTTGCATCCCTGGAATGAATCCTACTTGATCATGGTGGATAATTTTTTGATGTGTTCTTGGAGTCTGTTTGCCAGTATTTTATTGAGTATTTTTGCATCAATGTTCATGAGGGAGATCGGTCTGTAGTTCTCTTTCTTTGTTGTATCCTTGTTTGGTTTAGGAATTAGGGTAATTGTAGCCTCGTAGAAGGAGTTTGGTAATGTTCCTTCTGTTTCTATTGTGTGGAACAATTTAGAGAGTATTGGTATTAACTCTTCTTTGAAGATCTGGTAGAATTCTGCGCTGAAACCATCTGGTCCTGGGCTTTTTTTGGTTGGGAGACTTTTAATGACTGTTTCTATTTCATTAGGGGTTATTGGACTATTTAAATAGTTTATCTGGTCTTGATTTAGCTTAGGTATGTGGTACCTATCCAGAAAGTTATCCATTTCTTTTAGGTTTTCCAGTTTTGTCGAATAGAGGTTTTTGAAGTATGACCTGATGATTCTCTGGATTTCCTCAATGTCTGTTGTTATGTCCCCCTTTTCATTTCTGATTTTGTTGATTTGGATGCTCTCTCTCTGTCTTTTGGTTAGTTTGGATAAGGGCTTGTCTATCTTGTTGATTTTCTCAAAGAACCAACTCTTTGTTTCATTAATTTTTTGTATTGTTCTCTTTGTTTCTATTTTATTGATTTCAGCTCTCACTTTGATAATTTCCTGGCGTCTATTTTTCCTGGGAGACTTTGCTTCTTCTTGTTCTAGAGCTTTCAGGTATGCTGTTAAGTCTCTAGTGTGAGATTTCTCCAACTTCTTTATGTGGGCATTTAGTGCTATGAATTTCCCTCTTAGTACTGCTTTCATAGTGTCCCATAAATTTGGATATGTGGTGTCTTCATTTTCATTGATCTCTAGGAAGTCTTTAATTTCTTTCTTTATTTCTTCCTTAACCCATTGGTGATTCAGTTGGGTATTATTCAGTTTCCATGAGATTGCAGGTTTTCTGTAGTTTTTGTTGTTGTTGAAATCCAACTTTAGACCATGGTGGTCTGATAGAACACAGGAGGTTATTCCAATTGTTTTGTATCTGTTTAGATTTGTTTTGTGGCCAAGTATGTGGTCAATTTTAGAGAAGGTTCCATGGGGTGCTGAGAAGAAGGTATATTCTTTTTTGTTAGGATGGAATGTTCTGTAGATATCAATTAAGTCCATTTGAATCATGACATCAGTTAAGTCCTTTATTTCTCTGTTAAGTTTCAATTTGGGAGATCTGTCCAGTGGTGAAAGTGGGGTGTTGAGGTCTCCCACTATTAATGTGTGGGGTTTTATATGTGATTTAAGCTTTAGTAATGTTTCTTTTACATATGTGGGTGCCCTTGTGTTTGGGGCATAAATATTCAGAATTGAGACTTCATCTTGGTGGATCTTTCCTGTGATGAGTATGTAATGCCCTTCTTGATCTCTTTTGATTGATTTTAGTTTGAAGTCTATTTTGCTGGATATCAGGATGGCTACACCCGCTTGTTTCTTAAGACCGTTTGATTGGAAAGTCTTTTCCCAGCCTTTTATTTTTAGGTAGTGTCTATCTTTGAATTTGAGATGTGTTTCTTGTATGCAGCAGAAAGATGGGTCCTGCTTTCGTATCCATTCTGTAAGCCTATGTCTTTTTATAGGTGAATTAAGTCCATTGATATTGAGGGAAATTAATGACCAGTGATTGTTCATTCCTGTTATTTTTTGGTGGTGATGTGTGGGTACTTCTATACGTTGGGGTTTACTGCTGTGGCTTTATCTGTTGCCTGTGTTTTCGAGGGTGTATCTGACTTCCTTAGGTTGGAATTTTCCTTCTAGTGCTTTCTGTAGGGCTGGGTTTGTGGATAAGTATTGTTTAAATCTGGCTTTGTCATGGAATGTCTTGTTCACTCCATCTATGGTGATTGAAAGTTTTGCTGGGTATATTAGTCTAGGTTGACATCCATGGTCTCTTAGTGTCTGCATTACATCTGTCCAGGTTCTTCTGGCTTTCAAAGTCTCCATTGAGAAATCGGGTGTTATTCTGATGGGTTTGCCTTTATATGTCACTTGGCCTTTTTCCTTTGCTGCTCTTAATATTCTTTCTTTATTCTGTACGTTTAGTTGTTTAACTATTATGTGGCGAGGGGACTTTTTTTGGGGGTCTAGTCTGTTTGGTGTTCTATAAGCTTCTTGTATCTTCATAGGCATTTCCTTCTTTAAGTTGGGAAAGTTTTCTTCTATGATCTTGTTGAATATATTTTCTGTGCCCTTGAGTTGGTATTCTTCTCCTTCTTCGACCCCTATTATTCTTAGGTTTGGTCTTTTCATGGTGTCCCAAATTTCTTGGACATTTTGGTTCATGACTTTGTTGGCTTTAGTGTTTTCTTTGACTGATGAATGTATTTCTTCTACTGTATCTTCAACGCTAGAGATCCTCTCTTTCATCTCTTGCATTCTGTTGATTATACTTGCATCTGAAGTTCCCAATCGTTTTCTCAGATTTTCTATTTCCAGCATTCCCTCTGTTTGTGTCTTCTTCATTTTTTCTATTTCCCTTTTCAGGTCTTGGACTGTTTCCTTCATTTGTTTCATTGATTTTTCTTGATTTTCTCTCAGTATTTTATTGTTTTCTTCCAGGACTTTATTGATTTCTTCTAATTTGTTTGCCCTTTCCTCTAGTTGTTTACAGCGTTCTTCACATTTTTTTGTCTTTTCCTCTATGCAAGCCTCTAGCTTCTTCATGATGTCATTCATAAGGCTGTTTTCTTCTGCTTCTTCCAATTTCTGATGTTCAGGTCTAGGTGTTGGAGGAGGGCTAGGGCCTGGTGATGCTGTATTGCTATTCATTTTGTTGTATATGTTTCTGCCTTGACGTCTGCCCATCTCCTTGTGGTTCGTTCTTGGCCTTATCTGCACACTTGGTTCAGACAGACCAGTGTTCCAAAAGGGAAGTCAGTGTTCCAAAAGGGAAGTCCGGAGCAAGATGGGAGCTGGGGGCCGGCCTCTGAGTCTCAGGAAGAGGCTTGGGGCTCAGGCGGATGGGCGTGGGGGCAGGGCGTGGAGACTGCAGGGTCTGCCAGGGGTCTTGGAGAAGGGGATCCTTCCCGGTGGGGCTAGCAGGGAACCTGCCCGGTGGCCAGAACCTGGGGCCGAGTTGGGCAGGTCTTCCCTGGAGTGGCTGGTGCCCAGGGATGGGGTCTGGGGCAAGGACGGGCACTCACCAGTGTTGTAAAAGGGAAGTCCGGAGCAAGATGGTAGCTGGGGGCCGGCCTCTGAGTCTCAGGAAGAGGCTTGGAGCTCAGGCGGATGGGCGTGGGGGCAGGGCATGGAGACTGCAGGGTCTGCCAGGGGTCTTGGAGAAGGGGATCCTTCCCGGTGGGGCTAGCAGGGAACCTGCCCGGTGGCCAGAACCTGGGGCCAAGTTGGGCAGGTCTTCCCTGGAGTGGCTGGTGCCCAGGGATGGGGTCTGGGGCAAGGAAGGGTACTCACCAGTATTCCAAAAGGGAAGTCCGGAGCAAGATGGGAGCTGGGGGCCGGCCTCTGAGTCTCAGGAAGAGGCTTGGGGCTCAGGCGGATGGGCGTGGGGGCAGGGCGTGGAGACTGCAGGGTCTGCCAGGGGTCTTGGAGAAGGGGATCCTTCCCGGTGGGGCTAGCAGGGAACCTGCCCAGTGGCCAGAACCTGGGGCCAAGTTGGGCAGGTCTTCCCTGGAGTGGCTGGTGCCGAGGGATGGGGTCTGGGGCAAGGATGGGTACTCACCAGTATTCCAAAAGGGAAGTCCGGAGCAAGATGGGAGCTGGGGGCCTCGATATTAAGATGGAAAGAACTTGAGCTAGCTGGGCTTCTGGGACTCAGTTGTTTCTTTCAAAAATTAACCTAAGCCACACTCTATAGGACTCTCAAAAGAAACTAGCTGTGGGACATTTCCTTGGTCATATTTTCTATCCTCTGCAGCCTCTGATTTATCAAGGGGTCGGGGCAACACCACATTTTTCTTTTTACCTATATTAATTTTCCCGCTAAGCTAACCTCTATCATAATCCCTCAGTCATCAAAATCCTATTTAAACTAACACTATTATTGTATAAAATCATTGCTTTAGTTAAACAGTACAGCTTAGGAGGAAATCATCTTCTTAATAATTCACAGGTAAAAATGTCCAGTAGAATAAGATTTTTCCATAAGATAATCATACTACATTAAGGACAGTGGGAATCTCACCACACCCATTTACACCATCCCAGATACCAGAAAAAAAAACTTGCAAAGCCAAATATGCAAAGATACAGCAATAGAAAGAAACATTCTGGGGCTGAGGTTCTCGGGGGGCCTTGCCTATCTGAGATTCACTCATTTGAACTTTGCTTCCTGGTGGGTTGATCCCCTAAAGTCAATTGCCACCTGCTGCTCCTCTGACATAGCCACTAGCAGAAAAGCAAGGGGGAGGTGATGTAACTTTATATTATAGTATAAAATATTTTAAAAAGAGACAACCTACAGAATGATAGAAAATACTTTTATGCCCCATAAGGGACTACCATTCTCAAAGTATAAGGAACTCCATGCAAATGGCCTGCCAGTATATGAAAAAAAACTTAAAGCACCACTAGCCATCAGGAAATTAAAAATTCCTAATGAACTATTACTGCATACATGCTATGCTATTGGCAGAAAACAAAATAAATGTAGGCAACAGACTGAGGTGGGTATATTGTAGAGTGTTAATGAGAATGTGAATTTTTATAATCACTACTAAAACAGTATGGAGAGTGTTTATAAATTAAAACTAAAACATATACATGATCTATCAGTAGCACCACATTGCGGTGTTCATCCAAATGACTTAAGATCAAGACATTTGCTGTCCCATAGTCCTATAGTCACAATGGTAAAATTCACAAGAGCCAAAAATATGGAAATAATCTAAGTGTTTATCAACAGGTAGATGGATAAATAAAATGTGTGCATGACCCAGAATTCTCCAGAGAAACAGAAATAATGTTGATAGATATGTGATATCTATCTACCCTAGAGATACAGATATGTGCTTTTTTGTGAGAAAGGGGTCACACCATCCCAGAGTCAGAGAAGTCCCTTCACAGGCCATGTGGAAGAGAAAGGACAGGAAAGGAGTGGTGAAAGTCTGTCTGTATCCGAAGGCCTGGAAAAGAGGAGATCTGGAAGTGCAGCTCAGCCCAGGCCCACAGCACCATGGGGAAGCTGGCCCCAGAGTGTGAGTAAAAGTGAGTTCTGCTGTTCAGGCATGAATGAAGATGCAGAGTGAAATTTCCCATCTTTAGTGTTTCTGTTTCTCTTGGGACCTGGGAGACTGGGTGGTGCTCACTCACATTGAAAGGTCAGATTCTTATTCAGTCTATCAACTCAGATGTTAATTCTTTCTAGACCCACTCTCACAGACATCCCAGAAATGACTGTTTACATCACTTGACTTTTTCTGGGGAGACATGTGGAAACCTTTAATCACCCCAGGTAGAGAGGCCTCTCACAGATCAAGAAAGGATGCCCAATGTGAACCAATGAGTTCCTGGAGCATGACTGAATGAGGCAGGTGAAACACTGGCAGTCTGACCCCAACATGAACAACTTAGGCAAAGCTGCATGGTGGCTGAAAGTCCCACCCAGACAATTTCGTACCTCTGACATAATCTTGGGAAAATGGGAGGGCCTGTGAGGATCTTACGATCTTTCCTCTGTAATAAACCAGGTCTTGAGACAGACTCCTGTGAGTGATCACAGCTGTTAGGACTCAAGGTGACAATGGTCATGTCCAATTCTGAGAGAACAGCTAAAAAATGTGCCAGTTATTTGGTTTGTTCTTAACACATAAAAACAGTCATGACCATGTGGTGATAGTGATCATGTAACTGCTTGATGTAGTCTGGGTACACCTTCTGGACACTATTCCAAATAAACTGCTCAAATGTAGAAAGATAAGCACTAGGTTGCCCATGAGAATTGAGAGCTTCTTACCTCTCACCTGATGTCCAGCCTGCACTTCATCCATCTAACTTGTTCTCTTCTGAATGTAGCCAGTTCACAGACCACTCTCTCCCTCCTTACTGTGTCAGTAAGTTCACATGTTCCCAAAAGTGTCACATTCAGTGAAAAAAAAAATCACAGGAAACGAAGCCTTATATGTTCAAAGTGACAAAGGGTGTGTGCCATTTAGGATGTACGCTGGAGAGACACTGCATCATTCCTGACTTAATGGTGTTTAGTGTCAATTAGGAAACATGAAGAAGGAGAACTAATTAAGAGGAATGAGAGATGTGAGTGGAAAGAATTACGACACCCTGAGCAAGCAGAGAAGGAGTCACATGGTTGATGGGGCCGCTCCTCCTCTGGGAAGGCTGCTATCAAGCTGAGACTTCTGAATTAAGCGTGTGTCATATCACAAACGAGCACATTCTTAGAAAAAGCCTGCCCCCACTCCTTGCCTTCATTGAATCTCTGTTGACTGCCAGGTTCTGAACCAATGAGACATAGTATGTCATTTGTTAGCTAAAATTCCTTTCTGAAATTCAACAATCATTTATTTGATATGTAAGCTTGTCAAATCTAGAGAGCATATGAGGACGAGACTTGGGTCCCTTTCCTTTTCAGTTTTACAAATACTGTTACAATGTGATTATAGTATTGTGAATAATACAAAAAATAAGTGTAAGAATACTGCTGCCAAGGCCTTTATTGTTTATAAATTGATAAACTACAGTTAAAATAAGTAATGAGTACTGATATATATATATATATATATACATATATATATATATTTGAAATGTATCATGACAAACTTGAATTCATTACAGCAATAAAAAGTTTATGCACAATTTGAAAATTGATGTAATTTAACACACTAGCAGACTAAAAGAGTAAGGCTGTATCGATGGGTGTGGTCACTTTACATACAGTAACCAGTGTATATGGATGTACCATCTTCATACACATGGAGAAAGGCATTTTATGATTTGATGAAATCATGTATTCATAGCTACAGTTCTTATTTTAAAAAGTCAAAAGAGTTTAGCTGAGGATATAGCTCAGTGACAGAATACTTACCTAGATAGAATACTACCAAGGCCATGCATAGCTTGAATCCACAGTACTTCAAAATAAATAAATAAATAAACAAATAACATTAGACACTTTAGTCTGGAGGTTAAAAGAAACACAAAACAAGAATCTTGAAAAGTCTATTTATTCCACATTAAAAAATAATAATGAGTGCATGGGTCTTCCTGGATGAAATAGAATGAAGCCCTGATATATTCCAGCATGTAAAAACGTACAGCATTCTTCTGGGCTTTTACATAGGTTGACATTTCCGTTAGTGCTTCAGCCTGAGGGAAGAGGGTATGCAGGATGCCTGTGACTACGTGGCTTTTACTTCTTGAAGATGTGTCAGAGATGGCTAGCTTCCCTCATCCTATTTGCTGAACCCTCAGGTGACATCTGCATTTCATCTCCTCCCAAGAGTTCATAGAATCACAAAGGTGTATCACTGCCTTGGACTTTAGGGCTAAACTCCCTCTTCCTAAAGCAGTCCTTGTTATTCAGTGATGGCAAGATGGTGGCTACTTTAGACATCAAGGAGTTTAACAAATGCTGTTCTTGACTGTCTCTAACACGGCTTTCCTCTCTGGTCATGTAAAAAAGATTTTGCAATAGACAGGGTAAGAGTTCAATCATGAACCAGATCACCTTCCTCTGAAGCCTCTGAGGGCTGCTTGGAGCACAGATACCAGTTAGGTTCCATTTGCTTGCTTCTCTTCTGCCTACTAGGACCCTTTAAGGAACTTAAAGCAAATCAAACTGTTCATCCATAGAAAAGTACAAAAGATCAGTTCACCTCTTTACCACCCACAACTGTGCAGTTATGGAAGCAGAGAATGCATATAGCCCCATCTTGACTCCTGGCTCCACTCTCTGAGCATGCTTTCAAACATTGCTATACTGTCCTTGCTCTCCATGCATGCAGCCTTCTTGCAATCAATTTCTGGGAGCATGACTGATCTACTTATCTCTGCTAGACAGACTTCTTTGAAGCAGACATATCTTTGACACTTAAGTTCTCAATAAAGAATTCATATTGTTTGTAAGTGGGTGGGTTAAATGTGAGATGAAGAAGGAACATGAGTGTGACTACTGTGCTACCTGACATGAGGTAGATGCTATGTGTTAATGCCCATTTGGATCTGGCAGGTTTTGATTTAGTATTCTTCAGATAGTATTCATGTCGAGAGGGATATTCAGGTTGTGTGTGTCTCTCTCTCCCGGTATCCTACTGCATTAGATAAAAGGCTTTCATTTTTATTAGAGAAGGTAATAATTTTATCCAAAGGGAGATATCACAATACTCATTGTGTTACTCCCCCTGTGCCCTGTTTTCTAGGAACCAGTCTGCAACAAGCAGATTTTTGGATGGAAATTAACAGGCAGGAAAGTTATTGGAGAGGGCTTTGGGGTCCTCAGATGTAGAAGGGAAAGGAAGCAAATGGAACCTAGCAGAGTAGACTTCAATGCTGTCCAAAGGAATACATCTGTCAAGATTGTGGGAAGACAGATCTACAGACACAATATAGTTCAGACATGCCTAGAGCTGGGGCAAGCAGTCTGGGACTTATTACTCCTGGAACAATGGTTTATTGGGTGCACTCCATCCTGCAATGGATGTAGAAACAACTGCTCTCTGCCCTAGAAGAATCCTTTAAGAAGGCTGACGACATTAAGTACATCAACCACACTCTAGGACAGGCCCTAGGTTCAGGAGTAGTTGGCAAATACAGAACAGACTCCATTTGTGTGTGTGTGTGTGTGTGTGTGTGTGTGTGTGTGTGTGTGTGTGTGTATTTTGTTTTGATTTGGTAGTTTTTGGTTTATTGGATTTCTTTGTTTATTTGTTTGTTTTGAACTTTTGAGAGGGGATTTGGGTGGGTAGGGAGGTGGGGAGAATCTGGGAGGAGTTGGAAGAGGGGAAAGAATATGATTAAAATAGAGTGTACATAGAAAATTTATTAAATAATTTTTAAAGGAAAAAGAAGGTCAGTGACTAAATGATCTGTCATCACAGAGTTCTTGGCATCTTGGGACTCAGTCCTATACTCTGTAGGGAATATCTGAGCAGCAGAATATGGTTTCTGCCAACCATGCCCAACACAGACCTGCAGGAAAATTTATTTTCACTTTTCCAAAAGGTTGAACTTATGGCTTGAAACAAAGTTATTACATCAGTATAAACATATGTGAATACATGGATAGCTGAAAGTAGCTGAAGCATAAGTGAATCTTATTAACACTAAAGAAATAATCTCATTATCTTGATTGGGACTGTAATATTTATGTTTCGGTGTGTGTTTTAATAGGCAGAGAATATAATCATTATATTTATTTAGAGTAGAAAATGGTTAGTTAGTTCTTTAAACAGTTGCTCTTGAGGAACTCATTGGCCTTTACATAATTTTTTTATTAGGAACAAGGTCTCACTAACTAACCTAGAATGGCCTTAAACTTGATCCCTTCCTGCCCTCCTGCTTTAGCCTCCCAAGTGCTAGTATTAGAGGCATGCACTGATATGCTGAGCTCAGCTCTACCCTTTGTAATTCTATACATTTCTTTGTGAGGAGAGTTGGCAGAAGGCATTGTTTCTGATATTTTCTTGTGGTAGCAAAGTTGGATCTCTCTTTTCTAATTAGTCTAGAGATGTAGGGATGGAAGATCAGAATAAGTGTGTTTGTTAGTGGTATTTAATTATAAACTATATAACCACTTTTATGTAGTTCTGGAATAAAAAAAAGACCACTTGAAGAAAGACTACAGAGGAAGGACTCTCAACCCATGGAGAGGGTACAGAATTGATCGGGAAACAAGTGTGATGTTACTGTAAGCAGGAGCAAGGCTGCAAGTACTCAGAGAATTCTGAGAAATGACCAGAGTTGTCTGGCTGTAGGTAAAAGAAAAATGTAAAGGAAAAATGGAAGGAAGCTGGGGCCATGTAGTCATTCCTTTCATTCCCCAAACAAAATACCGAAGACTTAAGAAGGGCACTTACCTGCCAAGAGAAATGCCCTATGAAGAATAACCCATTATAGAGGGGAATAAGTTATTGAGTGAGATAGATAAGTAAGTACATGATTTCTGGGCAGGAAAAATGGCCGCATTAATATCAGTAAGAAGAGGGGGGCAGAAATAACATGACCTGTCTTCTTTATATCCCCATTGAGTCTTCTGTAATTGGAGACCCAAGAACCTATGAATTATATTTTTTATTGTGATACACTTAGAATGCTTGCACAGTTGATAAGATGAATCTTTTCAAATGCTATTAGCTTATTTGATCCTCTGGGCTTTAGCTTTAGGGTCTATAGCAGAAGGCATGTAGAAAAGTGTAATTTCCCATCTATCGCCCCTGTACCTCTTGCAGAACTGGCGGAAAATATTTTCTGAAAGTAAAAGGTCAGCTGGGGTATTACCTTGTGCAGATTTACTAAAGATTATGGGCACATAGAAGATGACTGACCCTTGGGGTGCTTTGTCTCTGCAGACTTAGAAAAGACATTCTAGTGAGTGCTGAGAATTACCAGGGTCCTCCATTATCTTAAGACAAACAACTGATCTCAGAATTTAAAAATTGAATGTGCTAAAACATTGGTTTCCTACAAATCTCAGTCAACAAGGGTGTCACTTTAAAAGGCAAGGCAAAACTGTGAGAGGAACTGCTGAATTACAGCTGACTAGTAAGATGGATTGCTTGTGTGTTGGGCTTCTGAGTCAGCTCTCCAGTAGTATAAAAGAAAAGGCACTGCCTTCAAAGGTGGTGCTCTCTGCTCCTATTGCTTCCTAGTTAGCACTGTAAGCAAACAGACTCAACTTTCTGGGCTTTATTGTCTTGTTTATAAGAGTGAGGATAACACCTGAATCAATGGGAGCAAAATGTGTTATAAACTGTTTCTCATTAGAGCATGTATGATTGGAAGTAGCCGATTTCATGATAAGGTCTCTAAATGAGTAAGTGTCTTAGGTCCCTTTCCCCTAAAGTCAAAAACTAAGAGAAAATTGTAGCTGTGAATTGGAGAAACAGGACAAACACAATTTCAGCCACGTGCTCAAAGTGAACATCCACAACAATGAGTTTTGCTGACAATGTGCATCATGTGAGTGACAGGATGAAAACCATCCGTTATCTCCGCCATCTTCCCCCTGAAACCCACCAATCCAGTCAAAAGTGCGTATTAAATATTACACATCGCTTAACTGAAGAACATTCTTAAAAGTATCTGATTGGCACTCCTAAAACGTGTGAAACCTCCTAGACAAGAGATGCCGAAGGAGGGGGGAAAACAAAATACAAAGTGGCGATTTTGTCAGAATTCAGACAGCAAAAGAGCAGTAGATAGAGACTGGGGAACGCTGAATAAAGCACGGACTTTAGCTGATGTTAATGTATCAGAATTGGTTCATTAACTGAAACTAACAGATCTGAGTTAATGTGGGATGCTATTAGGGAAAATGGATTTAAGAGCAATGAGAACATTCTACAATATCTTCACCATTGTTCTTCGACTGTCAAGCTGTTCTAACATAATTTATTTAAAGACAAAGTACAATAGTTCCTTGTGGAAAAGCTCCAACTCCTGTTTCAAGTTGTTAAATATCCAAACAGGAAACTCTCTGGCCTGGAGGTGCCACCTACACACCAGCTCCAGAGTCACTTCTCACTCCAGCACTTCTGCCAGATGTGTAAGGCTACTACTCTTTTTGCAATTCAGAAATGGGGGGCTCTAAATTGGGGGCCCACGCTAAATCTATTGGGATGTCTCTTCTGAGCTTCCAGCAGTGAGTCCCTTTGAGCAGCCCATTCTGTAATGCCATAGAAACCGAAGGCTCCCCTTAGGGAACCATAAAGTAGAGAAAATTAAACCTATGCAAAAAAGACTAGTGGCCTTATACATCTGGCAGAAGGGCTTACACATCTGGCAGAAGGGCTGGAGTGAGAAATGTGGGGTTCTCCCATGGAACTGGACCAGGCCCTCTGGATAAGTGAGACAGTTGATGAGCTTGAACTGTTTAAGGGGCCCCCAGGCAGTGAGACCGGGACCTGTCCTTAGTGCACGAGCCGGCCTTTTGGAACCTAGGGCCTATGCTGAGACACTTTGCACAGCCTTGGTGCAGGGATGAGGGGATTGGACCTGCCTCAACTGAATGTACCAGGCTGGGCTGACTCCCCAGGGGAGACCTTGCCTTGGAGGAGGTGGGAATGGGGGGGGGGGTTGAGAGGGGAAGGCTGGGGGGTGGGAGGAGAGAAATCCATGGTTGATATGTAAAATGAATAGAAAAATCTCTTAATAAAAAAAAGACCTTTGGATAATTTCAAAAAGAAAGAAAAAGAAATGTGGGACTCTGATCATGAATCTCCACTCTTTCTTCCTTTTGTTAACCAAAGATCCATCATGCTTTAGCAACCCTTGCAGAATATGTGTCCATGAAGGTGAAGGCTTTGTCTATCAACTCTCATTCTTCACTGATTGAAGTTTTTTCTAAGAATATTTTCTGAGCATGTCTAGACTACTGAGCATGGGGGTTTAAGGCTCTGGGGGCACTAGAATAAGCCCAGTGGTAGATACATAAAGAGATGTAGGTACAGAACTCACATATTGTCAGGAAGCCTAGAAACTGTCCATCATAGTCTAGATATATCTGAAGGTTGGCTTGAGGTTACTAGGCAGGGCTACAGGAGCGACGGCCCTTATGGACAGCCTTGAGGAGCCCAAAACCCCATTTCAGATACCTGGAATCTAACCTTTAATTTTCAGAGAGGCAGAGAGGGAACACTTGCACGTCACTGTTTTATTGAAGAGGATAGTTCTAGAGAAAGGGAGTAGGTGATAGGAGGGACAAAATGGAAAAGACGGAAAACAACTGTTTGCCTTCTACGACCTGATTGGGTAGTGATATCTTTTTATAAACAAAAGGCAAACAAGGAAGTAAAAATATGACTGATTGCTTAAGCCTATAAAAATTCCCCCAATAGTCATACAAAATGCATCTAAGAATCTAAAATGAGTTGTAGGGAAAATCAGGTGACAGCATGACATATTAGGCCAATGGGAATGAGCAAAGCTTTGCATTGTGTTGGCTCTGTTTTCTTCCAGGATGGATGTAAGGACTACAAAAAAGGATCAAAGTAGGAAGCAAGAGATACAGAATACCAAGCAAGGAGCTGTCAAGTGGCATCTGGGCCAAGTTGGTCATAGCCCACACAGAGCAGCTGTGGCATCTATAGCTGATAAAATATAGGCAAAACCGGGACTGGATAAATGGCTCAGCAGTTAAGAGCACTGGCTGCTCTTCCAGAGGACCCAGGTTCAATTCCTAGCACCCACATGGCAGCTCAGAACTGTCTTTAACCCCAGCTTCAAGTATTTTGACACCCTCACACAGACAAATGTGCAGGCAAAACACCAGTGCACATAAAATAAAAATGAATAAATCATTAAAAATAACATTAAAAAATACAGGCCAAACTGGAAGGATCTGCAGCTTAGAGTGAGAGGTATCTAATCAAGAGTCTAAACAATAAGGCTAAAGCATCGGAAGAACAGGGGACTTGAAGGAAGAGGCATTTAGAATCCGTCCCATCTTTATCCTCCACCTAATCAATACAAAGACTAAGATCAATCTCCCTCTAAGTCAATATTCATGTTAACAAATAAAGGAGAGCACTGAAATCCTAGAAATATGATCACTAAATCCCAGACTAGTTGAAAGAACAGGGATTAGACGATTCAACCAATCCAAGAAGCCATGACAATAATTAGGGGTGAAAAAAAGGTCATAAAACCCATGGGATGGTAGAATTACCAATCATAGTAATTAAATATAGCTTTAAATACTGAGAATCTAAATATTTTCTAAAAATCCTGGCTATAGTTGATATTAAAATAGTCATTTAGTACTGAGTATTCCTATATCAATATCTATTATTTATCCTTGACAATAACTTTTATTAATGGAAAACATACTTTGATTTGCATGCATATAATATGATCTCAAAATAAAGCAAGTCCTTTAAGATCTTATTAGCACATAACATTTATCAATTTCTCCTTACATTTGTGTTACAGTTTTTTTTCTCAAATTGGTAAATTGATCAGTAAACAAAGGGAAAATTTGAACTATTAATAATTTTTAATAAAGATAACTGGAAGAAACTTACAGATAAGAAAAAAATTGATATTTGTCCTCTTCACTTCTTCTAGTCTGCCTCCCTCAACAACATATATATGAGACAGAGAATCCCAAATAATCACTATGCCAAACTGACAGCAATACATTTAAAATTAAGTAAGAGATCAATGATACTTTCTACAATAAATGTAAAATAGCCTATGTTATTTGCCAACTCTCATACTTAATGAACCCATGTACTTAAAATGCAGCTTCATTTATTAACTCAAAGCCACTTCTATTTCATCTATATTCTGTCTACTTCCCCAATGCCATGTTATTTTGAAACAAATCTAATAAATCAACCTTGGAAGCACATACTGAAATATTTATGAATAAACTAAGCGTTGCAGCCTATAGAGTGTTAAAAATCATGTGCATCCTACTAGCTTGCTTTTGCACCTTTTTGTTCAGGGTTTTGAAGAAGACTTAGAAACAAAGAAGCAAGCCAATGAAGAGAAATTCCCTTCCACTCATTTCTGCTTTAAAAAAAAAAAAAGTCCTTTCCTGATAACTTACTTTTTAGTCTCAATTTTTAATTAAAATTTTATTTATTGATTCATTTAGCAAGAGTTTGCATGCATGCCACAGAGCACAGGTGGAGGTCAGAGAACAGCATGAGTCAGTCCTCCCCTTCCACTGTGTGGGTTGTAGTGGTTAAACTAAGCTTGTCAGGCTTGGCGACAAATGCTTTGTCTTTATCCACTAAGCAATCCTACCAGCTCTTCTCTTAGACTGTTAATGAATGGTTTGCAACAAAAAAAAAATGAGCTTTACACTCAAAATTCAAATTTAAATATAATCATTTGTATGATTAATATTGATTGTCAATTTAACAGGATGTAGAGTCACCTAGGAGACATACTTCCAGACATGTCTGTGAAGGTTATCTAGATTCAGTCGATTAAGGTAAGAAGGCCTGCCCTGATGATTGGCAGAGCCATTCCATGGGCTAGGGCTTCAAACTGAATAGAAGAAAAAATTAGTGCTAGTGTTCATCCTCCAAGACTTGTTAAATGTGGATGTAGTGAGATCAGCTGCCTCAGTTTCCTGACTTTATGAATTTCCCACCATGATGGGCTGGAACGATGTATCCAAAAGGTGTAATGACACAATGACAAGACATGTAACTAATACACCGAATTGTATGCTTGAGAATGCTTATGCACATTTTATAGAAATCAAAGAGAGAATGTTTAATCTGTACATTTACAGACTCACTGCATAAATAACCATAAATATAGGTTTCTCCTTTGCAGAAGAAACAAAAACACTGACCAAGAAAACCATCTGGAGATCCTAAAGTAAATATGTTTAAACTATTTTAACAAGATTATGCAGGGATTTTCTTTTATGAAGCATACAAATTTCCATGTAGAAATACTAAGGCTTTTTAATCCAATCTATCAGTCAGCATGTAGCTTAGGAAATACAAAATATCATAGAAATGGTGATCACCAGAGAAAACTGCTTTGTTCCAGGCCCTGACAGACATAAATGGCAAGAGCAAGTCACTGTATACAGGGTTCTGGGTGCTAAAAATGGGGAGGAGGCTGGAAACCAACCTCCTTCTTGTCTCCAAGAACTGTAGACAAGACCTCAGAACCATAAAAGGCTAATAATGAAGCAAAGGCTGACATCTCTTTTACTTCTCATAGAGTCCCTCAAATGAGATAATTTGACAGCATTTGTGAGCATGGCTTATGGGCTAGCCCAGAGGAGTTATTTTTGCTGGAAAATTTGTAGAAGTACAGAATCTTATACCAGTTAGTAAAGATGACAACATAGTCTTGCTGAGGATGTCTTGCTCAAGAAAAAGGTCTATGCCAAAGAGAAGCTGCAGGGTACAGCTAGAATATGGGGCAGGAGTCAAGAGAGTGTACACTGGACTGGATTGTGATGTTGTGGGATCAAGAACGCCAGACAACTCCTGAGCTAACCATAATGAACTCTTCATCTCATATTTAAGATGTAAAGAAGGATAACTATAGTCTATTACAATTTATTATATATTGCAAAATAACTGAAGGGTCTTAGAGCTCTCAATGTATAGCAGTGATAAATATTTGAGGAAATAGAAACATTAGTTTCTCTCATATGGTCATTACCCTTTGTCCTGGTTTCCTTTATGTTGCTATATTGAAATATTCTGTTAAAAGGATGGGCTTATTGGCTCATGACCTGAGGTTGTAGTCCACAGCTGCAGGGAACTCAAGGCAGGAACTTAGGGCATTGCATCCATGCTGTGGGATGGTCTGTATGTCAAGTGTGTTGCTGATTGGTCAATAAATAAAACACTGATTGGCCAGTGGCCAGGCAGGAAGTATAGGCGGGACAAGGAGGAGAATAAAGCTGGGAAGTGGAAGGCTGAATCAGAGAGACACTGCCAGCCACCACGATGACAAACAGCATGTGAAGATGCCGGTAAGGCACGAGCCACGTGGCAAGGTATAGATTTATAGAAATGGATTAATTTAAGCTGTAAGAACAGTTAGCAAGAAGCCTGGTACGGCCATACAGTTTGTAAGCAATATAAGTCTCTGTGTTTACTTGGTCAGGTCTGAGCGGCTGTGGGACTGGCAAGTGAAAGAGATTTGTCCTGACTGTGGGCCAGGCAGGAAAACTCTAGCTACACATCCACATCAAGAGCAGGGAGGAAATAAACAAGGGATCCTTGCTTGCTCATTATCATCTAGCTTTCTTCACTCATACACAGTTCAGGGTCTACCCCCTGAATGGTACCATCTACAGTGTGCTAGTTCTTCCTAAATTAATTAACAATCAAAATGTGTCACTGAGAATAACAAAACTGAAGGGCAAACAATGGTACCTAACACACAGGACACTACAAAAAGTGTTCACGGCATGTGTCGACCCAGGAGTGAAGTAGACAAGTAACCAACGGGTGCCTCTCAAATTGTACCAGCAAAGGAAATAAATGGTGAATGGCAAGTCTCAGGGAGACTTAAAAAGTCTCCATTAAAAAGTTGTGATCCACTGTGTAGTTTCTAAACCTAAATGGCTTTTATCCCCATCTATTGAAACTTAGCTGACTGTCAAGAACTGGAGGACTCTGGAAGCCTAAGCAAGTGTACAGTGTAATAGCTCCTTCCCCAGAATATCCTCTGGGCATCTCTGAGGAAAATATTCATTAGGAAAGAATTCACTCCCAAAGATTTTAAGGATTTTTGACAAAACAGATTGATAATGAAACCTGAAAACACAAAGCATCAGGGGAGTCCTCTGTCACAGCTGAGCCATATGAGGTCAGATAATGGCAGAATCCTGACTAGTCTATACTACAGCAGGTCAGTATCATACTTGGAATATGAAGGGCTCATTTGTTGAAGACTTGGACACCAACAATGTGCAGTGTTTCAGAGTAGATAGAAACTCTAGGAGGTAGGTTCTATTGGAGGATATAAGTCACCAGGATCCTGTCCTTGAGGATTATGCTTTGTCCTCATCCCCTTATCTCCCTCCCTCTCTCTGCTTCCTGACCACCATAAAATGAATAGCTCCACTCTACCACATTCCAGCTGCTATGATACTCTGCTTCATCTCAGGCCCCAAGAAATGAACTCAGTCAACCCTAGACTGAAACTGTGAGCCAAAAGAAATCCTTTCTTTAAAATGTGTCCCATGGGTACTCATTGCAATGAGGAAAACAGTGCCTAATATAGTCATCCCATTCTGCAGACCTGATTTCCCCCTCCCAGATATCATGGATAGAATTGGGATTCTTAGCACATAGCACAACTTTCCTAATAGAGTCATGGTCTCTCCTATGAAAAGTATAATCCTATAAGCTGACTGGAAGCTACTAAAGGTGCCTCTGTGGTAGAATATTGTTTTAAAGTGTGTTACTTTGTCTGTCCAAAACACCTGATGGTCTAATAAAAAACTGAATGATCTTGTTGAATATATTTTCTGTGCCTTTGAGTTGGTATTCCAGTAGCACAGACACTGAGAGGAACAATCAATCAATGGGACCTCTTGAAACTGAGAAGCTTTTGTAGAGCAAAGGATACGGTCAACAAGGCAAAGCGACAGCCTACAGAATGGGAAAAGGTCTTTACCAACTTCACATCTGACAGAGGGCTGATATCCAGAATATATAAAGAACTCAAGAAATTAGACATCAAAATGCCCAACAGTCCAATTAAAAAATGGGCTATAGAGCTAAACCGAGAATTCTCAACAGAAGAAGCTCAAATGGCTGAAAGACATTTAAGGAATTGCTCAACATCCTTAATCATCAGGGAAATGCAAATCAAAACAACTCTGAGATACCACCTTACACCCGTCAGAATGGCTAAGATCAAAAACACTGAAGACAGCTTATGCTGGAGAGGACGTGGAGCAAGGGGAACTCTCCTCCACTGTTGGTAGGAATGCAAGCTTGTACAGCCACTTTGGAAATCAATATGACACTTTCTTAGAAAATTGGGAATCAGTCTCCCTCAAGACCCAGCTACACCACTCTTAGGCATATACCCAAGGAATGTTCAATCATACCACAAGGGCACATGCTCAGCTATGCTCATAGCAGCATTGTTTGTAATAACCAGAACCTGGAAACAACCTAGATGCCCTTCAACTGAAAAATGGATAAATAAAATGTGGTACATATACACAATGGAGTACTACTCAGCAGAGAAAAACAATGACATCATGAGGTTTGCAGGCAAATGGATTGATCTAGAAAAATCATTCTAGAAAAATCATTCTGAGTGAGGTAACCCAGACTCAGAAAGACAAACATGGTATGTACTCACTCATAGGAGGATACTAGATGTAAAACAAAGGATGGCTAGACTGCAACTCCCAACTCCAGGGAGGTTACCTAGAAAACAGGACCCTAAGAAAGACACAGGGATTGCCCATTGACAGAGAAAAGGATGAGATATACATGAGCAAACTGGACGTGAGGTGGGGGTGGGTAATGAAGGGGAAGGGTCGAGGGAAAGAGAGCTTAGGAGAGCAGGAGATCCCAGCTGGATCAAGAACAGAGAGGGAGAACAAGGAAAAAGAGACCATGATAAATGAAGACCCATGGGAATAGGAAGAAGCAAAGTGCTAGAGAGGTCCCCAGAAATCCACAAAGATACTTCCACAATAGACTACTGGCAATGGTCGAGAGAAAGCCCAAACTGACCTGGTGATGGGATGGCCAAACACCCTGTCATGCTAGAAATCTCATCCAATGACTGATGGAAGCGGATGCAGAGATCCATGGCCAGGCCCCAGGTGGAGCTCCAGGAATCCAGTTGTGAGAAAGAGGAGGGATTGTATGAGCGAGAATTGTTGAGACCAAGATTGGAAAAATCACAGGGACAAATAGACAAACTAGTGGAAACACATGAACTATGAACCAATAGCTGAGGAGCCCCCAACTGGATCAGGCCCTCTGGATAAGTGAGACAGTTGATTAGCTTGAACTGTTTGGGAGGCACCCAGGCAGTAGGACTGGGACCTGTCCTTAGTGCATGAGCTGGCTGTTTGGAACCTGGGGCCTATGCAGGGACACTTTGCTCAGCCTGGGAGGAGGGGACTGGACCTGCCTGGACTGAATCTACCAGGCTGAGCTGAATCCCCAGGGGAGTCCTTGCCCTGGAGGAGATGGGAATGGGGGGTGGGCTGGGGAGGGGGAGGGAGGGGTGAGAGGAGGGACAACAGGGGAATCCATGGCTAATGTGTAAAATTAAATCAAATTATAAAAAAATAAATAAATAAATAAAAACTGAATGGCCAAAAGTGAGGTAGGAGAAAGAATATGTGGGGCTGGCAGGAAGAGAGAATATATAAAAGGAGAAATCTGTGAGGAAGAAAGAAGGAGTAGAGGAGGAGGACTCCAGGGACGAGCCATCCAGCCTCACAACCAACAACAGAGTAAAAATGACACACAGAAATAGAAAAGGGTAAAAGCCTAGAGGCAAAAGATAGATGGGCTAATTTAAAGTTAAGACAAGCTGGCTCTTAATAAGCCAAGCTAAGGCCGGGCATTCATAAGTAAGAAAAGCCTCCATGTGTGATTTATTTGGGGAGTCATGTGGTGGGCCCCCCCAAAAAAGCAAAAACAAACAACAACATGCCTCCTCCCCACTAAAGTAGCAAATCAAAAAACATTTTATCTTTAGAAGGATCACAGTGGATGCCAGAAAAGATTTCAAGTCTTTCTAATTAATTCACCCTCCATTCCTGTGAAAGCCAAACAGATCTTTGTGGATGGCTGTAGGCTATCAAGATCTCAGCTAAGTCATAGTTCAAATCACAGCCACTTACCCTAACTTGGTAACTCATGTTTCATTTTTCTACACGTCCTTGTACAGTATCAGCTGGAAAGGTCTTATTGTACAGACTTACTCTTTTACAGAATAGTTGGAGTTCCATGGAAGCTACAGTTGGTTCACAGGTGCTTTGGTCTCCTTGTATCTAGGGCCTAGCAAAGACAGAAATAAGTCTCAGACATGGCAGTAGAAATAGATCAAAAGGAAGATGTAGGGTTGCTTTTACAAGAGTGTCCTACTGAGGACTTTGGGGGACTCAGTTAGCCACTTGTGAGGCTCACTAAAGCCCTACATTGAGAAAGGCATGGTTAAAAAAAAAAAAAGGATACAAACACATCAGTAGGAAAAGCACTGGATAGTTTAACACTTATTGTAGCCAACTTAATGCCTACCATGGAGATCTGTGTCCACTTCTTTTAGAACTGAGACCATAACCACGTATTGATTTTTCTATTATAGGATTTGGATTTATTATTGGATACTTTGGCTTGCATGAGGTTAACAGTAGAAGTATAAACATGGATTTCTCCGTTTGTAAACATCATGGCTTTGCACAGGCAGCACACTGTAGCATCTTACCATTAAGTAAAGAGAATCACAAAACTAAGCTAGTGTTTTCAGTGTCTCTCCTCTTTGAAGGTCATGTCTGTACTGCTGGAAACTCAACCATGACATCTGTATAAACACTGACCAGCTGTTTAATCTTCTCTCCAGGGTCAGAAAGTGAGTGAAAGAAGCAGAGCGGGGTGTGTTTTAGATAAACATCATACATTCAGCTGATGCCCCCTAATGGCCCAGGAAATGTGAGCCCACATTTTTCTCTATTCAAAACTTCCCAATTTTTTAATTGAAGCTTTACAGAAGTACAGATGTCCACACCCATCCTTCAATCTTTGGATTCTTACCACTTGACAGTATTCCATTTCCCACCTTGTACACCAAATCTGCACACTCCTGGTATCCTAAAAACCACACCTCAGCCCCATGGAACACTTGACAGTTCAAGGTCATCTCCCCTTAATGCTGGAAACATACAACCTTCCCTCCAGCTTTGTCTCCTGGATCTTTGCTATGCATTTCACAGGTGAGGATAATATAAACATTTAATATTCTTTCAAAGTCGCCTACACTATATCCTTGAAAAAATAGATGCTTGGTTTATTTTTATCAATTTCTACCTAATTTTTATCATCCTGGGCCTCAGTATATACTGTATATTCGCAATAGTATTATAATACAGTAATTTTTTATTACTGGAATATTGGATTTTCAAGGTTTTAATAAGGATGTTTATGGTTCAAACAAGAATTCAACAACAGAACCTATGCTTCAAGTTGAGTGGAGTTTGATTGAACAATTCTAATTCACATGAAGGAAAATTGTTGACTGCAGTATGCTCAAATGGCAACATTTTCAAACAGAGAACATACCCTGTGTAAACAGTTTGTCTCCAAAACTTCTCCAACTTCTGCTTAAGAGAGAAGTTCAAGGGACTAAGTAACTTTTAAGATAAAAATATTGATCTCTTAAGGAAGCACTTTTAAGCCCAGAAAAGACACAGCTTAAAACATCTGAAGATGCATACCCTGGGAATACTAAGTCACAGCATGATTAAAGACACAGTCTGAATGCTGTGTCTTTCAATGACAATCATGTAAGGGACATGTGGCAGTGCTGACACCTAAATTCTAAGATACCTTAAGACTTGTGGCAGGCAGTAATCAAGAGTGAGGACATCTTCGAAGTTTCCATGGCAACCCCAGGAGCAGACAGGATGGGAAAAGAGACTCTAACACTCATAAGAGCCCAAATCACTACTCCCACAAGTTCTGTTTGGTCAGTAAACTAGTTAACTCATGCATTTTCCAACTTTTCTTCCTAATAGTTAATACAGGTAACACCTGTCACTCACGGTCATCTCCATATCCTTGAACCAACTCCAAACAATAGAATAATGCTTCAAAGTTAAGATGTTTTGTTAAAGTTGAAGGAATGAAGCTTGAACTGAAATATTTAACTAGAACACATTAAAATTTAGGCTTTATGAGAATTTACCATCTTTTTCCTTCTGTAAAGAACTAAATAAAATAATTAATTCCTATTCCTCTTTGAAGCAAGTTATGTGAATTCTTATTGGCTTATATGTGTGCATGGTTAATTATAAATGAATACTCATTTGCCTTATTCATAATTTGTTAGTAGAATAGAATCTTTTTGACCATCAATGGGTGCCTCAAACATCGATTATTATCAATTCTTAATGCCTATCAAAATCCATCTAGTAACTTTAAAATCCACTATAAGCCCTTGGAACTCATGCCTTTCCTAACCCATTGGTTATGAGTGTGTTATGAGAACCTTCGGGATGCAGCTAGGGTGCATTAGGAATGCCAGCTTGCAGAAGCTGTCAGCTGGTGAGATCTGATCTAGGATATATTTCCTACTTACAAAATCATGGCCTGTTAGACCTACACAGAACTCTTTTTACATAAAAAGGGCTTCTTCATGCAGAGTGAGTGATTTTCCTGAATTCAAAATATCATTGTTAATGTACATAGTTAATGTACACCAGAAATGTGGACACTTGACCCTGGTAGATGACAAATGTTTTTGTCATTTCTGAATCATATCTAGAATCCTATGAGAAGCCTTCAGCATTAATGGGTGAGATTTGGGATCACGATGGTCTTGACATGCTACAGAGATGGAAAACAAATTTGCCTTGTTTGTCTGTGCTATGTATGGCATAGAATCTGCTCACCTGGTTTTCCCAGACCAGCCTCGAGTGCCAGCTTTCTGGCGCTTTTAAATTCTGCCTGTTAATCCCTTCCTCCTTCACTTTTCCAAATCAAATTCAGACTTATCTCACTCTGTCTGAATGTGTCTCTTGATTGAGTGATGTTAGTTCAAGAAAAAAACACGCAAATCAATTTAATGCAAATTCCCATTCACAGCCTGGTTGACTCATTGGGACACTGACAATAATAGATTGGAGTGCTTAATTCCTAAGGCATGTGACTCATGGAAGGCTTAGTAATCAATTTCCATTGCAGAGACTGCATAATTTGTCTTTGGTGCTCTTAAGCTCTGGAATACCAAGTGCCTCTTTTTCTCTTTATTTATTTTTTTTTAAGGACTACACATCCTTTTCCAAATAGCAAAGCCGTTTCCATGTCTCTGCAATCATTTCCTTATCTAAATTTCCATATGCTGCCCTGGCAAGGTGTCCCACCTATGAAGGATTTAGATCAATAAAAATAATTGGCATGTTTTGCCTCTAGATGCAGATGCATGGAATAGATTACACCGCACTCTGGCAAACAGTAGCAAGATGAAAAGAAGGCTGCTCACTGCTCAGTCACATTAGCTGTTAGCTCTCTGCAGCACAGCCAGTCAGGAGGAATCCTTATAGCCGGCGCTCTCTGCGCCAGAAGCCCTCAGCTTCTATACACGGAAGCGAAAGGAGGGCAGGTGATAGGCAGGTTTCCTTTCCTTTTCAAATGGCGTATGTTTCACGCACAGGGTGTCTACCTTTGCCATTCTTGTTAGTGTCTCTTTTCCTTTGACAAAGCATTATGCTGACGACAGATCATTCCCTGGGAGTTCCCTTTGGGGAACAGTTAAGATTTTTGTCTAAATCCACCGGTAAATTTTTCAGAAGTCAGCTCGTATGTGTTTGTAGAAGACAAGCATCTTTGGTCCATCTTGGTCCTTTTTCAAGAATCAAGTCCTTCGCACCAGCATTGATCTTTTCTGGGGTGGGCCCGTGTCCCCGATGTCCTGCAGGTGGTATTTCTCAGTCTCACAAAGACAGACTGCATGCACTGTCAGGCCATCTGTGGGAACTGTAGTGGACATGCCGTGTCAGAAAACGGCTTCTGTCTCTTTCTAAGGAAACAGGAAATCCCTGAAGGGGTGCTGCCCTTCCTGTACCTCAGCCCCCTTTTTTCTGCCTACGCCTCTTGTCGCCAACGAAGAAACTGCTGCTTAAAGGAGGAACAGGATAAGACGGAACTGTTAGTCTTCCTCTCCTGTTGCCTATTCTGAGTCAGTCTACATAAACAAATTTGAAGAATGGTTTTTGGAAGTACTAAAAATTACATGCTTCTCAAATTTCAGTGGACCCCACTAGGAGAGATAAAAAGTAACTCAGAATTAACTAATTCATAAATATATTTATGTCTGGATTAGATCTAGATATGATGCATACAACAGACTGAGAATTTGTATGTAAACTCCCTCCTCATATAGTGAATATAAATGTCAGGAGATTTTTGTTTATTGACTTAGGATTTGGTGACAACATTCCTATGCCATTACTAAATGTCACTTGTCAGGTCCTGAAATGAAAATTTCCTATGCAATTATACAAATTAATATACCTATTTTAAAAAATCAATAAAATTATACTATATAACAACATTGATCTAATATAAATTTGCTACTAAAATTATTCTTTTTTTAATCACATTTAAAATTTCTTACTTTCCAACCTAGTTCTTTGAAATGGAGTGTGATGGGACATGATTTTTCATCTTAATGAATAACTAATAATAACTTTATTATAATATTAAAGTGGAGTAACTTGTAAACACATCCCAGATTGTACATAATAAACACAGCATTAAGCCAATACACATGCTTAATATAAGCGTAGTGTTGATCTCATGCACACTCTTTATACATGTGCATCATTTTAATGTATTCCATCCAGAAAGTAGTCGTTTCTTATTATACTAAAAGAAAAATGAATAAACTTATCTTTCCTTTGAAACTTTGCCTATAAAATAGAGAAACCTGAACACTGCATCATTAAAGAACAGAGACCCCAGAAACAACTAAAGCACTATAATTTTCCAGAAGGGACAAACAAGTTACCAAAAAAATAGAATGAGAATCAGAAGGTCTTTGAAACATCCACACTAGACATCTGAAGGGAACAGAGCAATACCCTCTGGATTCCAAAGAAAGGATATTCTCCTTCCCTTACCCTTATACTACATCTGTGCAATATATATATATATATATTTCACATACATACATAATCACAAATACATATTCACAAATACATGTGCAGAAAAACCCACTGGAAAAGTTTTTCTGGAAAAGAAATTTTCAAACCTGTCACTAAAATACACCTCACAGACCCCTGTCCTCAGATGCTTCCAGAATATGCAGTCCATCAATCCAGGGTTATAAACAATGATGACAGCAACAATAAGATATATGGTCCAGGGAGGAGGACCTGAATATTGGAGAGCAGAGAAAGTCCCAAATGAGTGATAAGTCATGCCCAGTGAGTAATCTATTCTGCCTGGTACTGGAGAAAAAGGAGCTGCCAGCGGATGTTACTAGAAACAGACGACACTGAGAGATTTTAATTCTTGGCGTTCAGAAAAATATCAAATTGGTATTTCATTGCTCTTTTGAATTTTTTTTTTAAAACAGATACATATGGGGCTAGGCAGATGGCTCAATGGTTTAGAGCACTTCCTGCTCTTCCTGAGTACCCACATCTGGTGGCTCACAACTGCCTATGACTCTAGTTCCAGGGGACTCAATGCCCTCTTCTGGTTTCAGAGAGCACTTGCACACACAAGATATGACTTCACAAAGATACAGACACACATATACACATATATAAATAAAATTAAAGATAAAAATCTTAAAAATACAAACCTAGCCATTGTACAAGAAGTGTCTTAAACATAGTACTGTGTAGTTCATCAGAGAACAGTGTCCTGTAGTCATATTGAAAATGCTAGCTTTATTTAACAAGAGGTAAGTTATGAAGATTATGTTGAATATCTGTGGAGAAAATGGAAGAAGACCAGTCAACAATAGATCTAATATCCTACCTGATGAATCAAGAACAAGAAGGAAACATTATGTTCCTGTGCACAAGTAAATTCCAGATAACTCAGTTCAGAGTTAATGTTTCCCCTAGAGACTCCCAGACAGGGTCAAAGAAAGGAATTTTTTTTTTCAAAAATCTTTTAACACAAGTTGGCCTAATTCCATGAAAACTTTGCTTTGATTAATGTTTTATAATTAATTTTAATTTATGATGTTCTGATTGCAAGAATCCCCCAGGGACTGAGAAGGGTGAGTAATATAAAATTCACTGAAAACTACAATGTCTTACAATTTGTAAATTATGACTGCTTTCCTTAGATATTTTGATAACAAATGTTTATCCATCACGATTTGTTTTGTATAATTATTTGTGTGTTAGATGCCTCAACGTTAGTTATGAATAAAAATTTAAGACATTCCTTCATGTGTAAGCATCAAAATTGTTAAGACAGATTCAAGAAGTGAGTTCACAGGATGAACAAGCTTGAATGTCCAAATGGGGTTAATAAGAGAATTAGAATATAGACATGACAAAGAGAAACAAGAAATGAATATGCAGCATTCTCTGGATCCAGCTGCAGGAGACACCCCACCTCTAAGCAAAAGGGTCATGGAAGAAGGAGATGAAAGAAGCCACAAAAGCTAGGTAAAAAGATGTTAATGGGGTGTTCTACCTTACCACTTGGAAAACCCTCCTCCAAGCAGTAATATTTCAATAATCTAGGATTGACTACTTTAGTAAGAATCCATTCATATTAATTGGTTTTAAGAGAACATTTGCATAATATGATAAATGCCATTCATTATCTGTGTGTTGGATCTATAAACCAAAGCATGGAAGACTTAGTTATAATTTATTTTTAAATCAAGCTTTGACATTTACAATCTTTTCTGTAACTATAATTAACAGATTTCATAGGAGATGAAAGAGCCTGGGTAAATTTAGCAAATTCGTCTTTTCCAGCAGATACAATAAATCCTGTCCTAATACCCATTCTTTTATTTCTTGATTTATCAGCTCTAAAGTTATGAAGTAAACAATAGACAATGTTAAGCTATTACCTCTTTGTGGTGGGGCTGCAGACAGGAATGCTTGAAATTTCATATTTTTGTGTATTATTTGAGTAGTCAACCAATATATCCACATGGTAAAAACAGCTTTTGTGGGGAGACAAGTGAGGATGCCACTGCCCACAGGTGTGCCTTTTCCTCGGGGTTGGATGTAGCCATTGCCACCTTGAATTAAAGCAACTGTGGCTATACCCACAAGACTTTCAGAAGATCTGAAATAAGGCCTGTTATCATCCCTGTGGGAGGAGAGAGGAGACAGCTTCAGCAGGCTTTAGAACACCCTTCTAAATACCAGGCCCCCCTCTCCCTGAAATTACATATGAGTTTAGCAATCCATTGTGGTGGTATTGTGTTCCCCAAAATATTGTGTACCTTAATAAACTTATCTGGGGTCAGAGAACAGAAAAGCCACAAGATATTTAGGCTAGAAAATGTTAGCACACGCCTTTAATCCTAGCATTCCAGAGACAGAAATCCCTCTGGATCTCTGTGAGTTTAAGGCCGCATTGGAAGCAGCCCGGCCTGGTGACTCACGCCTTTAATCCCAGAAAGCAGCCTTTAATCCCAGGGAGTGGTGGTAGAAAGCAGAAAGGTTATAAGGCGTGAGGACCAGAAACTGGAAGCATTTGCCTGGTTAAGCATTTGACTGGTTAAGCGTTCAGGCTTCTAGCAGCAGTTCAGCTGAGAGCCATTGGGATGAGGACACAGAAGCTTCCAGTCTGAGGAAACAGGACCAACTGAGGAATTGGCAAGGTGAGATAGCTGTGGCTTGTTCTGTATCTCTGATCTTTCAGTTCACCCCATTACCTGGCTCAGGTTTGATTTTATTAATAAGACTCTCTAAGATTCCTGCTACAATCCATTAGGATGGAACTTTTCCAAACTGTAACAACCAGAAATACGCCAAAAAAAAAAAAAAAAACCCACTCCCATGGCATGGCTTTCCATGCGTAGCCCATGCTGTGGGTTGACGCTTCTTTGATACAGTTGTGCAAGAGACTTCCCAGTGGTGTCGCTGTCTTTGAATCTGCAATCTTCCTGTAAGTTACCCATGAAATGTTTATTCACCAAGCAGAACTTGGAGTCTTCTCTTTGGTCTGTTGGTACCCTCTCGCTGGGGCAAATAGGCATTTCTCTAAATATCTCCAGGAAAAGTCGTGATAGGCATAGGCCACTTCTTTGTCTCCTAATGGTTAGGAGCTTTCCAAATTCTCCCCCATATCTGTGTCATTTTAGTCAGAGCCTCAAGTGACAGGACTAAAGGAAAGACAAAATCCTAGACCTCTCTCTATTTAAACCCAGAGTGGCCAAATAATTTAGTGCATTGTTGAAGTCTGAAGTGTTCAGAGTATTTCAATATTCATACCTAATGAGAAATCAATAAATTCTGTTCAAAAATACACATGAGGTTTCCCGTTTACATATTGTTTTGAGATTCATGTATTCCATGCCTGTTATTCTTTGGAAAGGTAATTAGACATGTTCCTTTGGAAAGGAACATGGTGTATAATGCAAGCGGCCAGAGGGGAAAGCAACACAGCCCTGTGTAACATTACAATGGACTGCTGCAAACCTGGAAAGCACGGGCTTACTCTCCCTTCAGTCACAGAAATCTGTGAAGTTTCTGTGGAGAGTTGCTTTCTCCCTTTAGTGATGGATATACAATCAGTATATAATACAATCACAGCAGCTCATAAGCACAAGGCCCTCTGAGGGTCTGACGATGTGGATGTGACAGATGCAGGGCAGTCTGGCACCCAACTACGGTAAAAAGCTTTAGATTCTAGTTATAAAAACACTGTTCTCGCCATGAAGAACAAAACACAGCCTGAGAATGCTGCCTGCCAGCTACCTCATTACCCAGGAGGCCTTCCTGTTTCAAGAGAATCAAGTCAAGAATACTTTACGAGTGGAGGGTTATTTTTCTCATGTGAGGACTATAGCGGTGAACTCATTATTGGTGATCTCTGGCTTTTTACTTATGTCTCTTTAGCGCATTGGATTTTGCCCACAGGCTCTCAATTTGTGAAAGTCGGTGGCTCCCAGATAGCTTGTTTGCATTCCAGGCAGAAGAAATGGGGTAGGAGACGACTGTGGTTCCTCTGCTGAGAAACTGTCTAATAAAATGGCTAGCATTTCTCCCCAGCTTAGCTGCTGAAACTGAGTCACAGCCTCCCTCTTCCTTTGTGCACTTACATTAATCTGAGAAAATGGGCTCATGGCTGGTTGAGACAAGCCACTATTCATTAACTGGGGTCCGAGCCCAACTCTCACCTCACAGATGGAGCCCTGTCTATTCAGAGAGGAGTAGATCCTTAGAAGCAAAAGGCTGTAACTAGGAAGCATCATGGTCTCTGGATCTCATCCCTCTAAATAAGGCTGATGAGCAAGTACCTCACTCTATGTAAATGCTCTGAATAGTTTTGCCTGACTTCCCCTAGTCTATCCTGTGTTCACAGTTAAGTGTGCACAAATAACTCTCTAATAATGACTTGTCTTGACTTACTAACACAGAATGACATTTGAGAAGGAAAATCAGGTGGTTGACAGCTAGCTGAGACTGACAGAGCTTCCTGGTGAGCTGACAGGATCTGAAGCAGAAAAACATAGGAAGAGGACTTAGTTGGAACTGTGCAGGTGAATGCAAGAGACACATCTTTCCTTCTCCCTAAACGAAAATGGAACCCTTGTAATCTATCAATATTGATTTATAGATCTTATAGACAGGAGGGATAACAGTGACTCTATGCAAGCACTTGAAACTAGCATTGCTTTAGGAATGGCATCCAATATTTAAAAGAGAGAGAGAGAAATGTGATTATTTGATACAATTGCCCGTTATATCTACCACTAGATCAATTGTAGTTTGCTGACAGTGACTCTCTTTCACAATCTAATAGCCACCTGCTATAACTTTATATGTAAATTCAATGAGCTCCAGTGTTTGAATTGTGAGCTTTCAAAAGCCTCATATGCAAAACTTGTATGCAGAGAGATAGAGTTTTTATAATGTAGGGTAAGTGTGGTCTTGCTTTTTGATGGAGTTTCAACAATAGGAGCCGTTTATTACACCCTCAAGCTACATCCCTATTGGAGACAGTATAGTAATGAGAATTTTAATACTTATTAACCTCATGAATTTTGCAAACTGATAAAATTGAAAGAAGAATATCTACTGTGCATCGCCAAGCCTTTATCCAGTGGCTCTGTGCCCAGCATATTAAGAACGTTACTGTCTCTACCACTGGAAAGAACAATTTTAAAATATTACTTTCTTTTTTTGACACAAATCCTTCTATCAAGTATCATTCTTCTCATTTAACTTAGATACACCTCTTACAACAAAGCCTTACATTCTTTAAATAGCAGTATACCTTGATTTGCCCATGACAAACAAATGTCTCGTATTGGACAACATAAGATCAAATATGGGTCTGATTATGTGCTTAACTTTAAACTAAAGGTAAGATGGATGAGTGCATGGGTAGAGAATGTTTGTTGTGGAAATTTGTTCCACCAATGGTTTTGGAGGTACAAACCCTAGGATGTGGCTTTCTCTCTGCATATGTGACCCCTTAAGAGCAGAGCCGAGTGGTGGTGGTGCACGCCTTTAATCCCAGCACTCGGGAGACAGAAGCAGGTGGATCTCTGTGAGTTCGAGGCCAGCCTGGGCTACCAAGTGAGTTCCAGGAAAGGCGCAAAGCTACACAGAGAAACCCTGTCTCGAAAAACCAAAAAAAAAAAAAAAAAAAAAAAAAAAAAAAAAAAAAAAAAAAAAGCAGAAGGAGTCAAGTGGTGCACTCCCTCTTGGTGGTGAAGACCAGGTCAGGCAGTGTGAAGTAACATGCAGTCAGTCCCCAGCTTTCCAAGGACTTTGCAACTGGATTTTCCATATCCTGTATTCACAAGTGTATTTCCCCATTTCATATCTTAATAAATCCCTGATACCCCTTAAACAGACTCTAGTGAATTTCACTTACAAGTCTTGGTATAAAGAGGAATGATATGATTTTTATACACTGGCTAGTGATTTTTAATTTTAATTTTGGAAGTAATGATATCTAGAGAAAATAGCATTATTCTTTTTGAGATTCCTTTAGAAGCTTTGTAATTATGTAGATAATAGCAAGCTAGTAGATAATAGCTATATTAGTCATTTGGTCTTGGTCTAAGATGTCAATCAGAGATTTCATTCAGTCAGCTGCTTTTTTCCTTATCAGAAGATAGCATTCCTTTACTGTAAAAACAGTAAGACTTTACTCATGGCCCTATCAACATGTGCTGAGTTTCAGCTGGGGAGAGGAATGGGGCTCAGATTCAAGTATAGTAAAGGCAACAGGGATTTACAGGCAAGAGCAGGTTGGAGGAGGGGTAGCAGGAGAGGAAATTACTGAGATGAGACATGGGGGGAAGAAGGATTCTCAAACCTGGGTGATCAATTACCACCTGAGGAGATGGTAAAAATAACTGGCCTGATTAAACATCTAAGGTCATCAGCTATCAAAGGTACTGGAATTCTTCCTAAGTTGTCAGCAGGTTTCTTGCTACAATCATTTTGGGGGTCGGAAAAAAAAAAAAAAAGATGGCATCAAGTTCAAGTCTTAGTCCAACAGAGGCCTCGGAGGAACAAATCAAATTTATCAAGGAGAATGCAAATTAAAATAAGAAAAGAACAAAAAAAGGAAGCAAAAAGTTCTATGATCCTTCCTGATGTGTGAGAAGGTAGACAGGTGAGTGCTGAGCGCTCCCATTTTCCACCAGTAAGGCAAGCCATCTTGTAATCTAAAATCCCTCTCCCCGACTCCTTCCTCTTGATCCTCTCTGAACAAACTTAACATTTACTTAAGAAAGAAGAGCTCAAATAAGAGTCATGGCAGCTAACACAAACGGATGCAGGGCGTATGGTGTGGAAGTGAGAAATGTCCATCCCTACATAATCCCCATGTCCAGGGTACTTACTAGCTGCCACAGTGCTTGCCCTCTACTTTCTTTTCAGGTCTTCCTTCCTGGTTTACTGTTTGCTTGCAAATACAGGATGTAACTTTGTTGCTAGGGGAAAGAAAATGAATTAAGGATCCTTAACCAAAAGAAATGGAGTTAAGGGGACCATGATATGCTGCACTCATGATCAAGCAGAAAGGTATTGCCCTTGCGTTTGTTTCCACAAGGGCTCAACCCCAAGAGAACCCTGCAGCTGTTCTCCCTGCCCCAAAGCCCACACATGCCTGCTGACTTGGAGCGTGGCTTCCTGCAGTATATCCTTTCCTGACAGCCAGTTAGTTTGTGATGGTCAGCTGTGCACCAAGCACACGGTGCTAATGTAGAACGCTATGAGTGAAGATCACTGTTCTTACAGGAAGCTGAGAGAGCGCGGCTGTCAATGTCCACTCCATACAGTCATGGCACACTTGCCCGTTAAGTTTGCTTTATATAGAAGAAGAGGAGTATGGCAACTAGAGAGCAGTCTAATGTGACTGTGGGAGACCTGTCCTCCTTGTCAAGCCCCTAAGCAAATCTGCACTGCAAACCTCTTCCTGTTACCTGCTCAGCTGCCTGTGGGTGACAAAAGAGACTTCTCATTCTAGCTGCTTCATCAGCTCCAATGTTGAGTTTCTGAAATTTCCCAGACACTCATACAAGCTCATTTTTATAAAGCAGTCTACCTCTGTTTCCCACGCCCCTGCCTAACTGCACGAAGTTAAAGGTACAAATTTGAAGATGGATGGGTGTCTTGGGGTTTCTTTTGCTATGAACAGACACCATGATCACTCACGGCAACTCTTAAAAGGAAAACATTTCATTGAGGGGCTCACTTACAGTTTTAGAGGTTCAGTCCATTATGCCATCGTCATGGCAGGGATACAGGTTGGAGTAGTAGCTGAGAGTCCTACATCTTGTAGGCAACAAGAGGTCAACTAAGACACTGGGCAGTGTCCTGAGCATAGGAAACCTCAAAGCCCATCCCCACACTGAGATACTTCCTCTCCAACAAAACCATGCCTCCTAATAGTGCCACTCCCTACGAGCTTATGAGGGCTGATTACATTCAAACTACCATAATGGGTGGGATATGCACTTTACTCACTTCTTGTAGCAGGTATTTGCAAACATCAACACTTATAGGACCCATGAAGCTTTTCTGAGAGGCATTCAGAATACTTTGTGGAAACTGGTTTATACTATAGTCAGTATAATGGGCTTTAGAAGGTCATTTAAATATATTGTGGATTTTAAAAATCAATTTGGTGTAATTGTCAATAATATCTTGGTAATACTATAATTTGGAGTAGGGAGGGAAATCTGTAGTTTAGAACCACACCTATAAGGAAACATCTCTGTATGTTCATTTTACTTCAACACTAAAACAGGTGGCCAGGGGGTAAAAATGCAGAAACCTTGAGCAAGATAATGGGATTTCTCTTAATTTGATTTGCTATGGAGAATAGGCTTGTTTAATGCATCCATGTGGAGTTGCTGTTTATATTTTGGTTTCTAATTAGCATAGTCATTCTGAAGCCTCTAGCTGACTTCCCCTCCCATATAAATCTAATTTGGCCTTGAGGAGGGTTATTAGAGCACAGAGCACAAAGGAAATGTCTGGTAAACAGCAGGCAGGCTTAAAGGCTGAGGCCAGCAGTCAGCCCAAGTAAGGTGCTGGAGGGCAGTGCCCACACAACATATCCACGCCAGCCTCTCCATCCTACCGGCACAAGCCCACCCCACCTCAGCCTGGTTGCTCAGCCAACACAATTTCATAATAAAAACGGATGGTGCTGAGGGGATCTGAAAGCTATAAAGCAAAGATTTAAAAAATTGATTTTGAAAGTTTCTAAACTAGGCCATAGAATGGATGGTCTGTACTGAGGTAAATGCTTAGTCTCCCTCCTAAAACTCCTTGTAAAGAGTGACATTTCAATTTTCCCTGGCTTTGGGGAACTTGATTTTTTTTTTTAACAGCTCTACAACTCAGTTTGTGAGAGGCACCTCTAGCAGTGATAATAAAGTGTACGGAGTGGGGATATGGACAACATTGATAAAGAGACCCTAATCCTTATTCTCTGTGAAAAATAGTCTGAAGGCAGATTCTATCCCAAAGGGGAGCCAAGAAGAATGTTAAACATGACTTGCACTGACCTATTTCTCACCAAGCAATCAGGGCTCAAGTACATTTTGACTAAAATGTTGTTCACAAAGAAGAGCAAAGGAGCTAAAATTCTATAAAAGGCATTAAAGTCATCCTTTAAACATACAGTTGCCTGATGGCTCAAAAGTAGAGTGATAAAAAGGTTATTCTGGAAGATTCCAGGGACTAACAACATTGATCTGGCAGAACCTTGACAGGATCTCCATTGTCACTGCAGATTCAACTTATCTGGTTTCTGTGTCCTTTAAAAAGCTGGGAGAGTAGCTACTGAGGGCTTAGAGAGCTTGTTTATAAAGATCCATGGGAACTCCGATGAATGTAACTTATTGCAAAACTTCTTCCTACTATGAGGAGCAGAGTCCTAATGATCAGAATCTGCTTCAGTCTGAACAGGGAGAATTACAACTCCCCACAGAACACACTAAAAAGCCTTAAGGATTCAGTGTCAGAGGCACCTCTCCCACTCCTGTGTTTTCTGCATTCGATTTAAAATCTGCGCCTACTGATGGTTTACTGAATATTGACATTGTTACAAGTTACAGAGATGTAAACTTCGCATGCCCCATAGCCAAGACCTACTAGAGATGGGATGAGAAAGATTTTTTAAACCTCATACATATGTACAATCTATCTTTCTCAGATTCATTCACCACCTTCTCCTCCCAGTTTCCCCACCACATACTCCCCAGACTTCTTCCCAAAGTCATGTCTTTTTATTATTATTATAATACAGTAAGTCCAGTTAGTACTGTCCATATGCATATGGGGGGGATCATCTGATGGGAAACCTACCAATGGCTACCTCCATCACAAAGAAAAGTGGCTCTCCCTGCCTCAGCAGCCATCAATTGCCATTAACTCCTCAACTAGGGATTGTGTATAAGTAGACCCTCCCTACTCCATTGTAGAATTTTTTAATGTTCTTGATCTTGTGGAGGTCTTGTGTGGGTCATCACAGCTGCCATAAATCCATGTATATCCATGACATGTCATGTCATATCCAGAGGCCAGCCTGTCCCAGTATTCTTCCTATCTTCCAACTCTCACATTCTTTTGGCCCCTTGTTCTGTGTTGTTTTGTGAGTCACAAGGGGCGAATTGACATAAACATTGTATTTATGGCTGAGCACTCATAACCTCTTTTTCTCAGCTTTTTTTTTTTTTTTTTTTTTTTTTTTTTTTTTTTTAGCAACTAACAGGAAGCTTTCTGACCAAAGTCGAGAGCAGCACAAATCTGTGAACATAAACATAAATACTTGGAAGAAGGTTTGACAACATGACAAATTAGCACAACAATATCAAAAGGTTCTCCTCTGGGATCCATGGCTTCTCTAACCTTGGGGTTTGAGTATCAGGCATGAATTACTCTCCTGTGGAGCAGGCCTCAAATCCAATCGAGAGCTCAGTTGGTTACCCCATCAACAGTCTGCCAGTAGTGCACCAGTGGGCATATCCTGCTTGATAGGTCATGAAAGTAGAGAGGAGGAATACTAGGAGCAGAAAGTTTCAAGCAGGTAGTGGGATGATGGAGATGGAGAACAGAGGAGGAAGGGTACAGTTAACTGAACTGAAGTATGCATGCAGAAGCTATGTGGAAACCCATGATCTTGTAACCCAAATAGGAAAAACAGAATAAAAGAGCAAAGGAGAACACATGTGTAATTAGTGAATGTAGAAGTGTGAGAACTAGGAGTGAAAGGTTTATGTGTGAATAGGGGAAGTAGGGGAGGGAAAAGGCAGGGTAGCAGGTAAGTTAACCAAACTCAGAAAATATGAAGAAGCCTTATTAAATCTCAGTATTTAATAAGCTAGTAAAGACATTTAAAAACACCAAAGCATTTGAGCAAAGATATCCTGCATGAATACACAATACTGTTCTTAGAAAATATGGGTTATTAAATCAAGGTGCACACGTGGCTCCTCATGAGTTATTAGTCAAGGATGTCCCAGAGCCACACAGAACAACGCAGGCTACCTATCACAATTGTTCTTGGTTGCACATCAGAACTAGATGGTAAGTCCCTATTTGCTGAAAATACCACATATTTGGGACATAAAGAAATCAATCTGTGAGGAAACTCTCTCCCTAATGGCTAACTTTCAGTCCTGGGAAGTGCTAGGGTATGTTGTGCACCTCTTCCAAAGTCACCTTGTCTTGGCTTCTCCAATAAACCAAGTTGCTTCCTGTGTTATGCAGTCCTTTCTGCCCGTGAAGATTGTCCCTGTCAGCCTCATTCTGCTCCTTCCCATTTACAGAACAATTAGTATCTGAGTGTAGAAGTTGCCTAATAAATCTTTTATAGGAGTCTTTACTAAGGAAAAGTCCTAAGTCTCTTGGCACTTAAAGTAATGAAGTAAATGAAAGCTTGTCATATGATGAAGTTTTATAGAGAAAATATGGGTGAAACAGGCAAAGAACAAGGAAAAGGGAAACACTGGCATTTACGCTGAGACGACACAAAATACTGACAGTGAGCAAATCATGCATGTCAGTAGAGCACTGCAGACAGGGCCAGCAAAGGTCAGGATTCTTGGTGGATCTACAGCACAACAGATTGCATGGCTGAAGTGGGGTGGAGGAAGACAAAGGCATGAGGTGAGAGCAAAAATGGCTTGCAGGCCGTTATACAGGCTCCGGATTGCCTTGGAGAATGGACCATCATTCGAGTGTTTTGAGAAGCAACATACTTTAAAGAATGACCCTGATACAATCAAAATGGACCACTGGAATGAGGTGGAAGGAAGAGACCAGTTAGCATATCACTGAAATCAGTCCAGCACTGGTGGTCAAGTTGTAGCAGCCATAAGTATATCAGTATGCAGGTCAGGAAACGGCCAGGCTTAGGACCCATCTGAGGGTGGAGTTTGAAGGACTCACTCATGGACTAGATGAATGGTGGCAGCTCCCTCCACTTTTCAAAAGAACCTCATGTAAATGCTTTGGGACTTTCTTATTGGCTTTCTTCCCCAGCCAACTCTTGATGAATCCCCCAGCTAAATCACAGAGAGAGAGTAAGCCAGTTTTTGTCCTGTATTCCCTCTGTCTTGAGCATAACGGCGCTTGCTCTGGGTACTTGGCTTCACAGTGCTGATGTCCACATGGCCAGACCCATCTATGCTTAACTTTAATACTTTTCTATTGTACTTGTCCTCAAGCACATTTGGGTATTTTTGAACTCTGACAAGATTAAAAACAATTATCGAATAACTACTTGAATTATGCCTACTAGAGTGCTTGATTTTTATGTAATGTGGAATAATCATGCCTTTCAAACACTGAGCCAACATGTGTATACACCAAGCTAATCCTCAGTTTAATAACACATTGAAATTAACTACATAGGCACTGCGTAGTAGTGTGTGTGATGCTATTAGGGTTAAGGAATCATCCTTCTCTCCTACGAAATCATCCAAATTAATGATGCCTGTGACAGTCTTATTCCCAGAAGAGCACATTCACAGGCAACATATAGCCTTGGGGGACATAATTCAACCAATAGCAGAGCACTTAGACTGAAGCTGGAGGTAGCTCTTTGTTGATATAATTTTTTAATATTTTAGTGGATATAACACATACTCATTTATGAAGTACATAATTATCATTCAATTCAGGTATTGGGGCTCTCTAGATGAACACAACCAAAAGAATAAATATATAGTAAAGTAGGATTTATTAGCTTAGCTTACATAATACAGTCTGAGAAGTCCAAACTTGATTGTCCTCACACTGGAGAGGCTTGGTGCCTCCGCAGTTCTTTAGTGCTGAAGGATTTCTGAAGAGTCCTAGTGTTCAGTCCAGGTTGGAAAGCTGGAGGAGCTGGTTCTAATGCTACAAAAAGATGGTGGAAGTGGTGGCAGCTGCAGAAGCAGCAGTAGGGTGGATGAACATGCCAGGGAGACTCGAATGAAAATAGGTAAAAAGCAAATGCTTTTCACTTGGACCTTCTTCTAACTAGTCTGCTGGCAGAAGGCGTCACCCAGATTTTGGGTGGTTTTCCTATTTTAATTAGCCTGTTCAGGAAAACCTCTCACAGTTCTACCCAAAGGCTTGTCTCACAGTTGACTTCAGACTCAGTCAAGTTGGCAACCAAGATTAGCCATCAAACTCCTATACAGTGCATATTGATCAGATCAGGATGTAAATATTTCTGTGCCTTTAATCATTTCTATGTGTTAGAAAGTACCAAATGCTTCTCCTATATCTACTTTGAAATGTGTAATTAATTGTAGCTACTGCTACTCTGCTGTGCTGTAGAACATCAGAACTACTTTAACTCTATGAACTGAACGTTGCTGCCCTGCCCTTCAAGTCCTTTGACTGCATTTAACCATAACTAACTTTCATTCTACTTTTCATTCCATACAAGCAACAACTTTAGTTTCTAGTAATGAGCATTGCCTCTAAAAAGTATCACCTTAAAAATACTGATTGTATATTTCAAGTTTCTAAATATTTGGTTATAAAACTCCCTCTGGGTTTTCCTGAAATATTTGTAAGCTGGAGGCTTAGGGATTAAACATAATAAGAGCTGCACAACGTTGCACAGTCTGGAAAAAAGTATGAATCTTCCACCTTCATTTTCTAAGCTAAAAGTTATAATAAATTTTGAACATGTGTATAAGCATGTGTATACAAATTCCCATTTAGTATCCATATCTCTGCAGAGTTATTAATTACATGAAATGCTATAGAATGAACATTATGTGATCTATTTCAAGATTGATCTGTTGGTGGACATTTAGGCTGATTTCATTTTTTTGTCATATCTATAGTGGTTCACTCACCTATGTATCTATATAGATACATAGATATGTATATAAATGCATAAGTTTCTTTTGGTTTCTATGGAGATTTGTCCTCAAATCCACTTGATACCAAGATCAATCACACAAACAGCATAGTATTCACATATAACCTAAGCACATTATCACATAGGTTTTTAACCATCTTTAGGTAATTTATATTACCTATATGTAGCACTCTGAAACTGCTACGTAAGTAGTGATTTTACTCTCTTATTTAGGAAATAATAACAATAGAAACAAGTCAGTATGTGTTTTTGATTCCTGGTTTGTTGAACAATCAGGTGAAGAAACCAGATACAGAGAACAGTGTAAAGGACAGGGTGGAGAGTGTGCAGGTATTTCTGTAGAATTAATTCCTAGAGATAGAACAGAATGTGAAGAAAACAGTTTTTTTTGTTGTTGTTTTGAAAGATTAGCAAAATTGATTGATGGATTTTACTTAAGGTTTCTATTGTCTCTTATTGCTGTAGTTTTTGTGGTAAATTATGCAAATAAAAGTGCGATAGTTTATTCAATGAGAGGGGACCTTTACATCTTTATGCTCAGAAATTATTTAAATAAATAGAAAAGAATATTTTCCCTTAAAACTGGTTTTTGAAACACCTTGATCTCAACCTTATCCTTCAAGCAGACCTTTAGTTGTTAGTGATTTTGATAGTTCTTACAGTCTGTAATTACACAGAGAGACATGAATCCTAGCTAATATTGTTTACAGGAGTTCAGCCCACTAGATAAAAAGTACTTACTTCATCCAGAGGACCTGCAGCTACCCAGATGTGGAGATGTTTATTTATCTCCCACAAACAAGGTGAGTTGCGATGCCCCTAACAGACGGTAGACATAATATGGGTCACCTTGACATAGAAGCCACAGATTCTGTGTCACACAATAATAGTTTATGCCATTCTTGTCACATGTGTCTAAGACCTGTATACTTACCCACTCAACTATTTGACTCTCCACCAGCCAGAGTAGACTTGAGTCTACAACTTCAGAAGTACACACTGACATTAACTAATTAAGGGGTCCATGTCACACATCAAATCACTCTATAACTTTATTTTTGAGTAGGAGTCTCTCTCTAATTCTGAAGTTTTCTGGCTCTGCTAGGCTGACTGGCCAGACCTTCAGGGAAGTGTCTCCCTGCTTCCCCAGCACTGGGATTATAGGTACATGATGCTTCACATGCCTTTTTTAGTGGGTGCTAGGAATCCCAAATCAGGGGTTCATCTTGTGCCTTACCAACTGAGCTATCTCCTCAGTCTGTTTTTATGATTTTAATGACCATTTATTTGTTTCTTGTATCTTCTAGTTCTGGAACTTCTGTTTTCTGTGTGTTTAATTCATGTAATTCACTTTTTCCCATTAACTTATTTTGTGTTAATCCTTGCCTCCACAAACCCATATGAAGACACTTATTCTAGGGTTGAATATTTATTTCTTCATTCTTTTCTAGCAAGGAATGCAGTCCCGTATACCTCACTTCTTCATACTATAAACATGTCCTTAAATATATATTATCATTTTGTTAATTTCTGAATGAATTTAAGAAAAAATTAAACAAACAAGAAGCCTAAACTATTTTAAAAGTAATTTATTTCAAAGAAAAAAATTTTTACTACTCTGTTAACTACTAATGCATTGCAATGCATTTAGACTGCAACACTGTAATTTCTATATTTGAAAGTTGTTTATGCAATCAAATTTTATATTGGGGAATGCCTGTTAATTGCTCTAATCATTTCTAACCTTTTTTGGGTTTACTTGTGTATCCAATTTCCAAGAGAAAGTATGCTAAAATTACAGTGTGGTTGGTTTTGAATACTTTTCATAAAGATCTTGGTTTCTCTTGGCAAGAAATTCCTATTATCAATGTTAGCTTCCTTTCATAGTGCAATGTAATGCAGAATGCTTGTGACAGTGTTCATATAAAAAAGAAAATATCTCAACTATTCTTGCTCATATAAACCCTCCTCTTTCTCGATAATTGGACTCCCAGAGCTCTACCTGGGGCCTAGTCATGGATCTCTGCATCCAGATCCCTCAGTCGTTGGATGGGGTTTCCAGCATGACAATTAGGGTGTCTGGCCATCCCATCACCAGAGTAGGTCAGTTTGGGCTGTCTCTTGACCATTGCCAGCAGTCTGTTGTGGGGGTATCTTTGTGGATTTCTGTGGGCCTCTCTAGCACTTTGCTTCTTCCTATTCTCATGTGGTGTTCATTTACCATGGTCTCCTATTCCTTGTTCTCCCTTTCTGTTGTTGATCCAGCTGAGATCTCCTGCTCCCCCAAGCTCTCTTTCCCTTGACCCTCACCCTTCATTACCCCCACTCATGTCCAGGCTGTTCATGTAGATCTCATCCATTTCTCCATCATTGGGTGATCCTCGTGGTTGGATAAAGCACAGGGACAAATAGCCAAATGAATGGAAACACATGAACTATGAACCAATGGCTGAGGGGTCCCCAACTGGATTAGGCCCTCTGAATGGGTGAGACAGTTGATTGGCTTGATCTGTTTGGGAGGCATCCAGGCAGTGGGACCGGGTCCTGTGCTCATTGCATGAGTTGGCTATTTGAAACCTGGGGCCTATGCAGGATCGCTTGGCTCGGCCTGGGAGGAGGGGACTGGACCTGCCTGGACTGAGTCTACCAGGTTGATCTCAGTCCACGGGGGAGGTTTTGCCCTGGAGGAGGTGGGAATGGGGGGTGGGCTGGGGGGAAGGTGAGGGGGGCTGGGGAGAATCTGTGGCTGATATGTAGAACTGAATTGTATTGCAAAATAAAAAAAAAATCTTCTCTTCATTCATCTGGTGTGTTTTTTATGTTACTATATTCTTTTACTTCAGTATTTTTCATTGTCATTTAATTGAAAGGTTCTACTTGCCTTGTTTCTTTACGTTTGAATCTACTATTTCAGGAATTCTTTCATCACAATTACATTAACTTTTATAATCATATTATCCACAAGTATTTAGGCATTAAGTTTGATTTTTTTCTTTTACTATTGTTCCTGGAGTCTGAGAAATAATGATATTCATGCACATCCTTCAGAATTTGAGAAGCATGGAATAAACCAATCCTGTATCTAAAATGATCTATGCTACCTTCATACTTAAGTAATTTTGATATACAGTTCTATACTCAATCATTTTCCCTTCAGCATTTTTCTAAGAACTGCTTTTGAGTACTTGTGATTGCCTCCAAGAAAATAATCAATCAATATCTTAGTTTGCATCTCTAGAAAGCAGAATTTAACCATATAAGATATGATGTATTATTGAAAGCACAAGGCCATGGTAATAAAAATGGGGGAGGGGATAAAGCAAAGAGAAACAAGTCAAGATCCAATACCACAGGTCTCTGTGCCACCATCACCAATAAGAGTCATGAAGGAGTGGGTGCTTTGGCAAGGGTAACACAAATTTCTCAGGAAGGTTTGTATAGGGAACATGCACATTTGAACAGTGTTTGCATAGGCTCCCTATGGGGTACATTTCTCCTGTTCAGAGCTAGCCTTCTTGCACTATTGGAAGCTCTATTATCTTGCCTCTTTGTAGCCGCTGAGGGAGCTAGTTCTTGAGTCCCTTATATGATATTACCAATCCCAGAAGTGTAAGCTTAACAAAAAGAAAGACAGATTATGTAGCATCTGTGTCCCCCTTATTCTTGGAACATCTCCAGATTAAACTTATATTTTTAAATAGCCCCTAAATTACATGTCCTCAGAAGGGGTCCAGTTTCAGATTTCACTGGCTAGATCTCAGGAGTTTAGTATTTTATATCTTAGGATTAGCCCTTTTTATGTTTACAAATTTTATTTACTGTAATCAGTTTACAAGAACCAAAGCCTGCACAGATATTTATTATGCTTTCAAGTGAAATGTTCTCTGTCTTTTATGTGCAGCCATAGGTCCTGATTTTAGCATTACTGACAGGTGATCTATTGAATTATGGAAAATTTTAAATTTCTATATGTGCTTTCTTCCAGGAGTACATAGGACTTTTCCCAAAGTCTTTAGGCTATGTTTTCCAGAAGCAGACCCTGAAACAAGAAGTCATATACACACAATTTATTAAGAAAATGCTCCCAGGAGCAATGAGTAAAGAAGTGGAATAAACAAACCAGGAAAGAAAAGAAGCCAATTCAGGAAACACCGACGGCTGAAAGAAAATGCAAGTCTAGGTCTCCTGCCTCACCCTGGCCACACCTTGAGGGGCAACTTAGACTCTACTCACTAAGCAGAGAATACCCAGAAGCCAGGGAGTAAATTTCCAGGTGTTTCCAGCTGTCTGTGTCTGCATTTGAGCATTAAAAAAATGATAGTTCTGTGAACAAGAGCTGCAGGCACAGGCTTTGTGTAGCATCTCATCACCTCTAAGAGGGACTCACTAAAGTAGCAAAATGAATCCAAGGGGACCTGGATGGAGTGCTGCTGGTTTCCACTATAAACATCTTCTTTGCTGTCTGTAGTAACAAGATGCTTCCCATGTAAAGAATGTATAACTCCTGGGAGAAATAACTAGATTCATAACTTGGACAGGAACTTATAATTATCTTGAAGCTTAAAAAGGGAACTGAAATCTCTCTCTCTCTCTCTCTCTCTCTCTCTCTCTCTCTCTCTCTCTCTCTCTCTCTCTGTGTGTGTGTGTGTGTGTGTGTGTGTGTGTGTGTGTGTGTGTGTGTGTGTTTACTAGACAATAGGGATTCTCATTACTATCAACTCTGCCTGTGTGTACCTAAAACATTTTAACCAACAGGACTAAGAAACCAATACATGTAACAGACAATAATTTTATTTCCAATGATTCTTTTCTTTATTAATTAGCTGTTTTAATTGATATATAACAGATGGCAGATAGATAGGCACATATAATACACAGACAGATGATAGATTATAGATAGATAGATAGATGATTGATGACCGAGAGATAAATAGATAGATGATAGATAGATGATAGATAGATAGATGGATAGATGGATAGATAGATAGATAGATAGATAGATAGATAGATAGATAGATAGATAGATAGATGATAGATAGATAGACAGACAGACAGCATGCAATAATTTTGGTTATTCTAAATCCCACACTTGTTACTCTTAATCCCAGTCTTCCTTTTGTCCCTGTCAACCACTCCCTTTCTCTCCACAGATCCTTTTCCCATGTTCCTGTCATGCTGTTTGTTTTGTGACCCAATGAGTTTGCCCAGGGTCATCTGTGTGATTGTTGGTTTTGAACTGTCCAGTGGAGCTTGGTGGACTCATCAGTGAAAGAGCCTAAGACAATGACTCTGACTCCCTCAGAATGTATCAGTAGCCATCTGTTCATTGTGGAGAGTTTGGTCTCTGTGAGTCTCTTCCCCAGTCACCACTGACTCTTGACAGGCTCAATGCAGACAAGTGCAGCTATAGTGAAGTTGTGATTACAGTGGCTGTGTCAAGCTCAGGAATTGGCATTTAGTAACCCTTCTTGTCTTCCAGTTCTTACTGTCTTTCCACATCCTCTTCTACACTGTGGGATGAACACTCAAGGTCCCTTATTCTCAGCCCCTAAGAGCCAAAAGCCTGTAATCTCAACCATTCGTTGCAATGGAAAGCTTCTCTTATTACTGCTAGGAATAGCATTTGTTAGTGAGAATACACACAAATGTTTAAAGGGCAGTTTAATGCCATCTCAATTTAGTTGATCAACAGTAGTTAGTTTCTCCACTAGGGCATATCACCTGCCCAGATGTGGGCTTTTGAATATCTACAGGGCAAGCATGGATTCTGTTCTATAAAACAATCCTCATACCCAAACAAAGAGCAGTTGGTTGCACCCATTACAGCTCTGTCACTCTTCCAGCAGAGAATTCATCCTGCCTAGCAGGTTGGTATTGTAGTTCATAGGGTGCACAGCTGAGGGAAACCATTTGTGCCTTTCTGCCCCAGCAACCTGAAGAGCATCTTTCAATTGTTTGAAATCCAGCCAGCAGAAAGAGAGATTCCAGTCCAGCTCCAGCCTGATTTCTCTATTCCAAGCAACCAAGGTGTGTGGTGTCTTCTTCAGCAGTAGTGTCTTCTCATCTGCTTCTGGAAGGCAAACAAGAGGAGTGGCAAGAGCTTGTGCTGTTTGGGGGACTTCAGGGTCTCCCTAACCAACAATTCATGAGGAGATATCACACGCTTGGTTAGTTTGTTTTATTGGTATTATTTGTGGGGGAAGTGCTTTGTATATTCTTTTTATATTCTAGACACCAATTCTCTTTCATATATATAGTTGTCAAAGATTTCTTTTCTTATTCTATGACTAAATCTTCACTTAATTGATGGCACCAGAATACGTATTAAAGTATAAAATAAGACATATCACCATCTTCCAAACTGCAGAATGTATATAGCCTTATATCCCAATAGCAAAGTCTACCCACTGATCTCAATTGAAATGGTCTTCTACTGATTTTCCTCTCTGGACCTTTTTCTCTCCCCATTACCTTCCAATATCATATTATAAATCCTTTTTACATGTAGTTAAACAGATAAATAGGTAAAAGGTATACCAAATAGAAATGGGGAGATAAAACTGTCTTTGTTTATATCTAGCATGATTATTTATATAGGCAAAGAAAGTAAGTCATTATGGTAAGTATGTGAGATACTGAGCAAATAGATAAAGTCAACTGCTTCCTAACACTAGCAATGAACAATTGGAAACTAAAATTCAAGTGTAATACCACTTACATTAGCACATCTCAGAAATTCATAGGTACAAATACATACAAGGTAAACAGTAAAACCATGTTAAAAGATATCAAAAAGAAAGAAAGAGCCAGGCAGTGGTGGTGCATGCCTTTAATCCCAGCACTTGGGTGGCAGAGCCAGGTGGATCTCTGTGAGTTCAAAGCTAGCCTGGTCTACAGAGTGAGATCCAGAACAAGCACCAAAACTACATGGAGAAACCCTGTCTCAAAAAAAAATTACAAGGATACTCTGTGTATCCTTGGACTTTGAAATTCAGTGTTGTCACAATGCCCCAGTTCTTTCAAACTAATTTTATTTGATACATTCTCAATCAAAATGCCAGCCATTATTATGTGATTATTGACAACTGACTATAAAGTTAATATATAAGGGATATGATCCAAAATAAATGATATAATATTAATGAAGAACAAAGTTGTAAGGTCTATGCTACTCAGCTTCTGACTCAATATAAATCTTCAGTAACAGTGACAATATGGCACTTACGAGAGAACAGACAAAGCAATCAATGGACCAGAATTGACAGCTGAAAATCAATGAGTATTTCAATTGATCTTTGATGAAGGTGCAAGGACAACACAATGGAGCAAAGAAAGTTTTACAATAAGTGGTGCTACAACAACTAGATACGCAAAATCAACAGTCTCTCCACATCCCTTGCACATGTCACAAAACTTTCCTCAGAGTGGAAGAAAAGTCTACATTTAAAATTCAAAGGCATAAAAATCCTAGAGGATAACGATGGAGAAGAACTAGATGACCTTAGGTTTAGTAACATCTTTTTCTATACCACACCAAAGGCACAAGCCATGAAAAGAAGAATTAATAAGATGGACTTCATTTAAATGTAAAATTCCTGTTCCGTGAAAGACACTTTCAGGAAGCTAAAAAGGCAAGCCTCTAAATGGAAGACAATATTTGCAGAAAGCATTTCCAATAAAGTATTGTCATTTAAAATATGTAAAGAATTATTAAAATTCAACAATCAGCAAACTGATTTTTAAAATGTGCTTTATCTAATAATACAGCTGAAGATAGAAATATGGCAAACAAGCACAAGAAAAGATTTTCTATATCATAAGCTATCAGGAAACACAAATTAGAACTGCAAGGCACCACACTACTCTTTACATCCCTAAATGCAAAGATGTGGACCAACAAAATCTTCTCCATTACCAGTGAAGACATATAATGATATGGTCACTTTAGAAGACAGTTTGGTGATTGGTTGCCAACTTAAAGATAATCTTACCATATGCCCAGCAATCACACTTCTTAATATTTAATTAAAAAAGCCTTTTTATGCAAAAATCTACTTAAAGTGATATATGCAAGCTTTATTCCTAACAGACAAAAGGAGCCAAGGTGCACTGTGGTATATAAACCTTGCATATTTAGACACTAGAATATGGTTTATAACTATAAGAAATAGGCTATCAAGACATGAAAAGCTATAGCAGAAATAAAAATGAGCATCACAATCTTGGTTTCTTTTCCTGTTATTGTGAAAAAAATCAACTTAAAGCAGAAAAGGTTTATTTTGACTCACAGTGCAATAGTACAACACACCGTGGCAGAGACATCAAGATATATGGAGCTTGAAGAAGCTGCTTACATCACACCCACAATCAGGAAGAGGGGAGTGATGAGTGGTTGTGCTCACCCCCACTTTCATCTTCTGTTGCAGTACAGAACCGAGCTCAGAAAATGGTGCCACCAATTTTTAGTGCGGGTCTCCCACTTTTAACCCAACCATCAGAAGCTTTTACAAGCATGCCCAACAGCTAAATAATCCCTCATATGTGTCCCTGGAAGACTGACTCCAGGAAATACCAAAGCCTATAAAGTCGACAACACTAACTATAATGAGTACTAAGTAGAAGAATCCAGCCCTAAGAAAGTACATGATGTGACTCCAGCTAAATGGTAGTCTGAAAAAGGAGAACAATGGAGGCAGGTAAATATCCATCATGAGCCAGCAGAATACAAAGGATTGTTAGCAACGTGAATTAACTCTGTGTGAAGTACAGTTGGGCAGAGAGCAAGATATCGCACAAAATGTATGAGTTGTTCAACACCATGAGTGAACCCTGAAATAAACTATGGACTTTGAGTGATAATAACGTCTCAGTGTAGGGTCAGTGATTGTAACAAATATACCCTCCACTGGGGGGTGTTGGTAACTGGAGAAACATATCCAGCACAGCAAGCAGTAGGAGAAAGCTCAGTGCCTTCTGTGCTTTTCTGTGGGCCTAAGACTTCTCTAAAAATAGTCAGGATAAAGTTACTAGTCACGCATTAAAATTAGATTCATACTCTTCATTATATCACCAAGTGCAAAATTTCATTGCTTTTGTATTTCATAGATATCTCAAAATAAGTCAATTCTATTCTGAGTTTGAGTATTAACCTCTGTAACCAACTTATGTGGCTTCCAGTCAAGAAAAAGCAAGTGTCATGACATAGTGGAGATGTATTGGGTTCTAACTGGTCATCCATGTACAAATGATTTCTCAAATTACTTGAATGAACTAAATGTGTAATTTGAAAATGATTGTTTCACTTCTGTCTAGAACCTCACTGTTTTTATGAAGTATGTCTTCCTTATCTTAAAATAACAGAACTGACCCTTCAATGTGGCTCGAGTGAGCTTCTAGCAGCTACATGCTACCCATGTGGCATGAGTAGTCACTTTGGGAACCTTTATCACTTGTAGTGATACATTTTTATGAAAATACCATTTGACCTACAAAAGACTGAACTTTTGGCTGAACTCACAGCAAAGTTAATAAAACCGCTTGAGATCACTTAACACTACACACTTAACCTGTTATCCTACTGTGTACTCAGCCTATTTAAGCTGCCTTTAAAGAGAACAATGTAACCAACCTTATTATGCCTTGGATTTCCTATGCAATCACCTTTTACAACCTAAGTTAATTCATAACTTTAGTCATAAGTTATGTACCCTCCCAAGCCTTGACCAAGAGTAATGTATGTGTATATGTGTGGGTCCTGCTAACAATTTGCTGAATCAGCCAACAGGTTGGAAGCAGCCTACTACAGCAACTATATGCCATAAATGTTGCAGGCAACGTGGACATAGGTTGATAATGTCCATTTGCTATGTTGTTTGCTATTCTTAGTCAGTTGGAGGTCAGTAAAATTTATTTCCTTGTAAAACTCTGTTAAGGAGAAGTATCCCACATTCTTTTCTCATGGCATTTTTCTGTGCTGTTCAATAACTACAGAGAAAAGTACCTTGTTAGGGACAGCCATGGATTCAAAGGCTCAACAGACACACAAGTACAACTCAGATAACAGAGACAAATTGATAAGATATATGACATACAGACAATAAACAGGCCAGTAAGCATACTACAGATGAACAGAAGGCACAGGGAGAAAAGTGGAGAATTCAAATTTGGGCCCACTTTTTGTCAGATTAATCCAAGAAAAAGTGCTTTCTTTTCATTTTTTTAATTAAGAAAAAAAAATTATTCATTTAAATACCAAAAATCCCCCTCTTCACTCCTCCTGCCCTCCAGCATCCCCCTCCCAACCTACCCCCCATTCCCTCCTATAAAAAGGTAAGGCCTCCCATGGGGAGGTACATTTAGTAGAGACAGGTCCAAGCCCCTCCCCCTGTCTCTAGGCTATGCAAGGTGTCCCATCATAGAAGTGGGCTCCAAAAGGCCTGCTCATGCAGCAGGGATGGATTCTGATCCTATGCCAGGGGCCCCTTAAGCAGATCAAGCTACACCACTGTCTCACTATGCAGAGGGCCTAGTCCAGTCCCATGAAGGCTTCATAGCTGTTGATCTAAATTTCATGAATTCCCACTAGTTTGGTTTGGTTGTCTCTGTAGGTTTCCCCATCATTATTTTGATGCCCCTTGCTCATAGAATCCTTCCTCTCTCTCTCTCTTCGACTGGACTCCTGGAGCTTGGCCTGATGCATGGTTGTGGATCTCTGCATCTGCTTCCATCAGTCACTGGAGAAAGGCTCCATGATAACAGTCATGAATCTGACCACTAGGGCAAGTCAGCTCAGGCACCCTCTCCACTATTTCTAGCAGTCCAAGCTGGGGTCATCCATGTGGACTCCTGGGAACTTCCCCAGCACCCAGTTTCTCCCTATCCCCATGATGTCTCCCTCTATCATGATATCTTTCATTGCTCTCCCAGTCCATCTCTGCTCCAGCTCGACCATCCTGTTCCCTTATGTTCTCATCCTCCATCCCCTACCCTCCATTGCCCACCCCTCATGCCCAGTTTACTCAAGGAGGTTTCATCTGTTTCCCCTTCCCAGGGTGATCCATTCATCCCTCTTTGTGTCCTCCTTGTTAGCTAGCTTCTCTAGAGCTGCAGGTTGTAGTCTGGTTATCTTTTGCTTCACAACTAGTATCCACTTATGAGTGAGTACATACCATCTTTTTCCTTCTGAGTCTGGGTTACCTCACTCAGGAATGAATTTTCTAGGTCCATCTATTTGCGTGCAAATTTTATGATGTCATTGTTTTTCACTGCTGAATAGTGCTCCATTGTGTATGTGTACCACATTTTCTTTACCCATTCTTCGGTTGAGGGACATCTAGGTTGTTTCCAGGTTTTGGCTATTATGGATAGTGCTGCTATGAACGTAGTTGAGCATGTGTCCATGTTTTCATTTCTTAATATGACAACTGCAATGTGTTAACTGACACAGTTACTGCTGTGGTTAGTGCTGATTATCAACTTGACACAGTATAGAATCACCTGGGAGATAGGGCCTCTGTGAGTGATGCCATTCCCTAGGTAGTGAAGTCTGTACTGCATAAAGTGAAGAAAGCAAGCCAAATGCTGCTGTGATTGCATTTGTTAATATAACTAGCTGCTTGGGGCTTCTGTTGCTTTAATTTTTTTCACCATGATGGACTGTACCTTAAACGGTAAGATTATATATATATATATATATATATATATATATATATATATATATATACTTGAGTTGCTTTTGCCATAGTATTTCTGTCACAACAACACAAAAGAAACTCAACAGTTACCTACTTACATCTTCATATTTACAATACAGCATAGCACCATGCTAAATCTAAGTATCAACTTTATCCCACAGCAACATTAACAACAGCATTTATCATTTATGTAAGATGCCATAACAAATGGTCTAAGGTGCATCATAAAGAGTCCCATTTGGAAATAAGTTCTACTACTTAATTTCATGAAAGCCAACCTGGGCACGTCTGTGAGGCATTGTCTTAATTGCTGATTGATGTAGGAGGACCTGGCTCACTGTAGTTGACATCATCCCTAGGCAAGAGGACCTTGGTTGTATAAGAAAGGTATCTGAATAAGCCTGAAGAAGCAAGCTAGTCAGCAGCGTTCTTCTATGTTTCTGCTTCTAGCTCCTGCCCTGAGTTCTTGCCCCTGGATCCCTCAATGAAAGATTATGTCCCTGGAGGTGTAAGACAGAATAAGCCCTTTCCCCACCAAGTTGCGTTTAATCATGATATTTATCACAATAACAGAAATTCAGCTAGAATACCCTATTAGGGAAAAAAATCTTTCAATAACTGATTACTTATAATTATATTTGAAATTTTGTAAGTTAGAGATAAAGATACTCTTATTACTAAATGCAAAGAGTTTCTTCTTCTACACCAACACATTCTTCAGTAAGTAAAACCACCTGTTTTCCAAGGTCTTTCCTGCTCAGGCCCTGGCCAGTACTCCCTTTAGATCTTGATAAGGGTTATTAACAAGTCACCCCAAAGATAATAGTTCATGGGCACTACCAACTCCATCTCATATTGTACATCCCCACCATTTGGGCAGTGTGGAATACTATGGCCACCTCAGAATGTCTTTATTTGTATCACTTAAAGAGTGAAACATTGGTAACAACAGGGACATATGTAAATATCAGACTGCTGGTTATTTATAACTTAAGATAGTGAAGAAAGCATTGGGAAGCATAGTCTAGAATTATCAACTTCTTACTTATCCCTTGTTATGGGGAGAATATTTTTTAATAATAGGATTTTACTCCCTTAATTAAGTTACATTATTGGCACTGATGACAGGATTTTAGAAATATAATTAAGGTTCCTGGTAAGGCATTTTGAGTTCATCAAAAGGGTAAATTTCTGGTTATGCTTGTCTAATCAATGAGGACTTTCCAAGACCTAGAGATAAGAAAGGGAAGGACCTGAGAAATGCAAAGGAGGAGAGATACTTTCCTTGAAGCCATAAAGAAACAAACTCCCATAGTATAGAGAGGGCCATATGGTAGAGGGGAACAAGCAGCCTCTTAGAACTGAATAGCTGAGGTCCACCAACAGAAGGAGCTTTTGAAGAGAACCCCAAGACTCAGATAGGAGAAGAGATCTCACCAATACTTTGATTTCAGACAGAGAAAACCTGTGCCTAAGCCCTACAGCTGCATGATAATAAATTTGTCTCACTTTATGTATATTAACTCGCTATGCAGAAATAGAAGACAAGTATCATAATTCATGCAGAGCTCACATATGACTCCAGGGTGATGCTTACCTTCAGTACTTTCACTTGATTTGTGGTTGTACGCGGCAGAGGGGAAATTTGTTTCTTTTAATAAAGACCCATGTTCTGTAGAATCATCGAAGCAACCAGTAATCAATGAGAAAATGTAACCATCAATAACTGTGACTTCACTGAGATCGTGGTTCTTGCCAGTTAGAAATTTTCATGTGAAAGAAGAGAATATGATGAATAGTTGCCTTCGTTTGATAGCCATGGGCCACAGACTCAAGAATGGATTTTCACCGGTTGGCAGAAAGGCAAACTGCAAATGGATTGAACAGTTGTTTCCTCGGTGGTGTTTGGAAGCTCCTCAAACACTGAGAAATTTTTCCTGCAGCTGGCTCATTTATCTAGAACTGCTGGCACAAGGAGGGTTTTGGTAGGAAGATTTTTTTAATTCATTCATTCATTTATTTTACATCCTGACCACAGTTTCTGCTCTCTTCTCCCCTTCCAGTCCCCCACCCCGTACCTCCCCTCTGCCTCCCCCCACCATCCACTCCTCCTCTGTTTCTATTCAGGAAATGGCAGACCTCCCATGGATATCAGCAAAACATAGCATATCAAATTGTAGTAAGACTAAGCACCTTACCTTCTATTAAGACTGGGCAAGACAACCCAATATGAGAAATGAGGTTCCAAAGGCCAATAAAAGAGTCAGAGACACCCTCTGCTCCCCCTGTTAGGAGTCCCACAAGAAGATCAAGCTACACAACTGTCACATATATGCAGAGGACCTAGGTCAGTCCCATGCAGGCTTCTTGGATTTTGATTCAGATGATGTGAGTTCCTATGAGCCCAGGTTGGTTGACTCTGGGTTTTCTTGTGATATCCTTGAACTCTCTGGCTCCTACACTTCTTCCTCCTTCTCTTCAGCAAGATTCCTAAGCACAGCCTAATGTTTGATTGTGGGTCTCTGCATCTGTTTCTACCACTTGCTGGATGAAGCCTCTCTGATGACTTTCAACACCTGTCTATGAGGATAGCAGGATATCACTAGGCATCATTAAGTTGACATGTTTTTCTGAAGTCATGTTTGGTTCGTTTGGCTCTATCCTAGGTCTCTGGGCCAACCAGTCTCTGGGTCCTGGCACTCCAGTCAGTGTCAGGGGTGGGCTCACTCTCATGACATGGGTCTCAGGCTAGACCAGTCATTGGTTGGCCACTCCCACAATCTCTGTGCCACCCTTACCCCATCACATTCCATAGGCAGGACAGACTGTAAGTCAAAGGTTCTGTGTCTGGGTTGGTGCCCTAGTCCTTCTACTGAAGTCTTGTGCCTGGTCACAGGAAATGACCAGTTCAGGCTACAAAGCAGGAAGTTTTTTTAAACAGTGTGTGTGTGTGTGTGTGTGTGTGTGTGTGTGTGTGCGCGCGCGCGCACGTGCGCGCGGGCGCGAGCAGGTATCCACAGAAGCCAGAAGAAGGTGTTATATTCCTGGAATTGGAGTTATAGGTGGCTGTAAGCTGCCCAATGTGGGAGCTGGGAACTGGACTCTGGTATTCTACAAGAGGATCAAACACTCTTTGTAGCTAGAATTTTCCTACCTTGCCCACAGTCAGGACAAATCTCTGTCACCAGCCAGTCCCACAGCCGCTCAGACCCAACCAAGTAAACACAGAGACTTCTATTGCTTACAAACTGTATGGCCATGGCAGGCTTCTTGCTAACTGTTCTTATAGCTTAAATTAATCCATTTCCATAAATCTATACCTTGCCACGTGGCTCGTGGCTTACCAGCATCTTCACATGCTGCTTGTCATGGCGGCGGCTGGCAGTGTCTCCCACTCAGCCTTCCACTTCCCAGAATTCTCTTCTCTGCTTGTCCCGCCTATCCTTCCTGCCTGGCTACTGGCCAATCAATGTTTTATTTACTAACCAATCAGAGCAACATATTTGACATACAGAACATCCCACAGCAACTCTTAACTGGAGCCGTCTCTCCATCTCTCATCAGGAAGACTTTCAGCAAGATGAAAGTAAAAGTTGAAAACAGACCATCTGCCAGTAGGTCACGCAGTGTACCAATTATTGCTACAGATCAAGTTTCTGCATAACAGCATAAAACAATATATTTTATTCTTTGTAAGGGTCATTAATGCAGAAGAGGTCAGAGGGGTGACCAGGCTGGTGCAGGATCATCTATAAGTTTGCCATTGAGCCAGCCCAGGATTCCAGTGAGCTGAAGACTTAAGGAATTGCAGCTAAGCTCACTATCAATGACTTGATTATTAGAAAGAGACTTCGACCACAGACCACACCAAAGCACTGTCGCAAAGTATCATCTGGCTTCCCTTTAAACAACCCATCCAATAGAATGCACTCTTGGTGGTTGTACACTATGCCTTCTGCCATATTCAACTGATCACAAAGACAAGTTCTAGCATAATGTAAATGGGAACTAACTATATGAAAGTATAATTGCCAGAAGATACAAATTGTAAGTTGAAAGCTGTATACTTCTGTAGGAAGTTTGCTAAAACCTTGAGTCTGACCCATATACTTAATATGATCTGGAATTTTATGAAAAATAGCAATACAATCCATCTAAGTCTAAAAATATTTAATGGACTGCTTGCTTTGGGGTATGCTAAGTTAGGGGGAAATATCCAAATTTTCAATGACTATAGACAGCCAATACCTATCTTCTCCCATCACTGACCACAATTTCCTCCCTATTTAACAAACTTTAAAAAAAAATATGAGTTCACTTGGGTCTTCTCAGCTGGTAGACAGGTCCAACCTTCCCAACTAACAACTTGAACTAGTCTTACCAGTTTCTCAGACTTCTGTGTTAGCCTTCTTCAATTTCTGATTGCTCTTTCCTGCTTAGTCTGAGGGCTCTAAGAACTCTTTGTGAGGCACAAATCCAGGGTCTCATAGAAAAGGAAAGGAAAATGTGGCCTGGAAAAATGAGCATGCATGGCACTTTGACTGTTGGTCAAGAAAAGTCATGGAAGGCTGCTTATCTGGAAGATCTGTTGGGGAAATCTGAAGAATGTAGATGGAGGCAGGCACAAGTGGGAGGAAGCAAAAGGTTCTGACAGTTGAGCACTATTAGTGTACCCTGAGGAAAGATGTGGGAGCCACAGAAATGACACCCATGCTCTGACTTCTTTCTTCCTATAATGAACCTCAGAAGAAAATGAACCCAATCAAATATGTCTTCCTGATGCTCACCTTGCGCTGTTCCCAGTGTGATATATGATTTATTGAAACTGTTCCTCTGGTTTCCTCTGACTGCTACTGGCCTCTGCCTTTATCCCTGGGATAGGATGACCAGACTGGTTGGTCCTAACAGAAGAAATTTGGGCCAAAATCCTTCCTCAGAGTGAGATATGTGTATGATAGCTGACATAAGGCAATGATTCTCTATTTACTCTGTCTTAATAATCCCCAAAGGCTGGTTCAATGGAAACTGAGAGAGTAAAAATTATCCTGGCTCACTCATGGTCTTTCTAAGATTTAGTGTGAGACACTTGTTCAAAGATTCTGTCTACATCTTCTTGATCTTTTTTCTAAGCAACACCTTACAGGAGAGTATTCTCATCTGAGAGCATTCACGGACTAGCTGGAGAAATAGGAAAGAATTCTCTAAACAACACAGTACCAAAATTTATCTATGGCTATGTCAAAAACGTGTTTTGAGTAGTTTTGTTTTAATCATAGTACATACAAGTTCACACCCTAGGTATAACAGTGTCATCGTATATGTTCCTATTTTATAGTTCAGTTTTCCAAATCAAAATTCCATATTGGGGATAGAGTCACAGTTCAATAGGAAAACTTGCCCTAAAATTCTGTGGATAGTTATTCTCAAAATGGAGACTGATAAGTGCACTCTGTACTTTGAAATAACTTCCTACACATTAATCAATATTACACATCTTGGTTTGATAATAAGAGAATAGAGTCTGAATCTGTGGAGGTTAACTATAGACAGAACAGTATTTCAAGGTTCAAAAGAGTGTTTTGGAACACCAAGCTTTGTGTACCATCAATGCAAGCTGCCAGATTGCTGTATTTGGAGGAGATGCCTGGCATTCTTGGTTATTACAATAGAAGCAGAGATACATGAATCATTTGCTATTTCATGGAGTGTTTTATACCCAGCTATGAGAGGTCTGTCTGACTGACAAGCCCCTTAGTATTGACTTTTTCACATGATTGGTGTGGGATGTCATATTCTTCTCAGGATGAACCCAACCAATAATGGAAGAAGATTGTGGTAGTATGCAATTTTACATTTAAGAGAAAATTTTTTTCTCTGAAGCTCTGAAGCTTCCTGTGAGGTTGAGATGTATCCTGTTCTGACACTGTCTTCTACCAACCCTGCTTCACTTTTCCTTCTATCAATCCATGAACATGGGATGTATTTCCATTTTCTAGTGTCCCTATCAATCTCGTTCCACAGATTTGAAGTTTGAAATGTAGAAGTCTTTCATCTCTTTGCTTAGTTTATCTCTTCTTTGACCAAATCATCATTCATTAATGATTCATTTCATCTCTATGAATTTACACACTTGTTAGAGTTTTGATTGTTGTCAATTTTAAGGTTTATTGCTTATTTGTCAGATAAAGTACAGAGGATTATTTCAAGTTTTCTGTATTTTTAAGGTGTGTTTTGTGTCCCAGAATGTAGTCTATTTTAGAGAAACTTCCATGTGCTGCTGAGTAGAATGTTTATACTTCAGAATTCAGGCAGAATTTTCTGCAGATATTTGTTTGATCTATTTGATGTAAGATGGCATTTAATTCTGAGGTTTCTCTGTTTATTTTTTCTCCTGATAACATATTTGTTGGAGAAAATGGGATACTGAAATCATCTGCTATTATTAGGTTTGTGTGAATCTGTATTTTTAATTCCATTAGTGAATTATTTCTTTTTTGGTCTTGTCTTGTTGAGATTCTGTATACTTTTTGTATCAATATGGTTATGTCTTTCCTTAGTTTGTGGAAGTTTACTTCTATGATACTGTTAAAGATCTGTTCTTTGCCATATACTTGGAATTTTTCTCCATCATTTATTCTTATAACTCAAAGATTTAGTCTTTTGGTGTTGTCTTTCTTTTCTTGTATGCCCCTGTCACATGCCTTTTAATTGTTTTCATTTTTTTTGTTTATTCATCTGGATCCTCTACTTTACCTTGTATTTCTGTTATTCTGTCTTCTGCTTGATTCATCTGTTTGAAAGGCTTTCCCCTGGGTTTTCTTGTTGGGATGTTTAGTTTTTCAATTCTGTCTTCATTTTGGAGTACATTCTCTTCAATGGTTCTATTGTTTTATTGAATATTTTCAAATTCTGAATTATCTTCATTATTTCATTTAGGTGTATATTTGTATTTTCTTGGACATCATTCAAGTGTTTTTTGTTACCTTCTTGGAATTCAATGAAGTGTTTGCTCATGTCTTCTTTAAATTACCTGAAGTCTTTGATAGAGTATAGGAAAGTTGCCTTGGTTAGGGTTTCAGTTGCTGTGAAGAGACACCCAACCATGGCATTATTATAAAGGAAAAGATTTAATTGGGGTGGCTGGTTTACAGTTCAGAGGTTCAGTCCATTATCATCATGGTGGGACATGAGGGCATGGAGGCAAACATGGTGCTGGAGGAGTAGCTGAGAGTCCTACATCTTGTAGGCAGCAAGAAGTGGTCTGTCTCACTGGGCAATATCTTGAGCATATATGAGGCCTCAAATCCCACCCCCACAGTGACACACTTCTTCCAACAAGGCCACACCTACTCCAACAAAGCCACACTTCACATTAGTGCCACTCCCTTTGAGGGTCATTTTCATTCAAACCACCACAATTGTCATTTTAAATTCTGTGTTCTGAGGCTCATCTACATAGCTCTCATTAAAGAACAGTTCTATAGGACACAAGGGTTTAATGGGAAAGATGCTATTTGGGCCATTCATATTGTTTTTGTTTTTGTTATTTGACCTGGGCATATGAACTTCTTTCTTTAGTTATGTGTCTGATGTAATAATTTGGCCATCCTTAGAAAAGGGTTGTGTAAGAGATGTGCAGGTAAAGATAATAGATGTGTTGTTTAATTGGACCAAGGAAAGATGGCTCCCAAATCATGGATTTATATCTAGGCCAGGCAAAGGGGACTCATGAATGAAGAGGGTTCAAAGCCACAAGCCTGGAGTGAGGCTGATGGCTTTGCAGGTGACAGAGGTTTAGGGAAGGGGAGAAAGGAAATCAGTGACTTACTCAGCAAAGATGGCTCAAGCACAGTGTGTTCATGGACTGTGGGTCTAGAAAAGACTTGTGCAAACCTATTTTATTGTTAGCCTGACTTGTTTCATGCACTGTCTCTGCAATCTTCACATTGCTGTGAGATTTGGGATGTCTCTGTAGTCTTCATATGGCTCTGCCAGCATCTGCTCTGGATCCTCTCCACAAGTTAATATGATCTTTACAAACTTAATTTACTTTTATCCTGTTTGGCAAAACAACTTCTGTAGTTGCTATAATTGAAGAATGATAGCTCTGTAAAATATTTGGAGGCCAATTTATGGCATTGAAGCAGATGAGCTATTATTCCCAATCCATGGGTTGTTAATTGGCACAAAGTAGTGAGCTATACTTGAAATTCCTAACAGCAAATGCAGAAAGCTATTTTATTTTGAAAGTTAACTATGTCATTTAGGTGTCTTGCTTACTAGTAACTTAGGATCCTCAGTCTTATATTAAGTTGCTTATTGATGTGTTTTTAGTTTTGACTAGAGTATACTGAGGCAACTTTACCTACATTTTATCTATAGATCCAAATGGGCATTGAACATTTGTACAGCAACTGAGAACTATTGATTTTGACTTCCTGAGCCCTTCCATGACACCATAGATAAGAAAGTTTTATATTTACTTGAATAAAAATTCTACTTTACTAACTGAAAAAGGAAACATATTAATTCATGGATGGGCAATATATGAAAAGAATGACTACACTGAGTCATAGACTGCAGACCTTTGACCTATGTGACCTATGTGTTAGGTGAAGACTCTAAAACTTTCCAATATATAGTTGAAACCAAAGTACGAAAGCATCAACTAGAATTTTAAAAAAAAACCTATAGAATGTAATAATGCTAACCAAACATGATAAAAAAAACATACTGATAAAGTTGAAAAATTTAATCTTTAGCCAAAAGTCAACTGATGGCATAAAGAGCATGAAAAATATAAGAAGAGCCACAGGGGCTCAAACATCTAGCTCTAAAACTGGTGTTTGAATATGTGCTAAGAATATACAAAATTCATAAGGTAGAGAAAGTAGAAGGAATTCTGCATGGAACAATGATACTAGTAGTTGAAAACACCCACTAATTCCAAATGGGTTTTCAGCAAACTAGACCAGAGCATATATTCTAATAAAAAAAATTATGAAAAAGAAAAGTAAATAAAACAGTATTCATAAAACATAAAGAAAATATACAGCATGAAAACATTCTGTTGATATTCTCAAGACATTAACTCTGTGGATAAGAGGTTGAACCCTTGCTTATAGACAGTCTTCAGTACAGGCTTATAAAGTAAAAGTGGTCAGACTCACATCTTAGAGGAACGATTATGGTAATGATAGAACCTTTCTATGTGGTAATTGAGAAGAACAATGAGTAAATAGATGTTTAAAGCAAGAATAAGGAAGTCCTGCTGGTTTCTGGAAGTCCCTGAGATAGTTTATCTCAATGAACCAATGAGAAGTCTATTTCAGACAGAATCTACCATGTTTTCCTATAACCCCTACATTGTAGAAAAGAATTTTCTTAAAACATCTTTATATAACTATGTAAAGACAGTAACACTACAAAAATAACAAATTATAAAATGGAACTGGTACAACCAAATCACAAAGTGATGAGCCTCACTTTTTTATTCTATTTTCTTCTGTAATTTGTCTGAATATAAAACCACCCCCAGAAGCCTGTGGAATTAAATCACTTCCGTGACTACAGAAGTAAGGTAGAGACCAATCCCAAGACACTCATAATTGGGTAGGGAGCTTATGAGAAATGGTTTCTCTTCCATCTGAATCTGACAAGTAGGTGTGAGCAGGGCTGCATGCAGCCTGCACAGCACATTTAAATGTATCTGTAGCTAGAATAATGTCTCTTTAGGCTTTCCTCTCTCTAGCCATTGAAAATCATAATGCAAATGTACATATCATTACAACACCCCAGAGAAGTAAACTTTGTAAAAAAAAAAAAAAAAAAAAAAAAGACTTTCTACAACACTTGGAAAGTTATTTTAGAAAAAAAAAAAAAAAACTTGTATTCTCCACTAAAAGGCATGAACCTGTGGCTCCCAAAGAATGGGAACAAAAAGTCATTAGAAATACAATAGGTAAGATGAGAAAAAACTTAAAATGCAATAGAATAATTTGAATCTGCATCAAAAGGAGAAAAGAATGACATTCACCCTGCAGATAATAGAACCGATGACATAGAACACGTCCCTGATAAGGTCTCCCTGAATGCAAGCCAATGTGAATGTCAATGTGAGGGAGAAAATTAGGCATCCGTTTTTTTGTTTCCCATTTCAACAAGTACAGATCATCAGGAACAATAGTAAAAGAATAACAAAATAACAGAACCAAATTTTCCTAAGATGAGAAACTTTCTATGGAATTTAAAATGATCCCTAAAATTCTGAATAAAATTAAAAGACCATACTTAGATATACTTTAGCAAGAATTCAGTGTGAAACCTTACAAAACTATGAACAGATATAATTTAAAACAAGTATTGGCTCTATCCATGTCTTACTGTGTACTTCAACTTGAATTTCAGGAATTTTTGTGACATCTAGTGAGGCCTCATTACCAGTTGTTGATTTGTCTTGCAAATGACCTTGATAGGCTTCTGTGATGGCTATTCTTGGTTGTCAACTACATCTGAAGTTAACTGAAACCCAAAAATGAAGGACACATCTGTGAGGGATTTCTGCTTAAGTTCTGTGGGAAGATCTACTTTTTTTTTTATTCATTTTACATACCAACCACAGATCCCCCTCTGGTCCATCCTCCTGCTCTCCCTACCCCCCCTCTCTCCCCCATCCCCACCCCTCATCCCCTCCTCCAACAGGATAAATTCTCCCATGGGGGTACAGCTAAGCCTGGTACATTCAGTTGAGGCAGGACCAAGCCCCTCCCCACTGCATCAAGGTGTCCAACCATAGGTAATGGGATCCAGAAAGCCAGCTCATGCACCGGGGATAGATCCTGATCACACTGCCAGGGGCGCCTCATACAGACCCAGCTACACAACAACTGTCTCCCATATACAGAGGTGTAACATGAATTGCTAAATGGTCATATTAATAAAAAAAACCCAGAGCCAGATATTGGGGCAAAAGCTGAAAGATCAGAGAGGCAGAGAGCAAGCCTTGCCCCTACGAAATCCTCCACAGAAAGAAAGTGAATCCCTGTTTCCTCACGCCTTATATATCTTTCTGTGTCCTGCCATATTACTTCCTGAGATTAAGGGCATATGTCCTTCCCAAGCAAAGACATGAGATGTGGTGGTATTGTGTTCCCCAAAATATTGTGCACCCTAATAAATTTATCTGGGATCAGAGAACAGACAGCCACTAGATACAGAGGCTAGAAAATGATGCCACTCACACCTTTAATCCTTGCATTCCAGAGACAGAAATCCCTCGATCTTTGTGAATTCAAGGCCACACTGGAAACAGGCAAGCATGGTGAATCATGCCTTTAATCCCAGAAAGCGAGCCTTTAATCCCAGGGAGTGACAGTAGAAAAATAAAGATACATAAGGCGTGAAGACCAGAAACTAGAAGCATTTGGCTGGGTAAGCTTTCAGGCTTCTAGCAGCAGTTCAGCTGAGATTCATTATGGATGAGGACTCAGAGGCATCCAGTCTGAGGAAACAGGATCAGCTGAGGAATTGGCAAGGTGAGGTAGCTGTGGCTTCTTCTACTTCTCTGATCTTCCAACATTCACCCCAATAACTAGCCTCAGGTTTGTTTTTATTAATAAGACCCTCTAATATTCATGCTACAATGAGATCTCAAGTCCTGGGATTAAAGGTGTGTGCCACCACTGCCTGGCTCTGTTTCCAGTGTTATCTTAAACTCACAGAGATCTGGACAGATCTCTACCTCCAGAGTTATAGGATTAAGGGTGTGTGCTACCACTGTCTGGCCTCTATGTCTAATCTATGGCTGGCTCTGACTCTGATCCCCAGATAAGTTTATTAGGGTACACAATATATTGGGGTACACAATATATCACCACACAGAGGATCTAGTCTGACCCCATGCAGATTCCACAGCTGTCAGTCTAAAGTTCGTGAGTTCCTTTGAGCTTGGTTTAGTTGTCTCTGTAGATTTCTCCATCATGATCTTGACCCTCCTCCCCTTGCTCATATAATTCTTCTTCCCTCTCTTTGACTGGATTCCCTCTAATCCTGATCTTTGAGGCAGAAAAACATACCTTTAATCCACATCTTTAATCTAGATCTAATCTGAGCCATGCCTTTTGCTGGAAGCCTGTATGACAGCGGTTCTCAACCTGTAGTCGCTACCCCTTTGGGGGTTGAATGACCCTTTCAGAGGGGTTATCTAAGACCATCAGAAAACACAGATATGTATATTATGACTTACAACATTTGCAAAATTACAGTTATGAAGTAGCCATGAAAATAATGTTATGGTTGGGGGTCACCACAACATGAGGAACTGTATTAAAGGGTCAAAGCATTAGGAAGGTTGAGAACCTCTGCTATGTAAGGACATGGAAGAAAGAAACTTTTGCTTTTTGTCTGTTTGGGATTCCAGTGTATACTGAAGACCAGCTGAGACATCCATCCTCATGGACTGAGCAACTACTAGACTTTTGGACTTTCCATTCATAGCTAGCCATTGTTGGATTAGCTGGACTGCAGCCTGTAAGTCATTCTAATAACTTATTTTATAAAATTCATATATATATAAATATATATATATATGGAGAGATATTCATTCCATAAGTTCTGTTACTTTAGGGAACCCTGACTAATATGGCTTCTTTGAGTCTAGTTGACAGTCATACACATATATGACATAAATTTCAAATGTAAGATGATCCAACACTGAATGAATCTTATAAACTTACCCAAAGAACTATCAAAAGGAATACAAAAAATGTTCACAAGAACATTCAAACCCCCCAGCATATGAGTAACAAAGTTCTAAGGAACTGAACCGTACATAAAAATACAGATATGAAGAGAGAAATGAGGTTGGAAGGCAGACAGTACCCAATATCAACACTCATCATAAAACTATAACAATTAATACAACATGGTGCTAGCGAAAGAGAAGACAAATCAACCAATGTAACAGAGTAGAGAACACTGAGACAGACCCATGTGAATATAGTCAATTTATCTCCAACAATGGACCAAAGGCAATAACACAGAGCAAAGACAGATGTTCCAATTCCCAGTATTACAACAAATAAACATTCATATACAAAGAAATTAATCTGGACAAAAACCTTACACTGTTGACAAAAATTCAAATTGGATCACAGATGCCAATGTGAAATTATAAAACTTCTACAATGTAATATATAATAAAATCCAGCTCACTCTGGATTTACTACCAAAGTCATGAACCTTGATAAACTAGACTTTTCACAAAATTCTAAAATTTTGCTCCATAAAAGACAATACAATGAGAATTAAAGAACAAGTTAGAAAACTGGAAGAACATATTTGTATAACACATTTCTGATATCAAAAAAGACTTTAAACTGAATTAGAAAATTAAGAGGGAGGCCAAAGATATTAGCAGATACTTCATCTTCATCAAACGAAATAAATGAGATATAAGCACATGAAAAGATGTTCCACAAGGTAAGTCATTAGAGAAATAGAAATTACAATAACCATAAAATACAACTACAGATGTATTCAAATGGCAAAGTCTGGAACAAGGACAACACCAAATGCTTCCACAGGTGAGGAGCAAAAGGGACTCTATGTCAGTGAGACACAGACTGCTGCATTGTGTTGGAGCAGGGATTCTGCCTTGGAAGACTAAGCAGACTTATTCCAGATAACTGTGAATCTTAATATTTAATCGCAGGAATTTTTGTACAAAAACACATATGCCACTTATAAAAGCTATGCTCATAACTTTCAAACTTGGAAATGGCCAAGATGTCCTTCAGTACATGAATGATGTCTTAATTACAGTTTCTATTGCTGTGATGAAATACCATGACCAAAAAGCAAGTTGAGGAGGAAAGGGTTTATTTGGCTTACACTTCCATATTACTGTTTAGCACTAAAGGAAGTCAGGACAGGAACTCAGACAGGGCAGGAGGCAGGAGCTGATGCAGAAGGGGTGCTGCTTACTGGCTTATTCTACATGACTTGCTCAACCTGCTAACCCAGGACCACTACCCAGGGATAGAACCACCCACAATGGGCTTGGGAACTCACCATCAATCACTAACTTAGAAAATGCCTTTACAGCTGAGTGAAACAACCAGTTTGTAAACAACGTTTGACTATAAGTATAAAACATTCTAAAAAGGACAAAGTATAAAGAAGGTGAATTTACTAATTGCCAAGCATGGGGGCTGATGGATAGGTAGAGCACAGAATGATGTAAATTCATATTGTTGAAAGTTATGCAAACATATAAAGTGAGCAACACCGAAGGCAATCCCTGGCACATGTGCTGGACTTCGGGTAAGAATGAGCTGTCAAAGCAGACACATCAGTTTTAATAATGCATCAGTCTGTTGGAGAATGCTGATGACACAGACAACTACACATGTATAGGGAGGGGGATATGTGAGAAATCTGTGTACACCACTCAGTCTGGATGTGAACATAAAGCTTTTCTAAAAATTGAAACTTCGTCTAAAACACAAGGTTACATATGAATTTCCAATGTCAAGATTAACGTTTCTCTTCACTTCTAGGTAATTTTAAACAAGAATTTAGTAAAACAAATAAAAAGAAATCAGTACGACAAAAAACTGTACTTCATTGTACTTACAATAGTCTATAGATTATTTTAATTTTTCTATGTATGTGTGTGCATGTGTACTGTCTCATGCATTTTGTAGAGTGACAAAATAGTTTATCAATATATGTAAGACATGGAGGAAATAAACTTTAACCATCACAATATTAAAGAAAATAAAAAACACATAAAATCTCAGCACAGCTGAAGTTCTACCCAGGTGAAAGGACAGGACAGACATTCAGACACAGAAGAACTAAAGACCCTTCCACTGTAGAACTGTGAAATAAACTCAAATAGTTGACACAGAAAAAAAAAACAGAGAAAAATGAAATTCAAAACAAGTTATGGATAATAACACATAGAAAAATATTAGCAATAATAAAATAACTTAAATCAAGTTTAGAAGTATAAAAAATACAGAGAAGATAATTTTATTATCTTTGGTTTCCTCTCAAGAGGAAAATATCAATACATTCAATTATATATTGCACAGACTTTACTGTAAAAATAATTTTAAATGTCTTTATTTTTAAATTATCATGGAGGAAAAATTGAATTTTACCAAAAGAAAGCTAGAAAGAAAATAGTAGAGAGTAAAGACAGGATTTCCAATGTATCTATAAGACTATCAGATGAACATAATAAACAAAATAATTGGTTATGTTTAAAGTAAATATGTCTACAATATTCCAAATAAAATGTCTAATCTTTACAGGTCCTTCTATTTCAATCTAAATTATTTCCCCAGAGGAAACTAGGTTAAAAATATTATCTTCTAAAATTGAATTTTTTTAATGTTCAAATGTGTTTATACCTATGGCTGTTATCATCTATTGATTGTCACCTTAATGGGATTTAGTATCAGTATAGACACAGGCCTCAGAGCATGTCTGTGAGGTAATGTGGGGATTTATCAAGGCAACTCCATGCAGTTTAAGAGGAGATTTATTTTGGGGTAACTTACAGTGAGTAAAGGGGCTGGTTATAGGACCCAAGGGAGGTGAGGTGCAGTCCAGCATGGTTCTCTGGAGAACTCCGACTTGATCTGCCATCCAGCATCCACGATCACTAGGAACCAAGAGGGCCTGCATGTCCAGATCTTGGGTCTTAAGGGCTCCCATCTCAGCCCCACCCCAGGGGCAGGTCATAGGTAGGCGTGGCAGTTACCAGAAGCCTTACTAGGGGTAGTACTTCCAGGTCAAAGCTGGAACAGCTCCGCACTACAGTGAGGGAGTTTCTAGGTTAAGTTAATGGAGGTAGAAAGACCCACCTTAACTGCTAGCAACACCACTCAATGGGCTGGATATTCACTTCCACCCTGAAGAAAAAGAGGAAGTGAGCTGAGCTGAGTGTCAGTGTCTAATATTACCATTGTCTAATATTTTGAGTGCAAATTCATTGTGACCAGCTTCTTCAAGGTCTTGCCACCATGACTTTCCTGCGTTGTTGGACTGTACCCTGGGACTATGAGTTAAACTCCTCTTTATTTAAATTGTTCAGTCCAGCAATAGGAAAGAAACTGATACAACACCTTGTACAGAAAACATGAGACAAGGCTGCCACACATCTAAAGTTAACAAGAGTTTCATAAAAAGATGAGCAAAGGGGGAAGACATTATTGAAAACCCTAAATTATCCACTTTGCCAAGTCACTGTGTTTAGAAAAACACAAGGCACTCAGGGCTCCCAGGGAAGAAGAAAAGCAGGTTGACTCCTATAGGACTGACCTAGAGAGAAGCTGAAGAGCTTGTTAGCCCAACTCCGTAAAATACTAGAGCACCAACTCCTGTTTTTCTTATGCAAAAAAAAAAAAAAAAATGTACTTGGCTCAGGAGTACTTCTAAAGCCAACACTACTATCCTGGAAATCTGAGGAGTGTCAGTGAGGACACCCTGAACTGTGAGAGATAATGATCTTCAGGTGCACACAACAGTCATGGTACCCATCAAATCGTTCAATGCTGCCTACATACATGTTTAGATTGCCTCATCTAGGCTTGGAGTCCTTCCGTGTGCAGAGACACTCCAATTTTATGTGTGGAAATCTAAGCCTAGATGGGAAAAATTATGCTTCCCTAAGTTGTAAGATGTCTTTCAGCAGCATTGATGGCCCTTCATGGATCCAGGCACTTTGGCATAGGACTTAGGAAGAACTGCTTTCTTCTTAGAGGAAGTTGTTATCTCTGACTGTGCTGACATAAGAAAAGAAGGAAAGTCAATACAAGAATGGGTTATAGAGTGGACAACTTCTATAAGTTAACGTTAAGTATTGTGGGAACATCCATGGAGTGGGTGAAGTACCTGTGCGAACAGCTACTCCAAGGTATGAAAAAGCACTTACCCATTGGCTTTTATCTTCCATTTGATGGAGGCATCAATCCACTCATACTTCTGAATTTATTATATGAATATCTCCTACGCTATCACAGGATCCCATGCTAATGGCACTGAGGCTGAGGCTATGGGCTTCTAGTTTAATGACCCCTTTCTGAGTTTTTGTCTTCCATTTCCCCATAAAAGTAGGTGACTTCTCACCTGCAGTGAATTTCTCTTCCCCCATTATACCACAAAGAAAATAGAGGGATGTCAGGCTAATCCCAGCTAATCAACAAGTGCTTTCATACCTGTGCACCAAGATTAAAAAAAAAAAAAAAAGACCTTATTGTAACTGCTTCTGTGGGTATGCACCAAGGCAGAGATACTGATATAGTTACTTCCTTGCACATGGAGAAACAGGGGTCCAAAGTCTCCAACAGAAGGGATGCAAGGACAACTTAAGACTAATAGAAGAGAACCAGTACTTAACCCAGCTCCCTGTAGACACAACAGTTCCAGGTCCTAGGGGCCCTCTGTTCAGGGAGCCTTTAACAACACTTACCAATAAACTCCACTTTTATTTCGTTGTGACCTGTTTCCCTGTCTTGTAATTACTTAGCTCACAGAAAACAGAGCTCACCAAGCTAGTCAGTGTTAACAGAAGCATCTCCAAGGCAGAAGCCAGAGACAGGTTATGCAAGGTTGGGTGGGCAATCTGACCTGGTACAAAGCAGGTCAGAGTCATTGTACCATAGACATCTCTGGAAGCAAAGATGAGGAAGAAATCACACAGGACTTTGCATGAGAGGGGTCTGATATAGGCAAACACCTATTAGTTCTGTGTGAGCAGTGTCCATACAACCATTATAGAAGCCTGCAGGATCAATACATAAGGTAAATGTATTGTAATGACCTGGCCCCTCCTCTGCCCTGGAATGATGCAATATTCTTCTCACATTCCCACAATATATTTTGAATAGCTTCTTAATGAATAAGCCCTCCTTGAATTATCCTGTTTTGAATGCACCATCAACATCTTTAGACTTGGGCCACAGCATCATTGTGGCATGAAGTTCATTGTTGTTCCCATGCCTGGCAGACTATCAATACTAACCTCATACACTTTTTCCTACTCGGTTGTTATTGGGAAGATATCTCTTTGATACCACAGCTCAAGAATGAGATTGTTAGTGATAAAGCTATGTTTGGGGCTTCTTCCTCACAGTGCCACATATATACTGAATTGGTTTTGTACAAGTATAAAAGCAGATTATTTGCCAGCAGGCATGTGACATAACTGCTTCTCCACAATGCCCAATATATCTTCTTAATAAAGAAATTGTGCCTGTAACTTGTCTGTCTGTAGGAGCTTGTGCCCACTTTGTGGATGTTTTTACAAGCTTCTCAGCACTGTGCATTGCATTCATATTTCCCATAAGTACTGTAACTCTGGGTGATGTTTCTGATGCTTCGGATTCTTCTGCTTTGGGGACAGTTAATAAATTTTGTACTTTAAAGTGTTGTTTTATGTTATTCTTGGGGGGAAAAAAGCACACATTTTATTTTGCCAGGTTGGTCATTCTACATTGTTGAGAAAAAACATGCTAAAGCTTTAATAGAAATTCATAACAATCTCAAAAGTTTTCTCCGTGATTCTGTCAGACTCTTCTCCCTAGTTCCCAGCTGTTTATGTAAAAATCACCACACAGGTCAACTCATATTTTTAACTACATACTCATTTTCCATATTCTTTGAAGTATGATAGTATCCAGTGCTTAAATATTCAACATTATTTTGAGTTACAGCACTTGTCCTTATTTTATCATTACTTAATTTGCTCCAATTTATTAGTGAATTGTTCTATAACTTAGATTTGGAATGTTTCCTGATGACCCATAAATTAAACACTGGCCATGCAGATTGGCACTATTGGAAGGTTGTGAGACAAAGTGGTCTGTTGGGAGGTCTGCCAGTCATTTGGGATATGCTCATGGAGAAATAGTGAAAGTCCAACCCATTTCCTGTTGTCTTTCCTTTCCTGGTGGTGAAAAGAGTCTCTTGACTCTGCCACATGCCTCCACACAAAGAGCTGTCTCTTTTTTTTTCCTGCTCATGGGACTCTTTTCTTCAACATGTCCAGCCTTGATTTATGCCCAGTCTTATTGCATCTTATTATGATGTGTTCAGTTGACATCACTGGAAAGTCTGCCCTTTTCTGAAGGGAAACAGAGGAGCAGTGGATCTGGGGGAGGTGGATGAGGAGGAGGGGAAGGAAGGGAGACTGGGGTCAGAATGTATTGTATGATAAAAGAATAAAGAAAAAGAAAAAAGTGCTGTCTCACCCTAGGCTCAAAAGCAAAGGAGGTAATCATACATGGAGACCTCTAAAACCATGAGCCTCAACCAACCCTTCTATTTATAAGCAGATTGCATCAGCTACTTCCTACATCCACAGGAGCTAGCAATTGCATCAGCCACTTCCTACATCCACAGGAGCTAGCACTAATTGCTTTTGTACTGTTGTGGAATTGCAAATGTCCAATTGTGGATAGAATAATAATAAAGACAAATTGCCATTTATTTTTGCAGATTAAATTCTTCATCATTGTGTTCTTAAATGTAATCCATTTTATATTAAATTTACTACTGTCAGCTAAGTGTTAATAGGGTATGTTTTATATCATTTATATAATGGTTTGTGATTAATCTAAGCATCACATCTCCAGAATACATTATATAAGTAATACAAAATTCCCCACAATTACTCTGTAAGATACCAAGAACTGCCAGTTGTGTGCCTTCATACCAAGAAACACTGGTGTGCTGATTGGTTTTTCTCAACTGGACAAAAACTTCAGGATATCTGAGAAGAGGGAATCTTACTTGAGAACATGCTTCTATAAGACTGGCCTGTAGGTAAGTCTATGGTGTATTGTCTTGATTAGTGATTGATGTAGGAGGGTCCAACCCACTGTGCCATCCCTGGGTAGGTGGTTCTCGATTACATAAGAAAGCAGGCACAGAGAACAAGTCAGTAAGCAGCATTCTGCCATGGGACTGCTTCGGTTCCTACCTCCAGGGTCTTTGTCAAGACTCTAGGTTGATAAATATATTTCTCAGTACTTCATAACTACCATGGCAAGAGGGAATAAATACAGAAAGTCTTTCTTTCAAGGCCTGATGAAAGCTGTATCTGGTGTTTTGCCTTTCTACCCACACTTTGCTAAAGTAAATTTATGAGCAAATGCAATTTTAAAAGTTACAGAGAAGTACAATTGTAGAGTTGCAGGTGTGTGTGTGTGTGTGTGTGTGTGTGTGTGTGTGTGTGTGTGTGTTGACAATGCTCTATTTTTCCAAATATACAATATTCCATAAAGACAACACCCATAACAATATAGTACTAGGCATATAAGTTAAAAATCTGCTGTCATTAAACAGGGTTGTCTTTTCTTCAAGATTGAACCTGCATTATCCTGACAGAAGATTAATAAAAAAATCTGATCCCCAGGTGGAGGATATAGGGATGAAAGAATGAAAGAAGTGGGTAAAGACAACATGAGAGAAGTTAGCTAGAGCCACAGACAACTCATATTTTGTAGTTGGATTTTTCTTTGGGCTGTCAGCTCACAAATAATGACACAGAGACTTATTATTATTAGTGCTCATCCTTAGTTTAGGCTTGTTTCTAACTAGTTCTTATAACTTAAATCAACCCATATTTTTTAATCTACATTTTGGCACATGATTCATTACCTCATCTCCATACTGCACATCCATCCTACTTCCTCTGAATCTGTCTGGTGACCTTTCTTCTTCCCAGAATTCTCTCTCTGTCCAGAAGTCCCACCTATACCTTCTGCCTAGCTATTGGTTGTTCAGCTTTTTATTACACCAATCACAGCAATACATATTCACACAGTGTACAAATATCCCACAACAATATTTAACACATGCAACTTTTGGAGCTGTTCACCCTGCAGTCAAAACAAGCGACATTATTAACCAACTTCTTTTTTGTTTTGCCTAAGGTGTCACCTGACATTGAGTCTCCTGCATCTCCCAGTCACACTGCAACCGTGTACTCCTGAGAGTGCCAGCCTGTGCCTATGGCCATCCCAGATTACATCGAGAGATGCAAAATAAAAAACAAAAGGTCAGATTTAGGGAAGTTGTGCCTATACAAAACTGGCCTACTTCTGCCCAAGAAAGCCAAGAAATCATTCAACAATACACAAGCCTTACCCAGTAAAAGCACACACATAATGACATGAGAAGCTCAGCCAGTTGCTTGAACACCTACTTTCATTTGGTTCACCTATTAATGATCCCAGTTGTGCAACTGCTCTTATTAAATGCCTATTATACAGGGAACATTTAAGATGTGAAATATATAATGAAAGACTATTTACCATAACATTTCATGTTTACCTATTGTAGCCTCAAAGTTCATTTATTTTTAACCCAAAGGACTTCTGGTGCCTTTTAGGGTCTGCTGAAATTGGCCAAGTACTTCTGGGAGTCACATTTCAATATAAGCTCTGTGTGCCCTGTCTCCTTTCAAAGGTGTCAGACCTGCATCATAGTCTGAAGGTCCCTCACTTCCAGATGAGTCATCTCCTTTCTTCTTTATTATTCCAGGGTTTTGTTCTCCCAACACATCTTACTCATATGAAGTCCAAAACTAACACAATCCCAAAAATCTAAATGCGTTTTACTTTATTTTTTCCATGCTAATAGATGAATGAATCTTTGTAGTATACACATTCCCAAAGTCCCAAAATACTGAATTGAAATAACTGTTGTTATTTTGACATTTTGTGTTTATCAGTCCCAATAAAAATAATCCTGAGGGGAGGATAGGAGGAAGGGATTGGGAGGAAAGGTAGGAGGAGAAACTATGGCCAGGATGTAAAATAAATAAATAAATAAATAGATAGATAGATAAATAAATAAATAGATAAATAGATAAATAAATAATTTTTTAATTAAAGAATCCTGATATCACCATGATTTCATTGTAATGATCTGGTTCATTTTATACAGTAGAATTAAGAGTACTGTGTAGCTAGAGTTTTCCTGCCTTGCCCACAGTCAGGACAAATCTTTGTCACCCGCCTGTCCCACAGCCGCTCAGACCTGACCAAGTAAACACAGAGACTTATATTGGTTACAAACTGTATGGCCGTGGCAGGCTTCTTGCTAACTGTTCTTACAGCTTAAATTAATCCATTTCCATAAATCTATACCTTGCCACATGGCTCGTGCCTTACCGGCATCTTCACATGCGGCTTGTCATGGTGGCAGCTGGCAGCGTCTCCCTCATCCAGCTTCCTGTTCTCTCAATTCTCCTCTCTGTTAGTCCCACCTATACTTCCTGCCTGGCCACTGGCCAATCAGTGATTTATTTATTGACCAATCAGCAACACATTTAACATACAGACCATCCCACAGCACTTCCCCTTTTCTTTTCTTAAAAAGGAAGGTTTTAACCTTTACACATCTCCAAAGTCAGCTTGGTATATTTGGGAATTTGGGCATAGCTTCTCTTACTACTTCCTGCTGGAGGGGGGCGCTGTATCTTATGGGGACACAAAGAATATTTTAGGGTTATGGAGTAGTCCATGAGAGTGTATCGTCTGAGCCAGTTGCCTTGAAACGGTTCTGGATGTTGGATCATCTGGGCCATGGTGTCATCGGAGACCTTTCAGGTGGTCTTGGCTCGTCAAACCTGATGTATCTTAATCTGGAACAAATCCATAGCCTCTGGCTTTCTGTGGAAACAAAAGCAGAGCCTCCTTTCCAAAGCAACATATCCTTACATCCAAATTTTGAAGTCAAGGCACCTTTAAAATATACATTTTGGCATAACTCAACAGCTTTTATAATCAAATGTTTTTCTTCAGTTACGAATATCAAAGAGAACATAATCCAGATTCTCTGTGTGGTAGCCATCTTTATGTGGCTTATTTTTTTATATTAGCTTGAGCCTATTGTTTTGAACTGCAGCCTTCTAAGCCTGAAACTGCGCTGGCACTGTGGCTGCTGGCTCCGCCCACTTCAGCTTCCCAACATGGCGGTGGTATGTTTTCCGCCAGCTCTGGGAGCCATCAACTCTCATAAATAGTGGGTCTATGCTTCTATCAAAGCAGCGTGTAGCCCAGAAACCTCTTTTTTTTTTTTGTTTTGTACTAGCAAAGGCTAAATCCACCACACAGCTTAATGTGTGCCACTTGCAGAGGTCTCATTCCCGCCATACTGCAGGACGAGTGCACATGCCAGGAACCCACCATAGTAGCTCAAACACGCAGGCTGCCACTAACTTGAGAGAAACAACTAGGAACTGTTTTTAGCTCCATTTTAGAATCTTTTTTCTCAGGTTTTAGGTGGAAACTCTTGCCAACATGTTGGGCGCCATTTGTAGCTAGAGTTTTCCTGCCTTGCCCGCAGTCAGGACAAATCTTTGTCACCCGCCAGTCCCACAGCCACTCAGACCCGACCAAGAAAACACAGAGACTTATATTGGTTACAAACTGTATGGCCGTGGCAGGCTTCTTGCTAACTGTTCTTACAGCTTAAATTAATCCATTTCCATAAATCTATACCTTGCCACATGGCTCGTGCCTTACCGGCATCTTCACATGCGGCTTGTCATGGTGGCGGCTGGCAGCATCTCCCTCACCCAGCTTCCTGTTCTCTCAATTCTCCTCTCTGTTAGTCCCGCCTATACTTCCTGCCTGGCCACTGGCCAATCAGTGATTTATTTATTGACCAATCAGCAACACATTTAACATACAGACCATCCCACAGCAGTACTGCTATCCACTTTGGCTTGTCATTTGTCAAAAGAATAGACACATATATTATAGTAAATAATCTATTTGACAAATTCTCTGTTCAAAATGAATGTTCATCTTATCTGGAGGTATTCTTAATCTTTTAAATGTGACCTTTTGCATGTTGAGTCAGCATTGTCTATGTGTAAGTAACAAGATGAAATATTTCACAATGGAAAGCTCTAATCTATAATGAAAATAGAACTTCCAGGAATACTGAGAATGTTGTGTCAGAAGCAGCCCTCCAAGCCTACAGAACTACAACCAGACGGACCCTGGGAAGTCATCTTGTGTTCCTCATTACTGACACTTTGATTATGATCAGTGTGGAAAAAATCTAACAATCAACAGAATTCCTTGTCCATTGTTAATTTCTCCCAACTCAAACCTACATTTCACATTTGTGGATATGTATGGCCTCTCTTTATTTGATTGCTCTAAGATAGATAGACAGACAGACAGATAGGCAGAGAGAGAGAGAGAGAGAGAGAGAGAGAGAGAGAGAGAGAGAGAGAGATGGAAGGAAGGATAACTCTCCTGGGAGAGTTTAAGAATCACTCATCATAACATTTTAACCAGAAACTTCATTAGAAATGAGGAAGAGTATTGGATTATTGCAAACTTGATTAAATTTTACTACTCAATAAATACCATTTTCCAAACAAAACCTGAGAATATTAACCTCTTTTTAAGAATGTATAACTTAACTACATTAACTTATTAAGCACCCACCATATGCAATATTTTCCTTATTTCCCAGTGTGAGATACCAATTGTTTTATTTATTTTGATCAAATTAAATATCAACATTTACCATAACACACACATACACACACACACACACACACACACACACACACACACACACACACACAAACACACAAATGGAAGGAGAGAGAGAAAGACAGAGAGAGAAAGATTCACATATATCTGAAGAGCACATCCTGATCTTCATTGATGGAGCCAGAGCTGCAAAATTCCTCCTCAAGAATGAAGGACTCCAGGGCTACTGCTAGATGCTGGTATTTCCAAGATGCCTTTGTCTTTCTCTTGCTGTGACCAAATCCCACAGTACCACACAGAGTTCTCTTGGCAGAAGCCTGCCTTCCAATAAATTTGGTCTTTGAGAAGTGCATGTTCCTGCATAATTGCTTGCTACAGTGTAGGTATTTTTATCCTTTTCCTAAAGATCTATGCAAATATCAATCAGACCACTATTACCTCAGTGATATGAGAGAGCTTTAATTAGGGTATGGACTAGTCACAGATGTAAGATAGGGAAGTCTAACTTGGATGAATAAGAGTAAAGATTTACCAAACAATGGCAAGTCTAAACTATTCTTTGCATTTATTCATGTAAACTGCACTGTGGAAGCATCTTAGTAAAACTTGTGAGTGATTATTTGAAAATTGGACATCTGTCTCACTGAGCATGCCTGACAAACAGGAGTCTAGGTCCCTTATACTTCATAATGTTGTGGGAGAAACAAAGCAATCCCAAGCTGTGGTAGCCTCACAGCAGATGGGGAGGAGGGTAGCCTTAAAGACCCAAAAATGTCAATAGAGCTTCTTACAGACTGGAGGCATGCCCAGTGTTAAATAAATTGAATCCTGTCCTTTATCTCCAAATCAATAGAATTTTTCCAAAGTATTATAGATTCTCAAATTTAGACCTGTTCAGTTCCACTGAAAATTGCAAAATATGGAAAGAAATTAAGAGAAATGTGAGTAAAGGAGGAAGCTTTTTATGTTCACAGATTGAAAATGTTCATGATTGAAAACATACTGTCTAAAACGGCAATATTCCTCACATTAATCTTGTCCAACACAATCCTCATCAAAATTTTAACTTGACTTTTCTTTTTGTCAAAAATTGGTAAACAGATTCTGAAATTCTTAACCAAATTCAGGGGATTCAAAAACAGTCTAAAAATCCTAAAAGAGCCAAGTTTGAAGACTTTTAATTCCTAATTTCATATATTGAACTAATCTACAGAAATCAAGTCAGTATGACACTGGGCTAAAAGAGACACTAGACATATAGAAAAACAGAACTGAATAGAGACCAGAATTAAAAATTAAACACTTATAGTTGCTGTCACTTGGTTATCCAGAGTGGCAAGGCAATACAGCAGGAAAAGTGTAATTATTTCAACCAGTGATACACCAACAAATAGATACTCACACAGAAAAAGTGAAGTTACATCCTTACCTTCTACCATAAAAATGATCTCAAATGCATCCATGACCTAAATGAAAAGTTGAAATTATAAGTCATCTCACAGAAAATACCTTAGGAGTAAATCTATGTGACCTTAGGTAGGCAGTCATAGAAATTATATCAGAAGGCAAAAACAGCACAGCACAAACAACAGTTTAAAACATATAAAGCCAACAGAGCACCTTACCAAAGTAGAATGCTTACATGCTACAAAGGATCTTGTCAAAAGAGTGGAAAGTCAATGCACATAATGAAAGAGACATTTGAAAACTGTGCATCTGACAAACAGGCATAAGTACATAAAGAGCATTTTACAACTCTGTAGCTAGAGTTTTCCTGCCTTGCCCACAGTCAGGACAAATCTTTGTCACCCGCCAGTCCCACAGTCGCTCAGACCCAACCAAGTAAACACAGAGACTTCTATTGCTTACAAACTGTATGGCCATGGCAGGCTTCTTGCTAACTGTTCTTATACCTTAAATTAATCCATTTCTATAAATCTATACCTTGCCACATGGCTCGTGGCTTACCAGCATCTTCACATGCTGTTTGTCATGGCGGCGGCTGGCAGTGTCTCCTTCAGCTTTCCGCTTCCCAGAATTCTCCTCTCTCCTTGTCCTGCCTATACTTCCTGCCTGGCCACTGGCCAATCAGTGTTTTATTTATACAGAACGATATCCACAGCACAACTCAATAATAAAAGGATAAGTAGCACAATCTGAAAATGGGCAAGGGGTGTGGGTAGACATTTCTCTAAAGATGATCTACAAATAGCACTCAGCACATGAAAGAACACCAAATAGCTTTAACCTTTAGCCATTGCAGAAGTGCAAAAAAAAAACACCTCAAAAGTTATCATTTCACATGAACATGTGGAGAAAACAGAGCCTTCATGAAACACGAACCTTAAATGGTCTTATTAATTAAAAAAAACTCAGGAGCTTAGATATTGGGGTGAATTCTGAAAGATCAGAGAAGCAGAACAAGCCACAGCTAACACACCTTGCCAACTTCTCAGCTGATCCTGTTTCCTTAGACTGAATGCCTCTGAATCCTCATCCGAATGGATCTCAGCTGAACTGCTGCCAAAAAGTCTCTAGTTCCTGGTTCTCATGCCTTATATACCTTTCTGCTTCCTGCCATCACTTCCTGGGATTAAAAATATGTGTCACCAGCCTGGCGGTGGTGGCGCACACCTTTAATCCCAGCACTCGGGAGGCAGAGGCAGGCGGATCTCTGTGAGTTCGAGGCCAGCCTGGTCTCCAAAGCGAGTACCAGGAAAGGCACAAAGCTACACAGAGAAACCCTGTCTTGAAAAAAACCTATATATATATATATATATATGTCACCATACCTGCCTGTTTCCAGTATGGCCTTGAACTCACAGAGATCCAGATGGATCTCTGCCTTCCAAGTGATAAAATTAAAAGTGTGTGTGCCACCATTTTCTGGCCTCTATGTCTATCTAGTGGCTGTTCTGTTCTCTGACCCCAGATAAGTTTATTAGGGTGCACAATATATTGGGGACACAATATCACCACACCTTCATTCATTGCACTCATTGTAACAATTTCAAAGAGTTTTGTAGTTAACATTAAAGAATGTTAAGTAGAGTTACCACATCATCCATGAATTTCACTCCTAGGCACACACCATATGTGCCTATTTCTCTAGAGTCTAGAGAAATGAAAAAAAAAAAAAACTTCTACTCTGATGCTAGCAGAAATACTGTCCCCAACAGCAAAACCAAGATTTCAAATATTCTCCTACTGAGAATAGAATTTGAAATCTGATATACTGTTTATTTTTAGGAGAATGAAATACTTTAAACAATTGTGAAAATACACACAAAAAAATCTAAATTACACACTCTAGATGAGTTATTTTATGACACATAAGTTATAGCTCAATAAAGAAGTTTATTTAAAATGAGAACATATATGAAAGTATGTTTAAACTGATAGAACTGCATGAAGTAAAAGATTTATTCATGTCCAGGCTGTTCATGTAGATCTCATTCCATTTCTCTGTCATTGGGCGATCCCTGTGTCTTTCTTGGGGTCCTGTTTTCCAGGTAGCCTCCCTGGTGATGTGAGTAGCAGACAAGTCATCCTTGTTCCACATCTAGTATCCTGCTATGAGTGAGTCCATACCATGTTTGTCTTTCTGAGTCTGGGTTACCTCACTCAGGATGATTTTTTCTAGATCCATCCATTTGTCTACAAACCTCATGATGTCATTGTTTTTCTCTGCTGAGTAGTATTTCATTGTGTATATGTACCACATTTTGTTTATCCATTCTTCAGTTGAAGGGCATCTAGGTTGTTTCCATGTTCTGGCTATTACAAACAATGCTGACATGAACATAGCTGAACAAGTGCTCTTATGGTGTGGTTGAGCATTCCTTGGGTATATGCCCAAGAGTGGTATAGCTGGATCTTGGGTGAGATGGATTCCCAATTTTCTAAAAAAGCGGCATATTGATTTCCAAAGTGGTTGTACAAACTTGCATTCCCACCAGCAGTGGAGGAGAGTTCCCCTAGCTCCACATCCTTTCCAGCATAAGGTGTCTTCAGTGTTTTTGATCTTAGTCATTCTGACAGGCATAAGGTGGTATCTCAGAGTTATTTTGATTTGCATTTCCCTGATGATTAGGGATGTTGAGCAATTCCTTAAATGTCTTAGTGAAAGGCGAGGGTCGAGGGAAAGAGAGCTTGGGGGAACGGGAGATCCCAGCTGGATCAACAACAGAGAGGGAGAACAAGGAATAGGAGACCATGGTAAATGAAGACCACATGAGAATAGGAAGAAGCAAAGTGCTAGAGAGGCCCACAGAAATCCACAAAGATACCCACACAACAGACTGCTGGCAATGGTCGAGAGACAGCCCGAACTGACCTACTCTGGTGATGGGATGGCCAAACACCCTAATTGTCGTGCTAGAAACCTCATCCAACTACTGAGATCCATGACTAGGCCCTGGGTGGATCTCTGGGAGTCCAATTAGCGAGAATGAGGAGGGTTTATATGAGCAAGAATTGTTGAGACCAAGGTTGGATAAAGCACAGGGACAAATAGCCAAATGAATGGAAACACATGAACTATGAACCAATGGCTGAGGGGTCCCCACTGGATCAGGCCCTCTGAATGGGTGAGACAGTTGATTGGCTTGATCTGTTTGGGAGGCATCCAGGCAGTGGGACCGGGTCCTGTGCTCATTGCATGAGTTGGCTGTTTGAAACCTGGGGCCTATGCAGGATTGCTTGGATCGGCCTGGGAGGAGGGGACTGGACCTACCTGGACTGAGTCTACCAGGTTGATCTCAGTCTGTGGGGAAGGCTTTGCCCTGGAGGAGATGGGAATGGGGGGGGGGGGTGCTGGGGGGAAAGTGAGGGGGATGGGAGGGGGGAGAACAAGGGAATCCGTGGCTGATATGTAGAACTGAATTGTATTGCAAAATAAAAAAAAAAGATTTATTCATAATCCCTTCCATGAGAATGATCTTCTAAGAAAGCTAACAGTGCCTTCTGCTCGGAAAGCTTGCCTTATTAATTACATGCTCCATTATTATTATATTTTTGGCCAGCAACACACTTGAGCAAGGATCAAAACTAATTGGACTGTACAAAACTATACCTGTCTAGGGTAGTTGTATGTGTAGCACTGTGGAAATATCTATTTTTTTCTGTGTCCTGGTTTCTTGGAATCTTTGGAGTGATTAGTGTCTTTTGCATACTAATAAGAATAGTGGCTAGAGGACCCTAGACAGCTTCAGGAAGCAGGCTGATCATTGAAAGCCATGACTAGACCTAACTTTCCCACAGCTCAACTGCTGGAGACAGGAGAGGGGCTGAGGTTGGGTGATCAACAATGGACAATGATGCAATCAATTATAATTGTGAAGTGAAGTCGTCATAAAACCCCAGAATGATGGAATTCACAAAGCTTCCTGGCTAGGGAACACATCACACATCATCATGTGCTGAGAGAATGGCATGTCCCAACTCCAGTGAGGCAGATGCTCCTGTACTGTGAGCTCTTTGACCTACCCTTATTCATCCTTCATCTGTCTGCCATCTATGTTCATTTTTACTTCCTTAACTAGAGATACAAGTAGTTTTATTTCCTCTGAGTTATATGATTCATTCTTCTCAAGTAATAAAACCTGAAGAAAGAACAATGAAATGCCCACTTCCCAGCTAGTTGGTCAGAAGTATGACAATGCACTGCTGGTTGGCATGAGAAGTTAGGGGTATCTTAGTGGTATCTGGGACTTTCTCCAAAAACAATTTCACAACTGGACTGTGCTGAAGTGAACTAGCTGGTACCACATTGCACTTAACTGGACTCAATATCATCAGATTGACTTGTATGGGATTGGATTATAAAACACAGCATCAACACAGTATCTGTTAACAAATTGCTTTGCATGGGAGAAAACACACATGCATGACATCTGAGGTGGTGTCATAAGTGATGAATAAAAGCTGGAAAAGCACACTTTAGTTCTTCCTGCCTGTGAGGTTGCCTTTTTGCAACACTCAAATTTTGACCTCTTCCTTAAATTCTCACATGAGCAGGGCAGTCCGTCACACACTTAATCCTTGCATTACCCTAGTCCAGTGGAAACAGAATTAGGCATGAGATCAATTCCTGGCCTGTTTACTGAGTTTCTCTATGGCTCATCCTAATTAGAGTTGCACAAAACTGATTTATCCAGGCATAGAAGAGGAAATAATGGTACCTCCTTTACCTCAGCTCAGGTTCTGATTAAAGTGGAATAATGCTTTCTTCTGTAACTGCTTTCAAATGTGAGGCTCTAAATTTTTTTTTTACATTCCTTGTTAGATTAGCATTGTGACCCACTCACATAAAATATGAAGTTCTAATTTAAGGAGCTCTGAGATCCTTAATGTTCAGGGAGATCTCAAGATGATTTGCTTAGAGGTGTATGAAGATATAACTAAATCAGGCTTCTTTGGTAAATGCTTGTTACTTTAATGTGAGAGTAAACCCTGTGGCCTGGCAGAGAACCATACAGAATTAAGAACTTAGCCAACTGGGCAAAGTTATGACACCTAAGAGTTCCTTAATAGACCATATTTGCCAATTACTTCTCAGTTTGATGTTTTATTTATGAATCAAGTTTAATTAGCATAACAACAAAGAACTACTGGAAAGGCATTTTGAATAAAATTGGCTTTTGGGTTTTTTACTATCCTCTCTTTGGGCACATCAAAACTTTTTATTCATGAAAAAAATACATAGTTTTCAGTGATTTTCTATGTGGATTTTTTTCATATTGTTTTCTTAGCTAATATACTTCAAAGATAATATTTATATTTGCTTTTTAAAGGTAATTTTTATATTGATTAGTTCTTTATTTTAAGCTAGATTATTCACTACTATGCTAATTTTATCATAAAGAAGTTAAGACAGTTTCTCATTAAACCCATCTGCCAAAGACAGAAAGACATGTTCATTCACAAATGGTGGTTTTAATGTAAAACATTTTGAGAATAGTATCAGTAAGCTACCACTGTGTGATAAGCCACCCCTAACACACTAGCTTAAAAGTATCATATTTCATGCTTTTTATTTACTTATAGATAGTAGGGACATTTTTCCTATTCCTGGTAAATTTATGAACATTAGAAAGCTAGCTGTGGTTTGAGTGGGAAGTTCTGTTAATCTTGGCTTGGCGCTTTCACTAATTTGGGAGTCAACTGGCCTTCACCTCATTCAGGATGGCTTCAGATCTTTCTTGCATTATCTCAGTGGTATCCAGCTCTCCCCATAGTGCTATAAAAACAGACACAGGCTAATTTGATGAAAATGAAAGTAAAACATGCAAGGCTTCTGGAAGCTCTCATTCAGGAATTGTCTCTCATTTGGGCTGAGGAATGCAGCAAGTTAGAAGTCAACCTGGTTTCAAAGAATTGGAAAGTTGTGTTTTCTCCCATTAATGAGAAGCCTCTAAGTAATTTTGCAAAGGGATAGATACAGGTAAGAGAGAGTGTTTGTTGTACTCTGGGTACTAGATCATAAAAGCATCAAGAAAAATAAGGTAATACAGTGTGAAATCCTTGAGATCATGGGTGAGGAGGAAACTAGGAACACAACCATAATCATACAGTCATGAAAAGAAAGAAGTATGATATGATCAGGACTCATCATTTCAGAAATTTAAGGATACACATCACTTCCTTGGATGACTGTCAGTCTATTCCCTAGCTATTTTTCCAGACTTTTCTATCAGTGAGAAACATAATTTGGGGAGATGAAAGAGAGATTTAGGGCATATTAGAGATAGACATCGGGATCAAGTTTTTTGCTTGTTTTGTTTTGTTATATTACCAAAATTCCCTTTATCTCTTGTCAAAAGCAACTATAAAAATGAAGGTTTTTAAATAAAAATCTAGGGTTTGTCCAACCCCTCAGTCACAGGTCCTATTGGAGACACCTTTGGTTGTATGGCTTCCACTGTTCTCTAACAGAACTCACTAAGAGATCAAGGCTAGAGAGGTTGGAGATGGCAGGCATACACTTGCTCATTGATGCACAGGCATACACCACAGGTGTACCCCCCAGTCCAGTCATGGACTTCCTTGAAAGGAAGTGTCTAGGAAAAGTTTTCTCCCTAGTTCTAATGTGGTGGTATTGTGTTCCCCAAAATATTGTACACCCTAATAAACTTATCTGGGGTCAGAGACAGAACAACCACTAGATACAAAAGCTAGAAAATGGTAGCACTCACGCCTTTAATCCTAGCATTCCAGAGGCAGAAATCCATGTGTTCAAGGATACAGCCAAGCATGGTGACTCATGCCTTTAATCCCAGAAAGTGAGCCTTTAATCCCAGGGAGTGGTGGTAGAAAGCAGAAAGATATATAAGGCGTGGAGACCAGAAACTCGAAGTATTTTGGCCTGGTTAAGCATTTGGCCTGGTTAAGCATTCAGGCTTTGGGGCAACAGTTCAGCTGAGACTCATTCTGGATGAGGACTCAGAGACCTCCAGTCTGAGGAAACAAGACCAGCTGAGGATCCGGCGAGGTGAGGTAGCTGTGGCTTGTTCTGGTTCTCTGATCTTCCATTTCACCCCGATACCTGGCTCAGGTTTGATTTTATTAATAAGAACTTTTAAGATTCCTGCTACAGTCTAATATGTTAAAAGTATGCTGCATTGTAAATAAAGAAGAAATGGAAGTCAGATATGAGCTCAATGCAACTTTGAGTGTTCATTTATTGAACACATATTTAAAGGTCTATCACTGTGTGTCAGGCACAAGGATAGGCACTAACAATACAGAGGTGAGCAACACAGATTTGGTCATTCTTGAAGTGAAGTGAGAGAGAAAACTTGAACAGTTACACGTTGTTGCTGGGGGATGTCTTTCTGTACACTGTGAATATATGTTGTTCCCATTGTTTAGTAAATACACTGCTTTGGCCTATAGCAAGGCAGCTTACAGGCAGGCAGGAAATCCAAGGAGAGATACAGGGGAGAGAAATGCAGAGTGAAGGAGATGCCAGCCTGCCATCCTAGTAACAGCATGTAACGGGATGCAGGTAAAGCCATGGAACATGTGGTGGTGCATAGATTAATAGTTCCGGGTTGAGTTAAACTATAAGAGCTAGCTAGCAAGAAGCCTGCCATGGGCCATACAATTTGTAAACAATATTAAGCCTCTGAATGATTATTTCGTAAGTAGCTGTGAGACCTCAGGGCTGGGCAGGACCAGAGAAACCTTCTGATTACACATTGTTGTGATATTTGTGGACAAATCTCCAGCACATACTGGAAAACAGAATGTAGGATGAGGATATAATCCCTAGAAGAACAGTGTTTAAACCTGGGTCTGCAGTTTAAATAATCATTCTGAAATCAGTAGTGTGTGAGTGTGTGTGTGTGTGTGTGTGTGTGTGTGTGTGTGTCTGTGTGAATAAGAAACACTTCAAAGTATGCACACAATTACAGACAGGCTCAACAAACATGGGTAAGGAATTTGTGAATTTTAAGCTTACCTTCAAACTCATCCTTTCTGTTTCTCACCACTTTTCCTGGCCCGAAAACCTCTCCAGCTTTTCTCACTTGGCCTTGTTTTCAAATCTAATAAATTTAGCTCTGGCTTTCATTTCTATTTGTACCCCAGGGGCCAAGTTAAAGGCACACACAAAAAAAATGCTTGTTTCTACGTGAGCTCTGGAATTTCATTAGTCTTCATTATGTAAGAAATGCTTAGTGGTAGAAAACTAATGAGATACTTTCGTTCCCACCTCAGTCCAGCAGGTGAGAGCGGGGGTGTTTATCATGGAACTGAACTGAGAAACTCAGATTTTTCTGTGTCTAGAACAGAGGTGACTTTATTTCTTGGCCAGTGAAATCATGTTTGAACTAATCTCAGAGCTCTCAGGGGTGTCCTACATTTTTTGTCGGGTCCAGTAAGCCTTGGAAGCTTCAGGCCTTATCTTCTATCTGAAAGAGAGGGGACTGGGATTATTAAGAAAGTTGTGACCCTGATCTGCCAGTTCAATAGACCAGAAAAGATCCTTCCATAAATCATGAGTGACCTTGGATATCTTGTGAAGGACACTGAGATTTATCCTTTAGCACCTAAATTTTTAAACAAGATGATGAAATCATCATATTTATATTTTATCAGCTAACTCTTCCTGCACTCAAATCTCTGTCTTAGGGTCTGTTTCTAAAGAAACCTAGGCTTAGACAATGCTCTAGGAATCTACTTTGCATGGGCAACAATGCCAAGGAGTATGTATACGGAGAGGAAGCAGTAAAGAGGATGAGATGTGTGTTAACAAAGAGTGTTGTTCAGAAACTTATGAGTTCAAATTCCCAGGGACTTCCAGGAAACTATATAAGAAACACCCATCTCAGTATTTCTCTATCAAGGGTGAAGGCAAACCCTGAGATGGCTAACTCTTCAGTATCACGTCTGTCTTTGGCACAAACTATAAGGAAAACCTTTGGGCAGGGAGTTCAAGGCATTTGCTGTAAGGAGTCTTTACAATAATGGAAACAGTGAATGTCAAGGTTGTGTAGTAGCACACAGATAAGTCGATAACAGTTAAGCAATCCACTAGTAAATTTTAAGGCTGGTGCCCCTGTCAAGTGAGAATGGCTATTTAATCCACAACAGCAGAGGGAATGGAGGGAAGAGGAAACATTTTGAATGAATTTGAAATAATCAATGTGACTGACAACCAAAGAGAATAATAGTGTAAAAGAGTCCAGAAAAGCTCCCAGACCTCCAGCTTGAAGGTAAAATGAGATGCCAAGGTCTAGCTAGTAAATGCACCATAAATTACGTTGAGAATTTAGGCATAGCATATTTTAAATATTTGTCAATATCACAAATTAATCTTCCCAGAAAGTTGACTCTGAAATAGAGGCTACTATGCAACCATTGTAAGAAAATTTGTTGGGAATCAACTCATGATAAAGAGAATAGAATTTGGAGAAGTTGAGCAGCCAGTGCGACTCAGTAGAAACCTCAGCCTGCCTCACAGGAGCTCTGAGAGAGGAAACTGGTCCCCAGTTGAGTAAGCTGATCAGACTGTCAGTTCATTCGGGGGAGAAGACCTTGAGAAAGGCACATGAGATCAGATGAGAAGCTGCTCTTCAGCCAAGACAGTCCTAGAAGGCTGACAGCTTGACAGCCATGAACACACCCACACACAGTGAGGTTAAGAGGAACTTTGTCCCTAAGCAGGGCTCTGGACAATACATGCCAGCATCCACCACAGGCAGGATTACAATCTCCAGAAGCAAATTGCTAACTCACTCATAAGTCTAGTGCACAGAAGAAATGACTAGCAGCAGCATATGCAAAGAGCTCTCTGTTCAAAGTAGTTTCAATAAGCAACTTGGGCAGATGGTATGGAACAAATATCTCATTCTAAAACATCCCAAATGTGATTGTTCTGTGGAAAATAATAGTAATTCATTTTCGTTAGAAAGATGCAAATAAAGTCATTATGCCATATACAACAGACTTTAAGTTACCTGTCAACAATAAAATGTAAAGAAGCATAACAGAATTGTTTTATTCAAAGGTGAATAATAAAACAGTAGAAATGTTATAAAGAACGTCAACCTATATGTAGTGATTATGCTTTCTTATGATGTATCTGAGAATCAAAGCAAAACAAATTTTCTAATTTTCTGTCAACTTCCTTTTGACATTAAATTATGCTTATAAATATGTAATTAGAAAAATATGTTTTTAATACTGATGACAAGTATAGCATTCTTAGTAGAATCGTCTGTCTACTAAATGTTATGCTCCAACTGACAGAAACGTTAAAACTTAAAAATACACCACTAGAGGCTGGAGAGCACTTGTTGATCTTTATTGGACTCTGGGTTTGGTTCCCAGCACCCACATTAAGAGAATAGAATTTGGAGAAGTTGAGCAGCCAGTGCGACTCAGTAGAAACCTCAGCCTGCCTCAGAGGAGCTCTGGGAGAGGAAACTGGTCCCCAGTTGAGTAAGCTGATCAGACTGTCAGTTCATTCGGGGGAGAAGAACCATCTGTAACTCCAGTTCCAGGGGATCTAGTGCCAACTTCAGATCTCTGTGGGCACCAGTCATATACATGGCACACATATATACATGCAGGTAAAATATTCATACACATAAAATTAATAAATCTTTTTAAGCTAGAAAATAAAACACTAGCATATGCAAATACTTCCCCAGACACTCTTCATAAATAGATGACAGATAAGTAGCTATAGATAGAAGATAGATAGATAGACAGACAGACATAGATAGAGAGCTAAGTATTAAAGTATTTTTGCCTCACATTTGACTTTTATTGTCTCACCAGTGTCCCTCCCCCACAAGCCTCTGCATAGCAAATGTAGTATACCAGCCAACCCTGCTGTCATGGGAGCTACACTGCCTATTTGCTAATATAGACCTGAGCAAGACCTATGAAAGCCTTCCAGTTCCTCTGATTCTTAGTTTTCTCATCTGTAAAATGGGACTCATAAAAATGGTCATTCCCAGCAATCTTACAAAGTGTTTACTGGCACAAATGCTTTTAAATATATTGCTGTAAATCATTGGTGCAAGGTAGCAGAAGAACACATACAAAGCTACCTGGTTGCCTAACTTGTACCCTCAGTGCTTACCAGAAAAAGTCAGCCATTGGCAAACCACCCACCAAGAAGATTAAGGATAGATAGTCAAAGCCCCCAAGATGCCAAAGCCACCTCTTCGGTGAATGACTTACAGTGACACTCCTAGTGGCAATGGTCAGAAGAGAGACAATGTAAAAAAAACTACATTTTCAGTCCACCTATTCCAGGTACCATAAATCTGTGGATCCTGACTCCAGATTTCTTCTACTTCATCCCAAAGGCTCACTTGGCATAAATTATAGCTGCAAAGCAGCAGGATGCATGAGGAACATCTCGAATCAGAAGCTTAGCTACATACTGAATCACAGCTCAGTCCTACGAACTCGCCAAGTGATTGATGAGCTCAGCAACTCCCAGGGAGTTCCTCCTGGCATCAGGATCTCCTATCAATAAGATTCTCTGTCTGTAAGTCCAAGTTCACATGGAGAAGAAAGGCAACAGAAACAGCACCCTGGATATTCCTAAGCAGGATATTCTTATGCCTCCCACACTTGAATTCACTCAGAAAGCCCAAAGCAATTGCAAATCTGAGCATGCTTGCTACTAATTTACATCTACAGAGGGATTCCCTCCCTCCCAGCTTGTCTCCGCACTCTTAAATAGAACCATATTCACACTCCACCTATACCACAACTAAAGAATCCCTCCTTTAAATGTCTTTCCAGTGAATTTCATTCAGAGTTTCCTCATTTTCTCTAGAAAACACACCTCTAGAAGCCATGCCATCTGACCATTCTGGAGTTCCTTGAAGGGTGAAGTTCATAAAAGAGAATGGGGGAAGAGGTGGCTGACAGGCGCTGTCTCTGTGGTTAAAACAAGCTTCGTAGACTCTATGTGCAAAATGGCTAAGACTAGACCAGACTATGGAACAGTATATGCTCTAGAGTATTTTCTTTTAAATATTAGGGATGTCAAAAATATCAGGGGCTAACAGATATGTGTAATACCAGTAGAGAAAACCAGGTAAAGGCTCTACCAGGGAAACTGGTTGAAACTGGGAGGTAAGAGAGTCAGAGTAACAAAGCATAATCCTAATTCTGTTCCTTTTAAACAGAAATGTTGGAAGACAAACTTGTGGGGTCGGGTGTGGAATATATGTCATTGAATTAATCCATATATGTCAATAAGCATATGAACAGAGAAAAAAGCAGTAAATTAGAAACAATCCTTCCTAGGCAACAATCTACAAGTACAACACAATGTCATTAGGAATCATTTCATTGACTTTTTTTTTCTTTTTTGCCAGTCATGTTTAGTTCTATCCTAGGTCTCTGGACTGTCCAGCCTCTGGGTCCTGGCCCTACAGGCATTATCAGGGGTGGGCTCCCTCTCATTGTATGGGTCTCAAGCTAGATAGTCTTTGGTTGACCAATTCCCATAATTTCTGCACCACCTTTGTCCCAATTTGTAAATTGTAGGTCTAAGATTATATGGCTGGGTTGGGGTCCCAATCCCTCCACTGGAAGTCTTTCCTGGTTACAGGAGATGTTTGGTTTAGGTTCTGTATCTCCCATTACTAGGAGTCCAGTTGTCATCAGAGAGGCTTCATAAAGCAACTGATAGAAACAGATGCACAGATCCACAGCCAAACATTAGGTGGACCTCAGGAAATCCTGTAGAAGATGGGAAGGAAGGAATATGAGAGCCACAGGGACAAGGACACCACAGGAGTCAACTGACCTGGGCTCATGGGGGCTCACAGAGACTGAACCGCCAACCAGAGAGCTTGTATGGGACTGATTTTGGCCTTCTACACATATATTGCAGTACTATGGCTTGGTCTTCTTGTGAGACTCTAGGCAGAGGGAACAGGGCCTGTCTTGACTTGGTTACCTGCTCTTGGGACCCTTCTCTCCTGCTGGGTTGCCTCATGCAACCTTAATAGGAGAGGAGGTGCCAAGTCTTGCTGCAACTTGATATCCCATGGCTGGCTAATAAACATGAAAGGCCTTCACTTTCCTGAAGGGAAGGGAGAGAGAGGGGAGATTAGGGGGAGGGGTTTGGAGGAGGTGAGGGAGAGAGAGTGTGGTGATATACTGTGTGCCCTAATAAAATTTGCCTGAAGATCAGAGAACAGAACAAGCCACTAGATTAAACACAGAGCCAGGCAGTGGTAGCACACACCCTTAATCCCAGCACTTGAGATCTTATGCCTTTGCTTGGGAAGCACACACGCCTTTAATCCAAGGAAGTGATGGCTGGGTGGAGAAAGGTGTATAAGGCATGGGGAGACATGAACTGAGGCTTTTTCAGGTTGAGGAGTTGGTGAGGTAAGAGGTGTTGGCTGTGGCTTGTTCCTTTGTCTCTCTGATCATTCAGCATTTACACCAATATCTGGTTCCAGGTGTTTTATTAAAAGACCGTTTAACATTCGAGCTACAGGAGGGAAAACCATGATCAGTTTGGGAAAAATAATTAATTGATTAATTAATAAAAATGATTTTAAAAACACTCCTGTCTAGAGAGATGGGAGTAGGGTAAGTATCTAGAGTTGCTCCAAGACAGTATCCAAAACATTAAACTCTAGACAGACTCATCCTCAAAACTCTTTGAAGTGCTTTCACATGACTTCAGTGGTGTCTTGGGAATGCTTACTCCCCCTTCCATTTTAGATCTGTTTCCCCAGCCGACAGAACTGATAGAAACACACAAACACACACAGACAAACAAGAAGTAAAGACAGCCAGAAGTAGCCACACAGAGACTTAAAACGAGAGGGTCCAGTGACATCTCATGTGGATCCCAGACACCAGGGCTATGCCCAGTCTTTACTAAGTGTCCTATTCAGAAGGTGCCATAAACAGACTTACTTCCAGAGGTGACAGATTTAGGCAACTTCTTGTAATTTCGTGTTTTAGGACAGAAGTATCAGAAGCCTCTGGGGCATTAGAACTAGAGGCAAAAGAAGTTGGTAGGGCCCAGGAATGTCTCATAGTGTGCACCCCTAGAAATTGATCTTTTCTGTGCTATCATTCCAGAAAGGATCTAAGACAACTTCCCACCATGTCCTGGTGACTCAGTCTCTAGATATCTCCATAATATTGTGAAGTAAGCCTACCAGAGACTGCCACACAGACACTCTTAAAGCCAAAGTAAAAGTCTTTATTGTCAGTAGGCGGATTCATAGGGAAGCTTCCCAAATTATGCAGCCCTGAGACTTACAGCTCTTTGTCCTTTATGCACAAAACTACATTCTGGTTGGCATACTTTAGTTAGCAAGAAGTGGAACTACAAAAGCCAAAAAGCAAGGCTAGTACTGTTAAGATCTTTTAACTCGGGGACTTTCCTGTAACTATGGACTAGGTTTTTGTTCCTGTTCTGGCAGGTATTGAAGCCTATATGTTGGATTTTAAGGTCAAAATGGTGCCTCTAAAATGGCATCAGTCATGCTAAGGTCTGAAAGGCTATTACATATATATATATATATATATATATATATATATATATATATATATATATATGTAATATATATATATACATATATATATGTATATATATATATATATGTAACAACAGACTGTGTAAATACATTTTCTTTGTCTATCAGTTGATTTAAAGAATAGTACTGCACAAAGCACTTCTTGTAAGTTATATTGTTGAGCTTGAATTAATACCACATATGACAGTGATAACCCAAAGTTCTTGTCTTCTTGAAGTAAAAAACTCAGCTGAGAGACACAATTTAAGCAGACATCCATTTAGCAATTCAAAGCAACAGTACTCCAGAGACATCACAGTGGGATGACCACAAGGAAGGAGTAGCCATTGTTCTGCATTGGGTAATATTAAGAAGTTTTATAAAGGCTTATACTGTGGGTAACACACTCACTGGGTCCCAGTGATCTACTTTCTCTCTCACATCATAGTGGATCAGATCCCCATGTTAAGATATTTCCTCCAAACCTTTAAACCTTCCCCAAACCTTGAAGTAAGGACTTGATTTTCTTTCTTCCATCTCTCAATCTGCCTTACAACCCAAGGCACCTATTTTTCACTCTCACCTGATTAATGACTTTTTGTGTCCAAGAGAAAAGCACTACTTGGAGAACATACCTCCAGAGCTGGGTCTTCTCATAGCCATGCCTTTAAAAGCACCTTGAATTTCTAGTAACGGAAGTGCTTGTGGCCAAGGCTGAGGTCAGAACGGTGTCCTCACTGTTCTCTTTCTTAGTGGAAGCAGGTATGACACAGGAGAATGTGGAATCAGTAAAGTCGCAAGGTGTATGTCCTGGGACTTTCATTTACACACCCTGTTCTTACACTGTTTGCTCATTTTGGCAAATAGTTTTTCAATTATAAATAATGAAGAGATTGATCATGATGGTGTTATAGTTGTCATCTAATTCTAAGTGTCCTGAGTTCCCTGAAGGATTTGCTAGATCTTTCTAGACCACCAGTATTTAACATAAATCTTTGTGGTCCTGGCAATGTTCTATATCTGACCTGTAAAATATGGTAGCTGCTAGCCATCTTTAGCTATTCAGCAGTCAGAATGCAGCTAGTGTAACTGAGGAACTCAATTTTTATTTTGTTGAGTTCTAAAACAGTGTTATTTGCTTTTGGAATTTATTTAATTGCATTATTCATGAGTTTATTTCTGTGCATGTGTACATGTGTGTATGTGTGTGGGTCTGCCCATGCCATGGCACACACTCAGAGGTCAGAGGACAAATTGTGAGAGTCCATTCTCTCCCTCTACCTTGTGGGTCCTAGGGTTTGAACTCAACTCATCAAGCTTGGTAGTTAAGGACCTTTACTCACAGAACCATCTTCCTTGCCAAATTTTAATTAACTTTAATTGAAATAACACATGTGACTAGGAGTTACTTGTACTGAACAATATTACTCTAAAAATATTAACCAAATGGATAGAGAAAATAATTGCTTCCTTACTACTGGGAGGTCAACCAACTGCTCTGTTCTGTTATTGTTGTAAGAATTAAATGAAAACACAGGTTGAGAACATCAGACAATACTTGATCCATTGTAAATACAAAATAAATGTTTGCTCTTCTATTAATGTTCTTTTACAAAACTAGTAGCTAAATTTTAATTAATAATTAACTGTTTGTTGTGATAAGATAAACAATAGATTTGCCAAACTAAGCTATTATCTAGTTTGGATCAATGATTGTCTTAATACGAAAATGTGACTTGGGAGTGTGATTGACAAAGTTACAAATGGTAATATGGAGACTGAAGTTTCTTGGTCCCACCTGGTCCCACCCAGGCAGCAGCCATTTTTATAACATAGTCTCTCAGAGGCTTTGTATTAATTACAAACTGTTTGGTCTGTGGCTCAGGCTTATTGCTAGCTAACTCTTACATCTTAAATTAACCCATTTCTATTAATCTATATCTTGCCACATGGCAATAGTGTTACTGGTCTCCTGGTATCTTGTTTCTTGGGTGACTGGATGGCATCTGCCCTGATTCCATCCTTCTTCTCCCTGTCCCTCTGCTTGGATTTCCCACCTGGCTATAACCTGTCTTGCCATAGGCCATAGCAGCTTCTTTATTAACCAATGGTAGCAACACATATTCACAGCATAGAGAAAGACCATCCCACAGCACTTCCCCTTTTCTGTCTAATCAAAATCATACTGTACTGGATGATAGAACAGCTTTGAAAAATGAATCAAAAATTCCAAGAAAAACCATAAAATGAATATTTTGGCAGACTTTCATAAATGAACAAAGACCAAAGCTAAAAGTATGAATAAATAACATTATAACTGAAGACTTACTGGACACAGGAGTGGATGTGATTATGATTACACCAGAATCATGGCATCGGAATTGGCCTCTTCAGGAGATAGATATTAGTTCCTATGGATTGGAACTCTATCTCAGATAAAACAAAGCACAAGATGGGTTGAATACATAGAGCCAGGAGGACAGAGAGGAAGGCTGAGGCCATATGTTGCTAATGTAGCAGTGAATCTATGAGGTCATGATCTGTTTCAGCAATGGAATACCCAGATTAATATTTCTCAGAATCTCAGAAGCAGATCATAAGCAAATTCATGTTTCTGTGAATAATATTATAAAACACTATAAAAAACAGTCACCAACCATTCAGGCTATACAAAAACATAGCACAACAGCTGTTTAACTCTCAGAGGTACCAAAGGCCCTACCCTTAAAATGACTAACTGACAAACCTATCTGGGTTGGGCAGTGGCCTGTGACATCAGAGAAACTATAGGCCTTAGAACAGCTGCTTCAGGAGCAGCTAAATGCTCAACATATTGAATAATCAAACAGTCCTTGGAATTCTTCTATATTTGCTATTAAAAAGAAATCTGGAAAATGGAGAATGCTGACAGATCTGAGAGCCATAGATAAAGTAATTCAGCCAATGGGCTTCTTCAAGAATGGGATGCCCTTGCCCTCTCTGTTACCTAAAGAATGGCCTATTATCATTATTGACTTAAAAGATTGTTTCTTCACTATACCTCTACAAGAAAAGGATAGGAAAAAATTTACCTTCACAGTACCTACTTAAAATAATCTCAGCCAGTTAAGAGATATCAAAGGAAGGTTCTCCCACAGGGAATGTTAAATAGCCCCACACTGTGGCAATATTTTGTGTAAAAAGCATTGGAAATAATTTGTATACAGTTTCCAAAATCTGTAATTTACCAGTATGGATGATATGTTATTAGCTGATTCAATGTAGATACTTTGGGAAAAAATTTTGAAGAAGTAAAGAAAGTTTCACCTCGCTGGGGATTACAAATTGCTCCTGAATCTTTGTATTGTTCTCTTTGTTTCTATTTTATTGATTTCAGCTCTCAATTTGATTATTTCCTAGCATCTATTCTTCCTGGGTGACTTTGCTTCTTCTCATTCTAGTGCTTTCAGGTGTGCTATTAAGTCACTAGTGTGAGATATCTCCAACTTCTTTATGTGGGCATTTAGTGCTATGAATTTTCCTCTTAGCACTGCTTTCATAGTGTCCCATAAGTTTGGGTATGTGGTGTATTCATTTTCATCAATCTCTAGGAAGTCTTTAATTTTTTTCTTTATTAAATGTGGTACATATACACAATGGAGTACTACTCAGCAGAGAAAAACAATGACATCATGAGGTTTGCAGGCAAATGAATGGAACTAGAAAAAATCATCCTGAGTAAGGTAACCCAGACTCAGAAAGACAAACATGGTATGTACTCACTCATAGGCAGATACTAAATGTAAAGCAAAGGATTACCAGACTGCAACTCACAACTCCAGGGAGGCTACCTAGTAAAGAGGACCCTAAGAAAGACATGGGGATCACCCAATGACAGAGAAATGGATGAGATCTACATGAGCAATCTGGACATGGGGGAGGGGGTAATGGAGGGCAAGGGTCGGGGGAAAGAGAGCTTAGGGGAGTGGGAGGTCCCAGCTGGATCAGGAACAGAGTGGGAGAACAAGGAAAGAGATACCATGATAAATGAAGACCCCATGGGAATAGGAAGAAGCAGAGTGCTAGAGAGGTCCCCAGAAATCCACAAAGATATCTCCACAATAGACTACTGACAATGGTCGAGAGAAAGCCCAAACTGACCTACTCTGGTGATCTGATGAACACCCTAACTGTCATGATAGAACTCTTATCCAGTAACTGATGGAAGCAGATGCAGAGATCCATGGCCAAGCCCCAGGTGGAGTTCCAGGAGTTCAATCAGTGAGAGAGAGGAGGGATTATATGAGCAAGAGATATTGAGACCATGATTGAAAAAAGCACAGGGGCAAATAGCTAAACTAGTGGAAACACATGAACTATGAACCAATAGCTGAGGAGCCCCCATGGAACTGGATCAGGCCCTCTGGATAAGTGAGACAGTTGATTAGCTTGAACTACTTAGGAGGCCCCCAGGCAGTGGGACCAGGACCTGTCCTTAGTTCATGAGCTGGCTTTCTGGAACCTAGAGCCTATGCTGAGACATTTTGCTCAGCCTTGGTGTAGGGAGAAGGGGATTGGACCTGCCTCAACTGAATCTACCAGGCCGAGCTGAATCCTCAGGGGGAGACCTTGCCTTGGAGGAGGTTGGAATGGGGAGAGAACTGGGGGGGAGAGGCTGAGGGGGAGGAGAGAGGACAGGGGAATCTGTGGCTGATATGTAAAATTAAACTAATTATAAAATAAAAAAATAAAAAAAAATTGCTCCTGAAAAAATACAAAGAGAAGATTATTTTAATTAATGAGTATATAAAATAGGTCTACAAAAAATTCAACCCCAAAAGGTACAAATCAAGAGAGATCAATTGTGGATTCTTAATGACTTTCAAAAATTGCTAGGAGACATTTCCAATTTATGGTCCACTATTGGGATAAAAAATCATGAACTGAGTAATTTCTTCAAAACCTGGGATGGTGACAAGGACTGAAATAGTCCAAGAGAATTATTAGCTGAATCTGAGAGAGAATTGGCTTTAGTGGAAAAGAAAATATGGGAGGCACATGTGGATTGTGTAAATTCAGAGCTTAACCACATTATGGTTACGTTACCTTTTAGGTAATCCTCTACAGGAATTTTGATATGGAGAGAAGATGTTATATTGAAATAGATATTTCTACCACATAAACAGAGTAAGAAATTAAAGGCATATTAGGAAAGATTTCTAATTTGATTTTAAAAGAAAAATTAAGACTTTGTCAATTGACAGGAATAAACCCAGCAAAATTTGTAGTACCTTTAACTAATGAGGAAATTTCCTCTTTATGGGCAGAAAATGAATATTGGCAAAGAGGTTGCAGGAATTTTGGGGGAGAGATTAACAACAGTTAACCCAGCCGGGCGGTGGTGGCGCACGCCTTTAATCCCAGCACTCGGGAGGCAGAGCCAGGCGGATCTCTGTGAGTTCGAGGCCAGCCTGGGCTACCAAGTGAGTTCCAGGAGAGGCGCAAAGCTACACAGAGAAACCCTGTCTCAAAAAAAACCAAAAAAAAAAAAAAAAAAAAAAAAAAAAAAAAAAAAAAAAAAAAAAAAAGATTAACAACAGTTAACCCAAAAGTGAGAGAATCAAATTCATTAAAAAAAAAAAAAAAAAAAAACCTGCCGGGCGGTGGTGGCGCACGCCTTTAATCCCAGCACTCGGGAGGCAGAGCCAGGCGGATCTCTGTGAGTTCGAGGCCAGCCTGGGCTACCAAGTGAGTCCCAGGAAAGGCGCAAAGCTACACAGAGAAACCCTGTCTCGAAAAACCAAAAAAAAAAAAAAAAAAAAAAAAAAAACCTACTTGGGTCCTTCCTCACATTGTATGGAGAATACCAATCTCTGGAGTCCCTATATTCTATACTGATGCAAATAAGTCAGGAAAGGCAGGAAGCTTAAGCAAAGTGGTTCAAAGCCCTAATGATTCTGTTCAAAAGTCCATTATAGTAGTAATGGACTTTACAGAATCTCTCAATATAGTTACAGACTCTCAATAGGCAGAGTTGTTTTACATATTGAAACCACTGAATTTGTCCCTGATAAAACAGAATTAACTTCAGTATTTATACAATTACAGGAAAATCAGAAATAGGGATCATCATATATATATACACATTAGATCCCAAACAGGTCTGCCATTAGCACAAGGTAATGATGAAATTGATTGATTATTAATAGGAAGTGTTCTGGAGGCCTCAGAATTTCATAAAAAACACAATGTCAACAGCAAAGGTTTAGAAAAGGATTTCTCCATCACTTGGTAACAAGCCAAGGAAATTATAAAAAAAAAAAATGTCCTACTTGTTCCTTCTATAACAAAACTCCATTACCAGCAGGAAGTAATCCTGAAGGTATACACAGAAATGAAATTTGGCAAATGAGTGTGATTCATTTTGCAGAATTTGGAAAATTAAAATGTGTACACCATATAATAGATATATTTTTAGGATTTCAATGGGCAACTGCTTTGAGTTCTGAAAAGGCTGATTCTGTAGTTACACTCCTATTAGAAGTCATGGTTATCATGGGTATACCTGTACAAATTAAGACTGACAATGCTCTAGCATATGTCTCCATTAAAATGAAACAGTCTTTTGCATATTATAATACAAAGCATATTACAGGTATACCACACAATCCTACAGGGCAAGCAGTTGTAGAAAGATCCAGTCACACATTAAAGGAAATGTTTAATAAACAGAAAAGGGGAACCAAAACCCCCAAAGACAGATTACATAATGCATTATTAATCTTGAATTTTCTTAATGCTGATGAGAAACGAACAACAGCTACATAGAGACATTGCATAATAGAAAAAACTACTGAGTTAAATCAGACTGTGTATTTTAAAGATGTGTTGACCTCAGAATGGAAACCAAGATATGTGCTACATTGGAGAAGGAGTTTCACTTTTGTTTCCACAGGAGAAGAAAAGCTGTGGATACCAAGAAACCTCTTGATAAGGAGAAATGATGGCAATGTGACAATTGTAAGGAAAACTCACCAAACAAGGTTCGGGGCAGGGTTCTCTTTTTGTCTTTATAGGATAATAGAAATACCCATCTTCAAGAAGTCAAAAGATCTAGGACATCTAGATGTCTAAAGAAGAATGGAAGGCTATCCAGAAAAAATTTACAAGCGAAGAAAAAGCAGACCTATTGCTACTAATATTCTCTGCAGGGTAAAATTTCACTGCCTAAACATATATATCTCTTTACTTCTCAGCAAAGTTGTAGTCCCGACTCAATTAAAAATCAAAGCTGGGTTTTGAGTTGGAGTGTGGCTCTCTCCTTCTCTAAATCCAAAAATGTTGTTTAAAAAAAATTGAGAATCTGTCTCATGTTAGAAGAGTCACCTGGTGTGGGACAGAAGAAAACCAAAAATCTAGGGACTACTGTTGTCAAAATTCTATTTCTCCCCATACTTATTCTTGATTCTTTTGAACCTCTTTTTAGATATAGTGCTATCTTAAAATTTTTCCATTTTGATGTTAATAATATTTAAGTTTTCCACAGTGAATAATAAATTTTCAGAACAGTTATCTCTGAAGTCTCCAGAAGGAAGATGGGGCCCCACAACGATTCTACCTGGTTCATAATGATTGCATTGAGCCAATAAATATCACTCAAAGATCAGCTCTGGACTACAAACTGTTCAGTACAGTTCCAATGCAGCTAAGACAATCCATCAGCTTACACCTCTAGCTTACACCTCTAGCCAGAACTTCAGATAAGCTTTATGCTTTACTCTGAGACTGGCTACAAATGTTACAGCTAGTCCTAATGAGACTTAACCATTGTTTTAGTTTTCTTACAGGGTTCCACATAGATACCATTGCACCCTAGACAGCAGGAAGCAATTTCAAGAAAATGATGCCCCTCTCCCAGAAGGTCTTGTTTTCTCAGGGTTATGGATAATTATCATCTGTTATGGGTTGGTTATAAGTTGTAATAGGGTTGGGGGTGGAATAATAAAGTTTAGAGTCAAGATTCTCTTTTGGAAGAGAAAAAAGGGGAATAGGTAGGATAGGATAATAAGGTAGATTATTGTATCTACTTGTAAACTAAATCAGTAACTACTACCTTTATAGATAATTGAATTGGTATGGATTCTTATATATTGATACAAATGTAAAAGTATTTTTCTATTCCTGTTGAAGATAATTTGTATATTTTTATAAATACAAAACTATATTTGTATATTGTACATATGTTCCTACTCCTGTTTGAAATATTTCATATATTGATACAAATGTAAAATTATTTTGTCATACTATATGTATGTTCTACCTCTGTTTAGGATATTTTGTATATTGATACATATTAAGGATATTATTGTCATATTGCACTATACATTTCTACCTCTGATTAAGATATTTTTGTATGTTGTCACAACTTCAAGGTCACTGGCCCTATACTGTACATCTGTTTACAGACTGTTTATTTTTATAATGTGAAGCCTTAGTCTTTAAGTTATTTAGGTTGATAAGAATTATAGGTTAATAATCACTGATGCTTGTCATATTTATAGTCATATTAGTTATGTTTTCTAGATATACAGAAATATATGTCAGATGGATAGGTAATTTTCAAACACTTCATAGACCTGGAGAATGTGGCATTTAAATGTTTTAACAACTTAGAATTCTGTTGATGTTAGAACTCTTAGAACACAATTGCTCCTGACAGCACCAATCTACTCCTGAGAGGATGTTGCACATTGAAGACACTCCGTATGGAGTTCGTCTTCTTCTTGGCAAAAAAATAGTCTGTTGGGCAAAGAACTGCTCTTGCCTCAGCTTCTGACAGTAAGCACACTGTCCATTCCAGATAAGCAGAACACAAAGAAAAGCAACTGCTGAACCTGGCCAAGACAGGATAAGATAGTCTTTCGAATATCCTGCTTCTGCAAATGGTCTGCCAGATATTTTAGGCCTATAGCCAAAAGTGGATGCCCAGCATTGCAGAGAAACTTTGGGTGACTGTCCAGGCAGCCAGTTGTCTCTGTCATTTCCTGCTTTTTTTTTTTTTGGAAGTTGCTTCCTTATACTTCCTGTTTACTCAGATAATATTATTTTCCTTCTCAGGTCTTTGATAGAATTAAAGACTAGATAGTTACAGCTATGAACATTTTGTATCTTAGCTAAGAGCATACTAGGTACTAGATTTATATTCTTCAGGATAGGACAGCTTTTGGAGTAATCTCTGTAATTTGCCATTTACCTGTGGTCTGGACATTTAGTATGTGTTTCTTGTTTGATGTTGTTCTTATTGGTTATAGTTCCATTTTTGTTTATGTTATTACCCTTTCTCCTGGACAATACTTGATAATCATTCTTATTGTATACAGTTTTATATTAAGTTTAAAAACTTTCTATTTAGACACAAAAAAAAGGAAGTGTAGTGGGAATTCTCTCTGCCCATGACCTTGGACTATCTGGTCTGATAGAGGTGGTGCTTCTTATCTACCTATGTGACCACTTAAAAGGGAGGAGGAAGGGGGTCTCACTTCTTGGGTGGTGAAGACCAGATCAGACAGTGGGATGCAGCATGTGATCAGTTCCCAGCTTTCCAAGGACTCTGCAACTGGATTTACTCCTGTATCAGTGAGTCTGCTTTCCCCATAGAATCCCTTAATAAATTGATATATATAGCCCCCTTGAGGCTCTTATTGCAGTAATATGATTCCCCAAACTTGGATTTGAACTGTCTTTCCCTCTGTGGGATATTTTTAGTTTTTTCCTTTTTTCTTTATTCTTCTCTCATACAATACATACTAACCACAGCCTCCCTTCCTTCCCTTCATCCCAGTTCTCTCCAACTCCTCCCTTCTCACCCAGATCCACTACACCTCCATTTCCCTTCAGAAAAGAGCAGACCTCCCAGTGATATCAACCAAACACGGCATAACAAGATGCAACAAAACTCGGCACAAACTCTCTTATCAAGGCTGGATGAGGCAACTCAGTAGGAAATAAGGGGTCTCAAGTGCAGGCAAAAGAGTCAGAGACACCCCCACCCCCAGTGTTAGGAGCCCCACAAAAACCCCAAGCTAAACAACCACAGCAGGTATGCAGAGGGCACAGCACAGACCTGAGGGATCCTTTCAATCTGCACTGGTACACTGTTGTACTTTCAGCTCCATTTCCTTTGAGCCTTTAAAGGGTCTCGACCTCCTTCTCAGTGGCTCGGCAGTTTTACAATCACTGAAAAGAGCTCATTTTACCTCTTGTTAGGCACCTCTCCGACCAAGATAAGATGGCTAATTACATATGCCATTAACCAAATGCAATTCCAACTAATTCACAATAGTATTATACAGCAGCAATTTTTGAAGAACAAAGTCATATGAAATGCAAGGTCGTACTTCAGAAGTTTATTCCCAGGAACTAAGAGTTCTCAGCATTTACTGTCTGGCTGTGGATTCTATTAAAATCACTGCCTATTAGGTGGTTTGTCAGAAATAAGGGAGTTCACTGTTTATCCAGATTTCACCAGGTGCTTGTAACATCTCCGCAGCTCTTCTAGGCATCAGGAAAGAAATGGACGTTCTTCAAGAAGCTCACATTTTCTCTCTCTCTGGTGCTTTAGTGTTTTCCTTTCTCATCACACAGTGTCTTTAGCACAAGTTACAATCAGACATCCTCTCACCCCAGCTCTCCTGTGTGGCCTGACCTCTCAGTCCTCCTCCCTGTGTTCTGTGTTTTAGCCTCAGAAGAATATGCTGTGCTTTTTTTAAGCAAAGAAATATGCACTAGAGCTATTTTCGATACAGCCTTCCCTTTATATCATGGATTGTGCATATATAAATTCAATTAACCATAGATGGCATATACTTGAGACGTATTTCTCTCCTGTGCTGAACAATAGAACTTAAGGAACATTTTCAAGGAATTTACATTATACTTGGTTATTATGAATAATATGGAGATGAATTAAAATGTATGGGAGAATATGTTTAAGCAATCCAGACATATTTTAAAGCGTGTGAGAGATTATTCACAGTCTACATGCAAATATTCCATCTTGCATAAAGGACATGATCACTTGCAAAGTTGGTATCTGGGAGAGATCCTAGGACCAGGACCAATCACGTGTAGATTCCAAAGAATAATTAAATAACAATCTCTGGTAATAAGACTGGAGGAGGAAAACAGTAGCCCTCACCTCCATATCACTGTATCTCAAAAAATAATAGTTTTCCTCTATTAAAAAAATTACTTGCTCAAGAGTTCACAGTACTTTTTCACTGTGTACCATGCCTATCTTTGATTGCACAAAAATTACAATAGGGGCTAGGGAGATGGCTCAGTAGTCACTGCACAAGCATGAGGTCCTGAGTTCAGGGACTCAGCACATACATAAAAGCTTGGCATAGCAGCACACACTCCTGTAACCCTAACACTGTGGGAGGGGAGTGACAGACAAATTCTGGGAGCTTGCCCGGCAACCAGGCTACCTGAAATGGCAAACTGCAGGTTCAGTGTAATACCTAGTATCAACATATAAGGAGGAGAGGAGCTGAGGATGATGCCTGTTTAACTAAGGTCTCCACATGTAAGTGCATAGGTGAATGCACCTACATACTTATGTGCATACACCTACGTATATTACAGAGTGGGGAGGGAGAGAGAGTGATTGGTTAGCTTATGAGAAATGTATAAAATACCCAACTAAATATAAAATGTAAAATTATAAATTAAAATATAAATACTGTGAAAAATATGACTCTATCTTTACAGCAAAAAGAAAAATGACTAGAGTTACATTGATTGAGCTAACATGTACTATCCTAATAATATATGCCAATAATTGCTAAATCTAGATAATACAAAGAAGACTAAGGCATTATCAGCCACAGAGATGACAGTCAGGTAATAGAGAGGCTATGGTGCTGTGGGATGGTCTGTATGTCAAATGTGTTGCTGATTGGTCAATGAATAAATCACTGATTGGCAGTGGCCAGGCAGGAAGTATAGGCGGGACTAACAGAGAGGAAAATTGAGAGAACAGGAAGCTGGGAGGAGAGACACTGCCAGCCGCCATGAGGACAAGGAAGATGTAAAGTACCGGTAAGCCACAAGCCACGTGGCAAGGTATAGATTAATAGAAATGGATTAATTTAAGCTGTAAGAACAGTTAGCAAGAAGCCTGCCACGTCCATACAGTTTGTAACTAATATAAGTCTCTGTGTTTACTTGATCGGGTTTGAGCGGCTTGGGACTGGCGGGTGAGAGAGATTTGTCCTGACTGTGGGCCAGGCAGGAAAACTCTAACTACACTATGGTTTGCAATTGCATGTTCCAATGCATTTTTAACACATGGACTTGATGGTTGGAATGAACATAAAAGCTGCATAAAGGCTATGCTTTTGATGGAGGCTCTCCCTCTAGGTTATATTTCTTAGGGCTCCAAGAACCATGTGCTCTGTTTGCTTAGGTTTGTATTATCATCATAGTAAATGTCATTCCCATTGTGTAGATGGAAAAATGCAGAGCTGGATCAAGAGACTATTAACAATGTGGGGAAAAATAAAGCTGGAACTTGATCTCAGTATGTGCTGACATCTGACTTTCAAAAGGCCATTGAGCAAAACATGTCATTCCAGCACTTGGAGGCAAAGACAAGAGGATCCTGAGCTCATTGGGAGGTTGAAGTCATTCCAGGCTACATGACACCCTCTCAGAAACAAAGTCAAAACAAAACCAAAAGGACCACTGAGTGCCAACCCTACTAGGCACCAAAGCTTGGCAATTTAAAATTTCGCTCAACATAACAATTGCCATAGAATTGGGCTAAAATAAGCTTTGTGTGGGAAGGAAAAGGCCTAGACATTCATTGTCTTCCTGCCTCTGAAATAGCCACGTAATAGACATCAATTTGAGACTTCCTCTACTCACCTGTAAAAGTGGCATAAAACGTTTCCACAATTTATGCACACATAGTAATTATGCTTGAAATACATTCAACCTGTGTCTCTCTGGATCTCAAGCCACCCATGCTTCTATTAGATTAGTTCAATCCCTCCTCCTACTGGGTAAGGAAAGGTCCGTTGATAGCACTTGCAGTGTGACTTTTGGACCTGCCACTAGAAACTAGAAACCTAAAGAAGGGCTAGGTCTTGAGTATATAGCACAGTTCCTACATTCTACGGGTGACAGAAACATGACATTTCACATAAGCTTAATGGAGTGTAGCACTGAGAGCATTTGACGAGTACCATTGTTGACATTGGTACTGTGACATCACTGCCTCCGGTGCCATATGGAGAGCCTCTTACGTGTCCGGTGCCTCCAGACAAACATGGGTAAATTCTTTGCCGAAACATCTTTGAAATGTATGTAAGGAAATCAATCAACTGAGAGTAAATTTCATTTTTACTTTAAATTCATCTCAGGTAAGGAAGAAATCTACTAAATCTTGCCAAAAACAATACCCAGAAGGTTCATCTCTGAAGATTTTTATATAAATGCCAAAATCAACAGAGATAGAGGAATATTTTTAGCTAGAATGAGACTGCTGCATTATTTATTATGTCATTATGAACCTACATTTTTTAATGAGTTTATTTCTCCTGAGGCCCACTCACCAGAGAGTGTGAAAGAAAAGAGGAGAAGGTCATAAAGATTGGAGGGAATTTGTTCCCACTGAATCAAACAGGAATCCCTAGGAGCATTCTATTCAGGTGCCTACTTTCCCTACCCCTTGCCAAAATAAAGAGCAAGGGATATAAATCTAAATGCCCTCCCCACACAGCACAACTTCATTTTTTAGCTTTATGCATAGAATTTTTTTAATTACCATCAATTAATGCTCATTTCAGCATCTTCATTCAGCATCCTGAAACAAGACCTCTCTGAACAAAGCAGTTAATGAGGAAGTCAGCAGGAGTTGGGGGCAATAAAAGAAGGTAATGGTGGCGAGTGTGATTGCAATCCCTTGGACACACATCAAAATTTAAAAGTTTTATTTAAAAATTCTTACTGAGCATCGCATCCCATTTAGAGAAAACTTCTAACCTCTTTGGTGGTTAAAATGGTCTCTGATGATTCCTGGCATAATCCAAGATATTTTCTCAATTTAGCATTAACTTCTCTATCAGATTGAACATATTTCAAACCTTAATCTTCCAAATCCATACTGGTCTCCATCCATCCTGACTTGAAAAACCAGTTTCCCCTGTGATGTTAGTGACAATACCATGATCCTAAAAATCTGAGTTCAATAAATTGAAGGATTCCTACTTTCCACATTCAGCTAACAACTTCTGTAGCTTCAACCTGAATGAATGTCCCCAGCTTTGATACCACTTGCCTAATCAGTCTTGCCTAGCTAGCCTTGCCTAACCAGTCTTGCCTAGCCAGCCTTTTAATTATCTTAAGTAAGTCTTGCTTACTTCCAATCTTATCAAGTAGCAGTGGGCAGGCCAGATTAATTTCTCTAGAACACAAAATCATCCCTGGTAAAGAGACAAAAGTACCACACATGTCAGTACAGTCATATGACAGTAGAGCAGGTTGCTTATGTGGGCTAACAATCAGACGGTAAAAGAATACACTTAGAGACCCTGATTCTACCACCCACAGAGGCAAGTACCTTAGCCAAGGACAGAGGACTCTGGGAGGAGGGATTCAGAAGAGAGGTGCTGCCCAACTGAACTCTATTTATTTATAGAAGAGGGCTGGAAGGAAGAGGAACAAAAAGATAACCATGGAAGGGGAAATAGGGAGACCTCCTGCTCCTTCAATAGGGGGAAATAGCCCTGTAGATAAGAGAAGCATCCAGTCCAGATACTACACACCTAAGATTCTGTGGGCCATCTCCAGTACCAGCTGGAGACATTAGTTACCCTTTCACTGGGACATTCATACCTAGTCTATTGGGGGGGGGGTGTAGGGCTATCCAACAGGAAAGCAGTCTTGGATAAAATCTAGCTGATTTTCATAGCTCTAGTCAAAACTCTTCTAATTTCCCTTATCTAGAAAAAGAAATATATTTATCTAGCTTTGTAAACTAAATGTATTTCCAGGATGTTATCGCCCACCCCTCAATATGGCCACAATGTTATTTCAGCTCATTTCTTTGTTCTTACCAAGTTAGCTGTCTCGGTTCCAAAGCTGCATCTGTGAAGACACACCTGTCCCCCCATATCCCAGCCCCAGGGAGCTACCTTCCTTCTGTGAACCACCCTTATATATTCTTTTCCTAGTTGGGTTTTTGCACAACCTTCCTGGTATTACATCCATCTGTTCATCTTCTTTATAACCTATTTGCAACTTCACACTTAATTTTAGGAGAAAAACTTAATGGCTCATTCAAATTTAAAGCCAATCATATGACACATTACTGTAATCTGTATATAGTAAGAATGTTCATGTTTTTGTTTATGAAATGTATAGTTCTGCTGAGAGATATTGTTCAGGTACACATACGTGTAATTCAAGAAACCACCATTAATGATGACCAGTTAATTTATTATCAGGTCCTTGTCAGGAACCAGACAGACATTAAGATTCCAGGAACATGATCAGTCACCATCTCAGCAGGAAACAAATGGCACCCTCTGAAAACACAGCCTGACTATTGAAGAAGGCTGTAGAGCTGAATAAAGGGAAGATCACAGTACAAAATGAGGATCCTATCTCTTATCCCTTGTCCCAAAGAGTAGTGATGGTATCTGCCTATCCCTAAACATAATGAAATCTTTGGCCAAAGGAGAGATTTCTTCTAGAAGCCATAGCTTTGGTACAGAGAAGCAGCCTTGGAAAATCTTTAGCCTGAGAACAAGGCAAGAAATTACTCCTCTTGTCCCAGTTTTACTTTTAACCTTCTAATGACTCCTCACACTGGTCAACACCACTGGAGGCCAGAGCCAGAACAGTGACTGAACCAAATAAAGGAGATCAGCATCCTTGGAAACCAAGCATGGAGGATAAAGGTAAATAGTGACTTGGGAAGTAAAAATGAAAGAAAAATGGCATTCTTCATTTATAACATGTTTCTATAAGAAGGAAAGGAGAGTGAAACACACACAGACACACACACACAGACACACACACACACACACACACACACACACACACACACACACACACACATCAGATGTCTTTCTTAGTTTCTCTTTCTACATAGGAGGAGGATGTCCCCCCCACACACTCTGATTTCGTGTCTGTATATCACCTAGTCAAGAGATGAATCCTAAATCATTGGTGGTCTCCATCTCAAGTACAGATTCCTGAAAAAGAATGTTTGCTCCAGCTGCCCTCAGGAATACAGTTCTCAGTCGCCTGTGATGTAGGAGACACTAAGTGTATGACTATGACTGACAAAGGACTCGATCAGTTTCTTAAGAGAAAGTACAGATAACCTGACAGAACAGACCTCCCCAAGGAGTCTGCAACAGAATCCTCAAAACAAATATCTCCAAGAAGTGTCTTCATTCCGTAGTTATAATCATCAAATTTCTTAGCCACAAATTCATAAGTAGACAATAAGTTGGCAGTGAAGGTTGACTTACTCTCAGGGTTCCATTGTTAATGCTGCTCAGTGTGATGCCCACCCTATTAGGCCCTCATGCACTGAACATGTTAACCAGTCTGAAAGGAATGTTTCACTCAGCAACAGAACCCAGAGTTAAAAATGCGCTTGGGTATTGTTTCTGTTTATTTGCCTCAAACTCTGCCTCAGGCTCATTGAACACTGATCAACAAAAGGAGCACCACAGAAGCAGTTCAAGGCAAAATTCCAAGTTCAGGAAATTGATTGACAATTCTTGAAAAAAAATAAAAGTGAAAATAAAGAAAATATGGGCCTGGGTTTCTATCTCGACTATAGAAAGAGCAGATTTCATTATGATTTCATTGACCCAAGATGTGTTTTAGCAAGGAACATTATGGGAATTGAGAGTCCCTTACATTCTAGAATCCTTTACTCCCAAGTGCATGTGCGGTTAATTAAACATATTGAAAGAGGGAAAAGCAAACGGTCCTTCCAGCAGTTAGATCAACTCTGTTTTGAAGAAGGAGATAATCTGAAACTCCTTGTCCATGTCCTCCTAAGTGGTCATTAGACTAGAAATTACTTGCTGACTCCATTGTGTAGATACTTTCACATTTTAAATTCAATTACCTTCCAATGGAAAAAAAAGATATGCTGAAATCAATACATGCTTTGGCATCAGACTTGGGCACAAAATCTGTATCTGCTACTAGATAGTCATATGACCGACTTAGCCCGGCTTCTTCAGAAAGCAGGATTTATAAGATGGGTTAAAAAACCAATATTCTATCTGGGTGTTTCAACATCACAGCAATGAGGATGAAAAGGAAAGAAATGAGTGAAGTCTGATACGATTCATTGCCAAACCAAGCCAAACTAGAAGTGTACTCTCTTGGCCTGGGGAGCTACTTTAGGAAGGTTACAGATATCATTGGAAGAGTCCACTGAGAGAGAAGTACCTGGGGCTTGTGTTTATCTACCTCCCATCTTTCATGTCAGCTCACTGATCAGCATTTAACCTCTCTGTACTTCTAAGGTTGACTCTACAGCAGTCCCTCTGGAGGTCAGATCCCACGCAGTGAGTGTTGTCTCTAATGCTGACTTTCTGTAGCAGCGGAACAAACTCGAACCAACGTAGCTACTTGAAACAGCATCAAGTCATCTCACAGCATGTGTGGGTCAGGCAGGGTCCAAGCACTTTCTAGCTGAGTCTTTCCTCTGCTCAGGGTCTGATAAGGCAGAAATCAGCTGGATGCATCCCCATCTGGATGCTTGACTGGAGGAAAATCCACTTTGGAGCTCCCTTGGCTTTGGATTGAGTTCATCTTTTGATGGCTATGACTGGGACCTGGGTTTTATTTGTCTGTTTGCTTGCATAGTGTGCTTTATCTTAGACTGCTCCAGTCTGTAGATCTAGGTCTTGGCCATGTTGATTGCTTCACAGCATGGCAGTTTTCCTCTTCAAAGTCAGCAGAAGAAACATACATTTTTCTTTGTCTAAAAGTCTCTCATCACTATAGACAACGTCTGTGCACACATCTGCATGCATTTGCATTTAACCAGCAGCTTTGGTCTTCACGGCAGTACATGTGAAAATACAGTTGCATGTGTGCTTATGCATGTGGAAGCCTAAGATATCTTTATCTACTGTTCTCTACTTTTTCTTTTGAGACAATATCTCTTACTGACCTTGGAGCACACAAGTTCAGCTAGACTGATGGCCAACAAGCTTCATGAATCCCCTGTCTCTGTCTAATTAGTGCTGAGATTACAGGTGGACACCATCATGTCAGGCTTTTTATGTCTGCTCCAGGGATGTGAATCCAGATCCTCATGTTTACACGGAAAGCACATTATCTACTGATATACATATTCTCCCTCCAAAAGTAAATATTAAGAATATTAATACTTTGAGAGTTGACTAAAAGTTTATGAATCATTTTTTATAAATGCAAAAAATTCAATGAATACAGACTAACAAAAATATCTTTTTCTCCCCATCCTGTCTTAGAAAAACTGAAATAAATTGGACAAATACACTTAAAAACTTCTTTCAAATACCTAAAGATATCTTTTGCTCATTAATGCCACTGTTTTAAGGACTGAAACAAAGTTTAATGATTACAACAAAACTCTTAGTTTTACTGTGTACCTCCCCATATGTCTTGGACTTTCCAGTATGTTACAGCTGACTTGCAGCTGCCGGCATCTGTACCCTGTCCTCTCTACATCAGAGCTCTTTTCTTAAGAACTGTGACAACCCCATTACCTATGTGTATGACTACCCAGAAGTACCAGGAATTCACGATGATCATAATGGAGACACCACCCACCAACAATCAAGTGCAATGGTCATATAAAGGTAGTCAATATACCTCTCAGATGTGATTATTAATATTTGTGTTTGCACATCCCTTTCCAGAGTCTCCTTGTGAGTTAGTCAAACTCTTGGTATCTGCTTCTGCTTCTATTAGCTATCTCCTCAGTATGATTTCTCCATTTCTCAATTAAGGCCATCTGCATTTTCCAACAGACTACCGGATTTCTGATCTTTGTCTTAATGTCTACAAATACTGAAAACCAAAAGTGAGATAGTTCCTATTTCTCCCTTGACTTAGCTGCTTCCCTCCTTTTTCCCCCCATAAGCCTGTCTTTAACATGGGACTATTTTGCAAAACAAATTCTCAGAGCCACGGATAAGATTACAGCAACCCAAAGATTTGGACTAGCTTCTGCTAAACTTTATGTCCTAGGCCACTAAAATGACCCAAATTTTAGGTAGTAAATTCATTTGAGGGCTAGCCAACACCATACTTAAATTCCTCAGTGCTCTGTACCTGCAAGCTCTGTCCAGCACAGGCAAATCTCCCTTTAGTTCCCTAGGAGTAGACACCAAAGGAAGATTTAATTCTGGACCTAGCTGGCTCAGCAGAACAGTGCTTTGAATCTCAGCTTGATCAACAGTTATTATTAGTTGTTCCATCTTTATTCTGACACGTTTTCAATACATAGTATTTTTTAATGCAATATGTATTTGTTTTAAATGTGAACACAGATCAATAAATAACTATGCACATTATTGAAGATGGGTTTGCATTCCTCTTGCTAAAAAAACAGATTAAAGTGAGGTTTCTGTCACTTAAACATGAGAAAGTCTCAATAATTCAGAGGGGAATGTCGTTGCTTCAAAATGACATCCTCTAAGGACCACCCACCTACATGTAAAAAAGACACGATTACCGTATTTTCTTTGTCAACTGATCATTCCTTGAAATTTGCTTCTGGGAACCTGGGGTACATTGGTTCTCTAGTATATTCTATGTAGAAAATTGATTTGTTCATATATTTTATGTTCCCATGTAAACCATAGCTACTGTGAAGATTATGCACCGTAATTTGGCTTAATATCCAGCCAGTGAATGTCTATTTGTTGAATATATCTTGCACAATCTCAAAAAATACAGTGACAAAGGCAGAATGATCCCTATCATCATACAGTTCACATCAAATGAATAAGGCACATATCAATATCAAAAACACATAGGAAATGTATGCATAAGCATGGTGCTATGTGCATATACAGTAAATGGGAGTGGGACCCCAGGCCTGGAAACACTTGGCTGTAATCACAGCTACTACTTAGGAGACTGAAGAAGATGGACCAAAAGTTCAAGAATAACCTAGGCAACTTCATGAAAACCTGCATAAAAATAAAAAGGGACTGATGACACAGCTCAATAGCACAACACTTTTCTTCTTCATGTGTGATGGCTTCATTCAGTCCCCAGGACTACAATCAATCAGCTAATCAATCAATGAAAGTCCTAGCAAACAAGTCAGAAAAGACCATTAACATATCAGTAATCATAATTACTTGTTTCTATGGACTCATGTTACTATTTGACATTTTAAGGAATTCAAATTATACAATAGAAGTTTTGCTGCCACCACACACACACACACACACACACACACACACACACACACACACACACACAAATTCTAAACAAAAAGGATTGTTCATGAACATGAGATCGAGGCTGGTCAGACTGACTCAGTCAAAAAGGTTCTTTTAACCCTTCCCCATGCCATTAAACCCCACACGAGATGCTTTCGAACCACAGTGTCCCACCCGTAAGCAAACTTGTGACCCTGATTTCTACCTTTGTCAAAGCATAGTTGGCCATGGGTTATTTTTGCCAGTTAAGCTTGGGAAATCAGTTCACCTGGAAAACTCAAGGAGGTTCCTTCTCCTCAACATCAAACAGTAGAATGTGGTGAGCACTGTAGTTTGGATATAATTTTCAGTGAAGTGCTTAAGTTTTATGGGATCTTTTTGTGATTGCCCGTGATGTTTTCTGAGGACATTCACCATTTCCGGAACTCAGAGCAGCAGTTCTGCCTCACTAAATCATGCCTGGATCTCTCATAATTCACTTTATCAGGGAGCTAACTGAACCAGAACCATTTTGTGTTTCCTTCTAAAGGCATGATTTGAGAAGTAGAAAACTTAGTATATGAAACAAAGTACCAAAATAAGGCACTTTAAATTTTAAAAAGGTCACATTGAATGTTTCAATCTCCCAATAGTGTGTGTGCGTGTGTGTATGTGTGTGTGTGTGTGTGTGTGTGTTTTCTCTGATCTCCATGCCTGCCTGTATGTATGTATGTGCATGTACACATGAGCACACACACATACACACACACACACACACACACACACACACACACACACACACACACACGCACGTATGTACATGCGCATAATTTTTTAAATGTGATTGGCCTAGATTAAGGCTTAATTTCAACTATGAATATTCCATTTAGAAAATACTCATTTTGGTGGGTGAATTTAATTTTATTTCTTTTCTAAGAACACCTTTAGACACATCACGTGTAGTACAATCCTGAAGTAATGACTATGTGATGCTATATCTAAGTTATAATCCTACAAGTCAAGGAAACAGTCTGTGCTCACATGACATGTTGCATTTAACCAAATTAATTTCCAGTGAGAACTGATGTTTCTGACAGGTAAGTTGATGATGTTATTTCTTCAATTTCTTCATCAATGCTGTATTTGTATAGTACCTGGCAAAAATTCATCAAGATGAGATGCATGAGAGCAGGAGAGCTTCCCCCGCCCACTCCCCTCAAAACCATGGGGTAGCAAGGGTAAGGAAAAGATGCCCTCCCCACCACCTCTTGCCACCTGTGATAGGCAGGAGAGCTGGCCTGGGGGAGCATGAGAACAGAAAAGCTGGCCCTGCCCCTCACCAAGTGCAGCAATCCAGAGGGCAGGCCCTGCACTTCACCTGCGCGAAATAGTAGAGCTGGCCCTGGTGGTGTGAGTGAGGGTGAGCCAGACCTGAGGGTATGAGATCAGGAGAACTGACCCCAGTCCTTGCCATCTGCTGCATTGGGTGAGCTAGCCAAGGCAGTGCTGGAGAGCTTGCCCAGGTGGTGACAACGGGGGAAAGCTGGAGGGCTGGCCAACCTAGCTATTACCCTGGCCCAGAACTACGAATACGAGGTAGCCTACCCCAGCAACCACCTCATATATGAACTGTTGGAGCATGTGAAAGGTCTAGACCTACAGATCCAACTCTCCAAGACACAAGGCAACAATAGTATATCCAAGAGGAGTCCCAGTGAGTGACCAGCATCGAGAGCGTAGCAGAAGCCAGAGGCCTCCAACCACACCAATGAACCACATTGCAGTGAATACTTACAAGTAAAGACGTATGGACTAAAGGGTAAACTGTGTGGCTCAATGGGCCACACTACAGCTTCCATGCCAAGATTGTTTTTATTTGTTTTGTTTGTTTGGTTTTGTTTTTGGGTGTTTTTTGGGGGGAGGGGAGTTTACTTTTAAATTTTCTCTTGCGGGGAAGCTGCAAGGGGCAGAGGGCAGAAGCAAGGGGACGGGGAGATGAGTGGGATCAGGATGAAAGATGCAAAATCCACAAAGAATCAATACAAAGTTAAAAAAAGAAAATATATCAGAAATATTGTATTTGCTGGCTTGAATAGGCAGAAAAGTGATCAGCTGTGAGTAGGAGTGGGTACTGACTGTGACAGAGTCCTGTGATGATATCTCAGAGTGGTTTTTCAGTCTGCATCCTTTGAATTTTTATAGTTTGAATTATATAGATATTTCATCAACTAAATTAAAAGGAAAGTCCCTAAAAGATCCATTGATCTAGCTTTATTATGAAAAAGAAGATGATAGATCATATTTTATTTAAAATAATGTAAATACACTTGTCAATGATTAAGAATCATTTTCATTATAAAACTGTTCTTCATTCTTCATATAATTCAGAGAAGCTTTTCAAAGCTTTTGTTCAGCAACTTCTTAGAGATATATATCCTAGAAGTTTTAGTTAAAAGTGAAGACAGTTTATGTGTATTGACACAGCTTATGTTAGTTCTACTTCACATCACTTAAAAGGAAAGGTCTATAAATCAATCATAGGACAAAGATATCAAACAATGAGAAATGTAACAAGTGAGTGGGCTGATGTCTTTTGTCTGTGCCTTTGAACAAGATGAGTGACTAAAATAAACCAACAATAATCACTTATAATTGCCAATGTTAACTAGAATGACATTTTTGTGGGACGAAACAACATTCTGTGATGTTGTGCATCCTTTCATGTCTCTATCTATACAAACCACAGAGATCAATAACTCAGACTTGAAAGTAAAACTTTCAAATCATCCCCCCTCTTGCCATCAATCTCCTCTCCCGAGACCTCATTTCTTCCTACTTCACCCCCAGTTCTTATCAAAAATATCAGAAAGGTCTAAAGGAGATAGAAAGCCTTTGGAAAGTTCAGAGCTAGGATAGTTCAATGCCTGAGTCTCTTAAAGGTATTATAGAAATTAAAATTCACCAGCCAAAATAAGTTAGTGGTTATTTTACACTTATCTCTCCATGCTTGTTCGCACTATACCTGTGTTTTTCACCTGCCTGGCATTTAAGGCAAAAGTGTTAGGCAGTACTGTTTGGAAACAGGGCTCAGAAGTTCTAATCCAAGCAGCTTTATCCCTTCCTTCCCTAAGGAGGATTAGAAACGTGCCAGGGACACCTATAAGCATCTTTGGCTTCATTTCTAAAAGTTCTAAGGATACAGATTTTCCCTTTGCATTTTATCTCTGCTTGGGCAATGAGTCAGCCTTCATGATTTCCAATTTTAAAATATATAGAAACTTTACCCAAGACTGGCTCCTAAGACATCCCCAAACAAATAGTTTAAGTTGTAAAATTTTTATCTTTAATGTGAGTATGCTGGTTCACTGTTCTCTGCCAAGAGAGGTGTCCGGAAATCCCTCAGGGAAAACATCTGAAGAGGAGGAGGTTACCATAGCAACATGATGCTGACTGAGGAAGTACCACAAGAACCAAACCATGTTTCTCAGCCTTGACAAATGTGCATAGGCAGGGGCATTTGATCACTTCATTGTGCCAGAATATACTGGCATTGGCCAGGATTAAATATGATAAAACTGGGTTTATGACTGTCTGTGTTTGGAGTAAGCTATCAGTTGGCTCTGTTCCTCCATGAAAATGAGTAGAAGACAGAGGTGTGGGTATGTATGCATGATTGTCCATCAATGGTGGTCCACTCCATTCCAGATGGAGGGCTTATTATATTCAAATTCAACTATATATTGAATGAATGGATTGATATTAGATACTACAGGCAAAGCTATTACCAGTGACAAGGAATTGTTAGCACTTGAGTATTTATTAACGATTAGTTAATCAAGAAGTACCATAGCCACAAAAGATATAAACCAGGAAAGACTCCTTCCTATTGAAGCTTACATTCTAATGGGAAAGACAAATAATAAACAAGAAAATAAATTAAATGTTATATTACAGAGTGATTATTCTAAAGAGGAGAAATAAGGAGAAACTTAGTTGAGAAATCTCTACAGGGTGTTTAAATTTTAGGGAAGATGGTTATGAAAACACTCAATCTAAGGGTTCCTTCTGATTCAAGATCTGAATGAATCGAAGGACATAACCACATATATTTCTTGGACAGATGAATCACAGGCAGAACAAGTGGGTAGACTGAAGGCAAGATACAGTATTCAAGAAACAGTGAGGAGGTATATGTTACCAACAGAAAAGAACAAAAGCATGAGTCAGAGCCTCTTCTATGACTTCTCAGGCCCTGTTTATACAGGTCAGAAATAAAGCAATTCATGGGAAGAGGTACATCTTAGAATGGTATCATCTGACAAGCATCTTCAAATGATCAGTCTGGGAAGCTAAAGTATTTAAAAGATATCAAAAAGGATATTAAATCACTAAGAATTATGAAAGGGGTCCTATTAAAGACAAAACTGAAGCTAAAAACTGACTGCTGAGAGAGAGAATATGTTGGGGGTTAGAAGGTTGTATGTGACTGCGAAGAAAAGGAGGTCTAAAGGAGAAGCCATATACTCACAGTGGATTCAAAACTGAGCATTTTTGTCACCTAGCTCCTGATGAACAATGCAAACACTTCTACAGGAAAAAATAAGGGTTATTTTATAAAATCCAACCAATGACCTAACTCCAGGTATATAAGGAGCAACAGAAATCACAGAAAACATCAAAAGCCAAAGCAACAAGAGAGTGAATTAGATGAATTTCCAGACAAAGAATTCAAAACAATGATTTGAAGTATGTTCAAATAAATTTAAAATGTCCCAAAAAACTGCTAAATTATTTCCAAGACAACACAGTTGAATTAAATAAGGATCTCAATACAGGGTATGAATATAAAATTCAATAATGAGATAGATAGACCAAAAATCACCAAAATGAAGGATGGGAAAGTTCAATACATCAAAGGAAAAGCCCTATGGAAGGCCTCCCCAAGAGGATGGATCACAGAGAGGACAGATTATCAGTGCCTAAAGACCATGTAGATGGATTGGAAATTTGAGACAACGACAATGATCAAATAAGAAAGGTGAATGAATGGAACATGCTATAATAGATCTTTGGAGGTTTTTTTTAAAAAAAAAATACCAAATATGCAAGTCATGGACATAGAAGGAGAATGATTACATAAGAGCATAGAAAAAAATTCAACAAAATCATATCAGAAAAATCCCCAAATCTAGAAAAAAAAAACTGTCCATCCAGGAGCAAAAGGCACTTAGAACATCAAACATTAAAAACCAGAAAAGAACTTGAACACTTTCTGATATAGTTATCAGAAATACTCAGTATATAGAACAAAGAAAGTATACTGAAAGCTACAAAAAAGTGCCAAGAATTGCATAAGGGCAGGCACATTAGAACAACAGCAGGTTTAGCCAGAGCCTTGGAAGGATGTTCTTTAACATGTGTGAGAGACAGTAGCTGTCAACCCAGACTACTATACCCAGCAAAAATATCTGTCACAATTTAAACAGAAATAAAAACATGAATAAAACATAAAGGAATTCATGATCACAAGGCCAGATGTAAAGAAAACACTTGGAGGAATCATTTGGATTAAATAGAAAGCTAAACAGTCATGAGGTTACAGGAAAGAATAAACCATGTAACAACAAGTAGTTAAATGAATGATGAATAGGAAAACCTCAAATAATACAGAACCAACAAAATAGCAAAGGTTAATGCACACATGTGAATAATAATTATGAGTGCTTTTAATGTATTTTATTTATTATTGTTGTGTATATGTGATGTGTGAATGAGAGATGGTGTAGGCATGCATGTTCCTCAACACATGTGTGGAGGTCAGAGGATAATTCATTTCTGAAGAAATAATTCTTCTCTTAAGATGCTATCACAAATCGCACAAAGAATATAAAGTGCCATTTAACAAAGTAACATTTTGTTAAGGCATGTATACAACATGAACAGACATCTGCTACAAAGGTGGTATACCAGACAGCCAGAAACCAAAGCTACCACTGTTGAGTTCATCAAAACTCTAACACTTTGTTTTCTCAAACTTTGTTTAAAAAAAAATCCTCAGATAACCAACTGTGTTGAACAAATGTTCTTCCTGTTTGGGTCCCCCAGGTGCCAGGAAAGTCATTACCAAATCCCCTAGAAGTGTTTGGGTGACATACATGATTGCATCCACTTGAGAGATTGCAAACTTGTCCTAAATTGCCCAGAAAGCTTCTTTCTGCCTTTACTCTGAAAGCCAATTAGACCAAAGCCCTCCCTGAATTCACTGATGGACTTCTGTGTTCTCTATTGCAGGTGATGAGGCCTTAATAGAATGCAAAATACTCCCCAGGTGGCCCCCAAAGATGCAGCTGTCTAATCTCAGATATGGAACCAGGCCAAAGTTCTACAGTTGTTTCTGGCATTAGGATCTGGAGACACTTTGGCCGCATGCAGTCATGGATTGGAGTTCTGACCTAGTTCCTGGTCATTTTGACTCATCCCAGCTAAACTCCACATTCTCCATAAATAGAGTAACTCATGTTTCATAGACTTGTATATGATGAGAAAAATATTTAGCATGTAGTACATGATGCTTAGGGGGGTACTCAAATGCTGGTTGATTAATTCCACTGTTTCATCCTAAAGATCACAATTGTGAATGACTGAGGACATAGGCATATATGGGAGAGAGGAAGCCGGATGGCCGTGGGGACACCGAACCCTGGCAGCACCTGCCCAATTCAGTGCTATCCAAATGTTGAAGCTTTTTTCCTTCATGTAAAAACTAAATTTTTATATGGAAACATGCCTGCTTTTAACTATTGGCTAAAGGTTTTAAAAACTCTGTATGTGTACAATAAAGCTCATCTAACAGACTAGTTTCAGCTGTGGACCATATGCTTACAAAGCTAGCTTTATATCTTTTTCCTTTGTTTATTTCTTCACTTGATTAGAAACAAAAGCAAAGGCAAGGCGGGAAATGATACCACAAGGTACAAGGAGTCTATGTTACTAGCATGAACCAGAGACAGGGGAGTTTCACACACCACAATTGAAGAAATGACCTTGTCAACACAGTCTTGCATTACAGACCTTGCATTCCACACACATGGATTCATCTAAGAAACCATTCTTTTTCCAATTATGACCTCAGTCTATACATTCACTCTGGAGGCTTTTGTCAAATCCCAACACCTGGTCCTTCCATTAAGGAGTTTTTATTTTGATGTGTGATATACCTCTTAAAAGAACCCCATGGTTTCCTTACTCCTCAACTCTGTCCTGAATCTTCAGTCAAAGTGAAGAACCCCGCTAAACAAAAATGATTTATTGTACAGGATTCCTTTGGCTATCCTGGGTTTTTTGTTTTTCCATATGAAGTTGAGTATTATTCTTTCCAGGTCTGTGAAGAATTGTGTTGGTATTTTGATGGGGATTGCATTGAATCTATAGATTGCTTTTGGTAAGATTGCCATTTTTACTATGTTAGTCCTGCCTATCCATGAGCATGGGAAATCTTTCCATTTTCTGACATCTTCTTCAATTTCTTTTTTCAGGGACTTAAAGTTCTTGTCATATAGGTCCTTCATTTGCTGGGTTAGTGTTACCCCAAGGTATTTTATGTCATTTGTGGCTATAGTAAAGGGTGATGTATCTCTGATTTCCTTCTCCGCTTCTTTGTCTATTGTATATAGGAGGGCTACTGATTTTTTTGAGTTGATCTTGTATCCTGCTATGTTGCTGAAGGTGTTTATAAGCTGTATCAGTTCCTTGGTGGAATCTTTTGGGTCGCTCAAGTATACTATCATGTCATCTGCAAATAGGGAAAGCTTGACTTCTTCCTTTCCAATTTGTATCCCCTTAATCTCCTTGTTTGTAATAGCCAGAACATGGAAACAACCTAGATGCCCTTCGACTGAAGAATGGATAAACAAAATGTGGTACATATACACAATGGAATACTACTCAGCAGAGAAAAACAATGACATCATGAGGTTTGTAGACAAATGGATGGATCTAGAAAAAATCATCCTGAGTGAGGTAACCCAGACTCAGAAAGACAAACATGTATGTACTCACTCATAGCAGGATACTAGACATGGAACAAGGATGACTTGTGTGCTACTCACATCACCAGGGAGGCTACCTGGAAAACAGGACCCCAAGAAAGACACAGGGATTGCCCAATGACAGAGAAATGGAATGAGATCTACATGAACAGCCTGGACATGAGTGGGGGTAGTGAAAGGCGAGGGTCGAGGGAAAGAGAGCTTGGGGGAGCGGGAGATCCCAGCTGGATCAACAACAGAGAGGGAGAACAAGGAATAGGAGACCATGGTAAATAAAGACCACATGAGAATAGGAAGAAGCAAAGTGCTAGAGAGGCCCACAGAAATCCACAAAGATACCCACACAACAGACTGCTGGCAATGGTCGAGAGACAGCCCGAACTGACCTACTCTGGTGATGGGATGGCCAAACACCCTAATTGTTGTGCTAGAAACCTCATCCAACTACTGAGGGATCTGGATGCAGAGATCCATGACTAGGCCCTGGATGGATCTCTGGGAGTCCAATTAGCAAGAATGAGGAGGGTTTATATGAGCGAGAATTGTTGAGACCAAGGTTGGATAAAGCACAGGGACAAATAGCCAAATGAATGGAAACACATGAACTATGAACCAATGGCTGAGGGGTCCCCACTGGATCAGGCCCTCCGAATGGGCGAGACAGTTGATTGGCTTGATCTGTTTGGGAGGTATCCAGGCAGTGGGACCGGGTCCTGTGCTCATTGCATGAGTTGGCTGTTTGAAACCTGGGGCCTATGCAGGATTGTTTGGCTCGGCCTGGGAGGAGGGGACTAGACCTACCTGGACTGAGTCTACCAGGTTGACCTCAGTCTGTGGGGAAGGCTTTGCCCTGGAGGAGATAGGAATGGGGGGGGGGGGCTGGGGGGAAGGTGAGGGGGACGGGAGGGGGGAGAACAAGGGAATCCGTGGCTGATATGTAGAACTGAATTGTATTGCAAAATAAATAAAAAAAAAAAAAGAAAAAGAAAAACGAAAAGAAAAAAAAAGGGAAATTGTGCAGAATGAGAACTGGCATTTGTAAAGCAGAGGCAGTTGCCGGACTTTTAAAATAAGTACTTTGTGAATGTACCTCTTACATTTCTAATGATAGCAATAAGAGACAATATGGTGGTTGAAAGCTTTTTAAATTAAAAAATTCATTTATTAAAAAAAATGATTTAAAACAAAACAACAACTCACGTATAGCTCTCCAGCTGTGCCAGTCATTGGTTGGTCATTCCCACAATTTCTATGCCATCCTTACCCCAGAACATCTTATAGGCAGGACAAATTATAGTTTGAAGGGTTTGTGGCTGGGTTAGTGTCCCAATCCCTCCCCTGGAAGTCTTGCTTGGTTACAGAAGATGACCAGTTCAGACTCAGTATCCCTATTGCTAGGAGTCTTAGCTAGGGTCACCCTTATAGATTCCAGAGATGCCCCCTGATTCCAGTTGTCTCTCCTAGTACTCTTTCCCCACATCCTCCCCCTACCTTATTACTTCTGTTTCCATTCCCATTCCCCTGCAGGCCCCTCCTCTCTCAACTGGTAATGTCCATTCTATTTCTCATTAACAGTGAGATTCATGAACCCCTGACACTTTGAGCCCTTCTTGTTACTTAGCTTCTCAGGGTCTGCGGAATGTAACATGATGCTCTTTTACTTTATGGCTAATATTCCCTTATGAGTGAATACACACCATGTTTGTCTTTCTGGGTCTGGGTCACCTCACTCAGGATGATCTTTTCTAGTTCCATCTATTTGCCAGCAAATTTCCTGCTGACCTAGGCCCTCTGCATACATGTTACAGTTGGGTAACTTGGTCTTCATGTAAGACTCCTAATAGTGAAAGCAGGGGCTGTCTCTGACTCTGTTTCCTGATTTGGGGACCCATTTCTCCTACAGTATTGCCTCATCCATCCTTAATAGAAGAGGAAGTGTCTAGTCTCACTGCAACTTGGTATACTATGACAGGCTAGTATTCATGAGAGGCCCACCTGTATCTGAAGAGAAACAGTGGAGGAGGAGTGGATGGGTGGGGGGTAGGAAGTGGGGAAGAACTGAGAAGAGGGGAGGCAGGAAGAACTTTGATTGGGATGTAAAATCAAAAATAAATAAACAACAAACCTTACATCATATGCTTACATAATTTAAAAAGAAAAGTTAATAGTTAAAGTGTGTCCCAGGAATTTGCTGTGTTAATTTCTTCCCAGTATGATTCTGATAAAGGTGGTAAAACAACCCATCTTAAAAACCACTAACATTCAGATTACAAAACAGTGACAATATTTCCATCTGTTGTAAAAGAAGCAAAAAGGTAGCAGCTGTTGGTCCCCAGAGGAAGCTGAAGAAGAATTCCCTCCAATGGGGTTTATTATAATTCAAGGGCCTCAAGGCCATGCACAGGCCTTGTAGTGGAAGAGCATTAGATAGAAATGATGAAATATATATAGATCTAAATATGATGGAGTCTTAAAGGGAAAGACAATTCCCTATAAAGCCTAAAAGGAACTACATTAAGAGGACAAGTGAGTAAGAGAGAGATAGAGATGGAGATAGATGTGGAGGAGGGGACAGAGACGGGAGGTATGAGCACCCATAAGGAAGATGATCATAGGAGGCCAGAAAGTGATTCAGAAAACAGCCTTCATCTCTAGACAAAATCCTGAGCAATCTCCCCGAGGAGTCTCAGACTACTCCCCCAAAGGAAAGGTCTGATTTTCATAACCTTTAATGGGTGACAGGAAGTTTTACATCATGTGATTTAGTTCATCATAACATGTGTAACAGAAAACATGGAAGTTCCAGGTACATAACTTGGGAGCTATCAGGTCATAGCATAAACTGCTTCTTAACTTTCTGTCCTAGAGACAATTGCAGCGAGGCATGGCCTAAGTCAGGATGTGGGTCTAAAGGCTCAGGCCTATATTTGAACACATCCCATTCAGCACATTCAATAAGTACATACATTTTTTCTACAGCCTTTATAATTTTACATTTTTTACCTTTTATTAGTTCGTCAGAATTTTAAAGAATATATTTTGATCATATCAACCCCAACTCTTCCCAGATCCGCTCTCTTCCATTCTCATCTACCTTTGATGGACATAAAATTTTATATTGTAGAATATCAAAGATGTTCAAAAATTTACTCACCAGAGGCATGGTAGGGCTGCTTTTGGAACAAGATCTAAGTAGATTTATCTAAGAAGTAGTTCTAAGGACAAAGCAAGTATTGCAGATTATTGTGGTATATTTGTATACTGTGTGGGAATGTATTTCTGTGATTAGTGTAATAAAAAGCTGAATGGCCCATAGCTAGACAGGAGGTATAGGCTGGATTTCCACAGAGAGAAAGGAAGAGGAGAAGGAAGCTTGGCATGAGAGAGATGTCAGAAGACATGGAAGAAGCAGGATGGTCAGTACATAGCAGGATGAAGAATAATAGAAATGGATTAATTTAAGTAATAAGAGCTAGTTTAAAACAAGCCTAAGCTAAGCCAAGCTTTCATAATTAATAATTAGTCTCTGTGTCATTATTTGGAAGCTGACTGGTGGGCAGAGAAAGACTGGTTACATATAGTGCCCAACATGGTATATGTATTTGCACATAGGACCTGAGAAAGTTTTTTTTTTAAGTTCTAAAAAACTCAAACACAGAGCCAGATGCAGCTTCCTAGTCCCACAGTCTTCCAGCCAGGCAGCAGCATATAGAGATGATGCTCACAGCCACTGCCTATGGGCTGGAGGCAGCCATCAGTACCATGTGCCAGTGCCACATGCTAAGCTGATCCATGTGGCAGCTGACATGGCGGCTTAAGATTTGTCTCACATGGTCAGAGAATGCTGTAGTCACTTAGTAAAGTCAGATCCAGACACAGAAAACCTCTAAAAAGGTACAGTACATTTAAAAATATGCTTAGATGCTAAAGAAAGAAAAGAAAATGGGTAAAAATAATAGTAGAGCCTTTAAAGAGAGAGTAAAGTAATATATATGTATGTATATATTTTATATATATATATGCCACATAAGGATGGGAAATATTATAGCACAGGGAATTTGGACCTTGTATGGCCCAATTAGCTTTGCTAATTTTGAATTTTTTTAAATGTTAATGAGTGAATGGCAGCTGCTGAGAGACCTCAGATTTTTGAAGGGACTGCTGAATTAAACCAGTCTATACTTTAGAGATATCTTGGAAGTCAAAAAAATATGTTTCATTGGGGGAGAGGCTATATCTTTGTTTCCACAGGAAACAAAATTTATGGTTGTCTTTGAAATTAATAGATAAGATTTGATCGGGGAGACCTCCTAAGGATCTAGGCTACAAACATGATGGAAAGAGCCAAGAAAGACTACAGGACAGGTGACATATATGCTGATCCCTCAACAAGGGAACATTTCTGAGACTGGATGAGACATGATACATCTTGTCTGCTACAGCATCATTATGACAGCTTGGTTGTGCAGTCCAAATGGACTTATGAAGTTAGCAGATGCCTTTTACCTGCTCAAACATAAAACAAAAAATCATTTTTAACTGACATGTGCAGACTGCTGTGTTAATGAAGATATATACGTTACCTTTAAAAGTTTATATGTTTTCAGAAAGAAACAAAAGGCCCAAACACCAATAAAGACAAGTAGTCCAGGTGATCCAGCCTCTAAGAATGCACTTTTCACAAAATTTTGCATCCAGAACAACTTCAAAGCTGCTAACTGAGATGGTCCAGCCTCACAGACTACGCCAACCAATACTTCAGATAAGCTCTGCATTTTCCCAATCACACAGAGACTGGACAACAAATGATATAGTCAGCTCTCCCAGGACTTGATCATTATCCCAATTTTCTCAGGATCCCCTAAAGATGCCATTGTTCCAAGACAACAAGAAGTAGTCTAGAGAACATGAAGCTCACATTCCCAAGATGTGGGGTGGGTGGTTTTTGGTCACTCAGTGGGTTCTGGATGTTTGTCATCATTTAGGGGAGTTGGTTAAAATTTGTTATTGGTCATGGCCAGGAAAAAAAGCTAAATAAAGGAGATTAGATTCAGTGATCTCTTTCTGAAGGAAAAAGGAGAAATATATTATAGAAATGATGGGATAAAAGGATGGATTTTTTCAGTCTACTTTTGAACAACCACTAGTCTCAAATATTTTAGATTGTTATGGATTTTTGTATATTGATACAAATGTAAGGTTATTTTTGTTATACTGTATATGTTTCTACTCTTGTTTAAGGCATTGTACCTCTGCAACTCATTTAAAAATGTAATGTAACATTCTAGTACTTAAAAACTATTATTATAAGCCATTTAGTATAATTAAGAAATGCAAGCTAGTAGTTAGTCATCTATAATAATCTAACTTGTAGTCATGTTAGGTATGTTTTCAAGGTTAAATAGAGATATATTTTAAATAAATAGGTGGTCTTTAAACACTTCAGAGACCTACAGAGTATGGCATTTCAGTTGTTTTAGTAACATACAACTTTTCATGACAGAGAGGCACGTCTGCTCCTGGGAGCACCAATTTACTTCTGAAAGGAATGATAGGCATTGAAACACCTCTATATGAAGTTCGCTTTCAATGTGGTAAGGCTAGCCATTTGGGCAATAAACTGCCCTTGCCTCTACTGTTGACAGAATGGTGTCCAAATTGGACAAGCAGGACACAAAAGTAGGCAACTGCCAAATTTTGTCAATGCAAGGTAGAACAGTCCTTCAAAATTCCTGCTTCACACCAAAGTCTGTGAGATATTCTAGGCCCATAAGCCAAAGATGGTTGTCCAAACATTGCAGAGGAACCTTGGAGTGAATGTCCAAGCAGCCAGCTGTTTCTGTCATTTCTTAGTTTTAGAAGTTGCTTGCTCTGCACTTCCTGTTTAATCAGGTAATGTTATATCCTTCGCAGGTCTCTGATGGAGTTGAAGTTGAGATAGTTATAGTTACAGTTTTCTTTGTTACAAAATTCAAAAATGAAACTTACATAAGAGATGTAAAGTTTATAAGGTTGAGAAACATAAAAGCATAAGTTGTTTATCTAAGAAAATGTTTTAAGGTCTAAAAAGATAGTTTAGGGCTGGTAATACAATTTAGGATAGAAAATTAATTAGGTACAAAACTTTGGACTCAACAACAAAGGACAGATAATGGAGTATTTTCTCTGAATTTACCAAATGGACTGGAGATTGCGAATGTAATTATTACCTAATAATTATTTTTACTGTATATAATTTTACTGTATTAGAGTTAAAACCTTTCTTTTTTATTTAGACAAAATGAGGAAATGTTGTGGAATATTTTTACACTGTGTGAAAATGTATTGCTGTAATTTGTGTAATAAAAAGCTGAACAGCCAATAGCTAGGCAGGAGGTATAGGCAGGATTTTCACAGAGAAAAAGGAAGAGAAGTAGGAAGCACAGGAGACACAGAAGAAGCAGGATTGGTGGTACATGGCAGGATAAAGATTAATAGAAATGAGTTAGTTTGTTATAAGAACTAATTAAAAACAAGCCTAAGCTGCTGTGAGTTGTCTTTCTGTACACTGTGAATATATGCTATTCCCATTGGCTAGTAAATAAAGCTCTTTTGACCTATGGCAAGAAAGCTTATAACCAGGTAGGAAATCCAAGTGGAGGGACAGAGAGAAGAAGGACAGAGTCTAGAGGGATGCCAGCCACTAACAAAGGAACAGTAAAATGCCAGCAGACTATTAATGCCATGGCCATGTGGCAACATATAGATTATTAGAAATGAGTTAAGTTATAAGAGCTAGCTATCAAGAAGCCTACCATAGGCCATACAATTGATAATTAATATAAGCTTCTGCATGATTATTTTATAAGTGGCTGCAGGACCATGGGGCTGGGAGGGACCAAATAAACATGGACCACAGGGCCAAGTGGGATGGGAGAAACTTACAGCTATATTTTGGCACCCAACATGGGGCAAGAATTTCCACCCAGAAACCTGAGAAATCTTTTTAAAAGGGTTCTAAAATAGAGCCAAGAGCAGCTTCCTAATTCATGTCACTCATGGTGGGCTGCGATACAGAGATGCATCCTCTGGCCTCAGTGGATTTCAGCAGCAACATGGAGGACTCCCGCAGTCTCTGATGGGCCAGGTCACAATATAAAGAATCTTCTCCCAGCCACTACCTGCAGCTTGGGAGCACAGCCATGGACTTTAAAACACAGTCATACTGCTTCCCAGAATTGGGGAAGTAAGCATGACTCAGTGCCTGCGCCGTGTTGAAAAGCTGAGATGGGCAGAGTCAGCAGCAAAGGTCGCCACTTCAGTCCTAACCATGCTGCAATTTAAAGCAATGATCAGAAAAGGATTATAGGTACACAGACAATTTCAGATGAAATAAACCTCTAAATGGTTTATAATATATATAAAAGATACCTAGGCTCGAGAGAAAAAAGAAAAAGGATATAGTCATAAAAATAAAATCTTAAAAAATAAAATTTTATATATATAATAAGCCACATAAAGATGGATATTACACAGAAAGTCTGGATTATATTGTCTTTGGGATTTTTAACTACAGAAAGGCATTCAATTGTAAAGGCTCATAAGTTAAACCAATATATATATATATATTTTAAAGGTATCTCAACTTCAAAATTTGAATCTAAGGTTATGTTGCTTTGGAAAGGAGGCTCTGCTTTTGTTTCCATGGGAAGCAAGAGGCTATGAATTTGTTCCAGGCTAAGATGGATCAGATTTGATCAAGCAAGACCTCCTGAACCTTAACAGATGGTATCTATCAAAAAAGGTTATAGACAGTCTTCCTAGGACTTGACTATTGTCTCAATTTTCTCAGGATCCCCATAAGATTGCCAGCACCCCCAATCAGCAGGAAGTAGCCTAAACACTACGCCCACATTCCCCAAAAAAAATGGATTATGGATGCTTATCTTTGTTTAGGTTGTTGGTTACAAATTGTTGTTGGTCATAGTCAATCTCTTTCCAGCAGAAGAAAGGGGGATATAGAGACGCCAGTCACAGCCACAGGAGTAGCAAGATTTCAGCAGACCGGTAATGTAATGGCCATGTGGCAACTTATAGATTAATAGAAATGGGTTAAGTTATAAGAGTTAGCTATCAAGAATCCTGCCATAGGCCATACAATTGGTAATTAATACAATAAGCCTCTGAATGATTATAAGTGGCTGTGGGACTGAGGGGCCGGACAGGACTGGAGAAACACAGACTGTGGGGCCAGGTGGGACTGGAGAAACTTCCAGCTATGCTAAGAAAAGGCCAAGCTTTCATAATTAATAATAAGTCTCCATGTCATTATTTGGGAGCTTGCTGGCAAGACAGAAAAAGACTCATTACAGTAGCTAGTTGGACAATTGTTGGTAGCCAGAAGTCCTTGCCAATGCAGAGAATGCCTGGAAATACCAACATGAGGCCATGAAAAGGCAGTGGCTATTTCTGAGGATGCCACCGACATAGAGGATCTACATTTGGTAGGGGAAACATTAAGGTTAGAGGTAGTGCTGGTATATGTAAGAAGCAGTGGACAGACCAAGAAGGTGTTCCATAGAATATTTGGTAAGAACCATGGCACCTGGCCCAGCCTCTCACTGCTGCTGTTCATGATGAAGCCTAAGTCAGCAAAACTCATTAGTAGAAATAATACATTAGAAACTGAGGCAGCACTTTTTAAAAACAAATAGGTATCTAGTTGTTCATCTAACTTCAGTCATTTAAGGGGACAAGGGGCACTGTTCAGGGAATCTTTAAAAATTCTTGAACATTTTTCTATTATCTTCCCAGAAATGCATGTTGATTTCAGGGCATATGGTTGGTTAGATATATTTGGCGTAGTCAATAGATTCAGCTTACTTATAATTCAAGTACATGCCATATTCTTGTTAAGCATCAAATCATTCCTAAAATGTTTGCTTTCAGCAGATCTCTCAATCAGCATGATTAACTGAACACCTGTTCTATCCATGGAGCTAAGGACCCAGGGTTATAGTGTGAGAAAGAGGAAATAAAGACACAAATGAATTTGTACTGTAGCCCCACAGGCCCATCAACTATAAAGAACTACAAGGGGCAAGTAACCGTGGTCAAAGAAATGTGAAGGTTCATGAAACCCTCTGCACATTGCCCTCTGTAAGAATTGCATACTGGGGTTGTTGCCAGGTTCACGCAGTCTGCACAGACATGGTTCTTGAGGACTCAGCTGACTCTCAACCCCAAGAACCAGAAGATGTGAAACTGAACAGAACTCGGGGTGAATGCCTCCCCTCCAAACCACTTCCTCAGAGAAGAGAAAGAATAAATTCTTCCCCAACTGACTTGTATTTCTCCTCAGTGACACCAAAGTACCGTTGCTCATGTTCAAAGGTATCTGAGACCTGCTTCAGCGAAATGACTTTTCAGTTTCACAAAGAAAAAGGTTAGAAGAGGTGGAGGTGTCTGCCACTTAGTTTTACTGTCAACTTCACAAACTTTGCTGAATGCAAAGAACCAGAGAAAGTTGAGAGCAGAAAATGATAGTCAAATATATGGGATGGGTGACATCCCAGAGGCTGTTTGCCTGCTGGCTGTTTCAGAAGAATAGCTTCTTCGATGCCCTTGAACTTGGTCATTCATCTTACCCAGCAGGGGAATTACTGGCTTTGTATACATGGTCCTTGAAAGACTTCAGTTTTGCCTTTCACATGGTTTCTCTGGTTTTGAACTAATTCCCCACATCGGCAAAGAGATTCTGTGCCCTTTGGGGGAGGGAGTGTCTGTCAAATAACAGCAATAGTTCTCAAACCAGTACACATCAGAATCACCTTGGGAGACTTGTTAAAATACAGAATTCTAGGTTCCTTCACCAGTAGGTCATTGGTAGAAGCTGGGAATCTGGATTTCCAACAGGTGACTTCCTAAGTGAGCAAAGACTGCTGGCCCAGGCCCTGCACCTTGAGAACACAACTGTAAGCCTCTGTGCTTCAGGACTGAGTACTTCATCACAGTGAGTGCGCAAATGGCATCAGGAAGCAAACAAGGATAGTGCTTAAGATGCATATATCTGTTTCCATCAGAATCCCATTTATCCCCTAGATATAAATAATTGTCAATTAAAGATAAAAGCTTAATTTTAAAACAAACAAAAAAGCCCTCAAGAACGATGTAAAAAGGATAAAACTTTCAGAGAGTTTAGTTGTACTTACAGGATAAAACAGGGGAAATCCACACATACATACACACATACACACACAAATGTCTTCTCCCATCCACTTTCTAAAACAGAAGTTTCTAGACTGTGCTGTGAGAACCACTATGGTAGGAGATATTTTACATCCCCTCCAGATCTGCATTCAGTGTTTACAAGTTCAGTATAAGTTCATGGAAAATGGCAGAGTCAATGTGGAACGTCGTGAAGGGGTTTTCTGGGCTCTTCTGTACCTTGCCTGTGTTCTGATTGGACCCAATTAGCTTAGCCAGGTGAGAGATTTGAGGACCCTTTGTTAACTCATAGCTACCAATGTTTGCCTTCCACATCTGCAGACAGCACATATCCCAGGACTTACCTTTTGCTAAATATGAGTAGCATGGATAAGCCATAAATCATCATCTAGCTCCTGGAAAACATTTTGTCATATCTTTATTTTCCCTTAAATCAAAGGAGAGATTGATGGTGCCTCCAGTATTTTAAGTAGTTCTAAAGTCACTGTCACTTCTCGTTGGTGACCTACTGTGGGCCCCACTTTCTCTCCTCCACACCCACAGTCACTCCTTTTTTTGAATCCTTTCAACTGAGAAACCTGAGTAATTTTGTCGAGATGGGATTCTAATGACTTGTTAAAATACTTTAATAATCTCCTGTGTCTCTTCGAACAAATATTGCAATACTTGGTGTGTATGCTATGGCTTTGTATGGTGCAGGCCCTGTCCACCAGGCAGCCACACACCATTCTACCCTGAGCTCAGGCACAATGATATGGTTTCTGTCACTCAATAATGCCCTTGGTTCCACCCACTTCCTGTCAACTGGGCTTAAGGTTAGGTGTTCACTCCACCTAAAGTGTGTTCATCTCTCAGCTAATGACCTTCCATTTATCCTCCCTCAGGTGGGAGCTGAAGACTTTCCCCTGAGTACATGATCCTGACCAAGCCCTGCTCTTACTTGTTAGTGTACATTTTTCTTTCCTTCACAGCACTGAAGAGCCAATAATTTCAAAACATTTTTCAATTTTGTTCGGTGCCTGTCATATACAACATGTACTATATGTTAAGTTGAATGAAGTGTATGTGATCAAGGGAGACTATCTTTTTGTCCTGAAAATAATATTTTTAATCATTTTGTTTCCCTCCAGTTAATAGTGCCCAGCATAGAGTGGTCATTGACACATGTTGAAAGAGATCAACGAGTTCCATATTTGGTTTTATCTGTCCAAGAACTAACATGGTGCTTAATAGTCAACATACTAGGCATCTGCATTTATAGTAAGTCTGCCTGAAAATTTTGGCTTATCCTTCGGTACAAACCCACTATAAATTATCTACTCCACAAACGTATAGTTCTATGCTGCAACAGACTTTAACTCTTAATGGTTCTGAGGGGACGGCCTTTAGACATGCAACTTGAATAGAAAAATCACTCTTGAGTTTTCTGGGCATAGTCCCAACACCATTGCAACTGCTGGCTCAGCATTTACTGAAGCTCTGTCTTGTCCCCTTGATGAACCACTGTAGAACTAGCAAGACTTTCACTGAAATTTTATAAATCACTTTTCTTATTGTACAGTGTGTAGGGTAAAGTTGATCTGTTCAGGGATAGAAAACTAGCTGCAAATCATTTGGAATAAATTAAATAGATTGTTGATTTCAACTGATAACCATCACTTTCTTTGACCTTGTCTAGAGTCATAATATATTAAATTAAATATATATATACCCAAGGACTCATAAGCACAAGAATTTTGATGATATATAGACCTCATACTAAATCATAATAATGATTTATATGCAAACATGATTCTAGTTCACTTATTTAAGTATATTTGACACAAGATATGTAAATAAATTAACATATATTTGCAGCTACTTTTGAAGGATACATATTTTGAGCTAGATTGTCAGATGTTCATAGAAGATAATTATTTATATAATATAAAACATATGAAAAGTGATTCTACTGCATGAATGCTAGTTAAAGTTACCACTCAGAAAGCAAACTGGTTTGATCCACAAGCAGATTCAATCTGAAGTCCCAAAATACCAGTCACCAGTGGTCACAGAGGGGAATGTGCCAATGAGGAGAACTAAGTAACTAAGCTTGAGTAATACTTGCTATTATTTTTTCTAAACATATACCCAAAGGACTTTGCTTCCTACTACAGAAACACATGCTCATCAGTGTTCATTGATGCTCTATGTCACAATAGCCAGGACATGGAAACAACCTAAATACCCACCAACTGATAAATAGAAAATGAAAATGTTGTACTTACATACAATGAATTTTTGTTCAGCTGTAAATAAAAAATGAAATTTTCAGGTAAATGGATGGAGCCGGAAGTGATAATTATTCTGAGTGAGGTTACTCAGTCTCAGAAAAACAAATGTCACATGTTCTCACTCATATGTGAGGCTTAACATTGAATATTTAGATTTGTGTGTTCAGTTTGGACTACCTATAGAATCCAAGAAGCTAGAATTGGACCATTGGTGGGGAAGAGAAGAAAGACCTTAAGGGGGGATCATAGAACACAGGTGATATAAGGAGCAATAATGGGGGAAGAGGTTTACTGGAGAAAGAGGTGTCAATGTGGGGCAGAGGAAAGGGCAAGGGGAAAGATAACAAAAATTACGAATATCTGAAAAAGCTGTATTGGAGCCTACTATTTAATAAGCTTCCTAGACAGATGATAGATACATACCATACATACATAGATGATAGATACATAGATAGATGATAGATAGATACCTACATACATACATATATGCATGCATGCATACATACAGACATGCATATATAAATGATAGATATATAGATAATAGACAGACAGACAGATAGATTCTTGTTGTTATACTCTTTACTCTTCTACATTTTGTTCTTTGCTCTTTTGGGGCCCCACCACCCAGCCACCAAATAAGTCCCATGGAGTCTTATTCTTACTTGTGAATGCCTGGCCTTAGCTTGGCTCATTTCTGGCCAGCTTCTCTTACCTTAAATTATCCTGTCTACCTTTCGCCTTTGGACTTTTTTAAAAAAAAATTATTCATGTATGTATTTATTTTAATGTATGAGTGTTCTGTCTGAACATACACTTGCATGCCAGAAGAGGGCATCAGATCCCATTATAGATGCTAGTGAGCCACCCTGCACCATGTGGTTGCTGGGAATTGAACTCAGGACCCCTTGGAAGGACAGTCAATGCTCTTAATCACTGAGCCATCTCCCCAGCCTACCTTTCACCTTATACATTTTTCTATTTCTGTATATCTTTTCTTTCCTTCTTATTTTGTATCTTGCTGTCTGGCTGGGTGGTTGGCCCTTTCTTTTCTTACTCCTCAATCGTTTCTTCCCAAATTTCTCCTTCCATTTATTCTCTCTGCCTGCCAGCCCTGCCTATCCTTTCTCTTGCCTTGCTATTAGCCATTCAGCTCTTTATTAGACCAATCAGGTGTTTTAGACAGGCAAAGTAACACAGCTTCACAGAGTTAAACAAATACAACATAAAAGAATGTAGCACATCTTTGCATCATTGAACAAATGTTACACAGCATAAACAAATGTAACACATCTTAAATTAGTATTTCACAAAAATAGACAGATGGATGGACAGACAGACAGATTACTATGTTCAGGAAAGTGACTGTGTTCCTCCCAGAAGCCATGGCTTGACAAATAAAAATCCCAGTGTCAAATGGAGGATACCTTCCCTAGGGCTTTTGGTCAGAGGTGAAAAATCAAGTCAGTTCTGACCAGAAAGCTTCCCCCATGCTTGCTAGCTTTCATAGAATTAGAAGGTGCTTTGCAGATGACTGGGAAGGGCCAACAACATTCCTACTTACCTATGAACCCTGTGAACTACAATCTGACCAGCATGGGAAAATATGTCCATGAGTGAAATAGTGACATGAATATTATGGGAGTTATTAACCACTCTCTAATTTTTTTTTTTTAATTTAAGCCCACACCACAAAAGGAAACACATGTATGATACTGTCAGTCTGTCTAAGAACACATTCTCTCACCATGCTGGGAGAGGAATCTCGTGCTATTACTCTGCTACATAAACATAGAATCAAACTGCCTTTCAGATTCATATCTCTGTACCCAGAGATTAGTGCAGCTCTCAGACATCATCAGAGAAGTTTCTTTATATAGTCTACAGTGGTAAAGGCAGAGATTCACAACCAGTCTAATTGCATAGCATACGTGTCAGTGGAATTCTCAATCACGAATAGAACTTCTACTTTACAGCTTCACTACCACCTTTAACACCCTGTCAGCATCACAGAAAGGGTTGGAAATACTGTAAGAGCTGGGCATAATAAGAACACTGCATGCTTAGAGTCACAATAGCTGTAGTTACCTGCACAAGACCTTCAAAAGATCAAGTCAGTAAACATTCTAACATGAGTGGAAAGGGATTCACAAGTCCCCACCGCTTATCAAGGAGTTATGGACAGTTAACAACTTCTAGGGGAAAGAGCATCAGTGTCCTTTAAGAGTGTGGCTCCTGGTGGATTAGTCACACTCCAGTGTGCAGACCCACACAGGAGTATATCAACAGCATATATGGATTCAATATGCTATTTAAAAAGCAGAGAGAATATAATATTTGGGGGGGACAGAGAGACGGCAGTAGATCTTGGAGGAGTCAGGGAAAGAAATGAGGGTGAATGCTATCAAAATGCATTATACAAAATTCTTGAATAATTGAAAAAGAACTTGACCTTCAAGTATTAATAGATGATTTTTTTAAAAAAAAATGTTAATGATTAAAAACAAGGAAGCACTTCAAGTTGAGCAGCCTTGGAGACAATGTTTCCTAATTCTAGTGCCTGCTATTTTTCCCAGAGATTTCAGGGCTATGGTGCTAATAGTAGTTTAAATTAATACTCCATGTTCCTACTTATTCACTTTATGAGTAAGTAAATACCAGTTAGCGTGAATTGGGGGTGAGAGGACACAGAGAGACAAAGGGAGATGAGAGGGAAAAACAGTCTTCACAGAGCTGTAAATTCACTCCTGCAGTCCATATGTGACTGGCAGGTATGTTTAGGTTCCCACAGCCAATGAAGCTATGAGAGAGATGTATGGTATATTGACTTCATGCTGTACTCAGGATGATGAAAAAGAGCAGTGGAAATGAGGACGTAACTTATTGATGACAGGACAGAAGCCCTTTTGCTATTTCAGAACACAGAGCATTTTGAGGGGTTGTGTCAGGACAAAAAGGGCTTCATGTACTCATGCCATAGAGAACATTTTGATGCTCTAAAATGCCATGGCTTGTTATAAGACTTCCTGGCCAATCACAGATACTTGCCTAGAATACCTTCTGCATCATGATAAAAGGCTTCAGACCCACATGACTGCATCTGCTACCTGCTCAAGCAAGCCTAGTGCCATGGCCAAGAAGAATAAAATATAGTATATTGCTTTTGTATGCTTCTCTAGCCATAATCAGTAACTTAATTTTATTAGTGAAATTTTTAGCAGTCATATTTGTTTATATGAAATATGGATTTCAGTGTAGACTTGGGGGCTTTGCATTTATTTCTATGAAAAATTTCACTAGCTTCATACTTTTGTATTAAATAGTACATCTTTCATTAGTGCCTATAGAAGCAGAGCTTGAGAATGGAATCCTATTGTGCATTCATTATTTCATTGGGGTGGGGTACCATCTCAGCACAAGGGAAGCAGAATTGGACAGGAGAACAGAGCCAACCAAGAGTGGGTTCTTAGCTATAGACAAGCTTCAGTCAAACCTCTGGGGAAACTGTGGGGCAAAAGCCACACCACCAAGCTAGTGGCTCATTGAGAGAAGAGGGCAGCCCTTGCATATCCTTGCCAAAGCCACTATCCAATGTCAGTTCTTAGTAAGGGACATCTGTGGTGGCTGACTCCATTCACAGCAGCTATGGCATCTCCACAGGGGATTGACAGTGTCCACTACTGGCATTTTCATTGGCAACTGACAACCTGTGATTAATTCGTTAACTAATTTATTTCTTCTCCATGCTCCTTTCCTCTTTATTCAGGGACCAACAACCTTTTATTTTAAAAAAAAAACATATTTCATACTTTAGAGGGCATATTACCATGCCACAACCACTTAACTCTACTAATGTAAAGTTATAGCATCTACAGATGCTATACAGAAAATGAGCCTGGCTATGCACCATTGAACTATATTTACAAAGATGCAGCAGGCCACACATGTGGTCCACAGGCCACTGACCTGCTCTGGTCCAAGACCCTCCTCTCATCCTCCTATTTTGTCTCCCAGAACACTTGCCTTTGCCCTCTCTTGTGTAGTACTCCTTAAGTCCCCATTGTCACTCTTTCCCACTCACCCCTTGTAGAATACAACAACAGCATTCCCATTAACTAATAACAAGTTCTGTACTTCCAAAGGCCTGCAAGAATCCATGTTTTCTGTTTTGTTTTATCTTCAGTTACTAACCTCTTTGATTCTACTGATAACGATCCCTACTTTATCTGACATACTTGGAACAAGAACTAGCTTCTCCCTTGCTCTCCTTCAAGAAGGATCTGAGGATTTCACATAATCAATATTCTGAAAAACATTCAGAAGCAGGAGGTAGGGTTTTCTGTGGAGCAGAGATCAATTTGTGCTCCATGTGCAAGGCTCTTTTATCTCCTCTTTTTAAGGTTGCTTTGTTCTTTTATAAGCTACTTCACGTGGCTATTCCAAAAAGAACAATCTCAAATCCTTTTCACTAACAAGAAACTAGGATGTGATTTCAGAGGCAGTAAGGAATGGATGGGCACAGCAGAAGCTCCAGTTAGTCTTTAAACTTTACAGCTCATTGGCTAAAGTAAGAAATCATATGTATGGAGACCTCAAGCTCTGGCTATTAAGAAAGGAACCACTATAATTAAGGGAGTTATCCCTGCTGGGAGGTTGATCTTGGGTGCTAACTTGATTGTATTGAGAAGACCTGGGAAATTAAAACAGCACACCTCTAGGTGTTTCTATAAAAGTCTTTCTAGAGGGGATTAGATAAGGAGGGAGATCTTCCTAGAATGTTGACAGCCACATTCCACAGGCTGGGGGCACACATGGAATAAAAGGGAGAAGAAAAACCAAAACTTTTGAGTTTGTCTGGAGGATGATCCTCAGGACTGCGTTATTCTTGGAAATCAGAGACTGAGACTGTGACTCAGCCCTGCATGGTTAGCTTTCCTTGAGTAATTAAAATGCTCAAAAATCAAAGTATCTCATGCTTTTATCAATACAGTTACTTATAGTTTCTACTGTGCATCAGGTTTCTAAGAAAAAAACAAGTCTTAAGAGTCAAGATTTATCTAAAAGTCTGCTTTTCAGGTAAATGGTACACACCAGCTAAATTTTGAAACGTGATTCATTATTCAATATTGCTATAACTGACCTTTGAGTGTTCAATAACCACACTTGGAAACCAAAGTCAATGAAGATATAAGATCTAATAGGATGGTCAATATTTTAGTTCTTGTTTCCAGGTCAGAGAGGTCCTAGGGGATAACAGGATATTTTTCACAGAGTTGGTGAGTCAACTATCCTCTTGATCAAACAAGCCATGGAGATCAAAAAGGTTAAACTCTCAGTATATATTCTGTAAACAGGAAAAATAACATGGGAAAACACCTTCCAAGCTTCCAACAGAAGCCACAATCATCAGTGAGATCATGACCCATCTCAGCAGATGGTACAACTGGTAAATGAAGACTAGAGGAGCCAAGGGGATGTTCATAAAGTAAATCTTAAAGAACCTCAACTGACTTGAACACAATACAAAAATTGTTAACTTTTGGGCACCACATTATCTTAAACACCCAGCAGAAAAGTACAGCCAAAGAGTGAAACAATTAGTAGTAATATAAATCTAAGTTAGCTTCCCTGTCCTATCCAAAAGGCAGCTGCTCTCAACACACTTTACAACATGGCTGGTTAAACAAAACCTAAACAGTTACAACACCAGCTAACATCCCAATGAAGATGGGGAAAGATCTCATAGGGTCCCATTCCTAGACAAAGAGCTACAGGTAATTAATAACTGCCCAGAGAGTAAGAACCAGTCTTTTCCAGAGATGAGCCCCATAATTAGTTATCTAACACCAAGTGATCAGCCTTCAAAACACATATATACAAGTGACACTGAACTGAGTCACCAGGTCATATTTATTCCTCTGTGTGTGTGTGTGTGTGTGTGTGTGTGTGTGTGTGTGTGTGTGTGTGTGTGTGTGTGTAATAATAATTTTTTAAAAGAAACCAGGAAGAGAGAAGGGAGGAAACATGAGAGTGGTAGGATGGAGGAGAGGGAAGGATGTAGGTGGACTTTTATTTCCCACCTACCAGTTCCCAAATAATGAACACAGATACTCAATAGTCATTATAAATGTTTGACTAATAGCTCAGTCTTGTTACTAACCAGCTCTTACAATTTAATTAACCCATTTCTATTAGCTATATTCTGCTACATTGTGTGTTACCTCTCTTTCTTCTTGTACTTCCTGCTTCCCGTGTCTACTGGTGACTCCTTTCACTCCGCCATTAGTGTCCTCAGTCTGTTTTTTCCACCTAACCTTATCCTGTTTAGCTATTGGCCAGTCAGATCTTTATTAAACCAATCATAGCGCAATTTACACAGTATACAGAAGGATTATTTCACAGCATTTCCCCCTTTAGTCTAAATAAAAAAGGAATGTTTTAACATTAACATAGTAAATTATATACAACAAAAACAGTATCAAGCAAGAATTATAATTACAATATCTATTCTATATGTATTTGTCAAATTTAGAGAAAATATCCTATTATTTATCTTATCTTTGTGAGTCAAAAGTTTTATACATAATTTATCTTTTTATCATAACTAAGGAAAATTTTAATTCTAATTATTTAGTCTTTAACACTATCAAAGTCCCCAGAAGGGTGTAATGTCACCTAATGACAGGGACATCTGGCTGTCTGGACAGTCACCCCAAGTTTTTTTGCAATATTGGGGCATCCATCTTTGACCTATAGGCCTAGTATATCTGACAGACTTTTTTGAGAAGCAGGGAATTTTGAAGGACTGTCATACCTTGCCTTGGCAGATTTGGTGGTGGCTTTTTTGTGTGTCATGTAGGTCTAGTTTGGACAGTATACTGTCAGCAATTAAGGCAAGAGCAGTTTTTTGCCCAAATGGCTAGCTTTTGCCATAAAGAAAAACTCCATACAGATTTTCTTTGGTGCCCATCATCTTCTCTGAAGTAGATTGGTGCTACCAGGAGCTGACATGTCTCACTGTCATGAAAAGCCTTAGGTTATTTAAAACATATTAAATGCTATGTTCTATAGGTCTTTAAAGTGTTTGAAGGTCATCTATCTATTTAAATATATCTGTGTATAACCTTGAAAATATACCTAACATGAATATAAGTTTGACTATTATAGATGACTATTAATCTGTATTTCTTAGTTATTCATTACATTTTAAATGGGCTGCATAAACAAAATACCCTAAACAAGAATAGAAATATACATAAAGTATAACAAAATTAACTTTAAATTTGTATCAATAAACCAAAATCCATACCAATGTGAAATATTTAAAAATTTATAGTTACTTTGTGAATTAAAGTAGATTCAATAATCTTCCCTTTTATCTTATTATTTTCATATTATATCCCCCTTTTCCTTTAGAAAGAGACCTTTGAATTTAACTCTTTTGTTTAGTCTTTTCTTTTAATAAGACCAATAGCAATTTATAATCAAATCACTTAAATGATAATAAACATCCATAATCCATTTTTTGGGAATGTGGGCATCATTCTCTAGACTACTTCTTATTGTTTGTGAGCATTGGTATCTTTGGGGGAACCTTGAGAAAACTGGAATAATAATGAAATCCCAGCTAGAGTAGACCATGAGGTTAGACCATATCAGCCAGCAGACTAGAAGCTGTTTTGGATGCAGAATTTTGAGTAGACTGTAGCAGAGGCATTTTGAAAAGCTGGATCACCTGAGCCATCTATTTTCACTGGTGTTCAGGTCCCTTGTTCTGAAAATATAAAAACTTTTAAAGGTAACATACATTACAAGTATGAAATATGTGGTATGAATAAGTCAGTTAAAGATGATTTCTTGTTTTATGTTTGAGCAAGTAAAACACACATTACATGTCTTGAAGTTTTTTTTTAGGTTTACTATTTTTTATGTCTGTATCCAGGATTTCAGGGAGTCTTCTCCAATTAAACCTGATCTTTTTTTAACCTGGAATGAATCCACAGACTCTCATTTCCTGTGGAAATGAAAGCATAACCTCTTCCCTGAAGCAACACACCTTTTGACTTCAATTTTGAAGTTGAGACATTTTTAAAATATATAGGTTGGCTTAATCTAGCAGTTTCATAATCCAATGTCTCTTACCAGCTATTGTTCCTTCATTAGCAATCAGAAAATCTAAAGACAACAGAATAACATACAGAGTCCAGATACTCTTTATGTATTTCTCATCTTTATGTGGCTTTTTTTATATTACTTTACTCCCTTTTTAAGGACTTTATTATTTTAAAAAAAAATATATATATATATATATATATATGTTGTATTATATATATATATATATATATATATATTTATATTTATAAGCCCAGTGCTTATAAACCCCATTTAAGTGTTTGGTAGTAGGGCATCTTAAAAGAGTCATGCCCTGGCTGGGCGGTGGTGGCGCACGCCTTTAATCCCAGCACTTGGGAGGCAGAGTCAGGCAGATCTCTGTGAGTTCGAGGCCAGCCTGGGCTACCAAGTGAGTTCCAGGAAGGCGCAAAGCTACACAGAGAAACCCTGTCTCGAAAAACCAAAAAAAAAAAAAAAAAAAAAGAGTCATGCCCATTTTTGACACTACCACTGAGTCAGGAAGCTGTCTCTTAAGGGAATCAGAACTCTGTTTGTCATTAGTATCACACTTACCCAAGAAAATGTGGTTATCAGGAAGTTGCATTTGGCTCTGTTATTGTGTTCTTAGAATCTTTTTTTTTTTTCTAAGTTTTGTTAGGTCTTATGTGGAAATTTCAGCCCCACGTTGGGTTTATTTATAAGCAGACTTTTCGTTCCCTCCTGCCAATTCCCAAATAACCAACATGGAGACTCAATATTAATTATAAATGCTTTGCCGATAGCTCAGGCTTGTTACTAACTAGCTCTTACAACTTAAATTAACCCATTTCTATTAATCTACATTCTTCCATGTGACATTACCTCTCTTAAACCTTGTACTACCTACTTCCTCTGCATCTACTGGTGACTTCTCTCACTCCATTCTTCTTCTTCCCAGTGTCCTTAGTCTAGTTTTTTCTGCATAACCTTATCCTGTCCAGCTATTGACCAGGCAACTTCCTTATTAAACCAATCACAGCATAATTTACACAGTGCACAGAAGGATAATCCACAGCAGAAGGGAGGAAATTAGGAAAGTATGTTTTTATTAAAGATAATTTTAAAGTACATTGAACTTTAAAAAGGAACAAACTATTACCCAGTCTTTCCTATTAAATCCTGAGTATGGGCTGCCAATATGCAGTAAAATGATCAGAGATACTCTCTATTTTTAGCTATCTATTTAGACATAATAGATCTATAAAAATCCATCTTTATTGTAATCTGATACCATGCCTTCATGATTTTTCCTTGGACACTATTGGCACTCAACCTTACACTGTCTCTCTTATCTTACTTAGGGTTTCTATTACTGTGAAAAGACACCATGACCATGGCAATGCTTATAAAGGAAAACATTTAATTTAGATAGTGGCTTACAGTTTCAGAGATTTAGTCCATTATCATCATGGTGAAAAGCATGACGGTATTTACCCAAATATATTGCTGACTACATCTTGATCAGAGGACAACAAGGAGTAGACTGAGGCACTGGGCATGGATTAGGCATATATGAGACCTCAAAGCCCACCCTCACAACAACATGCTTTCTCCAACAAGGCCACATCTACTCTAACAAAGCCGTATCTCCTAATATTGCCATTCCCTTTGGGAGCTATTTTCTTTCAAACCACCACACCCCTTTTATCTATTCCATTAAATGTTCTCCCTTCTATTTGTTCTACTGGGTCTCACCTGTACTGTAAAATCATCAGTATGTTTTATTTAACAGTTCAGGGGATTATACACCCCAATAACAAGCTGTGAAAGATGTCTCTCCTGAAATGAACAGAGCCATGGCTTTCTTGTCTTTTGCCCTTTCTATGATCAACAACTGACATAATCATGTTATTCTTACTCAAACCCTGTATGTTAATCTTGTAAAAATTTGTGTCTTCTAGAATATGTGACAATTTCATAACTAAACGCCCTATAATGCAGAGATCCCAGCTCAACTCCTACTACAGAAAATCCAGTATCTCCTCTCCAACCAATGGATACAGTAGAGAGAATCTTGGGATCCCTCTTAAGGACTATACCCCTCATCAGAATGGAAAGAATTATAGGAGATCAGTTGATCACTGACTGCTGCTCCCCAAAAAGATTTCTGGCACCAAAGATATCAGGAAATAATTGTGAAAGAAGAGAACATAGACTGGAGGAAGCTATTATGATTAACAAATGAAAAAAGCCACTTGGCAAAAAAAGACTGGAAGCCTGCTGTTCACATAATACAGAACATGCTCAAGTCAAGCCCAGGTTGGACAAAGCTAAGAAAGGTATGTGTTATGCAAATGTCCCATAAAAGGTTGTGCATCTTGTGACCTGATACTCACTAGCCCATTTCCACTATCAATGATGTATTTCCTTTTCTTAAAAAACATCCTCTACTCTTATTAACCACTCATTCTTGGTCCAGTTCTTTGCCATGTCACCCAAGAACCTGGACACTTGGGCAAGTGGCCTATGACACAGATCCACCATAATAGTATGGGAGTCTGTTGTCAGAAGTGCCTTTTCTACACTAAGTAGCCTGCCCTTATGAAGAACCTACCCCCCCCCCCCCGCCCCATTGGTGAAGATCATTCAACTGGAACTCTCATTCTATACTAGTCAGAGTGCAAAATATTAGCCATGTTGGAAATCAGTGTCCCAATCTCCTACAAAGTTTTTTAGGAGATTTTAAATATTCCTACATAGTTTTAACTCCTACATAGTTTTCACCATGACTCCCAAATTCCATTATTAAAAATTGATATAGTAATAATGAAGCTCAAGTTTATACAGATCTTATCATAATAACCAGGACCTAGAAACAATCCAGGTGTAAGGATCAACAGTCTGAGATCTGTCTATAAATCAGAATATAGGGAACTTGATAAGCTATGTTTTGTCAATATCCATGGGAGGCCTGCCTTTTCCTGAGTAGAAATGGAAGAGGGAAGGAGGGGAGCAGGTATGAAAGGAGGGAGGGGAAACTGCAGTCAGGCTATAAAATTAATTAATTAATTAAAATAAAACATAGGGGAAGAAATAAACTATTGACATACAGAAACATCCAGGTAAATCTCAAGAGTACCATGCCAAAAAACAGGCCAGAATTTAAAAACCACACACAAATATCATTCTATTTATATGAAATTTTAGACAAAACAAAAGTGCACTGATAGAAAACCGGCTGCTGATTTCCAGGCACCAGGGAAGGGGTTACCTACAAAGGAATACAATATAACTTGGGGGATAATAGATATTCTCTGTTAATATAGGTTTCCTAGTTTGCTTCTCTGTTGCTGTGATAAACATCATGATCAGAAGCATTAGAGAGGGAAGAGCCTATTTCATTTACAAGATATAATCCATAACCAGGGGAAGTCAGGGCAGGAGCCCAGTGCTAGAATTCAAAGTCGGGACCTGGAGATGGGAACTGAAGCATAGACCACAGACCACCCACAGCAGGCTGGGCCCTCCTACATCATTTATCAATTAAATAATGCCCCAAAGACGTAGCCACAAGCCAATCTGATGGAGACAGTACCCCATTGGAGATTATCTAGTCCTAGGAATGTCTAGCTTTGTGCCAAGTTGGCAAAACAAACAGTATCATGGTATTTGTCACCCAGTTACATTGCCAAACTACATTAAATCGTGTTTTAGTAAACTGTTTTACAATGATGAAGTTTAAAATTTAAAGACAGTAGGGCTGGAGAGATGGCTCAGCATTAAGAGCGCTTGCTGCCTTTGTAGATGACCAGGTTCAGTTCTCAGAATCCACACTGGAACTCTCACAACACCTATAACTAGTGGCCAAGGACTCAACAACCTCTTCTGACATCTTCAGGCATCTGTATGCACTTAGTGCATATACATTAATGCAGGCACACAACCTACACATAAATAAAAATTAAATCTACCTTTAAAAGTTAAAGACAACAATAATTTGAATATTTATATATTGCTGGCACATCTCCGTGTTTTACTATATATACCAGATTCTTGACTCTAAGTTCTTGTAAGAAAAGAGAAAATAAGAGATAATTTCTTGGCCTACTGCAGTAGCTCTGGATTACATACGCATCTATCAGAATCCCTTGAGGGTGTATTTTGAATGCAACTGTCTGAGTCTGACCCCCCAGGAATCCTGATGTGCAGGTCAGACATGGGGTCTGGGGACCTGGTGTGTGAATGGGCTCTCTGGGTGATAATGGTATATGGAGAAGTCTCTGCCTAGTTTACATATTTCTTTCAGATAAGCTTAGTTGATACCATGTTCTAGTTCATATCAGAGAAGAAAAGACCTTGAAGCAATAAATTATCATTGGTATAAACTAAATAGGTTTAGCAAAATCGTTTCACAAAAGCACCTGTCTTCTGACAGTCTCTTGGTCCCTTCTCTGCCCTCATTCTGGCTGAGCAACTGAGTCTTTGGGCTGTATTTTTCTTACTGGTTATTTGGTGTGATCAATAGTGCCATGTCTCTCAAGGATGTCAGAATTAAGCAAAATAATTCAAGTAGACTGTTTAGCATGGTGCCTAGTGCAGACTACATACAATGAAACTCAAATTAGCTTCTCTAATAATCTGTTTGCAGCCTCCACAGCAAGTTTACCGTGTTCACCTCCTTAACCTTATAACAATGACACCCTGTACTTCATTCTTTTCCATTGGACCCCACTTATATAATTATAGCCACATGCAATAAAGGTCACCTTTTGGCATTATCTCCATATTTAGTATTGTATTCACTGTCGTTATCATCCCTGTGATCTTAAATCAGCAAACCACTGTCTTCTTCCTGCCAGAGCTTTCTACTGATACATTATTTTCTAAGATTGACAGCATTTCTCTCTTAAGTATCCAGGCAGATATTTATTTGCCTATTAAAAATAGAACACCTTAATAATCAGTGTATACTTTTAACATGCCATTTCAGATAATTTTGTAAATGCAGGGAAAAGATGATTTTTAAATCTGGAAAATATAAAACCAGGGGTGGATTTGATAACAAAAGAATGGCATTGAATCTCTCTTCAAAGCAGTGGATTGATGATTTAAAATCATCCCAATGGTGGTTGTGGTCCCACCTTCACTTTACTCCTAGTCTCTTGCTGAAGATATCACTCTGTATAAATAAAATGCTGATTGGCCAGTAGCCAGGCAGGAAATATAGGTGGGACAAGCAGAGAAGAGAATTCTGGGAACAGGAAGGCTGAGTCAGGAGACGCTGCCAGCCGCCGCCATGAGTACCAACATGTAAGATACTGGTAAGCCATGAGCCATGTGGCAAGGTATAGATTTATAGAAATGGGTTGATTTAAGACAGAAGAACTAGATAGCTAGGAGCCTGAGCCATTAGGCCAAACAGTTTAAATAATATAAGAGTCTGTGTGTTTATTTTATAAGTGGCTGCAGGACGGCCAGGGCTTGGTGGGAACTGGAGAGAAACTCTGCAGCTACAGTCTCTGCTATCCATTAACTTGGTAATTGAAGGTACTCAGAGCTGCGGTACTTAGACAACTGGGGATGATGGGTGGGTAAGGATAGCACAGCATTTGTGGTCCAGAGTCTTCCTGAGCTGGGACAGTGAAATTAGTGGGCAGCATCTCACAGCTACCAACATCAAGTTCATGATCAGCCCTGAGGCCCCTATGGGTTCCCTGTCACTCAGGATTTTACCACTACTGATGTTTGAGAAAGTGCTTGGTATCATTGGAAGGAAGATATTAACATCATTTTGCAGATGAAGTAACTGAGGCTCAGCAAAGTCACACTCCAGAAAAGTGGTCCAGTAACATCTTCAGCTGTTCTTTCCTCTGTCCTAAGAGAATTTATCAGTTAGGAGGGAGAATATGTGAGCATTTCTCACCCAATAGCTTGCAATGTGTTGATAGCCCTCTGCCCTCAAGGCGGCTGGCTGGAACTGTATGACAAGTTGGCCTACTTAGGCCATTCTTAGCAGTGAGCAAGCTCTAATCTTATCTCTGTGTGCACTGTGTTGTGAAAACTGCCTGGAGGCACCAATACCATTGGGGTGGTGTATTCCTCTTCTTACGTTATTCCTTCATTTCAAATGAGTGGATTCAGACCTTAAACCAGGGGGATTTAGAAAACTCAAAACCTCTGAGACCCTCTCAGAGTGCTGATGGAATCAGCCCTCTTATGGGTAATCCTCACCGGAGCCATAAGTATTAGTTAGACCAGGGAGGTCACAGGAGGGCAGCCTCTGTATGCTTTTAATACCCTGTGTGTTCTTCCCTGGTGCCCCCACAGCCTCCACGTATCAACACATCCCCCATACTGCCACACTGAGCGCAATCTTCTGATTTCTCCACATCAACTGTAATCACGTAACAGCAAAAAGGCATTCACTATTATAGTGTTGCTTGGCCAGTATAGTGTCCAAACCACTCCTAACTTGACTTTTGCATGTGCTCTTATCTTCCTGGGACCCTTCTTCAAGTCTAAGTAAGGTTTTGTTTTGCTGTTTTGTGTGTGCCTGTGTGCACGCATTCATGAGTGCTTGCTTGCCTGTGTGTGTAAAGAGGCCAGGTATCTATCTCTCCTTGTTACACATTTAAAAATCTCCAATGGTTAAAAACATTCTAAATCTTGATTATAGGTGATCATTTAACCATACACTTTTTCAAAATTCCTAAAAATCCGTAGATGATAGAGCTAGATTTTGCTATATGTAAATTATGCTTTGATAAACCTAACTTAAAGTTTTAAAAGTTAAGTGGTTTTCCACTTTTAAAAACCATGTCTTTCTACATGGATGAAGCAGCTATGAGGCAAGATCCCACAAGAAACTGATGTCATATTCAAATGAGAAAGAGTGATCAAAAGCCTGAGGAAGCAGTTCTGATGATACAGGTTTAGCAGAGTCCTAGAGCTCATAGCAGCAGGGCAGGATGAAGGTAGACCACAGTCCTGGAAGAAAGGTGTGGCTACTGTGAACACTGTCAGAATCTAACAAACTGGTTTTTATCAGGGCCTTCCTTAATCAGTTTTCTGTCGCTAATAACAGTACCAGAACCGAGTCAGTCATAAAGACAGGCTTATTGTGACTCATGACCTTGATCTAAGCATCAGATGCATGAGACAGACAAACTGGCTTTTGTAGATCCACCCTAAAGATGACCCACTAATCCATTAATCGCACAAATTAACTAATCTATTCTTGAGAGGGAAACCTTAATTGCTTCTCAAAGTCCCAGCAGCCCTTCCCTCTTAATTTCTCACAATGAGAATTAAATTTCAAAATAAGTTTTGGAGAGGACAAGCAATACTCATCATAGCAATCTCAACCAAATGAAGAACAGCAACAAAGTCAGAAAGTCAGGAGGAGATCTCCTGCATGCATGCTGGATAATAAGTGCTATCCCATAAGTCTTTGCCAGATAAACATCTGTCACAAAGAACACAACAGCCTTCCACAGAGAATACTTCTGGAAGGATGTCTACCCAAACTGGACTGTCTCCATTGCTGTTGATCTTGAAGACAAAATTATCATTTCAAAATGACTGCACACTTGCCCTTGCTTAACTTTCTTGAATATGCATGCAGTTAAGATGCTGTGTACACTCTCTTTGCAATGTTATTGCTAGACGAACATCAGTCTTCAGAGAATCTGTGATTTTATTTAGTTAGGTTGATACCATCATTGTCTGACAACAAGTGAAAGACTGTGTGGAGCTAAGACTTTCAGTTAAACACCCAGACTCTTGTCTCCTGCTAGGGCATCTGACTGGCTGTCTCAAAGAGAAAGAAGAATGCAACTAGCTCACCCTGGGCCCAGAGCAGGGGGGAGAATTCAGCAAGCATTCTACCTCTGGACAATATTCCCCACCTCTTTTTATCAGATAGAGTCTCACTAAATTGTCCAGGCTGATCTTGAACTTTCATTCCCCACCCCCCACATGCCTCCCTTTCTCAGGCTTCTAAAGACCGGGGGTTATGAGCCTACATGTCTGTCTTAGTTATGGTTTTTATTGCTGTGAAGAGACACCATGACCATGGCAACTCTTATAAAGAAGAGCATTTCATTGGGACTGGCTTACAGTTCAAAGGGTTAGTCCATTATCACCCATGGTGGGAAGCATGGGGACATACAGGCAGACATAATGCTGAAGAGTAGCTTAGAGTTTAACATCCAGATCTTCAGGCAGCAGGAAGAGAGAGACACTGGGCCTGAATTGAGCATCTGAAACCCCAAAGCCCCCAACACCACCCAGTGACACACTTCCTCCAACAAGGCCACACATCCTAATAGTGCCACTCCCTCTGGGCCAATGGGGGCCATTTTCATTCAAACCACCACAATGTCCAAGCCCAGCTAAGTCCTTTCTCTTATAACTTTCTCTGTAACTAAAGTCCTCTGTTCAGATATTTATAGTGGGGTCTGTTTCTTAAATATTTCTACTGATCTTAATATCGTGCAAAGTAAAGCCTATCCCAGCTTTTCCTTACCACTCATGATCTCTGAAATCATATTGCTTATTTATCTGGTGTTCAGTTCCAGGTACCCTCATTGTACAGCTCACAACTGCCTGTCACTCTAGTTCCAGGGACCTCTACTACCTCTTCAGACCTATGGGGATACCGGCATGCATATATGTGCACACATACACACACACACACACACACACACACACACACACACACACACACACACACATGAATGTGTGCACACACATACATAAATTTAAAAAGTAGATAAATGTTTTAAAATACTTACAGCTATTGGTGAAATTATTAAGGCCACTCCATGTAGTTAAAAGGGAGGTTTATTTTGTGGGGTAACTTACAAGTGAAGGGATAGGTAACAGGGTCGGAGGTGTTCTCAAGAACTCTGCTCGGTCTACCTCCAGCATCCAGGGTCCAGGAACCAAGAGAGCCGGCGCATCCAGATCTCAGGTCTTCAGGGTCCTCTCTCGGCCCCACCTTGTAGGCGTGACAGTTACCCAAGCCTCAATGGGGGTTGGAACTTCCAGATCAAAGCTGGAATGGCTACCCACTACATACAGCTAAGGTATACAGCAAGGTGTTTTGAGACATATATATGTATAGTAAGTTGATGACTACAGTAATGCTGATTAACATCTGTCTCCTCACATAAATTCTCTGGGCAAGCATTCAGTATAAACCACACTTTTAACTGTAACATTATGCCACACACTAGACCTGTAGACTTACTCACCCTAGGAACTTGTAACTTAGTACCTGTGGTTATTTGAATAGGTATGGCCCCATAGAATCATGTGTTTGAGTGCTTGGTCCATATGGAGTAGCACTATTAGGAGGTGAGGCCTTGTTGGAGTACCTATGGCCTTGTTGTAGGAAGTGTGTCACTGTGGAGGCAGGTTTTGAGGTCTTGTATGCTCAAGCTATGCCCAGTGTGACACAGAGTTGCTTCTGCTGCCTACAGATCAAGATGTAGAACTCTCAACTCCTTCTCCAGCACTATGTCTGTCTGCATGCTGCCATTAGGTAGTAGACTAAAATGCCTAAAACTGTAAGCCAGCCCCATTTAAATTTTATCCTTTACAAGGGTTGCTGTGGCACTAGTCTTAAATATTTTAAATTGGTATGGATTTTTGTATATTGATGCAAATTTAAGGTTATTTTTGTTATACCATATGTATGTTTCTATTCTTGTTTAAGATATTGTACCTATGCAGCTCATTTTAAAAGGTTATGAAAAGTTGTAGTCTTTAAAACCTATTTAAGACAGTAAGTACAAGTTAATAGTCATCTATAGTGATCAAACTTATAGTCATGTTAGGTACGTTTTCAAAGTCATACAGAGATATATTTTCAATAGATAGGTGATCTTCAAACACTTCAAAGACCTACAGAATGTGGCATTTAAAATGTTTTAATAATATAAATCTTTTCTTGACAACGAGACATGTCTGCTCCTGATAACACCAATCTACTTCAAAAAAGAATGATGGGCATTGAAGAACCTCAATATGGAGTTTTCTTTCTCAATAGCAAAAGTTAACCACTTTGGCAAGAAACTGCCCTTGCCTAAACTGCTGACAATATGCTATACAAACTGGACCAGCAGGACACAAAGAAAAGTGACTGCTGAACTTTGCCAAGACATGATAGAACAGTCCTTCAAAAATTCCTGCTTTACAGAAAAGTCTGTCAGATATTCTAGGTCTGTAGGCTGAAGATGGATGCCACAATGTTGCAAAGGTACCTTGGGTGACTATCCAAGCAGTCAGGTGTTTCTGTCATTTCTTTTAGTTTTGGAAGTTGCCTGCTCTGCACTTCCTGTTTACTCAAGTAATATGTTATCCTTCTTGGGTGTTTGATGGAGTTGAAGACTAGGTAGTTATAGTTGCAGTCTTCCTTAGTTATGATAGAAGATAAATTAGGTACAGAGCTTTGGACTCATTGAGATAGACTATATGATAGAGTATTTTCTCCAAATATGCCAGATACAAATGGACTGGACATTGTAATGTAATTCTTATGTGATAATTGTTCTTGTTGTTTATAGTTTTATTATGTTAGAGATAAAACATTTCCTTTTTATTTAGACAAAAAGGGGGAAGTGTGGAGTAATCTCTTTGTACACTGTGAAGATTTGTCACTCAGATTGGTTTAATTAAAAAAAACTGGACAGCCAATAGCTAGGCAAGACATTGGCGGCAGAGAGGACTCTGAGAAGAAGGACAGAGATGCAGAGAATCACCAGCCAGAGATAGAGGAAGCAGGAAAACAGCATGGGCAGTACAGAGTAAAGCCACAAGGAAGAAAGTAAATTAATAGAAATGGGTTAAGTTATAAGAGCTAGTTAAAAACAAGCCTAAACTATTAGCTGGGCTTTCATTAAAAAAAAAAGTTGGCATAGTGATGGTCATGGTGTTTTCTCACAGCAATAGAAACCCTAGCTATGACAGTGCCTTTGACCATCATCTCCCTTTCCTGCCACCACCCCCATCACTGGTAACCACATGCTATGTTCCCATGGCTTTGACCTTATCATAGTCTACATATAAGTATGATCATGAGATAATTTTCTACACACAACTTTCCATCTTTCCAGTGCACAGAATAGTGTCCACAGAGCACATAGTGTTTAAGGAAAGGAAGAGCAGTGCAGCTGTCCCTTCTGCCTTGTGTCCTGAGTCTCTATTCCTCACTGATCAGGTGGCAGAGAGGGATGCTACATTGGGACTATGAGTACAGAGGAGGGGACTGCACAGAGCACCCATGGGCAGTGAGAAATTCAGGACCAAAACAGACAGCTACAGCCAGGATGCTCTGAGATGCATGGGAAAACTGTTTTTAGCTTGTTCAAAATCAGAATCCCTTCTCCCACATATACTCAGCAGAGTCGTGGCCAGATGCAAGGCCTTAACAGTGGACCAATATGGATCAAATCAGGTACACACTCAATAAATAATTAGCCAATATTCAGATTCAGTGAAGCTTGTCTCAAAAGACACTATCTCCCTTTCCTAAAGAGAGAGGGAGATCATGAAGGAAAAAAAAATTAACATCTCTGTTCTCTTACTGTGGTAACATTTAGTCAGTGATCTGGAGAGCAAGTTAAGGTTTTTAACCAAGTTGATTTAAAATAAATACCTACACTTCCCAGAAAGCTTTGTTTTTAAAATACTGTTATGCCATTTTTTCCTAAAAGCAGTTAATTGAAGCAATTTCTTCTTAATTTAAAAAAAAGAAAATGCATTTGCAAAGCTAATTCCTTCAAACCAGAGACTAGTCATTTCTTGCAGCCTTTCAGCTATTATTTCCCTTTATTGTTCTGTAGACAAAACAGCACTGCAGATTTTTTCCCCAGCGTTTCCTCATTTTTGCTCAAAGCTGCTAAATTTTATGGACAATGGTTTTCTTCTTTTGCAACAGAGAAAAATCCCATGAATTACAAAACTGATAACATTTTGAATTAGAATAAAGGCTTGCTCAGATCACTTTCTGTGTAAGGAACAGTCTCTCATTCCCTCTATTCCCTGGTTTTAAAAGCACTGACTGTCTTCAATATTGCCTGGGATTTTTCTCTATGTAGCTCAGAAGACAGTGGCCTTGATTATATGTATTTTTCAAATTTATAGCCCTCTCACTAGTGATGAGCCATCTGGCTATTCCACGTTTAGTTATGTGTCTAAATTCTTTGAGGAAGGCAGTTTATTTCTAGGCTGAAAAACACTTTGAGAGCTGTTGATGATTTCCTTCAACAAGCAATGGTCAGACATCTTCAGACTTAGAATGCAGCCAGCTCAAATCAAAATCCTGGGTGGCACATTTGATCTGGCCAAAATGACATGGCAAACTCTGGACTTGACTTGGATCCAAAATTTAGCCCCAGACAACAAACCAAGAGGCTGATTTGAGAGACAAGAGAGCTGCGGGCACAAACTAATTTCCTTTGTCCTCTGCTATGTCTCCTCAAGAGGCTATCCACAGAAGAAGGCAGGGCCACATGCCCAGAACCAGCATTAATATGGCTCTCTCAACCAGATTGTATACTCTGGAACTAAAGCAGTGGCCACTGGTTGAGGACTGAGAATATGACACAAATCAGGTGCATGACTTACTGAATATACATTTCCCTTGTTTCTCAGAGAAGGAAATTAAGGCTGATGGAGTAAGAATAACTTGCTCATAGCTGAACAAGTGGCCCTGTTCTATAGCTTACCTCTCCCTTCTCTGTGCCAATATCTGTGCCAACCTCCCCATTAGCAATAAGGACTTTCTGGCCACCTAAAGGGAGCTGGGCTATGAGTCCTGGGATTCCAGCTTCTGGTTCAGTCTCACAGCATCGGAAACTCCATAGGAGCAAATTTCTATGCTGCTCATCTACCCTATTGGTAAGATAAAGAAAACCACTTAAGTGAAGGTTAGAAACTAAGACTCTGAAACTGGTATGTTTCTTTATGCTCCATAAAACACATATTTTGCTTAGGCAAAGTAGAAAAGACCACTCTCAAAAAACAAACAAACAAACAAAAACCTATCTCCCTCTTCCATATCCTCCTCATCATCATGACACTCTTACCTTGGGACTCAGGTACTTTAAATGAGCATTTGTGGCTGGTGCCACAGTGATACAGATACAGACATGAGCATCATGTGTTTCCTCTAGCATGCAGAAACCTGCAGGGCTAGACTCCCCAGTTTCCTTGGAGAAGGGTGAGAGGAACCAACATGGGAAGTGATGCCTAACAGAAAACCAGAAAGTATAGTCTGAGAGGTAGTGAGGTACTGATTAATGCTGAAGTGGTATGGAGATGCCAAGCCCAAAAGAGCCTCTACAGCCATGGAAGAAACTTGGGCTTTGTGCCATAGTGGTATGAGGACTGCATCTGGCATCGTGAGTGTGCACCTGAATCTGAGCTGTAAAATGGGAACAATAGTTTACCCATCCCTTGAGAATGCAGCAGGATTCTACTGAGTAACCCATAGGGAAGGCTCTGCTCAGCAAAGTTCTGGGTAAAAGGTAGCTGCAATTATCATTGTTATTTTAACATATGGGTCATTGAGTGCTTCCAAAAAGACCAACATGATCAGTTTGCATTTTAGCAAAACTACTCAAGGGATGGTGTGGCAAAACATTTATACAAAATAAGGCTGAAGGCAGAAAAAAAAGAATATATGAGGCAGGAAACCAATCATATTGGTATCCCATGGTGCAAAATGAGTATTTATGGATACTAATTATAGCCATAAAAGGATAAGCAAGTTTTACAGAGGGAACATTAAAATATTGCCTGTCATTAATATTACTTGTATAACATGTTAGAGATACATTTTGACATGTTTAGAGATCAAGCAAGAAAACCTTGGTCAAGGGAACCACAAGATGAGGGACAGGCAGAAGAACTCAGAAGATCAAAGCCATAGTACACGTTTGAAAAGAATACCAGGCAGTCAGATGGGATGAAAGTGGACAGGGTAATGGAAAGTGCTCTGAAGATAATTCTGCCTGCTGCACAGTTGTCTAGAGACATTCCTCCTGGGACTATACCTTATCAAAGTGTGAGCCCATGTGCTCTTCTGTGAAGCAGCCCCATTCTACACCAATGTGTACAATTTCATGTAGCATTAAGTTCCCTTCTTTTTGCAAGGATGTGTCCTCTAGTAGAGGCATTGATGAGGCTTTTGGGATACGTATCTCTGAGGAGAAGAAGAATGAGATGAGCGCTTGACTGACACTTCTAGGTTGGATCATACTACATCAATCCTGTCTTATAGGCTAAGCAGCCAAGAGGCAAGGTGGGCCAGACCCAGAGATGGGTGTGTGCTGCTTTTCAAAAGAGAGGCTGCTGTTCTCACTTCGAGCATGGAGAGCATTTGGAAAATGGCAGCTCTTAGGGCAATTTCAAGGAATCTGGTAAGACAAAATCTTCAAGGACATCCACACAAAAGAGTTCCCATACAACATGTTATTCCAACCTGTGCCCTACCTTTTGCATAAGATGTCTACTGTCTGAGTGTTTAATCTTTGAAGTTCTGACTTCTGAATCATGAGTTTGGCTCTTGGAGTTCATAGATCAGCACCTTGCTCAGCCATCATCAGAGAAGCTTCCTCCTTCAATCGATGAGAAGAAATAAAAGACCCACAACTAGACATTACCCAGAGAGTGAGACAGACATTGCACAAAGAGTGAGATATCTTGAAACACTAAGCCCTAAATAGGATGTCTCCATCAAATCTCTCCCCTTAGGGTTCAAGGAATCCTAAAGAAGAGGAGACAGAGTGTTAAGAGTCAGAGGATATGGAGGACACCAAGAAAAAAAAGTTCCTCTAACTCAACATGATCAAAGCTCATATGAACTCAGAGAGATGGAGGCAGTATGCACAGGGCCTGTACAAAGCACAGCTTAGAGTAAGCATTAGAGAAACCAGGACTGTCAATCACAAAGGCCTATTTTCTTCAATTGAAAGAAGTGGATGATGCCTGATCACCTGGAATGCTGAAGGGACATGGTCATACAACCTGGTGATCCTTTGCTATTCTATTAGGAGCCAGGCTCTACCTGGATTCCCCCAATATCCTGAGCATTGTTTAGGGCCTAACCCTGAGTTTTGTCTCTCAGTGAATAGAGCACATCCCTGTAAAAGAGGCTCCATGTGTTTTGTATTCTCCATCAACACAATCTATCCTTACACTTATTACATATCTTCCACTCTAGACACTGGCCCTGAGCTTTGCTTATCAGTCAGTAGAATTCATTCTTATTATAAAGGTCATAGGTACTCTGACACCTTGGTAGGGAGTTTCTATATAGCTATGCCTAAAGTTTTGTTGTGATAAATGTCAAATTGAAACCTCTTCCCCAAGTTTTACTATTCTTAAACGTGTAAGAAGAATAAACCATGAGGTCAGTCTCTGGATGATTTTGACCCAGTGCCTACAAAGATAGTACTGACTCAAATTTCAATCTTCATCTTGTGGGGATCGGGTTCCTGCCAGTCATGAGGCTTACAGGGTCCCCAACAAGGGCCTGCATGTGTCTGCATCAGGTCCTCTGTGTATATATTATGGCTTCCAGTTTAAAGTTTTTAATGAGATTCCTGAGTGTGCAAATGTATGGGTCTCTAATTCTTGTTCCTTCTCTTGGGTTCTTTTCCTCTGTTTGTTTTATCCAATTCCAATGTGTTAGTTCCTGTTTTATCTTATTATATTACACTTTATTTATTATTATTTCTTAGAAGCCCTGATTGTTTTCTAACGACATACAAAAAAGGTAAGGATCCAGATAGTACATGAGGTAGGGAGGAACAGGAGTGGTAGAGGGAGGGGAGACTATAATCAGGATATACTATGTGAGAAAAACATTATATCCAATAAAAGGAAGAAAAGAAAAAAAGAAACACATTGCGCCTCAATTCCCAACTCCTCAAGCCCTACTTCCACCCAAATAAAGGGCAGCTTCAACAAAAAGATGATCTTCTCAAAGAGAAGGACTAGTATTTGCTAGAGCAAACATTCTGAACTTAGTTTTTAGGCATACTGAGTTTTAAATGCCATATACACAGCAGGGGAAAGAATGATCAGAGCATAACCCTGATCTAATCTTCACTTAGAGTTGTTCTAGTCTCTGGAGCCAGGACCAAGCAGCCCAGCTCCCAGTTAATACCCTTATCTCGTCCACTGCAGCATAGCTGTGGCAGTCTTAGCGGCAAGCTCTAAACTGGCCCAGGATCCACCAACCCTCAACCCTCGACCCCATTGCTCTTAAAGCATTAACTAACAAAAATGTACAGTTTGTTAGAGGGGGCAATTTGGGCTGCTCTTCATTATGAAATACATAAGGAGAGAATTATGCCCTTTTAAAATAAAATTAAGTCACTGTTTTTGTGGCCCTTGTCTGATTCTCCCCAACTCCCACCCACAAGTATATTTTACAGTAGAGATTCTTAAGGGAAGATTTCCCCACAGTGATGCAAAATGTCAGCTGAGATGAGCTACTTTTAATCCCCTTCAACTTGTTAGCATCCATGAAGGATTCCAAGGTGAAGCGGTCTACCACAAGGGAAGACTAGATGGCTCAGAAAGTTATTGTTAGAAGAAAACACCAAATAAATCAAATAAATAAGAAAAGGAAGAAGAAAACACACTGGGTAGCGTAGTTGTTTTGAGGACATCTCAGCACCAGAATAGTTTTCAAAGCTCTCTGATAACCAGCCTTAGAGGGAGAGGTATGGCCAGCAGCCCAGCTGGGGCACAGCTGGGGGCTGGGCTGGGACTTCCAAAAGGAGGATACATAGGGTTTCTGTATTTTTCAACCACTGGTGGTCCTCAAGATTTGCTTATTTTACTCATATATAAAAACATTCTGCCTTAAGACTCAAAACAAAAGGGATTGCACACTGTACCCTATCCTATGAGCCCACTACCACTCAGAACAACCTGAAGACACCGAGGACTGAACAGAGGTCAAAATGAGGAAAAATAGAGTGAGGAAAGGGCCTTTCTCACAATAGCTAGGACATGGAATCACCCTGGAAGTCCATCAACTGAGGCATGAATAATGAAAATATGGTCCATCTACACAATGGAGTTAAATTCAGCACCAAAGAAAAGTTATGAAATTTGAAGGAAAATGCATAGAACAGGAAAATACTTTACTGCGTGAGCTACCAAGAAAGGCAGACAGGGACCTCTCTGCTGGCTGGTGTTCATAGTGATGGAAGGTACTTTGCAGGCTGTTGGAAGAGAAAAGTCACCAACCATCACACCCAGGTATGTACCCTGCAGGCTACAGTATTAAACTGACTGACAAAATACGCCCACCAGTGCAATAGTGGCATGAACGCCCTGGGGGTAACCAGTGACTTCCTGCTTGGATTTGAGGACGGTTTCATAAGACAGCATGCAGACTGGGTGTTGTAGAACTTGTCAAAAGCCATGCACAGAGAGGGCACAGGCAACTACAAGGGAATCTAGTATTATGTTGTGCCAAATAGACATAGGCTTAAATGAACTGTCAAAATGTATACCCACAGGCTAGTGCAGCTCTCAGTCTTAGTCAGAAAAGCCTCTTTGGGCAGTGGCGATGATCAAAGCAGATAATTAACTTGGCAAAGGGCAAAGAATAAATGACCACTGAGAACTTAACCTAAATAATGCATCTGTAGGGGGCAAGATGGGTGGAAGAAATACGGGAGCCAAAGGAAAGGAGAGTGCAGTGTGGTGCTCTCTTCTGGGTAGAACAAGGCTGTTGCATCCGTGAATACACAGCGCCTATGACTGCATGCACAGGGTCAGTAAGGAAAAACTGCAAGAAAAGAAAGGGAATGTGGACCATGAGGATAGGAGAGGAACTGGCTGGGAAGAAGAGGGTCATTGGTAGGGGTGGAGAGGGATAAGAGAGGTGGAGGGGTGAACATAATCACAGTACACTATATGCAAGTATGATATTCCCAATTTCTTAAATTAATTAAGTGAAAAAATATAAAGCGCCATCCCATGCACATTTTAAAGAGAGTGAAAGGGAGTCTTTTACAATTTCTTGATCTACCCTTTTAAAAAATTCAGTAGCAAGAGTTTCTTGCCTGCTAAGCCAGGGCTCTTCTATTACCTTGTCTTCCAGGAACTGACTGTCATCTGCTCAGCAATGCTTAGATCTACACAAGAAAAATAACACTAATGCAGGCCCCACAGAAACAAGTGCCCTGCTTTTACATAGCAACACCACCAAGTGTACAATGCACAGCAGTAGGCTCTGAGATACCAACCAAAATTGCAATTTTTTAACTTTACAAATAAATGTATGTGTGTGTTTCGTGTATTTTTTTCTTTGATTTTTTTTAATTCCAGTTTTGTTTGTTTGTTTGCCTGTTTCTTTTCTAAAGAGAGAGATTAAGAAAGAGCAAGGCCACTCCCACAAGTTCTGTGACACCTTTACCCCAGCACATCTTGCAGGCAGGGCAAATTGTAGGTTGAAGGTTTTGTGGCTGGGTTGGTGTCCCAATCTCTCCACTGGAAGTCTTGCCTGGTTACAGGAGATGGCTGGTTCGGGCTCCTTTCACCCATTGCTAGGAGTCCTTGATAGACTAGTTCAACATGAGATCCATGCCACAAGAATGAGCCCATGCTTTACACTGCATGGAGGGCCAGGAACCAGAGGCTGGATGGATAGTCCAAAGACCTAGGATAGGTCCAAACATGACTGAAAAAATATCAATGAAATGATTCCAATGATACTCTACTATACTCGTAGACCTAAGCCTAGCATAATTGTCATCAGAGAGGCTTCATCCAGCAGCTGAAGGGAGCAGAGGCAGAGACCTACAGCTAAACATTAGGCAGAGATCTAGGAATCCTACAGAAGAGGGAGAGGAAGGACTGCAGGAGCCAGAGGAGTGAAGGACACCACAAGAACATAGCACACAGAATCAAATAACCAGGGGTTATATGGGCTCACAGACTGAACCAACAATCAGGGAGCCTGTATGTATCTGACATAAATCCTCTGCGTATATGTTATGGTTGTGTAGCTTGGTGTTCTTGTAGGACTCCTAACAGTGGGAATGGGGGCTGTCTCTGACTCTTTTGTCTGCTTTTTGGGCTTCTTTTCCTCCTGCTAGGTTCCCTAATCCAACCTTAATATGAGAGGATGTGCCTGGTCCTATTATAACTTGATAGGCCATGTTTGGTTGATATCCCTGGGAAGCCTGCCCTTTTTCTGAAGAGAAACAGAGGAGGAGTGATTCTAGAGGAGAGGGCAGGTGGGGGGGTGCAAGACAGGGAGGGAAGGAGGGAGGGGAAACTGCAGTCAGGATGTAATATATAAGAGAAGAGTAAATTCAAAAAGAAGGAAAGAAAAACAAGGAGTTGGCTGGGTGGTAGGGAAGGTCTAGAAAGAGTTTGGGGAGGGAAAACCATGTTCCAGAATGTATCATATGAAAAATATTTATTTCAATAAAGTAAACAAATACACAACACAAGAGTAGTGGTAATAGGATGAATAATAGATATCCATTTAAGAACTCCTTCTTAGAAAGTTTTAGTGCCAGGGAGACGGGTAATCAGTGTCAGGCAAATGCGCTTCCTTTCATGAAGCAATTAGACTTAATCAGCCACGGTGATTTTCCTGTCAAACTTCGGATTCCAGAGGCTTAGAGTTAACTTCATTGTCTATCTACAGCAACCCTGCCGCCAAAACCTCCTAGAAATCCCATTTGCTCTTTTCAAAGTCCCTTGTACCCTTCCTCCTTACACCCTTCCTCCATTTAAAATTCTGTCTTTTATTTTAAACATCTCAAATGCTCTAGTAAGTGAGCGGCCATGAAGTGTGGCATGCCTGATAACTCGTGGCCTGTTTTCAGATTCCAGTCACAGCTCCGGGCAGGAAATAAAAGGACACTTAGCTGGGGAAGTCCACCATCACCATGAGCTTGGCTTCATAGGTAAGGAGGGAGCTAAGCGTTGTGTTTGCTGCTTTCCCAAATTCATAGTCATAATCTTCAAAACATATGACCCAGCTATGTCACTCCTGAGCATATCCCAAAAGACTCTATAGCCTACAAGCAGTTATCTGTGCATCCATGTTCATTTTGTCCCTATTCACAATAGCAAAGAAGTGCAATTTTAATGAACATCAATTGAAAAAAATGTGATATACAATCTCAGTGAAATTTTATGCAGCAATAAAGAAGGAGATTGTGAAATTAACAGAAAAATGAATGGATCTGGAAAGTATTATGCTGAGTGAAATCACCTAGGCCCAGAAAGACAAAACACATGTGCTCTTCCTTATATGTGGAACTCAACAGGGCTGAGGAGACGGCTCAGTGGGTAAGGTGCTTGCTGTGCAGGCATGAGGACCTGAGTGTGGATCCCCAAGATCCACGAAAAAACTAGATGCCATAACTTGAATCTGGGACCCCAGTTCTCCTACAGAGACTGGAGAATCCATGGAAGCTCCTGGGTCACTAGCCTCATATACACAGCAAAGAAAACCAGAGACGCCATCTCAAAGCGGAAAGCCTGGACTTCCATCCAAGAGTGGCCTCTAAGCTCCACAAACGTGTCATGGTATGATACTGTGTCAAAGATTTTTTTCCTAGGGAGATGACACACACACACACACACACACACACACACACACACACACACACACACACATCTACTCATTCCAAGACAAAACCCATGGCAGACGGAGGAAATGACTACACCAAAGTCCTACTTGGTGAATCAGTGAGTCATCACAATAATGTGATGACTGGATGATGAGTTACTTACAGGAGTGGAATGACTCAAAATCAGTTACATGACTTAAAAGCCCATGCCAACAAAAGTGACAGACCATGGAAACTGCAACCTTGGTGCCCTCACAGTTTGCTGGCAGCTCTACAAACCTGAGACTCTCTTCTCCGTAGCTTGTCTGGTCAGAGTCTTTCTATAAATCTGGGAAAAGACAATTGAAAATCTTCCATGTTTCTGCTTTGCCAAATAGGTGATGTCTGTTTAGCTCTGGAACCTCAGAAACTCCTCCTTCTGTCCTAGAGGTAATGTCAGTTCAGAGGAAAGTGCAATACAACATGTGCATGGCCGTATTAGCACATGCACAACATGTATATGGCTATATCACTCTCTCTCTTTCTCTCTCTCTCTCTCTCTCTCTCTCTCTCTCTCTCTCTCTCTCTCTCTCTCACACACACACACACACACACACACACACACACACACACGCACACACACACACAGAGGAACTTTGCTTTGAAGTCATTGTCATCTTCTGGTCAGCAAGGGGAGAAGGGTAGAAGAATTTACTCTTGAAACTATAGCATTAGCATTATGAAGCTATAGTGCTGTGGGACGTTCTGTATGTTAAATGTGTTGCTCTGATTGGTTAATAAATAAAACACTGATTGGCCAGTAGCCAGGCAGGAAGTATAGGTGGGACAAGGAAAGAGGAGAACTCTGGGAAGTGGAAGGCTAAGGCAGAGAGACGCTGCCAGCCGCCACGATGACAAGCGAGATGTAAGGTACCGGTAAGCTACGAGCTACGTGGCAACTTATAGATTAATAGAAATGGGTTGATATAAGATATAAGAACAGTTAGCAAGAAGCCTGCCACGGCCATACAGTTTATAAGAAATATAAGTCTCTGTGTGTTTACTGGGTTAGGTCTGAGCAGCTGTGGACTAGCAGGAGAGAGAGATTTGTCCTGACTGTGGGCCAGGCAGGACCAGGAAAACTCAACCTACACTATAACATTAGCATTATGAAATATCCAAAGGACAAAAGCTAACAGGAGCTGGGAAAGGGGGTAAAAATGTACACAGAGGAAAAAGCAAAATGGTAAATCTTGAAAGAGATCAAATATAATTAAAATCACTACAAAAGAAAAACATTAAAAAATAGCACAAAGTAAACAGACTTTTTTGAAAGGCAATTACAATTATGTGGGATCTTTTAAAACAAGCAATGAAATGGAGAAAAAATATGAATAATAGAGGAGACTGGAGGCCAAAGAGGAGACCAGAAACATGGCAAATACACATAATTTTTTTTTTTGTTCTTTAAAATAGGGTTTCTCTGTGTAGTCCTGGCTGTCCTGGAACTCACTTTGTAGACCAGTCTGGCCTTGAACTCACAGAGATCCGCCTGCCTCTGCCTCCTGAGTGAGGAGATTAAAGGTGTGCACCACCACACCAGGCTATGTGTAAAATAGTTAAAGAATAGTTGGCACAAAAAGAAAGAGGAGGGGGGAGAGAGAGAAAGCCTTAATTGCGAATGGCAGTGTATGCCTATAATATTGGTACTCAGGAGGCTGAATACTGAGACAGGAGGCTCTCAAGTTAGAGGCCATCTGGAGCAACACAGCAGGTTTGAGACTAGCCTTAAGTAGTGTAACCCTGGGTCAAAACAAGAAAATTAAACACAAACCATGTGGGGAAAAAAGTCCTTTATAGGAAGATAAGAAAAGTACATAAAAGAGAGTAAGGGAATCAAGTTTGTAAATTTATTCTCAACAAGGATGATACCACCCCAAGCAGCCAGAATTGGTTACAGAGGTAGTGAAATGGGCAGAAATAAATATATTATGTCCGTAATATTAAATGTTCCTTGGAGTAGAGAACAATAATGAAAATAGAAATACTGGGTTAGCATAGCACGTCTATAAAATATCCAATGCTAAAACTAAGCCATGGAGGTGGGTAAACCATGAACTAGCAATTTCAAACTAGCCAATTATCAGTGCTGGGTGAATCATTAAACATGCATGTGTATGTGCGAGCATGGAAATCAGATGGCAATAACCACCAGGTCCAATGGGGAAGATGTTGGAGCATAGACTCCAGTCAAAACTGAGCCAGCGCAAAGGAACAAGTGGCAAAGCTGTGTGATTGAAGGATTAGCAGAGAACAATAAAGGCATCAGAATTTTATAACACATAATCTGTGTTATAAACTTAGATTTTGTCAAAGGACCAAAAGTCAAGGTCATGGGATAAAAGTCATAGAAAATGGATAAGAACACTAATTTACCCACATTTCACTATGAGGAATCAAGAGAGCCTTAAACAGATTTCCAGTCATAAATTAACTACTAGAAGAGCTGAAATAAGATCATAAATCTCTCAAAATACCAGTAGGAGAGGAACAACATAACCAAAACACAGAAGATAGGAACTATGCTGAAAAAGATGAAAAACGACAGAGCTTTAGAAAGAAACAAACGTGGGATGGCAGGGCCGAGCTGGAGATGTAGCTCAGTGGTACGGGGCTTGCATTGCATGTGTGTCCTTGCACAGCACTGCGAAAGAAGACAGAGTTTAAGCGTGCTATATCTGTAATACATACAATACACATATGTGAATGAGATAAATATTACAGAGATCCTCAGGTCAGATTTAAAAGCAAAAACCAAGCTATATAGTTTTTATTATGCAAATAGTCAGAAAGGCTAAAAATAAGATGACTGATATTGATTTGGGCTTTTTGTTTTATTTTGTTTTGTGTTTACTTTCATGTCTTTGCCAGACAATGACCAAGATTTTAAAAAAAACACTAAACAAACCAACAGTGCATATTATAAAAATATTCCATCTTACAATGATGACATGACTCCTTTTCCATTTTATATTCCAGTAATTGTAACATTAGAAGACACATAGCTTCAAATGCAGAAAATTTTATGAGAATTATCCAAATAAGGGAGGATTTTATTATTTCTTTCAACCCAAACCAGGCCAATGATCAGAACATAAGTGAGGATATAAAAACTCTTGAATATAATTCACTAGATTAACATTTGCATAACTCACTTACCCTGAAAAGAGGGTAGGCTATTTCAAATACTTATAAAAAGCATTTCCAAAACCTGCCATATATTAGGCACAAGAAAAGCCAACAAAAACACATAGTAATAATATCAATGACCACACTTTCTGGTTATACTACAATAAATATAGAAATGGATAATAAAACCAGCCATCTGAAAATGCTATAACCCATTCTTTAACAGTCCAGGTCATGAGTTTGCTACTGGACTCAGAGTAGTGAATATCTGGGAAATGATAACATTGATGGTGCTGCATTAATAAAAACCCACAGGAGACATGTGAAGCTGAGAACTGGGGAAACTGTGAGGTTCTATACACTTCTATTGCTAAATAACAGTTCAGCTCAATAATTTAAAAAAAAAGCCAGGAAAACAGAAGGAATGCATCATTTAACATTAAATCAGAAATTGATATGCTTAGAGGTTATTCTTAAAGTAATACAGAACAATATGGATGAATAGATAGATAGATAGATAGATAGATAGATAGATAGATAGATAGATAGATAGACAGATAGATAGACAGATAGTAGGTAGACAGATCAGCAACTAGATTAAACAAAATAATAAAAATGCAAAAGCAAAAACACAAGTAACCAGCAATGTAAGAAAGCTCATATGGAGAAAGTGTTTAAAACTTATGAGTACTTTGCAAAAAAATAAACTATAAACAAATCTGAGTTTCTAGATGAAATGGTCTTTTCTAAGAAACAATAAATTATCAAAATTGAGTGCATACTTAATTCCCTTAATGGCTGTAGATTTATCACCTTTCTCTTCTAGGGCCAAAGAACTACTCTCCATACCCTCCTCCCAGACAAAAATACGTCAAAAAGATGCATAAATATGATTTTCCTAATTAAAGGAATAAATGATATGATCTTGTTTCAACAATCTTCCCATGTATAGGAAAGAAGGAAGCTTTCCAAATTCAGATCAGTCTTGCCAATTAATACCAATGCAAAAATTTCTGATGTCATATATGTAAATATTGAAAAATATGTTTTGTGACAAACAGCACTTACTCAGAAAAACCAAAAGTCCTTGAACTTCCATCTGAACTTGATCAATTCTCCTGGACCAGCCTTGCAGCTGATCCCCTTCCCTCTGGGTTCATCCCTGAATAGTCTCCTAACAGTTCCAGTGTGTCTGTCATGTTGTCAACAGAGTGAGCTTCCTAATAATTCATCCACATTTTGTTGTTTCTCTACTTATACCTGCAGCCTTCGGAATAAAGCTGAAAGCCCTGATGGTGCCATGTGGGGAAGGCTCTGTATGCCCTCACCCTGTTTTCCAGCTATGCATCATGGTTGACTCTCTAGCCTTTGTGTCCTGCTTTGCAGTCTTCACTCCATTTTCATTGCCTTTGCCCACGTGCCCCCCACTTCACACACTTTGTCCACCTGAAACACTCTTCTTCCTGCTCCTGTCTTCTGAGCTCATTCAGGCATCACCTCCTCAGTAAAGTCTTCTGTGTTCCCCTTGGCTGTGTTGATTTACTTTATCATATTTCCAGTAACACCATGTGCAGACCTTAGAAAGACTCATCCCAAATTGTAGGGCTAGTTAGAACATATGACACCTGCCACTGCACACACAACCTTCTTGGACATGAAGTTGTTTTTTTTTTGTTTTGTTTTTTCTCTTGCTCTGAGCATATACCTAGGGTTTTGCAGATACTAATGATGAAAGAATGAGTCTGGAAGGAAATTATTTTCAGATTAAGAAATCCACAGCAAGGGGAATGAAACTACACAGAGATCCAATTATTTTAAAGGTTTTTTTTAAAACTAAAAATGCTGGCTTCTGACCTAAGAGATTCTCACCCTCAGGACTGTCGCCACTTGAGAAATAAATGATTATCTCAGAGGATGGTATGGCTTCATGAGGTGTCTTTCTAACTTTGGGATGATTAGAGATGGAATTTCATAGTGTGAGGAGGACAGGACATTGGATATAAAATGACACATGTAGAAATTCAGTGAGAAGAAGTACAGTTTTTCCCCAACATTACACAGCCCCTTATTGGTGAAATTATTAAGGCAACTCCACGTAGTTAAAAGGGAGGTTTATTTTGTGGGGTAACTTACAGGTGAAGGAATAAGTAACAGGGTCTGGGAAAGGTGTAGCGCAGTCCAAAGGTGTTCTCTGGAGAACTCTGCTCGGTCTACCTCCAGCGTCCAGGGTCCAGGAACCAAGAGAGCTCCCCCATCCAGATCTCAGGTCTTCAGGGATCCTCTCTCGGTTCTGCCTTCTAGGCGTGACAGTTACCAAAACCTCAAAGGGGATGGTATTTCCAGGTCAAAGCTGGAATGACTACCCACTACATCTCCCCATTTTGTCTAAATAAGAAGGTTCTAACCTAATACAAGACTGTATACAATAGGAATGATGATCAAATATTGTCCAGGAGTAATAAGGGATAATGACCTAGATAAGATAGAACTACAACCAACATGAACAATATCAAACAAGAGACACATACTAAAATCCAGAGAAGTCTGGAGCATAGGTAAATGGCATGTTACAAAGATCATTCCAAAAGGTGTCCTATCCTAAAGAACCTGAATCTAATACTTAATATGTTCTAAGATAATATATATATATACTAAGTTGTAACTATAACTGCTAGTCTTCAATTCCATCAAAGACCTGAGAAGGAATATAATGATACCTGAGAAATAGAAGATGAATGCAAGCAAATTTCAGGAATCTTGCAAGGGTAGACAGAGACAGCTGGCAGCCTGGACAGTCACCTAAAGTTTCTCAGCATTGTTGGTGCATTCAAATTGGCTACAGGCCTAGAGTACCTGACAGCCCATTTTCAGAAGCAGGAATTCTGAAAGACCATCTTACCCTCTCTTGGCAGAGTTCAGAAGTCACTTTTCCTTGTGTCTTGCTTGTCCAGAAGGACAGCATTTGTACTGTAAGCAGTTGAGGCAAGGGCAGTTCTTTGCCCAATAGGCCATTTTGTGCCAAGAAGACAAACTTCCAAATGGAAATGTCTTAGAAGCCCAACGTTCTCTTGGGATAAAATTAGTGCTGCCAGGAGCAATTGTGTCTCATGTCAACAGAATTCTAAGTTATTTAAACGCCATATTCTCTAGGTCCATGAAGTGTTTGAAGATTACCTGTCCATCCAAACTACGTATCTGTAAATCTGGATAACCTAACTAACGTAACTATAGAGATGACATGCATAGGTGACTATAAATCTATAAGTCTTATCTACCTAAATAACCTAAGGACTAAGGCTTCATGTAAACAAGGTAAACAGTCTGTAAGCAAATGTACAGTAAAAGGGTGATGACTTCAAAATTGTAACAATACACAAAATATCTTTAACAGAGGTAGGAATGTATAGTGCAATATGCAATATGACAAAAATCCTAAATATATATCAATATACAAAATATCCTAAACAGAGGTAGAACATACATACAGTATGACAGATATAAATTCACATTTGTACCAATATACAAATATTTCAAATAAGAGTAGAAACATATGTACATTATAACAAATATAGTTCTGTATTTGTGTCAATATACAAATTATCTTAAACAGGAATATAAAAATAGTTTACATTTGTATCAACAGCCCCTGGTTGAGCATTCTAAATGAGTCATCACATTTCATATCATATTATTTTATATTGTGGGTTTTAGCAGAATTACAAGGAAAAAAATTCTCTCTGAAAGATACTACTCTGAGATATTTCATCATGGATTTAATTTGTATCTCTGGGTCCTAGACCTTTGGATACTCCAGTATGAATATACATTCAATTTTATTTCTTTTATACAATTTACTTCCCTACAATCTTATTTTAAAAGTACTATAAAACTTATTAACAGAAAAGTGTTCTAACTTTCAATTTTAACTTTACAAAAGTGAGAAATAATGTGACAGATTAGATGAGTTTGCCACATCAATAATTATTAAGTGTTAGAAGTACTATGTAAACATTTAAATTCTAAATTCAATGTTCCTTATTGCTGAAGAATAACACTAGTAATATGTGCTTTGCTGTGCACAGTGTGGCAGGCTGTGTATTTAGTTTTAATTATCTTGAATGAGTATCAGTTACTACTTTATTCAATTATCTGGCATAGAAAGGTTTCAGTTTTCCTAAAACATTACTCAAAGTCAAGGCTTTAAAACCTAATATTAACAAGACAACCAACATTCACAGGAGGTTAGCAGACACATATTCAAGCAACTTAAAAACTGCCTAGTAAATCCCTACTCTAATCAAATCCTTTGTCTATAAGTCACAAAACAAATAGAGTTGTATTGTTAAATGAAATGGAGAACAATAGAAGTTAACTTCACAGCCCACCAATGTACTCATTCTGGTACCGCCTGTGCATCTATTACATGATTAGACTCCACGTTGGGTAATATTCAGCTTACTAGGCAATCCTTCCACAAAGACCATATGCTTAAAGGTTGGTAAGGATTGCTAAGCAAGAGCCATCAGCTACACATAGTAGAATGTACTTTTAGAGAAATACTTTCTTAAAAAATTGTTGGGCCAGAGAGATACCTCAGTGGGTAAAGGCGCTTGACACCAAGCCTGATGAAGTTACCTGTGTTTGATTCTCAGAACCCACATGCTGGAAGGGGAAAACTTACTCCTTCAAGTTACTTCTAACCTCTATATGTGTATATGGTATCATACATACATACATACATACATACATACATACATACAGTAAAATGAATTGTTAGTTACTGATAGAAGGCTGTAGATTCTGGTTGATTCATTACTTGTTGTTTTGGGAAATATTTGCAAGATAGGGGAGCATTAGAAAAAAGTTCGTTTGTCTGTTTTCAGAAAATCTCCTAAATAAGAAATATATTAAGGCTAAGGTGAAATCATTACATGAAACCACAGATCAAGGGCCCAGGTATAGGCTGTGGTTTTACTTTGAGATGCCTCAGGCTGTTCTGCAAGGTTTCATATTACTGTGGGAAAAGGCTAGAAGTATATTATTAATAATTTCATATATAACACTTCAGTTTTATAAAACTCAGTTTTTCAAAACTCATTCAATATTATCTTTGAGTAAGTTTTTTCTGATCTAAATTAGCATCCTTAGTCATCAGTGAGATGCAAATCAAAATGACTCTGAGATACCATCTTACACCTGTCAGAATGACTAAGATCAAAAGCACTGCAGACAGCTTATGTTGGAAAGGATATGGAGCAAGGGCATCACTCCTCCACTGTTGGTGAAAGTGCAAACTTGTACAGCCACTCTGGAAATCAATGTGGTGGTTTCTCAGAAAATTGGGAATCAATCTTCCTCAAGACCCAGCCATAGCACTCTTGGGCATATACCCAAGGAATGCTCAATCATATCACAGAGACACATACTCAACTATGTTCATAGCAGCATTATTTTAATATCCAGAACCTGGAAACAATCTAGATGCCTCTCAACTGAAGAATGGATTAAGAAAATGTGGTACATATACACAATAGAGTACTACTCCGCAGAGAAAAATAATGACATGATGAAATTTGCAGGCAAATGGATGGAACTAGAAAATATCCTGAGTGAGGTAACCCAGACTCAGAAGGACAAACATGGTATGTATCTACTCATAAGTGGATACTAGAAGTAAAGCGAAGGATAACCAGACAACAGCCCACAACTCCAGAGAAACTAGCTAACAAGGAAGATCTAAAGAAGGACACATGGATTGCCCTGGGAAGGGGAAATAGATGAGATCTCCATGAGTGAACTGTGGGTGAGGGGTTGGCAATGGAGGGCAATGGGAGATGAGAACATAAGAGAATGGGATGGTCAAGCTGAAACAGGGATGGAGTAAGAAAGCAATGAGAGAGATACCATGATGGAGGGAGATATCATGGAGATAGAGAGAAACCCAGTGCTGGGGAAGTTGCCAGGAATCCCCAAGGATGACCCCAGCTTGGACTACTAGAAATAGTGAAGAGGGTGCCTAAACTGAACTGGCTTGCCCCAGTGATTAGATTGGTAAATACCCTAACTGTTATCACAGAATTTTTCTCCAATGACTGATGGAGGTAGCTGCAGAAATCCACAGCCAAACACCAGGCAGAGCTCCAGGAGTCCAGAAGGAGAGAGAGAGGAGGGATTCCATGAGCAAGTGCATCAGGATCATGATGGGGAAACCTGCAGAAATGACCAAACCAAACTAGTGGGAACTCATGAAAGTTGGATCAATGGCTGTGAAGCCTGCATGGGACTGGACTAGGCCCTCTGTATGGTGAGTCAATTGTGTAGTTTGATCTGCTTGGGGGGCCCGCTGGCCGTAGAATCAGAATCCATCCCTGGTGCATGAGAGGGCTTTTTGGAGCCCACTACTTATGATGGGACACCTCCTACAGCCTTGAGGCAGGGGGAAGGGCTTGGACTTGCCTCTACTGGATGAGCCTCCCTATGTGAGGCCTTGTCTTCTTGTGGGGGGAGTGGGAGATGGCTTGGGGGGAAGGCTAGTGGGGAGGTAGGAGGAGGGAAGAGGGGGATCTTTGGTGTGTAAAATGAATGAATTTTCTTAATAAAAAAAGGAAAATTACACTCCACTTTCATTTCAGCATACAAGCCCCAAAGGAGTTGCCAAAAGAGACAAAAGTCTTCATCAAGACCCTAGTTGACACACTTCAGTGAGCATTATCATATACCCAGACCAACTCTGCATAACTATTGTATTCAAGATTGAAGGCTAGAAATGAGTATCACTCGTAGTATTTCACCAGAATCTCCTTTGTTTGCTCTCAGATATTATTTCCAAGTATGTTGTTCATATCCTGAGCTTGTGCCAGAGGCAGATCAACTGTGTGTAAGCTAGCCTACCCACAGAAGACCATTGTGGAGGAAAGAAAGTCTAAGGAATCAAAAACAGACAGAAGCAGAAAGCAGTGGTTAGACTCTCCCAGCTGTTGCCAAATGGATGAGTCAAGGTTCTCTAGAGTAGCAGAATTTATTGAATGACTCTCTTTACACACACATACATACACACACACACACACACACACACACACACACACACACACACACACACATATATATATATATATTTGGGATTACTAGGATAACTTACAGGTTATGGTCCAACAACTAATCCAACAACGGCAGGCTATGAACAGAAAGTCCAAGAATCCAGAAGTTGCTCAATCCACAAAGCTGGATGTCTTGGCTGGTCTTCAATAGACGCTGGAATTCCAAAGAAGTAGGCTGTAATGCCAGTGAAGGAATGGACTTGCTATTAAGGTGAGAGTAAGCAAGCAAAGGACAAAAACTTCCTTCTTCCATGAACTTATACAGGCTTCCAGAAGATTTGTTTTCCAGCCTCAAGAGCCAGATCAAAGGTATGTGTCTTCCTACCTCAAAGGACTGAACTAGAAGATCTGCCCACTTCAAACCAAGCAAAAATAAATTATCCAATGGTGTGCCCTCCATTTCTGGCTTGTAGTTTATTCCAGATGTGGCCAAACTGACAACCAAGACTAGCTATCATACCAAAATAACAATAGAAATTTCACTTGAGATTATGTAAAAATTTCAAGATTTCTAAGTTACAAATACAGAATGTATGAATCATATTAGAAAAAATTTAAGCAAAAAGCATTGTGTAGGGGTTAGGAGGTTTAACTGGGAAGCTGCTAAGGGGATGAGGAGGTGTGAGGGAGGATTAATCAAAGGCAAAGGTTCATGATGAAGGCATATGGAAGCCTACTACTTTGGATTCCAACTAAAACATACGATATCATATGAAAGAAGAGTGATACATGGCTGAGTAATGCTGTGCCTAACAGACATGGGTTTTTCAGGAAATATCCCAGTGCCAGGTGGGGGATCCTCCCTCTGAACTGTTGGCCAGAAAGGCACCAGAGGCTCCCAAAACACAATGGGATCTTATCACTCATCTTGGTTGCCAACCATAACTAGTTGGTAAGATTCCATTTTTGAAGATACCACATACCTTGGGTAAAAAATACAGAAAAATCAAACTGTAACTGAGCCAGAAGCAACGGTCTTACCTGACTGAGAATGCTATGAATGTACCACCAACCTACAAGGCAAGATGTGCCCATTCCTGCAACAGTGTCACAGCTTTTCTATGGGCAACCGGGAGTTCTCTGATTGGTTGTGAGACCCGTTCCTAAAAATAATATCCATGCCTGGTGCTGTGAACCCAGTTAAAAAGCCCATTGATTCTCCAGGTACTCAAAAATAAATATGTGAATCTAAATATTTGCTGCTAAACTCCACATATGAATAAGAACATGCAGCAAAAATTTCATAGATTGTGCTAAAATGGTAAGAGGGATCGTGTTCAAAATCTTACTTTAACAAAAGGGAGAGAACTGGGGTTCTGAGATTTCCTTTAATTGAAGATCTTTGAACTGACATAAGAATGGAATTCAAAACTCCATCATGAATACTCTCTTTTTTCCAACCATTTAAATTTATTCACCAAGGACTACTGAAAAATACAACCTAAAACACTTATTTAGGATTTGAGAAGAAGCATAAGTCTTGTAAAACCTACTTTATGAAAGTCTTTTCTCATTTTTAATAATCAACTTTTTTAAAAATCCAATAGCTTAATGTGGCTGTACATGCATGCCCATTATTCCAGCACTTAAGGAATGGAAACAAGAAGAGGAGAAGTTCAAGGCTAGCCTCAGCTAAGTAGCTGGCTCAAGGTGAGTCTGGGCTACATAAGACCTTGTCTAAAAATAAATAAAATAAAAAATAAAAATATATAATATCTAGAATTATTTTAACATTAGAAATGATTTACATGTATATTTGAATTATAAATTTAAATGATAAACTACTTACCAACCTTCTCTAACAATTTAAAATCAAATTAATTCATATAAGAAGGAACTATATGTCTGTCATGGCTATAGAGGTTCTAGGTTCTCATGGTTAGTGTCTCGTGAGGTCATTAAGGATCCAACTTCCTTCAATCTCTTGACTCTACTCCTAGATATAACTTCTTCCTAAGCCAGAGTCCCTTCAAGGCTTCAGGTGGCACTGAATACCAATGATTGTGTGCATTTACTTATTAACATTGCTTATGGGGAGGCAGGCAGGTAAGTGACACAAGAACCTTCCAGTCTGGCAAACTTGGATCTCATGGTTGCCACTAGACCAGATGCAGCAACGGGAGCCTCACAACTTGATCAGCTTAAACTCTAATCAGTGAAGATCCCTGCTTAAACTTGAAGCAGGAGGGAGAGCTTACCAGCTCCAGAAAGCTGTTACCCTCTTAGAGTCAGGCAACAGATTTAGCTTGGCTATTAGGTTTTCAGTAAGAGTTAAAACAGGAGTACGGGCAACAGTAAGTTCAATTGCCTTAACTAGCCTCAAATTCTCCCACCTCTACCCCTCACCCATTACTCAACATTTCCTCTATCAAACTTCCAAAATGACACAGCAGCCGGGGTGAGGGAGGAATTGGCATTAGTAACTGGATCCATATGCATGCAGTTTCTGCTCACGGTTGGCAGATCTCCTTCTATGATTTTTTTAGGTGGCACATATAGCAGACCCCGCTGAATCTGGCTTTAGGGGTTTATGCAAATCAGTATTGCACATTAGAATACTAATACCATGAATCCACAAGCACAAAGAGTAAATTAGACTTTCTGTGCTGTATAACTTGGGCATGGGTATCCTTTAAAATCCCCTATGTGAGTCTAACATGTTGCCAGGACTGGGAATCATCAGTACGCTAAACATCTGATTGCCCAACTCTCTTGATTAGTTAGCCAGTTATGGCCCAATATTTTGAATTTGATTGCTTTAAAGTTTACCCGGGGTGACTTACAGCATATTTTTTAAATAAAATATTATTGGCAGTAAGATAACTGCCATTTGAGGTAGGGATGCTGCGTCAGCTTCCTTTTGGAGAATGTTGTTCAATAAATGAGTACATGCTAAGCAAAAATATTACACAGGCATGAGGAGTGTATATGGCTTTCTCTCTGTTTCTGGGATGGGGGGAGGGTGTAACATACAGTGGCAACATTTCACTTTTACGTTGTAATGGGATCTCCATAGGCTTATATTGAAATTGGTTTTCTGCTGTAATCTCACATTTTAACAGCCTCTACAGATCTGCTCAGGAATTGACTCAAAATTGTTATGAAGAATATTTGGCATCATAATTTCATTTTTTGCGGTGTATAAATGCTTCTCCCTCCCCCTTTCATCCCTCCATGAGAGATATTGAAGCTTCATTATAACTGCAATGGAAAGTAAATACTTGACAAGTTCAATAGTTATTTTACAAAAGCTAGAAACTGTTTTTCCTCTTGAGTGCAGAGTCTTCAGTTATCCTCAGCTTCTTAATAGGATTTTGACACCCATTTCAAATGATGGCAGAAAGTGATTTTACCACTTGTTTCCTTTGAAATTAATACTTCAGGCACCAGAGCTATTCAGAGCCCCTAAAACATCCAGTTGGCGACCCTCTCCTGTCACATTCTGGCTGCCTTCCTGATTAGCCAGGCCGGCTCGTTTTCTCACATCCTCCCACGAACCACCCCCAACCTTAAGATTCAGAAGCGAAGCAGCTGTCTGCTGCCTTTCCTCATGATCTCCTCTTCCAAGCCTCCCAAAAAACTTCTCAGTCCCTGGGGCTCTGCAGAGGTTCAAAGTAAGACTTGCCGCTGAGTGGCGATACAACTTCTAAACCTCACCTCTGTAACTCTCCACCTCCTGGTAAGTAGAATATTTACCTCCCAGTGTGCTTAGCAGGCTGAACTGACATCATCTATGGACTGTGCTCACTCAGTATATGGCGTGTAATAAGGCATCAGGCTTGAGCTGCTGTTCACACACCCACCATGGCTCCTGTCTACTGCCACCATCACCCCATTACAGTGGTGCCTACTCTGTGGCATGTACTGCATTTCTTTGTTTTTCTTACATCACTTCTTCTTTCTATCCATGCTACTTCTATCTCGCTTCAAGCCCTTATCTTCTCATGCCTGCAATGTTGACCAAGGCAGTTTCCTGTCTCTGCTAACCATTCCACTCCAGCAAAGGTAAAAGCTGTCTGCTCCATCGTGTCATTCCAATCTCCTCAATATGATTCCTCCATGTGCTTTCTCCAAAATTATTTCCTGAACTCCTCAACACAACACTTCCAAGGCTCTTCTGGGGGGCTTTTACCAGGTATGGATAGGTCAAGTGATAAAAGACAGAAATAGACTAGTGTGAAATGATTGATCTCTCTGCCCGAATATACATCACTTTCTTACTATACTTCTTATCACCCTCAGAACTGGAGGTCTGCCAATCACACCTTGTGAGTGCAAGTTCAGGAAACTGACAAGACTAAATCACAGAGGTCAAATATTCTCCTCCTCATGGTTCCTACAGCTTAACGGACAAATGTCTGGTGGCTGAGGAAGTGAAGTCTTGCCCAGGTCTAATTTAAGTTAAGCTTCTACAAGTCTGTATGTCCAGGGTCTCCCATAAACCTCATAAGAGATGACTATATCCAAGTGAAATCATTAATCAATGCATCTCCCATCTGACCTCTCGATAACACACGAAAGGTGTGAGCTTCTGCCAGCCACTCTCCAAACCCCTTCTCTTACTGCTTTCTTAGCATAAGCCCTACATGTTACTTGGGTTTGAAGTGAGTCACACTCAGTTGCTGCCCCAAGAGATGTCTGACTATGGTTCTATTCTAGTGAAACAAATGTGATAGCCCAGAGTTCTGAGAGAAAGATTTTGCTATATGATACAGTGGCTGGTCCTAAAGCTGAAAAGAAATCATACTTGTTGTCTTAGTTAGCGTTTCTATTGCTGTGAAGAGACACCATGACCATAACAACTCTTACAAAGGGAAACATTTAATTAGGGTGGCTCACAACCCAGAGGTTTAGTTCATTATCATCATGGTGGGAAGCAGGTAGCATGCAGGCAGACATGGTACTGGAGAAGGAGCTGAGAGTTCTTATATCTTGACTCACAGGCAACAGGAAGTGGTCTGAAGTGTTCAGCATGGCTTGAGCATATATGATACCTCAAAGCCCGCAGTGACACACTTCCTCCAACAAGACCACACCTACTCCAACAAAACCACACCTCCCAATAGTGCCACTCCCTATGAGTTTGTGAGGCCAATTGCATTCAAATTTCCACACTTGTCTACTACTGTGTCTCTCTTACTGCACACAGCTTTGAAGGAAGGATGGGGAGGGGGGAGGTTAACACTTAGAAAGATGACTGCTGTGGAATGGTCTGTATGTCAGATGCTCTGATTGGTCAATAAATAAAACACTGATTGGCCAGTGGCTAGGCAGGAAGTATAGGCAGGACTAACAGAGAGGAGAAAAGAAAGAACAGGAAGGCAGAAGGAGTCACTGCCAGCCGCCACCATGACAAGCAGCATGTGAAGATGCCGGTAAGCCACGAGCCACATGGCAAGGTATAGATTTACAGAAATGGATTAATTTAAGCTATAAAACAGTTAGCAAGAAGCCTGCCATGGCCATACAGTTTGTAACCAATATAATTCTCTGTGTTTACTTGGTTGGGTCTGAGCGGTTTGGGACTGACGGGTGACAGATTTGTCCTGACTGTGGGCAAGGCAGGAAAACTCTAGCTACAGATGACCCTTAATGTTGTTTGAATTCTTAAACAGTTTTTTTTTTAATAAAAAACCTGGATCCTAATATTGGGGTGAAAGCTGAAAGATTAAAGAAGCAGAGCAAGCCACAGCCACTACATCTTACCTCACCAATGCCTCAGCCTGAAAGAGCCTTAATTCCTGTCTTCTTATGCCTTATATATCTTTCTCTGCCCAGCAATTAAAGGTGTGTGTGCTTCCTAAGTACTGGGATTAAAGGTGTGTGCCACCACTGCCTGGCATCTAATGTTTAATCTAGTGGCTTGTTCTTTCCTCTAGTCTTCAGGCAAATTTTATTAGTGTACACAATATATCATCACATTTCCCTTTTGTTGTCTAAAATAATAAAATAAGCAGTCTATACCTTTGGCAATATAGGCTCCACTAAATGCTAAATGGGCATTCCTCGTCCCTCAATGCCTAGTCTAGTAGCTGCCATCACTGTGTCCTGCTGCAGTATGAACAGGGCTGTGTGATTTGTTACCTAGAGGATAACACTTTTAAAAGTGGGAGTGGGTAATGGTTACAATGATGTGAGAACAGTAGGAACCAAACAGAATGGTCCTACACAAATACCTTGGAAATTACCTTATTGTGTTATCATGTGGCTCTTAGGAAATGCTTTGGAGAATCCATTTCTAGTCCTCTGCATCCAGAGCAGCACAACTGAAGAGAAGGAGCCCCTGGCATGTTCACCTAAGGTTACAAGGTCCTTTTCTGATAGTTTTGTATCTGAGATAAAAGTCTCCTACCATTATAGTCTGAGATAAAAGTCCCCTATCATTATGATCTGAGATAAAAGTCCCCTGCCATCACCACAGTCTCCCTGTCAAGCTCATGAGAAAGGCAACTGAGTGCTCTAATTTGTTTATATCTTTGCCTATCTTGATTCCTCTGAAGAAGAGTGTAGTTTTCTTTGAAATTAAATCTTAAAATCAATTTATAAATCTAAACATGCAAATTTGATTTGCAATAAATATATCAAAAGAAAACTCTGGCTTGGCAACACAGAGATGAGAGGAAAATTCTAGTAACTAAAACACTTGAAAATCATCAGAGAAAAAAATTGAGAGTGCAAGGCATGAAAATATGCTCAAACATATAAAGGACTCAAATGATAAAAATTTGACATAATTATGAAGAAGATAATTTACTATGAAGATTACACTTCTTGCTTATTTAGTTTACAGTGGGTTTTTGTTATTGTTGTTGTTGTGTGTTGTTTTGTTTTGTTTTTTCCTTTTTGTTCATGTCTTGGAGGCAACAATATTAGGTGATTGACATGGCCTTTGGTCCATTGCACATGCCTCTCATCCTCCAGCAAGCTTGTCCACCACTGCAACAGTGGAACCGCACAGGGTGGGGCCTTAGACCCCATAGCAGTACAAGATCAGTTCTGCCTCCATCGCTGATCAAAGCCCTTCATGTGGTGTGAAAGCCCAGATGTGGTTTGTTCTCAAAGCACATGAGTTAGGAACACTGAGCTCAGTCTGCAGTACAGTGACACTGAGGTCAGGGAAATGTTAAGAAGTTCGTTCAGGCAAAAGGTAATCAGGTCATTGGGGTGTCCCCTTGAAAGAATCAGTACTGGTCCTGTGGAGTCAAATTCTCACAAGTAGACTGTTAGAAAGCAAGGTCACTCCACATGATCAGCCCCTTCTGCTCACAGTTTCCTTTCTACTTCTCCATTATGCGTGACAAAGCCAGGAGACCCTTACCAAGACACTGGTATCATGTTCTTGAATTTCCTGAATGCTAAACTAAATAAACCTTGTTATTTTGTGCGTCTTGTAGCAACAAAAACCATATGAAACCCTATGAGATGAATAAGCTGCCGTTGAGGGGAACTCCAAAGTCACAGGACAAGATGTATAATGAATATAGGAAGAGGGGACAATCTAAGACCATTAATGGAATTAACCAGTCTAAATAAAGTCTCACCATAGTTGATAAACAGGCAAAAAGCTCATATTTTCAGAAAGCAATGATATATTCAAAAGGGAAAAGGGGTGGGGGAAGGCTCAGTTCCTAAAGTGCTTGCCGCATAGGCATGAGGACATGAATTTGATAGCTAGCACCTACGTAAAAGTTGTGTGTGCTGGCACACATCTCTATCTCAGAGCTGGGAAGGCAGAGACAAGCTGAGCCCTAGATCTCAGTGACCAAACAGCCTAGCCAGTAGATTTGCTCCAGGTTCAACAAGAGAAACTGGCTCAAACAAATGATAATAAGATGAAGAATGGTTGAAGAATACCAACATTGACCTTGGGCCTCCACATCCACACACTTGTGCACTCTAACCCACGTGCTTATATGCACACTCCACACAAACACATACACACACCTACACCACATTCACGAACACATACACAAGCATAGATAAAAGGCTTATAGAAATATAAAATTTTGATCCACCTAAACAGGAGGCATAATACATAAATATAAGGCATTTTAAATGTATTCTATTTTGATTAAATCCCCCAAACACAAACTTTATTACAATAGAATAAACTGTTTCTTAGTTTGTTTCTAATTTGATGATGTTCAAAGAATTGAGCCTTACATGGAGCTAATACAAGCTAACATTAAAACAACTTTCCTGGAGGGTCATGGGAACTATGTGCCAAAAGTGCTTCCTCTACAACCCGTAACTCACGACACGTGGATCGTTATTGAGCCTTCGTAGTGATAACAGTTTCCATGAGAGAGTAAGGGAAGGGCTGAGATGGGAAGGAAGGCACATATGTAAGACTGAATTAATGATTTTAGATCCAGATTTCCTCAGAGTAAAGAAGAATGCTCCTCTTTCGTTTGGTAGAAGATCATTTGGTTTTTACCTAGCAAGATCTCCCCTTATCGGTGCTTGTCAACTTTCCTAAAGCTGCGAGCCTTTAACACAGTTCATATTATGGTGATTCTCAACCATAAAATTATTTTGTTGCTACTTCATAACTTTAACTTTGCTAGTGTTATGAATCATAATGTAAATATCTGATATGTGATCCCCCAGAGGGGGAGAACCACTGCCTTAGTTCCTTCCTAAGAGATTTCCAATTTTTCTCTGGTATCCACTCAGTTCCCTGAAATCCTTACAAATGTACAGCAATTCATGCAGTAACATTTGTCTGACAATGATGATTGGTTTTGGACGTGGTCTGGTGACTTAGAATTGGCCAATCACACCAAAAAGAAGAACATACATTCCAAACTTAGGAAGGAAATTTGTCTTTCTTCCCACTGCTTTGAATAAGGAAGAATGTGCTCTGGATTCTATTGCTGTAGCCATAAGAAACAGTTCTAGAGGGAAGCAAACAGAGGAGACCCCATCTCTGGAGTCTGTTTTGCCTCTGAGCTCTCAGACATGAGACAACATGTGTCCTTAAAGTTTATACCATCAGGAATCAAGGTTTTATGTTCCTTAGAGTCAAGAGTATCCTAACCAATATATCATCCTTACACACAAGCATCTCTCCTAGAAATACATTTTTCCAAACATGTGCAGCCTCCGGAAATGATATTGTTACATACTTCAGAGCCCAAGAACCTCAACTTAAACTCAGATTACTACTGCCATCCTGAAAAAAGTGCCAGTGTTGGACACAGGCACCTGGCTCCCCTCCTCTCAGATTCTGTAATTGCAGTCCACACTTCTCTGAGAGTGAAATAAAGGGAGAGAGGTGGCCTGTCCTCTGTAGACCTACCCATATAGACAAAGCAGCTCTGAATCTCAGACTCCGTCTTCTTTGTGAGACCAGCAGAGCCTGACTTCATGCTACATCTGCATCCAGGTCCCTAATGAAAGGCAATTCTGCCCTGTGCTCAGTTTTATTATCTATGGAAATGCTACTTACCTCTCTACTAAAGGTAGTTACAGCCCCCATATTTTCTTATCTGAGAACCAAAATGCCAAAAGATGTGCTACAGTAAATGTCTCTTATAAAGATATGAGTTGCAATTTTGTTCCCCAACCACAAGTTTGTTAATCTCCACTGTAGTGATTATGGCCTTTCATTTGAAATGTTCTTGAGACTCCTAGTAAAAATCTACATCCATATGATTAAGTATAAAAAGAATATTTCAACATACTTTTAATAGGACATGAGGGCCCAATAAAACAAATGTTCTGTAGATGTGAGAAAGTTCAAATTATTGGTGCCTTTTTCAAATTTTTCATTAAAATTATATTGAGTTTCAACATTAGGTTATAAGCTATTCCTATAGCATGAATGCAAAACCCTCATCAATTTTGACTGAGTGAGAATACAAATTCCCTCCTTCCAAATACTCCTTCCAAGTATCTTAATGAATAATTAATATCATGTTCAATGATCTGCTGCAAGCACCAATCAGCTGGCCAAAATAAATTGGATTTGTATTGGAGAAATAGTTCCCCATGCTCATCACAAAGATTACTATTTCTTTTAGGAAAAAAACTATAATCATATGAAATAAAGCCCTGTTGGAATACTTCTTTGCTGTCTGCATGAATAATCAATCCTTTGTGAAATTACTCTATCCTGGCATGATTAGATCTTAAGGTTTTGTTTGTAAAAGACAATTGTTAACACCAGCAGAAATTCTATTGATTTTATGGAACAAGGTGCATATCTCCTTTTCTTTCTCTTTTCAACCCCATTTCCAGTGTTTTATACCTAAGAGATGCTCTTTTTAATATGATAGTCCTCAAGAAGCCTGGTCAGTAAGTTCCTAATCACAGTGTAGCTGTTTTGGGTGGAAAGAAAGCCATGGGGACCCTGAAAATTAGGACATAGACCACCAGAGCCTTGAAGTCAGAGACATGGATGGGTGCCAGATTTCACTCAACAGCCATTGAATCATAAAGTGTCAAAATCAGAACACGCAAAGCTCTTTTCTGTGACTCACTCTTGTCAGAAGCACACAGGACACACAGCTGACCCCAGAGCCCACCATGTTTACTGGGAACACAGTGACACTCAGTAATAATAATAAAGAAATCACTACATAAGCAAAACCATTTGCAAGGGACAGCCAGAGTAGATGTGGTTTATATAAATAGGAATGGAGGCCTGTCTACTGAGTTAAGGATGGCTCATCGATGAGCTAAAATATGGCTTTAAAGTCTAGTTACTGGGAAATTGTGGGTTTCAAATTCTCTTCTATGCAAATACATCCTATGCACTATAAGGTCATGTAACAATCCACACAACCAAATATGTAATGATGCTACTAAACTAATCATTTCAATTAAAACAAACCTTGTCAGAAATGCATCAGAAACATTATCAAATTGTCACTTCTGGAAAAAAGGCATGAAACAACATGTGTGGGACTTTTCTCTGAGGTCCTAATCCTTTCTTCTAAGTACACATGGTAGGAGTTTTGCCATGCTGCCAATTGCTGACCGCCATTTGCTAAATTACAGCTCTCTGGGAAGCGTATAAGTGGCTGTATCTCAATTTATGAATCCTAGAATTTAATAACCCTTAATTCAGACACCTTCTGTTCCTAGCAAAGATAAAAGCCAATGGAATTGAGTTTTCTGGGTGGGTGCCACAGAAGAAAGGACTTGAATTGTACATGTTTTGACCCACCCGGAGGAGTTTGGTGGACTAGCAGTGGGCTACAGAAATTTGCTTGATTGCTGCTGTAAAAACAAGCTGTTCTTCAGTGATCTCAAGTTGAAAAGCAAGAACTCCTTAATGATGAAAAGACTCACTGTCCTCCCTTTACTTCAACCCATAAATCTGAGCTGTCACAGCCTCAGGCTGAATAAAACAGCTAAGAACCTTATCCACGTGGCAGCCTTTTGTATTGAAGAAGGCTAGTGTTGTCCCTACGAATCTTTGCTTCTCTGAACTAAACATCTCTTTGTCTTTGAGAACAAATAACATTCCCAGTACATTTTGGTCACTCTGCTTGGACTGGGCTTAAATAGCTACACAAGAGAGGTACAGGGAGAAAATATTTAGCAGTGGGAGTGGTATAACCTAAGATGCAGTAGGGGAAAGCTCCTGATAAGCTCAAGGAAGAGGTGAGTGAGAGATGATGATCCAGGCAGGGAGCAAATCTCCCTGTCAGATGCTTGGTACCTGGGAGAAGCAGAGAAGAGGGTGATGGCTGAACAGAGCTAAGCCTTGTGCTGGCTGGCTGGGGAGCTGGGAATTCACTTTGTGTCTGGGAAGAAGCCAAAAAGGCTTTTGAGCACAGAAGTAAAATGTTCAGCATAGTATTTTAAGAACATTACCAACCTAAGGCTAGCCAAGAGGCAAGACATTCAGTTAGATGACTACAAAACATTAGTGATTATGGAGGCGACTCTCCAGCCAAACTGCTCTGGCAGTCACTGGGTCAACGTGGGCAACTTACTCAACCACTCCCAGCTTTTTCACAGATGCAAAAAAGTAATACCAACTCCATAGATCAGTTTGGGGATTAAGTGAGTTAATATGCACAAAGCATTTGGCATGTATGGACTTAAATGCTTGGCTTTGATGTTGTAATCTTCATTATCATTGGTATAATCCCTGGATATAACACATGTGCCTGAACTGTGTGACAGCAAAAGAAAAACACAAGACTAAGTCTATCTGATAACTGTTTTTTTCTCTTTTGGGGGTCTGCCACCCAGCTCCCAAAAAAATTACACACAGAGGCTTATTTTTAATTATGAATACCCGGCCTTAGCTTGGCTTAGTTTCTAGCCAGCTTTTCTTAACCTTAAATTATCCCATCTATCTTTTGCCTCTGGGCTTTTCCCATTGTCTTCTGTAAATCTTACTCTTACTCTGTAGCTTGCTGTGTAGCTGGGTGGCTGGCACCTGATGTCCTCCTCCTTCTCTGGCTACTTCTTTTATCTTCACTCCTCCATCTCTTTTCTTCTCCCAGATTTCTCCTTCTATATATTCTCTCTGCCTTCCGGCCTCACCTATCTCTCTCTCTCTCTCTCCTGCCTTGTTATTGGCCTTTCAGTTCTTTATTAGACCATCAGGTGTTTTACACAGGCACAGTAACATGGCTTCACAGAGTTAAACAAGTGCAACATAAACAAAAGTAACACACCTTAAAATCATTTTCTACAACAGATAATTATTGAAAATGAGATTTCTCACTGTTTCCATCCCAAAATCTCCCTTTGTCTGGCCTCTCACTGCTAGTCTCAGATACTGGTTTGGCCCTTTTATCTAATATCTGGACTAATAAATACTACGATACCCACCCTCAACACTTCTATAAAAAATAGTAATAGTATAAGAAGTCCTTGACAAAGGAGAAAAATAGACAGGAGAAAAATAAAAAGCCTCCAACGTGGAAAGAAGAGGTAACACATGTCTGTGTTTACTGGCAATATGACATTTTATATATAAGATGCTAAAGATTAAAAACTAAAGAGACAAATATGGTAAAAAATCAACACACAAAACATAGCAGTATCTCTGTAAACAAAGAAAAAAATTCTGAAAAAGAAACCATGAGAACAATACCATATAGAACAGCTATGAAAATATATAAAAATAAAATTATCCAAGAAGATTAAAGAAACTGGAATAATAAACAGTAAAAGAAACTAGAGATGGCATAGCTAAACAGAAAGGGATCTCATCTTGAGGAGCACAAAAACATAGTAGTGTTAGAATGTGATGGTTGATCTTCATTGTCAATGCGACAAGGCTGTAAATTACCTGAAAAGCACAACTCTGGGTATGCCTATGCAAGTGTTTCCAGAAAGGTGTTACTGAGGAAGGGACACCCACTTTGAATGTGGATCGTACCATCAAATAAGGCCCTGTATTGGACAAAAGAAAGGGAGCCAGCTGAGCACCTCTGTTAGTGTCTCTCTGCTCTCTGACTCCAGATGCAATGTGAGCAGCTGCCTCATGCCCCTAGCATCATACCTTACCACCTTGATGACTGTACCACTCTTTAAACAGTGAACCAAGATAAACTCTTCTCTGTGTGTGTGTGTGTGTGTGTGTGTGTGTGTGTGTGTGTGTGTGTTTTCGCGCGCGCGCGCGCGCGCACATGTGGAAGTTCTAGAGGTAAGCTCTCCAGACCCCAGTACCAAAATGAGAAATAGGGTTACTTTGTGAGGTTTTATATTTAAAGAAATTCCAGAAGAGAAAAAGCCATTGGGTTTACAGTTTAGAAATGTCAGTTAGAAAAACAATGACCTCATAGTAGCTCCAGGAGGAAGAAGTTGTTTGTTGAATTAGGAAAGGAATCTAATAATACCAGGTCTCTTGATATGAGGAGGATTAAAATGTTTATTTATGCACATTTGTTCTGTTTGAATATTGTGTGTTATCAGCATATTGCAGATTTTTCACTATACTAGTAACTGGCATTAGATTAAAAAAAACTAAAAATACAAACCTGCTGTTTTAGCTTGAAAATGTTTAGATTATTCTCACTGGATGAGACCATGCTTTCCTCCTATGTCTGAATCTGTGTGTTAGGTCCACCTGAGTTTCAATATGTACATGCCTTCTCTGAACCTTGACACTTTTCATGTACATACATATGACAGTCCACAAGCTCCTCATATACAGAGTCAGTCCAGACAGCACAGGTAACATCTGATGGATACTGTCATCAGTGAAAGGAGCTACGGATAGTGGATTTCCCAGGAGGGAGGAAGAGGTTCATGGGACTCAGGGAAAGAGCATTAAGGATGTAGCTCTTGTAAGACATCACCTATATTGGGGTGGGATTTGTACTGCTGCAGCTGCTTTGAGTCATCCCTACTCCTGTGAGTAGCCCTTCACCAACACTCCTGTTAGCAACCCCAACGAAAACTCACTAGTTAACCAAATTGGACTTTAGTACAATTGCTACATTAGTCTGTCTTGGTCCCCGTTTGTGGGGTAAGGAGACGTGTGTGTTGCATCTCCCCAGGAAAAGTCTGTCACCTAAGAGAAGTCTATAAAAGACTTGCACCTGCTTCTCCCCCTTTTCTCTCTTGCTGCCTTGTAAATTTCTGTGACACTCTCCAGGCCTGAAGCTTTGGAATAGGCCAGTGATGTCAAAACTTGTCTTACTCCAAGGTTTAAGTCAAACAGTCTCTAGAAGTTAACTTCAGTTTTTAAGATTCAAACTTGCTGAGTCCATCAATGAGTCCTAAAACAATTTCTGGAATTATTGATACAATTCTGACATGTTTACAGAAAGACTGTCTAAGAGATTTTGATGGGTTCTCTGTGACACTTGGTCAAGTTCAACCCTTTAAACCATGGAGCCTGGTACTGAACCAAAGCTCGTAAGTATAATACAAATAACATAGGCTCCAACTCAAATAGATCCCTTGAGTATATTCTGAAATCACCCACATAAAGAGCTTGGCCCAGAGGAAGGTCTCAATAAATGTTAGCCATTAGTGTAGCTACAAGAGATGGTTAGCTGGGCATAGTGGCTCAAACTTATAATTCTAGTGTTCAGAAAGCTGGAGTAAAAGTCTCACCAGCAGGTTGAGGCTAGCCTGAGCTACAGTGAGTTCCAGGACAGTCTGGTCTATAGAATGATATTGTCTCAAAAATAAATAAAACATTTGTGAGTTTCTCATCACCTTGCTGAAAACCTCCAAACTGGTGAGCAGAGGGGCTGCTCTTAGATGCCAAGTCTCTCCACATTTTGGAAAAGAGCAGACATCAGGGAGAACTCAGAAGGAAGAAAAGAAAATGGACCCTGAGGTGATGGGTCAGTCAGCTTCTTATTACTAATCCTGGATGGTTCTAAAACAGATCATCTAATGATGGATTTATAATCCTCAGAAAATTAAGAGCTAACAAGTGCAATCAGAAAGCTTCAGGGGCTACAAATCACACTGAACTAATTGAAGAGAAGCGGTAGTCATCTAAGCAAGGGCAGCAGGGATGGGAGAGCCAGCTGTTTCCTGAGCTGTGTACAGCTTTGGCTTTGAAAACTGGGAGGTTTTCAGGGACAAAGATTGAGAACCTGGTGTAGACCACAGACTCTCAGAGAGCCTTTTTGTGACTAACCTAAAGTGTGTTACTAGGGTAATTATTTCCAGAGGAAGCAGAGAACCACTTCCTATCCTTCACAGGTGTAAATAAACATGAAGACGAGAGTAGTCAAGCAGCCACTATGAGCGAAAAATTATTGTCTATTGCTTCCCTACTACAAATGAGCCATTGTTCTAACATGTCAAGTGGACAATGGATGTGAAAGGGGTAAATCCAAGTCATGCACCTTATTCCATAATTGTGAAATGGTACTACTAAAGGTCACTCCCAACTCTGTGTCTTCAGAATCTAGAGCAACATGAGTTATCAAAACCAAAATTCATACCAAGCAAGCATCAGTCCCTGCCCTGGAAAAGTGAATGGAATAATATGTTCATTTTTATCATGCCTCAGGCTACAGAAATTTGCCTAATGTAATAGAAGGTTGTAAAATAAACAAAGATACTTAAAAACATAATAAAAAAAAAACTTACACATCCAGGAAGGCTTTGATTTCAGATGATGGTAAAAGGAAAGGAGAGTGGGATGTGGGAAAGCTCACATCTCAATTTGTAGGTAAATACATGGACAATTAAAATATCACTTCTTGGCTTCCTGCTGACTGCCCAACTGCTCACCTAACACAGTTTGAAGTCTGAGATTTCCTTTTTGCCACATACTGGAGAAGGTTCAGATACGGAAGCATCACTTAACTCACAGAGGGTAAAACATAAAATGCAAAGCAGAGTAGGCTCTGACAATTCTAATGTCAAAAGAAGGATTATAGATCTAGGCCCATATTTTCATTTTATAGGCGAAGATTCTAAAACTTTCAGAGGTTGAGTCACTACTTGTCGAAGGTCACACAAGGAGCTGGTTTCAGACAGGACAAGAACCTGGTACTCCTGACAATGTAGTATTTTTCTACAGTACCTGAAGGGCAAGAAAGGTTGGAAGGAATACATCTCCTCTCTCTCTCTCTCTCTCTCTCTCTCTCTCTCTCTCTCTCTCTCTCTCTCTCTCATACACACATATGCACATAGTAAATAAAAATGCATGAACTCATGACAGTGGCATACTAATGGAAAAGTTACTAGGGAGATTATTAGATATCAATCACCTATGACAAAAATATTTGAACATTTGTCAACAACACAATGCTTTGTTAGAAAAAAACAAGTTGAGAGAGTCTAGGGATATAATAAAGTCAGGTGATGCCCAAAGACCCAGCATAAATACTTTCTTATGTAGCAAAATCAGAATAGAATAGCAAGGTGATGAGTAAGATCTAATTTCCTTCTTGTTAAACAGAGCAAAATTGAGGAAAGGGGTGGGGTCAGTACCTGATAGAATTTGGTATCAAAAGGGAACTGAATGGGTAGAGACAAGGTGTATGGTGCCCAAATGGGGTCTTATTTATTCACAACAATGTCATGGCCATCCATGCACCACAGTTCTTGGGATGCCTATAAGTTTGTCCTGGACCTTCTTCAACCTGCACATGTCCATTTAAAGCCTATGCTGGGGAAAACAGGACAAGAGAATGTCTGGACGCTTTTCCTGGGAGAGCTAGGAGTCAGATGCTGCAGAGGAGTCACATTAGAAGGTCTCAGCAAAACAGTGACAGATGAGGATATTTACACCCCAAAATCCAAAGGACAACAGATGCTGATAATGGCTAGTGACAGTTTGAGGAACTAGGCTGGCTTGTGTGGGGCTTCAAAGAGTGATGGAAAGTCCATAAGTCCAAAAGATGCATGGTTGGGAGTTAAACAGAGCTGAGCAAAATTCTCTCTAACACTCTCAGCCACATTTGTTCTACATTTTCTTTAGATCCACACATTAACTGAGTTTCCATACACACATGCCTCTTCTGAATCTGGACACTTTTCATGTACATGTATGTGACATCCCACATGCTCCTCATATACAGAGTCAGTCCAGACAGCACAAGGTAATATCTGATGGCTACTGTCATCAGTGAAAGGAGCTGCGGTTAGTGGTTTTCACAGGAGGGAGGAGACTCATGAGACTTGTAGACAGGATGGCCTTAAGGATTAGGGGTTTTCTAGGTTATATGAAGATGTGCACAGAGTAGCCTCTGGACTCTGCTAAAACATGTGAGGGAGAGAGTAGTTAGCCTTAGATTGCTCCTATGGAATATTCAAGCTTAGTAGTCCAGTATTTGCTCTCTCCAGCAACTCTTCTTACATCCTGGCAATATGGCCTGTATGGTGACCTGTGACAATTAAAAAAAACAAAGAAATGATAGTGCTAAAATTTGAATGTAGACCTGACTCCAAAGTCTATATTCACGGAAATGATAAGTCAGGTATATGCTGAAGGCCATGACTCATTAGGTTGTGTTTACTACCAGAATATGTTTCCACTTGAGGCCCAAGAAAAATAGACATCAAAAAGAAAAGTGCCTTAGAAGATGTAAAACAAGACTCTTTGACACAGATGGAACTTCTTAAAAGTACTCAGGTAGTTAAAGTTAGCTCTCTTGGGTGTTCTTTTTAATATGCATGTCACCGTTGATAAGGTGTCAGCAGGAAGGAATCATAGAATACTTACGGCAGACATCTGAAGAACATAATTGCCCCAGCTGACATGTGTGACTGCTCCTTCATTATCACGTCAAGAGGACAGTTCTGCTTATAAGTTGTTTTCAGTAAAAATAAAATAGGAAGCACTTGCTTAAAGTTTATTATAGCCTTTTAGAGTAACATAATTATAATTATAAAATGTTCTTCCTTGGTGTGAATATTCCACATGCTCTTCGAAGGATTTCTTTTAAGATCAGAAAAGAAAATGTTATTTTGATAGATGTTATACAATGAAGTTCCATTCATGGAAGCTTTAGTTGGGTGTCTGCCTGAGTGTCTGGAGGCCATGAGTACACAGGGTCCCCTATGCACTCTGGCTCAGATTAAGACTATCCTAGTGTGTTGACTTGGTGCAGTTCCCCTGGGGTATCAAGCACGGGAACTAATCTTCAGGACCAACATTGATCTGCAGTAAAATTTAAAGAAAGGAATGAGGTCTGTCTCAGTCAGAACTTAGCCTAGTCTAATGTCCCAGGAAAACAAGGCAAGTCAGGAAGTGGCTTCCATACTTGGTAAAGTAACAGACCCCTAGCTAACTTTCCCAAATCAGATAGTGGCCCCTTTACATGAGTTAATTTCAGATTATAGATGTTCTTCAATATCTGGGATGATTTATATAAGAACTCTAAGTAAGTAGATACCAAATTCTGGGAATGTTCACTTATTTGTGTATAATCTACACACACATCCTCCTGTATACTTTAAGTAAACCTTAGCTTACTTATAATGCCTAATATGTTATGCCTGTATCTTTGTGCAATATTATCTAGAGAATTATGATAAGGAAAAATATGCATGTGTCAAATATGGATATAGTCTTTCTAAATGTTTTCTAGAGTTGGTTAAATCTGAGGGTGCAGAACCCACAGATCCAGAGAATTACTGTGTACTCACAGTCTTATAGATGGCCTTATTCAATGTATCATTTTGCATGTGAAGTAACTAAACTGTAAGACAATATGGGGTGACCTACTGAGAAGGTACAGAACCATGAAGCAGACCCCTTTTTATTCCAAGACTCATAATCTTCCACCTAAAGATTGTGACTCACCAGCTATGACTTACAAAGAAGAAATAAAGGGAATCAGATAGTATCTTTGGTGCCCCCGCATCTTTCTGTTCTATTCCCTGTGGTCAGTAGATATTAAGATGGAAAAGCATGTGGGGGGTTATACTGTAATAGCATGCATGCCACCACCTGCCTTATGCTTTTTAGAACTGAGAATGCCTCACCTAATGACCAAGGAAATTTGTTAAAGAAAAACACATCATTTCCTTGGCATCCATGACATTTTTATTTTCTTGTTTTTCCCTCTTTCTTAGACTTAGAGCCCATTTATTAAAAATAAATGTATATTTTAAGGAAAAACCATATAACCCACCACAAGTATATTTAATAAATGGCCCCAAGCCCCAAAACCAGAAGGGTAACCATAAATCATAAAAACACTAATTTCTGTAATAACCACATTATTTGGGGGATTGAAAGATACAGAATCCGATTCTCCACTAATAAAGGAAACACAAAACATCATCGTGGTTCTCTGGTTAAAGTAAATATCTGTGAAAGCCAGATGATATGTGCAGTCTCTCTCAGATATTCTCCCCTGTATAGGGGTATATATACCTGGTTACTATATTGCTAGAAGGGTCTTCACATTTTGTCCTCTAACTTGAGGAATCAGTTATTGTGATAGGAAAGAGCAAGTCAAGGCCTCCCACAGTATCACAGACTTATCCAGAATAAATCACAGGTGATGCTATATCCCTAGAGGAATTTCGGAGATTAACACTGCCTTGTAAAACTTAGAAGAAGCAAAGGCAATGTTTTCTGTCACATCTCCTTTCAGTGTTTTGGCATCTGAGAAAACCAGATGAAATGTGGCAGTTGGCAGTAGACTACCATAAAATTAAGAGTGGGAGCCCTGAGTATAGATGTTATTTCCAGACATGATATCTATCTGTACTGGAGAAAAACAAGCCCTCAAGTACTTACTATCCACCTACTAATCTAGTGAATGTGGAATGCATTCAAGGGAGAGAATTAGAAAAGTTATTTAATGTCATATGGAAAAGAGAGAATTATACTTTAACTGTCCTGCCTAAGGATCATGAAAACTGTCCTCTTCTCTTTAAAGACATAGTCAACAGGGTCCTTGATCATCTTAATGTGACATACTGGTGCTCCATTGTATTGATGATATACTAATTGGAATAACTTGGTATTAATACTTTGGATAACCTAGAAAAATACATTATATTGTAAGATAAAAGAAAAACTCTACACAGAAAGGACCTCCCACAACAGTGAATTTTAAGAACTGAAGTGTTCTGAAGTAAGACACACATGATCTTAGGTGCTACCAGATTCTAATTCAAGGTGAAATGGGAAGCATTCTGTTGGAGGCGCATAGTAAGGATTCTGTGGCATCTGTAACTATGCCTTCCATCTGATCAATTTGTCATTCACGTCAATAGACCAGCAAACATGGAGGAAGTCAAGAGAATTGCACGAGGAACTAAATTTTCTGCCACTGAATGGGAACTAGGACAAATGTCTAAAATATACAGCATGCTCTGCAGCAGCTCTTCATATCCCTATAGTCAACAATGTCCATAGACAGAACGGACACTTACAGCAAAAGCGGCTAAATAAGGGAAAGATGCTAAGGCCTGAGGCCTCTGGGGTATGTCATCCCATAGGCCAACCAACCCTCAGCAGCAGAAAGACTGATGGATGACAAAAACTGGAGGTAGACAAAGGAGATTGAAAATATCATCTAAGACCGACATTTTCAGTGCAATGGAAATATTACCTCACTTCATTAAACCTTTTGCCTTACATCACTGAGACATTGTAGCTTGTCCCCATGAAAGGACAGTGTGACTAATGAGACTTGAAATTCTTCTCTCAAAAGACATTGAGGAGAACAATGTGCACACACATGTGCACGCACACATACATACATACACACACACACACACACACACACACACACACACACACACACACACACACACACACACACACACATGTTCCCTGGACTGGAGACAGCTCAAGTGGTAAAGTATTTGCCTACTATGCATGAAACCATGGGTTCAATTGTCATTTACAGAGAAGAAAGTGTTCCCTTCAGTAAGATTGCAGACAGGTAAAGCCATTATCCACATGATGAAAGGAGGAACTAAATGAGTTATTAATGATTTACCACCCCAATTCCCATTGCCTCCATCTGTCTCTTCCATCTCTGCATGCTTACCTAGTTTGGGCATTTATGTTTTGACAGTATATTATCTACTGTTCCTTGATGTGGTGTTTTGAAGAGGTAGGGCCCCCATAGATTCATGTGTTTGAATGCTTGCTAACAAGAAATGGCACTCTTAGGAGATGTGCCCTTGTTGGAGTAGGTGTGGCCTTGTTGGAGGAACTGTGTCACTGTGGAGGTGGGCTTTGAGGCCTCATATATACTCAAGCCATGCTCAGTGTGGAAGTCTTTCCCTGCTGCCTGTGGATCAAGATACAGAACTCCCAGCTACCTCTCCAGCACCATGTCTGCCTACACACTGACATGCTTCCCACCATGATGATAATGGGCTAAACCTCTGAAACTATAAGCCAGCCCCAATTAAATGTTTTCCTTTATAAGAGTTGCCATGGTTGGGCCGGGCAGTGGTGGTGCACGCCTTTAATCCCAGCACTTGGGAGGCAGAGCCAGGAGGATCTCTGTGAGTTCGAGGCCAGCCTGGTCTACAGAGCGAGACCCAGGACAGGCACCAAAACTACACAGAGAAACCCTGTCTCGAAAGAAAAAAAAAAAAAAAGAGTTGCCATGGTCATAGTGTCTCTTCACAACTATAGGAACCCTGACTAAGACACTTACCTTTTCCCTTTCTTCTCCATGAATGCTACTCTTCCAGATCTATTGCAGAAACCTAATTGGTGCCCACACGTACAAATGCAGTTAGGGAATGTGGTAAAGTTAACCCGCTATGAAGCAAGTCCCCTATAGTCAGTAGATAAATTTTATCTCTGTCTCTTAATTTCTACCTAGGGACAGTTCTGAGACACAATTTGAACAAACTCCAAGAGGTGTGGTGTATGGTTTGAGAGCTTCCTGTGAGTTCTCCTTGCTTAATGGATTTGCTCAGCTTAGCCACTCCAGCTGAGATTGCACTTCCTAATAAAATAACAGTGTAGATGCCTTTTGTCTAAGGTTCTGTTTCCTTGGGAACTAAGAAGGGATAAACAGTCATTGTTGATTTTATTAATGTTGTTATTGTTACCACCTCATCGGTTTGTTAAAGACATTGTAATTACTAATGTGGTTAATTCTAAGAGCTTATAAATGACATCTAAACACTCACTGGTATCAGCACTGCTAATCTCTTTATTGTTACCACCCTAGCCACAGTTCCTATCTGCTTCAAATTTTACACTGCATAAAGGCTGAATTTGTTCATAAATGGGAGAAAATGTTCCAACCCAGCAGCACAGAAGGGAGAGGAGAATGCTGGGAATGGCAAGAGCAGGAAACTGGGAACCAGGATGGCACTGCCCAAATCTTCAGGTTGTCTCTAATCATGCCAATATGACTACATCTAGAATTCATGGAGCACTGATTACCTAAAACAATTGGAAGTACTTTAGATTTTATGATACATGGTGACACTTCACATACAGACATAGACATGTGCATGCACAGGTATATACATGTAAATATGTTCTCTCTTCCTATTTAGACTGAAGGACTCACACACAAGCTCCTTCAGGAAGCTGGCCACATACTGGTGTCCAATACAAGGTTGTTGCCTGGTTGTTTAACAGGCTGAATTCAATTTCTTCTTGTTCTTATTTGGTATTCTTGATTATCTTTCTTGCCCAATTTGAAGCACAGCAGAGCATAAGCTTCCTGGTCTTAAGTATTTATTTCCCATATTAGCATGGCAGGCTCTTCTCTAATTGATTGAGATTTTATAAGCATAGGAAAATTCTGCTTTATAAATGCAGGCTTGTCACCAGAAGCACCTCAGTGTTCCTGGAACACCATGTTCAAAGCTATGGCCATCCAAGCCACTCTGGCTGGTTGGAGAATCCTGCCTTAATCATGGAGCATTTTCTTGAAGCATGGAAGGAATTAGAAGGCTATGTGGAAGCAAGAATATGAACTTTTATGAATGAATAAAGACAATAAAATACCTAATACACCATGGAAGTTAACTCAGTCATAAAGGCTAACGAAATTATGTCATTTGCAAAATCAGACAGACAGACAGATAGATAGTAGATAGATAGATAGATAGATAGATAGATAGATAGATAGATAGATAGATAGATAGATAGACAGACAGATAGAGATAGTTTTGTTAAGTGAAATTAGCCAGAATGAGAATGGCAAATACTTTGTGTCTTCTCTCAGATGTGGAAGTTAGAGTTACATGATCGCCGACTCCTAGCTCTGCTATGCAGCCTAAACTTTCAACTCAGACAGTCAGCTCTGCCAGTCTGGGTGCCCTACCTGCTGATGTGGACAAACCTTCATTCCAATGCAAAATGGACCCTGGATTTACTGCTTCCTATCCATTCACAGGTCCTTGGGAAAGGACCTCCCATGAGAGACGCCAGCAGATCACCTGCCCCTAACATACAAAGCCACCCTACTTCCTCCTGTGAGAAAGATTCAGGTACCCCTACTGAGACCGTCATGCTTTTTCTTCTAATGTGCTCATCTCTGGACATAAGGGCCAGAAGGTTTTGAAACTTCACCTAATGTGGGCTTAGTAGCCAAGAGAATGGGGAGGGTGGTATGTGGATGGGTGTGGGAGACCTGTTCCCTTGAAGAAGACCCACATGTTAACTATGTGGTTTTGTGCATTAGGTCTTGACAGAGGAAGAGGCAATCTCTCCACACTCTGAGAATTCAGAGAAATACTGAGAGGCATTGTGGGGGAGACAGCCAACATCATCCCTACCCCTTGTGTCAGAATTCCAGTTTTCTCACTCAGGGCACTGATATTAGCATTCTTTATCTACTTCACCTGTATGCCTAATTATTTTTGAAGCACAAGACTCTATTGAATCCTAAATTGGGTCTTTGTCCTTTTTCCAAATGCTGATAATAATTACCTCTTTCTAAACTACCCAAGAGGACTCAGACCCAGATTTTCCATTTTAAATGGCTCCAGCTTTTCATTATTTCCTACCAGACAATAATAAAACTTATGACAAGCAGCCAATCCCATTTTCTTTGCATGAACTGTTTCTTTTATGTTTTCAAATGCTCAAAGCTTTGTTTTGCAATATTCCCTCAATTCATGAAAGTTTTTCTTTTTTCATTTTGGTCAAAGCCTTGTGCCAGAGACTCCCTGTGCCCACACCCCCTATAGCACCTGGGATGGAGCTTTCCTTGTGGGCAAGGTTGGGAGTGATCCAAGCTCAATTCCTCATCTTACCACCTGTTTCCTCCAAACATCCCTGGAACCACTGTCAGTTGGGTCCTCTGGGAAACAATGCTGAGCCAGAGTTAAGAATGCAAATAGCACCAGCACTAATTAACCAACAAAAAGAGTAGCACCTGTGGAAAGAAAAAGGAGGCTAAGATGGGGTGGGGAGGGGAGCTGTGTACAAAAGGCTAGCTCAGCATGGCAGGCTCTAGGCATAACGCTAGTTCAGCAAAGAGATCTCAGCTCAGAGGCTGATAGACTTATAAAAGAAAGCCATGGGAAGTAGGCTCACTTCTTTTCTTCTTACGTGTGCATTTATGTATGAATGAGTGTGTATAGAGACCAGAAAAGTAGAAAGGAGCATGAAAAAAATCCATAAAGCAGGGTGTGGGGAACAGCAAAACATGTATGATACAAAAGTGGGGAACAAACGGAGTGGAAAGGTCTGAACAGAGAGAGGTGCTCAGGAGAGAATAGGGAAAAAGAGGAAACAGGAACGATGTATGAAAAAAACATAAGGAATCTGATAACTTGATAAGCTAATAATGGCAGTTCCTGGTGGATGAAGCTGCTCCCCGGAGAGGAGGGGGCAATATAAAGAAACACTAGAGCACACAAATAGGATCAAAGCACATCATATACATTTACAGATGTGTCATAATGAAACTGTAAGATTAATATACACCAATAAACGAGAGGGGGAAAAGAAGGTAACTACCAAGAGAGCCAACGACCCCATGGCTCTAACAAAAGCAGTTCAAGACTGACTGTATAACGTGTACAAAATATCTTCATGTAGTATCCCATTTAAAATGAGAACTCCCAGCCACAGCAAAGTGTGTTAAGCAGATGTGGGGTCCTTATGAGCATGTGACCCAGCAATTCACGGGTAGCATGGCCATGAACCCACCCCATGAACTCACTCCTAAAGAAGCTGGTTATATTTTAACTTGTTACTGGGGAAAGAGAACTGGATTCTACTTTTCAATAAAGGAGCATTAACATACTTATGAACATACTTTAATACCTCCACAGCTGCCCTTGATTATAAAGTATGTATATTTTTCCCACGTGCAAATAGATTATCCTTTATGTCATCAACTTGAAACACAGAATTGAAGCATTGAAGTCAAGTCCAATATGCATGACCAGAATCTGTTTAATGAAGAAATTGCTACGTAAAAAGTTGTACAAAAGCTCAGTGGCTTGTGACATCCCAGTTTGTGTGGAGAAGCTCAGAAGCATCTTAGGTGGGTGTTCTGCCTCGAGATGTCAGTAAGGACTGCAGCCATCTAAAGGCTGGACTGCAGCCGGACAATCCCCTCCCAAACAACTCACTCCTAACTATTGTGAATGAACTTCTCAGCTGTTGATAAGCGGATTCATCCCTAGCCACATGGGTCTTTCCATAGAGACACTTAAATAAAAGTTTAATTGTGAAAAAAAAGTCTCCCAAATGTAAATGAGCCAAGACAAGGCAGAAATCATCCTGCCATTTGCATCCTAATCTAATCTCAGACACCATCACTTCTGCCACATTCTATTCATTAGAAGCAAATCTCTAAGTCCATTGCCACTCAAGAGGAGGATGGGTAATTGAGGCATTAAAGAATTCAGAGACCCATTCTGAAACCCACACTGACCAGCTTAGTTCTTACATGAAGCATTATTTCATTCAAAAACACTTTCCTCTGAGAGGTTATTCTTCGTTGACTAAAAGGCAGTGATGTAAAATGCAATGCACCCACAAATTTTTTCCGAAGCATCAGATGATGACAAGAAAGAGTCCCCTGGATTTCTGAGTTCAGAGCTCAGTCCCAATCTCTGGCACTTGTCTTGGTTTAAATTAGGCTGAGCCTTGTTGTATCTGTTTCAGAATCATACTTTCCACAAACTAAGAACTAGAGTTATTAGTTGGGCCTTATTATTTTCTTTTATGTGAAATTTGACAAAATAATTTTTCACTTTTAAGAAAATTAGGTCAACCCTATTTTTCTCATATAGCATTCTAAATAACAAGTGAAATGCAGCAGCGAATACAGAACAGAACCTAAGCTGCACATCTACAAAAGGTAAGAGATCAAAAAATGCCTTCAAAAAGCCTGTACCTCCCAAATAATCAGAAGAGAACTACAAGCCCCACAGGCAGAGCACTAACTTCCAACCAGTCCCACTTTCCCTGCCATTAAGAGATTTGATCCCCTGTACCAGTTTTACCTCAAAAACTCTTTGCATAAAAACTAGAATCTTGTCTCTTACTGACACATCCAAATTTAACCACAGCAGGAAGGCACAGAGCTGTGATTTGAGCCCATGAGTTCGTGACTTAGAAAAACAGAGCAAGCCCTACATTGGTAGGCTCAAACTACGGAAATGGAGAAATGTGCTTTTCAAAAAGGAAACAAACAAGCAGAAACATGTGTCTGAGAAAAAGAGAAAATAAACTCTTGGCTACCAAAAGTTGTACATTTTAGAGGGAGGTGAAAGCTTTGGCAAAATAAAAATATAAGGCTACTGAAGGGAGCTGACAATGTAAAGTCACATCATTCCATACCCCAGTTGTAAAAGCTAAGAAAGGTATAAGGAGACTATTCTGCTCACTGAATTTGGCTACAAACAGAACAAAGCTACTCCCATCCCACTACAAGTAAAGTGAAGTGAGTCTGAGACAAGGAGAAAGGGAACACAGGGACAAGGTCAGGAACACCCTGAACTGGTCATGTGAGACCTTGTTTAGGGACTCCCAGGGTAAGTCTTTGGATGAGACTGCAGATATCTGGAAACAAAGGCAGTAGAGATGAGGCTATAAACTGCTGTGAGTCAAAACAAAATTTGTTAGCATTGACTTATGCCTCAATTCCATCACTCGGGATTTTGCATAGGAAACTATTGACTATTGAAATAATAATGCCAAAGAGCTAAACAAATTAAAAGTATCAATTTTAGAAGTGAGGGAAACATTTATTAAAAGAGGCAGGAAAGAATCAACATCCATCGAACATGCCCCAGCTCTCAACTATGTTTTATGTTAGAACTTGTCTAATCTCCAGGAACCTGTGTGTGAATGCAGAATGCAAGCTCTTTGGGTGCTGAATTTGTCTATTTGGTCACTCTTTTATATTCCCAATATCTAGAACAATGCCTATAATTTAGGAAGCACTCAAGGAGTTGTTGTTGAAAAATGAGTAAATATATTACCTTTGTTTCCATACTAAACTGAAGACCCATTCAGGTGTTGTATTTAAATTGCAGGTAGCACAGGTAGCCAAGATTGTGTGCCCTTCTATCTTGCAGTCATTCCCCCCTTGAAAATTATTTTCTGCATGGGGAGTCAGCAGAGTCTGATACACTCAGTTGAGGCAGGTCCAAGCCCCTCCCCCTGCACCAAGGCTGTGCAAGGTGTCCCACCATAGGTAGTGGGCTCCAAAAACCCAGCTCATGCACTAGGGATGGATCTTGATCCTACTGCCAGGGGGCCCCTTGAGCAGATCAAGCTATACTACTGTCTCGCTTATGCAGAGGGCCTAGTCCAGTCCCACGGAGGCTCCACAGCTGTTGGTCTGATTCTTTTCTCACAATGTATCTTGATTACAGTTTCTCCTTTCTCTACTCCATCCTGTCTCTCTCCACCTCCCCTCCTATCCAGATCCACTTCCTTTCTGTCTCTCATCAGAAAAGAACAGGCTTCTAAGAAAGAATATTAAAATGTAACAAAATAAAATATAATAAAATAAAACAACTATCACAGAGAAGTTGGACAAGACAAACCAACAGAAGGAAAAGAGACTAAGAGCAGGCACAGGAATCAGAGACCCACTTGTTTGCACACTCAGGAATTCCATAAGAGCTCTAAACTGGAAGCCCTAACATATATGCAAAGGACCTGGTTCAAACCTGTGCAGGCCATATGCATGCTGCTTCAGGCTCTGTGAGTTTGTATGAGCTTTGATCATGTTGATTTAGGGAGCCTTGTTTTCTTGGTGTCCTCCATCCCTTCGGGCTTTTAACACTCTTCCTGCCTCCTCTTCTGCAAGGTTCCCTGAGCTCTGAGGGGAGGGATTTGATGGAGACATCCCATTAAGAGTAGAATGTTCCAAGGTCTCTCACTCTGCGTAATGCCTGGATCTCTACTCATTCCCATCTGATGCAGGAGGAAGTGTCTCTGATGATGGCTTAGCAAGGCGCTGATCTATGAGTATAGCAGAGTGTCATTAGGAGTCATGTTTTTACAGTTCTTTTTTACTTTTTCTTTTAGACCAGTATGTTAGACTATGTAGTGGGAAGTCTGGACATTATCATTGTACAAATAAATCTAAAGAGACAGGGCAAAAACATCAAAAGGAATCAAATGGAAATGCAACGTTGAGGTGAAGATTCCTTTAACAATATTGTGACCAGACTGAAATACGTGAGCCTGAACATAAATAAAAAGTATCCAGATAGAAAACAACAAGAAAAGGGGGTTTAAAAAAAAGAACATACCTCCAGGTGGTGGTGGCACATGTCTTTAATTACAGCACTTGGGAGGCAGAGGCAGGTGGATCTCTGTGATTACAAGGCCAGCCTGGTCTACAAAGGGAGATCCAGGACAGTCAGGGCTACACATGGAAACCCTGTCTTGGGAAAAAAGGAAAAAAAAAAAAAACAGACCAGAACACAGGGTATCTTAGAACTGTGGGAAAATAGCAAATGATCAAATAAGCAAACTGAGAGTCCCAAAAAGGAAAAGCAAGAGAAAAAAGGCAGGAAGAATTTTTGAAGATGATAGCTACAAAAGCTATGAATTTCCCAAATTTAATTATTTCTTGGGGCTAGAGAAATAGTTCAGTGATTAAGAATGCTTACTGTCGTTCCAAAGTTCGTGAATTCCTACGAGCTTGGTTCAGTTGTCTCTGTAGATTTCCCCATCATGATCTTGATGCCCCTTGCTCATATAATCCCTCTTCCCTCCCTTCCGTTGGACTCCAGAAGCTCAGCCTGGTACTTGGTTGTGGATCTCTGCATCTGTTTCCATCAGTTACTGGATGAAGGCTCTATGATGGCAGTTAGGGTATTCACCAATCTGACTACCAGGTAGTGCTGTGGGATGGTCTGTATGTCAAATGTGTTGCTGATTGGTCAATGAATAAATCACTGCTTGGTCAGTGGCCAGGCAGGAAGTATAGGCGGGACTAACAGAGAGGAGAATTGAGAGAACAGGAAGCTGGGTGAGAGAGACACTGCCAGCCACCATCAGGACAAGGAAGATGTAAAGTACTGGTAAGCCACAAGCCACATGGCAAGGTATAGATTAATAGAAATGGATTAATTTAAACTGTAAGAACAGTTAGCAAGAAGCCTGCCACGGCCATACAGTTTGTAACCAATATAAGTCTCTGTGTTTACTTGGTCGGGTCTGAGTGGCTGTGGGACTGGCAGGTGAGAGAGATTTGTCCTGACTGTGGGCCAGGCAGGAAAACTCTAGCAACAAGGTAGGTTGGTTCAGGCACCCTCACTACTATTACTAGTAGTCTAATTTGGGGTTGTCCTTGTGGATTCTTGGGAATTTTCCTAGCACCAGGTTTCTCCTTTACCCCATAATGTCTCCCTCTATCAAGGTATCTCTCCTTGCTTTCCACAGCTGTGGAGCCTGCATGGGACCAGACTAGACCCTCTGCAAACAGGAGACAGTTATGTAGCTGGGTCTGTTTGAGGGGCCCCTGGCAGTATGATCAGGATCTATCCTTGGTGTATGAGCTGGCTTTCTGGAGCCCATTACCTGTAGTCAGACACCTTGCTCACCCTTGAAGCAGCGGGGAAGGGTTGGGTCCTGCCTCAACTAAATGTACCAGGCTTTGCTATCCCGTCCCCCGACTCCGAGGAAGAACTTACCCTTTTGGAGGAGGTGATGAGGGGTGAGGGGGAAGGTTAGGCGGGGGTAGGAAGGAGCATGAAAAGGGATGAGAGAGGGATCTGGGTTGGTATGTAAAATGAATTTTAAAAATTTAAATAAAAAAAGAGAGAATGCTTACTGTTCTTGCAGAGGACCTGGGTTCAGTTCCCAGCATCCACAGAGTGGCTTACAACCATCTGTAACTCATTTCAGGAGAGTTGACACCACACCCAGCTCTGGCCCCCACAGGCTCCTGTATGCTTTCAGTGCACATAAGCACCCATGGGCAAACACATACACATAAATTAAATAAATACATTTTTATTTAATTAGTCATTTCAGAACTCTATACCCAGTAAAACCATCCTTCAAAACTGAGCAACAATAAAGACCTTTCAAGACAGAAGAGAATTCAGGGCTCCCAGTCTGTATATAAGATACACTAAAATACATTCCTCAGGAGAACAGATAATACCAAATGAAAGTCGGGGTTTATGCAAATAAAGGAAAAACAAGATATTCTAATACAAATAGGTAAGTCAAACTTTCTATTTGTTTTTTCTCTAAGATGTATTTGATGATCTAAAGTGAAAGAAAATAGATTTTAAAAATGTGACATCAGTAAAATAAAGTGAAATGGGAAATAGCAAAAGCAATGAGTGGGCAAAATAAGAGTGTGCTGTTTATAATAAGGTCCTTACACAATATGATTTGGAGATGGACTGTAGTAAGTCATTTTACACCCTGGAGTAATAAAAAGCTTTAACAAAGAGCTATGCATTTTGTGATACATATATGAATGCATATGTGCACATGTTCAAAGTGTGGCATAAACAGCAGGCCTTTTGAATCCATGGATTCAACAAGCTGTGACTCAAAAACTTCAGAAAGAATTGCATCTGTGCTAAACATATACAGGCTTTTCTTGTTATCTCCTTTTAAAGCACAATGTAATAGCCATACATATAAAATTTATATCATATGGTATATCATAAGCAATCTAAAGGTGACTCAAAGAATATGGGAACATGCATGTGGGTTATACGCAAACACTGTTGTATGAGAGACTTGCGCATTCAGAGTCTGGCATTTTCAGTGAGTCACGTAACCAACCAATGGATATCAAAGATGATTGTACATGTGGTGTGTGTACTGTATAGTTATTTCTTCCTCAGCGTGACCTCAAATATATATGGAGTTGAGAAAGACATGCCATAAGAAAGCAAGAGTGACTATGTTAATATCATAAAAAGAGACTTTGGAGCAAGGACTGGGATGAGCAAAGCATGACCCAGGGTATAAGAGTCCATTCCAAAGCCTCCTCCCTCCTATCCTCCATGATGCTGTCACACATTTAACTTCCATAGGTATTATAAACCTCAGGGCACATTTTGGCATTTATCTGGGCTTTCTCATATGAACAACTTGCACCAAATAACCAAACAGAACATGAAGAGAAGTATCTATTGTTTTAACCAGTAAGTAAGGAATAAACTGTAACAGTCTTATTGTTCTCAATAAATAAATGGATTTCACAAAAAAAAAAATGCTAAGTACCCAGATATTACATGCGTAGCAATTAATGATGACACCACCTACAGTCAAATTGAAATTCTTAAGTCTGATAAACATCTTGCATCTGCTGCCAGTTTGCAAAATATTTGGCATGCTGAAGACCTAGCAATTTGCATTGCAGCCATGCAATCATAGGAAAGGCCGTAAGTAGAAAGATATACCAGGTTCTTCAACAAAGTACTGTAAATGAGAGAGATGGAAAACCAAATACAAGTGGACTAAGCTAAAATACCATGTGTGGGAAGGTCAGAGGGATCAGTACAATGTTTTCCAGGCAGCAGAGAGACAGAAAGGCTGGTGGACCTTGTGATTATAATTGGAAGGGCTTCCAGGGTAGATGTTAAATTTGTTTCCCAACCTGTGTTATAACTACAAAAAAAAAAAACTTGTCTATAAGTAACATGTTCTGTCATGTATTTGCTTTGTGTGGCTTTTATTATATGTGCTTTGGCTAACAATTTTTTAAAAATTGAGAAAAATTCAATATGATCTCAAATGTCTGAGTTCAGACTGAAAAAAATTTATCCATAAATGAGAAAATGGTGGGGGAATTGGTAAAACGTAAGTCCTAGCAAGTCCCTAAAAAAGTGCAGGAAAGGTCAAAGAAAATACAAACTAGAAAAAAAAACTGAACTATTCAGGATTAAAGAACTCAAATATGTTGTGGAGAGCTGAGAGGCCAGAGTTGGCTGCCTTCATTTAAGAAATGGGCCCTTTGGGCATCTGAGCCAGGACTTCTCTTTTTGATTCAAAGTCCAAAATTAGAAAAACATCTACCAATATTTAGAGATTCTAGAAATACTAGTATTCTCTGAGAATTTGGAGTTGCCTGTCTGAATCAATTATTCCAAGAATATAAGGGTGATACAATCAAAGCAGCGCTATCTCTCAGTTCTGAGGAGCCACAGACGGGGGACTCTCTGAAAGTCACACTCTGGCTTAAGTGGGAAATTTGGAAAATGCCTAGACCACTCACTTAAGCTATTTATACCATGAAGATCATCATCAATATGCATTTATATAGGTGTATATATGCCTGTATGTCTAGATATAGATATGGATGATACAGATAAATATGTGCTCTATGAAGCAACATAGAAACTATAACCTTTAAGAAACACAAAGTATCCAGGCTTCTCCTTAAAAATATAGTAATTATAAGTATTTTACCTGTAGCTACAGCATTTGATTTGATAAATGCTCATGGTGATGTAATTGTATAAATTGTTGTTCTCAAATATTAAACATTACTGCTTTTAGATTCCATTTTCTCTATTCTCCTAAAGTGCCTTGATAATTACGTGGGGGTTTTCTAACTCCAGCATCTCTTGATGTAATTATATTAAAATAGCCCCTATTTATATTCTGACAGTGTGGAGAACTGGAGCTGGAGTCAGAAGCCTGGTTTTAGTCTGAACTCTGCCTCCCCCTAGTTCTGTGACCCTGGCTGAAGAAGACAGAAGGTAAGAATTTAGTTTTCCGATCTGTGAAGCGCAGATGCCAGATGACAGCCGAGGGCCAAAGAGAGTATTTTTACTTCATAGAAGACTCTGGATTTTGAAATTTTCTCAGATTTCAAAAGAAATCTCTAACAGTGCCATCCCTGGCATCATTTCAGCATTCAGCGATTGACACTTGGTGAGGAATATTTCATTTTCTTTTTCTTTCTTCTGAGTAGAGCTTTCAAGTCCAGACAAGTCACCTCTCAGGCTCCTAACACGGCATAGACTCCATCATGGACACAACAGGAGAAAAAGGTTATAGAATCGTGGACACTGGGACTCCTCCTTTCAGACTTACTTGTGGAAAGAAAGTATGCTCTTTTCATTCCCTGAACTGGCAAAATGGCAAGTGAATGATAATTTCCTAATAATAGCTGCAGTAGGAGAAGGGGCACTATCATGTAGTCAAACTTGGTGGCACCTATCAGAAGGCAGTCCATGATGCCCCTCACCCAGCAGTTCCAGTGACGGGAATTCCTCCTGTGTAAGAAGCTGTGTGTGTGCCCTAAGGATATCTTGTGACATGGGTTTGAGACCTGAATGTCCCCCAAAGGCCTATGCACTGAAGGCTAGGTCTCAATTCCATAGGAGTTAGTGGACATTAAGAGGAGGAGCTTTGCCAGGCAGTGGTGGCGCACGCCTTTAATCCCAGCACTCGGGAGGCAGAGGCAGGCAGATCTCTGTGAGTTCGAGGCCAGCCTGGTCTACAAAGTGAGTTTCAGGAAAGGCACAAAACTACACAGAGGAACCCTGTCTCAAAAGACCAAAAAAAAAAAAAAAAAAAAAGGAGCTTTGCAGAAATAATCCAGGCCATTGGGGCAGCCCTTGAAGGAGACAGTAGGAGCCAAGTCCCTTCCTGTCTATCCCATTGCTGCTCTGCTACCATGAGGTGAGTACTCCAGAGCATCGTTCCTCCAAATACCTAAAGCAACAGAGCCAACAGGTCATGGACTGAGACATCTGATACCTGGAACCAAAAGAAGCTCTTCTGATGATGAACTTGATTTTCCTGAGAATTTTGTTGCAGGGAAGGGAATCTGATTACCACAGATGGCCTCATTTGGCATAGCCAAAAAACTGGAAGAAACTCAAATGCTAATCAGCTGGGGATTGTTTAAATAACTCCAATATAAACATTTAAAATCCTTTTCACTAGTCCCTAGTGAAAAGAGTAAAAAAGATCTTTGTGAGCTGACACAATGCTTTCAAAAATTATTATTACACACAATGCAAGTTCAAAACAAAATAGGGAGCACGGCCTCCTCCACCTCCACAAAACTACAAATGTTTCAGCATATATACACATGTGCCCGTGTGTGTGTGTGTGTGTGTGTGTGTGTGTGTGTGTGTGTGTGTGTGTTTAATATATGAGATGTCACAGGAATAGGAAAATCCTCAACCCCTGTGTTCTCAGCAGCCGTGGAAAGCATCTCTTAAGTCTACTGAAGAGAGCATAAGTGACAGATAGACCCAACCTGCAGTACTATCACACCCATCGCTGCTTTAACACCTAAGTGACAGTTACCAGACCCTGATCGATCCCAGCCAACAACTAAACACAGCAGAGATAAAGGCCGGCCATATCTAGACAGAGCTCCTAAGAAGAGACCTCATCACAATTGCTCATTGGCCCACTCTTAACTTCCTTAAAAGCTGCATTACCATCTGAAATTCTCCATTCTTCCTCCTTGCTTCCCTCCCTTCCATTATTCCTCCCTCCTTCCCTCACTTACTCTCTTCCTTCCTTCTTTTTTTCCTTCCTTCTTTTCTCCTCTTCTCACATGGCTCAGATATGCACATGTCTTCCTGATTCTTCTTTTGTCAAACTCATTCCTTATTGTTCCTCAGAGGCTACTGGATAAATTTGATGTATGTCTAACCCTTGATTGACATGAGCTTCTAGGCACCTAGATTAACACCAAGCTCATGGTGATTTTCCCAGGAAGTGGAAGTATCAGCAAAATCCGTTGCAATAAGCAATATTCTCAAAGGAAGCATATTTTGCCCATAATTTTTCTTAAACATACAAAAATAATAACAGCAACAAAACTCCTGGTGAGTCCTCTTTCTCCGTGAGTACACAAGAGCACATGCAGGACTCACACATGGGCGGGTAATGACTCCAGCTGATATTTGAACAGCACTGCATAGTCTTCCATCTCATTAGCCTCTGCCATAACCCCAAATGGATAAATTTTGCATTCTAATTTTCTTTTAGAGGGAAAATGTCAGCTCCCCGCACCCCAGGTGTTTTGATCCATTTCACTATCTCTTCCTGCTCAGCAGGCTGCTCTCCCTGCACAGGAGGACCTGGGGACTCAGGTGAAAGACTGAGGCCAAGATGTAAGAGCCCCCTGTGTTGGGTGCTCCTGCATCTGCATGTGCAGGCTTTCCATGTGCTGTGTGCATTGTGTCAGAGGCTGCACTAGCTAGAAGAACCTTCACAGTTCTGCGAAGTTTGAAAATGTTAATTATTATCAAAGGCAGAATTGGTTTCTTGTTTGTTTTTGTTTTTGTAAGCTGGTTTTCATAGCATTCTTATAAACTACCACTGACAGTTTAAATCCTTTCTTAAATTGTTATTCTCTATGTATTTAATGTTAAACAGAAGGAGAATCAGGCTGTCACTCAGTTCTTGAGCATAGAGGAAGCAGATATCGTAGAATTCTATTTCCTAGGACAGAGATCACTGACTGACCACAGCCAGGAGCTACCTTTTTCCCCAGCCCCAGACAGAACGTGAACTGCCAGCTTCCTGAGCTCCTCAGACAACCAGACATGTAAGTCTACCTCAGCTTCATATGCTCTAGCCTTGGCTTGCTAAGTCTTGCCATTGCTACTAAGGTCTTTTTAACATTGGCAAAATTTAGTTGGAAGCCCTAACGCTGTGTTGAACTAGTTTTTACTAAGCACGTACTGTGTGCTAGGGACTGCTAGCTTTAAGAATTAAATCTACACAAAGATAGATAGACTATTACACTACTTTTATAGATGAAAATATGGTGCCACAGAGGCTAAGGTCGTGTCTAAAAAACACAGCTGTAACTAATAAAGCTGAAGTTTGAACCAAGGTAGCACTTGGTTCCAAACAAACCAACCTCATAAAACTATTTTTAAGGAATTATTGTTTAAGGAAAACCAAGCATTTAAAAAGGTAGCAAAATAAGAAAAATTGTCTTTTCTTATTTATATTTTCATATTCTTCTTCTTCTTTTTTTCACTGCCCCAATAAATGTTTATTTTCAACCTTTGCTATTTTCTCATTTCTAAGTGATTTTATTTTTACATTATGAAAACCCCATCCTCAAATCATTATGAATTGTGGCATAATGTGCACTCTGACTCTTTCCTATCACCTAAATGTGTTTGTGCACTCTCTTTTTACATCTCATCATAAACAGTGAATGTATTTGTTAGTTTAGTTTAGTTTAGTGTGTGTGTGTGTGTGTGTGTGTGTGTGTGTGTGTGTGTGTGTGTATGTGTGTGTGTGTGTGTGTGTGTGTGTGCGCATGTGTGTGGGCTACATGTATGTCAGTATCTGCAGAGGCAAGAAAAGAGCATCAGATCCCTTGGAGCTGGAGTTACAGTAAGTTGTGTGCCGACTGACTTGAGTTTTGGGAACCAAACTTCATCCTTTAGAAAAGCAGGAAGCACTCTGAACCACTGTGTCATCTCCCCTGTCCCCAGTAAACATATTTGAAATGATAACACCTATGTAGTCAATTCTTTGTCCAAAGACGGCATCTTTTACTCTGGAATTTCATTTCAGAGTTGAGGATCCTTCTGAGCTTCATATTTAATCAAATGAGAGACTTCAAGTCAACCTGTGGCTAAGATAAACTCAATTTCACTATATTAGACACACACACACATGCACGCAGGTGTGCAAATGAGAAAACTGTACATCTTAGGAAAATAAAGATACTATGTTATGAACTCACCTCTTAACTAAAATAAAATGTCAGATACAGGCATTCTGGGTTCACCAGAACTTCCTAAGTTGTGTCTGTGCCGTTCCCAGGAAACTTCAGAAAGAGAAACAATGTGTTCTTCCTCCCTACATCTTTTCGCACTGTCAAAAGTTGTATACACACATGAATCACACTCACAAAAATACGACTTGCAGAAGTATTTATCATCCTAGAGCTATTTCAAAAAATGTTTTGTATCCAGGGATTATTTAAAGGATGATAATTAACATTCATGTGCCACCTCCATAACTTCTCTATTAGCAATACTGTCTAACTTGTGAATTTATATATGTCACATTTTATGAGTTCAAATAAAGATGGAGACAAAAAATAGTGTTGGCTGCCAATTCTAAATAGCATCACTGAACTGTCCAAGAAGTTTGCAAAGATATAATGGTAACCTGTAATTTTTTGGATTCATTGATATAATTTACCTTTATACCTCCAATTTCTATGAGGCCATATAGGTCCTTAGTAAATTTAGGAAGTGGATGATTTTTTGAAACTTGGGTTAAAAGGACAGTGGGGTAACTTCCTATGAGTAGAAAAAAAGGCAGGTTGCCCATGCTGAACTTTATTCAGTGACCACTTCTGTGTGATATATTCAGAAGCTTTTGTCTTTTATGATTAAAACCAACAGAATTATACTTTAAAATGTAAAGAAACACATTTTTGTGCACTGATGCCCAACTTGATTTGCAAGTGCCTGCAGTTTTGATCTTTGCTTTAAATCTTGCTGTAACAATCAGAAGCATTTTAAATGCCCATCAGTTAGATGATACATATAAAAGCTGTCATAATTTACACAAAAGACTAGCATGAAGCCGTTCCTACTGTTGTGCTTGAAGAAAGTCTAAGTACATATGAAGCTAAGCAGAGTCCACAAACATTTTAAAGGGACTGCTGAGCACTGGTAAGGAAGTTTAGGAGTGTTAGGAAATAAACTTAATTATGTTATCTGAAATTTTCATTATAAGAATTTTTACTTAAAATGTAATTATATGTGGAAAAGATAAAATTGACAAACTTAGCTAAGTTAATCAAAAGAAAGAGACAGAAGAACCAAATCAATAAAATTAGAGGTGAAAAGAGAGCACATTACAGCAGACACTGAGGAAATTCAAAGAATCACAAGGGCATACTCTTCAAATGCAGATTCTACTAAGTTTGAAAGTCTGAAAGAAATGGATGAATGTTTAGATGTATATGACCTATGAAAGTTAAACCAAAATGAAATAAATGAATTAAACAGATCTGTAACAACCAATGGGACAAAAAAGTAATGTTAATATCTCCCAACTAAAAAGACCTCATGGACTGACAGATTAGGGCAGAATTCTACCAGATCTTCAATGAAGGACTCACACTTCTACTACTCATACTATTCTATATACTAGAAAAGGAATAACACTTCTTCTAAATCCTTTTTATAAGCTCAAGACTACACTGATACCAAAATCAGAGAAAGACCCAAATGGGAGAGACAGAGGCAGACACACATATACAGAGAGAGAGAGAGAGAGACAGAGACAGAGACAGAGACAGAGACAGAGACAGAAACAGAGAGACAGAGAGACACAGACACAGACAGAGAGACACACAGAGAGAGACAGAGAGAACTCCCTCATGTGCATCCATGCAAAAATTCTCAATAAGATACTTGAAAACTGTATTCAAGAAGATATTGAAAAGATCATTCACTAATCAAGTTGGTTTTATTCCAGGGATGTGGGATGATGTAACATATGTAAAACAATAAATGGAATCCACCACATAAATGGACTCCAAGACAGAAATTACACGATCATTTCCACAGAATGGGCCTTTAACAAAATCCAACATTTCTTCATGATTAAAAAGCCCTATAGATATTAGGGATGGAGGAAATAAGTCTCAACAGAATAAAGATAGACTATGACCACCATAGTCATTACCATGTCAAATGGAAAAAAACCAAAAGCATTCCCACTAATATCAGGAATAAGACAAAGGAATCCATTCTCTCCATTCTTATTCAATACAGTTCTTGAAGTTCTAGCTAGAACACTAAGACAAGAGAAGGAAATAAAAGAGATACAAATAAAAAAGAAAGTAAAAGTATACCTATTTGCAGATGACATGGTTCTATACATGAGAGACCCCAATACCCCTACCAGAAAACTTCTGGCACTCATAAATATTTTGAGCAAGGCAGTAAGTTCCAAAAATAGCACACCAAATAACAGCCTTGTTATATACCAAAGACAAACAGACTAAGTAAGAAAGAAATAATGGAAATAAACCCATTCAAAATAGCCTCAAAAAACTTAAAACTTTGGACTAAACCTAACCAAGGAGATGAAAGGCCTCTATAATGGGAACTTTAAAACACTGAAGAATGAAATTAAAGAAGACACCACAGAAAGATGGACAGATGGAAAGACCTCCCAGGAAAACAGATTGGTAGGATCAATATTGTGAGTGGCCATCCCACCAAAAGTAATCTACAGATCCAATTTTAACAGAAATTGAAAAATAGAAGCACAAAAGACGGGATAGCCAAAACAATGCTGAACAATAAAAACATAGCTGGAGGCATCACCATTCCCAATTTAAAAGTGATACTACGGAGTCATGGTAATAAAAGCAGCATGGTGCTGTCACAAAAACAGACACATCACTTGGTGGACTAGAATTGAGAACCAAGATATAAGTCTATGCCCCTAAATCCAGCTGATTTTTGACAAAGATACCAAAAACATACGTTGAAGAAAAGATGGCATCTTTAACAAATGGGGAAACTGGACAGCGACTAGATGTAGAAGAATGAAACTTGGACCCTCTCTCCTACTCTGCACACAGATCAGTTCCAAATGTTGTTCAGAGATGTCCCAGAGACTTCCAAAACAATATAGACCATTGCCATTGATCTTGGTTGCCTATCAAAACTTGATGGTAAGATCCTACACAGGCAGTTGGGGCAAGGATGAGTGAGTCATCAACAGTTTTATCCAGCTACAAACCCCGTGAGTGACAATAATGACAAGCACGGAAAGATACGCCCAGGGCGCAAAAGTAGCACAAATATTACGGGGGAAACTATATTACTTAGGGTTTATGTTAATGTGGCAAAACACCATGATCAAAAAGCAAGTTGGGGAGGAAAGGGTTTATTTAGATTACACTTCCACATGGCTGTTCATTACTGAAGGAAGTCAGAAGAGAAACTCACATAGGGCAGGATCCTGGAGTCAGGAGCTGATACAGAAGCCAGGGAGGGAGCTGCTTACTGGTTTGCTTTTATTTTCTAGCTCAGCCTGTTTTCTTATAGAAGCCAGGACTAAGGGCCCAGGGCTGGCACCACCAACAAGGGCTGGGCCCTCCCCCATTGATCACTAATTGAGAAAATGCCTTATAGCTGGATCTCATGGAGGCATTTCCTCAACTGAGGCTCCTTCCTCTCTGATGATTCTACCTTGTGTCAAGCTGACACACAAAACCAGCCAGTCCAGTAACCAACCACTTTCTGGTTGTATTTCAGGCTTGCTCCACAGAACCTTCACAAAACCAAATCAGTAATACCCCAATGTAGAATGGAAAGGAATTCGAGAACCCATACTCATAACTGATGAGCTACTGACAGGTGATAGCTTCGGAGGTAGGACATGCCAATTTTCTTTAAAGATGTGGGCCTTAGTAGATCTACTGTGTTCCAGTGGATGACCCTACACCTTGGAGTGTATGATCAGCACAAACTGGACTTGGTGGATTATTTAGTTTTAAAGGAGTACTGGAATTTTGGGTGAAGTGGTGAATTGTAGGTGAATCTCAGGGCAATCAGCTGAATAAGTGTGGATGAATATGATCAAAATACATTGTATGAAAATGTCAAAGAATTAATAAAAATATAAATAAATACATATTTTTAAGTGTGACATATATCTGCAGTTTTAAACAAAGAAATGGACTTCTCTCTGTATTTTTCTCTGCTTTCCAAATATTATTACCTTTATAACAGGAAAACACATAATATTAACATATCATAATACTCCCTATAAACTCATTTTTTGCCAAGTAAAACTCATGATTCATAGCTTGTAGAATCCCACATTGTAGAGCATGAAACCTGGCTGTTGAGATTATTAATGACAAAGACATAAACCATAAATTCTTGGTATAAGGGGGGCTTTAAATAACATTGTCACCCCAGTAGCACGTTATATCAAGAATCCTTGGGATAGCTGGGGTCGCATTCAAACCTCAATTTACATGGGAACTTTGTCATTCTTGACATTGAAAGCCCAACTGCATGCAGTGGGGGGGGGTGAAAAATTAGAAGATAGGAGCCTGAGACTGGAGTCAGTGTTTTTATCCCTCAAAAGGAAAAGAGAAATATGAGAATAACAAAATTATAGCTACAAGTGCATCTTAAAAGCAGCTGATTACTAAGCGACATTGGGCTTTCCAGATCTCCTTCTCTACAGACTAGCAGACAGCCCTTAATCATGATGCTGGGAGGTTAAGAAACATGGTTGAGTTCAGAAAGGAAATTTCACAACCTTCTGTATAGTATGATCCCTGAGTGTGCAAAAAGCTGAACAGCTAGGTGGATGGGAAGATGGTGCAGGAGAATATGGTCAGTTGGATAGGTGGGTGATGGGTGGGCAAACAAATAAATAAAAAGAAAGGAGAGCCAAAGAAATAAGGAATAGTGGGGGGAAACGTTTCTCAACTATTGATTGGATTTTCTGAGATGTGAAATGATTGTTAATTTCTAATTGCTTTTTGCTCCTTACACACTCTGATTTTCCCACTTTAAACATAATGAGGTTTTTTTATTGTTTTGTTTTGCTTAATGTTTTCGTTGTTTTGTTTGTTTGTTTTCGTTTTTTGAGACAATGTCTCTCTGTGTAGCCCTGGCGGTCCTGGAACTCACTCTGTGGACCAGGTTGGCCTCGAACTCATAGAGATCCGCCTGCCTCTGCTTCCCAAGTGCTAGAATTAAAGTGTGTCCCACCACCGCCTAGCTTTACACATGATGTTTTGAAGTTATAAATTAAATTGATACTTGATTAAGGAGTTGGACTTGCAGAGAAATAAAATGGTTTGCTCAAGTTCACACTGCTAACAATAACCCTGGCTTGTAAATTTTAAAAGAGATTTGGTCTATAATCTTGGGCAAGGGGGTCTGCGATGTTTCTATCCTAGCTAGAATGCACTTTTCTATGTCCTAAGGACATATCACATGCTATGTCCTGCAATTAAGAGTCTCCACAAGTTCATATGCTAGATAGAAATATCATTTCTGCTCTCCGAAAGAAGACGATGCTCTCATTTGGGCTCCTTTGGTAGAACTATTAATATACTTAGGAACTCCTCCCTAGGAACTTGGAGATGGAAGACCCTAGTTTAAAATACCACTGTGTAGCAAATGAAATCTGGAATTTTACTGGTTATTTTAAGCTTATGCTTCTCCATAACATACATTCTGTTTCCACAGGGCTCAGCTCACTGGTTTCAGAACCACTAGGTACTCTTCTCAGGGAGAATGTTTACCCACGTTGGTGGTTGCTGGAAACAGTATTTAGTGCCCCACTTATTCACTATTAAGGATTCCTTGTAATCAGATCAGTAGAACATTCTGGTCCCAGATCAGTTCCCACGGGGTCACTCACACCATTGTCTGTGAGCCTATCTGAGCACATAATGCCAGCTTTCCAAATTATTTCAGCTTTTCCTGCGGAAATAGCCATCCTCACACAATACCCTTATCCCACTGAACCCAACCATATTGAAGTACAATGTAAATGGGCCTGGCAGTCATGCTACACATACATGTTTGTCTAAATAAGAAAGCAAAATATCCAGGAAAGAGAAAGACATCTGCCCCCACTCCCACCTCCCCTGAGAAGCAACAGTAATGAAGAGAAAGGTTTAGAGAAAGTGCAAAGTTGTTAAACACCAAAAGCTATTATCCACAAAGCTGTTTTTCCTTGAATAACCTCAGAGTCTCTGTTCAAATCTCAGACCTTGGAACTGAAATACAGTCAAGTCTCCAAGGAGACAAATAAGGGCAGTAGCCAGGTGTGGGCTGGATCCCACGTTTGAAATTCTGATAAGTCTCCTGCAACTGCCACTCCAAGTCTTTGCTGCTTGGTGCATGCTCTGTCTGTGCATGCCTGACCTTTGACACATTATGAGGGTGTCCACCTTTCCTGTTCATTCCATCCTCATGACCATAGGTTTGGTTGTACCCTAGAAGCTTAATTTGAAGATAGGTCACTTGGTAAAGACTCGACTTCTGAAGGCAAATTCTGTCATTTCCCAGGCCAAGGCTCAGAGAAGTTTTCAGACAAAAGTCGCAGAAGTGTTCACCCTGGCTGAACTGGCAGAGTCTCACACAGTGACTTCACATCATGGCCGGTGAGTGAGCCATCTTCTGCATGTGAGTGGTTCCAAGAAGGTCCATCTACTGTGTCACTTATTTGCTTCACAGAAAAGCCTGGAGGGTCATTGTTATATAATCCAACACCATCTATAAATCTTCCGAATATAATAGCACTGATTTCACCCATCAGATGTATGTAAACAGGTTTGCAGCTGGCTTGGATTACTGCGAAATCATGAGGATGAGACTAGTAATTAAACAGTAAACACTTTTGGGCAGTTGCCAGGCATTATTCTAAGTACTTACATATGTCTTCTCTAGGCCTCACTTATACTATATATAAAATAGGATACATGGTCAATTCTGAACCTTTGGTTATTATATATACATTCAATTAATTACAAAAATGTATATATGTTACGTGACCAGTATGTAATGAGGAGCTGTGACAGTTTGAATGTAATTGGCCCCATAAGTTCATAGGGAATGGCACTATTAGGAGTGGCCTTGGAGTTGGTATGGCCTTGTTGGAGGAAGTATGTCACAGTGGAGGTGGGATTTGAGGTCTCGGATATGCTCAAGCTACACCCAGTGGTTCAGTTCACTTCCTGCTGCCTGCTGATCAAGATGTAGGACTCTTAGCTCCAGCACTATGTCTGCCTGTACACCTCCATGTTCCACCATGATGATAATGGACTAAACCCCTGAAACTGTAAGTCACCCAATTAAGTGTTTTCCTTTATAAGAGTTGCTGTGGTCATGCAATAGAAACCCTAACAAAGACAGGAGCCAAACTTTATGCTCATGTATTCTGCTTCTGAAATACTTTCTTTAGCCTCTGGTATTTGCCATAGTTCATGCTTCTATGTAAACTTGCTTTAATGTATGCACTGTATCCATATGTCAAATCTATCCTATTCTTTTTGTTTGGTTGGTTTTTGTGGGAACATGCAAATAATTTTATTAGTCTCTAAAAGAAAAACCCCAGGGTACAAGCTGTCAAATCCTTCCCACTGCCCAGAGGAGGGAGAGAGAGAAGGGGAAAGGAAAAAGTTTTGCCTTCTGAATTACGTATAGAAGACCTACATTATTCTAAGCTAGTGGTTCTCAGCCTGTGGGTCACAACCACCAAAAGGCCATTGGAAAACACAGATATTTACATTAAGATTTATAACAGTAGCAAAGTTATAGTTGTAAAGTAGCAACAAAGATAATTTTATGGTTGGGGGTCACCATAGCATGAGGCACTGTGTTAAAGGGTCATAGCATTAGGATGGTTGAGAACCACTTAGACTTAGCAATTCACTGATATGTCTGAGCTACCTTGTCTTGCCTTCCTGTCTCCCTTGTCATCCCCCATCCTCAGGAAAAGATCTGCTCCCAGAAGCATATACTTCAAATACAAAACAACAAACCTTAGCTCACATCTCCAACCACTTCCATTAGGAGACTGTCATATTTCACTCCAGCACATTAAACACCAGCCATTATTACCCTGTGGCCAAACACCAGCAGCACAGGTGGTTTCTGTGCAATGAGGCCAGTTAAATGATTTGAACTAGGCCATCTCCTCCTGCAGAAACACATCTATGACCCCAGCTCTTCATCTACCCCTGACTACTAACTGAACACAGTTAGTACACATCCTTGGTCAGCTCCCATGCCACAGCACGCCCACTCCTGAACTGTGAGTGATGAACTACTTTTTCATTGGCAATATCTCTTGATCTGTTGGCATTACTACACACCCCAAGTTTTTCATTAACACACATTTTTTAAATGCCATTTGCTCAGGAAGCAAGTTCCTATAATCAATACTGCTTTCTGCTCCTGCCCATTGTTGAATGGACTTTCAAAGGGTAGCCCTGGCACATTTCCCTAAAGGGATCATGTGATCTTTGTCACCATCCTGTAATGGTGTTTCCTTCTTACAGGACCAGGTGGGGTACTTGTCCTTAAGCAGAGTACTGCCAAGAACATAGAGACACACAATATGCAATAATGAAGAGGATGCGTGTTTTTACCAAGAAATGGAATTTTAACACTTAAAAATTATTTTCTGGTTGTATTTTTATAAGAAATTTTGCTTTCTCAATAATTATGTACATGAGTAAAAATAAATTGAAGAAAAAGAGGAGGAGCAAGAGAGGAAGAAGGAGGAGGAGGAAGAGGAGGGAGAAGGAGGAGAAGGGGAAGAAGAGGAGGAGGAGGAAGAGGAGGAGGAGGAAGAGGAGGAAGAGGAGGAGGAAGAGGAGGAGGAGGAAGAAGAAGAAGAAGAAGAAGAAGAAGAAGAAGAAGAAGAAGAAGAAGAAGAAGAGAAGAAGAAGATTCTTCTTTAGTAATTCTTTAGAACATTCTTTAGTAATCCTCATAAAATAAAGGGAAGTTATGGTTAGATGTCTGTCAGGTTTAGGGGAGATAATGAGGTCAGAACATCCCTCCACCTTTTGCTACAGTAACCATCTGACAGTTCCCAGAAGGTTGAAGGCCTTTGCAAGGGGCTGCAGACAACACACCCCTGCCCCATGTGTATGCTAATGTGCTTGTGAGCTCAAAATCACAGAAATGACTGTACCAAGTTTGAATTCAGAGAAATGGATGAGGCTGTATCTGACAGTGCAGATATTATCTGAAGGCAATGTGACAGGGATTTGATAGGAAACAAAGGGTAACTAAATCCTCTTTGCCTGCTCCTTGACTCTAGATGTCTGAAAATAGGCTTCTCCCTGTAATCAGAAGAATCAAAGCACAGTCAAGCCCAAAGAAGGAATACTCGCCTAGGGTTGACACTCAGGCAGCCTAGTGCCGGATGAGACCCAAGCAAAATTTAAAACCACAGCTTCTCTCCCAGGCAGTCTGCTGAAATGAAACATTGCCATTCCTCTGCATTTAACTGATTTCCTCATTTAAGTAAATGGGGTTTGTGAGAAAGTGGTTTATTTGCATCGATGGCATGAGCATTGGATGCCAGGTCTATCTCAATTCAGACATGCATTTCTTAACATTGGAAACATATGGCTAGAATTTCTGTAAAGCTGTTTGGGAAATTTTTATGGATCAAATCCTTAGTCCTGACATGCCAGCCCGGCTCAGAGATTTTTTAAAACTGCTGCAAAACCCTTTGCTTCCTAACGACTCGTTTATAGCAAGAATTGGCTCTGGAAGTGTTTATAAGCCCTTTGGTGTTGTCTATAATTACTTTCTCAGCTGAAGTAGTTGTAAGGAGGGAGATCTAGATGAAGAATGGAGTTGAAAAAAGCCTGAATAAATAAATAAAGATGTCTTACGGGGAATCACTTCCATCTCTCCGGTCTGGGATTTTCTTCTCCACCCCACCCAACTATAATTGAAAAAATAAGTGCCTGAGTTCTATCAGAGATATTAAAAAGAATCATCGCTGGGCTTTGTTACGTGGTTCCCCAGGACTTGAGGTTCAGATAGTCTCTGTGGAAAGAGCAGTGTCCAGAGAGGAGACTGAGAGAAGTGGTAAGTGACTTTCATCTCCATGGTTATCCAGACCCACTTGAGAAAACCACTCTCATTTTACCTGGGAGAACACGGAAAAAAAATATGCAATGTTGTATGAGCAAGTCCGGTGAAGGGCCCTTGAAAGCAAAATTGCTATTCAGATTCTTTCTGAGATAATACTCCAAAGCCTACACTGTGTCACATGCCCTGAGCCTCTTGGTGGAGTTGTGTGTAATCAGACTCTGGGCTGTGCACTCCAAAGAGCCACAAGTGAGATGTGAGTGAAAAACCAACAGCTGCCATCAGTGAAGACTGCAGAAAGGTAGCAGTCTTCCTTTCTCTCATCCTTTTCTCATGTTTTATTTCTCCATAACCCTACTCTGTCTCTCATAGCTCCACTCTCTCTCATTTGCCTTTTCTCTAGACCATGCCTGCTGTAAGAAGCAGAGATGGTGAGGACTACTAACAGCAAATGGCAGACAACATCAGTCTGTAGTGACTTGCAGTAGCACATTGCATCAAAATGCAGCTGAGCTCAGATAACAGTGACATGCTGCCTTCCCATTTCATTCCTCTGTGATGCCTATGAAAACATGGGCAATATCTTTAATAAGGCAACTGTGTATTGAGCCAGTTTCTGTATCCCTGAGTTTCACATACATGGGTCAGTCAACCCAGGACAGATTGAAAATATTTGAGGGGAAAATTGTATTTGAACTGAACATGTACAGGCTGTTTTTCTTATCATTATTACAAATACAATACAATGTAACAACTGTTCATGTTGTACTCACCCTGCAGGAGGTTATAAGTAACCTGCAGGTGAGGATTTAAAGCATCCAGGAAGATTGTAAAGGTTATAAGTAAACACTGCACTGTAGGAGACTAGAACATTCTTAGATTTGGGCATCTGGAAGGCATTGTGGAACCAATCTCTTAAGGATATCAAAGGACAACTCTACATACATGTGCAAGCATGTATGCTATAAGGAACTATTTTAGATGTTTTTAAATATTAAAAAACAAGCTTCTGAACATGTCTTATTTTGGTGGAGCATGTTATTCATACATGCTTCCCTGGGTCCACATGGAAAAAAGATCTGGATAATTCATGATTGGTGATGAGAGTAAGGCTTATTTCTCAAATCATACCATTTTAGTTTTGCTTTATTTTGACCATGTATATTAATAAACCACATGTTAACAAAACATAAACCAAAGAAAAACAATTTTGTATACTGTCTAATCTCAGAATAGTGTCATCTCCAAAGAAACATGTTTAGAATGTAAAACACTTAATGAGAGAAAGACTAATGTTTAGTTCATATTTCTTAAGTGCATAGAAACAGCATTTACAGTCACTTCCCTCTACACCATATTTACTCCAAAACTCTCTCCTCTCTCTCCAAACTTAGAAGTTCACTCTCAAGTCTATGCTCCCACACCCTCACCCTAGCCCCTTCTCCAGATTGTTTATAGTTATAAAGAGCCTAGTTATGGGTACAGGACCCCACTCACAGTTCAGTGGGGAACAGACTCACTAGACCAGCCCAGAAACCTCTGCAGTAGATCAGGGAGGAGACAGCTGAGGCACCACTGTGCTGTTAATTATTCCTCATCTTCATTTCACAACATCTATTGACCTATCAGGATAATATCGAGTCAGAACATCAGGACACAACCTACTTCATCCTCACTTAGGGAACAAAAGTGCCTTGTGTTTACCAATGTGACTTTCATTGCTGCATGACAAAAATGGTAAGATGTAATCTTACAGAAAAATAAACAGACAGATAACAGATATGATCAGAACCTTGGAACTCTCTGCCCAACCGCTGTCTCTGGGAACAGGAAAAGGTTTAGAGAATAGGTCAACAGCCAATGACCACATGATGAAGCCTCCATAAAAATCCCTAAAGAGTAGGATTCATCAGTGTCCAATGATTGTCATTGCCTGGGGCTCTACTACTGAGGTACATCTCCAGCCCCTGCTGTTACCATTGGTTGTCCCATGTTCGGCTTTCTAGAATGAGCTCTGAAGACCTCACGGGGGCAGTGTCTCACCACCTTGATTCCACAGTACCCTGAGGAGTTGGCCTAAAGTGGACCTTAGAAGTGACTGGGATGGCAAGGATGCCTAGTTGACTGCTCCTGCCCTTTTATCTTCATCCATGTGTCAAGTAGAGAGCAAACACATTCTCCTGCTTGCTATAGATTTTGCAACTACAAAAGATAAGGAGTGGAGCATAACCTGAGAACTTTGTCTTTGCTATATTGTACCAGCAGCTGCCAACTTAATGGACAAAAAAAGGAGGCCTGAAGCTAGTAAACTTATATGGTGGGTGTTACATCAGCTAGATGTGGTAACAGCTCCCTGCCCTTCAGTCTCCACTACTCACAGGTGCTGAGCCAGGACATCACTAAAGATTGGATTCAAGAGCAACTTGGACAATGCACTACAAACTCACCCCTAACCCCAGAAAAGACATTTATCTAACTTTTGTCTTGCAAGCACCTAAAATGATCTCAATAAAATATTTCAAAGCAGGATAAGAGTAGTGTTCCAAGAGCTTCTGGATCAGCCAGCAAGAATGCAATCCAAATGTGGAGAAGTTGGTGCCCTAACTTCATGTCAAAAGAAACTCCCTCACTGAGGACTCTCAAACTTCAGCCTCCATGTCTCATTGCTAGGCTGTCTGCTGTGTTTGTTAACATGCCCTTCATTAAATAATAGGCCAATACATATGGGTCTCTAAGTTCTGTGAGCCATTACATCAAATGATTAAAGCCCTCAAGGAAGGGGCTGTGATGGGGTTTGTATATGTGGAAGGACTGACCAATGAAGGAAACCTCACACACATTTTGGTGATCAGAGTGTTAAACATAAGAGAGTAGAGTGGAATAAACAGTTAGTTTGTTTAATTTCTTTTTCCTATGATATGTATATACACACATAAAGTCACAAGTATAAAAGTAAAAGAAAGGCATTGCAACTCAAAATTAATCTGTGCAGATCTGGCAAGCTCTGATTATATTTGGACAACATCACTGCTGGCTTACTGTCCTCCCATGGTGAGGTCCTAAGATCTTGAGGAATTGAACTGACACAGTAAACATATATATGTTCATGTTCTCTCTGCTCCTCTCTAGGTAACTTTTTTATTTATTGTTAAGCATATTGATACTATAATCTCCTAGAATGTGTACATGCAAATGTGTGTGCATGTGTCTCTGTGAGTGTATGTCTGTGTGTGCACATGAGTGTGCACATGCACATGCAAACATATCTCTATGTGTGTGTGCATGTGTGTATTTAGTTATCCAAAGAAAACATTAGCAACACTGTTCAACCTTAGTCCAGATAGGAAGACTCCATTTATCAAGATGGCATGCCTATGTCCTGTGGCCCTGACTGCCCTATGCAATTAAAAATTGATGTCACAAACATTAAAACTTTATAATTAACATTATTTTTATTCTATGTTTATAATCCAATGTTCTGCTTATTGTCTAGTTCCCATACAATCAGCTAAAGAGAAAAAATACCTTGGCCAGAAGACATGAGTGTCTGCTTTTTTCCACCCTTCTATTCTTTGCTTCTAATTAATTCATTGAAGTTCTGATTTTATACATCAGTCTCCATAAGAGGCTAATGTGAGTGTGCCTGTGAGAAATCACTTTTACATTTAATGAGGGAAAAAATACAAAACCCAAAAGCTGGACTCCAGACTAATAAATTCTCCCTTGTGAAACCCTTCGTAGCAAGCCATAAGCCTCTTCTAAATACATCATTTTCAGTGATACATGTTCTAGCCTTTTAAAAAATATATAACTTTTTTATATGTTCTGGATATTAATTCACTGTCAGATACATAGCTTTCCAAGATTCTTTCCCATTCTGTGGGCTTCCTCTTTACTCAACTGATTGTTTCTTTAGCTGTGCAGCTTTTTAGTTTTATGAAGTCCTACTTGTTACTTCTTGTCCTTAATTCTTGGACAAATGGAATCCTATTCAAAAAGTTATTTCTTGCACCTATACCACATAGAGTACTGCCTAGCAGTTTCAGTGTTTCAGGTTTCACATTGAAATCTTCGGTCTATTTGGAGTTAGGCATTGTGAAAAGTGATAGATACTAGTCTAATTTCATTCTTCTGCATGTGGACTTGCAGTTTTCCCAGCACGACAGATGTTGTCTTTTTTTTTTTTCCAGTGTATATTCTTTTGGCTCTGACCCAAAAGCTTCTTCCTTGAAGAGCAGATTTCATGTTACCAGATAGCCCCATGCAAGCTTCCAAAGAAGGGGAGCAACCAACAATCCCACCCAGCTATGACACCTATGAACCACAACAACAACCAGCATGGCACAATAATCCTAAGTGTGCAGTAGCGGCACACAGGCCTTGGCAGTAACCAACTTTGGGGTAAGACATGTGACATGACCTAAGGAAAGTTGCTCCAGAGGCTAATCTGTCACCTGTGTCTTCACCACTACCCAACATGCCAGCACAGTTCATCGAATAGGGTAACAACGGTTGTGAGGAGGACTAAATTTCTTACAGCTAGCATCAGGGCAGGATCAATCAGCATGAAAGGAAGAGATGCCAGAGGAAAGAGTTGCCAAGGAACGTGCCAGGAGAAGGAGCCAGCCTCAGAGACAGAGTGAGCAGAGAGAGAGAACAAAGGACAGACAAGAGAGGCCTTGCTGCCCTTAGGACCTTAAGAGAGACACAGAGATATCCCAGTGAAGGAGAAATAGATGAGATCTACATGAGCAAACTGGTAGTGAGGGGGATAAGGGAGGGCAAAGAATGGGGGATGAGAGCCGAGCAGTGGTGGCGCACGCCTTTAATCCCAGCACTCAGGAGGCAGAGCCAGGCGGATCTCTGTGAGTTCAAGGCCAGTCTGGGCTACCAAGTGAGTTCCAGGACAGGCGCAAAGCTACACAGAGAAACCCTGTCTCGAAAAACCAAAAAAAAAAAAAAAAAGAATGGGGGATGAAAACATAAGGAAATGGGAGGGTCGAGCTGGAACAGGGACAGAGTGGGAGAGCAAGGAAAGAGATACCCTGATAAATGAAGACATCATGAGAATAGGAAGAGGCAGGGTACCAGGGAAGTTCTCAGGAATCCACAAGGATGACCCCCACCTTAGACTACTGGCAATGGTCGAGAGGGTGCCTGGACTGGTCTACTCTGGTGACTGGTCTACTGAACACCCTAACTGTCATCATAGAGCCTTCATCCAGTTGATGGAAGCCGATGCAGAGATCCATGAGAGAGAGGAGGGATTCTGTGGGAAGGGGATGTCAAGATCGTGATGGGAAAACGTGTAGAGATGACCAGTCATACTAGTGAGACCCATGAACTGTGGAGTAGTGGTTGTGGAGCCCCCAGAGGACTAGACTAGGCCCTCTGGTTATGGGAGACAGTTGTTTAGCTTGAACTGTTTGAGGGAGCCCCAGACAGGGGGATCAGGATACATCCCTGGCGCATGGGCTGGCTTTTTGGAACCTAGTGCCTAGGGTGTGACACCTTGCACAGCCTTGGTGCAGGGGGGAGAGGCTGGGACCTGCCTCAACTGAATGTACCAGGCTCTGCTGACTCCCCACGGGAGACCTTGATTTGGAAAATATGGGGATGGGGGTGGGTTGGGGGGAAGGCTGGGGGGTGGGAACAGGGAAGAGGGGGGATCTTTGGTTGGTATGTAAAGTGAATAGAAAGTTTCTTAATAAAAAAAATGAAAAAAAAGAAACTCAAGCCACACCAGAGATGAGAGACCCCAAAGCTAGTCCCTTCCTTCTGCTTTCATTCCTTGGAACTTTCTATTACCATAATGAAGCACCCCAGACTTGAACTTGAGAGAATTCTTGAATAGAAGTTGACAGCCTGTGTGACTTTTCCCCTAGGGAACATCTCTCAACATTTTTAAATTCTCATTACTGAGGACAGGGGTCGCCTTTATAATCTAACCAGCAGAGAATAAGGGTGCGGCTAAGCATTCTACAGTGTTCACCCCACACAGGAACTGTTGCCCACTCCCCCAAAAAGAGACTAATTGAGAAAGTGTGGTTTAGAACAATCCTTTTTTTACTAGTTTCTTCCTTTGCACCTGCGCTTTGAAAGTGATTTTTAAAAAATATTGGCTCATATAACCCTCCAATACTACAGTTTAATATGTATTATATATTTTATTATTCATAGACATTTCTAGTAACAAGAAAGCCATGTTAATGATGAAGAAATCAGGAAAGTTACTAAATTTATAAAGCAGGTCACAGTGTCTTCGTGACTATGATTAGCAAATATCACAAGGGAATTTGGCAAAATTTTTCACACCTTACTTGATTAAATCCACTCTCCTGTGAAGGTGAACTGGAGAGCTTGGAAATCTATATTCCCTCTAAAGAGTGAGACAAATGTTGATGAATTCACCTGGCAACTGTATAAATGTGTAGAACCTACTTACTACAAAGTTGATAAACTACAGAACACCATATGCACATGGTTGAAACTGACAAATTGAGATGCGATTAATAAGGTGGCCATCATGAAATTGGAGCCAGTGCATTTGGTCATCTGGTTTATAGAAGAAGGAGGTGAAAGACATTTCCTCACCAATGAGATCTTTAGGGGTAGAATGTGGATACCAAGAAAATACTCTGAAATTATTTCCCTTACCAGGTAGAAGTGATCTTGGCCATGATTGTTCTTTCCAGGTGGCCTTGTCATGAGACACCCTCTGCCCTTTATTGTTGCCAGCGTTGTGGGGTACATAAAGCTTCCTAAGATTCTGCAAGGTATATGGGTTCCTTCCTCATCTCACCATAATAGCCATTATTCTACCGTACATAATAAGCATGATTAGAAAAGACAGATGGGATGAGCCTACCAATGTAGAACGTGCCCCCTCTGTTTCAAATTCTTGTCTCCGAGGATGGAGGATGGGTTCTCATCTGGAAATGTCACTGTCTTCTTATAAATTCCCAAGAGCTTGTAACAAACAGTACTCACCCAGCCTCCACCCCTGACTCCCCTCCAAGTGTTAAGCCCTTCTTGTGAGGAACTCAGATTCCTTCTCTGAGCATATCCTGAGTTGAAGATTAATTCATTCTGTCCGTGACCTGGGAAGAAGGAAAAATAAGACATTTTCTGCACAGCTACTGCAGCTTCTATTCTTACTGCAACGCAAACTGCAACTCAAGCAGTTCCCTGGAATTTCAAATGGCAATGTTTTGCTGGTCTGCACTTGCCAGCAAATTATCACCATGACTCTTTTAAGAACTTCTATCTCCTGTCTCCTGCCCCTTAGACCTTAATCCCCTCGGGTCTCATCTTTTTTCCATGCATCCCTTACTTGAATATGATACCTTTAAGCCTGAGCACATTCACCCAGGGTTTATGAGTTAAACTGTCTCACATAAACTTGGTTATGCACAAATAGTCAAGAGAGGAAAAATGAATAACTTTGATACAGAATGTCACTTTTATATAAAAGCAGCAAAGATCAGTGCCATGATGGAAAAGTGTAAACAAAAAAAAAAAAGGAAGTAGAAGAAATGTGAATAAAGCTTTCTCTGGGCCTATTCATAAAACAAGATGCACTAAACACACACACACACACACACACACACACACACACACACACACACACACACACACAAAATATTGAATAATTCGCTAATGGATGGTCATAGTTCAATGAGACATGATGCTATCATATAGCCAAAGGTTGGCAAGTTTCACACAGAGGAGCCAAGTTATAAATGTCTTAAGATTTGCAGTTAATAAGGTCTCTTTTTCAGCCACTCAGCTCTGTGTGATAAGACAGAGCTTTAATAGAAAAAAAGATGGAAATGAATGGGTGTATTAGTTATTTTTCTGTTGCTGTAATAAAATACCATGACCAAAAGCAAGTTATAGAATAGGAGTTTGTGGTGGCTCAAGGGCCTGGAGGAAAGTCTGTAATTGTAGAAAAAGCAGGCATGACCACAGGAACAGGAAGCTGGGTGGTCACATTTTGTCCCCTCCCAGGAAGCAGAGAGAACAGGAAGTAGGGTGAAGCCACAAACTCTCAAAACCCACCCCCAGTGGTATACTTCCTCCATCAAGGCACCACCTCCTCCTAAAAATTCCATGACCTCTCCAAACTGCCTTCAGCTGGGGACCAAGTGTTCAGAACCTGAGCCAATAGGAAGCATTTCTCATCTGAACCACCACAATGAGCATGGCTGGGTCTTGACAAACATTTATATGGATGTTGAAATTCAGATTTCAAGTGATTTTCACATCTCACAAAGCACTCTTCTTTTGTTTTTGTTTTTGTTTTTTTGTTTTGTTTCAGAAATTGAAACTCATTCTTAGCTCAGGGACATACACAAAAGGCCAGAGGGTGAACTAATGTGCCACAGGTTGCTGTAGTCTGAGGGAGCTTAAACGTATTTTGTTTGTGAAATGATTCTCAGAATACCTCATTAAGAATCACAGCTCAGTCATCCCCAGTTTTCCTCCTGCTGTGTGGAGCCACCTTCTCCTGATCATCAGTCTAACAGTTTAAATGCAGAACTTCCTTCTAGTAAGTTGATCCAAAAAAGAAAACTAAAGGATGCATTTTAGGAGCAGAGTTCTTTCTCATGGTACACTAATTAGTTGGTTTTCAGATATAAATTAGTCTAGTGTTTGCTCCTTATCCCCCTCTCCCCAAGTTCCTATAACCATCAACTTTTTGCTGTCTCAGAGTTGAAGGACCAAAGGAAACAGAGGTAATGCCAACCATTAAATCCCCAGATGAGACCCAATCAACCCGCATCATTACTGTACATCCTAGCACATCATAGCATTATCAGCTCAGAAGAAGACCAAATTAAGACCAGTGAGGAGCTGAATCAATCAATTGCTACCCTGGTCAATGTTCATAATAAGACACAAACTGGGACCATAAAAATTTACAGTTCCCAAACAACTGCACAGATGTACAGAGAGACAAAATGTGCCAAGGAGGAACCCGAGGGCAAATTCCAGCTGATATATATATATATATATATATATATATATATATATATATATATATATATATATATCTGTCCAGAATAGAGAAAGTAAAAAAAACTAATAAATGCATAACTGATGATAGAAATATACAAGGATGAGTGTTACAAAGCTAACAGAAGCTTAACTATTCCCAAAGGAGACAGATAATAAATAAAAAATGAACCTAGTCTGTGCCAAATTGTGAGAATTTTGGCCAAGTAATCATAGAATAATATAAAGCTCTTAATTTCCCAGACCACACTAGATAAATGATAAAGATAGATCCATTACTAATTTTCACTTATTCGTGCCCTCCCAAAACGTTGGGCCAAATTTATCTAAGTCGGGCCAAATTTATCTAAGTCTTGTTTTTTAACATGAATGAAGCTCCAGTGACACTTTTATTCAAATAATTTCCAGTGTATCTGTCCTAATAGCTCTCTAGATACAGTGTTCTGAAATCTAGACACAGAGTGGGGAGGAATGTAAGCAAATAAATAAATAAAATCTGAAAGTGGTGGCAGAGCTGAAGGTCAAACCTGGGCCATGGAATCCAACTAGATCTGGGGTAAGCTGCTTTACCTCCAGTGCAGTGAGTCCAGGAAGCGACTAGAGCTTGTTAGCATGGCAGGATCCGGCTCTCCTCCAGCCAAAGAAGCTTCTTTTAGAATGCTATTTGACATGAAACCCCAAAATGTAGAGGTAAACAACTGCTTCAGGAGCCCCAATCACACTGCCTCCCTCTGGGCACCAATAGGTGCACACACACGCACACACGCGCGCGCACACACACACACACACACACACACACACACACACACACACACACACACGCAGGGCTCTGCCACAGAACTCTAGAGCCCTGGAGAACACTGCTGTTATAAAGAAGGAAGCCGTAGTAAACATGAATAAAGCCAAGCCAACACAGTAATGTTCCCCCAATAAATGCAAATAATGACTATAAATAGTGCTCAGAGAAGGCTACATGGCTACATAGCTTGGAACAAAACAGAGATAAAATCTCAACACAAGGAACTGGTATTTCTCTTTCTCTTCCAATTGCAACTCCAAACCCATCAACGTTTTGACAAACATCGTCAAGATACCCAGCCACCAAACTCCTCTGCTTCTTGATAGCATCCAAGAACTGGTTTCTGCTGTCCCAAGCCCTCCTGAAAATCAACCAGTGTAAACCAATCTAAACCTCAAAGAAGCCACTCCCTCTTAGTCTTCCCCAGGTGTGTTCCTGGCAGCCATTACTCTCACTTTTGCGTTATTAGCAGTCTATGCAGCATCCTCAAGGAAACCAGAGAAGCCCTACAAATGGGTCAAAAGAGATGGCGGTTAAGCTCAACACAGCATTAATAAATAGAAGCTAATGTTTATCTGGCAAAATGCTACCACTCCTGGATGTTTTGCAGGGACAGTGTAGTGAATACAAGGTATCTTTAACTGGAAATCCAGGGAACACATGCGACAGTGCCTCTGGAATAGAAAGAAGATGCACTCCCAACCCTATCTGGGTGCTCTGCCCCACTTACATCATTTGGCACAGCACCCAGTACAGAAAGCATCCCCACAGGAATGCACACGCACAGAGAACTGTAAGGGGAGCCTCAATTATATATATATTTCAATTTGTTAAGGGATTCTGTGAGGAAAAGAGTCACTGATACAAAATGAAGTGACACTGTTGCCTATTCTCCCAGGGAAAGATGAAAGATCCAGACCAGGTCACCGAACTCTGCACCAGGAAGCCTTCCACACCTCCCCCTTCCCTTCTAAGAGGTCATGTAGGCAGGCAAGAAGAATTGCCTCTATCAGGCCAGATAGCCCAAAGTCATGGGCAGAGCAAATTCCCACTACACTTCCCCGTTTTGTCTAAATAAGAAGGTTTGAAACCTAATAAAAAACTACATACAATAAGAGCGATTATCAAGTATTGTCTAGGAGAAAGGAAGGGTAATAACATAAACAAAAATAGAACCACAACCAACAAGAACAATGTCAAGGAAGAAACACATACCAAATGTCCAGATCATAGGTAAATGGCAAATTACAGAGATTACTCCAAAAGCTATCCTATCCTGAAGAATCTAAATCTAGTACTTAATATGTAACTACTAGTATTCAACCCCATCAAAGACCTGAGAAGGAAGAGAATATTACCTGAGTAAACAGGAATGCAAGCAAGTAACTTCCAAAAAATGCAAGAAAAGACAGAGACAGCTGGCTGCCTGGACAGTCACCCAGTGTTTGTCTGTAACATTGGGGCATCCACTTTTTGCTATAGGCCTAGAATATCTGACAGACCACTTTCAGAAGCAGGATATTTGAAAGACTGTCTTACCTTGTCTTGGCAAGGTTCAGCAGTCACTTTTCCTCGTGTCCTGCTTGTCCAGAATGGAGGCTCTCATTACAGAGAACAACCAAGAATGGTCTTGGTTGAATTTAAGCACCAAACACAATCAGAGTGGCTGCAGCATAAAGTCACAGAGGCCCTCATGATGGTTCTGGAGCAGAGTACCTGAGTTCCTTTGAGCCTTACATATAGAAAGAGTTTATCTTAAACAAACAAAAACAAAATCAAGATCTTACTATGTAGTCAAGGCTGCCCTCAAACTCACTGTGTAGATCAGGCTGACCTTGAACTTTATACCCAACTGCTTTAGCCTCCCAAATACTGGGATGACAAGCATATGCTACCATTTCCAACTCAAAGTTCACAGACCTAAAGCGCCACAGAAGAGCTCAGTCCAAGTTTGAGTTCTGTGTGCAGTATCGGTGGACAAAGATGGCAGATTTATCCCAGTCCTGCTTTCACCAAAACAATTGCTGATTCACAGACACTGGAATTTGCTCTAAATCTTCACTACCTTCACCAGTTGAGTCATGAAAAAGGTTGGAGATGTGGGAGGGGCACTGAGAGCAGTGATCATATTGGAGAAAGTCCTGGAAATAACTGTTTCAAACTCCAACAGTCTAAGTTCACACCTCTCCAAATAGCAAATATATTTCAGAGGACTAAACCTCCTAAATGAAGCTACCTATCCAGGTCCTATTTAGGCCTGATAGACCATCAGGTTCAGCCCCTCCTCCACCTCCCTCCTTCCCAGAACTACCATCTGCTCTGAGCCTCTGCTCACACTTCACGGCTAGCACCAGCACCTGGCCTCTCTGCATGGACTCAAAAGGCCTCCTTCCCAAGCACAGCCCATCAGGGAAGCAACCTCTCTTATGCATTTTCTGGACCACCCATACTGCTTCCTTAGGCCATCTATAAGAGCAGAAATGACTCAAATACAGCTGCAGCACTGAAGGCCACCACAGCATGGGTGACAGTTCACTGAAGCTGGAAACCTGGAGCACACTGCACAGCCTGCAGCAGCTTAGCAGGTTGGAGAGTGTCCTTTCCAGGTTGCTCAGTTGGCTTAAGTTCCTTAGGTCATCTGACCAGACTGTTTTTCTTGAAATTGGGGTAGGTGTCATCTTCATCTTTGATTTCCAGGTGTATTAAGAAGGAATCTGTTAAAGGATCAATGTGCTGCACTGAACCCCCAAGCAAGTTTTTGTTTTTACAACATATTGAATTTCATCCACACCTTCCAGAAAACAAAAAATAGTCTCTATATAAAGATGTCCACACGCTACTGTTCCAACCCTCAGGTTTCCTCTTCTAGCATCATTTCCTGCAGGGTCCAGACCCATGGTCTAGTCATCTAGTCATGCTTACTCTCCTCCCCTCCTAGCTGATAGTGTTCTCCAAACAGCTCATCTGTTACTTTCAGAGTACCTTTCCTGCCCCATCCTCCCTCAGGCCAAATCAGAGGCCCAACTCTGACTCCCGTTTCGCACAAAGATGCTGTACTCTGTGAAGCTAGTGTTGTGTGGTACGCTTTTCCAGAAGAGACACCACACACACGCACACACACACACACACACACACACACATACAATCTACTTTCCCCAAAATAAGGAGGCCACAACAAACCAAAATATATAGATAGTGCCAAAGTCCAACTTGGTGAACCAATGAGTTTTATTAGGGTTACTTACAGGAATATGGGTAAAGGGTTACTTACAGATACAGAAATGACTCAAAGACTGCTTGCTTCATTACCAAAGACCATGCCAGCATGGGTGATTGATCAGCAAAGCTGGGAACCTGGAGCATACTGCACAGCCTATAAGAAGCTTACCAGGTTGGAAAGTATATTTTCTAAGTGGCTCAGTTGGCTTGAGCCTCTTTCAGGCTGCTTGGTTGGTCTCAGCTTCCCAAGGGTCTTCCAGTCTTCTTTGCAGCTTGTCTTGTCTGAGAGTGACTCTCAGCAGTCTTTACTTCCTACTTTTGGAGAAAGGGGCCTAGTGAATTTAGTCGGTTTCAGGGACTTCCTGAAGCTGTTTTGAGTTGTTTTCTTTTAGTCTTGAGGAGCTTCCTTACTGGGTGGTGTGGTGATATTTTATTTGTGCTGAAAGGTGATATTTTATTTGTATGTTAATAAATAAAGTTTGCCTGGAGATCAGAGGTCATATCGAGCCATAAACAGAAGTTAGGCGGTGGTGGCACATGCCCTTAATCCAATCACATAGCAGACAGAGTCTCTGTGTGTTCAAGGACACAGCCAAGCATGGTGACACACGCCTTTAATCACAGTACCAACCATAGAGACTTGGAGGTCTGTAAAGTCAGGCAGTGATGAGGAAGTGATGTGGCTGGTCTTAGAGCCAATGAGAAGGCAGAACAGGAAGGCAATAAAGGTTCAGGTTAGACAGAAAGAAGCTCTCTTGGGAAGCTACGGTGAGGTGGTGAGCTAAGGTTAGTTGGCGGCTATTGCTCTGGTCTCTACAGCTTGTACCTCTGTGTTTTTTATTTCGTAAGACTGTTTAGAAATTCATCTACAGGGTGGAATATTTAAATCTCCAAAGTCTCACTTCAAGGGCTCCATGTTAAAATTCACTTGGGCACCTAAGTACCCAGAGCCCAATTGCCGTTGTTCTTATTTAATTGCTCTAGGAACCAGCACTTGGGGAACTAAACAAGAGATGGCAAGATCAAGGCTACATAGTAAATTTGAGACTGTTCTGAGCTACATGATGAAACCCAATCTCACAAAAATGAATAAATATATAATAAATAATATAACGATGCTTTTACATTTTTATTACCTTAGTTATATTCCATTTTGCTCCATTATTGTATATAAAATGACTAAGTAACAGATTTTCTGGGTAGGTGAAAGATGGAAAATTGGGAGAGTGGGCATCTTAAATCAGCTAGGGATGGCTTCTGGACCATTACGTTAAGAAAGGCTTGATACTAAATCTAAGCTTTGTGAAAATGCCAGCTATGACTTATTTCTAAGGAGGTATTTGTTACACCTCACTTTATTCCACAAATAGAGTGGTGAACGGTTTCACCTGAGCAGCTCACTATAGACTAACAGAGGGAATGGACAGCAATGGCAGACTATAGGTACAGACACTGATGGGCACCCTCACACTGAGATATGTTTTCAGCAAGTGTTATATGTCTCTGCCAATCACCCCTACTCATCCTTTCTCTAGCCTGCTCCAAAAATAAAGGCTGAAGTGTATGCTGTTTATGCACATGACTTACGTGCTCTTTGGCTGTGGTGAGCTTTGACCATTTGACACTCTCCAGAAAATATAATTGAGGAAGCAACATCAGTATTTTATTGGATATCTGCCTGCTGGGTTGCCTCAGGCTGACTCTGTTCCCTGATTAAAAATTAGTCGACCTACCTTCTAACAGCTCCAATGACAGAAGCTCTGAAACACTGGACTAGCCCCACTGCTTCTCTTCACTCACACTTGAATAAGCACTCCCTTTAAAAGATAAACTTCATCAACTGTATTATTTTATAATAAAAAATAACATTAACATCACAGACATAAATATGCTAAGCAGGTATCTTTGTATGCAGAGAAAGAAGGATGCTTGCACAGTAGGGAGGTATGCAATGGACTAGAGACAGCACACACAGACACCATACCCACCTCATCATCTACCTTAGCTTCCAACCCATAATCCAGATCTGTCTTTGTCAGTTAGTACTGACTGACTGAGCAGAGACAGCTCAAGCCATTTAAACTCTAGTTTGACTTGTGGGACTGTCCTGTTTCCCTTGCCGGGAAATGTAAACTCAAAATTTGTTGTCTGGATGTCAGTGGGACAGAGCAATCAGGCATTCAGAAAGAGGCTGAGTCAGGTTAAACTGCAAAGGATAAAGGACAGTGTGGTACACCCATCCTTCCTGGTTTTGGATGTATCACTATCCGGGGGATCCACACCTGGTGGAATTCATGCACCTCTAGTACTTATTTTAAAAAAATCAGACACCTCTGTTCATCACCTGTTCAGTGATATGAGAACCCCCCCATAGCACAATTAGCCACAAAGATGGAATTAAGAGATGTGAACCCACAAATGTGCCCCCCAAATGTACACCCTCAATAGAACAGGGCTTGTCCTTGAGTGGTTCTTTCAGTGACTTTGTGAATCAGGTGCTAAAAAGTCAAGCATGAAAACCTTTACTGGACTAAAACACTTCTTCGGGGGGATGGAGACTATTCAGAACCAGTAAGCCTCTTCCTAGAGTCCAGTGTCGGTAATAAGGCCTCAGGAGCCAGTCCGGGCAGCAAGGAGCACTTCAGATTGACCTCCCACACAAAGGAAACGCAAAAACATCCAAGAGAAAAGGCAGAGCCAGATGCCTCTGAGAAGGCAGGTTGTGAGGGAGCAATCAAAAACTATTTAGGGGAAGAAAAGGAAGAGGAATTAGGGCCGCAGGCCTCTAGCCCTTAAGCAGGAAGAACAGTAAAGCACACCCCAATTCCATTTCAGTCAGACCCCTTTTAAGCTTTCCCAACTCTCCAATTCACTGTCTTCAATAGCCTTTTCATCTCTCAGGGTCCAACTCAAATGCCTTCTCCTCTGCAGAGGCTTTCTACTCCCAGAAAGAATTAACCGTTCTTTTCTCTGCACACTTTAAAGCCTGTCAGCCCTCTCTGGCTCCTTGCACTTTGTAAGATATGTATGCCTTTGCCTTTCCCAAATGATTTGTGAGCTCACTAGTGGCAGGGATCTGCCTTGGGAATTTCTGAATAAAAGCAGGCCCTGAATCAAAGTAGTTGAATGCATAAATATTCTCTGAGTTTATCAATGACAGAATTTTGGTATCAACAGGACATTGGGCATCTGTGGTCATTTGAATGTAATTAGCCCCCATAAGCTCATAGGGAATGGCACTATTGGGAGGTGAGCTTGTTGAAGGAAGTGTGTCACTATGGGAGTGGGCTTTGAGGGTCTCTTTTGCTTAAGCTTCGCTCAGTGTCACAGTCCACTTCCTGTTGTCTTCTAATCAAGATGTAGGAAGCACCATGTCTACCATGCTTCCTGCCATGCTCCCCACCATGGTGAAAATAAACTGAACTTCTGAAACTGTAAGTGAGCCACCCCAGTTAAATGTTTTTCTTGTAAGAGTTGCCATGGTTGTGATGTCTCTTCACAGCAATAGAAACCCCAACTATGACAGCATCCTTCCTCTTCCGCCCACTCCAGCTCTTCTCCCATTGGTGGGAAAATAAAGGGGTCTACAGAACAAGCGGAGCTGACTTCTACCCCATCTTGCATGAATACCCCCAAAAGTGAAACCCAAGACAGGGGCTCACGGGAATAGACAGAAAAAAAGCATAAATAAGCTGCATCAACAAGCCAGTTCCCTCTTGAGTCACTGGGATTCCCTCCCATTGGAGTCACTAACTCTAAAGAAATTCACTATAAATATTGCTTCAAAATATCCTACAGGGCAAACAATAGAAGAATTAATCCACATGCTTACTAAATTAGCCACTGGCCAAAGGTTATGGGCTTTTTCCCTTTACATTTTTAGAAATGTGGCTGAGTGAGCATGAGTATTTCTTCGGGCATCCTGTGAGAAACTGGTAGAGATGTCACAGAACAGAAAGCAAGTATTGAAAGGTGCAGCTGAAATAGGGTAGGGCCAAGCGACAGCTGAGCACCGCTGGTTGCCACAGCAACTACTGCAAAAGGTGGGCCACCAGAGCCAGAGGCAGGAAGGCACACAAAGGGCCTGATGCACTCCCTCACCTTAGGATAATTTTTATCAGCTCTGATTTTTATATACTCTGTTGGTGAATAAGCCACACTAATCCCGGGATTACAACTATTAAGTTGTTAGCAAAAACACTGGGTGATATAACTAGAATTTTCCAAAGCCTCACCATGCCGTGAGTACAGTTACTATAAACACTTGGTTTTCAGTCACATTGACCTTGAGAGTGTCACATTCCTTGCCCTTGATGTCACCAAGCCAAAGCTTCCATTGCCTGAATGGCCCGTTTCTCCCCCTCTCCCTGTGGGAGCCCCAGCATGGATCAAAGAGAAATGGAAAGACTTTTTCTGCCAAGGTCACATTTTAAGCAGAGAACATATGTGCAGTCTACTCCAGTCGGCAACTCAACCATGAAGACCATTCCTTCAGCTTCAGCCCTAGTCCAGCAAACTTTCTTCTTTCTCCCTTCTCCCTCCTCCCAACCTCTATAACTAGTGCAGACAACATATTTTCATGCAAACAAACTCCAAAAAGCCAGCTGCTCACAGCCCATTGTAGCAATGCACTAGATGTGCCCAGGCAAGTCTGAACTCCAACTGTGCCCACAGGAAGCCCAAGCTATATCCTCATTACCAAGGCAACCATCTGAGGGTTTCTACATGCCAGGGATTCTGTGCATTGTGACTTAGAATTGTGAAGGCCCCAACGGTTTAGCACCAAAAACCCCAAGGCTTTTTGTTTGGTTTATCCCTCCTGATATAAAATAATCCTATTCAATGTCCTGAGTTGCTTTTGTCCTGGCATTCTGTCATTTCGCTTTAAAGGGGCCGTTTTGATTTTCTCTGTTGTTGCTGATCACAGAGAGATACACCTAACCTCCAAGACCCATGTGCCAAGACAAACTCAAAATCTCATAGAGTATATCTTTAAATGACTAAGTTTTCCCCAAATGATCTTAGTGGACACACAACATCCATCTTTAATTATGAATACAGGGGGGAAAAAAAGTTGGGTTCAAACATGTTACCATTTGGTCCGGCTAAAATGAAAAACAATGGCTGGTGAAAGCCGAGAATGAAAGAAGACAATAATAAGATAAGGTGGTATATTGGCAGCTGAGGCCTCGTGTGACATCTGTGGGTGGTTTTGTGGCTCCAAGATTAGACTGTTCTCATTTCAAAAGCACCAGCCATGAACTCTGTCAATCAGCCACTCACTTGTTCATAATGCATCTCCCTCCACCCTACTCCCTCAAAAAATATCTTTAAAGATGGTGCAAAAGAAACAACACATAGATCACCAATACGCAGGTGAAAGGCAGCATTTTCCCTTTGACTACCTTACAAACTGAGCTTGGATTTTTATCAGCATTTGCTGTGCCTCACTTCTGCAAAAGAATTCAATTTATTATTCTCCTTGGACTTCAAATAAAAAAAACAACATCAAAGTCTAGCAGAAAATAAAAGCTCTGGTTCAGACATTATTTTGTTTCCCTCATCTAAGTAAATATTTGCACTAGCTGGAGGAGCTTATGCTGATGTGTCTGCAAATTGGAAGCATTTTCTTCTATGAGACATTAAGTCGCTGGGAACAAAAGACCACAAACCAAAATTCCCCTGTGCTCTCTTCCAAGTGACCTCCAGCCCACTGTGCAGATGACATGTGTAGAAGGAAGATGATTTGGTCTCCATGGAAGCTCAGCTTGTGGGCTCTGTCTTGGCAGATTGACAGCTGTGCTAAATGATGTTGAAATTACATGTAATAGATTTTAGATTATGACTATTGTCCTCTAGGGACTGAAGAGCCCAACACAGTGAGAGAGGACTCCAGTTATCTTCTTAAACCTCATTCCAAAGTAAAAAGGCATGAGCTTCTCTTGTTACAACTTGACCTTCTTGTTTATTGGGGGAAGTGGCGAGCACCAAAGGAACTCAGCTAATTGGAAACCACAGGTCCAGCATAACCACTGTCACCATTTCATAGAGTGAAACTGACTTGACCATGATTAATACAGGTCTAGATGTGATCTTTCTCCAATTCAAAGCTAGTAATTGCTAAAATGCTCTGATTGCAAATGCTATAATAGTAAATTAACATAGAATTAGCCCAAATTGGCATTTAAATTTTACCCTTTGCACAACTGGTACACCAACCTATTGGCAAAGCCGGTTTGTGTTTTGTTCTGTTTGTATAGGGAAGACTGGGGCCTGTGTGCTGGTGACTGGGAAAAGGGGAGGCAATGGGAATGATGCAAGTGTCAAGCCCAGGAAAATGGAGCAAACAAGCAAGGACCAACCTGAGCCTGAGCACACTTGAGACGGACCGTAACAGTGACTGGGAAAACTCTGAGGAAGAATGGGGTTCCTGAATGAAAACATGGAAGTGTAACTCCTGAGAAAAGTAGAGTCAAAATTTTGTTGGCCCCAAAGAGCAAGAGGCTGGGGTCACAGCTTAGCCTGAGTTCCTAAGCCTTAAAGTGGGTTTTCTTTGTCACACTACAATATAATAGGTCACATCATGTTTTGTTAGGGTTTTTGGTTTTGTTTTGCATTTAGAGTAGGGTTGGTGTGTTTGTTCTATAGTCGAACCCTCTGCTCAAATGATTTGACTACCTAGTCAGGAAACAAGCACTCTACAAACCAACTGGATAGAGAAGGAGGGAGGGGCCAGAAGGAGGAAGTAAGTGAGGAAGATTTTTAGACTTCATCAAAATAGGAAATAGCATTTCATGTTTATTTGCTCCAGTGTATTTGACCACCACCCAAAAATAAAGGGCCAGTCACATGGATGAGACAAGCTCCCTCTCTGAAGAAAACACACCAGTTTAGACAAGTATGGGGACTGTTTCCAGAAAGACACTTCAGGAACCCTGGTGTAAACAAGCAAGTCTGTCCACTATGCCATCCAGCCATAACCTAGACTAGCAACAGCATCCTGCTGTGTCTGTGGTTACCAGTACCCGGGTGACTCACGTGCACATTAAAATTTACACGGAGCCTGGATGGCTGTACCCTACCTGTAAACATGTCGAGAGAGGCACAAATGCACAGCTTAAAGCAAAGACTTCTGTGGAGAAGGTGGCAATCCTCCCTTCTTTTCTTTCTTTCCCTTTAAGACTCTTCTCAAAGTATAGGAGCATGTTTTGCATAAGCAGTAAGTGAAAAACCAAAGAGCATACATGCATCTGTTTAGCATTTACAATAAGAACTGCGGGACAGATCAATCAGAAAACAGTGGATCGGGCTACTTACAAAGTATGAGATCAAAGAAAGAGGAGACGGGATTCAGAGGTAGACTCACCTCCCCCAAGTACATGTCAGTGAAGTTCTGACATGGCACTTTAATGTTCTACATATTAAATTTTTTAAAAGGAAATCAACAATGACACAGACAGGAAAGAAAAATCCTGAAACCTAAAGCAACAAAAACAAATGAACCAATTATATTTCAAATGAATGCCATAAACACAGTGAAGGAGAAAATAGGATAAAGTATTGATCCAAGTAATTTATTGGGTTGGCATTTGAATAGCCCTGGTCATTGAGAGACTGAGAATGGGAAGAACAGCTAATAAATATGAATTCTCCCCCACCTCTGTGTGTGTGTGTGTGTGTGTGTGTGCAAATTTATACAAATAACAAATGCAAAAGAAAGTTACCCAACAGCCAGAAATGAAGTAGGAGCATAAAGCTGAATACATAAACTGATGAACCCAGAGTGGGTTTATCAACAAATGAGAGAAATGAATTCAGCCCCACAACACCCAATGGAGAGAGTAGAAACTGGGACCATAAAGCCAAGGTTCTTAAAGAGTTGTTCCTCAGTGAAGAGCCTAGCTCCTTTTTGCTAGGCAGGAAAGTAGCAAGCAAACTCATCTTTATGAGGAAAAGACCTCCCCACTAGAAGCAGCAGGCCCTGGCTGGTTTCATCTACATATGTAGAGCCTAAATTTATACTCCCTGTGTGTTCTGGGAATACGCAATAAATAGATTGCTGTAAAAATGAACCCCAAATAAGTAAAGCCCCTGGGGCTTCCAACAAAGAATACAAAACTGTTCAAAACAAGCCTTCTAAAATGCAAAGAAATAGTAATTTCTGAGGCAAGCACACACACACACACACACACACACACACACACACACACACACACACACACATTCTACCTGGAAATGAATATACAATGCTGGGGAAAGCAGTCACTGTGAGGAGGGATATACAGCCACTACAGACAGAAGAACTCTATGTACCTTAACAACAATCGGAAAGTGCTGTAGAATATTCCTTTACACTGTGTGAATATATGTTGCTGTGACTGGTTTAATAATTTTTTTAATTTCTTAAAAAATAAAAAAATAAACATAAATAAATAAATAAACAAACAAACAGACAAGCCACCTGGCCAATAGCTGAACAGGATAAAGTTAGGTGGGAAAGCCAGACTGAGAACAGTGGGTGGGATGAGGAAAAGTGGATTCAGAGGGGACACTAGACAGACAGAGAACCAGTCAGACACACAAAACGGGATAGAGGTAAAAGCCATGACCTTGGGGCAGCACACAGATTAATAGAAATGGGTTAAGTTATAAGAGCTAGTTAGTAACAAGCCTGAGCTATTGGACAAGCATTTGTAATTAATATTAAGCCTCTGAGTGATTATTTGAGAGCAGCTGTGGAACAGAAACTCCACCTACAGGAAAGAGACTATTAAATAATGTTGCTAATGACAAAAGAAAAGAACTTTGAAAACAAGGAACAGCTGGGTCCTATGAGAGTGGGAAGAGACCGATAAACTTGAAACTGACCAATGAAAACTTCTGAGTGAAAATGAGAAATTCAATAAACAGATTCAAGAACAGATTATAGATGGCTATTGGGAACACAGATATGAGGAAATCACACACAAAAAAAACAATGAGACACAAAAAGAAACTTAAAAATCCATCTCACTGGAATTCTAAGAGCAGAGAAGTAAGGCAATGAGGAAATAACAACAGTCAACATATAATGGCTGAGAATTTGTGAGGACTGATTAAAAAATCATGAGAACATTTGTTAGAGTTCAAGGCCAAAAAAAAACAACCAGACAGCATATTGAAACCTGTTCAGTAAAGTGACTGTTTTATTTTATTTTTATTAGTTCTTTGAGAATTTCATACAAGGTATTTTGATCATACCTACCCCCTCTCCCCACTCTTCCCAAATCCACCCCCTCCCTTACCCACCCAAGTTTATATCCCCCCAATTTTAATCCATCAGTCTACATTGTGCCCATATACTTGTGGATGTGTGTCCTTCCACTGGAGTGTGGCTGACCAGGGGTCATACCACAAAAGAAAACTGATTCTTCTTCAAGCAGCTATCAATTGCCATTAACTCCTCAACTGGGGTGAGACTTTGCCTGCCTCCCCTCTCCACAGTGGGATTTTATCTGGCTTGAGTATGCACAGGTCTTAAGCATGATGTCATAAGTTCTGTGAATTTATGTGTGCCACTGCTCTGCTGTGTCTAGAATATACCATTTCCTTGTAGTCATCCACCTCCTCCAGCTTACAGTATTCTGAGCTTCTCTTCCAGAACGATTCCTCAGCCTTTGAAGAGGGGGGTGTAATATAGATGTCTCATTTAGGGTTAAGATTCCTCAGGTTCCTGTTCTCTGTTCCTTGGTGAGTCTTAAATCTCTGCTAATCTCAATCTACTGGAAAAAGAAGCTTTTCTGATGAAGGTTGGACAATACTAATCTATAGGTATAGCTATAAGTTACAACTATTTTAAAAGGTAAAAGTAGGGAGTACAGAAAGTCAAGAAGTAGAGGAACTGGTAAGACCAAGGAATCCCAAAGGCATGAGATAAAGAGGTTTTTCAAGTCCAAAGAGCTGAGTGGAGAAGTGTATCAGAACAGCAGCTGGACTAGCAGTGGACTACAACTGACCCCTGCATTCAGCTGGGTTCCAGAAGCCTGGGGAGCAGCACCTACCTCAGCTTCCAGGTCCTCAGAGCTTCTGCCAGAGCCTGACACTAAGGAGACTCAGTCAGAAGCCAAAGGGCAGGACAGATGCAACCCATCTGTGCCAGTCACAATGGCCCACCCCTGCAGACTCAAGGTTTGACCAGTTTTCTTCAACCCTGTGCCACCTTTGTGAATAGTCCTGGGCTGGGCTGTGACATGTTCTGTATGCTGTGAACATGTGTTGCTCTGATTGGTTGATAAATAAAATGCTGATTGGCCAGTAGCCAGGCAGGCAGTATAGGCAGGATAAGCAGACAAGGAGAATTCTTGGAAGAGAAAGGATAAGTCAGGAGATGGCAGCCCACTGTCCAGGGAGCAGCATGTAATGGCACGCAGGTAAAGCCATGGAACACGTGGTGAAATGGGCTGAGTTTAAATATAAGAGCTAGTCGGTGGTAGACCTGAGCTAATGGCCAAGCAGTTTTAATTAATATAAGCCTCTGTGTGTTTACTTGGGGGACGTGAGTGGGAAAGATTTGTCCCAACCGTGGTGGGTCAGGTGGGACACAGGAAAATTTCCAGCTACAAGGCTGTATGATAGGCAGTGTGCCATCTGCCTCTGCCAGGCCAGACCAGTGTGTATGTGTGTGTGTGTGTGTGTGTGTGTGTGTGTGTGTGTGTGTGTGTGTTAAGAGGATAAGAAAATAGAACATTAAAAAAGCAAGGAGAAAAGTTAGAATAACTTACTTAAAAGCTACCACTTGTAGATTTGGGTTTACTTAACTTTTCACTTACCCCATTGTTGAATTCTCCTACAGTGAATACAGAGTATAAATGACACAAAAATTCAATCTTTTAATAATGTTTAGTCTGAAACAAAACAGATTCCTAATTAATTAATTTACTATTGACTGCCATCATCCCTAACCCAGAATTCCTACCTGATGTCAGGGGAATTTGTGATGTATTCATGGTAAAAATAAGAGGTATCCAAACCCAGAACTAGACAATAACTTATAAGCAGTGGATTACTCTGTAAGCAAACAAAATTACTTTTGCTTATAAACAAAAGGTTATGTATATCCTTCCTTAGTCTCAGTAAAATATAATAACCTAAAAAAACTGATGTCCAACATCACATTTGCAGCATTTGACATTCATGAGTATAAAAGCCAACAAAAACCTATAAGATCTAAGCTGTATCTTGTGTTTTAAATATGTAGGGATAATTTTTTTATTTTAAAATACTACACTAGAACTTCCCCTCTGACTATCTAGAATACCTGAAGAAATAGCTGGGCCTTCACTTGGCCACAGCAGAAGCTTGAACTTCCACGCATAAGTCCTTGGCAGATATTTTTAAATCTACTCTGACAGTTAATTGTTACTTGAAACTCAGATATCCATGAGATGGGACTTGGGTGAGATCTGGCTTTTGATGGATGAGAATGGAGCCTTTCTTTTCTTTTGCTTCAGGATGTTGCTACCTGAAGTGGGGCACCTTCCTTCTGAAGGCACAGCTAATAGTCATAGTTAGCCAGCAGGAAAGAGCGCCATCCACTAAAAATGAAACCGGTTCCTTGTGCTTTCCCCAAAGGCCTTTACCAGCTTGTTCCAGCTCAAACTAGTTCGTGAAAATTAACAAGATTTCAGCCAGGAATTGGAAGGACAAGAACTTATGGCCACAGGCCAAATTTTAACTATATTAAAATTCCCAAGTCTTTAGTGAGAACTATTTGTTATTAACAATGTAATGGTATTGTGCAGGGATGATTGATGGAAGTCATTTCACTTTGCAGTCAGATACAAGCATCTATTTCTTGGCATTTATAGGAGAAATGGTATCATCCCAATCCTCTGCTGAGGCGTGCAGGAAGATATAAAGTCAGAGGAGCCAGCTAGAAGCCTTCTGGTACTGCTGGTATTAGGAGCAGCTACTTTCTCATGCCCTGCCACACCCCTGGGGAGATTAACCAAGTCATGTCTTCATTCTTTATCTAATGTCAAAACCCATGTGGGGATGAGGGAGAGGAGAGGAGATGTTGCATCTCTACACATGGCTAGCTTCCATACTACAGAAACTGTATGTCTGAGAACTCAAGTAGGGTAGAAGAACAGGCTCACCATCGGTCACCAGCCATGGGCTTGGTGAGTTGGACAGGTCCACAAAAGGTCCCACTAATAATGGGCAGAATGCCTCTGGAAGGACCAACAGTCAATCTCCAGGAGACAAAATGCAAATGAAGCTCTTTCTTGGTACATACCCAGATTGGCATGCAAATGTGCATGTATTCCATCTAGCTCCAAAGTTCTATGCCAACCTGTAGTGGGTAGCCATTCCAGCTTTGATTTGGAAGTTCCAACCCCCATTGAGACTTCGGCAACTGTCACGCCTACAAGGCGGGGCCAAGGGAGGCGCCTGAGGACCCGAGATCTGGATCGGCGGGTGCTCTCTCTGTTGCGGGACCCTGGATAGTGGAGGTGGACCGAGCAGAGCTCCAGAGAACACCGCTGGACTGTGATACACCTTCCCCAGACTCCGCGACCTACCTATCCCTTAATTTGTAAGTTACGCCATTAAATAAATCTCCTTTTAACTATGTGGAGTGGCCTTATAATTTCACCAATACCAACCCATGATTCTATTTACCCCCATGATAAACTCCAATAAAACCCAGTACAGCATCAGAACCAGAGAACCCCAGCTTCTTGATATGTCCTTACCTGATAGACAACTGTCCCTTTAGGTCACCATACTTCCTGGCTATGTTATTCCTCTCACTAGGTCCTCTTTGGACTGAAACTGGAGGGTAAATAGAAAAATACCTCAGTGCCACCACAGAAGGGTACAGAATACATGGACTAGTCTAGATGCCACTGTCCATATAGTCCATCACTTTGTTTTGCATTCTTCCTGCCCATTTAGAGTTGCCATGCTTTACACTTCCCGAGTCTGCCACCTCTTCACTTTACTCATTCAGCCCCAGCATGGTACTGCTCACAGTGGGCTGGGCCCTCCCACATCATACAAAAGTTAACTAGTACGGTTATAGCATTGTATTATAGAAAATAAACAACGAAAGAAACAGGCAAACACAAGAACTACTGATTTTAATATATATGACAACACAAACAGAGAGCCTCGGCTGTTTCAGGAAAAAAAAAGTCAAAGACTCCAAGGAGACAATATGAGCTTAAGGGCTGAGATGGAACCAGGCATGAAAATAATGGTACAAGAACAAAAGAGACGACAAGTGCAGAGTGTCCAAGATGGAAAGGAGCTTGTTAAGCCCCAGTACTCAAGATAATCAGTGGCTGGGGCAGAGCATGAACATGAGCAAGGGGTGGACCAGAACAGGAGAAGGGAGGGAGTACCAGATCGTGCATGGCTGATGGGCTGTCGTAGGGAGTTTGGGTTTCATTCTGTAGGACATAGTAAAATGAAGATTTTTCCAACCATTATCTAATCTACATGCTTTAAGATTACTCTGGCTGTGGGCTGAAGGGTAAGAAAGAGTAGAAAGAGAAAGACCATTGGGAGGCTATTACAATCATCCAAGATAGACATGGTGGTGACTGGCAGTAGGTGGAAAATAGGCATACAATGAATAAACAGTGGCATATTGTCTGCAGTAAGACTATGGAGGTCTCTTCAAGAGAGTTGTCTGGGTTAGAACATTAGAGAATATGTAAGGGTAGATAACCCCTCTTACAAAGGAAGAAATGCTTTATGTTTCTAAAGACCGTTTTCCAACGAAGGCAGGCTATCACAATTGTCTACAATCAAAGCAATGGTTCACTGGGTGTGTCACTCTAGGATTGATAGAAATGACTTTGTCTCAGGATAGAGGTACACATGAGTTCTTTTTCTCCTAAGAAATATCCTTGTGCTATGGTTTTTAAGTTATCAAAATCAGTTTCACAAATCTTCCATATAATAAAAAAGCAAACAAAATGGGCATTACTACAGTAATCATGGAAGAACTAACAGACATGTTTTACAACATTTATAAAGCAGCAGGTTTAGGTTTTATAAATTACATTTTTGTTGTATTTTTGTAGGCTCCCTAAAGTAAATACATGCAGTGCATTTATGAACTAGAAGTTACAAATAATTTTATCTTAAATGGCTGTATTGATTTGTGGATATATAAACTTTCTTAATAAATGTTAATAGTCATATTCATGATTATTTTTATGTTACATTCTCAGTAGAGAGTTCAGCGCCAAAGAGAAAAATGAAATTTCCTTCCCTCCTGCTGTCAGCAGACTCCCTTGACTTTCTTTCTGTTCACACATAGCTCCTTCTTTCAAGTCACCTTTTGTGGCTCCCCTTTCTCTGCTCCAAGCAACAGCAACTTCTGCTTCTTTACTCTCTCTAGGCTACATCAAGGAAAATTATTACTAGAGCATCATTAACAAAGGAAGAATAATCAAATCATGTGTGTTTATTAATAGCTAATGTTTCAGAGAAATGGAGAAGGGCAATGGGGGATGAAAGTCAATACAAACAAAACATATGGGCCTATGTATATATGAAAATTCCATAATAAAGTCGATTATTTTATATGCTAACTTAAAAATGTTGACTGACTAACATTTAAATTAACTTCTCTATACAGTCCACTCACCTCTGGGCATCTTGGTGCTCACTGTTGTAATTCAAAGCACTCTGGAGGCTAAAGTAGGAAAATTAGAAAGTCAAGGCCAGTCTCCAGACTACACAACAAGACCTTACCTCAAGACTGATAACAACATATAGGGATTAAATATGCTTTCTATTTATAAGTATGTAAATTAAATAAATGAGTCTCACTCTCAAGCACTATTACATCATCCAGAATAAAAATAAAGGGCACATGGAAATGTGTCACTTAAGGAAATAATTGTTTCAATAAGGGGAGTAAAGGACAGCTGTGGCCAGGGGAAAACAAAGGAAAGCAGCAGAAATTTTGCAAACTCAAGGGCTAATCCATCTCCATTCACTTCTCTTGGAATGATTTTCAAAGCAAAATTGCAAGGTGATTAGTGTTTATTAAGTATATAAACTCAGGGAACATCAAGCTAATATGAAAGCTAATAACCTTCTTAAGAGGGTCATATCTTTTACCACACAGAGAATAAGCAAATTCAGCTAACAGGAGAAACAACACAATAGCAAGAATAAGCAGAGCCAGGACTGGGACATATTAAAAAACAGATTTTTTTCCTCTGAGAAGTCAAGTCAATTATCATTTGTCCCATTGATGATGGATAAAGACTGGTTGCTGGGAAGCCATCAAAGAGACTTGAAGCTAAAATGTGTATGCATTGAATAATTTGAATTAAATTTTTCTCAAATAATAATACACAAGAAATTTGGCTGTGTAAAAAAGTCTGAATGTGGAGACTCGAATCCACCACAGAACCAGGAATTCTGTATACTAGCCCAAGTTCACATGCACATAAGTGGGGGTAGCAACTTCATGTTTCTAAAATGACCACCCTTTGTGCTTACACATACACATCTTTCTTTTTTACTTTTTCTCTCTTTCTTTCTTTCCTTCTTTCTTCCTTCCTCTCTTTCTTCCTTTCTTTTGTTCTTTCATATATTACACCCCAACTGCAGTTTACCCTCCCTCCCTCCCACTCCTCCCTGTCTTTCCCCCAACCCCAGGTCTCCCCTCTCCCCTGGGTCCATTCCTCCTCCATTTCCTTTAAAAAAAAAAAAAAAAAGAGCAGTCCTCCCAGGAAAACTTCTGGCTACTGAACATAGCATAACAAGTTACAATAAGGCTTGGCACAAACTCTCATATGAAGGCTGAAGAAGGCAACCCAGAAGGAGGAAAAGGTTCCCAAGAGCAGGCAAAAGAATCAGAAATACCTCCACTCGAACTGTTAGGAGTCCCACAAGAACACCAAGCTATACAACCATAACATCCACGCAGAGGTCCTAGCAAAGACCCACATAGGTTCCTTGTCACTTTAGTCTGTGTGAGCCCCCATGAGGCCTGCTTAGTTGATTCTGTGGGCTTGTGGTATCCTTGACCCTTTTAGCTCCTACAGTGCTTCCTCCTCTTCTTTTGCCAGGTTCTCCTGGCTCTGCCTAGTGTTTGGTTGCGGGTCTCTACATGTGTCCATCAGTTGCTGAATAGTGCCTTTCTGGTGACAATTTGGCTAGGCACTGATCTATAATAGAATATCATTAGAAATCATTTCAATGACTTTTTTTTCTTGGCAGTCACGTTTGGTTCTATCTTAGGTCTCTAGGCTATCCAGCCTCTGGTTTCTGGACATCCAGGTAGTGTCAGGCATGGGCTCCCTCTCATGACATGGGCCTCAAGTTGAACCAGTCGTTGGTTGAGCACTCACACAAGTTCTGTGGCACCGTTACCCCAGCACATCTTGCAGGTGGGACAGATTATAGGTCAAAGGTTTGGTAGCTGAATTGATGCCCCAGTCATATTAGAAGCCTTGCTTGGTTATAGAAGATGGCCAGTTCAGGCTCCATACCCACCATTACTGGGAGTCTTCACTAGGGTCACTCTAGTAGATTCCAGGGAGTTTCCACTGTACTAGGTTTCCACATCACCCCCCCCCCAAATACCCCAATTTCAGTTGTCTCTCTCAATACTCTCTCCTTCTATGCCTCCCCCTCTCCCAGCTTGGTCCCTCATGTTCACACCCCACCCAACTCCCAGTGTATCCACAAAATCTATTCTATTTCCCCTTCTGAGGGAGATCCATTCTTCCCCCCTTGAGCCGTCCTTGTTACTTAGCCTCTCTGGGTCTGTGGATTGCAACATGATTTTCCTTTACTTAAAATTTAATATCCACTTATAGATGAATACATACCATGCTTGTATTTTTGGGCCTGGGTTATCCCACTCAGGATGATTTGTTTTTTAGTTCTGTCCATTTGCCTGCAAGTTTCATGAAGTCATTGTTTTTAATAGCTGAGTAATACTCCATTGTGTAAATGTACCACATTTTTTTTATTCATTCTTTGGTTGAGGGACATCTAAGTTGTTTTGTTTCCAGATTCTGGCTATTATGAATAAACCTGCTATGAACATAGTTGAGCAAGTGTCTTTATGATATGATTGAGTGTCCTTTGGGCATATATCTTAGAATGGCATAGCTGGATCTTGAGGTAGATCAATTCCCAATTTTCTGAGAAACTGCCATATTGATTTCCATAGTAGCTGTTACAAGTTTGCACTCCCACCAGCAATGGAGTAATGCTCCCCTTGTTCTACATCTTCTCCAGCATGATCTGTCACTTGTGTTTTTTATCTTAGCCATTCTAACAAGTATAAGATGGAACATCAAAGTAGTTTTGATTTGCATTTCCCTGCTGGCTAAGAATGTTGAACATTTCTAAGTGTTTCTCAGCCATTTGAGATTCCTCTGTTGAGAATTCTCTGTTTAGATCTGTACCCCATTTTTAATTTAATAATTTGATTTGTTGATGTCTAGTATCTTGAGATTTTTATATATTTTGGGAATTAACCCTCTGTCAGATGTGGAGTTGGTGATAAAAAATCTTTTCCCATTCTGTAGGCTGCCTTTGTCCAATTGATGGTGTCCTTTGCCTTACAGAAGCTTTTCAGTTTCATGAGGTCCCATTTATTGATTGTTGATCTTAGTGCCTATGCTATAGGTGGTCTGTTCAGGAAGTTGTCTCTTGTGCCAGTACATTCCGGGTTATTACCCATTTTCTCTTCTATTAGGTTCAGTGTATCTGGTTTTATGTTGAGGTCTTTGATCCAGTTGGACTTGAGTTTTGTGCATGGTGATAGATGTGGATCTATTTGCATTCTTCTACATGCCAACACCCAGTTATACCAGTAACATTTGTTGAAGATGCTTTCTTTTTCCCATTGTGTATTTCTGGCTTTTTTTTTTAATCAAAAATCAGGTGTCTATAGGTGTGTGGATTTATGTCTGGGTCTTCAGTTTGATTGTATTGGTCAACCTGTCTATAGTTATGCTAATACCATTCAGTTTTTATTTCTGTAACTCTGTAATAATACTTGAAATCAGGAATAGTGATATCTTCAGAAGTTCTTTTATTGTACAGGATTGTTTTAGTTTTCCTGTGTCCTGCCTGGCCTGCAGAAGCTTATAAAATAATCACTCAGAGGATTAATATTAATTGCAAACTATTTGGTCTATGGCTCAGGCTTCTTGCTAGCTAGGTCTTTCATCTTAAATTAACCCATTTCTATTAATTCATGTTTTGCCACGTGGCCATGGCCCTACCAGTCTGCTGACATGTTGCTCCTTGGGTGGTGGGCTGGCATCTGCCCTGACTCTGCCCTCTTCTCCCTTTATCTCTTTTGGATTTCTTGCCTGGCTCTTATCCTGCCTTACCAGAGGCCAAAACAGCTTCTTTTTTAACCAATAGTAGTAACATATTCACAGCGTACAGGAAGACCATCCCATAGCACCTGGGTTTTTATTTTTCCATATGCAGTTGGGTATTGTCTTTTCAAGGTCTGTAAAGAATTGTGTTGGAATTTTGATGGAGATTGCATTGAATCTGTAGATTGCTTTCAGTAAGATGACCATTTTTACTACATTAATCCTACAATCCATGAACACAGGAGAGTTTTCCATCTTCTTATATCTTCTTCAATTTCTTTCTTCAAAGACTTGAAGTAATTGTCATACAAGTCTTCCACTTGCTTTCTTAAAGTTACCCCAAGATATTTTATATTATTTGTGGCTATTGTGAAGGGTGTTGTTTCCCTGATTTCTTTCTCAGCCTGTTTATCACTTGTTTATAGGAGGGATACTGATTTTTTTTTAGTTAATCTTCTATCCAGCCACTTCAACAAAGGTATTTAACAGCTGTAGGAGTTACCTGGTAGAATTTTTGGGGTCACTTATGTATACTATCATATCATCTGCAAATTACAAGTCTTTGACTTCTTCCTTTCCAAATTGGATCCCTTTGGTCTCCTTCAGCTGTCTTATAACTCCAGCTAGAACTTCAAGTACAATATTGAATAGATACAGAGAGAGTGAACAGCCTTGTCTTGTTTCTGACCCTAGTGGAATTGTTTTAAGTTTCTCTCCATTTAACGTGATATTGACTATAGGCTTGCTACAAATTGCTTTTATTATATTTACTTATGTCCCTTTTATCCCTGATCTCTCCAAGACTTTTATCATGAAGGGGTGTGGGTTTTCTCAAAGGTTTTTTTCAGCATCTAGTGAGATGATTTTGTGGCTTTTTTCTTTAAATTAGATTATATGGTGGATTACATTGACAGATTTCCACATGTTGAACCATCACTGCATCTCTGGGATGAAGCTTACTTGATCATGGTGGATGATCTTTTTGATATATTCTTGGAATCAGTTTGTAAGTATTTTATTGAAATTTTTGCATCAATGTTCATGAGGGAAATTGGTTTGTAATTCTCTTTATTTGCTGAGTCTTTTTGTGGTTTTGGGTATTAGAGTGAGTGTGGCCTCATAAAATGAATTTGACAATGTTCCTTCTGTTTCTATTTTTGTGGAATAATTTGAAGAGTATTGGCATTAGTTCATCTTTAAAAGCCTGGTAGAATTTTGTGCTAAAACTGTCTGGCCCTGGGCTTTTTGTTGTTGTTGTTGTCATTGGAAGACTACACTGTTTCTATTTCCTTGGAGGTTATAGGCCTATTTAAATTGTTTTTCTGATCTTGATTTAATTTGGTAAGTGGTAACTATCAAGAAAATTATGCATTACTTTTAGATTTTCCTACGTTGTGGAGTGCAGGTTTTTGAAGTATGGCTTAATGATTCTTTGGATTTCCTCGGTGTCTGTTGTTATGTCTCCCTTTTTATTTCTGATTTTCTTAATTTGGATAGTCTCTTTTGTTAATTTGAATATTCTTGACTTTTAGTTAGTTTGGGTAGGGGTTTGTCTATCTTGTTGATTTTCTCAAACAACCAATTCTTTGTATCTGTTTCTAAATGATCCAAACAGACAGGAAAGGATCCATTTCATCCATTCAGTTCCTTTAAAATAGCAAAAAATCTGATTATCTAAAACATTGACTCTTAGGGTTAGACTTGAATCATGAAATTGCAGGGAAATTATGAAACTCAAGTGAAAGCAGATGTAATATTGTTTTTAAGGAGATCATATATGTTTGAGGTTCAAGAAATAAATAAAGTAAGGGGAGAAGAGTAAGATTGGAGATGAACATGATACCCTTAGGAAGTCCATCAGCTCAACAGGACACACTACCCCCAGGTCTAAAGAAGAAGCCAGCTGCCCCCAACTTTTGTCTCACAGCCTGAGAGATCCTTGCTCAACACCAAATCCAGGTCATTCTGTTAAAATAAATCATGCTGTGTCCTTGTTTCCTTAAATCTCTCAGTAGTTTCTATTCTCTTTCAGTCATTGCCCAATTACAAGACATTATATGATGGGAAATAGTGAGGAAATAGAGAGGAAGCTGCCATAGAAAAGCTACATCTTTTGTCTTCCAATGTCTGTCTGGTCATCCAAGTTGATGAAAATACTCTACTGTGATTCTCAGTAGGAGGCTACACCTACAGAGAAGAAAGGGGACCAGCCCAAAGGTGCTCTTTCCCCACTCTACCTTCCAGCAGAGTCACATGACCCAGCCAGGCTAGTCCTTTTTTGTGTTTTTATCTCACTCCTTTAAGATCTTAAAAATCAAGTCTCCAGTGGCCATCATGCTGCATACAGTGACAGCATCACTAACAGCAGGAGTCCATCCCTAGTGGTACCCACAGGAGTATCCTAACCAGACTATATTGTATATTGATGGATTTCACAAAGATATTTTTTCTTCAATTATGTGCTTTGACATATTCAACTCCTAAGCCTTCTGCCCACTAGCCCCTCCTCTCACTGGTCCCCTCCTCTTCTGGGGGGCTTCAGGTCTACTGTGGGGTCATACCAGGCTGGTGGCTCTGAAGCCCTTGGCCATTGAACTTCTCTTAGCTGCTGCCTCTTCCAGAACCCAGACTCTCCAATAATACTGAGAGTTATTGGGGCCTTCCAACAAATGCTTTTTCTGGTTAGATTAGCTGAAGGTATTTTCCACTGATTATGCTAAGAATCATAATCAGTAAGATGGGCTTTGTTGCACACTGGAAAATCTTTAAATGTGCAGTAAAAGACTAGGTTTCAGGAGTCAGAAAGACATCTTAACTCTGAAATTTAAAGGAGGACTGAATTGTATGCCTAAAGAAGGAAGTGGCCTGGGAGGAGACCTAGAGAGAAGTGGTTATGGCAGGCACCTATGAAAGATCAGGAAGAAAATCCAATAAGCAGCAAGAGGGAAAGTATAAAGAAAGAAAGAAAGAAAGAAAGAAAGAAAGAAAGAAAGAAAGAAAGAAAGAAAGAAAGAAAGAAAGAAAGAAAGAAAGAAAAGAAAGAAGGAAAGAAAGAAAAGAAGGAAAGAAAGAAAGAAAGGAAAAGTGAAATGGCAGAGAAATAAGAAAACAGATTTCTCTAAGAGGACAGATCAAAGCCAGGGTCTCATATATGCTAAGTGAATCTTCTGCCACTGAGCCACCAACCCTGGCCCCCAATCTTTACAGAGAGATTAGAACTAACAACCCTGCCTGGCATCTCTTCTGCTCATATTTCCTTTGTTCCTAGAACAGCTTTTCCTCCAGATTCACCCAAGGTGGGACACCCTTTGTTAGCACTAAACAAACAAAAAGCACAGCCCCTGTAAATCTGAGTTGATGTTTTTTTAGTGCAGGGGAATATGAGCAAGGGTTCTGCTTCCCTGGACCATCCACAAGCTTGGTGTTTGCTCAAGTAATTAATGGATTTTTATCACTTGCTGGGCATTACTCAGAGGTGGATTTATCGAAATTTCAGGCTTCAGAACCATTTAAAAATCCTATATTTATGAAGTATCTGAAATGAATAATGACAGGAATTCCATAAGCCCCACAGAAGCAGTGCTGTATTATTCCCAGTCTTGCCTTGTAGAGTCCACTGTCTTTCCTGGTCTCTTCTCATGTTTCTCTCTCCCTCCACCTGTGTGTTGGTACCTGTCTCTTCTTTGACAGTTCCTATCATATGTTCAAATGGATTTGTCATAAACATGAAAGCAAGATAATTTAGGGTCATTGTGGATGAGAGAAAGAAGAGAAAAATGAAAGACACTGGGGGTGGGAGTGGGGGTCGAGGAAACACGAGGGATCAGATTGGGCAGATTGAGGGCAGGATGAAGAAGGAGAGTAATAAAAGAGATGCCTTGATGAGGGGTCATAAAAAAATAAAATTTAAAAAAAGATCAGAAGCAAGACTAACACACACAGAGGCATACACCACACATGAACACACAGGCACACACCACACACACCATATGCACATGCAGGCACACCACACACGTACGCACACACACACACATACACACACACACACACACACACACACACACACACACACACACAGGTGCACACACACACACACAGTCCCATGCTTGAGCTTCAAGTGCCATAAATTTTGCTCTACACTCTAGTAACCATTTCAAAGATGGAAATACAATTCAGTGTCCAGAAGAGAGAATTATACCAACTGCTTAAGCTTCCTAAATCTGCATAGTGACATAATTTATGAAAATGATGCATCACAATGACATGATTTTTCAGAAAATTCCTCTACCTCACAAATGGCCTATCACACTTAATGAGCAGAAATAAGTGGCAGGAAGTTCAGTCACCTTCCCTGCTGGAAGAGCTGGTTTCCCAGTACACCTGGTGGGAGCATTATTTCACACAGCAGGTAATAAATTTGTGGAATTCATTACCCACAGGAAATAGAAATAGGTTCAAAAAGGGTTGATCAAATTTATAAATGGCAAGGCCATAAATAGCTCTATTCCCTTTGTATTCAATAATATTTTACACTGTGGTCTGCCTTGCCTCTCAAATGCTCCCTTAAAGTGCAACTGTAAGAATGTGCAACCTGGTAGAATGTGATGATATGCGAAACGTTTCATGTGGAAATAGTAGTTTTACTCTTTGTTAGTCTAATATAGTCATATTTTATTGGTTTAAGTATAATAAAATTGTCAGGGAGTATTGTATGTGTGCACTTGTGTGTAGAGGTCAGATGACAAACTTGCATGTTATTGCTTAGGCACTGTCCACCTTTTTTTTAAAGAGAGTTTCCCACTGGCCTAAAACTTACCATTTAGGTAGGCTGGCAAATGAGACCTAGGAATCTGCCTGTCTTTGCCTCATAAGCACTGGAATTACAAGCTCACACCAATCACACTCTGCTTTTTTCTTACAATGTTCTGGGCATTCATGTGCTCATGCATGCAAGGCACACATTACCAACCAACTTATCTCCTCAGCCCCTAGACAAAATCTTGTAAGTTTTTATCCTTCCATTTTGTTTCATAACACTATCTAACACATAACTAATCTAGTAATTCCAAAGTCCATTTATACACTACTTTAAAACAAATTAACCCTCTTGGGAAAACAGATGAAATAAACATCTTAGAAATGTTCTTGTTGCTATAGGCACTTGAAGGAGTGAGGGAGGTGATGGCTGAAATCAGAGCAATTAGGCATGGGCAAGGTTATGTTGAGGCTTTGATTTCTGTAGCAACTGGTGCCTCTGTCCTAGGAGCCTGCCTGCTTTGGAATGAGAGAAGAGGAAGTGAGTGGTGGGGAGAACATGAGAGGGGAGGGCAGAGGAGAGAAAAAATGGAAAGGCAATGTTGGCTGTGAAAGGTGCCTGATGCTCCTAAGAACTTATTTTTCTTCTGGTAGGAGGAGAGTAACACTCATCTCACCAGAACACCTCTATGAAATGTGAAAGCGTGTCTGGGGACACTAACACTTCACTAAACAAGAGTCATTTGAAAGTGTGCAGGGACCAGCCCAGAGAGAGTTGTGAAAGCAAAGAGGTCTACTCATTTCCCTTCTATTTGAAATGACTGCAAAAATAACACCTATCTCAAAATATTGATCTTTCAATCCAACAAAAATCTATTTAGCTCCCATGATGCCTGGTATACACAACATTATGAACACTAAGGTGACTGCTATTGGGAGGTATCCACAGAAGAAAGAGCTAAAATTCAGAGATGTGAAGAATATTTCACAAAGTCACATGATTAGGAAGTGATAGATCTGGTTTTTGAAACTGCAAATAGCTGGCACCAAAACTCAGGCTCATAGCCAGTATATTTATATGCTTTCTGGCTTTGCACTTGTCAGCATGTGATGAATTTGCAGTTAGAGTGAAAAGTATTTAAAATGTGACTCTGGAAGAGGAGGCAGAAGAGTGTAAGAGCAAGATTGGATAGAGGACACCAAGAGAACAAGGCCCTCTGAATCAACTGAGCAAGGCCCATATGACCTCACAGAGACTGAAGCAGCAAGCACAGGGCCTGCGCAGATCTGCAGCAGGTCCTCTGCATATGTATTATAGCTTTCAATTTCGTATTTTTACGGGACTCCTGAGTATGTGAATAAATGAGTCTCTGATTCATGTGCATGCTCTTGGGGCTCTTTTTCTTTCTGTTGGGTCACCTTGTCCAGCCTCAGCGTGATGGCTTTTGTCTTATCTTATTATATTTCATTGTGTTTGGTTGCTATCTCCTAGAAAACTGTTCTTTTCTAATGAGAGTCAGAAAAGGCGTGGATCCGGAGGGGAGAGGAGGTTGAGAGGGGCTAGGAAGAGTAGAGGGAGGGGAAACTGTAATCAAGACATATTGTATGAGAAAAGAATCTATTTTCAATGAATTTTAAAAAATAAAATAAAAGGTGACTGCACCACTTTAAGTGAGTGGTGACCCCTGATAGACCAACTAACTAGTCTCACTGAGGCTTAGTTTCCTCATATATGAGATTATACATGGAAAGTACCTGCAGTCATTCCTTTTTCTCCTTGTTGTCACTAAGTACCTGACACAAGAAGTTAAGCAAGGAAGGGTTGACCTTGGCTCATGATTTGGAAGGATATGTTCTATCATGGGAGGGGAGTCATGATGGCAGAAACACGAAGTGGCTTGTCACCACTGTGTCGGCATCACGAGGCAGAGAAAAATGAATGCTAGTGCTCAGCTTCCTCCTTTGTTTTCTTTTCATTCAGTCTCTGGGTGCTGCATATATTCAGGGTAGAACTTCCCTCTTTTGTAGCCGGAGTTTTCTCTGGCCCTGCAGTCCCTCAGCCACTTATAAAATAATCATTCAGAGGCTTGATATTAATTATCAACTGTATGGCTATGGCAGGCCTCTTGCTAGCTAGCTCTTACAGTTTAACTCAACCCATAACTATTAATCTAAGTCTGCCACGTGTTCCGTGGCTTTACCTGCATCCCATTACATGTTGCTCCTAGGATGGCAGTCTGGCGTCTCCCTCACTCCACCTTTCTCTTTCCTGTCTCTCTCCTTGGATTTCATGCCTGGCTGTAAGCTGCCTTGCCGTAGACCAAAGTATATTATTCATTAACCAATGGGAACAACATATATTCACAGCATACAGAGATGTCCCCCAGCACCCTTTGGCTCAGTCTCTTTAGAAATACCCTCATAGCTATGCCTAGAGGTGGATCCTAGGTGATTTCAAATTCAGTCAAGCTGACAATGACCTAACACAGACTGTGGTTTTCTTCCTCAAAGGGCTTGGACTCCATGGTTTATTTGTGAGAGGATGCTCTAAGTACAGATAAGGAAGTGGGGGAAAGATGGAGAAGGAAGAGGAGTCAACAGAGGGTAAGTCAGTGGTCAGATAACCACTGTAAGCAACTGTGGTTCATACGTGGAAGCAGCTCAGAAATATCCCACACAGCAATTCCCAAAGTTTGGCATACAACAGCATCACCTGGGGGCTCCTTAAGAGGGACTGCCATACCTTGCCTGCCCACATTTCCAGATCAGTCAGTTGGGGGAGTAGCAGATGAATATTTCCAACAAATTTCCAAGCGAGGCTGGCCTACTGGGCTGGGCCATACTTTTGAGAACTGCTGAACTGAAAAGTGGAAGAATGGACCTTTAGATATTAGCTCTCCCCTTACTGTTTGAGAAGATCCATTGCTTCAGCATTATCCTTGGAAATTATTCAAACATTTACACCTCTCCCAGTTGGCCTGCACTAGCACTGCAAGTTTTAACAGTACCAGAGAAAGCTGTGAGGTATAACAAAAGGGAAGCAAGTTCTCAGCCTGCAGCTACTTACTGCCTCTCACAGCTGCTGCTGAGACCAAGTAGAGTGAGGAATAGGGGCGAGGCATCAAGACTGTAGGCTTCTGCCTTCCTTATGACTGCTGCACCTGACGCTGCTATTGATCATTAAGCTGAAGGGCTATGGCCTCAAGACTGATTGTTAATGTGGGAAACTCGATTGGCCCAAAGGTGACAGCTGTGCTGGAAGACTCGCCCACATCAGTAATTTCTTTAGCAAATGTAGGAATGAGGTCTAGAACCATTAACCAAGAGTGACTGCAGTAACCAGCATGCACTGCGGCCCAAAGCAAACGCTTCCAGGTTGCAAAGAAGACGCATTTCACATGCAAGCCCTGCAGAGCCCAGAGCCTGACCACACACTCTTGGTGCCCTATCGAGAAAATAGCTAACACTGGCGACAAATGGGACTGCCCCCATTTATGCTGTTCCGCTTATACATTTAATTGTCAACATTGCCATCACTTTAACTGCAAATAAGCACAGTCTCATTGCCCATCAATTGTTTGATGAGAGAAAAACAGGCAGTTTAGAGATGATTTTGATTTGAGAAACACCATTATTATCTTTTTATATGATGTTTTGTTTTCATTCTTCACTTCCTCATCATCTCCTCGGTGATTATATTTTCCCACAAACTCAACATCAAAATACAAGTCAACACAAGATATCCCAGCATTCATTTCAGTCCTGAGGCTCTCCTATACTAATTCCAGATGTGTGTAGTAGCTGGGGTTTTGTTTTAATCTTTCTCAAGGCATGTAGCAGGAATCTTAAAAGTTCTTATTAATAAAATCAAACCTGAGGCCAGTTATTGGGGTGAATACTGGAAGGTCAGAGAGACAGAACAAGCCACAGCCACCTCACTTGGCCAACTTCTCAGCTGGACTTGTTTCCTCAGACTGGAAGCCTCTGTGTCCTCATATCCGAATGGCTCTCAGCTGAACTGTGCTGCTAGAAGCCTGAAAGCTTAACCAGCCAAATGCTTCTAGTTTCTGGTCCTCACGCCTTATATACCTTTTTGCTTTCTACCACCACTCCCTGGGATTAAAGGCGTGTGTCACCATGCTTGGCCGTTTCCAATGTGGCCTTGAACTCACAGAGATCCAGAGGGATTTCTACCTCTGGAGTGCTAGGATTAAAGGTGTGAGTGCCACCATTTTCTAGCCTTTGTATCTAGTGGCTGTCTGTTCTCTGACCCCAGATAAATTTATTAGGGTACACAATATTTTGGGGAACACAATACCACCACAAAGGCACTTATGTTTTTCTTCATCCATCCATCCTCTTAACTGACTTGAGTTTAGGGAGGTGGCAGAAACGTTATTTGCAAATGAGGAAACTGAGGCACAGAATAGTAAATTGTCTCGTCTAGGAACTGACTGGCAGTGATTACAGCTGATGCCTGCTAATCAGCACGGGAGATCACATTTGGTTTTATTTATGTGGTTAGAAAGTTTGAGGAAATACGAAAACCAAGTGAAAGAGTTTCCATGTTCCTTTCACCCTTACTCAAATAAGTAAACAACTCTCTGCTCTGCTCATGCCCCAGGGAAAGCATTGGGTTAGCCAAAAAAAAAAAAAATTAATTAATTAATTCTGTATGAGTTAAAATATAAAATTAATTATGTATTTCAAAGTAGCAGAATAGAAGATCACAAATGTTTCATCATAATAAAATGATAGATGTTTGCAGTGATGGATGTATTAACTGTCCCCAATTTGATCATTACATAACATATACATGTATCAAAATATCACAGTATCACAAATTTTTACTATTACTATGTGTCAATTAAAAACAAAAAAAATCAATAAAAAATAAAATTATCCTTAGAGAATTCTAACAGGCTCTGGGAGATGTAGGAAGGAAGATAGACGAGCAGAGGAGTGCTAGGGAACTGTAGCACACACACATGTGGAAAAACAGGAAGATGACCTCCAAACTGGAAAGGACTTCCAGAGATATGGAAGAAGAAAGATGGATCTGTGTCCAAAATCAATAACAGTCTATATCTTAGTTTCTGCCATTAAAATGAAGGAAAAGGCCAGGCCCCAAGAGGAAATGCTTTGGGGCACATGGTACCCTAGAACAGGGTTAGGACACTACAAATGTCCAGAGTCCAGAATGTTCAACCTCCAAAAACTGCCAAGAGGGCAAAGATGCAGGAGTTTCACCAAGTCCAATGTCCCATACTTGGTCGACCATAATAACAGCTAGAATCTTGACCCATACCCATGAAGCAGATGTTAAGTTGTAGTGTTAGAAGGGGGATCCTCAGAGTGGCTGTATATCAGGTGTCTGCAGAAGGAAAAGTGGTTCTGGATCATAGAAAATAAAAATAAGTGATATTTTACACAGTGGAGTTTGGAGCTATTGAGATTATTTTAGTACCAGCAGCATCCTTGAATCACCAGGGTGCGTCTTGGGTAACATGGTACTGCAGTGGAGAGTTCTCTGGACTCTTCCACTAGGAATGATATTTCTTCCTGTGGGTACTTCCTCTGCAGCTTCATGGATTTGGGGTTACATCTTCCAATGTCCTTGCTCAGGACACACCTTCCTCTGCTACCATTAAAAGTCTGCCCTGCAGCATCTACCCAATTATTGGTGAAATTATTAAGGCTACTCCACATAGTTAAAAGAGAGGTTTATTTTGTGGGGTAACTTACAAGTGAATGGATAGTTTACAGAGTCTGGGAAAGGCATGGCGCAGTACGGCGGTGTTCTCTAGAGAACTCTGCTCGGTCTACCTCCAGCATCCAGGGTCCAGGAACTAAGAGGGCTGCCCATCTGGATCTCAGGTCTTCAGGGTCCTCTCTCGGCCCCGCCTTGTAGGCGTGACAGTTACCAAAGCCTCAATGGGGGTCGGAACTTCCATATCAACGCTGGAACAGCTATCCACTACACCCAATTGTCTATTAATTACCCTGTCTTCTCCCAAGCCAACCCACAGAGATAGAAAACACAAATAACACTGGAAATAGGAGATCATTCTGCACACATTCTTGAGTAAGGACATGGGGATCAAAGTAAAAAGTTAGAGAAGGCCTGAGTCCTGAGACTTTTATGTTACCAAAGAAGACATGGATTTAAGCAGCACTACCTCCACATAAAAAGGAACATTTTCAGTATCTGGATATGGCCACTAGAGTGCTATTGCCATGTGAGCCACTCAGGATAAAAGGTTCAGAACCATAGCATCATGGGGACTTGTAAAGCTCTGAAGTGATGGAGCGATTACAGGGAGATGTCAGCTCCACCATTTACACCTGGGTTAGAGAAAACAGACTCAACCACCCTCACTAGCTCACAGGCTAACAGCATCACTTCTGTCATCTCCACTACTCTTTGTACTAATGCTTCCTGGCATTTTATCCTGAAATGGGAATTATTTAAAACACGTTAAAATGGCACACTAACTGTTGGGTTTTATCCTTAGTTTGATGTAAGAAAACTAAGACACAACTTGCCCTGTGAGACGGTGAAAGGGAAACTAGGATGTAGATGGGAACCCTGAGCCAGTCTGACATGCTAGGGCAGAGGGGGACCCTTGGGAGGCTTGCATAAGATAACTGAAGCCTATGTAACACGTGACAAAGGGTCATGCAAAAAGATACAATCAAAGCGGATTCAGGCTTCTTTCTAATTCCCACTGTTCTGGCCAGGGTCCTTGACGGCAAATGCACACTGCATCGCTGGTAAATGAAGTTAAAAGGGATGTTGAGGGACTCACAAAAGAGGTGGGGAGTGGGGGGATGGGGCTGAGGGAAGACTCTGACATGACAATAAAGTACTCACTGTAGCTGTAGCTGTCCACTCTGTCTCTGCAGAGCTTGCCATACTCAGACACATGCTACCATGGTGCCAGGCTCTATCCAATTCACTTATAGGCTCCAAAAATGACAACCAGCGCACACACCAGCTCTGCCTCTCTTTCAAGTTTTAAGGAATCGGTCAGAAATAATTGGTTGGCCACATTTAGGTCAGAGACTTGCTCCGTGTCTTTTTTCTGACTACGGGTGAACTTATGTGGAAGGCTGTTTCAGACTTCACTGGTTTTCAGACTACAGAACAGTTTCATGTATCACTTATTCTTTTTGGACCAGAGTCTAGATAAGAATTTTTTTTTCTCGAGTATGGTGTCATCAATACAAGAGCATAAGCTAATAAGCCATGTTACCTCATAAAGCTATACTTCCAAACCCACCTGTATCTTACGGGTCAAAGCAAGTTGTGTGGCCAACCAGATCAGGAGACTAGGGATGCTTCTCAGTTTAATGGGTGGGCTGCGAAGTCACAGGACAGCGGGCCTAGCTGCTGACAGTTCCAGTGGGGAACAGAACAGTGTATAGAGAAGTCACTTACCATGCGGATCAGAAAAGAAGGAAGGTGTCTTCTTTCACCCATGCTGTTCATCTTCTAGTGAGTCAGATCAAGCATCTACTACTTATTTTAAGGAAGATGCCCCCTAAAGCCAAGAGGAACAGCCGAAGAGCCTCAGAAGACAATAACTGCCCCATCTCTTCTTCTCATTTCACATAATGAGTTACAATCCCCACACAAGGTCCAACTTGGGGTCAAACTTCACTTTAAAGTTTTGAAGATGTGCGTTTATTTGGTCTCCGCCAGGGATACCCATCGCTTGTATTATTTCCCCAGATGATTTTTTTCAATTTTTATTAGAAATGACAGTTCTTTTATTAAAAAGCAGAAAATATTATATTGAAGAAAAATACCGGTAACTGTAATCAGGTGGTAAAGGATATGAAAGCTGTCTCTTGTAACAGAGAGGGACTAGCTGTGTCTTTAAAGGATTTAAAGTTGGAGTGGTTTATTAAATCTGACACAAGGCCTGCAATTACCACCAATTATTTGGTCATAGTGTCAGTTCCATTTAAAGTGAGAAAGTTAGTGGCAGCAACAGCTTATTTTTAATAACTGATTTCAGAGAAAGCCATTTCATGTTCACTTGCTACTTTCTGATTTCCTGGCCTCCAAATAAAAGCCTTGTACCTGTGGAGTTACCCTATGAACCCACCCCAAGAGAGCAGCCGCTAGATGCAATTAATCGCTGACAGCGAGTTATGTATTCAGTCAACCATCCATGTGTGGGTACACGTAGACACACCCACCAGGTGCTGGTCCCTGCCATCAAACCCTAACATGCTCCCTCCAATCTGAGAACTCCAACACTTGCCAATAGCCAGAAGAGTCACAGATGCCGGGATTCATTTGTGTGAGCAAATGCACCCTCCCACTCCACAAGACCAACCCACTCTACTCAGTTCATAAAGAGCTGAGAGACTGTTTGATTTTGTGGTCCTTGAAGTGAACAAGTGACTCTCAAGTACCAGGAATACCCTCAGGGCAGTGTCTCATCCCTCACAGATTAGGCCACTGAGAAGTAACTCCAATTATGATGTTGCCAGAGCTAAGCAAGACCACTTTTTCAACATCCATACATTTTTCTCTTTTAAGACACCGTCTCCCACAAGTCACATATCATGAGTAATTTGGGCATGGTTTTACACCTCAATGTCCTTCTCTAGCCTCTTAATTACTTGTTTAAAAGCATGCCCCACTCCCTCACAACCTTGAGAGTTTTGTTTTGGTTTTTTTTTTTTTTTTTTTGGACTTGCCTGCTTTTGCTCTTTTGTTCTCCCAGCTTAGTGCTTTGATTTCTTAATACAAATAATAACAATACAGAGGCCATACACCTAAGACATTTTAGCCATGCAACCCGACAAGGTGTCTGGATTCAGCTTTGGCATGAAGAGTGACAAAAGCCTGGCAAGAGACTAGTCTGAGGTCATCATTTTCAAATTCTTTCCATTTTCACGGAGTGGGAGATGAAGGGAAAAGAGAGGCTGGAGAACGGCGCACGCACGCTCTTGTTTAAACAGACAAACCAAGGAAGTCTGAGACGCCTTTCACACCTCCGGCTGCTAACTTGAGGTGGCCCGCCTTCACGTTCCGAGTCTCACTGCAGCAGCGAGCACAGCTGCTTGGGGAAAGGAGACTAAAATAGAAAGCCCATCAGTGATGAAATGTGACAACCTGCCGCTGAAAGGACATGTTTGATGTGTTTTCCAACTGGATGTTTCTAAAATTTATGGCAGTTTCAGACAAGATTTCCAAAGAAATCCCTTCTCCTCCCCATCCAAGCTTCCCCATCTATAATACCCTTATCACTGCTGCCGAGAGGCACCAAGGACAAAGCTGTCCCCCAACAAGCTTCACAAATCACAGCTCACAATTCAGGAGATGCACCTTTTCTCAGCAGACTCAAGCATCTCCCTCAGACCCTTCCCCTTCACCTCCTCCAGCACTGCCTCCTCCCCACTTACTGTGGTGAATTATTTGCCCCCTCAAGGCCCCGTTGCTCATCTGTGCAATGAAGAGGTTTGGTTAAACAACCCTTAATATTTCTTCAGTGTGTGATATTCAAGAAGTCAGATTTTACTCTGAGTCTGCAAGTGTTTAGAGAGACACATGGCACCCTTGGGAGTGCGGGACAGACATCCGAGACACTTGAAGATGAGAAATAGTGATGTTTTATGATTGGGATTGATCTCCCACTAATGGTTGAGTAAATACTAAGCCATCTTCAGATGCATACTGTAAGACATGGACACAACAATCGTCTCTACTGATGCACAAGAGTGTGAACAGGAGATTCCAGGGAGGGATCCACGAATGGGGAGGACATTATAGGAAGTAAGTGCTTCATCCTGCTTCTTCTAGTCTGAGGACAGAGTCAGTAAACACAGCACAGCAGGCACCATGAACATACATGAGTAGGTTCTGACCTGGGAAACCATGGTACTGATTCCAAGGTAACTACAGTCACTGAACAAAGGGAAATTTTTGAAAAGAATTGTAAAGGGGATTCCAAAATTCTGTCTGCCCATATCATGAACTTTGTAAGTAGTTGGAAAGATCCCAGCTGAAGGTGAAAGATCTGAAGTGGAAAGTTTGGAAGAAGTGCTACTTTGCCCATGTACCTTCACTCCTTTCTGGTGGGGGTGTGTAAACACCAGCACTTACTTGCTGAGCCAGGGTCTCCTGATATGGTTGGTGGGAATTAAAACCAGGTCGAGTTGGAGGGGCCTCAGCAAGACTGAAGCTGAGACAAGCTTATTGCAAGCAATCAGAAACAGAACATAATGGTAGTTGCCAAGAAGAATACAATTGTAGTTGCCAGGATAAAATGATGTTTGCAAGCTACATAAGGTACACAAAAATCAATGTCTAAGACTAATTCTGTCAAACTTCTATATCCTTCACTGACTTATAGGGAATGCAGAGATGCACAAGTGGTCTGGATGCTCCACTACTTGAGGGGGTGCCCTGTTTTCTCGGGAACTGAAAAGCACACAGTGTCCCAGGAGTCATGGACCCTAACCTGCAAAACCTACGATGCATGCCTCTCAAGGCAGCTAGACCAGGCCACTTCCATGATCCCCCCACAGGTGCATCTTTCCTGTTGTTGCTAATGTGACTTACATCCTTCACTGACATCAGAATCCATTTTTCTGCAGCATCTTCCAACTTGAACCGAAGATCAGCAATTCTGATCTGAGCCTCCAGAACTGAAGACCAGTTCTCCAGGAATCCTCCAGACCTTTAGTAGCAGACTGGGATTGCTGAGGCATCTGGCCTAATGAACTAAGCAGCTACTGGGTTCTCAGCTCCTCCAACACACAGGCATCTGTTGATGGACTACCTCGGTCCATATTATGTGGGCCAATCCGATAAATCCCCTTTCATAGTATGTATTTATCCTATCAGTTCTGCCCCTGGAGAGCCCTAACTAGTATAGCAATCTAGCAGCATAGTTCACTGTAACATGTTGATTTGTTCACTGATAACAGAAGACTATACCACATATCACTTCCCTGAGAAAACATCATAATCAAAGTGTCATTTCCACTGAATGTGTAGCAGTCATGCACCACTAGAAAGCAGATAAATTGATGCTATTTATGTTTGTATTATGAACACCTGAATATCAATTTATGAGTTTTTTTGATAGAAAAACCCACACATTATTTAAAAGGGAGGAAAAAGTATGGCGCTAATATCCAACCAAGTTAATTATATATTAAAATTTTTTAAAATGACTCATCAAAAGAAATTAACAGAACCCAAAGTCTCTAATGACATTCATTATGCCTAGTGCATAATCAAAAAGAATTGGAAATACAGTAAATCAGGCTAATAGGAGCCCTAACAGCACTGTCAGAGAGTATGTGGAGAGGAAGACTGTGATATTTATCCCACTGCCTCCCCTCCTAGGAAGCCTGCATGTGTCAGATCATTCAGCCAGATCTTAAATTTTCTCTAAATTCGTGCTTAATGAGCTTTTCAGTCCAGATGACCGCAAGAGATGGTTTCAGCACTTTCAGAAGAGCATTTCTTTAATATAAAGGGTTGCTTTTTTTTTTTTTTACCACCACTTGCTCCATCTAACAAGCCTGGATTCCCCATTTTCCCTGAGGCTCTGTTACTTGGATTCCTTTCCCAGCCCCAATAACACACCAGTCAAGGTTCATGACTGCAAAACATAGAAATGAATTCTGACTGACTGAACGGAAAAGACATGTAGAAGAAAGAGAAAAGTGGTAATAAATGCGATGGAGGCAGCTTCTTTCAGCCACAGTAATATGGGAAATCCATTTTTGTCTATCTTCATTGAGAAATAATCATATCTGAGTGTAAATAATTCTGTTTAAGGCACACACTACTTAATATTTCAACATACACATGCATTGTGAAATAATGACCACAATTAGGCTAATCACACCACTGTCACTTTTTTCATGTGTGTGGAAGTGTTTATGTAGGAGGGATAAAACCTACAACTCGCCGGGCGGTGGTGGCGCACGCCTTTAATCCCAGCACTTGGGAGGCAGAGCCAGGCGGATCTCTGTGAGTTCGAGGCCAGCCTGGTCTCCAAAGCGAGTTCCAGGAAAGGCGCAAAGCTACACAGAGAAACCCTGTCTCGAAAAACCAAAAAAAAAAAAAAAAACCTACAACTCTTCAATCATATAATGTAAATAACTTATGGGGTTCTAATTACAGTAATGTGATATAACAATGCTGTACTGTATACTTCAAATTTGGAGGAGGCTAAATACTAAGAGATCTATTTAAACATAAAGGTACAGGTAAGTTTTAAAGTGGATGGGTAAGCTACCATGAAAACATTACACTTAAGAATGATGTCTGTATAAAGATCTGACAAAGTAGACTATGAAACAAACTCTAGGGAAACAGAGATGAGCATTTCATAATGGCTAACGTATCCCTTAAAAAGAAGTGATGGTGGCTGAAGAGATGACTCATTTAGTAAAGTGCCTTCCATACAAGCCTGAGGACCCAAGTTCGGATCCCAGCACCCATGTAAAGGCCATGTGCAGTGCCGTACATCTGCCACTACAGTCCTGATGACTGGCAGAGAGAGGTGGATCTCTGAAGCTCTTCAAACAGCCATCATAGCCAGTTCTGTGACTCAGGGAAAGTATTGCAGCTTCTTTTGATGCTTTATTATTCAATAAAGCTCGGGAGTCAATTAGGGAATAAACCTGATTGATCCACAGAGCAACAGAGGGAAAATCACTTCACTCTCTTCTCCACCTTTCTGATCAAAAAAGGCCACATATCTTTTTAGTCCCTTCTTCTTCTCTGCATCCTTCTATCTCCTCTGAGCCAACCAGAAAACTCTATGGTCCACTCCATGGGCAGACTCGGAGTGAAAATGCAAACAAATCTCCTGAAACAGGAAAGACCATGTCTCAAAAATTAAAAATGTGTGTGCATATACTGCATATGCACCTTCACACACTTTAACAAACATGCACATATAAGAGGAGGGGAGAGATGAGATGAGATGAGATGAGAAGGCTAAAGAACCAGTCTTAGAGCAGAAAGACAAACTACGAGAATCTTAGTAGAGGCAAGGACATGGTCAGCCAGCACAACTTGGGCCACCTACATGAAACACTCAGCAAAGCAGTGGCTGGACTCTGGTTCTGTCACAACCATTGCCACACACCTGCCACTCTGCATCCCATCCCACCACTTGCAATCTCTAAATGTCACCATGTCATCAGACCTATATGCCTCTTAGATTCTAGTTCAGGACATCAGCATTCCATGGCAAGACAGGTTTCCTATATCTAAGTTTTTATGGCCAGAGAGTAAAAATGATGATCTATGAGAGGTATTTCAGAGTGAGAGTAGTTTGAATGTGTCTTTATGTCTGTTTCTTTTCCTTTCTGACCAGATAATTTTATTCTGCAAAGTTATCTTTCTAAGAGCTGGTAAGGCAGCTCAGTGGTAGAGCATTTACCTAGCATGGGCAAGACCCTAGGTTCAGTCTTTGGAGGCAAAGAACAGTTAACTTATGGTTTTCTCTATTATGTAGTCCTGGCTATCCTGGCATATTTGTAAAGATCAGTCAACCTCTCAACAGGTAAAATTACACAACAAAAAAGAATATTCATGTGACTATTTATAAAGGTGTATAGGGACACCAAACAGAGTATAGTGATATTGCCCAAATTCAATTAGTCTAAAAGGATGTGGGAAGGAGTTACTATTTATCAAAAGGTAAGAGCCATGTAAAACTGGCCTTTGGTGGAAGGATACAGTGAACTTCAGAATAAAATACTAGGCCCCTCTCTCTTGTTTGGGACTTTCCTCGTCATCTCTTCCCAGGGCTCCACATTGGCCTAACCCAAAGGAAGCACCCTTAAACATGGTCATGAAAGCAGCCAAGAAGAAAAGAGGAAGGCACAGAAGGGTGTACAGTGGATAAGGAAGGGCAAGTAGAAGACAGAAAATTTTGTATAACAATATCTGCAAGCCAACTAAATAATATTTAGAAGATTATTTAATAGTAAAAGAGAGCCTTCTAAACACAATGTCAACTGAAAACATGATCCAAATCATCTGGAAATTATGGTACCAAATAAAAAAAATGAACAACTAAACTCGAGAGTAGAGTGACCCAGTTGCACAGAAACATCATCTGGCCATTGTCACCCTACAGGCACACCAATTGGAGCAGCTCTCTATGCATTGTTCTACCTTCACAAGAGGCAAGGGAGCCAGAAGAGAGACCACAGTACCAGGTTTTAGGATAATGAAAAGAGCAGACATGTGAAAAGAGACGGAAAGAGTTGCCAATACCTCACCTCTCTCAACTCCAGCTAGCATGAAGAGAGGTGTCTCTCATTTAGGGAGGGATAGAGAACCAAGTCAACAAGGCCTGCCTTCAGTTTTCTTTTGCTATGATAAACACCATGACCAGCCAACCTGAGGAAGAAAGGGTTTATTTGACTTACAGGTTACTTACTGTTCATCATCAAGGAAAGCCAAGATAGGAGCTCAGGGCAGGAACCAGGTATCAGGAACTGAAGCAGAAACCATGGAGGAATGCTGCTCACTGGCTTGCTCCCCATGGCTTGCTCAGATTGCTTTCTCATACAACCCATGACCATCTTCCCAGGGGTGGTGGCATCCGCCTCGGGCTGGGCCCACATACATCAATAATTAATTAAGAAAATGTACCACAGACATGTCCACTGGCTATCAGATGGAGGCAGTTCCTCAACTGAGATTCCCTCTTCCTAGGTAACCCTAGTTTATGTCAAGTTGACAGAAACCAAACAGCACAACAGATCCCTCCATCTGTGAGACTCAGGTGTTATTTAGCTTAGAGACTTAGAGCCTTGGCAGGAAGGTCTGTGAATACTCATCCCCAGCCTTGGAGGGTACAGCTAGCCCAAGGCCAGGTATAGAAGTTAGAGTCTCTAGACTAATCTCTTCCAGCACCAAGCAAAGACTTGTGCCCAGATGAGACTGGCCCAGCTACAACACTACCAGCTATGAGAGGTACACCCTAGGTACCGCCTTCATAAACACTACTCAAACTTTGAGCAACATACAGGACACAAAGGCCCCATTTGTCCTCTGTGCAGAGCCCTAATATAAAAAAGAGACATCCTATTAGATTTCTATTCCATCCAGCATTACATATGACTGGTTGCAAGAGTCTTTGGCCATGAGTCCTCCTCCACAGTAGGCAGGTCATAGTCATATGAGCTTGGTCCTACACTGGAGCTGTGTTGGTCTTGACAAGCTCTGGGCTTAGGGTCCCACAGAGAGTTGCAGTATTGATAGCTACAGGAAGGACATAAAATTAAGGGTTATCTCCTTCCAGAACCTGGTAGGCTCCTACCATACCTGCCACAAAGCAATAACTGTGAGTGAGGTACCTTACTCTATCTTGAGTAACTGGGGGAGGCTTGTGGACACAGAAAGCCCTTTCTAGGTCCTCCCTGGTTTGTTTGGAGCAATTCACCGTGGATTCAAGACAAACCTGGGCTTACATTGCCCTCTAGTGTTTAGTGAAGGCACCCTGACAGCAAGCTAATGGCAGACAGAACTTGGAGTTCCATCGACTACTGCAATAAAAGAAAGGGCTACAGGCTCAGGGGAAACTTGCAGCCTGCTTAGAATTTCTGGAAATGCATGCAAAAATGAAACCAGACCATAAAGACTGAGTTAAACACCCAACCCCTCAGTTCTCACAAGCATCACATATCTTTAAAGAATCAAGAGCAGTCAGAAAACCACAAGCTCCCACCTGACAATCAAAACAAATTGCCAGAAACAAAGCAAAGAGTAGTCGATAAAGGAGAAAAGTCCATTGGAGGATTTGAAGCAACCGTTTTGTGGGAGTTCCAAAAGCTTTTAAAAAAATTAAAGCAAAGAAAACAAGTCACTAGTAGGAGAAACTTAAACAAAATTGAGGTAATTTTAGTGGTCAGCCTATACACATACACATATAAGCAATGCTAAATGAACATAGCACATTGTATTTGTGGGGTGTGTGTGTGTGTGTGTGTGTGTGTGTGTAACAATAATAATTAAATAAGAAGAGGTCACAAATTTGAAAGGGAGTTGAAGGTACGCAGGAGGAATTGGAATGGAATATAAATGATGTAATATTCAAATATGAAATTTGCAAATCAAATGAAATAAAATAAATATTAAAATCATAAAATATTAACTAAAACAAATAGCCTATGCTAATATGTGAAAATATTTTTATTAGCCATTTAAATTTTTCTTTTTTTTCAAAATAACCACAATGAATGTGTATCCTTATCAGAAAAAAATAGCTGAAAAGCTATTTCAATTAACCTACAAATAATTGTAAGAGTCAAGACTCTTGTGAAAAGATAAAAATCAATATTATGCTTTTATGGGTTTGTCATATTTGCTTCAGCAAACAATTATTGATGACTTGCCAAATGCCCAGCACATTCTGGGGAACATAATGATAGATAAACTTTGGCCTTGGGAAGCTTTTCTTTTCCAAACCTTGGAGTGCAGGATGGAGCTGTAGAAGGACAACGGCTGGAGCATGCCTGTCTGCAGCAGCCCTCACTTTCAGTTCTCTGTGGCTTCTGGTGACTACAGACCTCACAGAGACACACAGAGGCAGCGACAGAGCCTGGACAGCTGGCTGGAGCGTGCACGGAGACTCTGACTCATGTCCCAGAAAAGTACAAGGATTGAAATGTTTTCAACGTTATTACTATTCTGAGACCTAAGCCCAAAATGTTACATCTGGCCACAGTTTAATCAACAGGGACATAAGTCTTCAATAAATTCTCACAGACTAAGGACATGATATCTGAAAGAAAAGGAGGGAAGGAAGGAGGTAAGATGAAATTTGCCTATTTGTAATGTTATCCATCAATGTTTGATATTGATTTAAAGCAGCAAAGAAACTAACCTGTCACATTTGTTTTTTAAAATGGGTATTAAATACTAACACAGTCCCAGAACTGAAATGTTATATAAATGTGATTAGTTACCAGAAACTTTTAACAGCAGAAATTAGTAGACATATTTTTTTACCAAAGTTGTAGGCTACAGCACATTTTATCGAAAAGGCTCCAGAAGAAATTAAGATGAGTCACAGGATCACCGGGAAACAATCTGGCAGAACCAATTTGGGCTTGTATCAGGGCTGCAATTACAGCAGGTAGGCAAATCCTGTTAGAATGAGGGCTGTGCACTAAGTTCTAATTACAGTCCTCAGGTGCTCCTTAGCAAGATGCAGACAAGCCTGTGTTCGAGGGAGATTGCGATTACATTAAAGAGCTGGTACAGAGACACCCATCAGACTGAGAGAAGGTTTGGCAGCTGATGAAAGGCTCCACACCACATGCAGTCCAAGTCAAGAAACCAGTGATCAAAGGCCACTCCTTCAGCTGGGAGGATATTCACACAGAAACCTAATGTGGATGCAGCACTAGATAGGTACCATTTCCACACTTTGTGAAGTTTGCTCTCCATCAAGATGATCCACTGTCTTAAAAAAAAAATCCCACCATGGATACTTTTTAAAGATTATATGAGTAGATAAACATTTCTTACTAGACTCCAAGTTTAAAAATATGCATTTTTAAAGCATTGGATAATTTTTAGATATAGCATAGAGCAATAATCTCTGTGACACAAGGACAGAGAAAAACCATAGATCAAGGGAAGAATTTAACAAAGTGACTGAACTTCCAAAAAGATTAAGACACTAATGCAGTCAGGTCTGTTCCACCAGGGTCAAGATCCTATTAGAAGACCTAGGACTTGATACGCAATGGATAATCCCCCTGCTTGTGCCCCACCAATTCTAGGGCAGCAGTCATCCCAAGAAGCAAGGGAGTTGGAGTTCCCACAAAGGAATGTCCCAAATGGCCGCAAAATGGAATCAATTGGGATTCTGAGGAAAGGGACAGAATATATGAATGTGACTGGTCCAAAGTGTGAATAAGAGAAGATATTTCAGACTGTGTTACAGCTTCTCTTCACCAAGTACTCTCAGAGAACAAGTACTGAACACAGTCACAGCAAGAGGCCGGGCATGTGTGAAGATGAAAAAAGGCTTTAAGGAACCTTGGCTCAGGGCCAAGAGCAGTATCTTTCTGGGAAACAAGCTTAACATCTTTATCAGTGTCTGGGAATATTCAAGGGCTTGGCTTAGGCTCAAGCCTGCTGGGAAAACCTGCTGCTGGCTAGACCATGGGATAGTCAAAACACTGTGGCTCTCAATAAGGACACAAAAGGAACAGGGAGAAGAGCTGAGGCCCGACACTTAAGTGCTGCTGCACTGTTCCAGCTCATCACAGAGGACAACAGAACTGTGCCTCAGCAGCACCATGGGATCCCCACTCCCAGATTCCCCCTACTGACCTCTAACTGTACCTGGGGTTAAAGCATAAAATAACCTGGGTAGAAGGTGCTGAGACTGCTAAGGAGGACAAAGGACCATCTTCCAGAAGAGCTGTCAATTTAGCCAGCATGATCTGCTAGGTTCCGGAATGTTCAAGGGTAGCACCTGTGGGACTATACTCTGATAGTGCTTAACCAAGGGACCAGAGCATAAACCTAAAATATAAAAGTGTTCACCAACCTCAGGGGCTAAGGGAGTATCTCAAGATATAGATTTTAATACTTTGGCAAGGTCCCCAAGAAATGGCACTAGCCTACTATGAAAATGTCTCCTAAATCAATACCCCTGGATCAAAGCAGAAAGCCAAAGTTGCTTTGGGTGCAAAGGATGCAAAGGATGAAGAAAGGATTTAAACACTCAAGGGTGTGGCTGGTCACACAGATAGAGAACCTAGGGCCATAAGCTATACTCAGCAGTTATGTTCCTCTAAAAGGCCAGAGAAGATCCCATTTACCAACACTATGCACAGGAGAAGGTCACTAGCATCCAAATGTTCAATTCTGATCTTCCCTTGTAGGTCAGAGGTGATGGTAGATGATGTCACAGAATTTGGTCCCCTAATTGTCTTGGGGAAGATCAAAGTCTCAAACAATAATGGACAAATGTTAGAGGTAAACAACTTAACGTCAGAGGCTTGCAACATTTGTGAAAACAGCAGAGTTGGCACTGCAGGAAAGGGACCTAACTGAATGTGGAGGATGATCATCACCCACTTGCACACCCATGTGCATACACACACACACACACACACACACACACACACACACACACACACACACCTTAAACAGTTGGAAGACCCAATACCAAGCATGTCTACACTATAATCATTCTCTGATCCTTCTGCAAAGGAATCTATTTCCATTTACTTGTGCAAATGTACTCCAGGGAAAAGTTAGTGGGCTGTGCTATGATGCATACCCTGGGTGGGAGCTTTGAGATGGTACTTGACAATGTGAATTGTGATCATGGACCCCTGTGAAAGTAGGGACATAAAAGCAACAGCGATAGAAATATAACCAAAGCATGGTTACACACAGATTAACCTGATGGCCCTGTCTTCATGTCAACTGCACAGCAGCACACACTAACCCAGAGGAAAGGCTAGGCAAGGAAATAGAGACTAATGTGGCTACTAGAGAGCTAAAGGATCAACAGTAACTGCCCCCTGGCTGCCACAAGATGGATATGACTGGGATCTTCCAGATTTGTCATAAAAGGCCAGTTAATAAATATTTTATATTATGCCGCCCACATCATCTGCCACAGACACAATTCAACTCTCTTGTTGCCACATGAAAGTAGTCACAGATAACATGTGAGTAAATGGTCATCATTATGTGTTCCAATAAAAATGTATTTCCAAAACTAGGTAGCATGCTGGATTTTGCCAGTGGGCTTTACTCGTCAACCAATATGAATTATCACAAGCTTGACCAAACAGTTTCCCATTGGAAATCTCTGTCAAATGGGACACCTGCTAGAGCAAATGCATACAGTGTCAGGTGGATGGTCTGTGGCTATGGATTTGGTCATTGAATCAGAAAAGAGAATCATAAACAGCTTGTGTGAGGTGAGCATTACTCATAACAGTTTTCTTCTGGAACTATGCTAAACCTGTATTCTTGTCATAACACAAAACATCTAGACATCCCATATTACACTGCACCATCACATTGGCTGTGTGCTAGTTTACTGAATGTACAATGGGTAGCTATCACTTGGACCCAGAGCATAGGGAGCAAAGCTTTTGACTACCATGTTAATAACAGTTTTAGATAGAGTATTGGGTTTGAGACATCGAGGGACACCTTCTGCAATGTTAACCTGAGTTGTTGACTCCTCTGCTTCTACTTAAAGGAAGCACCTTTGCTCAGTGTGGAGGAGAGGCTCAACAGCAGCATGTTTGATACTTGTAACTGCCATTATGTTGGACAGTGACCATCTTAGGCTGTGTAAGCTATAAGTTATATGAAACCAAATTGGATCAAATTAAAACTGCAGTTCCTCAGCATCACTAACCACATTTCTATTCTTCAATGTGCTGATAATGGCTACCACAATAGCAACTTAAATATAGAATATTTCCACTACAGTAAAAGAAAGAAAGAAAGAAAGCAAAAAGAAAAAACTATCACCATCACCACCACCACCAACAACAACAACAAAACCTTCTATAATTATGTGATGTGCACCCAGGAACACAGAATATTGCTACCACCTATATCCCTGATGATCAAAGAGCAGCCAGCTTTGAGTGAAGATTAGAGGAAAGCAAAGAAATCTACAGTGAACGTAGCCCTGTCAGATGAGGCATTTGTTCTAACAGACTCTATAGTGATAGAGGTATTGATGCTATGCAAATGTCCATAGAGTTAATAGAAAATTTCCATAGGAGAATCACAATAAATCTTGGGATTCAAGAGCTGAAGTATGCCAATCTGCATTAGACATTGGAGTCGAGATGCAAGGTAAGGATGGTACCTGAGAACAGGGCCATCCTCTGACTCCAGAGAATTAGATGTGGTTTGAAAACAACTCCTGCCATGCCACCAGGATCCCAGAGAGCTAGAATGCCTTTTGGTCCTCTCATGTCCATTCCAAAGTATACCACTTCCATGTTCTGATAGCTGAGCTCATTTTGTATTCTATTTTAATTTGTCTGATAGAACATAATTCATGTTGGGCAGAGTCAGATGTGTGATCACTTGGTGATTCCTGGAGAGGCATTCCCTTCTGCTGGGCACTGAGGTAGTTCCATGACTACGCATCTGGCTCACATCCTACAACATGTCCATCAGCTCCACAGGCTAGCTGGTACTGGGTAAGCTGATTGAAGTCTGTGAGAAGCTGCATCTCAGAAGCAACACTCTGAAAAAACAAAATCCCAGCCCCTAGATGTAGTATAGACATGAAATACAACACTCTATGGGGCACTGGAATCCCAGGAAAAAGACTGCATTAGTGAGGGACAGAGAAGTTGAAGGATGAATGATTCCACTTGTCATTACTGTCCCTCACACACTTAGGAAAGGTGTTTGCTTTGACCACATCTTTGCCCTCTACAGAGATAGAAGTCTGGCTCCTAGAGAAGGGAAATTCCTTCCAGAGGGACTAGCAAAATCTCCATTGAATAGTAAGCTGATGCCTGAACACTCTGGGCTCCTTGGACCAAAGAGCCAGCATGCAAAACAAAGAGACAGCATCTTAGTCCAATTATTGTCCCTGATGGTGAGAATAAGGTAACACTCTTGTTGCCCAACAAGGGCAAGGAAGAATATGAATGACCCATCAGTCCATTATATGTTTTTGGTCTTCCCTTACCCAATTATGGCTAAAAATAAACATAAACAATAACTTTCTTCCTGGGAAGGACATGCTTTTCAAGTCATAGCTCTACCACCTGGGTTCTAATTTAAACCACTAGTTAAACCATTTATTCTAGTTGACCTAGTCCCTGAAGGTGAGAAAGAATCTAGAACAGTTGAATAGTGAGACAATGTCCATTTGTAGCCCCAAACCTAGTGCTTCCCTTTTAAGTTTTCCATCAAGATGAAGTTCTGCTGCTCTAGAGACTCTAAAAGATACGGACAGCCAGGAAGACTGAGTGCAGTAGACCAGGGGTGAGTCACACAGATTTCCCCTTCAAGAAAGGATTTGCTGTCCAGCTTTGGGGAGTGTAGGATGGGAATCCTTTTAGTCTATACCTAAGCTACAGAGAGCTTTTTACAAGATTGTGCCCTTCCTTGGGGTAACCTACTTCCAGTTACAGGATGAAACAGATGTGCAATAGACTGACTATGTCAGCCCAAATGAACAATTCTAGTGGACAATACTCACTCTGGAGGTTGCCCCCTCCCCGGGGGGAGGGGAATGGTTGAGGGTTTCTCAGACCTGTTTCACTTAAACATCTCTCTTTCCCCCAATCATACTTTTTCCTCTTTTCCGTCCCTGGTATTAGCCTCCAGTAAACATTTCACACTCTAGTCTCCATGTTGGTATCTGCTTCTAAACCCAAACTTACAATTCTCTCTCTCTCTCTCTCTCTCTCTCTCTCTCTCTCTCTCTCTCTCTCTCTTTCTCATGTGTGTGCATGTGGGGGCAGAACTCAGGCTTATGGTACAAGCTCAGCTGAATATAATATAAGAAACCATTCCCCTCCCTCCTCTCAAACAGTATCCTTTGAAATTATTCCTAAGACAGCATTCATGAGTCCAGAAACCACTTCTCCATGGTCAATGACTATCTCAGAGTACAGGAGCATCAGTGCCAGTGGCAGTCACATCCATGTCACTGAAGACATGTTAATAGTGAGCAGCATTAGCTCAGGTAACATGGAGTGACCCATGTGGCAGCAAGAGTCAAGGAAGCCAAGAAGATGGGGCCACTCCGCTGACTTTTTCCATGGCAGGGCAATGGCCCAGACTGACTCCTGAGATTAAATGAATCTATGAGTTTTTTTTTAAAATACTTCAGTTAAATTTCTGAGACAAAAGATTGGCTAGGCAGACAGATAATGAGACAGATGAAAAGTAGATGTTGTAGTGTTTTAGCGACCAGACAAGTTTAGCTTGAATATTTAAAAATTAATGCTAACTGGTGATAGAAAACACATAGGCAAATTATAGACTATCATACTTAGTATATACCCACTACTACTGACTATGTGTCAATATGTTCATGGGGGAAGAGTGGATGGACAAAATGACATTAGCAGCTATTATGTCAGGACAGTGGGATTACAGGTAATTTTTACTGTTTTCTTTATTTGTATTGTCTCAGTTTTCCATGCTGACATTGTGTTTTAGGAACAAGGGGGAAGTTACCACTTGATGTTATGGAATATTTTGATCATACTCTAACACTCCCAAGCCTGACAATAAAGTTTACCTCAAATCAGAGGGGAGAACTAGCAACTAGCTGACCAAAATTAGCCATTGAGGTTTTGGAGGCCCAAGGACATATAGAGAGGCACAGGAAGTAGTGGTAGAGGGGATTAGAAAGAGTCTCAGCCCTTTCTGGATTGAGGAAGGAGAGAGAGAGGAGGTCACTGGTCACTTCTCCGCAGTTTCTCTGATCATTCAGGTTCTACCCTGGTATCTGACTCCCGAGTTTTATTGATAAAGAATAACCAGATAAATGCTTCAGCTTGAAATTTACTGAAGCAGCAACTCTATTTTCCCTCAACAGCTTTCTTGTAAGAATAGCGTGCATTTTTATCTAATAAATACACACATTTCCTTGCTTTCATTTAAGATAATTAGAATAGGTCTACAGACGCTATTTCAGATGTCAGTTGACAAAGTGGCGTAGAAAGGCAGGAATGAAGGCTCAAAGCATTATAATTGCTCTCGTCACCTGGATTACAGAAAGGGGACATCTCCTTGGGATTTGGACTTCTGAAGGAAAGATGGTGTAGCCACAGGCTCAGGTGCTTCTCCCATAAGCACTGTGCAGAGAGGATAGTACACAGAATGGTGGGTTAATAAATATGGTGTCACACTCATGCTGTGCACTCTTCCAAACCAATGGTCAACCCCTCCTACAAGATCACTAACAGCTTGCTTTGCAGCATTAGCTCAAACATCTATAACAAAGAAGTAAGCCCTACTGAGAAGTCACAATTAGGGGTGTGTGTGTGTGTGTGTGTGTGTGGTTTTATATAATAAATGTGTGTGCATGTGCTGTAAGTACCCATCTGAAACTAAATCCCCCAGACACAGTTCACTTCTGTTCTACTGTCACATATGCTCTTAGCTCTACCCTAAAGACCCTGTTCCATTTCTCCACGTCATCAGCTCAGCCTAGGATAGTGAAGATCGTGCAGCCGCTGCTCATTAAATACCCACAGGGTAACTACTACAGGAATAACAGGTGCCCCAGTGATTTTCTCTAAGACTGTAGGTCCCTTGGAAAGCGGCTGCTTTGATCAGACTGTCTATTCAAGTTCTGATCCCTCCCTTTGACTGTGACCCTGGGCTATCTTGGACAGTTGGTTTCTGTCAATTCCCTTCTGCTAATTATCTCAGAGTCCACATTTAAGGTCATCTATTTCAAGTGCCCTGTTTGCACGTCAACATTCTATGTACAGCCACAGTCTCCTGTTAACCCCTTAAATCAGATTTGACAGGAGAAGGCATTTTTAGATTTAAAAGTAAAAGAGTAGCTCAATGCAATGAATGCTCAGTAATGTGAACTAAGTAAGGAAGGTCACTCTGACAGTGACAAGTACAGATTACAGAAAGATTTTTCTCATTTTTTTTTCTATTGTTCTCAAGTATTAGAGCATTCTGACCAAACCAAAAGTGAACCTTTTTTTAAAATGATGGTATATATGGTCAGGAAGAGAGGCAGGTAGAGAGGCATCTGGGCTCATACTGTGACAGGGACCACCACCACCATCACCCCACATTTTTCAATAAATAGCACCAAGCACTCAGTTTCTCTGTAGAGGCTGCTGAGCTACCTGGAAAAGAATGAAGGCCAGCTTAGGAAATAAGAGGGAAGGAAGGTTCTACATTTGAACCTGACCATGAAGTCATAACCCTTCTCATGAAAAGGCCAAAGCTAAGCAGTAGTGAAGGAAGGGTACTGAGGACCAGGGGTGAGAACCAACTAGACATCAAATGCAGGGCCCCACTGCAGCACAGGGACTTCAGGGAACTGGGCACATCTACAAAGGTCAGGCATGGGACCTCGGCTCCCCACAGCCCTCAGAACAAACACCAAACAATTGTCAAGAAGCATCAGCCTGGAACAACATGGAAGGCACAGAACCCCCCACAGAGTGGATGGATGTGACAGATGGTGGAAGCAGGGTCAATGGGGAAATCAGTTAAAGCACAGCCTGGGAGTGGAGATGGCTGTGCATTGCGCTGTGGTAGAGACCTGAAGAGACAGGGCAGAGGACTTGTGGGTCAGAAGCTGACCCTCTGAGGTAGGCAGAACCATCATGCCATTATACAGTCACCGTGTGTGTCAGGTTCTGTCATAGCTCCAGAACACAGCAGCAAACATGATAGACAGGCCTCCACCCTGGAGGACCTTCGCCAGAACTTACCAGCTATGGTTTCCTGGAAGCAGAGCTTCCTTGGAGGGAAATTCCTACTGAAATGACAAGCACACACAGTGAGATGCAAAGGGGAGATGTACAGATGAACAACCCAACGGAAGGGGGAGGGGCAGCAGTATTGACCAAGGCAACAGAAACGGGGCCGTAAACTAATGGAAATGGCCAGTTCAGCTATGGCAATGTCTATACAGCTGTGAGTAAACTGGCAAGGTGAGCCAATCAAGGACAAAGGGGAGGCAGTGAGGATGAAGAAATTGACCTCAAATCATCACACTCCACTGAAAGACATTGTCCAATCAGGGGTAAATGCTCTCCTGAATCTTTTTTTTTTTTTTTTTTTTTTGAGAAATGCTGTATTGTGTCTCAAATTAAACCTCTATTTACTCATGAAATGATTGATATGTCAAACATTGGCCAATCAACCTAGTTTCAAGGAAGAATTTCAAATTGAATATTTTCTTATTTTCATGGCAAAGCTCTTCACAGGACCATCTAAGTTGGGAATAATACATCTTCAAACATTTGATTCCTATCTTTTCCTGCTCTTCTTACAAAGCAGTTAATGACAGCCATTTCGATTTTTGGCTGCAAATATTATTTTAGAGCTCTGCCACCAGTGTAAACATCTTCATTCACTTTCCCTTAAATTGAACCATTTTAGTGAATAAATTATTCAATGTCGGAGACCTAGACAAGGAACCACATTACTCTGAAACAAGTTGAAATATTGTATTTGAGACTGGCAAGTTGTCATGGCAAATTGGGTGTGACCCATCACCCCTCCCCACTCCCTCAACACTTACCATTTTCCTTAAGCTTCTTTGACTGAATCATAAGTCTGGAAAACTCAATTTGGTGACTGTGGGGAGACAGATCTTAATTGAAAAGTTCATTTCTAATGAAATTCGAAGTGGTAAAAGGTTGGGCTGGCAGGGTGGATCATTTGAGTCTTTATTAATAACACCAATTCATTTTAATTCAGTGGAGCACATAATTAGCATCAAGCTTTTCAAGTTCACCACACAATTGTGTGCTTAGAATCACTAATATTTTTTAAGTTTTTCTTATTTGGTAATAGGTGTTTTAATACTTTGCATTTAAACATGAGGTTACTTGTAGTTGGCTTATACTAATTATAAGTGTGTTGAGTTTTATTAAGCCAGTACCCTTCGGCCAGGGACAAATCTTTCTTAGTCTTAACTTGAATTCTCTGTAATTATTCTGCAGTCAGCTAAGACTCAAGCAAAGAGATGAATGAGGCCCCTTGAGATTACTGCACCTTGAATAATAAGAGGTGGTCACAGGGGTCAATTACTGTTTCAGTTCGTTCCTCAACTGCTGCATGCAAATCTGTTTACTGGGAGCTTAGAGATGGCACTGGTGGCGTTTGTTTCCTTGCCTTTATGTCTGAAACAGCAGCCATCCAGTGATGCAAGACCCAGAGGGCTCAAATGGACCATCTCCATGGGAAGGGAAGGATCTGTGAAAAAGACTGTGCAGTTGAGAATGAGCACTTCCCCTCTCCGGATGGAAGAGAAACAAAATTGTTGGACTAGTGAATGAGAGTCCAGACGTGAGTTTTCTAATCTTCTTTGGCTGAAATAACCAACCAACCACATACCTCAAGATGGTATTCTTCCGGATTCTTGTACTGTCCTGCAATTTTATACAATATGGTTTATCAAAGGAAAGGTGTTAAGAGGGAAGCCCTTTCATGAAAGTATAGACAAGTGAACATACTCCATAAATCTAGTCACTGTAGCATTTGACATGTGGATATCCTCTTAGGAGATGAATACACATGCATAATATTTCCATTTCAGCTTGGTGATGGTTTTGTAATACCTGCTAGATGTTGCTAAGGTTATAAAGATAATAATACACACTGCTTTCAGTTTCCCAAGCTCAAAAAAGAAAAATATACACAAAGAACATCATTAGTTCACAAATGAAGTGGATAAACATTGTTCATACAAATAGGTTTCTATAAACGTGCAGAATTTGGATAGTAAATTCCAGAATTTAAAGTTTATCAGTCCTGGCTGGCTATCCATTTGGTGCAAATTTGCTCTTTGTTTTGTTTTTTGGTTTTTTAGTGTAGGTCTCTAGGTTCTGACCCAAACTTCAGAGAACAAATACCTGGTATTTGTATTTTCAGCCTTTCTTCCAAATCAGTATTTGGTCACTCTCACACCAGAAAAAGATACACATTTTAAAACCTATACAACAAGTAAATGATACTACTTTAGTTTTTTTTTTTTTTTTTCCCCTTTTCTATTTTAATAAAAAGGAAAAAAAAGAAAAAGGTTATAACTAACAAAAGAAAAACTATATACAAAAGTACAATGACTATATACAATATATACAAGTAATAAATGTCTAAACAATGTCTAGTCCATTTGTATTTGACAAATTCAGAGAAAATAATTTCATTATCTATCCTATTTTGTTAAGTCCAAAATGTATCTAATTCACTTTCTATCCTAATTAATCTTCAACTATAACTAACTAACCTTCAACTATAACTAACTAATCTTCAACTCCCTCAGAGACCCAAGAAGGAAATAATATTAGCTAACAAAAATAAAAACAGAAAGTGCATGCAAGCAACTTCCAAAAAATTTGTGAGTTGACAGAAACAGCCAGCTGCCTGGACAGTCACCTGAGGTTTCTCCACAGTGTTGGGGCATCATCTTCAGCCTATAGGCTTAGCATATCTGACAGACTCATTTGTGAAGTAGGATGTACACAAGGTCGACAGTTCAACCTCACATTGGGTGAGAGCAGTCCATGTACCAGAAACACCTGAATTCCACTAGTGTCATGTCATGATTCAGGATTTTAAATTCTGGAAATTGTTGTTGATTTTTTAATTCAGCTGTCCATTCTTGGCTGTGTATATATGGCTTCATCTTAACATCCCGTTCTTCTCCACATCCCTCTGTCAAATGCCAGTTTACTATTGCGAGGCGTGAGCTTAGTTACTCTTCAAGAATAACTGTTTCAGCTGCTGTTCCATTGCACATCAGAAGCCATCGGCCCACTGCCTATTCAGCTGCCTTCGAAGAAAAGGGCACTGTACCTTTTCCAAATTGCGAAGGCCACTTCAGGGATGGTGCCATATTGTCCTGGCCTCAGAAGATGCCTTTTGATAAAGCCATAACCACACTCGTTTTGGCAAGAATCAGTAGTCCTTTGTTTCATGTCCTGTCTGTCCATTTTGTCAGCAGTTGATTCAAGGATACTTTGTTGTCCAGTGGCTAACTTTTGCCACAATGAAAGTTAACTCCATATGCAGTTTCTTCAATGCCCATATTTTCTCTGAAGTAGATTGGTACTGCCAGGAGCCGACATGTCTCATAATCATAACAAAAAAGAAAAATTTTCTAAGTTATTAAAACATTTTAAATGCCATATTCTGTAGATCTCCGAAGGGTTTGAAGATGACCTGTCTAAAATATATCTGCTCAATTTTTAAAACATATCTAATATGACTACAACTTCTATTGTAATGTCTAACTACTAACTTTCATTTCTTTTTTTTTTTTTTTATTAATTTATTTTGCAATACAATTCAGTTCTACATATCAGCCACGGATTCCCTTGTTCTCCCCCCTCCCGTCCCCCTCACCTTCCCCTCAACACCCCCCCCCCCATTCCCATCTCCTCCAGGGCAAAGCCTTCCCCACAGATTGAGGTCAACCTGGCAGACTCAGTCCAGGTAGGTCTAGTCCCCTCCTCCCAGGCCGAGCCAAACAATCCTGCATAGGCCCCAGGTTTCAAACAGCCAACTCATGCAATGAGCACAAGATCTGGTCCCACTGCCTGGGTGCCTCCCAAACAGATCAAGCCAATCAACTGTCTCATCCATTCAGAGGGCCTGATCCAGTGGGGACCCCTCAGCCATTGGTTCATAGTTCATGTGTTTCCATTCATTTGGCTATTTGTCCCTGTGCTTTATCCAACCTTGGTCTCAACAATTCTCGCTCATATAAACCCTCCTCATTCTCGCTAATTGGACTCCCAGAGATCCACCCGGGGCCTAGTCATGGATCTCTGCATCCAGATCCCTCAGTAGTTGGATGGGGTTTCTAGCACAACAATTAGGGTGTTTGGCCATCCCATCACCAGAGTAGGTCAGTTCGGGCTGTCTCTCGACCATTGCCAGCAGTCTGTTGTGTGGGTATCTTTGTGGATTTCTGTGGGCCTCTCTAGCACTTTGCTTCTTCCTATTCTCATGTGGTCTTCATTTGCCATGGTCTCCTATTCCTTGTTGGATAAAGCACAGGGACAAATAGCCAAATGAATGGAAACACATGAACTATGAACCAATGGCTGAGGGGTCCCCACTGGATCAGGCCCTCTGAATGGATGAGACAGCTGATTGGCTTGATCTGTTTGGGAGGCACCCAGGCAGTGGGACCAGATCTTGTGCTCATTGCATGAGTTGGCTGTTTGAAACCTGGGGCCTATGCAGGATTGTTTGGCTCGGCCTGGGAGGAGGGGACTAGACCTACCTGGACTGAGTCTACCAGGTTGACCTCAGTCTGTGGGGAAGGCTTTGCCCTGGAGATGGGAATGGGGGGGGGGGGGGGTTGGGGGGAAGGTGAGGGGGACGGGAGGGGGGAGAACAAGGGAATCCGTGGCTGATATGTAGAACTGAATTGTATTACAAAATAAATTAATTTAAAAAAAAAAAAAAGAATTAAAAATTATCCAGAGAAACTGGGCTTTTACAACACCCTAAATGACTTCTATGTTATCTTAGTGCCAGGCCAATTGTAACATCCCACAGATGTTATGTTTACCTCAGATAAACTGCCTAGCTTCTAAACCTTGGACAATATCTCTGAGTCACCAGTACCTACCTATTCCTCTGAAAGAAGCCAGATGTACCTTGTAAAGAATCACAATGTAAACATGTCTTAAATTGTACATTTGCAACTGAGTTATTATCTGAAAGCATTTTTGCAAAAATTGTGCTGTACTTAAATATGGCTAAAGCAAAACAATCTGGGTCAGACTAGATATCCTGGTCCAGCACCAGTTACAATAAAATTGGGCTAAGCTGAAAAAAAAAAAAAAAAAAAAAAAAAAAAAAACCTATACAACAATCAACCAAAGCTTTCCCAGTTCCAAAGGAGAAAGTCACATCTTCACTAATCCTCCAGGAAAGGAAATGGGAAATCTTTAGTCAATCCTGAACCCAAACTAATTTCTTCTCAATTCACATTGTTTTAGGTATGTGCTTTCTATAGTTTATCTTTAAATTGAAACAACCTCTCTTTGATACAGTGATAGGAAGAAAAGAGAGAGGCGTTTGACTGCTGGTTTCAATGCACGATTTTTGCATGTGGGCTCAACGGGGCAGGGGGAGCACTGTGAGAAGCATTAGAGCTGGGTGGTGGTTGTCCCCACCTTTAATCCCAGCACTTGAGAAGCAGAGGCAGATGGATCTCTGAGTTCAAGGCCAGCATAATCTACATTATGAGTCCCAGGCCAGCCAGAGCTACAATGTGAGACCCTGTCTCAAAAAAGAAGAGAAAGGGGCTGGGGCCGTTATAGTCACGTAAGGACAGTTGATGTCATTTGAGAAGTAAAGGAAGCTAGTGTGGCTTTTGTATTGCTTTGCTTCATTTTATCTCGAATTCCCACATAGGCTTATGTGTCTGAACCCTTGAACTCCAGCTGGTCATGTTGCTTAGAAAAGTTGTGAGACCTGTAAAAGGTGGAGCCTTGCTCGACAAAGTAAGTCACTGAAGTTATAGTACTGGAGCAGTAGCTAGGAGTTTTCATCCTGATCCACAAGCATGAGACAAAGAGATAATTAAGAATAATGGGGGCTTTTTGAAACCTGAAAGCCAATCCCCAGTGACATATCTCCTCCAACAAGGCCACTCCTCCTAATCTTTCCCAAACAGTTCCACCAATTGGGGACCAAATATTCAAATATATGTGCCTATGAAGGCCATTTTTATTCAAACACCACACCATATACTGAATCTTGTCACCATCATTTCAGAAAATGTTCAGCCAAAACTCTCTTGGGTGTTACTCTTGACTTTAGTGTAAAATTGAACCTCTTTCCCAAATGTTATTTTCTTGAAATTCACTTCAGTTTCTACACCAACATTTCTGACTGTTCTGCCCTTAACCCCACGCCATCCCTCTGCTTCAATCATCTCTTCCTCCTCTGACTTGCTAAGAATAGTTGGGCCTTGAGTTTCTGACTTCATCACCTCCTTCCTTCCTGGTTATCTGTTGACATCCCAACTCATCTAATGAAGTTACAAGCCTCATCATCATTTTAGTTAGTGGGCAAGTATCTCATCTCTTACTCCACAGCTAAAGAAATAGGTTTCTTTTTAGGCTTGATATTCTCTAAGCTTTAAGGGGAACCACTGAACCTCAACCTCTTTCAGAATATTCACTCTTAATTTCTACCTCTCTATCTAAGATGGAATGGTCCCACCAGATCTTCCTGTCCAAAACCAAACTTATTCTCCTCTCCATAACACATCAGTCAGAGTAAGATGTTGGAAGGATATTCAGTAACTCAGAGAATTAGGAAGAAGTCTGAAAAATGGTCTCAGCAATAATCAGGGATTAAGGAGGTCCAAGCACATGATTTCCAACAGTAAATACAGGGAAGAAAAAAAGGCAAGATGGTAAGTGTCCACTATAGACATCTTTCCCAGTTACCAAGACTTGAACTCTTAGTCATCTTTGAATATGTTCTGTAATGTCCACAAGAACACTTCCAGTTCATTTCTTAACACTCACAACCCTTGAACAGGCTCCAAATCATCATCGCACCCTACTCCCTCCTTGTTTCCACTAACTCTATATCTTGCTGTAGGAAATGTGCCTAGGACACGGATGGAGACTACCTTTTTCCCAAGAAAATTTGCCAACCAGATTAAATATGAGCTCCTTTTTTTCAGATAACATCCTCCAATATGAAGCCCTTCACTTACTTTTTCAGTTCCTTCTATCTAACTTTTTCCCATTAGCTATAGTTCCTGTTTGAACTACTAACTGATGTCCAAAACCAAGATTCCCAACCTCTATGCCTCTTCTCATGTTATACCTTACAACCAAAATTCTTTCCCCATTTCCCTCAGTTAAAACTCTGAGAGCATCTCAATATCTCTTCTTCCCCCAAACCATGATGGCCTGTTAATCACATCTTCTTCCCACTCCATTCATTTGTTATGTTTGCCATTCTTAGATGACATTATACATTCTGCTTCTATGATTATGTCCTATGACCTATCCCCTGCTTGTAGGTCCTACATCTTCTGAGATCAGGAGTTATATTATACTAACCTTTGGCTCTAACTCTTCCTCTCTCCTTAGTCCTAACCCCTCAGCATTCAGGTAACTACTCAATAAATGTTTGTTCAATTTAATTACTATATTTTTTAGAAAATAGACACAGTAGTCTTATTATGTGTTAATCTGGGCCAAGATGAAGTGACAGCTCTGGATTGGCATCTGTCTCCTCTCCTGGATGTGGGATCTGCAATGATAACTTTGATGTCATTCAAACATGCTCTAACTGTCACGGTTTGTTTAATGTCAATCCTGCACTATCTGATTCACGTCTGTATTCTGTGTCCTACCTCAGTGCTCAGCATGCAGTTGCTACTCAAAAGCATTTGATGAGGACTGATTTTAATTGAGTAGAATCATATCAAATCTAACCTACCTGGATGGAAGCCACAGGAAAGATGGGCCTGATGGGGTACAATTCTTTCTCTCCATCTCATGACTAACTGACCTCTACCAGAAGAGGTGTCCAAAGTTAAATAAGGAAGCATGGTCTTCACAAGAGAGAGCCTTTTGTGGCACACGATCCAGGCAGCTGAAAAACTACTCAGAGTCACAGCGGGAGGGGAGAACCAAAGATAACATGTCTTTAAAGCAGATTAGGACATCATGGTTTGCTGAAGAAAGGTTCACACTATCTCCTTTGAGTCTTTCTGCCTTTGCTTAAACAGTGTTAAAAAAGGGCTGCAGTTTAATCCTACAAGTCTACAATGATTGATTAAGAAAATGCCAATTTGGGGAGGAAACTGAATTAACATTTGTGAGAGTTGTAAAGTCATTATGTTGATCCCATAGAAGCTCAAAAATCTGATACTAACAATTGCACCCATTTCCTACCTGCTGATGGATGAATTGGAGCTGTACATGCTCTTTCCCTGGACCAAGGATCCAGAGTTATAAAGCCCTGTTTCACACACTACAGATGAAGACACCAATCTCCTTGTGACTCCATATAATGCCACCAGTCTACCATCATAGAACCTCTTTGCTTCTAGGGGCATTTTGTTTAAAGTTACCATTTTAAAATGCAAACATTTCAGAAAAGGGCTGTGTTATAGTTATCTTAGTTTTGTTTCTGCATCATTTTCTAATGTGTAGTTGAGAGGGAGGAGTATGGAATAGTTAGTAGATTCACAGAAACAAAGAGATGCTTAGGGAAAATGGAAGAAGGAACTATCTATGCCAAGAAGAAAATTGAGAACATGAGTAGTTGATGGCTGATATTGTAGACAACACTGGGATGACTAGGGAATTCTTTAGCCAGCTCTACTTTCTGTAAGGATATTAGCTTCTAGAAACCTATCACTGTTAAAGAGACTGCAGAATAAAAAGCCCTTCTACTGTATGACAGAAGTCTTTAAAAAATTAATACCCATACCTTCGGAGAACTGACTCATTAATAGACCCATCAGACAGCAGACTCAGGTGCTGCAACAGTGGTGGATATCAAGGCTATCGAGGCCTCAGACAGGCTCTGCCTAGTGAAGTAAACCAAGAGTGGCCACCTCCTGTAAGAAATGCAGCCAGAGTACCCTCAAGGACTTGGCCCTCATGGAGCAGTCACCAGCATTTAACATAAAGGTCCCACACTGCTCACATGCACTTCTTGAAAGCTGTTCACTCTATCTAGCAGCCTGGGCTTGAGGTGGACATGTTTTCTAAATTGCTGTGGGACAACCGATAGAAGGTCTAGGTGACTTCAGAGAATGGAAGAATGGCAAGCCAAGGCCAGGGTCCAACTGGTAACAAAGCAGAGGCAATGGGCTGCCTTTGCAGTAGAGTATGTCCAGTCCAAAAACAGTAGAAAAGGGCCTGATGCACCTGTCCAGGAATCAGCATCCAGGATGCAGCATCATCCAGCAAAATCATGACCTGGTATACTCTACTGCCAATACCACCCATAAGCTTAGTCAAGAACCAAGAGGAGCTTGGTTCAAAGGCCCCGATCAAAGGAAAGAGAAAATGTGAGGAGGTGATGTGTAACTGTATTATTGTAGATCTTTATTTGTTCACCTAGAAAAATGTTGTTATTATTTTCAGCTTTATTGAGGCATAATTACAGTTGAAGTTTAAGATGCACGACACAATGTTTTGAGATACACAATGTTATGAAATGATTACCACAGTCAAGTTAATTCCCACAACTGTCACCTCACCCAGGTACTATTTATTTTGTTTTATTTCATTTGAGTGTGGATATACACATGTATATCTGTGTGTGTGTATGTGTGTGTGTGCGTGTGTGTGACGTGTGTCCATGTCTGTGTGTGCATGCCTCTGTATGTGTGTATCTCTGTGTGTGTGCAGTGCATGTCTGGGGGGAAATCTATGTGTGTATCTGTGTGTGTGTGTGTGTGCGCGTGTGTGTGTGTGTGTGTGTGTGTGTGTGTGTGTGTGTGTGTGTCTATGTCTGTTTGCAGATGTTTATTTCTCTGTGTGTCTGTGCCTCTCTCTTTGCCTGTATGTGTGTTTATATGTGTTTCTCTCTCTCTCTCTCTCTCTCTCTCTCTCTCTCTCTCTCTCTCTCTCTCTGTGTGTGTGTGTGTGTGTGTGTGTGTGTGTGTGTGTGTTGAGAACACCAAAGATTTACTCCTACCAAATTTCATATATATAATGTACCATTATTAACAATGGTCATCATGCTGTGTATTAGCACATAATTATCAATAATCTCCAGGAATTGTTAATCCTTCTAAAGAACATTTTTATCTTTTACATAAAAACCCTCTATTTCCCTGATCCTCCAAACCCTAGAAACCATTGCTCTACTTTCTACTTCTGTGAATTCTACTTATTCAGAATCCATATGTAAATGAGGCCAGAGTATTTGATTTGTCTGATTACTTTCACTCAGCATAATACCCTCAAACGTCACTCATGTTGTCACAAATGGAAGGGCTTTCTTCTATTATGGCAGAATAATTTTCCAGTCTGTTTTTATGCAGTGAGTTAGAAGACATAGGAGTAATCTTAATATGGTCTTGGTAAGGTTTCTTGGGACTTTTGGAGGGTGCATAAGATGGCAAAGAATAAGCAACAAAAACAAGTAAGTGAGGCTACATAAAAAATCTTCTGCACAGCAAATGAATCAGTGCACAAAGTAAAAAGGGAACTGTGGACAGTGGAAGAAAATATTCCCAAACTGTATATCTGGATGGGATTAATAGCAAAAATAATTCAATAACAAAGAATAGGCATTTTTGAAAATGGGTAGCAAATCTAAACATATTTTTTCCAAATAATAAGACATGAAAATGGGCAACAGGTTCATGAAAAGGTACTCGATACTATCAGTCATCAGGAAAGTAAATATCCAAGTCAATGAGATATTACTCCATACCTGCTGGAATAGTTATTAGCAAAAAGACAACAATATGTGGGCATGATTGTGAAGAAAGCATCCCCTGAGCCCTGCTGGTGGTAATGTAAGTTGGTACAAACATTATGTAAAACAGTAGGGTGTTGCCTCAAAATGTTAAAATACAACTATTACATTACCTAAAAATGCCACTTGTGCATATATCCAAAGGAAACACAATCACAATCAGCAGTCTAAAGAGAAGCCCACATGCCTGTGTTCGTTTCAGCAAGATGAACAATAGTGAAATCATAAAAACAGCTCCAATGTCTATCAACAGGTAAATGAATAAAGAAATGGTGGTCATGCCATATAAGATTAGGAAAATTATTTATGTGTAAATCATCTAATCCTAATTTTGGAAGTACATGCATATATTTTTATTAAAAAAAATGTTTAGTTACTATCTCTGTGTAGTAGAATTTGTATAACTGCTTTTCTTGGAAGTGTTGAATAATAGCTGACATCTATAGAACACTGACAAACATCTATAGAATATGACAAATATTGAGAAAGATGTAGGATGATTTTCTTTTATGAATATTATAAAAATTCAGCATGATAACTACAATTACCTGCACCTTACAGCTAGAAAAAAATCAAGAGGTATGTACTATATCCCTGAACAGAGAATCAGCAATGAGTCATTATTTAGTCAAGGTCAGTCTGGTCCTCTCATCATGTGATACAATGAGGAGTAAGAAGAAACATTTCACAGCCAGGCTTTAACCCAAATCTGTTGTTTTAAAGCAAGAAATTCTATGTGTTCACAAGCAGTACACAAGACCAGCTAGTGTAAGTTAAACTCTTGGTAATTCTAGTTAAATAGAATAGGGAGTGCTGGGGGCTGGGGTCTGAGGGCTGAGGGCTGAGTGTGTATTATTCCATCTAAATTGCATTATCCTGAAGAAGGATGGATTGTATCAGTGGCCTCAGTTATTCAGCTCTGCTTGTATCTACATTCAAACATCTAACTATGCATTTGTTGTCCTTGCTTTCCAATTTAAGGCTCAGGCACACAAATGAACTTAAAGACAAAAATCACATTATCCTCTCAATGGGTACAGGAAAAGCCTTTGACAAAAATCCAACATAATTTCATGATAAAAAGACCTAGAAAAAGTAGGACTAGGGGAAACATTACTCAACATAATGAAGGCTATATATGACAAACTCTCAGCCAATATTATCTTAGATGGAGAAAAACTCTCATTAAAATCAGGAATGAGACAGGGCTACCCACTACCCCAACTTCTTTTTAATATAGTGCTTGGAGCACTAGCTGAAATAAGGCAAGAGAAGGAAGTAAGCAGCATACAAATAAGGAAAGAAGAAGTCAAATTATAACTATTTATAGATGATATCATATTATACATAAAAGATACCCTACCTAAAATTTAGAAATAAGCAACTGTTTCTAAAAAGTGGCAAGATAAAAAATAAAATTACAAAAATCAGCAGCCTTTTGATGCATCAACAATAACCACACAGAGAAAGAGATCATAGACACACTCCATTTACAGTAGTCTCAAAGACAATAAAACATCTTGGAATAAAGCTAACTAAGGAGGTTAAAATCTCTACAATGAAAACTTCCCATCTCTTCATAAAGAGATTGATAAAGACACCAGAAAATTGAAAGAGATCTTGTGTTTATGAATCAGTAGATTTAATATAATGAAAATAACCTTCCTACCAAAAGCAATTTACAAATTGAAATTCAATCCCAATCAAAATACCCACAACACTCTTCATAGAAACAGATAAGACTCTTACAATCCATATGGAACCAGAAAAAAACCACATAGCTAAAGCAATTCTGAGTAGTAACAGTAATAACAGCAACAACAAGGTGTGCATCATCCTCAGCATCTTCAGGATCTTCAGGGAAATGCAAGTTAAAACAACTCTGAGATTTCATCTTACCCCAGTCAAAATAGTTAAGATCAACAAAACAACTAACAAGTGCTGGCAAAGTTGTGGGGAGGGAGAACTCTCATTCACTGTTGGTAGGAATGCAAAATGGTGCAGCCACTCTAGAAATCAGTGTGGTGAATCCAAAAAAAAAAACTAAAAATAGATCTACCTACCATATGACCCAACTATACCACTCCTTGGCGTATGCCCAAAGGACTGAACATCCTGCTCCACATGTACTTCCTCAACCATGTTCACTGCTACTCTATTCACAATAGCTAGGAAATGGAAACAAACTAAATGTCCTTCAACAGATGAATGGAAAATGAAAATGTGATACATACACATAATGGGATAATATTCAGGTGTAAAGAAAACTGACTTTGCAAGTCAATGAATGGAACTAGAAGTGATTGTATTGAGTAAAGTAACCTAGACCCAGAAAGGCAAAAACTGCTTGTTTTCACTTATCTGGGGTTCTTATCTCTAAATCCTCAAATGTGAGTATACAACATGGAGTAGCCACAGAAACCAAGAAAAGGCCAAAAGTAATGGGAGGTTGACAGGAGAAAAGAAGTATACAGGTGATATTAAGGAGGAAATAAAAAATAGAGAATTATGTTGTGGAATATTCCTTCACACTGTATGAAGATGTGTCACTGTGATTGGTGTAGTAAGAGTTGAATGGTCATTAGCTAGGCAGGAAGAGGTTCAGAAGGACTTCTGGGGACAGAGAGATGTCAGAGAAGAAGAAAGGCAGGGTCGCCAGCTGGACACAGAGGAAGCAGGACATGCAGGAGGAGAGGTAAAAGCCACAAGCCATGAGATAACACGTAGATTAATAGAAATGGGTTAATTTAAGTTATAAGAGCTAGTTAGAAACAAGCCTAAGCTAAAGTCAAACTTTCATAATTAATAGTACGTCTCTGTGTCATTTTTTGTGAGCTGGTGGCCCAAAGCAAAATCCACCAACATATGGCATCCAACATGGGGGCCCTAATATCCAAACATAGGGTCTGAAAAGGCTAAGAAAAGTTCTGGGCAAGGACTGGGATGTAGTTCCTAGTCCTGCAGTCTCTCAAGTGGGCTGGTGCTCAGCAACATACAGAGGCACAGCTGCCAGCTGCTGCCTGTAGGCTGGAGCTAGCTGCCAGCACCATGCACTAAGCTGAGCCATACTGTGGCTGACATGTTAGTTTAAGATTTGTCCCATGTGGTCAGAAAACACTTCATATGCTTAATAAAGCCAGGTCCAGACACACACACACAAAAAAAAAAAAACTCTAAAAAGGTATAGTATGTTTTAAAATGTGCTTAGGTGCTAAAGAAAGAAAAGAAAATAGGTATAGACAGTCATAGAGAAAATAAATAGTTTAAAAATAATAAAGTCTTTAAAAAAGAGTAAATTCATATAAAAAAATTAAGCCATGTAAGTTTGGACCTTATATGATGCTTTGTTAATTTTGATTTTTTTAATGCTAATGAACAGAGAATGACAGCTGCTGAGACACACTAGATTGTGGAAGGGACTTCTGAATTAAACCATCCTAGATATTTTAGGGATGCCTTAACTTTAAAATGCAAGTCAAAAAATGTATTGCTTTGGGGAAGAGGTTATACTTTTGTTTCCACAGAAAATGAAAGGCTGTGGATTCCTTCAAGGTTGATAGAGATCAGGTTTGATCAGAGGAGATTCCCGGCCCCCCCAAAAAAAAATCCTGGCTACAGACATAAAGAAGTAAACCTAGCCGGGCGGTGGTGGCGCACGCCTTTAATCCCAGTACTCGGGAGGCAGAGCCAGGCGGATCTCTGTGAGTTCGAGGCCAGCCTGGACTACCAAGTGAGTTCCAGGAAAGGCGCAAAGCTACACAGAGAAACCCTGTCTCGGAAAAAAAAAAAAAAAAAAAAAAAAAAAAAAGAAGTAAACCTAGAAAAACCACAAGACCAGTGACATATATTTTACCTGCTCAAACATATAAAATAAAAAAATCATCTTTGGCTGGCTTGTGCACAACACACAGTCCATACTTCTGTTAATGCAGATATGTATGTTACCTTTGAAAGTTTATGTTTGCAGAGCAAGGGGATGAAAATGGGTGGCCTAGTGTTGCATGAATCCTAAATGGTCTTATAATAAAAACCTGGAGCCAGATATCAGGGTGAAAGCTGAAAGATCAGAGAAACAGAGCAAGCTGTAGCTACCATCTCTTACCTCACCAACTCCTTAGCCTGAAAGAGCCTCTGCAAGAGAGCGAACTCCTGTCTCCTCCCGCCTTATATTCCTTTCTCTGCCCAGCTATATCACTTCCTGTCTCAACCTTCCTAGTGCTGGGATTAAAGATGTATAATCCCAAGTGCTGGAATTAAAGGTGTGTGCCACCACTGCCTGGCTGTTTCTCTTTTAGACTGGATTAATCTCTTGGAGCCTGGTGTGGCCTTGAATTCACAAAAATCCAGACAGATTCTGCCTCTGCCTCTGCCTCTGCCTCTGCCTCTGCCTCTGCCTCTGCCTCTGCCTCTGCCTCTGCCTCTGCCTCTGCCTCTGCCTCTGCCTCTGCCTCTGCCTCTGCCTCTGCCTCTGCCTCTGCCTCTGCCTCTGCCTCTGCCTCTGCCTCTGCCTCTGCCTCTGCCTCTGCCTCTGCCTCTGCCTCTGCCTCTGCCTCTGCCTCTGCCTCTGCCTCTGCCTCTGCCTCTGCCTCCTGAGTGCTAGGATGAAGGTTGTGTACCACCACTGCCTGACCTCTGTGGCTAGCTCTGTCCTCTGATCTTCAGGCAAGCTTCATTTCTTAGATTACAAATATATCACCACAGCTCAGGAGATCTAACCCCTCAGAGTGCCTCTGTTGCAGTTTCCTCAGAGTTCTACATCCAGAACAGCCTCAGATAGTCAAGTCTCAGAGACTATTCTAGCCAGGATTTCAGATAAGCCTTGCACTTTCCCATTGCACAGAGACTGGACAACAGATGTTAATGATAGCCCCCACCCCCAGACTTGACCATTATCCTAATTTTTTTATGGTCCCCCAAAGATAGCACCCCCAGACAACAAGAAGCAGTCTAGAGAGCATGACACTCACATTACCAAGAGGTGGGATGGATGGGTTGGTCATTCAGTGGGTTTGGATGCTTGTCGTTGTTTAGGGGGGTTAGTTACAAGTTGTTATTGGTCATGTTCAGGAAGAAAGCTAAACAAAGGAGATTAGATTCAGGGATCTCATTCTAAAGGGAAAAGGAGAGATATAGTATAGGAATGATGGGATAAAATGATGGATTGTTGAGTCTACATTTAAACAACCAGTAGTCTCAAATATTTTACATTGGCAAGGATTTTTGTATATTGATACAAATTTAAGATCATTTTTGTTATACTGCATATGTTTCTATTCTTGTTTAAGGTACTGTACCTATGCAGCTCATTTAAAAATGTAATATAAAGTTTTAGTCCTTGAAAGCTATTTAGGATAATAAAGAAATACAGGTTAATAATTAATCATCTTTAACAATCAAATTTATAGTCATGTTAGGTATGTTTTCAAGGTCATACAGAGGTATATTTTAGATAGATAGATGATCTTCAAATACTTCAAAGACCTACAGCATATGATATTTAAAATGTTGTAATAACATAAGGCTTTTCCTGACAGTGAGACATATCTGCTCCTGGCAGCATCAATTACTTCAAAAAAGGATGATGGACATCAAAGAACCTCCATAAGGAGTTTGCTTTCTTTGTGGCAAAAGCTATCCATTTGGGCAAGAAACTGCCCTTGTCTCAACTGCTGACAGTATGCTGTCCAAATTGGACAAGCAGGACACAAAAGAAGGCAACTGCCTGACTTTGCTAAGACAAGGTGAGACAGTCTTTTTCACAGAAAAGTCTGCCAGATATTCTAGGCCTGTAGGCCAAAGATGGATGTCCCAATGTTACAGTGGAACCTTGGGTGACTGTCCAGGCAGCCAGCTGTAACACGAATCTTAAAAGATCTTATTAATAAAAAACAAACCTGGAGCCAGGTATTGGGATGAACACTGAAAGATCAGAGAGACAGAACAGGCCACAGCTAACCTCACCTCACCATTCCCTCAGCTGGTCTTGTTTCCTCAAACTGGAAGCCTCTGAGTCCTCATCCGGAATGAATCTCAGATAAACTGCTGCTAAAGGCCTAAAAGCTTAACTAGCTCTAGTTCCTGGTCCTCATGCCTTATACACCTTTCTGCTTCCTGCCATCACTTCCTGAGATTAAAGGCATGTGTCACCATGCCTGGCTGTTTCCAGTGTGGCTTTGAACTCACAGAGATCCAGACAAATCTCTGCCTTTGGAATGCTAGGATTAAAGGTGTGTGTGCCACCATTTTCTGGCCTCTATATCTAGTGGCTGTTCTGTTCTCTGACCCCAGGTAAGTTTATTAGGGTGCACAGTATTTTGGGGAACACAATATCACCACAGCCAGCTGCTTCTGTCATTTCTCATAGTTTTGGTATTTGCTTGCTCTGCACTTCCCGCTTACTCAGGTAATATTATATCCTTCTTGGTTCTTTGATGGGGTTGAAGAAACGTAGTTATAGTTACAGTCTTCCTTGGTCATGACAGAAAGTAAATAAGGTACAAAACTTGGGACTTACCAAGGTAAAATAGACAATAGAGTATTTTCTTTAAATTTGCCAGATACTATGGACTGGACATTGTAAATGTATTTCTTACTTGTTAATTGTTCTTATTGTTCATAGTTTTATTATTTTAGAGTTAAAACCTTTCCTTTTTATTTAGACATAAAGAGGGAAATGTTGCAGAATATTCCTTTACACTGTGAAAAAATGTGTTACTGTGATTGGTTTAATAAAGACTGAATGACCATTAACTAGTCAGGGAGAGTATAGGCAGGACTTCTGGAGGCAGAGAGATCTTGGGGAAGAAGAAAGGCAGGGTCACCAGCTGGATGCAGAGGAAGCAGTACATGCAAGAGGAGAGGTAAAAGCCACGAGCCATGTGACAGCACATAGATTAATAGAAATGGGTTAATTTAAGTTATAGGAGCTAGTTAGCTAAACTAAAGCTAAACCAAACCTTAATAATTAATAATAAGTCTCTGTGTCATGATTTGGGGGCTAGCAGTCCAAAAAAATCCTGCTATGGAGTTCCAACTAGAGAGAGAGAAGGGAGATCAATACAGAAGGAGAAGAAAGTAGAAGAGACAAATTATTCTAAGGTTGTTTGATAAAACCTTAAGAAATCATATTATTTCATATTTACCTAAAATTATGCTATATTTACATATATAAGATATATATAATATAATGTAGATAGAGATTTAAATGCCACTTGGGCTGACAATACTCCCCACAAGAGCCATACACTAGCAAAATCCCAGTACCAGGCAGAAGAAACCTTTAGAGTGGTTGGTCAGGGTAGCTGGAAGGACTCCCCAAACAATATAAATGATTGCTGTTGCCTTTGGAGGCTTCTCAGGGGTTAAAAGTAAAAATCTCTATTGCTGAAGGCATTGAACACTTAGGACACAAGATGATTTGAGCTAAATCTAAACCAAAAGACTCCTTCCTATGGTCTAGCTCCATAGTCCTGGGAAGGTTTATGAGAGCGGCTGAGGGAGAGAAGCAAAGTCCTACCCATCTGTGATGCCTATGAACCACGACAATGACCAGCATGGCAAGATATCTGTAAGGATGTAAAAAGTGGCACCTTATTGTGGTAACCAACAGCTGTCTATTTGGACTTTAAGCCCACTCAACAAGAGATAAATCATCCCTGGTACTAGAAATCCAGCCAAGTATCTATAGTTAGTGAGGTCCCGGATCTTACACGAGAATCTACCATCACCACTTTACTAGACCAGCATAATTCCTAACTATATTCTAAATCTTATCCTTATACCACAGATAGGTGTAGCTACCATCCACCATCAAAGAAGCTTCTCTTTACTGCAAATGGAGATGTCACAGAAAACCACAACTGTACACAACGCAGAGATCAACAGACCATGGGGACCATAGGTCCCATGGATATATTTGCAGCATCTCCTGCTTCTGTGGTTCAGGGTACATCTGGGTAAAAGTAGTGGAAAGATTATAAGAGCCAGAATACCAGGAAGTCTGATGTGAGGTTGTCTTTCCTAGAAATGGCTGCACAAACAAGATATAAACAATGACAATATCAGCAGACATGCTAATGTGGAAGGAGGAAAAGTTCACCTAGATAAAGATGGCTAATGATGCTAAGAGAGAGGAAGAATGGATCTTTCCCAGTGATAAGCCCCCTAATTGGTTACACAATACAAAGTGGCCAGCCCTGAAACCGTATACATACAAGCAGCAAAAATGGACTCAGCAGGTTGTATTTACACACACACAATTAATAATAATAATAATAATAATAATAATAATAAAGTTATCAGTTTGAGAGTGGAGGAGCACATGGGAAGGGTTGGAAGGAAGAAACACTGGAGAGGCTGAAGGGAGAAAAGGGAAAGGAGGAGTAATATAATTATATTTTAATTAAAATATATTTAAGGAAAAGAAAAGAAAACCATATAGCTAATAAATGATATGCCAGGATTTGAACCCAAGACCATCTTAATCCAGGAATTGCTTTTAATTAACACTTGTGTGTGTGTGTGTGTGTGTGTGTGTGTGTGTGTGTGTGTGTGTGTGTGTGTGTGCCCATCCTATACAGATAAGATATATGCACACAGATGTACTATTCCAGTCTAAGGTTAAATGGAGCTCCGGCAGTGGGTGTGCATGTATATATGTACATGCACAGCAAGCAAGTCTTTCTCCCCAACTGCTCACTGACTGAAGATTTAAAATTTTGAAGTAGTATTTGTGAGTTGAATATCTAAGCTGCATTTGACACTTTTAAAAAGCTGACTAACCATAGTCCTTGAGTTTAAACAAACAATTTTGTGCATAGGGATTCTGGTATCTTTCTCTCACATACGCACACTTTTTCTTGTCTGGTCCACAGGCATTTAATTTCACACAGATCCCTTCCATACTGACAGGTGTCCCAATATTAATTTGTGTGCTTCAAAGATTTATGCTAAAAACGCTGATGATACCAATAGAAGATGTAAAATTTGACCTTCACTCACACAATGATTGGCATTGACTATAATTCCTTATGAGATTTCACATAATCAGCATGCTGATGTGTGTGGCTAGAGTACATAATCAGTTGTTCTCTATCAAAAATCACCTTTCTGCTGGGCCAAGGAAACAAATTCTCATCTTTAATGGTCAAGAGAATCAATTATTAGATATATAGCTGTCAGCGTTCCATGGTCCATGTAAAGATGTTCAGAGATAATAATGGATAAATGCTATGCCTACCCCAATTGCTTCTTTCTTAACAAAAATCCTTGTGATCGGGGGATTAAACAGCAGACAGCTCTCAGGTGGTTTGATGGTGTGACCTTGGAAGGTGTTGCACACAGGCAAGCAGTATAAGGACAATCTGGCGACATGGTCTCTGTCATGGATGTGGCAAATATTTTCACTTGACCGTAGGTCACTTTCCACTTTGTCTACTCAGTACCAGGTCAGTCTGCGTGAATATTGCATGGATATGATGCTGCATGGACTTCCTCACATCTAGTTTCCAGTTGGCTCTGCTGAACATGGAGCCTTGGAAATAAGACAGAGAGACAAGGAAGAAAACAGAGCTGCTTACTCACCAGGTTTCTCTCAGTGGTATTTGAATGGATGGCTACCTCCCTTTACCAAAAGTCTGGGGGGTTCTGAGAGGCTCCTTCCACACATCCATCCCTAATGCAGGTTCAGCTAATTGAATCTTGAACTCATCTCTCTAGACCAGAAGCAGTAGATGCCTGACTGCTTATAGCTCTAGGATTCTGTACCGTCTCATGATTTCCCCTACATCATATGCCAACCTTCATGAGTAGTCTCTTTGTTAACCTTCCTTGTGTCATCTGACTTGAGTGTCCTTAGGACTGTATGCCTCTAGAAAAGCCCTCTCAGGACACATCATCTCCTTACAATAAAGGGAATAGTGGAACAGAAAGGTTAAATGGGGTAGGGTAACGCGAGCAATAATAGGTCCAGCCTATATTGTTTGCTCCCACGGTCTGTGGAAGAATCTAACAACCAGCTGAGGATTCTAATCTGAAGGATATCAAATGAATTTAAGCACACTGACCTCTTTAGTCCATTCACTTTATTCTTCTAAGTCAATTCTGTCTACACAGTTTCTTCTCTGTTCTCGTACTCAGCTCCTCTCGGTCTTTCCTGCTCTCAATCTCTTCTGCTGTTCTCTCATCATTCTACCTAGTTCTTTCCATCTCCGTCCTCATCTTTGTTCTCAATCAATTCCTTTCTTGCTGTTCTCTCATATCTATCTAGGTCTTTTCCATCTTCTTCCCTCTTTGTTCTCCCAAGGGCACACATATATATAATATATTTCAAAGTAAACTCTCAGGGACAATTATCTGACAAGAGTCACACTTGGCAAAGACTTGGTCAGCTTAATTGGTGATTGACAACAGCTGTAGGCTATAAAAAGTTCTGGCTATCTCTTAAAGGGATAGCTATGAAGGTTACAAGGAAAGAAATTAAACCAATGAGAGATTTAAGAAAAAGGTGAAGAATATGTGTACTATTTTATGTGATTAATAATATCCAGATATGGTTAGTCAGTTAACAGTCTTTTTCTATTAGTCACCTGAGTCTTGGGATATATATATATATATATATATATATATATATATATATATATATATATATATATATATATATATAAAATAGTCTACTGAGCCTAAAATCTTGCATTAAAAATTGGTGTATAAATAAATACAAAGTGTTAATTGTTATTTGAATCAAAGTCGGGAGGTGCAGGTGGAGGAAGCTTAGGGCAACATAGGTGCTATTGATCTCTTGAAGGACTAAAATATGCCAAGGCCAGACACCTGCACTAACATTTCTGGGTCACTATAATTCTTCTGAATGGTTTTGATCTAACAAGGCTGGGCATCTGCAATTTCGCTCTATGAAAGTTCTACGAAGACACTTTGTCTGGCCAATATTTACCTTGTCAGTGGCTAAGGATGGAGAATAAGACCTCTAAGTGTCTACAGTCCACATGGAACAATAGATCTAGTATGAAGCATATTTTAGTATGTTTCTATTCATAGAAATTGTACAGTTAAATAAGAAACCATCTTCCAGACTATCCACAATTATATGTGCCCATAAGATTGAGATACAATCATGAGAATACATGTACACATAACATGGAAATGTGCTGTGGGATGGTCTGTATGTCAAATGTGTTGCTCTGATTGGTCAATAAATAAAACACTGATTGGCCAGTAGCCAGGCAGGAAGTATAGGCAGGACTAAGAGAGAGGAGAATTGAGAGAACAGGAAGGTGGAGGGAGACACTGCCAGTCGCCATGACAAGCAGCATGTGAAGATGCCAGTAAGCCATGAGCCACGTGGCAAGGTATAGATTTATAGAAATGGATTAATTTAAGATGTAAGAACTAGATAGCTAGAAGCCTAAGCCATTAGGCCAAACAGTTTAAATAATATAAGCATCTGTGTGTTTATTTTATAAGTGGTCTGTCGGACTGCCGGGGTTTGGCGGGACTCGGAGAGAAAACTCTCCAGCTACAGAAATGCACGCTAAATAGGGCAAATCATAGCTTTTATTGCACAAGAAGTTTACAACAATAGACAGCCAGTTCATTCAAAAGGCAGTAATTCCATAACACCTTACATGATGGTTTCCCCTATCAGAACCCTTAGTTCTGACAGGTTGACCTTCTGAACTCTAGTTGTCACTGCTGTATACTCTCATGGACTATTGCTTAGCAGCAGCTCTCAATAGTAGGGGTGAGAGGGCAGGGTAGAGACAAGAGTTTAGGGAGGAGTAACTAACATTAAAGACTTTTGAAAATGCCATATGGAAACCTGCTACTGCCCAAGCTTCCCAAAATAGATACATATACATATGCCAAAGGAGGTTAAGTAGAGTTACCCTATATAAGATGGATAATACCTTCCCTAGACACCATGAGCTATCAAATAAAATGCCCCATTACAAGTATGGGTTATCTCTTTTTAAGTTGTTGGTCAGTGGGGTCTCATAGCCACAACCAAAAGATTATAGGCTATCGCCATTGTTCTTGGTTGTCTTCTAGAACCTGATGGTAAGACATTGCTGAAGACCTCACATACTTGAGTCATAGAACATGGAGGTATCAAGCCAGTCCTGACCGGAAAGCTTCATCCCTACTGGTTATCTTTCATAATGCTGTAAGGTTCTGTGTACATTACCAGGGAGAAAAATGATTAATAGTGTTACCCAGCTGTGAACTCAACGTGCTACACTAACAACTGACCTGGTAAGATAAACCCACCAGTACAAAAGTACCGTGACTGACATGAGAATAACCATTTTATGACTGGATTTAAACCCCACTCCAAAAGATAGAACTCATACCTGATATGATTTATTAACTGAGTCAAAACCCCATGGCTGGCTAAGGCACAGACCCTTAGGGAAGACTCTAATATTATTGTTCTGTTAAATTGACATAGTAATAAATTGCACCCTAAGTTCTTATACTCATAGATAAGTGCACCTCTCACCATCCCACAGAGAAGCTTCTTTTACAGTCAATGGTGATAACACTGAGGCTCATGGCCAGTAAAAGTGCAGAGAACAAGAAACTATGGAGTTCTCAGCTCTAAAACCTCTGTTATAGAGGACAGGCAGGGTCTCTTCCTCCTCCACCTTCTTCAACTTCAAATTCAAAACCCAATATCCTTGAAAGGATTTCGGAATATAAGCACATTATGTAAACTAAGCTTGTATGTTAAACCCTCATTTTGTTGCAAAACAAAATGCTAGAAGCATGAGGAAGAATAGAAAAATGTGAAGGGTTTGACACAGGATTTTAATATTTTAAAAAATGGAGGGATGAAAAGGAAGGAGCCTAAATTAGGCTTTCTCTGAACTAGTGGTGTTTGTATGGCTAGTTCAAATCCTTGTACTCATAGATCAGTCTATCCATCTTCATGTTTTCTGATACTTCTTAATCACATCTCCATTGGGAGGCTTTATTTTGTTTGAAAATGGTGTATTAATCTTGCTGACATAAAGACAAATGAATATAATTGATGCCAAGAAGTCTAGATGAAAAGCAAGAACCACTCAGATCCACCTGTTGACGTGGTAACCTACTGTTCTTCCTGGCACTCCCTTGGTCTAGGAGTCTGGTCTACATCCCTAAAATTTGGCTCAGTGGTCTTGATATTAACTGGTGATAAGTTGCTGGTTTTTAATAATACTTATTATCCATCCTGTATATTAGACATCATATCTAAGTCTCCTAGGTAGTGGTGAATAAGTGCAATTTCCTCTTCTCATTGAGATTACATTCTAGTGCCATGACACCTGGGAAGTGTCTATTTTTAAAAAGAAAATCTTGCATAGCTGAAAAACACACACACTAATGCTAAATTGTCATGTCCTTTACATACACGCAGGTATAAGAGATTCCTCAGTATGCAAATACTGAATTTCAGATCACTAAATCCATTCCCAGATCTCGAAGCCTCTACCCCATCCGACTCTCCATACACAGATGCCAAGGATGAGTTAACAGGTGTGCAACCTCGAACAGACCTCACAGCCTCTCTGTTCTTCAGTAAATGGCAGAGCCAGGGGTAGGGTCAGGAATCTCACCAGGCTTGTCTCTGAGAATCAGTCTCTCTGCCTGCTTCCTTCCCTTTATGACCTTTGTAGCTTCCGGGAGATTATTTTAGAACGCTTTCTCCCCTTGGACCCTTACACCTGCTATTCTCTTAGACAAACCACACCTGCAAGCTTACCCAGGAGCCTGGAAGCCATCTCTCAAGACTCTCCCACCAGGCTGATTCCCTCTCACCAACAAATGCAGTAACCCTCCCTCTCTGTCAGACTCATCCATCACTAGTAACTATCACTTCTGGCTTTTCTTTCCCTGCCAGGCCCTTTGCCCAAAACTTGGCAAGCATTCTGGAAAGTTCTGTACACAAATAAAGCTCTTATTCACTCTATAACAGAATCATTAAGAGCACTGGAATGTACCCACAGAATTCTACATGATGGAAAATTCCAAGAATTTTTACAAAAGTTCTGTGCTTTGTTTTTCTAAGTACAACAATAATTGCTTCTGCTTTTTGAGTCAGAGAAAAAAAAGCCCTGCTCCCTGACCTTGCTCCCCAATGAACTGGATCCCTCTTGTTCTTTTGTTCTTTTTCACGTGTCGGTCATGCCTGACATCACAAAATAGTCCTTTCCCTCCCCTTCACACACACACACACACACACACACACACACACACACACACACACACACACACAAATGCTGGACGGTTGTTGGGCTTGCAAAAGCAAAATGTCCTCCTGGCGTCTCAACGGGAGGAGAATAATGGGTCGGTGGGAAGAAGGCTTGCTCCACCACACACCTGGGGACTACACAGACAGCATGCTGTTGGCATGCTGGCAGTTGGGCAAATTAATGTCACTATATCCTAGTAAAGTTTCAACTGAGATACTCACGTAATTCATGCAAATTCAAAAATAATTGAGGTTTGTGTTTCTGGGATAAAGCCATGGCATTTTGCTTTTTACCTGAACTACCCCAAAAGGGGGTCATTTTTATTATTCCATATTCAATTATTCATGAGCACATACTCCCAGATTTTAGAACCATGAAAGGTCAGCCCTCTTTGATTCGGCAATTGTTTTCTTCTGAAGTCGGAAAGCCGCCATGAATATGCGCACACACAGCGCTGACACTTCCCTCCCTCTTCATTAACACTGTGTTCACTGTATATTTCAAAGTCAAACAAATAATACCTGTCATGAACATGAATTTTTAATATCTCCTATATTTCATTTTAAATGAAATGTCAAAATGATGGAAAATATTTCCATGGAAGTTTGGAAAGGGCAGCATTTGCCAAGGCTGCACTGCGAAGCCGCCGGCTGGGGCGCCAACACCGCTGTGGCTCTGGGGCTCAGCCTGGGCTCTGGTATTTTACTGCCTTGTCGCTCCTGTGGTGGCTGCGAAATGTCAATGTGCAATCTGTTTGCCAAGTCAATATGCTCTTCGGGCTGATGGGACCCACTGTCCTGCTTTCATCTCAAAGTGGATGCTGCTTATTTACAGCCTGTTTCAACTCCCTGCTTGGGGGCTTGACAGCATTTTATTTGCATGTGATGATCTCCTTAGCATATGTGTGCCTTCTTCTCTTCAGCCTTTAAACCCTACTTTCTACTTTTAAGGGTACAGGAATCAAACCGCTCTGGCCTCAACACTCAATCAGGGCTTCTTCATTCCAAGTTACTGTTCATTCTCCTGGAAGGAATCAGTTTCTTTCCACAGAAATTGTTCCTGGAGAGCAAAAGTCTAAATTGGTCATGTGGCTTGATGCTAGGTAACTCTGCTCTTTGTAGTCCAACACATTTGATATATTTCTAGAGGTGGGAAGCCTGGGATCAGTATTGGCAGGGTTGATTTCCACAGAGACCTTCCTCCTGGGCTGACCTAACCATGCCAAGTCACAGGCTCTCTACAATAGCATCCCCGGTGCCCCCTTTGTGGCTCAATCTCTTCTTATAAGGACACTGGTTGGATTGGACTAGAATCCACTTAATGTCCTCATTTTAACTCAATTAGCTCTTTAAAGGTCCCTTTTCCAAATGCAATCACAGTTTGAGGTACTAAGAACTGGGGCTTCAACATGTGAAAAAGGAGAGGAGGCACAACTCAGGCCACAGCATTTGTAGTCCCCACTTCGTGTCTGCTTTTTCCAAAGCATAGTCTTGAAGCCAAATGTTTCTCCAGCATGTAGCTGAGCTGGTGGGATAAGTGTGTATGTACACACACACACACACACACACACACACACACACACACAAGGTGAACCTGAAAATTCAATTCCGAACTGAGTATGTTGACACACATATCCATAATCCCAGTACTTGGAAGTCTGAGGCAGGAGGATTGCCATGAGTTCAAGGATAGCCTGGACTATATAACAAGACCCTGACAATAACAATAATTATAATAGCAACAATAATAATTTCATCCTACTTCAGCATGCTACCTCAGCCTAAAATCTGATTTGAAAAGAGATTTTTTTTATAGTTGTTAATTACAACTTGATAAGGATCAAAAAAGAGCATCCAAGGTTAGATATAAGACAATCCTAATAAGATACTGGACAGAGACCCAGAGAAGGTGCTATGGAATAGAAGCAAAGATTGGACTGATCCATCTATAAAGTCATAGACCACCAGGCACTGTCAGGAGCCTCCCGATGCCAGGAGAGTGTTTCAGGACTGCTTCCCAAACAGCCTCCGAGAACAAATCCGGCAATGGTGCAGTTTCTGACTTTGGGGCTCTTCAAAACATACCTTTGTCTTAGACAATTAATTTGTGATAATTTGTAGAGAAGCCCTAAGAAATCAATGCCGTCACTTAGTAGTTTAGGGTGCAGGACTTTTCCTCCATTTTTGGAGGCTTGGGGCATCAGAACACAGACCATCTACGGCCTCATGAGATAGACTGGCAGTAGTCACTAGCAAACCCCAAGCCCTCTGCTAAGAATCAGGTTCAGTTGAAGAAGGCTTGATCTTTCAGGCACTAGAGGATTGCAGTTAAACAGCCACAACAGTAGTCAGAGGACAAGGAAGGTTGCAGTGTGAACCTGAGTTTAAAGGAAGGTGTTTCCCTTTCTACCTCCTAACTTCTGAATTTCCACCTGCAGTAAGCCTTCTCCCCCCACCCCCATTGTATCAGATCAAAGATCCAGATGGAAAACCCACAGCTCTGATTTGAGAATCAGACCACCAGCACACCCCACATGCTCCTTGCTCCTGACCATACTGGGAGACACACTCAGGGATGTTTTATACAGGTCTGCCAGAGTACATATTATCCCCTCCCCCAGAACACCCACAATAGAGGAAGACAAGGTAGCTACAAGATTTTCTGTCCCCTGATAACAGAACTTCATATGGAGAAGACAGAATGAAGTCAGTGTGGAGGGTGGAAAGCAATACACATTTATTTAGCAACTGGTCTTTGCAGGGAAATTTGAGCACAAGTCAACATTTCCTGGAGCAGACTGGGAGCTTTATCACAAAGGGCCCATTGTAAAAATAGATGTTCTGGTAGATCATGGTTGAAAGGGCAGGTTGAGAAGCAGAGGGTCATGAATGGGAGACATGGAAATGTACAAAGAGTGGAAGAAGCACAGTACCATGGTGAGATGACTAAAGAATGATGGAGAGAAATACCAGGGACCCACAGAATCCCATGTCAGCAAAGCTGTAGGACTAGACCAATTTCATCTACTGAATGGAACGGTTGTTAACAGTTCATTAACAGAGAAGATCAAAATTTCCACTCTTTTGAAAACAATATTAAATAACAGCCCTGTAGGGAGGACATCAGCTGTCACTCATCTACACATCCCACAGACACAGATGCCATTTAGTTGGGAGAGTGGGGCACAGGAAATGACTAGACCTATGATTTCAGAAAGTGGGAGATAAAATCAAGTCCATGAGTGTTCCAGCCTTTTCCTCGGGATTCTGTAAAATTCTCTACCCAGAGGAGCACTATTTTAGCAGTAATTTTAGCTGTTAAACAAACTACATTTATTGGGACATCAACTACTTGCATGTCCCAATTCTCTATTTATCATTGATATAGACTAAGAGAACACACAGAATCTGATCACTGTAGACAATCTCTATTCTCACGGTCCACAGCGGGAAAGGAATGGAGTTGTGGGTTCATTCTGATCCAGACTCCATTAGAGTTTTAGAGATTCAAAAATTTGTTCATGAAGTCTAAAAACATTTGTATTTTCTAGATACCACTGAGTAACTGTGACTTTGTCTAGAACTGTGGTTCTCAATTATCCTAATGCTGCGACCCTTTAATACAGTTCCTCATGTTGTGGTGACCCTCAACAATAAAACTATTTTGTTGCTACTTCATAATTGTAATTTTGCTACTATTATAAATAATAATGTAAATATCTGATATGAGACCACAAGGGGGTTGTGACACACAGGTTGAGAATACTGGTCTAGACCTTAGCAAACCTACAGAGGAGACTTCCCTCCATGCCCTAGTCTCTACTAATCTTCTCCTGTCATCTTTCAACCAATCCTCTAGGTAGCTATTGTTTATAGATATTCTTATAACATTATATATATATATATAAGCTAATGCTACATAATACTACAAGAGATACTCAAATTCTTGACATCTCAATTTGTTTTCTCTACCATATTCATTTTTTTCAGTTATAATGATTCTAGATAGTGCCTTAGTCTTAAGATGCAAGGAATGATAGATACATTTAGTTTTTCTCAAAATTGGCCCAAGGTCTGGGTCACCACTCCAGTCTCCACTGAGTGATTCAAGGTCTCCAGGAGTTTATACCATACGGACAGGAAGCACTTCAGGCTTAATTTCTGAGCAGGCAGCATCCCTTGTGCCTGCTGGGCTGCTTTCCTGTCCTTGCTTTCCTCTGCCTCATAGCAGTGCCGTTGAGTCTTCTGCGGACTGCTGGTGCTGGGAACTTGTGTACATACAAGTACCCCCACCATAAGCATGCTAGGCTCTAAATGCCGCTGTAAACGGTCACCAATCGAGTCAGAGCCCCACGTGGTCATTCTCTAAGATCCTACTGCCTAAGAAGCGCAATGCCACTGTCACTTGAAGCTGCCAACTTCCCACCCATTTACCTGTGGTGGAACACCAACTCTACCTGCTTTCCCGGGGGGGATCTTTTTACTGAAGCCAAAGTGCACTTCCATCAGGTATACAAAGTGTCGAACCCCCAGGGATCTACTTACCACCATGAAGTTCTGGGGTATCAAACAAAAGAGAGGGAGTTGGCGAGATGGTTCATCAAGTAAAACCATTTGCTGCTTAGGCTAATGTCCCGGGTGGTCCTTCAAGACTCACATGGGAGGAGATAACAGACTTCCCAAGTCATCCTCCAACCTCTGCCCTCGGTCAATGGCATCCGTATCCCCTCAAACATGCATATATACATGTAATTTTAAAATGAAATGAAGGAGAAGGTTAATAAGCAGAAGAGACTTCTTCCCTCCTCTTCCTGTGGAGCCCCTACAGGTAGAAGACCTTCTCCATGCAGTGGGCTGAGTTTTCAGCCTGTTGCCCCTACACAGTATAGATGGACTACCGCCTCAACCTTCCAAACTTTCATGTGACATTATTAATATCTTCTATAGCTATAAAATATATATTTGTTACAGGTATTTAATACATGGGGAAATTTTTCAATAGACGTTTGTAACTCTATAGATTTAATCAGATATAGAAGAATGGTCCTGTGAACAAGAGCCACGTGGGATCTTCCATTGAAGTTGTATTGAGAAGATCGCCTTCGGACAGCAGTCAGCTATGATTTGGTGGTGACTTTATGATCCTTCATCCATAATTCCAGCATCCAAAAGTCTCTAAAAAATCAGACTCTTTCCTGTAATCTGTTTGGCATCAAAACCTGAACTGGGCTAGCATGTGGCTATTTGCAGCTTTTCTTTATCTCACTCAGGGTGAGAGTTCATATCTACAGAGATTTTGATGTATTGATTCTGGGGTACAGCACCAGTCTCTTCTAAGGTATTCAGTAATACGTATGTCATGTTTACCAGCTTCAAATAATTCTAAGCTCTGATACCTACCTACTCCACCTTTGGTGAAGAAGATTATGTCCCTGACTTAGAAGGACAGCCTCTTCCAGGAGGAGGGCAGGCAAAGAATACTCATTTTTTCAAAACTTTAGGCAAGATGTTTTCTTTTAAGATGGAGAAAATTCACAGACCATACACCACTAAAATGCAAGCTTTTTAGTCACTCAAAAACATGTATTACAGACAGTCTTATCCCTTCTCTTGTCTCTGAAGGATTTTAGGGAGACCGTGAGACTCAGGGTAGGTCAATGATAGAGGATTGAAAGTTGGGGGACTGAATGAAGGTTAACGGCATCACTTAATTTTTTAAAAATTCAATTATCATTTTATATGGACACAAAATAGAGATAAATATAGCTACAGCAACCAAATGACCGTATCAAAATGTCAGGAGCCCCAGGAGAGAAGGACAAAAATCTTTATAGCTACTAAAAAAAGAGGATTGTAGCTGCTCCTGGGAGGCCTAAGGCCCCTGAGAGATAAATGGCACCCAGGAGTTCTGGCCAATGAAACATCAGAAGTCCATAGGTCATAAGTGAAAACCCACAGACTCGCTTTGTGTGGATGACATAGCACTAAACCCCACTGGGTTTGTCCTATTTTTTTTCAAGGTGACTGGCTTGTCACTATTAAAACTTGAGTGTTTTCCCTTAAATATCTGACTTCTCTTGAAAAAATCTAAAAGTCTGGCAACATTAGACTCATATCCATGCATGATCATATGTATAACTCAGAGGACGCACAACTGTACCATTTGCTCATCCTCGTCTTTACAAGATGCCTGCAGGGATTCTGAGATGTGCTGATGTTCCATCAATGTTATACATGACTGTGGTCTAACTGGGGACCAGACCTTGGTCTGTAGGTAGACCAATGGCCTTGTCCCAGGGCACACATTTGAGCAGAAATGACCAGAGAGATGGAGATATATATATATGTGTGTGTGTGTGTGTGTGTGTGTGTGTGTGTGTGTGTGTGTGTGTAGTGTAGTGTATATCAAAGGGAGGCCCTGTGTAGCACTGAGAAACCAGTGAAGATTTTTGCTGGAGTAAAGTTGCAGGGTCTAGGAGCCATGGATGCAAGAGCTTGTAACTGAAAAAAAACAAACTTCCTTAATATTATGGGCTGCTTTCTAAGTGCAGCTGTTTTATGTATGTTGCCTAATTTGGTCTTTCTGACATCCCTGGGAGACTTGTACACTGTGTCCATTCTAGAAGCATGGAACCCTAGCCTTGGGGATTTTAATAATTTACTCAAGCTTTTAACTGCTATAGAACTGTTAGAACCATGATTTAAACTCTGTGTGTGTGTGTGTGTGTGTGTGTGTGTGTTTTTAATGGCAACCCTCCCAACCACCACCTTACACAAGGGTTCACTTTTTATTGTGCCAGTAAAACAAAAACAAAGATTTATCTGGGGTCCAGACACCCAGAAAGTAACTGTTCAATTAATGAGGCTTTCTGGCTACAACCTCTAAAAAAATAATAATCCATGAAAACTACAAGCTAGTGATACTTTTTGATGCAATTTAAGTTACTATGGAGACTTAACAGAGACCTGAAGGATTCTTCATCCAAAGCAAAACAGATAAACTCTCTGGTAAAGAAGGGTTCTTGGGCTCATCAACACCACGTGGCCTTCTTTAACCACACTGGGCCAAACTTGCCATTTTGAGCTAAGAAACCTACTCAGGGGCCACTAGCTTCTGCTTTCTCTGTTAAACCCTATTGACACCACAGGGGAGATAGTTTATAGAAGAACAGAATGCTCATTTTTAAAGGCAGTATAGAAGTCTGTGGCATCCAAGCACCTAGCGTGTGATCTCGGAAAACTCAGTCATTAATATGAGTATATGAACATCATTTTGTTGTGATTAGATTTCACTTTAATTTAAATTTTATCAAAGCCACAAGGGAGCACAGGAGCAGTCTCGTGAAATAAGCGAGTCCGTCTCAGTTTTACTTTTCATGTTTTCCAGGCAAGATTATCTGCAAATCTTATCAGTCAGCCAGTAAATTACTAAGAACTGCATTAAAAATGTGTATAGTCATTTTCATTTTGAAAGATTCAAGACTATAAATAATTAAATGCATTAGACATCTGTTATTTATGAGCTGAAATGACGGTTTTAATTTAGTTCTTCATTTAGCTCAGCCTGACGTATTGTGACTCTGAAGGAAAACACGGGAAATATCTAAAAATGGCGTCTTCAGGAACCTGCAGTGACCAGAGGCGCAAATCAAAGCCTGGTTATTCTCTCTTCCTTTTAAGGCCTGTCAAGACACGTCTCCATTCGTGGCCTTGCATTGACCTGCCTCGAGAATTCTAATTGGCTGACAGATCAGGCCCCCAAATCAGCTAGCTCCACAGTGTAAGTTGGGGACTTAGTAAGAACTGTGAACATGCTACAAATTAATTGATCAGGCAGAGCTCAGCCACGAGCTCGCATCCACAGAGCACTTCGGGGAAATTCCCAGGAACTCAACATCACTCTGAGTTTCCCAAAGATTCGCAAAGCCTCATGGGTTACAGAAAGGCAGAGGCAAGAAATAGATGCCCGAGTAGTGACTGGAAAGCCAGGGAAAATATGCACATAACTAACATTCACAGTAGTCAAAAAAACAGAGGGATCCTCTTTTGGAAAAGGTGTCCCTTATAGGACAGTCCCACAAGTACAAAGGCATCGGCCCTGTGCTCCTGGATCGAGGAAAGTCCAGTTATCTGCAGTTTAAGCATTCTGAAACCTCAGTGATTTTTTTTTTCAAGACAGGGTTTCTCTGTGTAGCTTTGGCGCCTGTCCGGGATCTCACTCTCTATTCCAGACTGGCCTCGAACTCACAGAGATCTGCCTGGCTCTGCCTCACGAGTGCTGGGACCACCGCCTGGCTCTCAGTGAATTTTGAGTTACCTTTTTCCTTGAGTTGTGAGAGATCCAATCGTCATAACCCCTGAAAGGAAAAGTATTGGCTCAGGACCCACAGGACCAAGTTCTCAGCACAAAGGAGATTTATTTGCCCCGAGACAGAGGGCAGGGAACAATAGACAAGGACAAGAGACAGTGGATGAGGGAGAAGGGGAACGGAACAAGGGAGACTGGGGCAGGGACAAAGGACCGCCTCTGGATAGAGAAGAAACAGGCATGGCACATAGGAAAATGGCGGTTTATAATGGAAAAGGGTGAACCCTGTGTCAGGATGAGGTGTTTGATTCTGATGTGCATGTTAGTGAGGTGAGCCAAAGAGGGGTTTCAATACTTTGATAGCTGGACCTTGGTAATCAGTCTCAGGAGGAGGAAGTGGCCAAATAAGGGAATGGACCTTGGTGGCTAGCTTTAAGAATGTAATCTAACATGGTTTTTAGCAAGGCTGAGGGGATGGGGGAGAAGAGCAAGCAAGGCCTGCCAGAGCCTTGTTTGCCAGACTCAGGCTGGCTAGAGTCCCTTCAGCCTCAGCTAGAGCTTCTGGAAGTGTCAAAGGTCACATGGCCTGAGCTTGTCTACCAGGCTTCCCATTTGATTGGCCATGGGCTCTGGTTTAGAAATTACTGCAGTGGTTGATGTCTCTATGTCTGCTACTGGCTTTCTGTATAGATTTGCTTATTTGTACTTGGTAGACTTTAAACAGTTTTTTTTCCTGTGAATTTTTGTTTGTGCTGGGACTCCTGGGGGGGGGGGGGGGGGTGGAAGAAGACCAGTGTAAACCTGTGTGAATTCTGAGCCCCTAGAATTGCTTAACACAATAGACTGTAGTGGGTAGCCCCCATTGAGACTTCGGCAACTGTCACGCCTACAAGGCGGGGCCAAGGGAGGCGCCTGGAGACCTGAGATCTGGGTGAGCAGCGCACTCACTCGGGTCCAGGACCTTGGACGGTGGAGGTGGGCCAAGCAGAGCTCCAGAGAACACCGCTGGACTGCGATACACCTTCCCCAGACCCCGCGACCTACCTATCCCTTAATTTGTAAGTTACGCCATTAAATAAATCTCCTTTTAACTACGTGGAGTGGCCTTAATAATTTCACCAATAATAGACATTCCAGGGCCATTTTCAGTCACATTCTATTTGAGAAAAGGAAAGCCGGTGTGTTTTTCCTGCACGCAAAATACACATCTAAGAGGACGTGGATGTTTTCAAGTAGAAGTGTCGCCCACAGGGTTGGGGAGATGGCTCCGTCAGCGGCATGAGAACCTGAGTTCAGTCCAGAACCCATGTAAAGGAGCTGGGCACAGCGAGATAAGCTTGTAAATCCAGCACTGGGGAAGCAGAGGCCAGCCAGCCTAAGGCAGCTTGATAAACTCCAGGCTAGGGAAAGACCCTGCCTCAAAAAGAAAAAAGAAAAAAAATAGGTGGACAGTGCCAGGGGAACAACATCCAGGTTTGATCTGTGACCTCCATAGGCATACACACACACACACACACACACACACACACACACATACATATACACACACACACACATACATACACACACACACACACACACACACATATACACACACACACAGACACACACACATACATACACACACACACACACATATACACACACACAGACACACACACAGACACACACACACACAGACACACACACACACACACAGACACACACACACAGACACACACACACACACACACAGACACACACACACACAGACACACACACATACACAGACACACACACACAGACACACACACACACACATACACACACACACACACACATATACACACACACACAGACACACACACATACATACACACACACACACACATATACACACACACAGACACACACACATACACAGACACACACAGACACACACACACAGACACACACACACACACACAGACACACACACACACAGACACACACACACACAGACACAGACAGACACAGACACACACACACACACACATACATATACACACACACACACACACATACATACACACACACACACACAGACACACACACAGACACACAGACACAGACACACACACACACAGACACAGACACACACAGACACAGACACACACACACACACAGACACACACACACACACACAGACACACACACACACACAGACACAGACGCACACAGACACAGACACACACACACACACACATACACACACACACACATACACACACACACACACAGACACACACACACACACATACACACACACACACACACAGACACACAGACACACACACACACATACACACACACACACACATACACACACACACACAGACACACACACACACACACACACACACACACACACACACACTAATAAGAAATGGTACACATAAAGTGGCTCCCACCCCTGCATTTACCAGACCCATAGCTGGGGCCTTTTGTCCACCATCAGCTCTGGAACTGATGGACAGTAAGGAAATCAAAGGACATTGGAGCTGGATTTATGTCTACTGAGCCTGGCAATGCCACACACACACACCCATGTTGGACCCCAGGTCTGTGTACAGGTCACCTTCCTGCCTTGTTTCTTAAAACAAAAGCCTCCCTTGTCTGCCAGTGTCCATGCCATCCTCAGCTCCCAAGCCCTTGCTTTTGAGTCTGCTAGTTCCTCAGGGACCAGGAATCCATGCCCCCTGACCAGTTATGCTGATTTCTCAAAAACTAGATCCTATCTTTCAAACCTACTGCCAGTAATGAGGTCAGTGGCTGTGGTGCATCAGGCTAGATGGTTCTGAGACTCTCCAGGTGTCGCCTCCAGCCCACCAGCCGGGCTTGTGGCCTCGGATCCCTGCTGAACCACCCCAGAGTTCTGGTCTGCCTTGCCCTCACAGCTGCGTTCCTTTCCCTCCTAATTGGTCTTATCACAGGGTCCCCAGCAACCAGAGCTGGCATTCCAGTTCTGATAAATAGGTATTTGCCTTTTCCCTCTGCAACATCCAATGAGCCTGATTGACAGCTTTCCAGGGATTTCTGACTTCCCCGGCTTCTAATCCTACTTCTCATCCAGCCCTCTATTCCCCTGTTCAAATTAGTCTAGGCAGGAAGTGATTCAGCTTGTAATATGAGGTTAATTACAGAAGTGATAACACTTCTAAACAAAAATAAGCTTCTCAATTTTAAAAACCTAAATTAAAATAAAACCAGAATGAAATTATTCTTAGTAGCAAATCAACACTGTAGTTCCCAACTCGTCATTTTGACAGGACCAGCATCGCAGATGTACAATCAGCCTAGTCACACGAGCACTGCCCTCAGAAGGCCTCGAACTTGCTGTTCCTGCATGGAAGTTCTTTATTCTGTCTTTGAACTTGTGGTTTTGTAAGAGAAGTCCAGTGGAAAATGTACCTTGCACATGGCAGAGGCAATATGTTCAATGTGCATGCCCCCATTGTTCTTTCCCTCCCAGTAAAGCATTTTCAATATCGCCTGATGCAGGATTCCAGCAGACAGCAGAGAATCAGCAAGACTCCAAGTAATAACAAGATGAACATGGCATTTCTGCCATTAAATGCGCAGGAGCCTGACATTTCCAAGAGGTCATACTCCGTCTTCAAACCAGAACTTTCTCCCCATCAAAAGCAGTAGTATTCTAAATCTCTAAATGACCAAGCCACCCCCACCATGTACCTGTGGCACCTATTTGTATTACTGTAAGTTACTCCAGCCACTTTGCCTGAACACAGTGATGTGGGGAAAAGGAAGAGAAGGAAGAGAGAGGCAATCCATGTAATCCATGTCTCCTTGCTTTTCCATCCTTCCCTACCTTCAGTGAAGCTTAGACAGAACTGGAAATATCAAGAAATGAGTGCATTTTGTCCAGAGTTCCCATTTTCTAACAAGAATAAAATACCATGCATACATATGCTCTATGAAATATGAGTTGTATAATTTTGGTGATTCTGCATATGAGCTGAATGTTATTATATTTGCATTCAAAGCTGTCATGGCCCAATGTAAAGTTGGACGATGAATTTGTGTTATTTATAATTTCAGTTTTTATTAGAAACAATAATAAGTAGCAAATCAAAACTACCATTAAGAATTGTGAGAGAGGAAAAGAAAGTTACTTTAGTGCTTTGAACATCTTTTATTTTCCTTTTTTTTTTTTTTTTGGAGTGAATGACCTGCTATTCTCATTTTGCACAAGGCTCCGTGAGTTTTGTGTTTGGGAGCAGGCCAGTTGAGCAAACAAGGAGCAGCCCAGATGGGCAGGGTTCAGTCCATGGACAGCCTGTTTCCACAAGCTTGTGCCTGTACCTCCCTTCTGAACCCCCAGTGCTGTGCCTTCATGTTATCTGACATATTGAATCTCCAAGGATATTCTTTTGCATAACCACAGTTATGATCAGATGAAAATTTGCTGAAATATATATAACATTGTGATTCTGTTATCAACATCCTCTCTACATTAAAAATTTAGCAATTGTCTCAATAATGTTCCTTATAGCTATTGTTTTCTCGGGTCTAGGATTGATCTGGGATCATGTATTACATTCAATTTCCATATCTCTTTGGTTTTTTAATAAGAAGGAATTTATCATACTCTGTTTCTTAAGGTTTTGAGGACTATAGTCCAGGTATTTTCTAGAATGTCCCTCAGTTTGGCTTTATAGGATATTTCAGGCAGGCAATTTTGGCTAAGCTATAGTAATAGTATGTCACATGAGAAGGTGCTCGACATCAAATTGCTTCATTATTGGTTGTGGTATTAATTTTGATCTCTTACTGTGATATCTGTTGCCTTTTCCCACTAGGCTACTGCCTTTGCCTTTGCAATTAATAAATAGTTTTGGGTAGATACTTCCCTGCCATTTCCTGAGCACTTACTAAGTCCCAGGGTGTATTAGTTACCTTACATGCCTTATTTCAGTGACTCTTCACAACAAACTGTGAGGTGTATTTCACTCCCCCTCCTCCCTCTCTCTTCTTGCAGGTGAAAAAAGTCAGGGCTGAGGTCACACAAATGGTTGTCCGTGACTCCAGAATCCATGCTTGTCCTCTTGTACAGAGGCCTCGGGAACAGTCAAATGACTGGAGCTCTTATTCTCGGTATCCAGGGGAGCAGCCGCTGTGAAGCGCATATGTTCCTGCGTGAAGGAACCCATCTGAGCAGGATGACCACAGGACAGTGCCAGCTCAAACTGTACAGCATTCTGAAAAAGGAGACTCCAGAGACAGGGTGGTTGCCAGGATGGGAAACAGGAGGAAGGGACGAATGGTAAAGTACAGTGCTCATTTGTGGCAGTGAAAACACACTGGACATTGTCCAAGCCTATAGGACGTTCAACACTGGTAACAAATGTCTCAGCCTGTGGGAAACGCTGATGGTGCCGGAGTCTCTGTATGTATTGGGCCAGGATTACGTGGGAGCTCTCTGTCTGCACTTACCACTCAATTGTGCTATAACTTTAAAGCTGCTTTTAAAAATGAAATCTACGTGCAAGGGGATATATACCAATAGATGTGTGTTTACTTTCTGCTGCTGCCACAAATTCATTGTGTTAAGATATTGTATCATTTCCTTTCAGAAGGAAGAGTTTGTATACATCGGTCCTATTAGAATCAGTGGCCATTCTAAAGTAATGAAAAGGAAGAGGAACAAAGGAAGTTCAAGAGATTAAATTTTACAGGGAACTACACACAGGGGGAGGGAGAGGGAGCCATTTGGGGAGAGGAACAGTAAGAAAAAACAAATGCCCTTCGTCTGGCCTTTTCTTCTGGCAACACTGTATTTTCTACTGCTGCAGGCAGAGAGGGAATGAGCTGCCCTTTCATTCTCGCCCTGATGATGGTCTTGGGGTGACTGCTGAGCACTGCCTCTGAGAGCAAAGGGCTCCCTCTGGCCCCATAAACTGCCAGCGAGGCCAAGGCCTGTCCTGAGGCCAGCTCCTTGCCCTTGTCTTCAGTCTCCCAGCTGACTGACTGATGGCCTAGAGATTTCATGTGTTGTCAGGGATCAGGCGGTCTCCAGATAAGTGACTGCTGCAAACCAGGATGGAAAGCCCGGACCCTCCGCTGGGTGTGGGGTTGGGGTTGCCTTGCAGGATGAGCCAGGCAGTCATAGGCAGGTGACATGTGAGGGCCTTGAGACGCGCTGCCCACCTTATAAAGACACAAGGATCAGTGAGGACAAACTGAGGAAGAAACAGCAAGACTTCCCATACATATCGGTTACAGTATTACATGGAGACTAGGAACCAGTTACCCTCAAGAAGGAAAGAGAAGCCAAAATAACAGGACTGCAGGGAAGTGTCTGTGCACCTCAGCTGCCAGCTCCTCAGAACAAGTCCCCAGATGTGTCTGAGTGACGGTTGCTTCTGGAGACAGCCAGCTCAGCAATCCCAGAAGCTTGACAGCAAAAGCAGAAGAAAGAACTGGACTAGTGCAGTGGTCTGAATGATAATGTCCCCCACGGGCTCCTGTAACTGAAAACTTGATGCACAATTAGTACTAATGTTTAGGGAAGTTGTGGAAACTTTAGGAGGTGGAGCCTTGCCAAAGGAAGTATATCACTGGGGGCAGGCTTTGAGGACTGTAGCCTCCCCACCCCTCTCGCTTTCTCAGTTTCCTGTGTTTGGATGAAAATGTAATTGGCCAGCTTCCTGCTCCTGACACCATGCCATGCCTTTCCCACCAGATGGACTCCACCTCTCTGAACTGTGCACGAAAATAAACCCTTTCTTCCTTAAGGTGCTTTCATCTGGGGTTTTATCACAACCTCAGAAAGACAACTAATACAGTTAGGAACCTTTAGAAACTTTCCCACTCTGTGAGTCACTCGGAGAAGTTGAAAGCGGAAGCAAAGTAAGAGGGGTGGGAGGAGAAAGAGGAACAGGAAAACGGCGGGGTGGGAACAAAGGGAGAAGGCGCACGCGCTCACAAGCAGCCTTCTTAAACGTTATCCACAACCAGGGTTATTTAAAGAGCCAGGCTGGCAGGGGAAAATTAACGTGCATTGTATACTTGTATAAAAATGTGAAAATAAACTATTATTTTATTTAACTAATTTGTGCTAATAAAAAAAACAGATTGGACAGACTGCTCAGAAAAGACTATTATTCTGTTACAGAAACATCTTTTTGTTAAAAAAAAAAAATGAATACCTAAAATAGAAAACAGGAATTACTGAGAGTGCTGCAAGTAATTTGTGTTTTAATAACGTATATATTTACTAAAATATGTGTCATAGGAAGAAACTTTGAATCAGAACTGTTTGCAGTATTCAATAGCAAGATGGAAGTCTGGAAACCTGGTTAGAGAGAGTCTGCAGGGGAACATAGACAGGTTCCAAGCAGTGCTCCTGGGAAGGACTGCCCAGAGGTGTGACCAGCATACACTATCAGATTCCTGTAGTTGTGACTAGCATCTGGAATTTGACTACATGAAGGATTTCCTGGGAATGTGACATCTGGAGATTCCAGAAGAGAGAATGAAATCTAGGTCTCTCCTCTCCACATTTATTCCTCTTTAATATCCAGTGATCAGTTTAGCAAGCTGATTCTCTGCCTCTCTCTCTCTCTCTCTCTCTCTCTCTCTCTCTCTCTCTCTCTCTCTCTCTCTCTCTCTCTCGTTCTCTCCTCTTCTCTGTCTCCTTCTCCTTCTTCTTTTGTTGCACAACCAAATAATATGGTGTCTTCAGCAGTAGATCTTATATTCTAATTCAGGTGGGCAGTCAAGAGCAATCGTAACTGCCTGTACTGTTTAGGAAACCCTGGGGTCCATCTGACTCATTTTCCTTCTGAAGGTTGTTCCAACAAGCACTGGCCAGCTTAGTTTTTGAGGTCCGCATAGTTCAGCCTTCTGGGATATAGGACTCTACAGTATCAGATTGTCTTTATTTTCTTCTCTATGTCCATTCTACCCTTATACAAAACTGCCTTACCTCACCTTTTGTCCTTGCTGTTCACCCCTTCTATTGACTCTCCCCTCCTCTACTTCTCTATCAACCCAATAGCAATCACTAGTCTGACTCTGCTCTTTTCCTTTGTGCTCATAACCATGGCAACTAATAACTTAGTGCATTCTGTATTACCAATATCCCTTTACTTCCTAAAATGATAGGACTTTGAGGAGTGATTTGATGTTATTTGCCTACACTGAATGTTCATGGTGAATCTATATCCTTATAGTGATTGATTTCCCAGTCATTATTATACTTTAGCAGAGTACTGAGGCCTGAACCTGACTCCCTAAACACCAGTTTAACAGATAAAAAAAGGATTTTTCAACTCTACTAAAACCCACCCTCTTGAACATTGAAAACAAATTCACTGAAAGAATGTTTTTTTAGTTAAACCAAGAAACAGACCTCACACATACAACACAAGAAACAAAGAAACTAAGGCAACACTACTCCTTCAAAAATTACTAATCCCACAGTAACAGATTCTAATGAGAACGAAATAGATAAAATCTCAGACAAAGAATTCAAAGGGATGATTATAACTATATTCAAAGAGGAAACAAACAAACTCCTAAGTGATTCCCATAAATAAAAATCAGCTCACTGAAATAAGGAAGCTGATATAGGATACAAAAGTAGAAATGAATAAAGAGAGAAATACTGGGGAGAAATGAAGTACAAGAAAGGAAAGACTCAGTAAATCAGATGAAGAGTTCTACTATATATAAGCCTTACCAATACATTAAGGGGTGGGAAGGATATTATTAGGGCTTGAAGATGAGATAGAGGAATTGGAATTTTCACCTAAAGATAAATTTATAAGAAATATCATCTGCTGTCAACTTGGCAGAAATGCAGAGTCACCTGGGAAGAGAAAAATTCATCTAAATAATTTTCTTGATCAGAAAATTGTCCTGTGAGCATGTCTGCAAGGCATTTTCTTCATTGTTAATTGATGTAGAATGGTCCATCCCATTGTGGACAGTGCCTTTCTAAGCAGGTGGGCCTGGGCTGTATAAGAAAGCTAGATGAGCAAGCCTATAAGTAGCATTCACATGGTTTCTACCATGGTTTCTGCCGTAGCTCATGCCTTGACATCCTTTATGATAGATTCTAACTTGTAAGATGAAATAAACCTTTTCCTAAGGTGTTTTTGGTCATAATGTTATACCATAGCAACAGAAAAGCAAACTAGGACAAGGAGCTAAAAATAAGACGTTCAACAGTTATGGAACACTATGAAAAGAACAAGTCTGTGAATAATAAATACAGAAGGAGAAATTTTTCATGCTAAAAGCACACAAAACATTTTCAATAAAATTTCAGTAATGACTGACATCTAAGGAATGGATGTGTTCCCAAGCACAGTAGACATTTAAGACATCAAACAATAAATACAAGAGAAAAACTTGCCCATGTCATGTTACAGTCAAAACACTTAAGTGTACAGAAAAAGAAAGGAAATATATTGAAGGAAGCAAGTCACATATAAAGACAAAGCCATAAAATAACAGTAAATTTCTCAATGGAAACTCTAACATCCTACTGGGGTTTGGAAAGATATATGTGAAATTATGAAACACAACAACTGGAAACCCAGACTATTATATCTAGTAAATACTCAGGCTATACCCAATGAATTTATTTGTTATAATTTAAGGAGAAAGAAAAACTTTCCATGATAAAAACAAACCCAAGGAATTCATGACTGCTAAGCCAATTCTACAGAAGATACTTAAAGAAATCCTTAGGATTACAAAGAGAGATAGGCACATCCATGAGGTACAGGAAGGAATAAACCACATTATAATGAGGAAATGGAAAACAACAAATACTCCAAAAATCACCAAATGACAGGAATTATGAAACACACTTTAATAATAACTTCAAATATCAATAGCCTAAATTCCATAAAGAAGGGACACAAACTAGAAGATTGGATATAAAAATAGGAGCCATCTATTTGTTTCCTCCAAGAAAATGCATTCCATTATCAAAGACAGATTCTACTTATAGGGAAAGAATGGAAAATGGCATTCGAAGCAAACAGAACTAGGAAACAAGCAACTATCCCCACACTGCTGTATGACAACATAGATTTCAAACAAAAATTAGGTGGAAGAGGTAGAGAAGCCTTTGTACTTATTAAGGGAACAACACATCAAGAAGATACTATCATTTTAAACATACACACATTGAATCTGAATGCACCCAATTGCATAAAACAAATGCTACTAGATGTAAAGACACGGATTAATCCCAACACAATAATAATGGTGACTTCAATGCCCCATTCTCATCAATAGACAGATCTCAACAATAAACAAACAAACAAAGTAACGCCTGAGTTATATCAGGGCTGTAGAGATGGCTCAGTGTAGAAAAAGCACTGTCTGCTTTTGCAGAGGACCCAAGTTCAGTTCCCATCACACATATGATGGCTCACAATCATCTATAACTCCAGTTCCAGGAGATCAATCACCCTCTTCTGATCTCTGAAGGCACTAGGCATGCACATAGTCACATACATAAATGTAAGAAAAACACATATACACATATACACATAAAAATAAAAATAATATTTTAAAAATGCCAAAATATATGCACTACAGTGAAAGCCATCCAGAGAGGGAAGTTTACAGCTGCAAGTTCCTTCATTAAAAATATCAGAGAGCTCCTAATAGACAATGATTTATTTACCTTAAGGCCTCAGGGAAAAGAAGAACAAGCCAAACTCAAAATCAGTGGATTTTGAAAGTAATAGTTCAGAAATCAACAAAATGGAAATGAAACATAATATAAAAATCAATGAAACTAACATTGGTCCTTTGAAAAATTGGATAAGCCTTTAGTCAACTAACCAAAAGAATGAGTAGGTCTAAATTATTAAAATTAAGAATGAAAGACATTATAAATATCTATGAAATTCAGAAAATCATTAGGACATACCTTTAAATTTTATATTTCACTAAAATTGAAAACATAAAAAGAAATAAATGAAGTTCTAGATGTAAATGATCCACCAAAATTAAGCAAAGGTGATATAAACTATTTAAACAGATCTATAGCAAGAAGTGATAGGGAAGTAGTTTGTTTGTCTGGTTGGTTGGTTGGTTGGTTGGTTGGTTGGTTGGTTGGTTAATTGGTTTGGGTTTTTCTAGACAAGGTTTCTCTGTGTAACTATGGCTGTCCTGGAACTCACTCTGTAGACCAACCTAGGCTTGAACTCAGAGATCTACCTGCCTCTGCCTCCAAGTACTGGGATTAAGATGTGTGCCACCACTGCCCAGTGGTATTTTTTTTTAATTCTACTAGAAATTGATAAAATGGTTTAGTGGGTAAAGACACTTGGCCGCAAGTCTGACTACCTGAGTTTGATCTCCCACATCAATACAGTGGAAAAAGAAAACTGACTCCCACAAATTAGCCTCTGTCCTCTACACACACACATACAAATAAGTAAATGTAAAAATATTTTTAATTCCACTTAAAAAGTTCAGGCCTAGGTATAGACCCTGCTTAATTCTGCCAGGTCTTAAAAGAAGAATCAACATTAATGGGTCTATAAATATTTCATAAAATAGAAAAGGACAGAGTGCTACCAGAATCTTTTTATGAATCCAGAATCAACCTGATACCAAAAGCAGATAAAGATACAAAAACAAAAACAAAAACAGAAAAGGAAATTAGACACCAATCTCCTTGATAACCTAGATGCAAATGATGGCAATAAAATTAAGTAAATTAAATTAAAATGAAGTCGACAAACCAAATTCAATAACACAGAGAAAATATAATTCACCATGATCAATTTGGCGTCATCCCAAATATTTAGTGATGGTTCAACATATGCAAATCAAGAAATATGATACATTATGTAAATGGACTCAAGGTCTGAAAACACATGATCATCTCAATAGGTTCATAAAAGGGTTCTGATGAACTCCAACACCATTCATGATCAAAAGCCTTGAATAAATGACACACAGAAAAGTCATACCTCAACATAATAAAGGTTATATATGAGAGTCCTATGGCCAGCATCACAGATGGAAGAAAACTCAGTGTTCCCATTAAAATCAGGAGCAAGTGGTGTTCACTGTTTCCACTCTTGCTCAGTCTAGTGCCTGAAGTCTAGCTAGAGCAAGAAGAAAAGAGAAGGAAACAAGGGTAAACAATTAGTTGAAATGCCCTTATTTATAGATGGCATGATTCTATACATAAGGAATCTAATGACACCACCAGAAAACTCTGAGCTGGTAAACACTTTGAGCAAAACAGCAGGATACAAAATTAACAGACAAAAATCAGTAGCCCTCCTGTATAAAAACAACAAACATACTAGGGATCGAATTGTGGAAACAATCTCATTCACAATTGCCTCAAACAAATAAACTCAACCAAGGAAGTGAAACATCTACAGTGAAAACTCTGAAACACTGAAAAACAAAATTGAAGAAGACGCAAGACAAAGTGGAAAGACCTCCCATGCTAATGGATTTGAAGAATCAATATTGCGAATAGCTGTGCTGCCGAGACCAATCTACAGATTCAATCCAATCTTCATCGAAAATTCAATCTATTCTTTTTTTTTTTTTTTTTTTTTTTTTTTGGTTTTTCGAGACAGGGTTTCTCTGTGTAGCTTTGTGCCTGTCCTGGAACTCACTTGGTAGCCCAGGCTGGCCTCAAACTCACAGAGATCCACCTGGCTCTGCCTCCTGAGTGCTGGGATTAAAGGCGTGCGCCACCACCGCCCGGCTCAATCTATTCTTTACAGAAACAAAAATAAATAAATTCGCCTATACAAAAGCACAAAAAAATGAACAATCCGCTCCAAAAATAATTAATACTGAAAGTGTGTGTCATCATACCTGATTTCAAGTTACACTATAGAGTCATAATGGCAAAAATGGCATGGTAATGATACAAAAACAGCATAGATCGCTGAAGTAAAATAGACTACCTAGATGAAAACCCACATAATTAAAGCTACTTGGTTTTTTGACAGAGGTGTCAAAAATATACACCGAAGAAAAGCCAAGTTCTTCGATGAGTGGTGCTGGAGAAACTGGGTGTCTGAAATTAGATTTCTATCTACCATCTTGCACATAAACCAACTCCCAATGTATCAATGACCTTGACGTAACATCTGAAACTCTGAAATTGTAGGAGAAAAGAGCAGGTAAAACACTTCAAAATCGGCATAGGCAAGGACCCTCTGAAAAGGACTCCATCACTTAGTAACTAATTCCAATTGCCGACTAATGGACCTTGGAGAATTAAAAAAAATAATAACTTTTGTACAAAAAAAGGAAATAATTGAGTGAAGAGGCAGCCTTCAGAATGGGAGAAAAATCTTTACTAACCACATGGCTGACAGAGGATTAATATTTAAAATATGCAAATAAATTAAACAAGAAATCGAACAACACAACCAATAAATTGATTAATGAAATGAACAGAATTTTCAAGAGATAGACTATAAATAGTCGATGAACTTTTGAAAAAATGCTCAACTTTAAGCCATCAGAGAAATGAAAAATCAAACTACATTGATATTCCATCTCTCCCCAGTCAGAATGGCCGTCATTCAGAAAAAAAATAACAAATGTTGGTTAAGTTGTGACTAGTGAGACTGTGAACTAGCCCAGTCTATAAGGCAGTTCATCAAAAGCCTAAAAATTGGGCTGTGGAAAAGCTCAGTGCTTCAACACTTACCCAAGTGTGAGAAACTTGAGTTTGGATTCCCAGAACTCACATAAGACCAAATGCAAGAGAGTACCTCTGTAATCCTTGCACTCTCATAGTGAGATGGGAGGTGGACACAGAATCTCTTATCCCCCCCAAAAAAAAAACTAAACTGAAAATAGATCTACCATATGACCCAGCAACATCACCCCCTAGATATTTACCCAGAAGACTCCAAATCACCGCATCTCAGAGGCACTTGCACAGAAATGCTTATTACAGCACTCTTCACAATAGCTAAGTGGTGGAACCAGCCTAGGTGCCAGGATCAGAGAAACTGATAAAGAAAATAAGTTATGGCCTGATGGGGATGATTCAACAGGTAGGGAAGCTTGCCACACAGGCCTGACAACTGGGGTTCGGTCCTCAGAGCTCAAGTGGAGGTAAAGAGAGAGAAACAACTCCAGAGGGTTGTGTCCGGCCTCCACATGCATACCATGGCATGCACACAGGCAGTAATAAGGTAATTTAAATGGTTTCTTTAAAAATTTAAAAAGAAAATGTAATATGTATCCACAATAAAAAAATTTCAACCATTGTAATTCGCAGGGAAATGGATGCAATTGCAGGTGATCATATTAAGTGAATAAGATATCTCAAACATGGTTATCATGTTTTCTCTTATGGGTGGGTCATAAAGGTTATACAGATACATAAAATCAAAATGATACAAAAGTAGATATGAAAAGTCTAGGAGGACTAATGGGGATGAGGGAAAGGGGAAGTTTATGGATATGCTCAAAATGGAATGTATACTTATATGGAAAAAGCCCTTCTATAACACAATACCATGATAAACATATGCAATGAGATCATTTTAAGCACTTTATAATATTCAGAGGGAGAATACAACAGACACAAAGACACAAGGAGAAATTAATTTCTAGCCAGAAACTATAAAAATCTAGGAGAAAATGGAATGATGCCTTTTAAGTGCTAAAACTTGTCAACCCAGAATTCTATACTCAGACAAAAAAAAAAGAAGGTGAAAATAAGGTTTTCAAGCAAAAGCTGAGAGAATTCATCACACCAGCAGATCTGCACTACAGAAAATGTTACATGATGTCAAATGTAAACCCAAATCTACACAAAATAACAGAACCCATAAATAAGTGGATATACAGAAGCTTTCATCTTTTGGTTATTTAAATGATTCTAACAACACTTTGTAGTGCTTAAAACAAAAGTAAAGATTAATGACAATTGCACAGAAGACCAGAGACAGAAATGGAACATGTAGTTTTATGTTAATTAAACTGTAAGTGAAGCAATACACTATTTGGAGGGTTGGCTATGATAAACCAAGGACTCATGTGTCAGTCCTAGAATTTAAGAGGTTTTTGTTAGTAGGAAATGCATACAAGTATTCCTCAGTAGGGGAATGTCTTGAGTGTCTTATTACCAAGCAGCTCAGAAAAGCCACTCTTCTATTTGTCTGTTTGTTTGTTTGTTTACTATAAAAATAAAATAATATAAAACAAAAACTAACACATTGGAATTAGACACAACAAACAAACAGTAGGAAAAGGATCCAAGAAAAGGCACAAGAAACAGAGACCCACTCTCTTGCACATTCAGGAATCTCATAAAAACACTAAACTGGAAGTCATAATACACAAAGGACCAGATGCAGACCTGTTCGGCCCTGTGCATGCTGCCTCAGTCTCTGTGAGTTCATATGAGCTGTGATCAGATGATTTATAGGGCCTTGTTTTCCTGGTGTCCTCCACCCCCCTCTGGCTCTTGAACTTTTTCTGCCTCCTCTTCTGCAGGCTTCCCTGAGACCAAGGCAGGGCGAGGGGGGCAGCGGGGGGGGGGGGGGGGGGGGGGGGGAGGGGGACGACTTGATGGAGACATTCCATTTAGGGCTGAGTTTTTGGAGGTCTCTCACTCTCTGCATTTTGTATGGCTGTGGGTCTCTGTATTTGTTCCCATCTGCTACAGGAGAAAGTTTCTCTGATGATGGCTGAATAAGCCACTGAATTATTGGTGTAGCAGAATATCATTAGGAGTCATTTTATTGCTACATTTTTTAGAACAGTAGTATTTGGATAGTCTAGTCCCTGGACTATCTAGTCTCAAGTTCTTGGTCACCCAAACAGGGTCAGGTATGGGTTCCATCTTGTGGAGTGGGCTGTAAATCAAATCTGCAGGATATGCCATAGCATATCCTGCAGACAGGACACCAATGAAGATCAAAGGGGTTTTGGTTGGGTTGATGTTTGTATTTCTCCTTTGGTAGTGTGCAGAGTACCTTCCTGTACCAAAGATGCTTTAAAGGTAGATTGAAAGAGTGCTGGAGCCAGGATACAAATTGGTGATTCTTAATGAAATATACATAGTTCTTCACATGATTGTTGCAACTTTTCTATACATCTGAAAGTATTTAATTATTTATTTATGTGTAAGAATGTTTTTCTAGCTGGGCAGCGGTGGAGCACACCTTTAATCCCAGAGGCAGAGCCAGGTGGATCTCTGTGAGTTTGAGGCCAGCCTGGTCTACAGAGCGAGATCCAGGACAGACACCAAAACTACACAGAGAAATCCTGTCTCAAAAAAAAAAAAAAAAAAAAAAAGAGTGTTTTTCTTGCATGTGTGTATGTGCACCGTGCATGTGCCTGGTGCCTGAAGAGGTCAGAAGAGGACATCAGATCCCCTGAAACTGGAATTAAAAATAGTTATGAGCCTCCGTGTGAGTGCTAGAAATCAAATCCAGTTCTCTGCAGGAGAAACAAGTGCTCTTAATCACTGAGCAATCCATCCATCCCTACATTATCATTATTACTCTTAAATTCTAATTTGTCAGTCGTATTTCCAACCTGGAGCTTTGTAACACCTTCCCACTCCTTTCCACCTCCAGAGTCTCCCTCACGCTGTTTCTAGATCACCAGTAAAATATCAATGTAGTCACTCTTGTTTCAAAACCTTCCATGTGCCCCCACAAACCCAGGTCCCTTCTCCTTGCTTTCCTCAAGCCATCTCCAGCATACAGGAGCTGTGTGGGAGGTCTCTCCTAAAGAGCTACAGGGGCGCTGTGTGGTAGGCATGATTATAAGCTGACAATCAGATGTTGCTCTTTGTGTACCATCTTTCTTGGCATCAAGAATTCCTCATCGTGGGTCATGGTTTACATTGGTCCTTTCTCCTTTCTTCTGTAACCATTAGCCTTTGCTTTAACCAAACCCCACCCATGACATCATCAAAGGAAAACATAATCATTTCTCCTTCTGGAAGCATAATAATTCAATCCTTCTTCATCTGGAGCTTCTGGGAAGAGCCAGAGGCCAGCCATTGTCCTTCAGGCAATGTTAGTCATCCTAGCCTCCCATCTGAGCTACTTGAGAAGCTAGAACTACACCTCAAACCAGAGTCATCATCAGAATGCCCAGAGCTGAGGCTGATATTGATCCTGGTATATATTGAGCCCAACCCACATGGTGCCGTAGGAGATCTTGGAGCCACCATGGAACTTAAGCCAAAAAAGCAACACATCCTCTCAAGGGAGGTCTGAAGGGCCTTGACTATCTCATCCATTCCCCTTTTGGCTTATTACTGGCTCAAGAACCAGGGCAGTCTTCATCAGGTACTATGCTAGACTTTAGGATACCCATCACGGGGATTCACAGGAAGTGCTACTCATTCTTGAGTAACATACATAGGTCAGGCATTTTATATGTGTTTATTGACTTAAACAAATCAGGATAGAATTGTTAGATTTGGGTTAGATATTGTTATCCCCATTGTATACGTGAGAAGAAGGATCAAGAAATTCAGATAGGTGCCCAGATCCCATGCTAGCAAATGACAACACAAAATTTGAGTGCTGCTCCATATACTTACCAAGACTTCTCTTTTCTCTTTTCCCATTCTGCAATTTATTTATTTTTGCATAGCCCATTGACTCAAAGAAGGCAAAATCATAGACATCTCTTTTCCACACAATCCCACTCTTGTGGGTGATTATCAAGTTCTGGCTGCAGCTTATCAGAAAGAGTTCTTCTATGTGAATACCATGATAATGTTGACACCAGGGCTGAATGTCCCAGTACATCCTTCTGTCTGAGTCTGCTCTTCACATGACTGAGCAAAGGAGCATCTGGGATGGCTTGCTTCTGAACATCTAAGTGTACAGATGTCAAATCAAAGAGGATTATGAGTGTCCTAATGTGCCCAGGACCATGTGCAAATTAATGAGATGTCACATCAAACTTACATGCACTCAAAGTCCTGTTAGTTGCAAAATAAGCAGGTCATGTTGACAGTAAAAGTGATAATGTCAGTAGCTCTGAAAAAATCCATTATCTCCAATGTGCTTTATATGCTTCTCTGTAAACATTTTATCACCTCAGAACTCAAGGGACACAAGACCATGAAAGAGGCCATGAAGGTTATTGGCTATCAGAATCATATGAGGGATAAATATTAAATAGTAAAACTGTCCAAAGATGAATTCACACCCATGGGAAAGAATTATATTAGGCAATAGCTTGAGGAAGACCAGGGCCCACAACTCTACTGAAACTTTCCAATAACTCTTCAAGGGAGATAAGCAAGTAAGTCTCTGTATTAGTTGCCTATTGCTGTGTGACAAATTGATCCAAACTTGAGCAATTTGAAAGCCTTGCACATTTATTACCTCACAGTTTCTGTGAGTCAAGAATCCAAGAGTAGGCTAGTTGACTCTTCTTGTGTAAGGTTTCTTACAGGGCTACCATCATCTTGGCTGAAGGAGGATCCACTCCCAAGCTCATACCCATGTCTGTTGGACCTGGTCCCTTGAGGGTTGCTGGACAAAGGGCTTCAGTTCCTTGCTTTGTTTGTTACTTTCTTGTTGCTATGATAAAACTCTTGACAAAAAGCAACTTAGAGAAAAATTTTCATTTTTTAGTATGTCTATGGTGGGATTAATTTATTGATTTATGTATGTTGAACCATCCCTGTATCTCTGGTATGAAGTCAGTTTTATTGAGGTGGATAAGTTTTTTTGCTGTGTTCTTGCTTTTCAAATGTTTTATTGAAAACTTTTACATCTATGTCTATAAGCGATATTGATCTATAATTTTTGAGGGTCTTATAAAGCTTTGGTGTCGCGTCCACCTTGACCAGCAAGGAAGACGCGACGCCAGGCTCTTCTCCAAGCAGTTTATTCAGGAACCTTGAACAATCTTCTGACCCCGGGGAAAGCCATCTTCTTCTTCTCTCTCACTCTCACTCTCTCTCTCTCTCTCTCTCTCTCTCTCTCTCTCTCTCTCTCTCTCTCTCACTCTGATCTCCTTCCTCTCCTCCGATCTTCCTCCTCCTGGGGAAAGCCACCCCACGCCCTTTATAGCCACTGGGCAATCAACCCCATAGTGCCACGTGGACAATGCCGATAGGGTCAGACATACGCAAGCAAGCCAGATTAGGTCCAGGTGTGCGGAAGTAAGTCAGATCCTAGCCTTAGCCAAATAAGGAGCACCTGCCATCGGGAAGGCAGAAGCTGGACGCCGGCGCCATCTTTGAGGCATGGCCATGCACGGCTCTCTACACTTTGGTATCTAGGTAATAGGGGCTTTATGAAAAGAATTTAAAAATGTTCTATCAGTTTCTATTTTGAGGAATAACTTGAAGAGGCATTAGTTCTTCTTTGAAGGTCTGGTAGAATTCTATGCTGAATCCATCTGGCCCTGGGCTTTTTTCAGTTGGGCAATTTTTAAAATACTGCTTCTATTTCACTAATGGTTATGAGTCTGTTTGTATTGTTATTACATCTTGGTTTGACTTTGGTAGGTTGTATATATCAAGAAATTTATCCATTTCATGTAGGTTTTCCAGTTTAGTGGAATACAGATTTTTAAATTATGTTCTTATTCTCTGACTTTCCCTGCTGTCTATTGAAATATCTCCCTTTTCATCTCTAATATTATTAATTTGGATCCTCTGTTTCTCTCAGTTAATTTGACTAAATATTTGCAATTTTGTTGATTTTTTTTCAAAGAACCAACCTTCATTTCATTGATTCTTTGCATTGTTTTTACTCAGTTTTTTGTTTCTATTTCACTGATTTGGGCTTCAAGTTTGATTATTTGATTATTTCTTCCCCTATACTTTTTGGGGGTGTTATTTCTTCCTAACATCCCCAAACAGCACCGCTGAGTAACAAGTGTTTAAATGCATGAGCTTCTAGGGAACATTTCTCATTCAAACCACCACATTCACCAACTACAGACCAAAGACTCCCTCAGCTATTTTCTAAGTGGGCCTCTCATAAAACTGGTTTTTCTTGGAATAAAAGAGCAAGGAAACAAGAAAATCATTCTGCCAACCAGTTTCAACGCTGGAACCTCATTATTCTTCCATATTCCATTAATCCAAAGGAAGCAGTTAGGTCCAGCCCACATTTGAATGAAAGGAGTACACAGTGGTACAAATTCCAGGAGTTGAGACTGATTGGAGTCACCTTAGAGGAAACCCACAGTGCATGTCACCATCAGCACTGGTCCTTAACGTTTCTTTCCACTATCTCTTCAGAAACAACAACAACCTTCTTAGGTGATGCTGCACCTGGAGGCCTATTCCAGAAGAGGTAGTCTTCTGTTTCTGCGGGCTTGATTCCAATTCCTAATACTCCTTATTATTATCTGATTCATACTAATAGAGTTATGCTTCAGATACACACACACACACACACACACACACACACACACACACACACAGGCAAAACAGAAACAGGAAAGAAATGATAATAGGTTTTTTGTTATTTTTTGTTTTTAGTCTTTCAAAAATGCTTACTAGATAATATCCCTGAAAAATTAACCTCACAAAACACAGAAGGGATGTGAGGGTGGGGGTGGGGGAGGAAGAAAGCAGGCCTGGTAGTGCACTACAGACAGACAGACAGACATGCCTATAATCTTGTATATTCAGAAGATGAGGCAAGAGGATCACAAGTTTGAGGCCAATCTGAGCAACATAGCAAGACCCTGTCTTGAAAGAAAAATTAAAAGGGACTGGGGATACAGTTCTGTGGCAGGACACTTGCCTGGCATATATAGGCAAAGCCCTGGGTTCAGTCCCCAGCAATGAAAAATAAAATCAGACAAAAATCCTACAGGGGGCACAAAACTGTGACACTTGGGTGGTAGAGATGGGAGTATCCTAAGTTTAATGCCAACCTAGAGAATACAGGGTAAGTTTGACCAGCCTGTCTCAAAGGAGGAGGAAAAAACAGAAAGAGGAAAGGAGGGAAGGGAGGGAGGAAGGAAGGAAGGACAGGATGGGGGGGAAAGAAATAAGTTCAAGGCATTCAAGTGTTACCTAAAGCAAGGACTACTAACATAACTCTTTTCTATTACTTAATAAAGTGTCAGTCTCAGGCACCCCTCTCTTTCTCTGAAAGACCCACCCTAGCTCCTTCCTAAGGAAAAGTTTCTCCTTAGGAGCCCAAAGTCAAAAGAGGTCATTTACCCTCCTTTTCAATAACTCTAAAGAACCCTGGCACCCTCTCCAGCCAGTCATCTATCATGACATTTAAGTTCCCATAGTAATCAAAGGCTTTTTTCTTCCTTCTGGAGACAGATTGTCTGGGATCAATGCGTTTACCAGGGCATTTTAAGCCATTTAATTGGTATTCAAAGTGGTGGTCCTGATTCTTTCTCCCTCACAGAAATGGATGCTGGATCATGCACAGGATGTTGAGCTGTTCCTGAGGAGGACACGCTCTGAGAAAGCCCTTGCAATCACATTTCCCCCAGCAGTCTCACACAGAAAATGTGTGGTAGCTGACTATCGAACACATCCAACCAGAAACAAATCATTGTTGTTAAGCATCACTGATAGGCCATCCACTAAGCAGATGTGTGGGGATTGGTGTGGTAATTACCTGCAGATGAGTTGCCAGTAGCTATTGCCTCGGAATGGTTTTCCAGGCACACAGAAATATTTTATATCTATTGTCTAATATGCCAGGACAATGTGCATTTGGCAGTGGTGTTTGCAATTCAAGTCTCTAATACTATGAGGCACTCTGAGTCTCAAATCTGTACTTTTTCTAATTACTCTTACGTCCTAAATTTTCACCATTCAGTTTTGGTTTACATCACTATCTGTAAATCATCAAAACTGGAGAGTGAGTATTGAATGGCCTTTCTCCCAGCCTCTGCTGATAGCACACCTGCATCTCTAAACAACAACAATAAAGCCCTGTCCTTGGTTACCAATAAATATGTAGAATTCTTCACATCTACATCAAAACCTTGCAATGAGATAAGCTGCATTAAATTGTCCAATGATGTTTCAGAAAATCTAGTACAGGAGATCTGACTGCCAAAGGAAGAAGATGCACAAAGCCAAAGAAAAAGGTGAACAAATCGGGAATGAATAGAGGCTTAACCACAGAAGTGTCTCAGAGGCAGCAGAACAGGAAGTCCTCTGCATCTAGAGGTAGCAGGACAGGGCTAAGCTGGGCAAATGGCCCACAGATGATCAGAATGTACCTGGGGTTTCTAATCAGAAAAGAACTGTTAATGTCAACATGCTGATATTAGTTAAATCCCAACATCAATGGTTGGCACAAAATGCTCAGCTGACTCTTTTGGTGGCTTTATCTTCATGGGCTTTGTTACCAACAAGATGGCTGTAGTCATGTTTCCCCACAAACTGAAAATTAACAAATTCCCTCAATACTGCCCACACATCTGTCCCTCTCCCAACACCCTCAGAATCTGGCTGGTCATCTCTGTACTGACATATTGTCCTAGATATAGATAAAATGGCATTCTCTTCTCAGGCTTCCTTTAGCCTGTTCCACTCTAGACTGCCCAGGATGAATAAGACCTCTCTTCTCTGACACCATACTTAACTTTTACCTTTTTAAAAAATAATTTTTTATAAATATTTTTATTTTATACTTAATTTAATTTTACATATCAGCCACGGACTCCCCTGTCCTCCCTCCTCCCACCCCCCAGCCTTCCTCCCCATTCCCACCTCCTACAAGGCAAGGTCTCCCCTGAAGAGTCAGCCCAGCCTGGTACATTCAGTTGAGGCAGGTCCAGTCCCCTCCTCCCTGCACCAAGGCTGAGCAAAGTGTCTCAGCATAGGCCCTAGGTTTCAAAAAGCCAGCTCATGCACCAAGGACAGATCCTGGTCCCACTGCCTGGGGGCCTCCTAAACAGTTCAAGCTAATCAACTGTCTCACTTATCCAGAGGGCCTGGTCCAGTTCCATGGGGGCTCCTCAGCTATTGGTCCACAGTTCATGTGTTTCCACTAGTTTGGCTATTTGTCCCTGTGCTTTTTCCAATCATGGTCTTGATATCTCTTGCTCATATAATCCCTCCTCTCTCTCGTCGATTGGACTCCTGGAGCTCCACCTGGGGCTTGGCCGTGGACCTCTGTATCTGCTTCCATCAGACACTGGATAAGAGTTCTATCTAAACAGTTAGGGTGTTCAACCATCCGATCGCCAGCATAGGTCAGCTCAGGCACTCTCTTGACCATTGCCAGTAGTCTATAGTGGAGGTATCTTTGTGGATTTCTGGGGACTCTCTAGCGCTCTGCTTCTTCCTATTCCCATGGGGTCTTCATTTTTCATGGTATCTCTTTCCTTGTTCTCCCACTCTGTTCCTGATCCAGCTGGGACCTCCCACTCCCCTAAGCTCTCTTTCCCCCGACCCTTGCCCTCCATTACCCCCCTCACTCCCAGTTTGCTCATGTAGATCTCATCCATTTCTCGGTTGCTGGGCGATCCCTGTGTCTTTCTTAGGGTCCTCTTTACTAGGTAGCCTCTCTAGAGATGTGAGAGATGGCTCAGAGGTTAAGAGCACCATCTGCTCTTCCAGAGGTCATGAGTTCAATTCCCAGCAACTACATGGTGGCTGACAACCACCTATAATAAGATCTGGCATGCATGTAGGCAAAACAAAATAAATCTTTAAAAAAAATAATTTTTTAAGTTTTGTTTATTTTATGTATATGGTGTTCTATCTGCATGTACACCTGCACGCCAGAAGAGGGCATCAGATCTCATTATAGATGCCTGTGAGCCACCATGTGGTTGCTGGGAATTGAACTCAGGACCTCTGGAAATGCTCTTAGCTGCTGAGCCATCTCTCCAGCCCCCACTATGCTTGTCTTAAAAGGACCTTGCATCCTGCTGCCTCCTCCCCCGCCCGCCTCATCTGCTCTTCCACTTTGGCTCCTTTACCTCGAGCCACTTTCCTTCACCTTGACGCCTCTTGCTGCATTTCTAGGACCCAAGTGCAAAGAACCAGATATCCTAACTTCCCCCATCAAGCTCACCACCCCCACTTTATTTCCTCTTTTATTAAACTCAAATTCTTTTCTCATACATTAAAATCTGAATACTGTTTCCCCTCACTCTACTCCTCCCAGTTCTTCCCCTCCTCCTCTCTCGCTCACCCAGATCCACTCTCTTTCTGTCTCTCATTAAAAAAGAACAGGATTCTAGGAGATAACCACAAAACATAGCAAAATAAAAATATAGTAGATGAAAACAAAAACCATCATATCTAAGTTGAACAAAACAAGCTTGCAGAAAAATAAAAGAGCCCCAAGAGAAGGAACAAGAATCAGAGACCCACTTGTTCACACACTCAGGATTCCCAATAAGGTACTAAACTGAGAGGTAATAATATACATACAGAGGACCTGGTGCAGACCCGTGAAGGCCCTGTGACTACTGCTTCAGTCTCTGTGAGTTCATATGAGCTTTGCTCAGTTGTTTTAGAGGGCCTTGTTCTCCTGGTGTCCTCCAACCTCTCTGTTTCCCTGATTCCATTTGCCTCATCTTCCACAGGGTTCCCTCCCTGAGCTCTGAGGGAAGAGATTTGATGGAGACATCTTGTTTAGAGTTGTATGTTCCAAGGTCTCTCTCTCTTCATAATGTGTGGTCTGGATGTATTTGTCCCCATCTGTTGACGGAGGAAGACTTTCTGATGTTGGCTGAATAAAGGACCAATAATATTTATCTTTTTGAGTCTGGGTCACCTTACTCAGGAAGATTTTTTTTCTAGTTCCATCCATTTGCCTGTAAATTCCATGATGTCATTTTTTTAAGAGTTGAGTAATACTCCATTATGGAAACGTACCGCATTTTCTCTGCCCATTCTTCTGCTGAAGGACATCTAGGTTGTTTCCAATTTCTGGCTATTGTGAATAGAGCAGCAATGAACATGGCTGAACAAGTGTTCCTACCACCTCTATTTGTGACCTCTGAATTGAATGTTCTGCCTTCCCTCTCCTATTGCTGTTATAGACAGACATTCGGAGCTCTCCCCATTTTCTTTGGGGGCTTTCCAACCCTGTTCCCATCTACTTCTCCAATATCTGCTCCCAACATCCTGAGAGATCTGAATCGTCTATGCTTCTTCAACATCCTCTTCGTCTGAACAGCGCCATATTCTGCGAGCGCTAGATTGTCTGACCTCCAGAACATAAAGATAAGAACTAAAGAAGAGGTACGAATCAGGTGGGAGTTTCAGGGCAACAGCCCTTATCTTGCCTTCATGCAAACCTTAAACCCTCTTCTCCACCCCACCAGTGTTCTCTGGCCGAGTGCCTGGATACACCACATAGATTCATCACCATTTAACTCTGCTCCACTAAGGCCCCAGGATTCTGACTACCCTTGACTTTGCACCCACTGAAATCCGACTTACAAGTCAGCACTGGAGTGTGGTATGGTCTGGCAGCTTTAGGCAAAGACAGGCCGGGCCAACCAGCTATCATGCAGCGCTGGCCTCAGGGTTCTTCTCTGCGTGATTGTGCCACAGGAGCTGTGTTGACCCTCCTTGGTCCTGCCCTCTGGCTCTCAGAAGATGACTCCATCCCTTGCATCACTGAAAAGAGCTACTCTTAATTCCTGCCCTCCTATACCCTCACCTTCCTCTAACCTCTACTCCTGACCTGTCTCTCTCCCCTACCCTCGTTCCCCTTCTCTGGGTGACAAATTACTCTCCCATGGCGTTTTTGCCTGAGATGTTTTCATAGCAGGGACTGGCCACTGCTTACGCCCAACTCCAACCCAAACTGCCTGGATTACAGAGTAACTGCCATTTTCTTACAGAGAAAGTAGTGCCTGGAGCCAAGAATCCAAGCCGCTAGGCAAAATTGAAGGGTGTTTTACAACATAGCCTGTTTTTTTCTCTATCCTGATGTAGCTATCCATGCTGCTGTAACAGGATTCGCCAGGGCGGAACCCAGGAGACACTTGAGTTTGTATCAGAGAGAAAGATTTTTATTGAATATTTGTTGACAGGGAAACATTCAGGGATTTCTACACAGAATTTTTAATTTTCGTTTCTGTTGTTACTGAGAATTTTATTGCCTTGGTTTGTGCTCTAAACTTCCCTTTCTTTTATTTTTTTATTATCTATTCCTATGAATTCAAACTTCTTTTATTTTCCTTTTAAAGTATTTTTGTAATCCTCTTTTTTCAAAGTATTAACACTCAAAAGAACACTCTTAATGCCTTAATCTTGCACTTCAACTTCAAACCACCTTCTGAGTTTTTTAGAATTTTTCCCTGTGGGCTTCAGTCCGGAGCCTCTTCCTCTGTGCTCTGTTTCACTTTGATGTAGTTAACCTTTTACATCATTAGTTTACAGGTTTTTATCCTTGATCTTAATTAAGTCTTGTTTGCTAAATTATCATGACTTGTAATTCTTGGTTTTTATTTTTATCTTAAATTTTATTGACAGCTTCCTGACCTCCTTTTTAACTGATTTTAGTTTCAGCTATTCCCTGCTTCCCACTTTCCTTAGGAACCCCGATCTTTTTCTAACCCCTTCATCCTGAGTTTTATTTATCTGTCACTATCCTTTTACATTTTTCTGACTGGACTCTACTCTCTTTCTCAGTCTGTCCTTTGCCTTTTTTTTTTTTTTTTTTTTTTTTTTTTTTTTTTTTTTTTTTTTTTTGGTTTTTCGAGACAGGGTTTCTCTGTGTACCTTTGTGCCTTTCCTGGAACTCACTTGGTAGTCCAGGCTGGCCTCGAACTCACAGAGATCCGCCTGGCTCTGCCTCCCGAGTGCTGGGATTAAAGGCGTGCGCCACCACCGCCCGGCTTGTCCTTTGCCTTTTAATCATACCTCGATGTTTCACCGTTAATATTGCCTTAACCTTCATTGACTTTCTTATTTTACTTAAGTTTCATTTCTTTCCTTTCTTCACCTATATCTTTATTTTTTATGATTTGCTTTAGAAAATGCTAGCAGGGCTAGAAAAGAAAGTAAAACTCCCATTTCCCCCAGACAGACCAAGGTACAATCCCTATGACGGCCCAACCCCTACTCCTCATGGGCTGGTGTCCTCACTCCTTCCAAGGAGACTTGCAAGGTCTCTACCTCCAGACTGGCATCTTCTGAGTGGTGCTGAAGGGGATGATCCTAAGTTTAATAAAGGACATTGCTTCCAGACATTTCAAGTTATCCCATGGATATGTTTTTGAATTCACCTTTGGGGACCTGTTTTAGTTTTGGAGATGCCCCCCAAGCTTCAGTCAACATTAAAGTGTATTTTTTTTTTTTTTTTGGTTTTTCGAGACAGGGTTTCTCTGTGTAGCTTTGCGCCTTTTCCTGGAACTCACTTGGTAGTCCAGGCTGGCCTCGAACTCACAGAGATCCGCCTGGCTCTGCCTCCCGAGTGCTGGGATTAAAGGCGTGCGCCACCACCGCCCGGCTAAAGTGTATTTTTTTTTAATCCCAGCGAAATGAAACAGCAAGTAGTTTAAGGATGAGGATGCTAAATTCTTTCAGGACCCGAGAGAGGAACACTTTTCTGAGTTGGACATCAGGAACAGGAGGAAGTACTGATCCTGGTTCCACTTCTTACACACACTGCTCATACCCCAACATGCACCAGCTACAAGAGATCTCAAAGTCAAACCGGTGGCCCAATTCCAAGCAAGTTCCCCAGGCGGACCTGACAGCAGGCATCACTCACACTACCCTCTCACCTCTCTGCATCCTGTATTTCCCACAACAGCAGTCTTCTTACCTGCTAATTTTATACTGCTTTGTGGCATTTTGTATGTTCTTAGTTATCATAAATCCCACTGAAACACTACGTTGTGTGGCTATTGTTGACCGTAGGCAAGATAAGTGTCCTCTTGCTCCCTCATCTTCCTCATCTTTGGAATGGAGATGATAGTATCTATCTGGTGGATGATTCGAGGAGTCAGTGACAGTCTGCTGGCCCACCACTTAGCACCATATGGGGCATACAAGACAAGCATAATAATTGAAGTCAAAATCAAGAACTCAGTGGAAGAACTAAAACCATCTAATAAGTGAATCAAAGGATGACAGAATGCATGGAGAACATTTCCAGAGTTAGGGGTAATGATATCTTCCATCCCACCTGCTCTTCTGCAAAGTGAGTTGCTAGGTACCCCCAAGAGATAGAGTCTGTGCTCCCACCTTGATGAACCTAGGGAATCTAGGCCAGCCCTGTGATTTCTTAATCAATAATATATAGCAAAAATGATTGTGTACATTCTAGACACAGCCCTTAAGTTCCCTGGGGACTTCCATTCCTTGTCTGTAAGAAGCCAGTCATCATTTTAAAAATGCTGCTACCATGGGATCAACACACTAGGTGATCTCAAGGCATGTGAAGAAGGCCTGGAGAATAAGAAGCCATTTACAGAAGGAAAAACAGAATGCCCTGAAGGTACATGTGCACAAAGAAGTCATCTTGAAAAAGGACCCATTCAGCACCTCTGCTACTTGGCTGGCTGGCACCCAGCAATTTGTTTGCCAAATTTGCCATAACTCTAAATGATGCTCTGAATTATAGATAAGTGAATCCCAATTGACTACTGATTATTCATAAAGATGATAAAGGTGTTCTCTTTCTAAGAATTAAATGAAGATATCTATGCTCTGTGGAAATGAGTTTGTAATTTATCAACAATGTCTGCACAGGACAGGAGTTGAAACCCTCCTGAGAAAATACCTATGTGTTGCTCTGCTGATGCCCAGAGGAGGCTGCCCCGTTCTGAGTGAATGCAGAGGAGGGGTGGGTTAGGGGAGGGGGTGGAAGAGAGGACAGAGGGGAGAGAGTGGGAGTAGAGGAAGGAGGAGAGGATGTAGTCAGGATGAAAAATAAATAAATAAATTCAAAAAGAAAGAAAAAATACATACGTGCTCCTTCAAACCATGGTTTCTGATTCATCACTACAAAAGAGTATGCCATCAACATTTTCTACAATTTCCTTTAAATGTAAATTTACACTTGAATACCTATGACTCTTGAGCTTTTGTGCAACTCTATTTCCATTAACCACATTTTTTCTTTCTTTTTAAAAATTTTTGTTTAAGTGTATGAGCATTTTGCCTGCATGTACGTATGTATGTGCACCACATGTGTGTCTGCTGACCATGGAGGTCATAAGGGGTGCTGGAGCTGGAGTTACAGATGGTTGTGAACCACCATGTATGTGCTGAGAATCGAGCCTGGGTCCTCAGCAAGAATAACAAATTGGTTGCTTTCTTTTTGATCACTAAGCCATCTATCTCTACAGCCCCCACAGATATTTTACACACCAGCTCGAAATGAAGAAACTGATTTAAAGTGAGGCTTATGACCATAAACATACCAATAAAGAAGATCTAGCTGATTCAGACTAAACTTCAAGCTCCAAGAGTTTCATATATACATTCATAAAAACCATACACACACACATAAATCAATAAATAAATTTTTAAGATCTGTATTTCTTTACCTGTAAAATCATAAGTGTGAGTTTAAAAAAATTTTAGCAACACAGCCATTCATCTAATTAAATTACATACAAAACCTCACACATATAAAAATATAGTTACTCTCATTAAAGAAAGAAAAGCCAAAGGTTCGCCTTCCTCCCCACCTCCACCTAAGCCATCTCAGCAGCTCTCTGAGATTGAGAGGGCTCAGTCTGAAACCAAACAGAAACCTCCACTGTCCCTTGGGACCATATGTAATTACAGCAATATCATATTGTGATGAGTTAACCAGCTTTATTCATGTCCATGATCCCAGTTATCTTATGAACCAACCCAGTTCCCTTATCTGGGCATGAGGCATCCATCGCCTACAAGAAGATTCATCCCATACAAATGGTCAGACACTTGGTTTGTCTTCAAAGGGCACAGTTCAGGTTGGATTGGTCTGTCTGGTTAGTGTCAGACCATACTGCAGCAATATGCAATCAGAAATATCAGTGGCTTGGTGTAAAACAAATTATTTGTTTGGCCTCTCCATCTTTTAGCAACATCATCAGGAACATACCACTGAAGGCCAGTAAGGCAGTAGATAGAATGGATAACCTACACTTTTCAATTCTCAGCTTATGTATCAGTCTGTTAGAGCTGTCATAACAAGTACTGGAGGCTCGTTGACTCAAACGATAAAAATTTATCACATACAGTTCTAGAAACTGGAAGTTCGAGAGCAAGGTGCTAGCAGATTCGGTTCCTGCTAAGGCCTTTCTCTTTGGCTTGCAGATGGCTGTCGATTCTCCTCTCCTCATTGGTCCCTTCTCTGTGTGCATATACCCCTATTGTTTCTCCCTTTTCTTATAATGTTACCAGGCATATTGGACTAGGATCCTACCATTACAACCTCATTTAACCGTAATCTCCTCTTATCTCCAAATATAGCCCCATTGGGAGCGAAGACTTCAACTTCAGAGGATGCAATTCAGTCCATAACATCCTGGGATCCTGTTTAAATTTTACTGACTACAGCAAGCCACCTAATTTATATGAGGGTCTAAAACTCTTCATCTCCATGTGTACCTGGAAGGAGAGAAGAACCAGGCATGGGCAATCACGTGCCATCTCAGCCTCAAAAGGTAAGAAAAGAAGACTGGGAATAGTGGGTAATTGAGCACACGCAGTCATCCCTCCACCCCACCCCACCCTACAGTGCGTGACAGGAAGGCAGAACAGTGGAAAGTAATGGGAGAGAGTGATAACGGCGTTCATTTGGAGGCACCGTGTAGACAGAGGCACAGAAGATAGCATCCAGAGGTGTACCCACCTGCTTTACCTGCATTGTGGCAACGGTCCCCAGCCCCAGGGAGGTAAATGGAATCTGAGTCAGCTATGCACGTCCACATCCCTTTCCACCGGAGGAGGAGCTCCAACAGCTGGGGTCCAGGAGCCACGCTTAGTCACTGCTTCCTTTGGGCATCTGGGTAGGATTTATGGCCAGCAGGAGCCACTACACTGCACACTGGCCATCCCAAAGGTCCCATGTCCATAGTTGGTCATTATCTGGCTACTCCAGTAGGAAACACACACACACACACACACACACACACACACACACACACACACACACACTTTCCCAACAACTCAGGGAGAAAAAGAACCTTCATCAGCCTTTCTCCTCATCCATGTGGCTGAATGGAACAGCTCAAGATTTCCCCACAGGCCAGAGGGAAAGTAAATTACTCTCATATATTAAGGGGCAACCAAACAAACATGTGTCAACTCAAGAAATGCCACAGAGCCATCTACTGGTCATCAGTAAATAAAAGTACTCGTCTGAAAACGGTGAACGTGGGGGAAAACAAATATAAATTCAGCCCTAATAACTTCATTATAGAAATGTGATGGGAAGTGTCATCTCATTCTCTTCAATACAAGGAAATCCAAGAGACATTGAAAGTCAGGCATGCCTTTAGTAAATGTGTTTAGGGAATTTGAATTGTATCAGTCTAGGAAGTCATCAAGGTTCAATTCTCTCCATTCTACACGCCCACATTCTACGAACATAAAACACAGATTCATTTTATGAAATCTGAAACACACAAGTTTAATTAAGGAATCTGAAATCCCACAGCGTGGCTGACAAATGATACAGTCAGCGCCCAATTTTCTGCTATTAAGTGGATCTGTACTACAGCCACAGAGCCTTGGCAACGTGGTGAGTCCCATTTTCCCGAATGGTCGTAATGATTCTTAACAAAGAACAATTCCCAGAGACTTGGGGACCAGGTGAGGGTAATAAAGGCCGCATTCAAGCAGGTGCCCACTATAACACTAATACTGGATTCAGAAAGTGATATAAAACATCAAGCAGCCTTGCAGCTGATGAAACAATCACACACACACACACACACACACACACACACACACACACACACACACACACACACACACACACAGAGGCATACACACATACAGAGGCCAGGAACACGACACTAATGTGGTTTCTGCTTTAATGTATAAAACCTTAGAAAGGACTTCCAGGCAAAGAAAGGAGCTAAGAAACACCTTGGGGTCATTTTCACAGCCTAAGAGCAGAATTCCAAAGCCCAGCCCAGGACATGATCCAGGCTGCGGTGAAATGCTATATTTGAGCACAGAACGGCTGACCTTCCGTTTAGGGTCAGAAATCGGCTAATCTGTTTCTCAGACTTGCTCCGCAGAAGCTGAGCAGATAGGATGAAATTTAACTGAAAAGATGCCAGACGCCATGTCTTGCGATGGAAATCTTAAAAGATGCGCAGAACACAGTGCACCGAGTCCACAGCGCCACCTACAGCTCTCTAGGCGTAACTCATCACCGCCCTGTTCGAAGGCCGACCCTGAGAGCAGAGAGCATCTGATAGCCTATGTAAAGTTAGCGGTTATTATGTTTATTTGGGGATGCGTGGGGGTGGAGAACACAGCAAGAAAGAGGCTTCGCCGCTGATTGGTTATATGCTTGATTGATTATATAGTTTGGGGTGTTTGTTTTCAGTTAACAACTTCTAAAAACCTGGTTATTTTTCCTCCAAGACCCGTTTGAGGAAGTCACCAGGGTGTACAATCAATCAGACATAATCGTCAAGAGCATTTGATATTGAAATATGATCTGTAACGAGCAGTCGTTCATCTGCCCTCGCTGAAGTTACCAAAGAAGCCCTAGGGCATAGAATCTTCAACCTTCCAGAAGGTAGAGGTGGGTGTGGTCGCAGCTGAGGGATGGCAAAAGAACTCATAATTCCCTTCTCGCCAGGCCCTCGAAATCATCCTCTCCCTCTGTCTTTTGTCAAACTGATCAAGCATCTACTACTAGGTACAAAGGGAAGAGCAAAAGAAAGAAAGGGACACAAAGAGGGAAGTCCTGCCTTCCAGAACATGCACAGCCAAGCTTTATCCTGTCACTTCTCTGTAACCAAACTCACGCCCAGACCCGTGTTTTCTACACCTTCATTTGCTCAGGGAAGGCAAAGATCACTGAGTCTGACTCAGCCAAAGAAGACTTCATGATGATGGGGAAACCTGACTTCAAGTTCAAGCTCCAATGTCGATGGAAAATAATCACGTGGCTAACAGAAGGGATGACTAGCTGTGTATTATGTAAAACAGTACCCACAGACCCACACATATACCAGTCAGAGACCCGGTCAGAGTCACACACAGTTCTTCACTCTTCCTCTACCATGACTCGGTCTTTCTCACAGCACTTTATCATCACCTGATTTACATGTACCTATATGTTCATATAGCGTAGCAGAATCTACATTATGCCCGCGGCTCTCCTCGATGCCCGGTTCACAGGCTGGTACACTAGTTTCTAGATAAATACAGAAGGAAAGGAGCAGGGAATGAAGGGGGAGTGGGAGGAAGCAAAGTGCTCAGAACATCCTCCAGGAAATCGAGAGTCATGCAAGTAGATGGCCTAAAAGGATGGAGGGGTCCCTGATGCTGGACCAGAAGACTGAGATAATTCCTGTGTCCTCCAAGCTGTTGGAAAGATAATGGTAATGGTTGTGCCAAGGTCTTCAAAGCTTAACTGAATGGGATGGGTTTCGAGGGAAAAGATAACTGGATGTGAAAGAATCAATTACTCTATGTCACGTGCTGATAGTGATGAGTTGCACTGCTGAGTAAAATATAAAGCTGAGGTCTTGCAGAAATGAACAAATTAATGACCATAAGTCTAGAATATCCTGTGTGTGGAAGTATGAAAGTGCCCACAAATTGAAAGAGAACTATCAAAAGGACCCAAAAGCCAGCTTGAAAGGGGGTACCACTAGCTAAACTTTGAAATGTTAAACTTTAAATAAAGCAATGATAGTAATGGTTTACAAGCCATTGGATAGAGTGAAAATCCACGAGGCACTGAAGAAACAGGTCAATCCACAGATGAGAGGGGAAACTCTTCCTCCCAGTGAGTGCAAACAAACAAACAAACGCAAATGGAATGACGGGAACAGGAAACCACCATCTGGAAGGAAGGCACCATCAAAAAGGAAGTCACCAATGATTGAAAAGGCTGGTGAATAGCTCCCAACAAAATATTAATCACAGTGAAAAACTAGTGACTACAGTGAAGAAATGTGGCAGAAACCAATCGGACTAAATGTCAAGGAGAAAATCAAGGGAGGAGTTGGCATCACCTGCCTCCCAGGGTGAGCACAGTGTCATTTCTGTGAATTCTGAGAATACGCAGCCAGCATCTAGCCAGGTTGGCCTTCAGAATGAAAGGCCAGTGCTCTAAGCTTTTCCAACCACGCAAGACAGAGAAATGCTGGGGAGACACTCCAGGTGGCAGGAAACTAAGGAGACACGACACTAAACAAGGGAGTGCGGTGCTAGGCTAGATCTTATACCAGAATGGCAAACATGATATGGTTGGGACAGTTGGGTCTGTGGATCTGGAGACTAGATGGTTGTGGGTAGTCTTGGAGCAGAGATCATTAAGAAGTGCAGTGTTCTAAAACATTCTATCCTGCTTGTTAAAGGAAATAAGCCACACAAACGATTCAGGAAGTCCCTGGTACCAACTAGACTCGCTGGTGACCTCCCTCACCAAGATTATATAAGCACTAAGTGCTGATGGGGGATACTCTCAGACCAGCTGAGCTGCCTGGGAGAAGCAGAGAACAGTGGAGCTGCCAGGAGGACACTCTCCAAGCTGCTGAGCTGCCTGAAGGTCATGCAGTGAGCCATGGGTTGTCTGTCATCCATCCTGGGGTGGGCTTTTGGTGATACGGCTACCTGAGTTCTTTCTGCTCCTGTAAGTAACCCGAATAAAACTCGCTGGTTAAACCTCAGTGGTAACCTTACTTTGGTCTGTCTTTAGGTTCTATCTGGAGTAAGTAGACCTTTGTTCATGTCTCCCCAGGAATAGTGTCACAAAACAGGTAGAAACACACCAACATTGTTTATTGTTTTATTTGGAGGACAGTGCAGTAATTATTTAGACAATTGCCCTTCTCAGGAATGCCTAACTGGTCTATTTAAAAGGATTGCAGCATCATGTCTGCAGTTTGCCCTAAAATATCTCATTTAAAAGGAATAATAATAGTAATAATGACTATATATATAAAATAACAAGGTTTTATTTTAATTACATAAGATGGTGTTTAAAATCACCTCGCACATGGCCAGTCTGCTTACCAGTTAGTTGTCTCTTCCAAAGGAAAGAAGAAAATGATGAAGCTGAGTCTGCTCTTCTTTCCACCATAAGAGGGAGAAGTCTACATGATGACCAAGTCCCAGTGTCTGGTTAGCAGTGATTACAACAGATACTTAGCAACGTGACAGTATAATGATAGCTCTTTCTGAATTCCAAAGCACTTTGGGAACCATAATCTATCTCGTTTACCCCCATAGCACTCCAATGAAACAAACAATTATCATTATTATTGCTAGTATTTGTATATTATTGTTATGGTTGTTATCATGATGAAATGGCAGTCCTGAGACCTCAGAGTAGCACTAAATAAATAATAATTAAAATGATGGTTTATCTTTGCAGGCAGAGAAGCAAAATTGCATTTACACACACACACAAACCACATACCCTGATATTCTCTGGACCACAGAAGCCTCTCTCACACCCAAAGGAAAACCCCAGGACTTCGTACACATACACAGTTTGGAACAAGCCCATCCTGACCTTCATTCTAAGAAGTAGGCTATGTGACCTTCCAGACAGAGGTCATTTTTCTAGTTTCCACCTCTGCATTTTCACCCATGTCGTCTCTTCTCTGGAACTCTTTTTCAACATAGTCCAGTTGTCCCAGGACAACTTCTTGAGCTGACATCAGCAAATATAGTTACGGCAACCAGAAAGGTCACAAATGGAGGAATGAAGACCATTAAATTGGTTTAAGCAGTTCTGCTAGAAGAAACAAGTCTGTGAACCCAAGACATTCCACAGTGGTTTATCAAGAGTGAGCATTAAAAAGAGACAAAAGATTTAGCAACTCTGGAAGTTGGTATTTATCCTATCCAGGACTTCACTGATCTAGTTACAGGCCTCAGACTAACAGTTGAATTTTCTAGGTAAAGAATTGCTCCCCTGTGGAGCACCACAGGCATTCAGACAGCCTTGGACTCTTAACTCCTGCTCTGATGATTACTATGAGGCCTTACTCACAATTCACTGCCCCTCCAACCTTACTCTCTCATTTAAAAAATGCGTATAATGATAGCAGCTCTGGGCTGAAATGTGCAGAAGCCAACCCCATCTATTTTATGGCCAGCGAAAGTCATCGCCCACAAATCAGAAATGCACAGCTGGTTTTAACCCTGGGATGGCATCGATCAGACTGGTTTTAGTGACTTGATTTCTCATTGTGCTTCTGCTTGTGCTGTTATATGGTTTGCACAGAACAGTACTCAAGATTTCCTGATGGTTGTAGCTTTGGTCCCCCTGGGGCTTCCCTGACTTCCTCTCTGGTACCAGGCCAGGGAGTAAGCAAAAGCAGCTACGGATTCATCATGACGTCTAATCAGAAGTGACACCCCTGTCCAATGGAACCTCAGGCTACAGTGTGTCGTGGCCAAGGGCACAGTAACAACCTATCATAAACACCAAACACCTATTTAAAAATTTAGGGGACAGCCAGACCTGGTGGCATATGCAGTGGGCATGGTCACATATGCCTATAATTACACCACTCCAGATTCTGAGGCATGGGGTCTGCAAGTCTGAAGCCAGCTCAGGATAAGTAGAGACACCATGTCTTTTAAAAAAAAAATAAATGCTTTTATAACAACAAATTAAAGAGAGGGAGTATCATTTAACCTTCAAAGTGGTTAGGCCAGTCAGATGGCTCAGCAGGTAAAGGCACTTACTACCAAGTTTGATGTCCTGAGTCTGTTCTCTGAGACCCACATGGTGGAAGGAAAGAATCAACTCTGAAAGGTTGTCCTCTGATCTCCACTTGTGTCCATAAATGCACACATGCATGCACAATCAATCAATCAGTGCAAAAACTAAGGAGTCAATGTTATAAAAGACAAAGGAAGGCTATGGAAATGTTCCAGATGAAATGGTGAAGCTATAGACCCTGGACATATAAGTGCAACCAAACCACAGACTGGATTTTGTACTGGAGTAGTGCTATGAAGGACATCCTTAATGAACTTATAAGTCATAATATGAACAATAGATCAGCTAAAATATGTCAGTAAATTTGTGAGGTTGACAGCCACATTGTGTTTATACAAAAGAACATTCCCTAATGAGTGTTTAGTATTCCTGGCATTAACGTTCAATTATTGAAAACAATGTATATACATATATTAAACATATATAACTCTAAATGTATAGAGAAGTAGGAAGAAAGGTAACTTACAGGGAGTGGAGGAACCCCTAAATGAGTTAAGTCCTAAGAATGTGTGCTGTTGACATAGGCCCAGCCATGTCAAGACCTCAGAGGGAAATGGCAAATCTGTCCCTTCTGTTTCATGTGTGAATGTTGACCATGTGCACAGTCACTGTCCACCATATCATTCTCCCCACTGGATATGTAGCCTGACCCTCTGTTCAGTGTGTGGATATTGACAGTGTGTACAGAAAACACCCACTATAGCCTTCTCCCTCCTGGATGTTTACAGCCTGAGATTAGCTAAACCAGCCTCCTTGACACAGCTGTACAGCATAAGCCATGCCTCCTTGTTCAGCTGTGTTCAGTAACCCCGCCTCTCTGCTCAACTCTATAAAATGAACACTCTGAGCTTCTGCGGTGCTTAGGTTTTTCCAGTAGAGAGTCTACACCACTCAATCCAAGCTTTCTATCTCTGTCTCTGTGTGGGTTTGTCTTTCCTTCATTCCCTCATCTCCCAAGGCTGGTCCAAGTCCCTGGAGCCATATTGGACACAGCATTAAATGAAATGTTCCAGTTGGTGAATCTGAGTAAAGTCTGTCTAATTGCTCTTTGTGTTTGTACTGGCTGATTTTGTGTGTCAACTTGATACAAGTTAGAGACATCAGAGGAAGGAGCCTCAGCTGAGGAAATGCCTCCTTGAGATCCAGCTGTAAGGCACTTTCTCATTTAGTGATCAATGGGGAAGGGCCCAGCCCATGGTAGGTGGTGCCATCCCTGAACTGGTGGTCCTGGGTTCTGTAAGAAAGCAGGCTGAGCTAGCCAGGGTAAACAAGACTGTAAGCAGCTCCTGTCTTCCAGCATCCTGCCCTGTTTGAGTTCCTGTCCTGACTTCCTTCAGTGATGAACAGCAGTGCTGAAGTGTAAGTCAAATAAACCCTTTCCTCCCCAACTTGCATTTTGGTCATGGTGTTTCATCACAGCAATAGAAACCCTAACTAAGACAGTGCTATTTTATGTTTACCGTTTTTTGTACCTTTCAGATGCCAGAAGAGGAGGAAGGGGAGGGGAGTCATGTTTCCATCAGGGGTGTAGTAGAGCCAATGGATACAAAAACATCAGATACATCCTTGGATCTCACGTCACTTTCTGCCACTGCTTTGCAATACTGTTAGCAATGACAATATCATTTGCACAAATGTGGCTAATGTTTTACAATGCTCTCATGAAATTCAGACACTTTTTATATGCCTTACATATATTAACACATTCAATAATATTTCATACACTTATCCCATTTGATATCTTGACCTCAAGTCTATGAATGAGAAAATAATATAAATGAGTAAGTCAGTAGCAAAGAGCCTCACCCCTGACTGCGATGGGAGGTCATGGCTCTAGGACACACTCCTGGCTCCTTCTGCTTTGTGTTGCATCCTCCTGCCACCCCAGGTGTCTTCTAAGCCTGAGAGAGCACCAACTCACCTCAAGAACTTTTAAAGACACAGGTTCCCAAGCCCCAGCTCCTACATACAGTACTGACATGGAAAGATAGGGTTCACAGCTTCCCTCGCAGCTCTCCTCACACTGGATGGATTTCCTCATCAACATCCTTCAAAAACACTCAAGAGCAAGGAGGTGCTGGCCCTACCAGCAGACCCAAGCTTTTCTCCAAGTATCAAAGGCACCCCTCCCCTGTCCCTGGAAGCCATACTATAAACAGAGAGAGGCATAAGTGCACAGAGAGATGCCATGCAGATGACAGCCACCTCTCACATTGCATAGGTTTGATCAAAACAAGCTAGACAGAACCTCCTGGTGAAGGTCTGGGAAGCTGTGTTTGGAAAACTTTGTTGGGTGTGCTGCCAAGTTTAGAACTGTGGGTATGGAGTCACCCAGGTTTATCACCCAACACGGGCAAAGAAGGCTTTACCACTAGGGGACTAGGGCTTTGTCCTCCAAATGCCTAAGATATGGTGGGGACAATCAATGTAGCTTGAGAAAACCCAAAATGGATCCCATGTCTTGTTTGGTGAGCTTTTTGTTTCATTTTCTTCTGGTTTGGTATTTTCTTGTCTTATTGGTCTTTTGTTTGATTTTCATTTTTATTTTTGTTTTGTTTTGAAGAGAGAAAATGAACTTGGGTGAGTAGGGCGGACCTGGGAGGAGTTGGGGGAAGAGAAAGAATATGATCAAAATATATTATGTGAAAAAAATTAATAATTTTTTTTAAAAAAAGAAAGCTTGAAAGCCATCACTTTTAATGAATTGCTCATCAGAGTGGAGAGTGGTTACTCACAGATAGAATCATGAGAAGAGGCCAAAGCTGATACTCTGTGGAGAGTGGATAAATTTGGACAGACATTGCTGGGGACACTCACACAGGGAGCAAACGTGTGGAGGGGAACAAGGTTTCAGGACTAAATGTTATCCATCCCAGGGAGAACCAAGAATAGGCCTGGGGGATGCTCTAGTTAACCGTGTGAGCTTATACACATATAGACACACATGCATATACACACACACACACACACATACACACACACACACACACACACACACACACACACACACACACACACACGAACTCCCAACCACAGCTTACAAAGGCCCCTCAGCTTTAGCTTCCTTCTGTTTGGTATGATAGCAAACAGCACAGATTTCTACGAGATTCTTAAATTGAATTAAATTGAAGTTTTGTTCTCTGTTAGACCGGAAGTGGCATAATTTCCAGTTCTAGAAATGTCCCCCTCCAGACTCACACCCTCAGTGCTGCCCTTCCTCTGAAATAAAGGAGCTAACAAGGAAGGTGCTTGTGTGTGGTTTAAGCCTGTCAGAGGAAACCCAGTGGAAAGACAGAGCCTTCAGCACACTGAGAAAAGAGTGGAGAATGCTTACTTAGCTCTGACCTGCCCTTGCCACTTCCTAGTCACATGACCTGGGCAAGTTACTTTCTTTCAGCCAGGGATCCTCCCTAAAACTCAGGCTCTCCCTTACTGAGGTCCTGAGGATGAGATAAGAAATTGGACGCAAAGCTCCTGACCAGTCGTGTCCTTCAATGTGCTTGACCATTGAGCATGGGATAAAGACTGAGCAAGCTCTGCTTCACAAGAAATGGCATTGCCCTCCTTCCAGCACTAGCAGGACCTAACCAAAGCAGTTCTGTTTAACAAATTAGTTTTGTTCCCTCTACTGTCCTATGTGGAACTCCTGCAGATTTAGCACTTTGTCTCCCAAACATCATGACTCATAGTAGAAGAAAATTGGACACTGGTGTTAGTCAGGTTGCCATAAATGCCTTGCACATAAGTATGAGGCTGCAGTGAAGGAAGACGGTCCTGCACATCTGTATGGTGGTAATCACTACCCTTTGCATCCCCTCACTTACACACTCCTTTGTGTAAGGGATATTTATAGAGTAGCCCATGTTCTCTGAACTAGAATCAAGGTGAGTAGCACTTTGAGGAGGATGCCCCGAGGATGTAGACAAGGATATCTTTCTTGACTATGATTAGCTCTTGGAAGGAGTCTTAATCAATAAATGAGAGCTTGCTGCATGGAAGGGATGGAATATTCTGACAGCAGAAAGGTAAAGAAATAAGAGCATTCTGCACATCTGGAGAAATGGGTCCTCGTGAGTTATAGGGAGGGAGGACTAGGGAGGTGGGCTGGAGTTTCCAGTGACTGGGGGTTGGGTTCCTTTGTGCAGCACTTACAGTACTGCCAGTCAACCAAGAAAAACAGGTAAGATGCACTGCTTGACACAACTTGTATCTAGCCAGACAAGCATTTTTAAGGCAGAGTTCATGAAGGCAAATCAGGAAGAATAATGACCAAGCAGATATCTGAGGAAGGCCCCCCAGTTTCTGGCAGGGAACACTCACTGCTGGGTAACAAGAATAAGCCAAGAGGGTGCTGGCCTTTCCTCCTCCTCTGTATACCATTACTTGATTGGGTTGGGCAGGAAACCCACCAAGAATTCATGTGACCATGTAAACAGGTGCTGCCTGGAAGCAACCTGCTGGCAGACAGAAACGCATCCTCCCTGGAGAAGCCCCACTCCCCCTGCCTACCAGGAGGACACTTTGTAAGGTCCACAGGGTTCTTCCCTGAGAAGTCAGTTTCCTCTTAGACCACAAGCTCCTTCCACCTCCTCCAAGGCTGGTTCCCATCTTAGTTACCTGAGAACCTCCAGCAGCCAGCCAGGACCCATACAGCCCATAACTGCAGAAGGCATACAGGAGCAATCACTGATAACTGAGCAGGCAGGCCACCACAGCTTCCTATCCTTGTAACACCAGCCTCTCACTGGAGACCAGTCCCATTCTCAGGTCTTGCAACCTCATTCAAAGCCAACTCAGAACCTTCCCCTAGGAACAGAACCATGATTGCTTAAGGAAAGTGACAAATGGCGCAGATCATCTAAGCTACAGCCCATTCTGATCGGCACATTAAGGGGACATACAGGAGAGAGAAGCCAAGAGGAAAATGGATTCCCCACCCACTCTGCAGTCCTCTCTTCATCACCTGGAATGCTACGTAAATACATCCAGTTTCATTTAGAATGGTAGGGAGGGTGTCCACACCAGGCTAGACACTAAAAGGTTTAGGCCATCTCCCAGGCCTTGCAATTGCCTACTTCAATGTGGTCAACAGTCAGGACCACTGGGGCCAGAGTTTCTGCAGCTCCACAACCTTCTGAGAAACAAGAGCTTCCCAGGTTCTTGTGTCCAGAGTAACCACTTGCTTTCCTCATGCCGGAGTCCTCAAACCTTTTCTCCAGAGCTAAACTGTACATATCTCAGGCTTTGCAGACTACGCATGGGCTCTCTCATCACTCCCCAGCTATGCCCTCATAGTATAAGAACACCTTGATCATCACGTAAGCAAGACCATGTTCGAAGATGTTTTCATTTACTTAAAAAACAGATAGTAGGCTGTGTTTGTCTCATAGGTCATAATTTCACAACTGCCACGGTATTTAATTGTTCTTCTGAAGCTCTCCATACAGTGGATTCTGCAGTCCTGGTGATATGATACCCAGCCCTGTTGCCATGACCTTAGTGCAAACACTATCCATCTTGAATTTAGTTGGCCCTTGCTATGATAATGACTGATACTTCTCTCTCTTTCTCTGTCTCTGTCTCTGTCTCTGTCTCTGTCTCTGTCTCTGTCTCTCTCTCTCTCTCTCTCTCTCATACACACACACACACACACACACACACACACACACACGCATGTGCTCTCAACTTCCCTCTAGTCCACACTCGCTGGTGGTTTCACACTCTCTTGTGACCCCTCCATACATTCTCCCAGCATCACTGCTTTTTGTTTTCTAGTGTCAGTTAAGTCCCAATAAGGAGCAGATGAGGAGTCTCACCAGATCAGTTCAAGATGGGCCGATGCACCATGGCAGAAGCCAGGTGGAGGGGAGGCAAGGGCACAGTGCTGTCACTCAGGGCTTGCAGTTATGTGCTGTTTCTGGCACCCAGCCCATCAGAAGCCACAGAGAGCAGGTACCAGGACCCACAGCAAGGTTTTGCCAACAATCTGAAGGACCAAGTTTGTAAATTTTCTGTTCATTTTGTTCTTAGGCCAGGACTTCTCATAAAATACAATAAAAATGACTAGAAAAATGAGATTGGAAAACACACTAAATAAAGCTCAATTTCCTGAAATCATTAGGTTCAATAGGTGAAAGGCTTTATAAAATTGCTATAAAACTTCATAAATTTATAGCCTTAATTTTTAATTTTACCTTATGGTGGGGTCAAGACAGCCTGCAAGGGTGGAATCAGAGGCATAAGGGGCCAGTTTACTCTCCCTCTTCCCCCATCCCACCATCTCCTCTCATCATCTGGTCAAACTCAACCAAAAACAGGGACCAGAAGAGACCACTGATACAGATCACATTTGATGGGCTCCTGGGGCAGAGGGTGGAGAGAGAGTGGGGGCACACATGGGAGCAAGCACGTGTGCATGTTTGCCACAGCATGCTATGAGTGAGAGCACACATGGGAACCAGCATGTGTGCATGTGTGCCACGGCATGCATGAGTGAGAGCACACACGGGGGCAAGCATGTGTGCATGTGTGCCACGGCATGCCATGAGTGAGAGCACACATGGGAGCCAGCATGTGTGCATGTGTGCCACGGCATGCATGAGTAAGAGCACACACGGGGGCAAGCATGTGTGCATGTGTGCCACGGCATGCCATGAGTGAGAGCACACATGGGAGCCAGCATGTGTGCATGTGTGCCACGGCATGCCATGAATGAGAACACACATGGGAGCAAGCATGTGTGCACGTGTGCCATGGCATGCCATGAGTGAGAGCACACACAGAAGCAAGTGTGTGTGCATGTGTGCCACAGCATGCCATGAGTGAGAGCTCACACGGGAGCAAGCATGTGTGCATGTGTGCCACGGCATGCATGAGTGAGAGCACACACAGAAGCAAGTATGTGTGCATGTGTGCCACAGCATGCCATGAGTGAGAGCTCACACGGGGGCAAGCATGTGTGCATGTGTGCCACGGCATGCATGAGTGAGAGCACACACGGGAGCCAGCATGTGTGTGTGTCTGCCACAGCATGCATGAATGAGAGCACACACAGGAGCAAGCATATGTGCATGTGTGCCACAACATGCATGAGTGAGAGCTCACACGGGAGCAAGCATGTGTGCATGTGTGCCACGACATGCCATGAGTGAGAGCACACATGGGACCAAGCATGTGTGCATGTGTGCCACAGCATGCATGAGTGAGAGCACACATGGGAGCCAGCATGTGTGCATGTGTGCCACGGCATGCATGAGTGAGAGCACACACGGGACCAAGCATGTGTGCATGTGTGCCACAGTATACATGAGTGAGAGCTCACACGGGAGCAAGCATGTGTGCATGTGTGCCACAGCATGCATGAGTGAGAGCACACACGGGAGCAAGCATGTGTGCATGTTTGCCACAGCATGCATGAGTGAGAGCTCACACGGGGACAAGCATGTGTGCATGTGTGCCACATCATGCATGAGTGGGAGCACACACAGGAGCCAGCATGTGTGCACGTGTGCCACAGCATTCCATGAGTGAGAGCACACACCAGAGCAAGCATGTGTGCATGTGTGCCACAGCATGCAGGTACAGGTCAGAAGACAAGTTTAGGAAATACACCAAGATGACTCAGTGGGTAAAGGTGCTTGCTGCCAAGCTTGCCCAACTGAGTTTGATCTCCAGGACAGAAAGAAAAAACCAGTGCCTATATACTGACCTCTGACCTCCATATGTGTGCTGTGGCACTCACACCCACACACACAGGAACGTGTTAATAAATACAAAAGATTAATCAATATTGGAATAGAAAATTAGCCTCCATCTCCTGTTTTCTCAGCCTCATGGGATCTTTCCATCTACTGCATAGACTGGCCTTAAATTCTTCCATCGCGTGGAGAAGCACTTCCCTTAGCTTTCTGGCAGTTAAGCAAACAGACAGATCTAATTTTTATTAACCTAATCAGTAAGCCTCATCTTACCCAAACAATTTTTCTTGTATCTTCCTGACTGAGATGATCAAAATAAGTCTACCTTGAGTTAAAGCCCTATGGTCTCCGGGTATGAAGGAGAAAATCAGATCAGAGAGCTGGGGACATAGCTCAGAGTAGTAGCGTGTTTACTTGACATGCACAAGGCCCTGGATTCAATTCCCAGAACTACAGGGGGAAAAAATTAATTAAATCAGTTCAGAAGGCTCCAGTACATTTTTCATAACATGGGCTGCTTTTACATATTGAATTACAAAAGCCGCCCTCCTCAAAAAGAACAATAATTTGTTTTGAAATTTATTTTGAGATTATAATTTAATTACACCATTTTTCCCTTTCCTTTGCTCCCTCCAAAGCCTCTTATATACTACTCCCCACCCTCCTTCAAATCCATGGCCTCTTCTTTCACTAATTGTTAGTGCGTGCACAGACGCACATGTTTATACGTATATACTCCTAAATATAACCTGTTCAGTCTGAACCTTATTTGTAATATTAAGCCAAAAGAGAGACACCTACCTGCTGTTTGCTGTCATTACTTGCTATTGGATAAAGTAATTACTTTTATTCCTTTTGTCTCTACTCTTTACATTTTCTACAAAATTTACATGAGGAACACTTTTACATGGCATTATACAAAAGAAAGAAATCTAAACCTCAAACCTTGGCCTTCCCTAGCTGACTTGAATCCAGCCTTCTCCCTGTATCTCTAAACGATGACCTAGTTCCATCACTTCACACAACCCAGGGCTGATAGGAGCCAGATTCTATTCCCAGCACCCGCGCCATGGTGCATAGCCATCTGTAACTCCAGATCTAGGCATCAGAAGGAAGACTCTCTGAAGGCAAAGGTAACAAGAGGTAAAAAGGGGTCTCCATTCAGCAGGCTCAGCCCTGTCACTTCCGAATTCTGAGGGAACGTGTCTGAGGCATATGTCTACCAGGAGAACCTGTGACTCAGTCCCACCCAAATACACTGCCCGTCAAGAAACCTGCACCCCTACCCCACGCCAAGCCTCATTCTCATTTTCCTAACCCCTGCTCCTAATTTAAAGACAATTCCAAAAACGCCCTCTCCTCTGACCAACCCCATACTGGTCAAATAAAGTGAGAAGGTTTCAAAGGCTAAGCTTTTCTAGAATTGAGCACAGTTGTTATCTTCTCCAGCTTGGGAAGCTGAAAACTGAAGACCGATGTATGGACCAGTAGAGTCACAGTTCCTGCAGCAGCAGCAATAAGTTACTCTGGTATACATGATCTCTGAAGTAGTTCCCTGTTTGGGGGATTTGCTCAGAATACATTAGCATAAGCAGACCCAGGAGGTTGTGTTAAGTCTGCAGAGGATTTCAAATTTCCTCCACCAAGAGGCTCAGCCATTACCAGGAAGCACGCCCCATCTTTACTAGCATTTCTTCCCACATCCAGGGAGTCAATCCCTTCTGAATTATTCCCAGGTCTTCTTGGAATCTGTAGTGAAGAATGTTATGGAGTGAACTCACAACCCATACTCTATGCAAGAGTGCACAGGCAGGCTGCAGGGATTCCAGGGGAGCACAGGGCTTCTCTGACTTCAGCTGGAGACCTTAACAGGACAGTGCCTTCTCTGTTTTGTGTGCACCACATGAAGGCAAGTGGCCAGCCTGGTATGAGTACCGTGGGCAGCATGACTTAGCCATCCTGGAAGCAGAATAAGGGAGTAGTCCAGGCTATTGTCCAAACAGAGACATCCTGGAGAGTGAAAGGACTGCCATGGATGTCTGGGCCAGGACAAGTGTTAAGCAGGAAAGTGACCGACGCATGGTCAACTCCTGGGAAAGTCTTCTGCTTCCATCAGCTTAGGGCCTCCTACTAGGTTGGTGTTCGACTCTCCCCCAGAGTTAAAAGGAAAGTGTCCTCCCAAATCAAGTCTTGTCTAATTCAGCAAGCTCCCTGGTATCCCAGGGAAGACACTATCACAAAGGCCACAAAAATAAGAGCAGAGTCCTTACCCCTCTGGTTCCTCACTGCATCCCCTGAACTGAAATAGTACTTAGCAACTAGTAGGTGTTCAGTAAATATTGGTTGAATGAATAAATGTCTGAATGGGGTTTCTAGAGTCATAAAGAGAACTCAAGTACCCAGAGAGACTTGGTAACTAAATGGTAACTTAGTAATAAAAATGGTTTCAATTCTAAAGTGTTATAAAAAATCAAACGTATTTATGAATATGAAATATACATGCTTTTAAAATCCTAGACTGACTGAAACTAAACTTCCACAACCAACTGATTGGGAGAAAATCATTTTGGAGCTACTATTGAGCTCCAAACAAACTGGAACTGTTTCCAGTGCAAATTCACTCACACTTTATTGGGCAAATCCAGCATCACTATGTATGTGTAAGTTCTCTGGGAAACTTGGGTGCCATAAGAGAATTAGGTTAACGAGAAATCTAGTAGGGGAAATGCCCTGCAGAACAGAGAAGAAGGAAAGTGAAGGGGGTAAGGCTGGCCTTCAGACTATGATGCGGGCAATACCCCTGATAAAAAGAAAGAGGGAAAAATACCTTAGGTTCAACCAAGGTGATAGGGCTCCCAGAGCCAAAACTGCCCAGTAGAGGACCCTATATCAAGGGATTGGCAGAGATTAGGAACCACAGTGCCTGTCTCTGGCTGGAAAAGCACAGACTCAGCTCAAAGAGTTGAGGCACCCAAGGGGAGGCATCTGGACTCTCAGATCTCCATGCTGGCTCCCGCAGCAGGAGTTCTAAGCAGCAGTGTGTAGGCCTGTGACAGTCTTTCAATAATGTCATGGGATCATTCTGTTCAGGACTCAGTCTCTGTAAACTAATGCCAGCTGTACGAGGTGGACAACAAGGAAGCTATCCCACCAGCACCAGCTTCTTCTCCCAAGTACTGCAGCTCCCCATTTCTACTAGGCAAGATATTTTCTCATAAAAGTCAATCAATAACAAAGTTGGGTTTTTTTGACAAAGTTTTATTTGGAAAATAGAAGTCTATTATTACATTTTAATATCTCCAAAGAATCAAGCCCATTCTGGGCTGCCCACATGATAGCCACTCCGTGGTCTAGAAAGGTCATCACATCCATTAAGAAATTCTTTACAGGGAGAAGTTCTGAGCCCTCCATGTCCATCATAGTCAATCAGTAACTGTGATTTTGGTCCAGAAGCCATCCAAGGAGAGCAAGCTCTGAGCCAACCTTAACTCATGCCCAGGTGAAACAGCTTTCGAAAAAAGGCTGGACCTCCCCAGTAGCCTCTGTAAGAAGCAAAACAGAGAGACTATGAAGACAAAATGGGTAGAGTGACATCAGCCGACACCATGCTATGAGAAGTCACAAGGGATGCCTATCAGCACATAAGGCAAGACATGTCTACTGAGGTGGAAAAATCTCATGACTGGGACAACCGCCTTGAGGCCTAGCTTTGACACTGAACTTGCTGTGTGAGCCCAGCATGCTGACTCAACTCAGAAGACCCCTGTGAAGCAGCTGCTCCATGAAAACTGCTGTCTGCTTTGCTTTACCTCCTGACTTCAAAGGGGGCAGAGTCTCTCAACCTCACTGGCACTTAGGACCCAGTGGTTCCTTATCATGGGGGCTGCCCTGTGCACTACAATATCCCACACCTCTGCTCACTAGCTGTCAACAGCATCCTTCCAGTTTTGACAACCAAAATTGTCTCTAAATACCTCAAAATGTCCCCAGAACCATCCGGGATTGAGGATCACTGGTGTAGATACCCTGACATTACCAATCTCATAGGTGTCTGGAAAAGGCAAAGAATTTTTTTTTATAGCGAAGAGGAAGAGTTATTCATTTGTAGTAGTCTACTTATTGAATGCCTCCCATTGTCTGCCTCTGCACGTAATATCTCCTTAATGTTATGTTCATTTCTCAGATAAGAAACTAAACGTCGTCTAATCAACTTGCTCAGCTATTAAGTGGTAGAAACGTCATTCAAAAGTAAGTCAGAACTGGAGTCTATCTCTGTTCTCTTAATTACTTTTAATTTTTCTCAAACATAATAAAAACCAAAGAAAGGTAGCAGATTAGAAAGTATTTGGCATGTGAAAACAGTTTTTATTATAGTATTATCCCTAGCAACATTATTTATCTAATTTAGCTAGGAACAAAAAGGGAATAGAGAGTGGAAGATAGGAGATTTGGTTCCTCCAATGAACGAAGAGGAGAGTGGCACCCCCACCACAAGTGGGAGATACTGCAAACTTTCCCCAAGTGGGGCTGAGGCTCGGGAGTCCTTTAAGGGCCACCAACAATTCTTGAGAAATGGCACAGTAGAGTATGGTGATATTTTATTTGTACTGAAATGTGACTTGTATGTTAATAAATAAAGTTGCCTGGGGGTCAGAGCTATTAGCAAGCCATAGCGAAAGCTGGGCGGTGGTGGTGCACGCCTTTAATCCCAGCACTTGGTAGGCAGAGCTAGGTAGATCTCTGTGTGTTCAAGGATTCAGCCAGCATTGGAGACACACGCCTTTAATCTCAATACCAACCATAGAAGACCTGGAGGTCTGGACAGACAGGCAGTGACTAGGAGGTCATGTGGCTGGGTTTACAACCAATGAGAAGGCAGAACAGAAACTCTATAAAAAAAAAAGACAGACACAGGAAGTAGCTCTCTTAAGGAGAGGTACAGCGACAGTGAAGGGTAAGGTTTTTAGCTCTTAGCTATTGCTCTGACCTCTTGGCTTTCATCTCTGTATTGGCTCTGTGTTTCTTATTTAATAAGACGGTTGGTTATATCTACAGTAGAGTAGGTCCCATTAGCAAGTTCTGATTTGAGTAGAAGCTGGAAGGATCCCAGAAACAGCCCCCAACCCCATGCACAAGTTGGTACCCTCTGCACAGGCACCAGATGAGGCACCCACCTTAGCATTATATTCCAATACAGGAAAGGCATCATGTCAGCTTTCATGAGGTACATAGAAAGTCGTTCTTTACTCTGATCGAAGGGGAAGGTTTCCAGAGGCTCGGCTCTGTAGTCAAACTCGGCAAGAATCACACTGTTGTAGCCAGTCACCAGGGGACACGAGGTGTAGCCATCATACTGAAATTGTGAGAATGAGTAAGAATTACTTTCTGTCATGGTAATATATGGAGACTTTATAATTTATTTGCTGGCTGACTATAATTTTTTTCTTTTGTGTGTATGTTCTAGTTTTTTGGACCATGAAAAATGCAAATTATCCAATGAAATATAATACTAAAGACAAAAAATTAAAGTCCCCATATGGAATAAACTAATAAGAAAGTACCAAAATTGTGGAAGAACACTACCTTCATACAGAAAGGATAAATGAAGCAGTAATTCCTATAGGCATACAAACCTTTTTTGTGGGTTTTTGATTCTTCATAATCAGAGAAATTGTTCTATCAAGGATTCCTGACTGGGCAGCTATAAAAGAATGGAAAGCAAGAGCCTCAGGTTTTCCATGAAAACTCATTTGCATATAACATTAATATGAACAAATGAATGGTGACTCTATCCCCATCCTTCTAGAGCAGTGATTCTTAACCTTCCTAATGGTTTGACGCTTTAATAAATTCCTCATGTTGTGACTCCCAACCACAAAATTATTTTTGTTGTTACTTCATAACTGTAATTTTGTTACTGTTTTGAATCATAATGTAAATGTCTGTGTTTTCCTATAGTCTCAGGTGACCCTTGTGAAAGGGTAATTTGACTCCCCCCAAGATCACAACCCCACACCTCTAGATTGTGAGCAGAGTATGATTCTTCTTTTACTTGAAGTTCTGACCATCAGAAGGAGGCTCTCAATTCATCAAAAGCCACACAACTGTCACTATTAGTTTGAAATTAAGGACCCAGTCCTAACAGGATGATAAGAGTAGCTCTACCCAAATCCTATTCCCCCTACTCCTGGGGGTTGGTGGCTGTCAATTTGGTCTGGATGCCATATTCTATGGCACCGCATGTCCCTGTTCACAGACAGCCTAGATTGGTAGCCTCAGGCATACTCACTAAGGCAAATACTGGGTTTTCCTCTCTAAGTATTGCCTGGCTGAAGCCAAACTAGATAGATAGATCTAGATCGATCTATCCTACAAATGACTCATAAAAAACATATGAAAGTTTAAAGAGTAGTAAATCAAATATGTAATTTTTTTCAATTTTTTTCATTAGTTGAGATTTTGGATTTCAAGAGATGGGAGATAATATCATTGATAATGAAAAAGACATTTGGTAGATCTCATAGAAAGTCTTTCTTAATATTTAGAAAATGAAAGTAACACAGCATGCTCCACAGGTGTCTAATTCACACAAAACACTACCGTCCCCTCAGCTGGGAGGTCCATGTTTTATGGCATCCACAGAAGACAGCTCCTCTCTGTAGAAGACAGAATCTAAAAGGCAATTCTTCCCATCACTGCTAGTGCAGAACATCTAGGTAAAGAAATTTAGTTTTCCAGGCTGAGGCCTTAATCGTGTACCAATCAGGGCATGCTCCACTGTGCTTGTCTATACAGAACAATTTTCTGGTCTGCAAGCTTTCATTGACTTGCATGTGTTTCTTAGGGAAACAAATGCCTCCCTAGCTTTATAGTGGTTTAGGCAGAAGAAAAATAGCCAACCTGCCTGGTACCAAGGGACAAGAGTACCAGAGATGTAAGCATGGCAATCAGAAAAGGAGTAGAACTTAGAGAGCTGGGAAAGTGTCACCCTCTTTCAGGTCATTCTTGCCCTGACAGCAGTCTCTATGAGCAGTGAGGACAGAGTTTTAGTATTTTGGCAAAGCCTTTAAAAGCTACTTCCTTCTCCATACAACACCAAGTTCATTGATCATGTGATCATCCCTTAAGGAAGCCAAAGTCATTTTTAAACCACAAAAGCTTCTATTCTTGAATATAACACTATTAAAATTATTAAGTTATGAAAGCTGGTGATAGACTTCTGTTCTTGTTTTGATGGAACCTTGAGGAGATGTCAGTTTGAGAGGAGACTCAGAGCTGGCTACCCTACCTACTGCAGCAGCAGTCTTTGAAGTCGGAAGGTTGGTGCAGTCCCCAATGCCAAACACATTAGGGTATTTCTTATGCTGCAGAGTCTCTTTATCCACGTCCACCCAGCCAGCAGAATCCGCCACAGCACTTGTCTTGAGGACATCTGGTGAGCTCATAGGTGGTGTGACATGAAGCATTTCATACTACACAAAACAAGAACATCCAAATTTTCATCTCTTCAATGTCTCTACAGCCCACAAGCTTTTCTCTATCTTCCACGTTTTGTACATCAAAATGGCTGCAGGGAGCATTATGCATTAGTGTTTATCCCAATCCATATACTCCCCAAGACCTTATGTGCTACTGTGGAGGATGATGAGAAACTAAACAATTGTCCTCTCAGGTTGATATGGTCTGCCTTTACTGATCCCATGTCCCTTCAACAGAAGAGATGGGGAACCCAATATTTCGAAATAGAATTCACTAAATATTCTGAAATAATCCATTGATACTCTCATTTTTTGCTAAAAACTGAGAAGTAGCATATATTGCCTATCTTTCTCTGGCCCTCAGCTGTCAACTCAGTACTGTCTTGGTTTGGTTCTTTTGTTGTATTCTGGAAGGAGATGTTTAGTCTCTGAAACTTGTAAATATTATGTTAAGAGCCAACTCAGCTCTCAAAACACATAAAGAAAAGTGCCAGTCACCAGCATGAATTGACAGACTGAGTGATAAAATTCTCTGACACCTTGGAGAAGTAAAAAGGGATCTTGTCTAACTTTAGGTTTATTAAGTAGTGTTGAATATAGGGGTGGGTTTTCTTTTCCCAAACATCAATGAAGGCTGTCCTTGATGATCCTGTGCTGAGGCTTCCACTCATTCATTAAATTTTTTATTTACATAATATTCTTCTACTTTCTGTAGGTCATATCTTTTATTCATTTTATTTTACAATTCCATGTCACAACTTCAATGTATCATCAGGTATGTAGTTGAAAGTTTTCTCTGGTTCTGCCCAGCTCCTGTGGCCCCGCGGCCCCACAGTCCCACAGCCGTTCAGATCTAAGTAAACTTTCAGCTACAAATGGTGCCCCATGTTGGGCGCCAATTGTAAACAAATTTCTAAATGGTCTTAATAAATAAAAAACACAGAGCCAAATATAGGGGTGAAAGCCTTAGAGAAAGATCAGAGTAATAGGACAAACCACTAGCTAACCTCACCTCACCAACTTCGCAGCTTCCAAAAGAGACCTTCTTCCTGTATACTTGCATTTATATGCCTTTTCTATTCTGTTCTCTCATTGGCTTTCTTATCCCAGCCATATCACTTCCTCTTCCTACATAGCTCTGTCACTTTCTGTCTGTCTGTATAGACCTCCAGACCTCTATGGTTAACTAGTTTTGGAATTAAGCCATGTGCCACCACACCTGGCTCTGTTTCCAGTGTGGCCTTGAACACACAGAGATCCTGCCTGCTAAGTGATAGGATTAAAGGCCTGACTTCTTTGTTCACTTAAAATGGCTTGCTATTTCCTCTGATCTCCAGGCAAGCTTTATTTATTTATTTATTTATTTATTCATTCATTCATTAAATCACAAATAAAATAAAAATAAAATATCACCACATTTCAGAACAAATAAAATATCACCACACAGGTCTACTTCAGGATACACTCGAATATTCGTGTTTCACCAGGGTAAAAATATTAACATGTTAAGGTTATCTCAACCTTGTGATAGTCAACAGCCCCTAGTGTCCAGTACCCTCATCTGGACTGAACAATCACTGAGGGGCCAGAAATCAAAAAGCTGAGTTGTATTTATCCAAACTGTCAGTCAGTTACAGGATTACTTCAGCTCAGGAAAGTGTTGCACATTATTCACTTGAGGGGCCTTTTGAGGGCATGAGTCCCTGACACCAGGTCTGTTTGTCAGTGATCATGGAGAAATCTGGACCATTTAACATACTGTTTATAAAGTATCCAAGGCTACTCAGCTTTAGGGAACATTAATTCTTACATGGCCATTCTCAGCCTTAGTTGAACATGAGAGAGTCTTAGGGCAATTTTTGAAACTCAGTCTTCAGCCATCCTCAGTCCACACTTCAGGCCAATTAATCAAAATCTGTGTTATGGAGACCCAGGAATCAGCACATTTTAAAAGCTCCCTGGGTAATTCCAGCACTGAGAACAGATACTTGAAAGCCTTCAGTAAGCTTTTTGATATTCATAGGCTAAAAGCATAACTGAAATATCTGAGCTGAAATCTTATCACTCAAAGGTGACATAAATATCTTTCTACTTTACAAACTTGGTAAAAAGAAAACATCCACTCATTCATCCAGGCCTCTATCCATAGCCTCAACTCCCCAGACCATAGCTGAAAACCACAGTTTTAAAAAATCACAAAATTAAGTTCCTTTGCTCAAGGTCACACTTTTCTCACAGAGGTTTACTTTAGACAGTCAAGTCACTCACAGCCCGTTCACTTCCACTTGCATAAAATTCGCAATTTTGGCTCACTTGTTTTCCAGAAAAGAAAAGAAAAAAAAAAAAAAGAATTGAGAGCAGCAAGTTTTAAAATCTGAAGGTAGGAGGCCCCTCCAAAGCTCACAACTTCCTGACAGCCTGGAAAACTGAAACACCAAAGCCACTATCTCAACAACAGCCATAGAGAAGAGCAGAGGGAGGGCCTTGTGTGAAATGATAACTAGTAGCCATACAAACTCCAGTGGGCCCTTTGCACACAGCTGCATGAGAGCTGTTCACAGTGAGGACCCTGGAGTGGAGGAGACAGAACCAGACGAGCAGGGACCAAATGTAACAGCAGACAGCGCGCAAGTGCTGGGAAAGAGAAAGAAGTGTGCTGTGCGGACACGGAAGCCAGTCTGAGGAGGCTTCTGACCAAATCTGGGACAATTTGACTTCAAAAATAATTATAAAAGCATTTCATGAATACTAACACATTGGAGAAAATGAGCATCCATGAGTTCATGCCAGTCATTAATCGATAAATATAAAAGGAAAGGCACTTGCTGACAAAATGCCTTACTCGTAATTGTGGATGAAATTCTGTGGTCAAAAAAAAAAATCATACTGTGGTCATCACACTGGAAGTGACGCAGATGGGTACTATCACGGGGACTAAGTCAGGTGAGACTTTAAAGAATGGAGTGTATGCGTGACCTGAGAATGTCTCTCTGAAGACTTTCTTATTCGCAAAGGAGAAAGAGAATAGTAATTCCGTGGAGAAACCAGAAAGTATCTAGACTCGAGACCAGAGCAAACCTCCAGTGAGGAGCCTGTATGCTTGCAAAGGCAATTCACTGGACCACCCTGTTACCTGTGCCATGCTCACAAAGCAAAACTCATCACTTGACATGAGGAAGGCTTCTGAGAAAGTTTAGAAGGTTATTTCGTCCCACAATGCCAGAGCCATAGGAGATAAAGAAAAGCTGTGGAGATGCTCCAGATTAAAGGAGGCTAAAGAGACATCAGACTAACTGTACTAGAGATGGAAGAATGCTGTAGAAGCTATTGGGTCGATCAACAAATTTGGATACAGGTAGTAAATAAAAATATCATATGTGCCAAATTTACTAAGCTGATGAACTACTATAGTTTCATTTTAAAAATTACCCTTATCTTAGGAAGTTTATCAGAAAAATTATCTGGAGATAAGGAGAATAATGCTTGATGAATGTAACTTATATTTAGGAAAATTAACAAATAGAGATTGAGAGGAAATCAAATAATAGAGCTAAAGCAACTGCTATAAGATTCTGTATGCGAATCTAGCTAAAGGCAAACACAATTTTATTTCTGTCATTTTTGTTTTTATAACTCCTCCAAGTTTGAGGATATTTCCAAATAAAGGATTTCTAAAGTATGCCCCTGAGCCATCAGTAACATTTTTAATGATATTTAATGTATTCTGTTTAAGAAAGAAAAATGGGTGCAGTAGATTTTTAAAAGAGCTTAAGCTAAAAAGACTCAAATTTAAATTTTTAATGTTTAGAAGACTAATCTCTGGTTCATTCAAAATTCCTTTTTATGGAACGCTTCGTCATTAAATACAAAGCACAATGTGAGCACACTTTCTCACTGCCGATAGCTCCCGCCAGAATGCGGTGAACAAATATTCTCCAACACCATTGCACCTTGTGCTCCATCTTCATAATTCCTCTACAAAAGTAGTATTCCCACTTTTTGGGAAAGGAAACAGGTGCCCAAGACCCAGAGCACACAATACAGCTAGAATCTTTCCAAGGAAGGTGGTGGCCCTGCTGTGTCCCTTGAGAAAGAATTTAAGGGCCGAATGTTTGCACAGGGGGAGGAAGATGTATAAAGACAGCTTCTTCCACAGGTGAAAAACACCTCTGTCTTGCTTGAGAGACCCACAGCTTCCTTCCCATTCACAAACAGGGCTGTTTCTCACATGTCAAAGGTTGAGACCATCACAGGGCCTTGCAGTTGAGGAAGCCCTTCCTAAACTCTCCAGGCAATAAAAAGTCAAGTGAAATAGTTTGAGGGATCTCTGTGAGTTCGAGGCCAGCCTGGGCTACAGAGAGAGTTCCAGGAAAGGCGCAAAGCTACCCAGAGAAACCCTGTCTTGAAAAACCAAAAAAGAAAAAAGAAAGAAAAAAGACAAAAAAAAAAAAAAATCACTTAACCCGGCAGACAAGCTCCACCCCCCACTCCCTCCTGCAGACAAGCCCCACTCCCTCTCCTCCCGCCTCTTCCAGTTCCCCTTCTCACCCATCATCAGCCTCCCCCAGCAAGTGGTGAAGGCCACTGTGTCTCTTGTGCCCCAGGCAGCCCGCTTAACCTGCCACTCACCCACTCACCGGAATCACTTGCGTCTCCCCGGGCTTGTCCAGGTTCTCAAACACTGCCTCCTGTTTGTCAGCTCGGACTTCTATAAGGTTGTGCCTATAGTTGACCGTGAGGTTTCTCTCCTGGATGATCTCCTGCAAGGCAGCTGCATACTTCTTAACCCCAAAAATTGCTCCAAGAGCGGTGTTGAAGATGACATTAGCCTGGGGTCGCTTTCCAGTCTAAGAAAAAGGAAAAGGCAAGAAAGCCAGGCGGTTACTGCAGCCGCCATTTTGTTTTTCATTTCTTTCTTTTTTTTTTTTTTTTTTTTTTTCATCCAGACCAGAATTAAAACCCTCAGGAGAGATCGTGTCAGCTTTTTATCAGAAGTTAAGATGGTAGAACTTCAAAGGCTTGTACCAACCCTATAATCCTGAGTGAACTTCCTCAGCATCGGGAGCCACCACGGAAGCTGGCTCTTAGCTCCCCACCTACACGATCACCACAGTTGACAGGGCTCAGAGGAGCACGTGCCCATTGCCAGGCTCCAAGAACAAAGACCAGAATCCTCAAGTCATCCCCGTCCCTTCCTCCCTTCCGTCCTTTTACAGACGCACAAGTTGCTTTGGGTCCTGCCATGGCTGGACCCAAACCATGCCTCAGTGAGCAGAATGTCATGTCTCAGTAAAGGCCGGAAAGAGCAACACACACACACACACACACACACACACACACACACACTACCTGATGCCGGGTATACTCCACTGGCAGCCATCTGCTCTCACACAGAAGATACTTGGGCAAACCTCCTTGACTCTCATTTCAAAAAAGGACCAAAAAAACTCTTTCCAAAAGCTCTGAAATTCCATGAGAACATTTTTTAGCTTTAAAATTGGCATTTAGTCTATTTGCAAATGCATGCATCAAAAGCCAGAAAAATACTCATAACCTTGAGACTGAATAAAAGCAATTGAGAGTCTGTGTGTGTGTGATTTATAATTGATTGCCTAACAACAGATATTAAAGTATTTAAACAATCTCTAACACAGTTTGCCAGTAGACATTTATACTCAGTTTTAAAGTATGTCACAAGGACTATTAACATGGACTACTTTGTAAGTACAGTATGATTGTCTCCATACTTTTTAAGTCTGTAGAAAAACCTCTTCTAACTTATGAGAACCGCTTTATGCATGATGGGTGGTCTCTTCCACACCCAGCTATGTAACTATGTACACGTGGAACAAAACTTTCAGAAATACAGAGGTCAGATGACAGGGAGAAAAGTGGACTTGTGGCAGGTACTCAGTTGGTGGCACCTGCCCTTGTCATCTCTGTCCTGAAAAGAGACACACCTTTCTGAAGTAGGCTTCTGATAGGTACATGATCTTCTGGGGGGCGCCAGCACACTTCACTGGAGTGTTCGGGAAGGTGAAAATCGCATTGCCCTCCTTGAAGTCCTGCAGGGCCTTCCACGTCTTCTCTACTGTCTTGACTGAATAATTGGACCCTATTTTGGGATAAGCAAAACCTTCAGGTAGTCCTTTAATCTGCAACCAAACACACAGAAATTTGCCTTTTAAAAGATATATTAAAAAGTGTGAGATAGATAAATAGATAATGAAATTTTACTCAGCCATGAAGAAAAAGTAAATCATGACATTTGAAGAAAAATTAATATAACTGTAGATCATTATATTGAGCAAAATATGAACAAATTCTGAAAAGCAAATACCATATTTTTCTAATACACATATTCTAGACTTACATTTACAGGTGTGTCTGTGGTATGTGTGTGTATGTGTGTGTGCGTGTGGTATGTGTGTGGTGTGTGTGTGTGTGTGATATGTGTGTGTGGTGTGCATGTGTGTGTACAGTGTGTGTGTGGTATATTTGTATGTGGTGTGTATGTATGTATGTATGTGTGTATGTATGATGTGAGGGGTGTGGTGTGTGTGTGGTGTGTGTGTGATATGTGTGTGTGTGGTGTGTGTGTGTGCGCGCACGCATACGTGTGTGGTATGTTCATGAAGGAATTGGAAAAGGAACCATAGAGAAAAGGAAGAGGCCATAAGAGAAGGGAGAGAAGTAATGGCTACCTGGGACACGAAAGCCTAAGGAAGGAATATTGAAGGGGAGGAAGGGGCCTGCTAACTAATGTGGGGCAGAATGCGAAAAGACACGTGATGTCTTAATGAAACCCATTATTATGCATACTAATTAACAAAAATAAAAAAGAAATAAGTACATCAGCAAAAAATAAAGAAGCTTACTTTAAAGCACTTTTTGGTATACATATAAATTTGCCATTTATTGGAGATGAAAGCACATTTACATATTTAAAAAAAAAACAAAAATTTGTCACAGTGCTTTAGAGTCCTTGTTCTTTGCCTCCAGCCCTTCAGACAGTACAGCGGCATCAGCTCTGTACTCACACAGGGACAGACAGGTAAATGAGAGGCCCAGACCACAGCCATGGCCCCTAAAGTCACCTGTCAGGCTGCAGAGGGGGCTCAGCCTCCGAGAACCCGACCCCACCTCCCTGGATAAGAGGCTGCCATTGAAATACAGCTCTGCGCACCTTCGGAGTGAGGACAGAATGCCAGCCACACCTGCCTTCAGGAGAACCATTTGCCTTCCTGAGAAGTTAGGCAGGACCAAGAGCCATTCATCCATGATGTCAATAAGACTGAAATTACCTCTCGGGTTGTGCATATCAAACTCTTGGTGAAGCAGTAAAGTGAAGCATTAAACACATGGACTTTGGAATACTGAAGATCCAGGTTCTGTCCCTCCTTTCCTACTAAGCAGTGTTGTGACTCTGAGTAAGTTACCTTGTACTTAAAAGCCACTGTTAAGAGAAAGGGTGCCACAACCTGGTAACCACATTCCTTCCAGGAAGTTCTGTGTGATGAGGTGTGTTTTATGCTCCCTCATCAATCAGAGTTGCTTTCAGGAAATTCTGAGGCAGAGAGATGGGAGCCGAGAGGGGAACACATGAGGATCAGGGAAGAGAAGAAATGAAATTGCCCTTTGGTAGTACAAAGAAAGGTAGGCTGTGTGCTGGGGAGCTGAGGACTAGCCTGCCTGTCACATGACAGACCAATGAACTAGCAGGACACCCTGCTGAAGATACTCAATGGAGCTGGCGTGAGAAAGAGCAGAGACAGATGGTCCATGTCAAGCATGAGAGCCCTGTACTTCCAACAGACGGAGTGAAGATCCAGCCTGCCAGAGACCATCACATGCCTGCCTAGTGCTCCACGGGGATCTCATATCTGCAAATGATTGCCTTCTTTTTTGCTTTACATTCACTTGAGAAGTTTTCTGGAATTTTCAGCCAAAGAATACCTGGGAGCATGCTAGCCACAGTTAGGTTACATTCCCTTAGCCTCAGTTTCCCCATCTATGAAAAAGGAGGAGAAATACCTTCCTCATCAGAAGTTGTAAAGGATCACTATCAGTCCCCAGCATCTCTCTTGATGAGTAGTAGGATTTCCATAGTAATGGCTGCCTTTAAAAACTGTTGTTTCTTAGCTTGCCACAAGAGGGAGCTACAAATCCTCAATCCTGCCCTCTTCCACCCTCCTCACAAGGCAAGGAGGTCACTAGAGAACTTTCATATAACATATTTCGACACATTTCACTACCCTTCCCCAGGCATGTCATGATTCTTCACATCTAAACACGCCCAAAGACCCTTGCCGGGCCACCTCTCCTGAAGTGGGATCCCACATCTGCAGCCTGTGTCCCCACCAGGCTTTCTGTATTTGTCCTACTGCCTCAAAACTCTCGACCACGTTCCTGGGGATCATCACAGCAAAGGGATTACTCTAGTGTGTTAGGAAAGCCAACTGGAATCTCACAATTCTCAGTGAACATGTGGCTCCCTTGCTTGCTGAAAACACATCTAAAAAGCTTCTAGGTCGCATTTATATTGTGTGGGTCGCTTCATACCCCAAACACTTGAGTCTCTATATAATAACCCCTAAATACGCTTCCAGAGTCTAACGAACTAACTGCTGTGCTCTGCTGTTGCAGTCTGCTTCCGAACTCAAACTAGATCTGCTTTGCAAAGGAAACCCAGTTCTTTGTGGGGCCAGCCCAGACCTACATAACAAGGCCAGCTTCCTGGGAGTGCAGAAAGAGGAGGTTTCTGCAGGAAACACAGTTAGGGCACAAGCATGCTGAGCTGTGCTTAAAGCTAAAACACATTGTTATTGACAGGGTCTTAGAGAAGATTTTATTGGCATCATTAAAAGGTCTCTGAGAAATAATTACGGCTCGGTGGGGCCCAGTCTCTCCGAACCATTTCCCTATTACAAATGAATGTAAAGAAAGAATACAGTGTTTTAGTTTTGTCTTAGCATAAACTAGAGGGTGCAGCACAGCAACAATTGAAGATTGTACCTTCTCGTAGTCCAGCTGGATTCCAAGAGCGATGATAAGGTATCTGTAGGAGATCTACAACACACATCAGAAGACATATAGTTTAGACCAATGCTCAAAAATCAGCACCGTGCCTCCATTTATCAATGTGAGTGCCTCCAGGTGGATGGTGGCGGGCAGGGTGGGAAGGGTTGGATACACACGACAGTTGATCAGCCTTCTTCCTTTTCTGTAGCCTCATATCTCATGGCTCAAAAATCCTCTGCCTGGCCTCTGAAAGCTTGGGATGCCTATAATTTTACACACCAGAGAATACAAAGAGATAATCCTTTGTGCAAAGTTTATTTTTTTTTCAAACTGTAGTGGGTAAGAACAACTTCTAATCTCAAAAGATAGTCAATTCTTGTTAGATCTGTGGGCAATATATGAATCTGATCTATAATATGAGCTGAACCAATATCATAATTGAGAAACTTCTTCAAAGGTCACTGAAAAGGATGCAATATTTATGTTTAATGATTTAAGTGGGTATTGTGACTGTTCATGCTGAAGACAATGATATCGATAAATATGGTAATGGATATATATGTTTAGGATCAAGGGGCAGACACATTGGGACAAGAAACTGTAAGAGGGATGCAAAGTATAAGAACATTCCTTAAAAACAGCTAAACCAGAAAACACATGGATAAGAACCAGAAGCCCAGCAAGGAGACATGGGTGGGAATCTCCATGATCTCAAATTAAGAAGGGACAGGCAGCAAGCTGAGCAAACCTCAGTTAAAGAGAATGGACTCCAAGACTTGAGAGTGTCTCACTCTATCTGGGGTGTCTAGCAGTTGTTGAAGAGGACCCATTTTGCCCAAAGGGAGGCTTGGCTCCAGGGTGCCCAGGCTTCCCTGTGCCTCTCACCCTTGCCACAGGCCCCTCCCAAGGCTTCCTTAGCACAGAGCCCGTGATGCCTTATGACAGTGGACATGCTCTCTTCCATGTCACAGATCACTCCTAGAGGATAAAGTTTGCATCTTCTCCTTGTAGTCCTAGAACCTATTGAGGAACCAGCAATGCTTGTTGGATGAATACATATGTGGAGGAACAGTTCTAGTTTCATTTTTAAAAAATAAAGTTTATCAAGGTTAACAGAAAAAACAAGTCCAGGTCTGTATGCTATGCCCACAGAGAGTCGACACCTTGACATTCTTGGTTCCGTAGGGAAGCCAGCTATGGAAATGACAAGAGGTCTGGGGTATGGGATGATGCCCTACTTGGATTATCATTTGAGTTATTAATGTTATCATGAACAAAGTGCCCAGGAGAAGGGATAGGAGCACTCCAGAATGGCCTAGAATCAGCAGGACTTTTCTCTCTCACAGTCAGGTGCTGCGTTTGCCTTTTTCAGTGACAGTCAGCAGTGTTGATTCATGTTGAGTTCAAGGTCAATTCACCACTTTCCATTCCTTCCTTCCTACATGACCCACTGCTGAGTCAGTCTGCCCTGCCCTGGAAGACAGAAAAGCTGCTCTTCATTTCACCCAGCAGGAATACACATATACAAGCACGTACAAGTAAATATATGTACATGTGTGTACATGGCTTGTTTACCTATCAGTCTTTTGCTCATAGGTCAAGAGGCTTCTCCCTGATACCACACATGGCTCCTTGGTACAACCAAGCCTGCCTCATTGAGTAGACCCCTTGGAGAGCTGAGAATTCCTCAGTGTCTCTGTATTAGGTTCATTATCTTGAGGATTATCAAGTTTTTACATCTCTTGAGAATAAGTACTCTAGTAGATGTTCTAACCATGTACCATTTGTGTCTTCTAAGGCTCAGAAGCTTGGGGAAACTGTAGGGTCTTATTTTTGAGATTAGGGAAAAAGTTGGTGAATCAGGTAGGATGTTATTCCAGGACTTTATTGAGCAGAGTACAGCATAAGCTGATAGTATCAGAACTCGGCACATAACATCTCCTGGGAAATATCTTGTTGGCTTCAATTTATCCTCCCACTGTGTCTGAATCTTGGATTTATGATTCTTGTCACCCAGTTAACAATTTTCAGCACAGATGGGCTCATTTAAGTTCGTTTTAATTCTGTGACATGTCCCTAGAGAGCTTTCTTCAGATTGCATAAGTTAATCAGTGTTCTTTAGCAAACATGATTCAATTTACCAAATCATTCTGTTCTTAGTTTACCTTCTCCTGCCACAGACACTAGATAGAAACTGGACTTGTCGTCACTTCTACAACCTAGACTGTGTCTCTGACACTTGTGTTTTCTAGACCACACGCCTTAATTCTTCTCTGAACTTGTCTTCCTTCTTACCCCTCCTACTCCAGCCACACTGGTGTCTGTTTCCTCCAATGCCTCTGCTTCCTTTTCCCCCCGAAAGCATTTGCGTGTAGCTCCTACCTCTAACCCTAACTAATGCCTACTCACCCTTTAACTTAGAAAGGATCGCTTTAGGCAAGCCTCCCTTGACCTGGCAAGCCTGATTGGTTCCCTCTTGTCATGCTGCGGCTTAGTAATTTCTTGTGTGATTATCTGAAGCCCTTATCTTTCCCATCAGACTGAGTTCCTGAAAGAGAGAAACTCTCTGTCTTGCTCATCATTGTATGTTCAGTCTCCAGACTGACATCTAGGACGTAGAAGGTGTGCAGTCAATACTTGTAAGGAAGCCATGTCTCGGCTTCTTCATTTGTGAAATGAGAACAGTGCCTACCTTGCTGAGCTGCTCTGAGCACTCGATGAGCAGGAACCTGTAAGCACATGGAGCAGTGCCTTGCACAGGTGCATGCTCAAGAAGTGTTGTTACTGTTTTATAAAGAACATTAAAAGGGGAAAGGAAATGTGGACTGCGCATTCACTATGAGCCAGTACAGCTTAGTCATTGGCTGAAGGCGGGCTTGTCATCTTTGAACCTTTGTTGGCACACTTCTATTTCTAAATTACTATGTGACATTTGTTTAGTAGGTGAACCTGGAGTTTTGCAAGGGTTTAGCTTCTGATTTACTAGGTTCTTAGTGTCAGGATCCCTCACCCTGTCCACATCCCCACCCTTGTACGAAATGAGGAGACTTGTCCATATTTGGCCTTCTGGCAAGGTCTATGCTGGTCTCTGCAATTGCTCAAAAGCCATGTCTACAGGCTTTGCAGCTCCTTGGGGTGGGGGCCAGCTGGCTTGGAAACTCGTTCTAAAAGCTCGAGGCTTGCTTTTTGTCTCCTTTCTAGCTAGGCTTTATTCTTTCCTAATGACCTCCCTCCCACAAGTTTGTCTGTGCCCAGTCCTTACAAATAATCGATTTTATACTTTGATAAAACCACCAAGGTGTGTGTAGAGCAAAATATCATTCCATTACAGTGTTCCTGTGTTTTCCCTGTAGGGCATCCTCCCAGACCCAAGGGCCCCTGCCCCTTCCCATGTCCTTCAATGGCTAAATTTCCTACAGAACCAAGAATGTCAAGGTGTTGACTCTCTGAATGACACAGAATACAGATCAGGATGGATGTTATTATCTGTCTACTTTGATAAAACTCTATTTCTCACAAGCAACCGAAAGTGTTTGCCTGTATATCCACTCATCCAGCAAGCATTGGTGGTTCCTTACTAGTTCTAGGACTACAAGGAGAGATGCAACCTTTATCCTCCAGGGGTGTTTTGTGAAGTGAGGGAGGGCCTGGCTTCTGTATAACATACCCACTGCCATAAAGCATCATGGGCCCTGTGCTAAGGGAACTCTGGGAGGGGCCTGGGGCAAGGGTGAGTTCCCTGGAGAAGTGACTGGCCGCTGCTGTTCTGGGCTCAGAGGCAGATAGGAACATGAAACTGCAACTGGACACTGGATCTGTGGTCTCATCACTGTCCTCTCAACTACTCCATCGAATATGGAGAAAAGAGTCGTGGAAAACCCTGCGGGTCTAGTGTAGGAAGTAACATCTTAACAGCGCTAAGCACTTCTGAACCTCATCTCTGGGACATCACTTCCCCCTCAGTGCTGGGACAAACCTTAGTCACAGGACTCCCCTAACTGTGCCCCTACCAAGACTGGTGTGGATATTTCCCAATACTCACCTCCTATGGAAAACTAGGTGTCAGTTAGAAATACTAGCTTACTTCAAAGGAAAGGGGGAAATGTACCTGCAATTTGAACATGTGGAAATAGCATTTGTTCAACAAAAATTCGGACACACAACTCTATACTCAGCAATGAGGACCACTGAATCACACAGTGGATGTTCAACAAATACTTGTTTTAGTTTATTAATTCAAAACCACTCAAGCCTTCCACCTATCTTCCATTTACTACACACCACCATCTTTTGCAGCTTTAACACAGAGATGTAAATATAAACATGGGTACCTATGCCATCTTCTACCGTGAGAGTGTGCAGCTTGAGAATGGGTATGCCACCCTCAGACAAGAAAACCCAACAGCCATGATGGTTACCTCCTTGCCATTGTCGGTGCGGATACAGTTCTTGTCTGGGTTCAGCTCTGCCACTCTGTCTTGAATCCACTCCACACCAGATGGAATCACACTCACTGTGGGACGGCCGGACAAGGACAACTGCTTGGCACCAGCACCCACTAATGTCCATATTGGCTGATAGAAGTGTCTCTGAGAAACAAAGTGTTAAGGAGGTTTGTTTCCATTGGAGCCGTATCTAAAGAGGCTTAGCTGAAGTTATTTCAACTAGACTCTCAATTAGCCCTTCCTGGCCCTTAGAGCATTGCACAGAGAAGTCCGTAGAGGGTTAATCCCCCACTGTTGCATCTTCTAATACGTTAACTCTGAAAGATCACCATCCAAGAGTACTTCTAAGACCAACAAAAAAATGATAAGTTTTCATTAATGACTACTGGGTTAGCCACAATTTCTTATTGCTAAACGTTGACTTGGTTTATTATGTATGTATTACATATATGAGATACAGACAGACCATATATATCTATTTATGTACATAACTTATGTGTATAGATAGTAAGAAAAATTAAGTCCAGAAGCAATACATGGTTCCTTCAAAGAATGTGAAAATTACGGCAAGTCTAGAAAACTCACTGTCATTTCTGGGAGTCATCAAAACCTCACTAACTTCAAACTATTTTCCCACAAAAGACTGTAGGTGCTTCTGGTTCATCTATCTTTTCCTTTCTCTGGGGTTCTACACCCAAATCCCATAGGTGCCATACTCTTCTTCACAAAGCAAAACACAAACAAATTCTCAGAGTCTTCTACAGCACTCTTGCTTGAGACAGCCTATTCTTAATCTACATTAATTGTGAGAATTCTGGGCTTGGGGCAAAGGGCAGGTTAATTTAATAGGCTGCGAGAGTTCACTCATTTGGGTGGATCAAGAAACCAAAATCTCTCCATGTTGCCAAAATGCTCTGTCTTTTTGGCCAGTTTGGCTGGCCAGAGCAGTCTAGTATTCAGAGGGTGGTAAAGGGGATAGAAGAATAGTTTGTCATCTCCCTAAGCTCATAATGGTTGTGATCCTAACAGAGGAGGACAGAGATCTCCGGCTGTGAGAGCTCATCAATTTTGAGTCCATCTTGAACAGAAAGTGGAACAAAAACACCAGCTCAAGGGTTTCTTCAGTCTACAAACATCAGCTCCAGCAATCAGGCACAGCAGACATCCAAAACCTGAGCATGACCAGCTCGTTCAAGAAAGGTCTCATGAGTGCTTTCTCATAGGACAGGACAGAGATGACTGTCCGGCCTACAGCCAATCCATCAAAAAAGACACCTGATCCTGTCTGATCGTCAAAGCTAAGCAGGGTCGGACCTGGTGAGAATTTTAGTGAGAGAAATGACTGTGCAGTTCCCATAAAAGCTATACACAGTAGAAAACAAAAAGTACCAGTGGGAGACACACTGTGGGTCAGCCACAATACAGTATGCACCAGAGAAGACAGCCACCTGATACAGCTCTCAGACAACTGTCATTTGAGATGGTCTTCCTGGGTTAAAATGGCTGTATCGTGTCCTAGGGAAGTATCATTCACTGACAAAATAGGAACATGTCTTTCTTGTCCTACCCACCCACCTCAGAACAGGCACTGGGCCCACTTGGCTTTCTTCTACCATGGGTACATATCCCAGCTGGCCCATACTTAGCTCCTCCTTGGGGAAACATTAGGCAGACCACCAAAAGTCTTGACTATTTCTCTGAAGCTTCTGTAATCTTAAACTGTTTCCAGGAAGCAGTGTTTCACTTGGTCTCCCACCTCAGACCAAGTATCTGCTCTCCCCATGACGTTTAGAGTCCCCTTCGACCCAACTTTCTTAAGCCCCTGGACAGCTTTGCTGGGGTATTCTTGCCCATGTCTCATCCCCCTTTCTCCGGGAAAGCACAGACATGGGAAAGGGCGCTGCCTGCTGATTTTCCTCTGGACAAAAGGTTGGAGTGGAAGGCTATCATGAGTTGAACCATCTTCTAAAAGATGTATGTTGATATTCAAAGCCCAGTTCAGCTGATGGTGACTAAATTTGAAAACAGATTTGGTCACGTTAAGATGAGGTCATACTTGAATAAGGGGCACCATAGATCCTTTAAATTGTGTCCTCGTAAGAAGGTTTTATGGACACCTAGTGACAACGTTGTACAGGATAATCCTCAGAGCCATACTGCCACCATCTTCAGGATGTCAGCAAGACCATCACAACTGGGTTTGTTGATTGTTGACACTCCTTCATAGAATAAGGGGATGGGGGGGTGTCATGGAACTCTCAACTGAGTATCCTGCCACCCTACCCAACCAGTGTATACAACTCTGCCCGAAATGCATATGGTCATGGGGATTCCAGGAAGAGGTTAGAGTATACAGGTATGGAAGGACTAGGGAAGGGCTCTATAACCCACAGCCATGATGAATGCAGACCTTCCAGGGAGACTGCTTCAGGATCACCCATTCTACTGCCCAAAACCCCTTCCCCATGCTCTGTAAGTAACCCTAGGAAACCCATTGATTTCTGCAGTCAAATTTGGTTTATTGTTGGGACTTTATGGGGATGGGGTACACTTTTCCTAACCCTGGCCTACCCCAAGGTTAAAATTTGCACAACACAGAGACACCCAGAGGATATCATGTAAAGACAAGGACCAAGAATGCAGATGCCATTGCAAACCTGGCTTGACAAGGATTGCTCCTAACTTCCAGAACCTAGGAGGGGAAGCAGAGCAAGTCCTTTGCTGCCCCACACCCAGCCTTCAGAGGGAGCATGACCCGGTCAATAGTTTGGGACTAGTAGCCTCAAAAAATGTGAGAGAACATGTGTTTGCTGTTTTAACCACACACGTTGCAGTAATTGGCTGTGGCAGCCCTAATGAGCCAGAACTGAAGAGGCACAAAAGGCTTCGAGGTTTTGCCTCATGCTCAAGCACCCTCCACTTTCCCCCAATGCATTTTTATTATTATTTTAAAAGAATTGTTTTCATACAATATATTCTGATCATATTCTTTCCCCTCCCCAAACTCCTCCCAGACCCTCACCACCTCCTTTTTTTATGCCCAGGAAAAGCATTAACCATAAAACATAAAAAACCATGCACCCACACAGGCTAACACATACACATACCCGCTCTCACACATGCCAAGGGACACTTACCTCGCTGGGTTCAACAATGGCCACATTCTCTGCTCCCACTTTCCTCTTCATACGAGTGGCCATGGTGATTCCCCCACTGCCCCCACCCAGCACCAGCACCTCATAGTGGTTCTTGGCTGTGCAGCAAGCGCCTGTGTGCAGTTGGAGGGGTACAGTCTGCTGAGTGCCCAGCCTAAGGAAATAGGCAAAGAGCCGGGCACGTGGACTGGATACAGCAGCAACCAGTGGGGCCATCACCAGGCTAGATCAGGCTAAAAGGAAGCAGAGGAGATTATGAGCACCAAGGAAAGTTCACTCTATGACCTGAGGAAGGGGAGGCTGGCGTCAGATCAGCTCTATTTGGTATCTACTGCCTTGGCTGAAGTCTATCTTCCTTCCGGGAAGACAGCATCCTAAGAATTATGGGTTGAGCTAAGCATTCCCTTTTCTTCCTGCCTATCAGGCCATCTAGGACTGTTTGAAGGATGTATTCCTGCCCTTTTGTGTTTTATTTGTGCACATATGTGTGCCCATGTGGGTTCTCTCCTTCCACCATGTGGGTCCTGGGATCAACTTGGGTCATCAGTCTGAGTAGCAAGCACCTTTAGCTGTTGAATCATCTTGCCAGTTTTTTATGGGTGGATATGAGCTGTTATATGGGCAATGGGAACTGAACTCTGTCCTCTACAAAAGCAGGAGGTGCACTTAAAGCACTGAGCCACCTCTCCAGCCCTGCTCCCCCTTTAGTTTGTTTGTTTCTGCCCATCCTTGTCCATCTAGGTACCATCTGCTTCTCTCCAGCTGTCTTCCATTCTCTCAGGCACATCTAAATGTTTATTTGACTTTTAAGCCCACAAAAGTGGACATGCAGGTCTCCGACTAGCGACATGTAATGGTCCTTGCCACAAGGATCACCTGTGACCTTGCCGAAGAGCAAGAGTCAAGAGTCTGACTTTCTGCCACTCAGAGTTCCTTCTGATCATAGCTGTCAGGGCTTCAGCCCCCAGGCACGAGGTCCCTGGCTCTGCTTCCCCAGGGAAACACAGTTAAATCAAACTCATAAGCTGTGCAAGCAAAGTCCTTCAGTACTTTGAGCAATTTCAAGCAGATGATTAATACAAGCCATAAAAGGAGCCCTGCCTGGCATCATAAAGTTGTAGTTTACATAAAGATTCTGATCCTACTGCGAATGGTCTTTTATTGTATCAACTTCACAAACAATTCCTCCTAAAGATTCTCTCAGAGAAGCTCTTCCCCTTAAGAAGGTGAGCATCCACTCTGGGCAGTCAGTTCCTCAGAAGAGAGAACAGTGAGGCTTTTCGAGAGCGGGCCTTATGCCCTCCATGCATAGCACTGGCCTTGCATGGAGGACACCACTGACTCGTGTGACTTAAGGGTCCATATTTTGAGTACCATATCAGTTTCAGCCTTGTGGGTTCAGCCAGTGTCCAGGAAGCCTTTATTCAGATATAAACACTCCACGAGGAGTAAGATTCCCAGCCGCTAACATCACTAACTTCTGAATGGAGATGACTTCATTATACCCCATCCACAGACTGAAAAGGGGAAGGTTGCGTGGGGCAGGGTGACGGGAGATGGGGGTGTAGAGAACCCTGAGCCAAGAGGTGGGAAGAAAGGAAAACCCTGGAGGAGGGAAGGATGGGGTGGAAGCCGATGTCAGTTTTAATCAGTATTAACTCAGTTGCAGAGCTTCGGTAAAGCCAAATATCCCTCGAACTTCCAAATCAGAGGCCCACAGAAAGTGGGGCGGGCCCATACATTATTGCCTCCAGTCTAAAAGCAATACACCTGCTCTAGAGAATAACCCCTGCGGCCCCTCCACCCTGCCTTCTGTTTCTTGGGATCAAACATAAGGAAGTATCTGCTAATACGGGAGAAGGAAAAAGCATTACAAAGATGTCACCAGCACACTTTTCACAACCCAGCCAGCCGTCTTCTCACAGTTTGTAGACCAATACTGATAACACCCTTGGACAAACAGCAGCAGACTCCACGGAAGCCAGGGGCAGGCCTGGCCCTTGACAGTTTCCGTGGACGTTAATTTCTGACCACTTCAGTTTTATATGGAAACAGAGAGTGTTCTGAATGTCAAATATTGAGGAAAGGTTGGGTAAAATATGATTACAACAATGACTCATGAGATCTTTTAAAATCTTAATGTGTACAAAGTATCAAATGCTCAAGGCTTGGAAGCAAATATTCATATTTAATAAGCTATGATATAATATGTTTGCTATTCCAACAAGTAAGAGGAAAATATTTTAAAAAGAAAAAAATAGTCAAAATGTTACATTGAATAAGTACTTTCTCTGGGTTTTAAAATAATGGATGATTATGATTTTTTTCTGGTTTTCAGTATTTTATAAATATTCTACTAAATACATATTTGACAATAAAATATCCATTTCAATGATAATATGTGACATTGGTGACATCTTTTCCGTCATCACTGAACTTGTGAGTGGACCACCATTATCGCCCTAATTTATAGGTGACCAAAGTGAGGTGGATAGCATTTCTGTGACTCTCTCCAAGTTGTACAACCCAAAGGTGGCAGGCTGATATAGCATCAGGACTTCTACCTCAAATCACTATATTATCCTATATCTATGGTCTTCAAGACAAGTATATATCAGCGCTGCCATGGCTTGCCAGGAATATCCAACTTTTTGACATTGTGATATGTGGTTGTCATATGTGAATAGGTTGGGCCACATTCACAGCTATCCTGAGATGCATGTGGCCTCTGGGATGCATGTCGTATATTCCTGTTAGATCTTTAATGTCCCCAGTGCCCCAGGTATTAAAGCTTGGTCTTCAACCTGTTGGCACTGTTGGCAAGTGGTGGTGGCTCAGGAGGTGAGACCTAGTTGGAGGAAGTTAGCTAACAGAAGCCATGGCCCTGAAGAGGACCTTGGGACCCTGATCTCTATGTCCCCCACACAGACCCCTGTCTCTCTGCTTCCTAGACACCATGAGGTGAACAGTCCTCCACCACACAGGATGCTCTGCCTCAGCACAGGCCTAATGCAGTGAGGCCAATTGGCAATGGACAGAGACCCCTAGAGCATGAGCCAAAGGGAACCAGTCCTCCATCACATTAGCTCAGATTTTTGTCACAGGGATGGAAAACTGACAAACAGAAACAACAAAACAATGCCTGCATGATAATGTTAAATGGGGGGGGGAGATTATTTTTCATAAATTCCCAGAAAGGAGAAAACAGTTTTCCATTGTTCTCACGCTACAGCTTAGGTCCATGGGAAGAGTTTTCTTTCATTTCATTTGTTTCTATTATTTTAAGGCAACACAAAAGAAGGCAGAGCTAAGTTTCTGGTTTGCAGCCACTCCAGTTTGAGTTATTTGACCTCAATTCTTTTGAAACTTGCACAAATGTTTCCCTCACTCAGCCAAGAAAGCTTTTTCCATTTTAATTTCAGTGTTTACCAAGAGTCCATTTCTGGGCTCAGCACAGCTAAGTGAAATGCCTTCCAAGCTAGTTTTTTCAACTTCATTAATGAACAGCAGAGTGACCCAGCTGTAAAAGTCATATTCTACTTTAGAATACACAGTTCCAAAACCACAAATGTATTAGAGAAATGTCTAATGCCCTAAATCACTTGAAGTCTCCACATCCTTTTTATTCTAGCCATGTAACATCAGATCAGAGAACCCAGAGCCATCACCCAGCATTGTGAATGAAGACGATAAGGCCTGGAGCAATGTCAAAGACTAGGAAGAAGCCAGTAGAAATATTCATAAGCATGATATTTAAGATCTCATTTTAGAACTATAGTATGCTAGTGTGTATACACATGTGTGCATGCATGTGTATGTGCATGCATACATGTGTGACTTTTAGCTCAAAACTTCTGCAACCTTAATATTTTATGATTTTGTGTGATTGGGGTGATTCAGGGTAGGACCCCTAGACTCAACATGGGACTGGTTACCAGAAATGACGAACATTATTACAATTATAGGGTTCAGACTTGGAGCCCCATCTCTGACCCACAAGAAAGAAGGAATAGCAGTGGGGCTGGAGAGTGGGTTCTAGTAGAAATCCTGAATAAGCTTCTAAGAACTTCCCCAGGGTTACAAACACAGAGGATCTGGTACAGTGGCATGTCCAGGGAAAGTACGAAAGTGCTGTGTTCCCAATGCCTTCCATTCAGGCATCCTTGTAATAAACCAGTAGATGCCAGGGAAGTGGTTTCCTGAGTTCCTTGAGAAGTTCCAGATAATTACCAAACCTGCAGGGTGATCACAGAAAGTTCTGAACTTGTATCAACTGGGCAAGCATGTGGGTCATCTGGGCCATCATTTGTTGGGGAAATCCAAAGTGAAGATGGTCTGTAAGGCTGAGCCTGGAACTCTTAGTGTGAATGTAAATATTTAGTTGAATTTTTAAAATACTCTATTTTTATCAAAGAATGGAATGGTGTTGGTGAGCAAAAAGAGATATTTGGCGTTAGAAGCCGGGTCAGGAAACACCAAGGAGCCAACAGGCATGTCTGACATTGACCTAAACCAGATCTAAAGCAACAACCAGAACGTCAGACAAGTTGTGGAAGTGACAGCCACACAGTCTCAACTAGAAGACAGGAAAGAGGAGGGAAGGAAGGGCAAACCTGACCCTGAGGTCCGCAGAGGGGAAATGGAAAGCCCTTGTTAACAAAGTAAGAACCGAGCATAAGTCTAACACAACTTCTCAGTCTCCCCAGAAAACAGCCCGAAGCCTGTGTACTCATCAGTCTAAGAAGTGTTTCAACCATCATTGCTACAGAACGAAGCGGCCGCTTACCTCTGTATCCTTACAAAGTGAAACCCACACTTTAGCAAGTCAATAAACAAGACTAACTTGACTTTCATTTGCAAGTGGCACATTCAATATAGTTTACAATTAAATGATGCCATGTTTTTAAGCTAGATAAAGATTCCCCGGGTTGGTCCTAAATCAATTGAGTGCCTCCTTCAAAAGGTGGAAATAGGCACATGGACATAGTAAAACCCCTGCTGGCTGAGGGGTCAACAGCCTCCTGGACATCTCTACTTACATCACTTTCTGGCAACCTTTTCACAGTTGGCCCTTCCTAAATAAGCGTTAGACTGCCTGTGTCCAAAGGTCCTTAGTCTTATGTCATTGGACACACCTCCCACTTGGCTGTGAGCAGCCAGGATGCCTAGCCAAGTTAAACAGAGCTAGCATCTCAACGAGTATTATCTACAGCATTCTTGATGTAAGATCCACCAACTCTTCAAGCTTGGAGTCAACCCTTGGCTCTTTCAGCTGTTGAGAAAAAAATATATATGGTCGGTTGTGTGGCTCAGAGCCTTTTGGGCTGATCCATGTTGTCTTGAGCTTCAATAAGCACATGGCCAACCTTAGCTGAACAACCTTAGCTGTTCACCTTTGCTGAACACTTCCAAGTGGGACATGAAAACGAGAGCAAGCAGCTCTTGCGACCCACAAAAACCTGCACTAAACCTACTCTGAACTGCTGTGTGGCCGGGATCCCTGTGAGTTCAGGTTCTACAACTCTTGAGTTCCAGATTCTGAGGCACAAGATCCTCAACTGCACAAAACAACTAGGCTTGATGTAGTATACAGGTGTGGAGGATTTGGAACGTAATTACATCAGTCCTAAAGCTGTCACTAGCTACTGACATCTCTCAACTAAATTATTTCCTCAAGACAGAAATAAATAGGAAACCATGGAGAAATGCTTATAAAAATAGTAACTGTTCATTGAGTAGTGGTATTTGTCTATACTGGCTGATCTTACGCTGCTTCACAACACTGTAAACAGTTTGCTAATGAGAAAATTGAGGATTGGAGATCAATAAGAGAATTTGCCAAACGTCACTTCTGTGTGATTATAGAAATATGGCCCCCGAAATTCAAGTGTTAAAAACTTAATCTCCAGTCCAACAGAGCTGAGAGGCAAGACCTCCAATAGGTGCTTAGATGATAAAAGTCCATCACATGGGAGGTAAGGCTGTTATAGAATCCGGTGTGCCTTCTTTGGGTCTCTCATCCCACACAATGCCTTCTGCACTGTACAGCAAGAAGGTCCTCTCCATATTTAGCACCCCAGACCTTGTACTTCCAGATTCCAGAACTTTAAGAAATGAAGCTGTTCTTTTTTTTTTTTTTTTTTTTTTTTTTTTTTTGTTTTTCGAGACAGGGTTTCTCTGTGTAGCTTTGCGCCTCTCCTGGAACTCACTTGGTAGCCCAGACTGGCCTCGAACTCACAGAGGTCCGCCTGGCTCTGCCTCCCGAGTGCTGGGATTAAAGGCGTGCGCCACCACCGCCCGGCCTTGAAGCTGTTCTTTATAGACTACCTCACCTCATGTATCCTGTTACAGAAACACAAAACAAAGGTAGTCATATCATTCATTAGTCAACAAGGTTTCATTCAAACTGACTCTTCAATAATTCAGGGAAAAAGTGCCCACTGGCAGAATTTCATTTTCATAGAAAGTAGCTGGATTGTATTCCAAATACTGATGTGATATGGAAGTTTAACTTACTAAGTACATTGAAAAGAAGAAAATCTAAGCTTTAGATGTTGGGCCAATGTGCAATAACAAGATGGATATAATTTCTAAGCATCCCTGTCTCTTAGAAATAGTACTGAAGTTATTACAGTTGAAGTGGCCTGGATTTCCCTTGGAAATACTACAGTAGACAGGAATTGATGGGAGTGAAGACAAAAGAAGAAGGCCCATGAGTCAAGAATTTTAAGTCAATTGGGTGATGCTAGAGCATACATTGACTTTTTGTAGGGATCAAGTAAAGTCCTGAGCAAATGTGCACTGTTTGACATGGGCATGGCTGTGCCAAAGACCAATGCTTCAGCCCCATAAAAATGACCAGGCTTTCCCCGGGTGAGGCTCAGAGTAACGGCAAAGCCTTCTTCTGATCTGAGTGTGAATATTGATAGCGTGTGCAGAGAATGCCCCCCATAGCTTTAGTCCTCAGGATGTTTACAACCTGAAGACTGCACCCCTACAGAGAATGCTCTTGCCTCCTAGTTCCACTGTCCACAATAACCCTGCCTCCCTGTTTATCTGTGTGTAATAACCCCACCTTCATGTTCAACTGTATGTAATAAGCACACTAAGCTTCCGGAGGGTTATGACTCCTCCTACAGCATAAGCATAGCCCACCAAATCCCAGTTTTCTCTGTCTGTATGTCCGTCGTTTTATTTCTTATTTCCTCATAGCATCTAGTCAGGTCAAGTCCAAAACCATGCAAGGACATAGCAGTTCTGGGCATATTTCAAATCATTTCAAGAGAATATTAATGCCAGGATCAGCAACACAACTTAGAATCGTTCATCACAGGATCCACAGCTGAGTCAACACTGAAAGTTTTCAAAACATTGACCTAATGGAAAAACGGAGGCTCAGAGAGGGCAGTAATCTTTCACAAGTCACACAGTGTAAGCCGTAGGGCCAGATGTGGAATGAATTCCTTTCATGAAAAGCAACTCTTTCTGAATGTCCTCGGCAGCAGCAACACAGGCGTTCCCAGCAGCCAGCAGTCCAATCCAGAAAGAGAAGAAACATCCCAGACTGGAACTTTCCCCAGATCCAGGACCCAGAATAGCACCCCCTGCAGGCCTAGGTAAGTCAGAAGAGTACTGCAACTCCAAATTCACACAATACACACACACACACATACATACACACACACACACACACACACACACACACACACACACACACACACACATACACACACACACACACACACCCTGAGACTGGGTCTCACCATGTAGCCCTAGCTGGCCTAGAACTCAATAAAGAGACCAGGCTGACCTTGAACTCATAGAAATCCACCTGTTTCTGCCTCCAAATCACTGAACCACCACAATGCACCACCACACCTGGCAAGAGGCAAACTTAGACAGAGCAGATCTATGCATTTATGGGCACTGAAACTGAAGTAATTTAGGAATCTATAACAGAATATGTTTAGACTCGACATTTAATATTCCCTCTGAATAAGAAAATAAATCCTAACAAATGCATGGATCCTTGGAAATCCAGCACTCTTTCTTTGGAGATGGCCTTTATGTGAATTATCAGAAGTGTATACATAGAGATCTTCCTGACTAGAAGCCGTCTTCCCCTCTCTGGAACCCTGGCTTGCCCTGTGTAAGATGGAGGCCCTGAAACAGAAACTTCTCAGCAAATCTGCCTCTAGGGACCACAGCCTTCTCCAGGACTCCTTCCTTAACTGCTGCTCAGAGGCCCCCAGAAGCCCTCCCTTCCTCCCGAGAGAGACACACACACACACACCTTTATAGCACCCTTCAGCTTTGCCACGCCTCTCCCCTCCCCTCCCCTCCCCTCCCCTCCCTCTATGAGCAAACTATATAGCATGGTTTTTCTGAACAACCTGAAACTAAGTTACAATCCTTAACATAAAACTAGCTTGTTACTACCCTAGACAAGACTCTTATGTGCTGGGTATAGTGCTGGGTCCTCAAGTGAGCATATCGCCCATTTTCTAGCTGGGAAAATTGAGGCTGAGGTTCTATCTTCGAGGTCATATAGCCAATCCATGACAAGACCAATGCTCATAGGGAGGACATTTAAAACAATGAGGGAGAAAACCAAAACAAACATTACCAGTTTCCCCACTGCCTGGAGGTTCTTCTAGGAATTAGCTCCTATGATGAGGCAGTGTGTTGATTGCTTTTCTGTCGCTATGATGAAACACCATGACCAAGGAAGTCTATAGAAAGGAGATTATCTGGGCGTATGATTCCAGGGGGGATAAGAGCCCATCATCACAGGAGGCATGGTGGCAGGCAGGTATGGTGGCCAAAGCAGGAAGCTGAGAGCTCAGGTCTTCAACCACAAGCATGAAGCCGAGAGAGGAAAGTGGAAATGGGGAAGGCTGTCTGCTCTCAAAGCTCCCCGTGATATCCTTTCTCCACCAAGGCCACACCTCCTAAACATCACAAATGGCACCACCACATGGGGACTGAGGGTTCAAATACCTGGGTCTATGAGGGACATTCTCATTCAAACCACCACACGGAGCCTGACAAAACCCACGATCTTCAACCAGCCAGCCAGAGACCTAGTCGACCTCCAGCCTAAGATGACGTTCTGACCCAAAGGCTCATCCAGAAACAGTGTTTCAGCAGAACAGGCAGAACAATGTTCCTGCTCGGAACACTCAGGCAGCCATCCTGTCCATACGAGGGCCAGCCTTTTGTGTGGAATAAGCGCCTCTTGCACAGGCAAGGGCAATCTGCCTTATCTAGTTACCAAGTCAACTATACATTTCATCCATAAATACCTCCTCAACAGTCACACTCAGAATTCAGTTTGACCAAATGTCTAGACACCTCATGTAAAGTTGACATGGCCCAGTAAAGTCAACAAATAAAACTGACTGCCACCACATCTGAAGGAAAAGAAGAAGACATAATCCGGGAAAAATCTCAAGAAGGATTGCTGCTGACCCTGGGTTAGCACTACAGGAGTGCTAAGGACGTGCCCAGAATTGCCTCACAAACGTCGTGGCTCCCTCATACAAACCTATCTTACCCTGAAGTACTGCAGGTAACACATGAGGGGACATTCATGGCAACAGACACGGTACAAACAGGACAGCTGGCTTCCTGTTTTATTCTGAGTCCTCTGAAGATATTCTGAGTCCTCTAGTACTAACTACACTATTTTTTCTGTGTTTATGATAAATTGACATTTTGAGACCTACTAGTTCCTCTTCTAGGCCCAGCTAACTTCTGGAGACAGTGAAGGTCTGGCCTGCCAGCATAACTTGTAAGACATTAATTCAGAACACAGGGTCTATGCCACCTTGTCTACCTGGCTTTTACATTCCATGGGGCAACAATATTCATATAAGCACATTGACACCAGAAACCAGGCAACCAGAAGCAGCCTTTGCACCCAGGGTGCATGGACATAATCACAACTGCCAGTCCTGACCTGCTCAGCCTTTCTGCCTGCCTCATAACATAGGCTTTTGACTTTAGTTCATGCTTTTCCTCACCCAGTTCTGCCTTCTGGCAAACAAACCCCAGGTGCTTCCGCACAGGGCCCTAAATGGCATGCTGTGCCTCTGGCCTCTTGAGAACTGTGAGTAAAAATGTCTTCCTTCACGGCAGTCACCTCATGATCTACGGTGCTTGCCATACTTGATAAAAACAAATTCTGGGTGCATTTTAATATACCTACATTAAAATGCGTGTGCCAACTGCTCAGTCAGATGGAAGATTTTACATGTTGAACAAAATTTTGTTAGGCTTCTTCTCCTTATATATGTGCGGAACTGTCAGGTGGCATTTAAAAAGCAATTTAATTACATACTACTGAAAAATGTTGTAATTACATGGGTGATTGGGCCAAATTTTTGTGGCTCCATAACATAGCTACAGTTTGACTTTTTTATGCAATAATTAATCTGGAAGAATATGCCACCTGGTGTTGCTCTCCCTTGTCACCCTCTACCATCCACACTATCGAACTTAACTAGACAGTGTCTTCTCCACCAAGGAAAATCTTCACGTCTCTTTGATCCATTTAACCTTGACACACCAGCCAGGTGTGTTCATTGAAGGTGCTTAAGGACTGAGTTCTCTGCACAGTGTAAGATTATGGGCAAATTCAGCTTCTTACCCATCCTCAGCTCATCTTAATCAGGCAATAGCTGAATTTTCAAAAGTGGAAAACAGGAAATATAATCAATATTTTAACTTACAGGATCCATTCCCTGCATAAAAGTAGATATTCCAAGTCACATTTTGCTTGGCTAAATGTCTAAGATTATCTTGATGAAAAATAGAATTACATGAAATATGCATAGTCATGCTTGCTCTGCCAGTCAAGAATGTTCCCAGAGTACTCATTGAGCAGCTAGGAAGGATCTGGGCTGATGGAAAAATGTTTTCCTCATTCTAGTCCTGGCCCCACTCCCAATTTATCAACTTCAGAAGCTGAGGAAACAGGAGAGCTTGGCAGCTGCTGGTAATACAGGCCAGGAAGAAGGTGGACCCAACTTTGGGGAAAGGCTTTCTTTTGTTAATGTTAGACAGCTTAATTTAATTTCTAAGTATTGAAAGTAAGCCATAATCATCCTGGAAGAACATTTAAGTAAGAATTTATGTCATTCTTAGCAAGATAGAAACTTTCTTAACAAAAGACATGACTCAAAACAAATATCAATGATTTTAGACCTTTTTGCTACTTATTCTCTATACCCACACCACCTCCCCAACATTCACCTCTCACCATCCATTCCAAGCCCCATCCTTTAGCCTTTCTTGTTCCCTGGCTTCTGGTTGGGTCCAGCTAAAGGGAGGTGCTAACAGGATCTTAAAGAAAATCAGTGGGAATTTATTGGAATGACTTACAGGACGCAATCCAACAATGGCTAGTTGTGATTGGGAAGTCCAAGCATCTAGTAGTTGCTCAGTCCCATGAAGCTGAGTGTCTCAGCTGGTCTTCTGCATATGCTGGGATCCCGAAGAAGGAATGGATGGGCTGACAGAGTGAGGGAAAGCAGGTGAAGAACGAACCCTTCCTTCTTCCATTGTCCTTACATAGGCTTCCAGGAGAACATGTGACCCAGATTAAAGGTGTGTCTTCTAGCTTCAAGTTCTGGATCAAAAAGGTACGTTGTCTTCTTGCCTCAAGATACAGATCACAAGTGTGCCCTCCATTTCTGGATTATAGTTTATTCCAGATATAGTCAAATTGACAACCAAGAATAGCCATCACACTGTTCAAAGCATGATAGAAATGCCATACATTGTCTTGGAAATCCATTTAGTGAAGACTCAGAAAATGGTGAAGAGGCCTAATTTAATATTAGTGCAGCCACAACAGGCTGCAGATTAATAATACTGGAACTAGACCTCACCATTACGATAACCAGGAAAAGCCACAAATTGTACCCTTCAGGGGACTAATCAGAATTGAGACAAACAAGTACTAAATGCTCTAGAACATTAAGGATAGCTTATATAACTTGTATATAAATTGCCAATTTCCTTGCAGCAATGCCAGTACCAATCACTGTTTGATAAGACTTCTGTTGCCTCACTCCTGTCCAATCAAGAGTTCAACCCCCATCTGAATCCGGAATTCCCCTACCTCCCCCATCCTTTACTCCTTAAAAACTCTGCCTCAACTGAGCCCGAGGCTCTCCCTGATCCAGCTGTTGTGCTGGAATGGACTGAGAGTCCAAGCTCGAGCTTGCAATAAAGGCTCTTTGCTTTTGCACATGAACTCAGTCTCCTGGTGGTCTCTAGGGGGCTCATAAAGCATGCATAACAATGGCAGAGGAAAACATAGTTCATCTTGGAAAACATCTAAATCACCACCAAGAGAAACTCTGATTTAGCCAGGTGAGCATACCTTAACTCTCTAAAACCTTTAAAAATGGAGAGACTTTCCCAGCAGTAAGGGAGCTATGATCATGGAAGGCTGGTCATAAAGATGAAAAGTAACTGGCTTTGAAGATGGAGAGTGAGGATAATTAACCAAGGATGTTGACAACTTAAACCAGAAAAGACAAGAAAACAGAATCTCCTGTAGAATTTCCAGAAAGTACAAGGCCCTACTAGAACCTTGATGTTAGCCTAGTGAGGTCTATACTGGAACTTTGGAGTAGACTGTTGTAAGACAATAAATTCTGTTGTTGGAGTGGGGACCATAGCTGATTGGTACAGCAATGGCCTAGCATGCACAGACCTGGAATTCAACTGCCAAGACCCCAAAATGGGGGATGGGGATGAGGGGACAGGAGTATGTGTATCCCTAAAAAGTCTGTAGTTGGTTATAGCAGCTTCAGGAAACTAATACATAGATAGATAGATAGATAGATAGATAGATAGATAGATAGATAGATAGATATAGATATAGAGATATAGAGATATAGAGATATAGAGATATAGAGATAGAGATAGAGACATAGATATAGATATAGATATAGATATAGATATAGATATAGATCATCTCCACAACAAATCAATAAGAGGTGGGTAATGTTATTCCTATTTACAGATATTGATGCTATGCTTCAAAAGAATGTAAATGATACCCCAGTTAAGTCTAAGATAGAATACAATCCTAGATTTTTTGGAAGCTAATCTCATTACTTTTTCTACTAGTATAGAGGAGATGTGCTCAAAAGTAAAGATACAGCATTTCCTGACAACTATTCCTAAGAACATAGCTGAAAAGCTTGATGTTACTCTCTTGGTAGAAGGCACAGATTTTCTGACTGTCTACCTAACCATCCAGAGCACCCCAGGGAATGGCAAGAAGAGCCCAGATACTCCATAATGTCAGTAGTGACAGACAGGAACATAAAGCTGGAATTAGAAATCACAAAGAAGGTTGTCTGTCTCTGGAGAGAAGAGATACATCAAAATGTCAACAAAAAATGAAGTGCCCACAAGCGAGTCCCAAGAAGGATGGCATAGGTAATAAGACTCCAGTAGAAGGAAGGTGAAACAGGGCAAGCATTTTTCAGGAGGACACAGTCCTGGGGGAGAAAAAGGGGAGTTGATACATACTATGTTCCACTTCACATAAGCTCTGTTAGCCTGATGTGGTATACTGATGGTTTTAGTCCCAGGAAATAACATACTTGTTACAATGAAGGAGCTCAGAAATATTTGCTACAAGGAATGAGATTATTGGTGAAGTACTTTTACTAAGTATATTTCCATATCAGACAGGGTGTAAATTAACCAGAGGGAACAATAAACCCAGCTACAGTCTATTACGAGTCTACTGCATTTGATGAGTGTGTGTGATAAGGGCCTGAAATTCAAATAAATAATCAGTTAAAACAGAATTAGTAGGTAGGTGAGAAGTGAAAAGGTCCTCTGAGAGTAAACAAGGAAGCACAGGAGAAAAGAACTATAAACGCAGAACGGGGAGGATATATCAAGGGCCTGCTGGAGCTAGTTTTGCACAGTTGAGGTTGACTCACTTGGAATGGGGATCACCTAGCTGTAGATGAAAAAGAGAGCAGCACTGGGGAGATGTGCATTGGGAAGAGAAACAGGACAGGCCTATGTTTCTAACATTTAGGATTGAAAGCTGTGACAGCTATTCTTGGTTGTCAACATCTGGAATGAACTACAATCTAGAAGTGCAGGGCACACCTGTGAGAGATTATTTTTGCTTGGTTTGAAGTGGGTGAATCCACTTCCAGTCTGGACCTTTGAGGTAGGAAGACTCATACCTTTGATCCTGATCTTGAGGCAGGAAGACACAGCTTCTGCTGGAGGCCTATACAAGGACATGGAAGAAGGAAGTTTTGCTCTTTGCCTGCTTGCTCTTGCCTTGCTGGCAAGTCCATTCCTTCACTGGCATTAGAGACTACTTCTTCGGGATTCCAGCATCTACTGAAGACCAGCTGAGACATCCAGCCTCGTGGACTGAACAACTTCTGGATTCTTGGACTTTCCATTCATAACCAATCATTGTTGAATTAGTTGGACCACAGCCTGGAAGTGCTTCTAATAAACCTCCTTTTTATATATATTGAAAGAGAGATTCATTCTAGAAGCTCTGCTACTCCAGAGAACCCTGACTAATACAAAAGCTTAATCCAGAACCACTGTCAACAATCCAGCATTCATAAAGCAGCAACCAAATCCCAGGCCTGTAGATGAGGCTGTTTTGTTTGGCTTATAATGTTTTCCTAAATTCTGAATTACTTCCCAACATAGAAAATTTTAGAGATATCGCCTAAAAATGACCCTATGGTCTTACTGACAATAGGAAGCCCACATTCAACATTCACACATGGAAACACTTGGTTGGAACTAATAGTCAGTGGGGCCATCTCCACCCTACAAAAGGTTCCAGTTCACTGCCCCACCCAGCCTGGGTGAGTCATGTAAGTTACCTGTTCTGCCCTAGCTTGGATTTCAGCTTCTGTGCCCTGCTAATGGCAGTGAGAGCCTTGGAAGTTCTTAATGGAATGAAATTTAGACAGAGAAGCTGGGAGAATGAATTGGAGTACTTTAGGTAACTTCAGCATTTTCAAGTGTTCACTCCATGCCAGGCATTGTGCTAGGCACAGAGAAGAATCGATGAGAACCTGTCTGCTTCCACAGCAAAGCCCAGGAATATGACGATCCACTGGGTGGCTGTTTCAGGCACCAGCAAAGGCTGGGTCTCAGGCACAGGAAAGAATTAAAGTGCAAGTGAGACATTTGGGAGGAAAACAACTAGTTATGGGTGATAAAGAAGGAAGAATCTCAACCATGACATTATACCTACTGGTTCCATTGGATGTAATGAAGAAGACAAAAGCAACCCTATGAGATTACTCAGAGAGAAGCAAAGGTCCAAAGCATGATGTAAAATGAAAACTATGCCCCTTGAAAACAGAAGGGATCACACAGGCCTCGCCCCTGCTTTTGGCTCGCCTCCTCTTGAGTAATGTGGGGCTGGCCCTGCCTGCCTGTACATTCAGCAATTGGATTACTATATTGTTAACAAATAAAGGAAATGAAGCAATCCTCACTCAGCCCTGCATGAGAGGACTCTATGTGGGGTCCAGTCAATCCAAGCATTGCTTAAATATTAAGCTGTGAAGCAAGAATTGCAGTTGTGGACCAGGACTAAGCTGTACAAGAAACAGGAACAATTGCACACAGCTCTTCATAAGCTTTGCAGCCACATTGGTTCCTTAACTCTCCAGGGAGCACTGTAAGAATTGTCTTTGAGAAGGTAGCAACAGTCCTACCCGGTTATGAACCAGAACAACAACCAGCAGCCAGGCAGAATAACCCTAAAAAGGATAGAGTAGTGGCACATGGGTGATAATCATCAGCTCTCTAATTGGATTTAAGACCCACTCAAGAAGAGGGAAACTATGCCTGGTACTGGATCTTCAAGGAGAACCTACAACCACTACTTTACTAAACCAACATAATAATCTGAATATGTGTCCATATACCCACACATAAGTGTAGTCTGCTGCCCTCACCAAAGAACCTTTTCTTTGCAACAGATGGAGACCCCTAAAGAAAATCACAACCAATCAAAATGCAGAGCTATGGAGCCCAGTCCCAATGAATACATCTACAAAACACGCCTGCACCTAAGGCTGGGAGGACATTTCAGAAGGGAGCAGAAAGATTGTAAGAGCCATAGGATCAGGGAGTCTGCAGTGAGATTGTGTCTCCTAGTCACATCAGAAGCTACACACATGAAGTCTCACCAACATGACTGCCTAAACATGAGCCGAACAAGACGACACCAACAGACATGCCAAAGTGGATGGGAAAGACCACAAGGCCTCAACCCTGCACAAAGAACCTTGGGCAACTAAGGAATGCTGAGAGTGGAAGAAACATTGTCTCCCAGGGAAGAGCATGCAAGTTGTTTATCCAGCATCAAATGGTCAGCCTTGAACACATACAGACAAGTAACACTATACTGGCTGAGCAGGTTATATTTAGGAATATATATATATATATATATATATATATATATATATATATATATATGCACACATATATGCATATAACAATAATTAATGAAAAAAGAGTAATATACTCCCTGGGGGGTATGCAGAAGGGCTTGAGGGAGGAAAGGGAAGGGAGAAATAATGTAATCATAATCTCTAAAATTAAAAGAATAACAAGGCCGGGCGGTGGTGGCGCACGCCTTTAATCCCAGCACGCGGGAGGCAGAGCCAGGCGGATCTCTGTGAGTTCGAGGCCAGCCTGGACTACCAAGTGAGTTCCAGGAAAGGCGCAAAGCTACACAGAGAAACCCTGTCTCGAAAAACCAAAAAAAAAAAAAAAAAAAAAAAAAAAAAAAAAGAATAACAAAAAAAATTACCAATGAAGACTTCGTAATGAAGACATGACTCCCTCTGCTGATGAGAAATTCCCTCCAAGCTTAAGTACTTTGTAATATATGAAATATATATATATATATATATATATATATATATATATATATATAAAGCTGATTGTTTCACCAAGCAAAAATCAAAAATTATATTTATATAAAGGAAATATTTCGCCTTCAAAAAAGGAAACTGCACATCAATGAATTGCATTGCTTTAACTAAAAGTTAAGGGTTTTGACTGGAGCACACAAAACGTAAACAAGCCTTGTTTTCTGTTTGCTTCCATTTCCTCATTGCCAGGGGAACTTTATCCCTCACAGTCTAATGCATTATAGATAAAAACAAATGACTCCCTATGACTCCCTACTCCCTGCTACGTTGTGCATAGCAGGCCTCTAGGCAGGTTTCATGTCAAGATCTGTACAAATCCGTGTGGGCCTAGTCGCAGACCCTCTGGAAAGGGAGGTCTCCAGTGAATTAACTGGGTCACACAGCGAGGGTCAGCTTAGGCCCAGACTTCCTGAATCTGGTATTTGTTTCTTTGGGTGGATGGATGGATGGATGGATGGATGGATGGATGGATGGATGGATGGATGGATAGATGGATGGATGGATGGTTGAGATGCAGGCTGTCATGTAGCCCAGGGAAGACTCCAAGAGAAGGATAACCTTGAACATACATAAGTGCAGATAACTTTGAACTCCTAATCCTTCTGCCTCCATCTCCCAAATGTTGGGATTTATAGGTATTTAAGCCACCACACCTGGCTTCCTGAATCATTAAAATGATCACAATAAAATTACTCATCAGGCCAAAGTACACTGGGATTCAAAGGTACATGAAAGAAAGTTATGAAGGGTGGAGTGTCGCTGTAAACAGACTGGTCAATTACTTTGGCTTGCCATTATCCGGAATCCAGTGTGTGGAGTCTCAATGAGAAAAGACTTTTTAATTACAAGTTATATATCTGTTGTTTGAACCTAAACACTGAATTCGATCCTTAATAGTCAGGACACAATGAGATACACACAGGCACAGGTGTGTCAGGTTCCCTAACAGCTCACATCTCTCCTACATGTGACCTGATGGCACAATTACCCATTCACTAGGAAGCTTTATCTGAGGGCATGCCATGAGTCAGGACACCCAGGTCCACATTTCAGATTGTACCAGATAGGGCCCATCTTTAACCACTGTGGGACATGCTTTCTTCACACCAGGACGAAGGACTGGACTAGATGATTAAAGGCCTCTTACTTCCTAAAACTGCATTACCTTCTCATTGAGGAGGAAGAAGAGGTGAGAGTTCACAGCAGACATCCATTAGGGCTATTTGTCTATTGATTCCTCAGATTAAATTTCTGGGGCAAAGAATAGCAAGGTCAAATACTTAGGCCTGCAACATAATTAGGATGGAAAGCCGATGTCCCATTTCTGTACCATTATTCTCTGGGAAGCAGCTATGGTTAAGTGCATGATCCAAGGCATAAGAAATGCATAGGAGGCATCAATTGTGGAAAGTTTGCTGTGTGGAAGATATTGTAACATATACGTTATGTGATTTCTCATAGCAATCACTGAAGAGAGAATTGTGGACCCCATTTTATAAGCAAGAAAATGGAGGCTATAGGACCAGGGGTAGGTCACTTTGAGCTCAGAAAGGCCTTTAAGGTGAATTCTCTTGAACTTCAAGGCTTTTCTCTCTCTATTATTTAAAATAAGCTTAGATTTGAGGGACTGGGAAAATTTCATGATAATTCAGACTTAGACAGCTGAAGAATGGTGTGGGCTTCATCCATCTCAAGTATCATTCACATGCACACATGCTCACAGAAGTACAGACCAACTACAGGACCAACACTCCCACGGAAAGCTCTCACTGTCTATATTGGAGGTTTAGTTGGCTTTAGGCCTAGTCTGGGTAGCTTTTAGTAAATTGCCCACCATTCTCCTATTTACCAAATCTCCAGAGCCAAAGAGTTTTGTGATGGGTGAGAGGCAGTGTGAAAATAAAAAGAGGGAAGAGAAATGTGCATCTAGAAATGCTTTGTCATGGGTTCTGTCTCCATTATTTACAAGACATTTCCTGTATTACAGTACATCTGATTAACAAGCCTACACATGGGCAAAAGAAACTTTTGGAATCCTACTTTCCTATCAAGATGGTGTCTTCTCTCTGGTGGGCCAGACCCACCACAGACCCAAGAGCCCTTACTGGCATTTTGCACTCCCAAGTCCCCGTGTGTTTATGGAGTCGCTCCACCAAGTTCAAAAGAAGCAGTTCATCTTAAATAGTCATTTCCCTAGCCTCCAGCTGTCTCCTTGATGGCATCACAAGCCACCCCCTTCAAGTCATCCAGCAAATCTTTGATGTACCAGATCAGGGGACACAGGGGTGATGGCCAATACTGGGAAGAGAAACAGATGAGATCTAAAAATGGTCAGTACTGCATCCCTCCACATCAAGTTCAGTTTGGGTGATTTTCAAGTATAGGGAGGTGTTAGGCTTGTTTTGTTGCAGGGGTGGGGGGTGGCTTTTTTTTTCTCCTCCTTAGGTGAAGCAGATGTCCAAAGAAGCCCAGAATAGAGGACACAATGTTAGTTAAAGGAAATGTTAAGCCCCAGAAACCAAGTTGCCTAACTGGTACGGCAAAACCGTTTCTACTAACAGGGTATCTGGATAGATTGGGTCCCATTCATCTGAATAAAGGAAAAAATTTTTACCTTCACCGCCGTCTATTTGAAATTTAACATCTTCCTCGAGTTTTGTGTAGGCAGTCAGCCACAGCAATATCAGCAGCATTTATGACCTTTTAAAAAGTATTTTCTTACACTACAGGGTGTGCCTATGTCTCGAATTCTATGTTCCCTAGTATTTCAAAATTGTAATAGTTATTTGCTTTTTAAAACATACATTACATGATATTCTTCTAATATTTTAGCAGCTGTTTTCTTTCATCATAGTCTACCTTTAATTTTGTGCTTTTTGAGAGGGGCTGGCGAGGTGGCTCAGTGGTTAAGAGCTCTAACAGAGGACTTCCAGATGACTGGGGTTCTATTCCTAGCACCCAGATGACAGCTCGCAGCCAACTATAACTCCAGTTCCGGGGGTCTGACGGGTATTAGGCACACACCTGTTGCACAGACATACATGCAAGCGAAACAGCCATACACATGAAATAAAATAATAAAGTTTAAAGAAGAAAGGAAAACTCTTCTGAGAAAGAGTCCTTCGTTTTCCCCCAAACTCAAAACTGCCCAAACCTGACACAATAATGGGTCAGAATCCTGCGTCTACAGAACCCTGCGCAAACTCGCTTGAGTCTGTGAGCCCTAGAAGCTGGGGTGGAACTCCTCGGGTAAGTAAAAGAAAGATAAAAAGGTCCCACCGAAGAGCCGTTCCCCCACTTTACACCAATTGCCAATCAGCCCAGCCTGTGCTCCTCCGCTGACCCCCAGCTTCCCGGGCACCCTCCCCGCCACCACCCCCCATCCCCCGCGACTCTCTGACTGCACCCGGCTCAATCTCAACCTCTGCAGGCTAAGCGCGGTGCTGAGTGACAACCAACAAGTGGAACTAACTCTCCTGAAATTCCCACGCACCAAGACCACAGGTCCTGGCGGTGTGGGTGGGGAGGGTGCCATGGCCACCCGCTCCACATTGCTGAGGCTCAGCCACTCCCGAGAAAGCTCTAGAGTCCCAGATCCGTGTGCTTGAAGCGGTGGGTGTCAGGGGTTGGGAAGGAAGAGAGGCGGCCCGGGAGCGCAGGGACTGAGCAGAGACAGCGAGCGGACTGTGAGGGGTGACAGCGTCCCAGGGCCAAGGGCCAGAGCTCTGTGGGATGCGTCTTACCGGGCTGAGCGTCACCGTGGGCCCCAGCGCTGGCGCAGCAGAAACTTCAGTGGCGCTGGAGCTCTGGCCTCCCTGGGGCCCCGCCCGGCTGCGGGGGGGCTGGGGGGCGGGGGCGGGGCGGGGACGGAGGACGGGAGCAGGGACAGTCACCCCACCCCCCCATACACACACACACACACACACACACACACACACACACACACACACTCACGCCCAGGAAAGGCCGCCCCGGGCGTTGCCCAGTCCCAAACCGCTCGAATAGCCAGCACCCTGGAGCAGGCTCTGTCACCTGAGACCTGGGTGGCCCTTGCTCCCTGGCCACAACCGTGCCCCGTGCCGCGCGACTGTTCCCACGCAGCCCAGACGCTTTTCCCACGCCGGTGGTGCAGACAAGGCCACTGCCACTCACAGCCGCGCGGTGACCTTCCTCGGAAACCTGCTGATCATGGGGAATTGTACTTTTGTCGCCCAACGGGTCACGGTTCCGCCCCTTCTAGGGAGTACTGTTCTAAGGTTTGCAAGCTAAAACCCGTGGCCTTCTGTATTTATTAAAGCAAATACCGTCCCTAAAGTTGCTGCCGTCTCAGCTTTAAAAACTTCAGAGAATATGCAAATACCACTAGCTTAAAAAATAAAAAAATAAAAAGTGTAACTATGTTTCTTTTGCACTTGTTTGGTTTTGTGCATTTTAATAGTTTTTGAGTCTCTTGTTTCAAACTTTCTGTCTTCACTCTGAAGGATCTATGGTAAGATCATCTGGTCACATGACTACAAATGCAGACTGTGGGTTTAATGGTAACCCCGTGACAATTGCTCGCACCTGAAGCTCTGCCTCCTCCATGACTTTCTGCCATAACCGTTTCCAGGTAAAGAACCTGGAAACAAAACAAAATGAAATCTGTCTTTTACTGACAGATCTATTGCTGGTAACAGTGTATTAAGACTATGTAAAATTCCTCAATGCTTGCCATAATCTTATCTAAAACTGAATTTATTTTACCAATATAATGTTTCACATACTTGAAAGTTTAGGCAAGGAACAAGGCATCAGAAAAATTGTTCAGGCCTGGGCACAGACAGTTCACTGTGGTATGGTACTGCACTCAGCACCAGAGGCTGGCATCTCTGCTTCCCGCCTTCTAAATGCCAACAATTGTAGCCAAAATTTTTGACAAAAATAAAACTCTACACACAAGTATTTCCAAATTGATTCACCTTACTCTCCATTTCTCTTTCCTTCTCCATCCCCATGAAGAAAGCCCTGGTTCCTGTGGAAAGGAATCAAGGGGTTATCTGCTTGCAGGGTGTTTTGAGGTTGGTGGCTGGAGAATTGCATTAACAGGTATGACCTAAACAGTTCCCACGCACTGGGGTGTCTGTGTATCATTCTATTATATTACTCAAGACCCTTCTTTCCATCAGAGAGCAGGGGTTGGGACTTGCCTACCAGACATTAAGGATTTAATTGCCATTCTGTTTTAATTGTTATTACATTTTATTTACTTTTTGTGTCGGGGTATATACATGTACACGTGTGTGCCCTTGGTGTACAGGTGGAGGTTAGAGAAGAACCTCCTGAAGTCATCTGTCCTTCTACCAGGTGGTGGATCCCAGGTCATCAGGCTTAGAACCAGGCATCTTTACCTGCTGGATCATCTCACCAGCCTTTCATCATGGGATGGTAATTCTCCCAGTCCTTGCCTGCTGAGTGCCAAGTAAGCCCCATGACTGCTGTCTGGACCTGCGCTTGATTCCTACCCATATGAAGTTTCCAGAGTGAAGAGTGTGCAGTTAGGGAGCTGGGAAACTAAGAGAAATATTAAAGGATGACAAGAGGGCATATGGGGGCAGGGCTGGGACTACATGGGGGGAGGGCTAGGAATACATTGGGGGAGGGCTGGGACTACATGGGGGGAGGGCTAGGACTATGGGGGGGGAGGTGCTGGGGCTCAGAGGAACAAATCCCTATGCAAGAAGATCCAGGGTAAAGGACATGCATGGGTTCTGGGAAGCCATGCAGACCTGTGCTAGGAAGGGAGGGCAGGCAGCAGGAATGAGCAGCAATAAAGAATGGAAGGGATAATGGAAGACTCTGTGTCAAGAGTGAAGACCCTGGAATAAGGGAAAGGCAGCGTGATTCTGTGGGTATGCAGCTTTAAACGCACCTGCTTGCAGCCCATTAAGCAAGCCCCGCCCTCACACACCCCCCCCCCCCCCCGAAGCAAATGCTTCCTTGGGTGAATGTGTAGCTAGAGAAGTGGCTTCTTCTGCCCCAGTAAACCCTCCTAGCTGTGATAGTCACCCATCCAAAGAGACGCTAATCATCACCAGCTGCTATGAGACTTATTGGGAGTTGGGGGCGGGGATTTCTGCACTGAGCGGCACTCACTGTCTGTTCTGCCAGACCACCAGGAAGTCCCCTAACCGGAAAGGAAGTGAGCAGAAATACAGAGAATATGATTACTTTTTCACATGTGACCTTTAAAAGGTAGTTCCAATCTCTCTTAGACTGCTGCTTTCCTCGTAGCCAAACTGCTTGTAAAATAACCAAACTGCTATCAAGCTACAAGGCGGTCAGAGCTTCTTCATCTGTGTCACAGAAGATCAAGTTGTTTTCCAGGCAGAAAGCACTCGTGTACACACAGGGACTTTACAAATACAAAGTGCCCCAGTCCAATTAGCATTCTTGGTTGCAAGCAAGAAATCGGCTAGGTTGAGGAGAGGTTATTAGAAAGTTTTCATCAAATGCTCGGGTGATGGTGGCCAGGGATGTGAACTTGACTTGAGTAATTTCTAAAGAATCAAAGAGCCTGAACATTTTTTTGATGATGCTGTTATTTTTTTCTCCTTAAAAAAATAAAATTTATTTTCTTTTTGAGATTTTCATACATTAGTATCATATTTATACCATTTCTCCTTTACCTTCTCCCCTCTGCAACCCCTTGTTTGTCCCCCTCAAATTTATGATCTCTCTTCTTTAACTATTATTTATACACCACACACACACACACACACACACACACACACACACACAGAGTCCATTTAGTGTTGCTCATATGTATATGTGTTTAGGACTGACCTATGAAATATCAAGGGACTCACCCCAAAGAAGACTAATTTCCCCCTTTCTTAGCATCCATTAATTGCCTGTAGCTCTTCATCTAGGGTAAGGCCTGTGAGATTTCTTTCTTCCACACTGGGTGTCAACTTGTTTAGGTGACCATATTGTTGAAATTTTATGACTGCAGCTCCCTTTCATATATGGAAAACACTATTTCACGGCAGACATCCTGGCCCTTTTACTCAAAATTTTTCCATCCCTCTTCCACTATGTACCCTGAGCCTTAGATGTAGGGGTTATGTTGCAGATTTATCTGTTAGGAATGCAGACCCCAAACAGTTGTTTTTGTCATTTTAATCAGTTGTGGCATTCTGTGATGTTCTCCATCTACTGCAAAAAAAGAAGCTCCTTTGGTGAGGGCTGAGGGCTACATTTGTCTGTGAATATAAGGATAAATACTTATAATTGAGTTGGGAATGTTACTGTTTAGAAAAGTGTCAGTAACAGGTCTTCTGGGGTTCATGACCTCACCAGTCATTGTTAGTTGGCTTGGTTTACAGGATCAATCACAAATTCCTTCCAATTGAGAGATCATTAAGTCTGATTAGACAGCTATTGGTTATCCCCAAGATATAAGTGCCACTATTGCATCCTTGGGTATATCTTGCCATATTGATCATTGTCAGAAGCAGGCTGGCCACTCCTAGGATATTCCCAACAGCACCACAAATGACTATAAAGTGAGTGCCACAAATATAAAAGAAGCCAAGAATCCAAGTCTTCAAAGAAAGTGTCCACTTGGCTGACTGTACATAAACAACTAATATCATAGCTGCCAGGACAGGAAGAGCACATGCTTGGTCTTGTTGCTTGCACTGGGACTACCATGGTGGGTGTTCTGTCCCAAATGGGAAGCGGTTGAGTACTGAACAGTGGGGGACAGAGCACAATGTCTGCTATGGGCTTTATAAATACAAGGTCTTTATTCACATACATTATTTACCATCTCTCTAAGCAAAGTAATATAGTAAAATTCTCAGCCCTTCAGCCAGAAAGGGTTCTGCTAAGGACCCACATAGTAGAGTACTGAGAGCAGGGTGGGGCTCAGGCACATCACCTTTCTCAAGGAGAACATACTAACTGGCCTCAATTAGCTGCATTAGCAGATAGATCATTTTTTAAGTTCCTGCCTCATATGACCCTTGTAAAACAAAACTAGTTAATATTTAAAACTGACTGGCACTGTACCTGGCATAGAAAAAGTATTCAGTTGATGACTGCTGTTTGCATGGTTTTTATTGTTACTGGGTCATTATGTTATTACTGTGATTTGAATGCTTGTCCCCTCCAAAGCTCATGCTGGAATTTTATTGCCATTATAGCAATATTAAGAGGTGGGACCTTTGAGGTGATTGTGTTATGAGGGCTACACAATCATAGGTGTAGCTGATGGCATTATATAAGACTAAGTTCTAAGCATAATGGGAAAAAGTACATGTTGCATGCACAAGCCTAGCCACCTGAGTTCATCAGCAAGATTGAAATGATTCACCATATACAAGGGATCCACAAGAAGGTTATTAGGTTTCTTATCAGAAATTAGGGACCAAAAGGCAGTTAGCCAATCTATTCCAAGTCTCCACCAAGAATCCTCTATCCATCAAACCTGTCATTCAAAGATGATGGAGACATACGTTTGTCACTGGCCTACCTAGCCTTCAGTGCCTGATCCCATATTTAGATATCTGAAGAACCTTGCAATACTGGTTTGTTCATGTGGCTCTTCCCTGAATGATTTCTCCATTTCAGTCCCAAATACTAAAATCTACAACTTGCCTTCATAACTCAAGTAATCAGAAAAAGAATAACAAGCTAAACCCTAAATTAGCAGTTTAATAACAAAATTAAAACCAAGATAATTTAAAAGAAATATAGAAAAATGACAAAACTTTAAAAAAAATTGAAAAGATCTGAAATTGACAGATCTTTAGCTGGGTGTAAAGAGAGCACAGCACAATGGCGCACACCTGCGATCCAAGTTACTTGAGAAACTGAAGCAAAATGGAAATTTTGAGGCTAGTCTGAGCAACATAGTGACCTCTCCCATAAGGGGATATTTATAGAAAGAACATTCAAATTACTACAATAAAAAATATAAATTTGGATTATCGTAGTTTGAATGTGAACTGTTTCCCATAGGTGGATAGATTAACACTTGGTCCCCAGGTGGTGGCACTGTCTCAGAAGGTTCTGGAACCTTCTCTTCACTCTTGCCTTCTCGATTGCAGACGCAATGTGACCAGCAGCATCCACACGTGCCAGCTGCTGTGCTTCCCCTGTTGTGTGGACTGTGTCTCCTAGAACTGTAAGCCAGAGTAAATCCTGAATTAAGTTGCTTCTTGTCGGGCATTTTGTGACATAATGAGAAAACTAATACAGAGAGATGTAACTACCAACTCTACAGAAATACAAAGGATTGTAAGAATGAACAATTATAAACTCGTAAATTTGATAACCTGTGTGAAATGGACAAATTCCAAAAATCACAGAACTTACCAAGACTAAATCATGAGGACATAGATCTTCCAAATAGATTAATAACAAGTAAGCAGATTGAACCAGTGATTTAAAAAAATAAATCTCTGCAAAGAAAGGCCCTGGACATGATGGCTTCCCAAAAGAATTCATTTAAAGAACTAACTCCAAGTTTTCTCAAACTTCCCCCAAAAAACTAAGTAGGAAGAACTATTTCTTAACTCATTCTAAAGACCCTAGAAAAGAAATTATGTTGTTTATGATAAGTGACACAAAAGTTCTCAATAAAATACTAGCATATTAATAAAATGAACTAGGCAGCATATTAATAGAATTATACACCATGACTATTAAGTAAGCTTTATTCTTGGAACTCAAGGATGAGTTCACATACAAAACTGATCAATGTAATATACATTATTAACAAAATGCAGGAGAAAATACGTATCATCTCAGCTAAAGGAGCAATATTGCATGTTGTACATGTTGCATGCACAAGTCTAGCCACCTGAGTTGATCAGCAAGACTGAAATGATTTGCCACATACAAGGGATCCACAAGAAGGTGGATCCAATATATAAGTGCTGCTGTTGCATCTTTGGGCATATCTTGCCATATTGATCATTGTCAGAAGCAGGCTGGCCCCTCCCAGGAAACTCCCAACAGCACAACAAATGAAGTCAGATCCTTATATTCCAAGTAAAACCAGATTAATAGTAATGCAACCTGTCGGGACTGGAGAGTTGACTCAGCCATTAAGAGCACTGGCTGCTCTTCCAGAGGACCCGGTTTCAATTCCAAGCACCCACATGGCAGCTCCAGTTCTAGCAGATCTGACACCCTCACACAGACATACAGGTAGGCAAAACACCTAAAAAACACATAAAAAATTTAAAAAAAATTATATATGTATATTATATATAATATATACACGCAACCTGTCGAGTCACATGAGACCTCCACTTGACTAATGCGTTGGGGCTGCCATCTTGAAATTCTCAATATTTGAACTAGAGGTCTTGCCTCTGGTTCTATCTCATCTTCTACCAGTATTATAGCTAGCACTGCTCTCAGGGCTGAACCTGCTCCATTGTCCCTACTGAGCTCAGGTGTCAGTAACCACGCCTCAACATAAATGTGGTGAAGTGTCTCAGAGCAAAGACACTGGGCCATGAGGTCAGTTAGGCCTCCTATTGTTAGAGATCTATAAGGTATATTCTCACAACTACCATATTACACCTTTTGGGCCACAAAAATCTACTTCACACAGTCCCAGGGAATAGTACCTCCATAGTCCTTGGAGCCTCTCCTTCCTAAGGTGCCACTCAAAGAAAAAGTTACCTGTACACTTCCTTATGATCACATTTGATCCCAGGGCCACAATCAACACTCACCTTCTCCTCTATCTGCTTTGTCCTCAGAACATGACATTATTGGCAGGTGCTGGTGACGTAGCCAATGTTATAACCCAAACCTTCATTCTGGGTAGGTCACTATCACCTGCCCTGGGTCCTTTGGAATGGTAGTAAGAGGGCCATTGGAATGGTGGTGAGAGGTAAGGCCACTCCACATCACACCTGGTTTCCAGACCCTTGTATCTTCCTCTGGAGACCCATCACCAATGTAACAAGTGCAGCATGTCCTGAAAAATGGCACTGTCCTTTCAGGTCTTCTTAGGGCCGGTGCTTCAACTGTGACTGTGCACATTGGCTCTAAGAACCTCTATTTCCGATTCTCTCTGGAAACAGTGCAATTTATGACAACCAGAAGTTCCTGTGATCGTGACCCACAACTCCTTCACTTGAAGTTGACACCCGTTGGCTGCTCTGCTACATGGAGTTCTACACCATTGCCTAAGTTCCTGGATAAAGGTGCCACATGAGGTTTTCAGGTCAGGAAAAAAGAGACAATGTTTATTTGCCATGTACCTTACTAATGCTAATCCTTTCACCTTCTATCATATTAGAGAAAGCAGAACCTCTTAGAAATCTGAAAGACAGCAATCCTTTCCATCAAGACAACACAAAGCTGATTGAACTGGATGGGCCAGAGGAGGCTTGTATCCTGGAGGCTTTGAAAAGGTACATGCCCTTCAGAATGTGGGAGATAAATCCTATGAAGTATCTAGACGAGGGTGTCTCCATGTCATTTATGGGATGTTACAATTACAAGAGTGGGTGGTGGTATTCTGGGATCTCCTCCCTTACCCCAAATTGATGTATCTTCTAATCTTGTCACAAAGAAGGAAGTCTGTTCCTGTAGACTGCCTTGTATTCTGGAGGCCATACTTTCCACCTCTGGGATATTTTTCTGCCCTGATTCTGAGTATAGCAGAAAGGCGCCAGCTTTAGGTGGAATTGGAACGGGACAGAGTGTTACAGAAGGTGTGCGTCACAGCACAGCCAGCCTTGCCAGCAGACACCCATTGTGATGGAGGGGACCAAGAATAGCCAAAGATGCAGTATGACCATTGGACAGATCAGCAGGCCACATGGGCCAATTGTAAGCTGGGCTCTATTCAGGACTCCCTTTTTTGCTTTGTTTCCATGTGCCTCACTTAAATAGAGGGTCAAAGACATCTTTAGAGCTCTCAGTATCAATGCCAGCTCAGACTCTGTCTAGTAGTCCTGAAAATGCCTGATTGTCCCCTTTCCCACTATTATCAAAGTGAGTGGCCCAGGTCCCTTTGAAGAAGGCCTGGGAAAGCATCATGGTGTCTACTTGTCATGTAGCAATTCACTTCCTTCAGCCACCTGTCCGTCAGTGGGCTCCAGACCTGAAAACTGAGTCATTTGAGAATTGAGCAAAGGATCATGACTTGTAACTGATATGACTTTTCTCACCTTGTCCTTGACTGCCATGTGTCTGTCTCCCAGACATCAATACACAGATAAGTCAAGGACCATCATCTAATGTCCCATGAGCCAAAGCCAGTCAGCCACCTATCTTTGTAAGCAAATTCTTATTCAAACACAGCCACACCCCTTTATTTTAATATTATCTGTGTCTATTTTTATTCTACAACGGCTGATTTTAGCAGCTATACTGAGGGCCTATGACCACCAAAGCCTGGAGTATTTACTGTCTAATACTTTACCTAGCAATGTGATAATTCTTATTGTTGATAACCCTTGATGACTGTCTCTTTTGCCCTAGGTTCAAAGTAGATACCATGGTTCAGTGACCATGTTCCCAGCCCTCAGCAAATGAATCCCACTGGCTGCCCTTCTCCTAGCCTCCATCATGCCTCTGGACGCTCACAAACTCTGGCTCTACAATCAACCATGATCTACAGATTTCCTTGGAGCTGTGATGACCCTTCTTATCAGTTCATTTCAGTGGCATGGTGAGTGGTAGCCTGTGTGCAAGGATGTACCTTTTGTCCAGTCTTTTGGCCACAGAAGATAAAGCCTCAGGGTGGTGGTGGGAGAAGCATCTAGATTTAGCCTCCTCTTAATTAACCTACTGTCACCTTCCCTGCCCCTTAGGATAGGGAGATAAATACCCCAAAGCCTCCCTCGGCGGGGGTGGGGGTGGGGTGGGGTGGGGGGGATTTAAGACTTGCTCTCCCAGCTCCACATGTGGCCATCTACTATTATTTCTCTTTGCAGAACTGGTTGTTTCAGATGGCATGCATACCACACAGTGGGCAAAACGGGCCAGGCCAAGTCACATTATGATCTCAAAGGAAGGCTCCTGAGCCAGTCCCATCCAGTGCTGGTCTGATTGTCACATCTTCTCTAATTGCTCACCTTGTACTTATTTCAAGGAATTCAAAGTAAAACCTGAGGTTGATTTTTGCCCCTGCTCCAAAGTCATCCCACTTAAGAAAATTTTGCTGCGGTACGGTAGTTTGGGAGTTCTTACAGAATCAGGTCCCAGCCCCATCACTTCCTTCACATGTGTGCTTCAACTGTCTCATCCTGCTTCCCTTTCTACTTCCTCATGTTGCTGTGGTAGGTAACATGTGCTAAGCACCTGGCAGGAAGCAGATCCTCAGAACGGCTGGGAGTAGATCTTGGAATCCAGATCTGGCCAGACATGCAAATAATAAATTAGATAAAGGCGGAGAAATGCCCTGCAAATAATAAAGACAGCTCTGTGGCTAACAGCAGGCCTGAATCTAGATTCTGGTCATTGATGTATTTTTCTGCAAATGCCTGAATTAGTGAGTGTGGAGACACCTAGGTCCCTAAGTAGCTCCTCTATTATTAAATAACACATGTAAAACTCTTTGAAAACTGTAACATGCTAGAACTACCAAAAGACAATGAAAAATATTTGATGGCTGTGGTTGCAATGAATAGATAATTGATAATGTTATCTTATAAATGGAATAGGGGTGGGATATTACATATTATAAAAAAGTTTGTGGAAATGTAGAAAATGGGGAAACAGCCCAGTGAACAAATCCTAAAAGAAGTCTAGTACCAGGTTTCATAGAATCCGAAGCATCTTGAGACCTGGGGTTACTCTGTTCCCTTCAAAAGAAGTACAATTTCACAGATCACAGACTGGTCCCCTCTTAACACCCAGCTGCTCTCTGCTTCTGCATCCCCACTCTTTACTCCTCTGACTACTAAAGGGGATTCTCTACGTATCCTAGAACACACTCCCAAGATAGTAACTGAGTAGGATGATGAGAGTCACTCTATCCCCCCCCCCCCCATGTAGGCAGAACTTCTTCCAAGCCAGGGCTGCACTGACTAGCCCATGGGTTATTTGCCCCTGGCCCGGGTGCCCACCCCTGAAGCAATCAGACAAGGTTGGTGGAAAGAGGTGGACTTTCAGGATCTTTGCCCACAGTGCTTTCCTTAGGAAAATCTAAGCATAATTGGTGATAAATTGTGATGGGATAGACAGATGTAGATAATTGAATAGACGACTGAGAGATGGATGGATTGATAGATGATGATAAGTTAATTGGTCACGATTTTTAAGAGAAGAAAAGTTTCAAGCCATTAAGTCCAACATCAAACTAGAAGACTCAAAACATTAGAAAAATGCAGCTTTAAATCCTGTCACAGGTACCTTTAGAACATCTCACTGTTTAAACAAAAACTCATATTAAGAAACTACAGTCGAGGAATAACGAGGTGGCTCCCTGTGTAATGGAGTTTGCCATGCAAGCTTAGTGACCTGAGTTCAATACCCAGAACCCACATAAAGGTGGGAGGAGAGAGAGAGGAGTCCACAAAGTTTTCCTCTAACCTCCACACGTGCTCCGTGACACACACACATACGCATCACCGTCGGCATCATTTGAAGCCAACATAAAGTAGGTAAGGCTCTGTCTCAAAAACAAACAAAGAAGAATTAACTGTTTAGAAGGATTAGCCAAACATCGTCAAAGCAAGTGAAATAATACAGTGAGAATCTGTTCTAGGGGAGAAGAATACTACCCAGAACCACAAGATGGCAGCATTGTCCCATGCACGGTCTAGCAAGTTGCTTTTTTTAAAAAAAAAAAAAAAAAAAAAAAAGTCTGTTTCTTACCTACTTTGTCCTGAAGCTAATTCTTGAGAGATCTGAGAAGCCTCTAGTTGATGAAAAAGATACAAATCTAAACAGTGTATTTGGCATCAATTCTTCTACTTTCCAAACCATCTGCTGTCTTTGGGTTTATTCGACTCCCAAGATCTTGGGTCCTGGTACTTAGTCTAATTGTATATTAATTAGGCATGAAAACAGTAGCTTAAGTTATCCAAAGATTAGAAGCCTCCTAGTCATCTCCTGGTTTCAAGAATTATATTATGTATTTATGTAATCTAATTTTTATTATAGAGATGGAGAGTAGAGAAATACACAGACAGACAAATAAAGTTTACAATCAATAATAATACTCAAATATGCACCAAAATCCAACTGTAATTCTGAGTTCTATATATCAGCCTAGTTAGGCCATGGTACCCAGATATGTGGTCAAATTCTAGTCTAGATGGTGCTATGAAGATGTTTTTTAATGAAGATATATTAACTATTAACAGAACAGTCCGGTAGACATTTCTTCGGGAATGCATCATGGTAGAGACTCATCAGTTGTGCTCCAGGCTCACTGGTCTGGAATACTAAGGCCCCAGTGTCACCCTCCCTGGGTCCTCATATCTTTCCTGAGCTCCAGGTCTTCTTAGAACTGTTTGTCCATAACACTGGCCAGAACCTAGCTGTCCTTTCCAGTCTTTATTTCCTTCTGTTTACTGGGGAAGAGTCTGAGGGACCAGAGGTGTAGTTTAGTGGTGAATTTGACTAGCATGTATGATGCCCTCAGGTCAATCGTGAAAGAAAACAACAACTCAAATGATCTGCTGGCATGGATTCTGAAATCACTCAGTGAGCTCTCCTGCCCTTTTGGTGAGATCAATGTTTGTTTCCCTCTGCACAGGAGCTCATTTTGATACACATGCACGCACGCATGCACACACACACACACACACACACACACACACACACACACACACACACACTCACACACAGCGTAGCAGGCCCACTTCAGTGTTGGTGCTGAGTATACACAAAATGTGCCACAGCTTCTCAGCAATCACAGGAAACTTCCCGGCCCTGTTCAGATGTTACCCAGGGGCTTTCCAACAGCAGAGTACACCATCTACAGGAAGCAGCTCCCCCTTCAGAATGCGGGGTGGAAGTGAAGGGCTTATCCAACAGGGATCTTTTTCTCGAGAGGGGTCCTCAAGAAGAGGGACTTCCACCTGCCTTTCGACTCAGTCTCTCTCAAGAGCTACCAGATGCCAATGGCTCTTCAAGCAGTGATGGGATTGGCATGCCTACCTTCTGCCCTCTGTGCTGGGCTCTTTTTTCTTTCTGGAGCATGTGCAAGTTTTGTGCATGCTGTTGTGGTGGCTGTGGGAGCTACTGCCCTGTTGTACCTGGAAAACAGTTTCCTTGCTGTTATAGACCACCTCCAGCTCTTACAACCTTTCTGCCCCCTCTTCTGTGAAGATCCCAGAGCACTGGTGGGGAAGGATGTGATATATGTTCCCCAATTCATGATTAAAGCATGCCCCAGTCTCTTATTCTCTGCACATTGATTGGTTCAGGGATGGGGGTCAATGTGTTAATTTCCATCTCCCTGAAAGAAGCTTCTCTGATGGAAGTTAAGAGATGCTCTGATCTATGTAAACCATTGGGAGTCGTGTTAATAATAGTATTGGGTTCTCCAATACTATAGGACCTGTGACCTATCTAGCCTTGAGATTCTTTAACAGTGCTGTGTATGGGTTACATTGCATGAAGTAGGCCTTAGATCCAACATTAACGCCACTATTGTACCAGTGGGCAGATCTTGTCAGGTCAGTCACCATTGTAGCTTGAAGGTTTAACAGCGGGGTGAGACTGAGGTTTAATTTTCCCCTCCAGCATCATGCACAGCACCCTTCAGAACCATGGATGATAGCCAGTAGGGATTAAGTTTCCTGATGAGTACCAGCTTGATTTCCCCAGGTTCTGTGACTCAAGTGTGTGATGTCCTCACCAAGGTCTTACCATGAAGTTCAGAAGGGTAGTCAAGAATATTGGCAATAGCCTGTAATGCTTGGGGATGGGGGTCTATGTGACCCCATTGGCCAATGACTCAAAAAGCAGTAACCAATTCCTGGTGGGAACCCTATCATCTTAAACTGTGACCCTGTATGAAGTCACATAACTAAATGCAGGGACCATGAAAACGTTAGCAACAGTTAAACATTTCTGAATGCGCAATAAACAAAGATTAATTCAAAATCAAGCAGGTGGTGAATCTGAGATGTTTCTGGAAGAGTTCACCAGCACTATGATACTTCATAGCGACCTTGGTTCTGAACACTCAACATGTACTTTGTGCTGCACAAGCTGGCACATCTCAGAACTAATGCTGCCTGCAATACTTGGGCTCAGATTCAAGACTGTTGTATGTTTCGAGTTGCAGGGTTTTTATTGTGCATGCCAAGAGTTTTTCCTTCCTACAGAAACGTAATCGCTCAAGTTACAGAAAATGACAACTTACATTTCCCTACCATCTTTCCTTAGCACCCACCAAATCAGTGTATCCTTGAGTTGTATTGTATTAAAATGTTTCATTTTGAATTGCTGACATGAGTTTCTAAAGAAAGAACTGAGTGAATTTTGGCTTGGGATTACAAATGACCTCCTACCAACAGTTCTATAATAACCCTAGACACACTCCTACTACTTTGCACTATGAATTTATGAATGGTGTTCTCAGAACTGACAATTATATAATCAAAATCATCAACTCTGAAAAGCACTGATAGTGTTTGGGTACTTCACCCTGCTGTGCTCACTGTCCAGTGGAGATTTGAGTCTATATAGAAAACAAGCACAGCCATCTCATTCCTACACAAACTTGCTTTTCTCTTTAATAAACAGTGGCGTGATTTGGGTATGAAATGTCCCCTGTGGGCTTGCGTAGCCGAACACTTGGTCCCCAGCTGGTAGTGCTGTTTGGGGAGGTTGTAGAACCTTCAGGAGGTGGAGCATTGCTGGAGGAAGTGGGTCACTGTGAGGGGCCTGTTATAGCCTGGTCCTAATTCCTATTTGTGCTCTGCCTCCCAGGGCTCCTGCTGCCATGGCTTCTGTGCTAAGAGGACTGCATCCCTGGAATTGTGAGCCAAAAGAAACCCTTCTGCCCCAATTTATTACAGAAATAGAAAACTAAGACAAATGGTAAAATTTCATACATATATTCCATATGCGTGTACATACATATATGTGCACACACATAAACATATGAATTGTGTTATAAAGTTCTTTATGGCATATTGTCAGTAAATACTTGATTTGGGGATGCATAGGAATTTCTCAGTGAAAGATTTCAAGAAGGAAAAGCCCAAGAGTGCCTGGTTCTGAGCCACAATCAGCAGCCACCTTCTCTCCAGTTTACAGTGGACAGTCGAGCAACCTTTTACCACTTCAAGATGGATGAATTTTCATTTCTTTACATATGTATCAGCTGACCTTATTCAGAGAATATGCCTGGATCTCCCCTCAATCTACCTCCCCGTTTATGCCCCCCAGCACACCCCAAAGTTCACCCATCTTCCCTGGGACTGCCATTCCATTGCATTGCTTCTATAGAGTTCCTACTTTGCTTGCTAGGTGGAATCTGGCTGAACACACACAGGCAGAGCAAGAGTAAACTAATGGAAATGCTAGCTGTCTGCTGGATCTGAATAAACAGAAGACACAGGAGTTGTCTCCATTCAAAAGAAAAATCCAGAACCCGAGAGACTTTTAAAATATGAGTATAGTTATGTTTGGAGCTCAATTTTAAGAATGACGGCTTTGGAGAATATGTATACGTATTCTGATGAAATATATGATATGTATTAAGTATATAATGAATTTGATGGAATGTATAGAGCCAACCCTGAGAGATACACATACACACAATTCGCAGAGAAAGTTCCAAGTTCCTGCCCTCTCCAGAGGTCATCCATCAACCTTAAACCCAGCCTAAAATACTCTACTAGCTGGAAATCTCTACCATCTAAAGGCGTTTACCCGGGTAGCAATGGTTTTAAAGTACTTGCTACCAAACCACTTAAAGTGATGGCTTTGTGGGTTTTGACCCTCACACTGTAGCCAGGCTGGTATCAAACTTTCAATCTGCCTGCAGACTACCCATGACTGCTATCACACTCTGCTTATAGTACTCCCAAATAACTAACTTTATGGAGTTGGATCACTTCAACCAGTCTTTCTCATGTGTCTGGTGATGTGGGATGGTCTGTATGTCAAATGTGTTGCTGATTGGTCAGTAAATAAATCATTGATTGGTCCGTGGCCAGGCAGGAAGTATAGGCGGGACAAGGAGGAGAATAGAGCTGGGAGTGGAAGGCTGAGTGGGAGACACTGCCAGCCGCCATCAGGACAAGAAAGATGTAAAATACCGGTAAGCCACAAGCCACGTGGCAAGGTATAGATTAATAGAAATGGATTAATATAAGCTGTAAGAACAGTTAGCAAGAAGCCTGCCACGGCCATACAGTTTAAAACCAATATAAATGTCTCTGTTTACTTGATCGGGTTTGAACGGCTTGGAACTGACAGATGAGAGAGATTTGTCCTGACTATGGGCCAGACAAAAAAACTCCAACAACAGTCTGGTTGGGGTTTCATGAGTGGACTGGTAATTACTTTCTTTTTTTTTAACAAGTATTTATTTTCATATGTATGTCTGCATCCTTGAATGCATGTATGTGTACCATGGGCAAGCTCAGAAGAGACATCAGATCCCCTAGAACTGATTATTGTGAGCTCCCTTATGTGGGTGCTGGAAATCAAACCTGGATCCTCTGCAAGAAAAGTTAAAAGAACTCTCCAGCCCCTGGACTGGCAATTTTTTTTTGAAATGAGATATAAAGATCATTCAGTACAAAGAGGACATGAAGAGAGAAAAAAAATAGGAGAGGTAGCAAAATGGTCAGATGTCTGAAGTAATGTATGTAGGCAGAAGTTTTTGTCCTGCAAGCCACTCTCATGTAACCACACAGAGGTTTAATATAAATTATAAATGCTCAGCCAATAGCTCAGGCTTGTTACTAGCTAGCTCTTACATTTAAATTAACTCTTATTTCTTGTCTATACTTTGCCATGTGGCTTGGTACCTTTTCTCAGTACAAAATGCCCATCTTGCTTCTCTCTGAGTCTGCTTGCAACTCCAAACTCTGCCCTTTCTGTCCTCAGGTTCTCAGTCTGGCTCTCCCTGTTCATCTATTGGCCAGTCAGCTTCTTTATTAAACCAATCACAATGACTTATATTCACACAGTGTAAAGGAATATTTCACATTTCTCCCTTTTTGTCTAATTTAAAAGGAAGCTTTTAACTTTAACATAGTAAAATTATAGGCAACAAAACAGTTATTAACTAAGAATTATAGTTACAATATCCAGTCCATTTGTATTTGGCAAATATAGAGAAAATACTCTATTATTTATCTTATAAATTTGTGAGTTGAAAGTTTTATATCTAATTTACCTTTTATTATAACTAAGGAAAACTTTAACTATGACTATCTAGTCTTCAACTCTGTCAAAGACCCCAGAAGGGTGAAATGTTACCTAATGACATAAATATCTGACTGCCTGGACAGTCACCCTAGCTTCTTCTGTAACATTGGGGCATCCAACATTGGCCTAAGGCCTAGTATATCTGACAGATATCAGGGTAAAAGCTGAAAGATCAGAGAAGCAGAACAGCCAGCTACTAGTTCTTACCTCTACAAAATCCTCAGCCTAAAGAGAGTGAGTTCCAGCCAGGCAGTGGTGGTGCATGCTTTTAATCCCAGCACTCCCAGGCAGATCTCTGTGAGTTCAAGGCCAGCCTAGTCTACAGTGAGATCCAGGACAGGCACCAAAACTACACAGAGAAACCCTGTTTCAAGACGGGGGGAGAAGGAGAGTTCCTGTTTCTTCATGTCTTATATAACTTTCTCTGCCATGCCATATTACTTCCTGGGATTAAAGGCATGTGTGCTTCCCAAGCAAAGGCATGAGATCTCAAGTGCTGCAATTAAAGGTGTGTGCCACCACTGCTTGGCTCTGTTTCTCTCCTAGGCTGGATCAATCTCATGTAGCCCAGTAAGACCTTGAACTCACAGAGATCCAGAAGGATCTCTGCCTCCCTAGTGATAGGATTAAAGGTGTGTGCCACCACTGCCTGACCTCTATGCCTAATCTAATGGCTGGCTCTGTCCTCTGATCCTCAGGCTAGTTTATTAGGGTACACAATATAGCAACACACTGAGAAGCAGGGAATTTTGAAGGACTGTCCTACCTTGTCTTGGCAAAGTTTTGCAGTCACCTTCTCTGCATCCTGCTGGTACAGTTTGGACAGTGTACTGTCAGCAATTAAGGCAAGTGCCATTTCTTTGCCCAAATGGCTAGCTTTTGCCATTTAAAAAAAAACTCCATATGGAGTTTCTTCAATGCCCATTATCTTCACTGAAGTAAATTGGTCCTGCCAGGAACAGACGTGTCTCACTGTCAAGAAAAGTCTTGTTGTTAAAACATATTAAACACTATATTCTGTAAATCTTTGAAATGTTTGAAGAGATCTAATCTATATATGTTTAACCTTGAAAACATACCTAATATGACTACATGTTTGATTATAGATGACTACTAATCTGTATTTCTTAATTATACACTACATTTTTAAATGAGTTGCATAAGAACAATACCCCAAATGAGTAGAAACATACACATAGTATACCAATGTGAAATATTTTTAGATTAATAATTGTTTTTTGGATTAAAGTAGATTAATCTATCCTTTTATTTCATTTTTATATCATATCCCCTTTTACTCCTTTAGAAAGAGATATTTAAATTTAACTATTTCATTTAGCTTTTTTCTGACTATGACCAGTAATAACTTATACCCAACCCCCCTTAAATGATAACAAACACCCATAACCCATCTTTTGGAAACACAAGCATTGCTTTTTTTCTAGACTGCTTCCTGTTGTCTGGGGGCGTTGGCATCTTTGGGGTAACCATGAGAAGATCAGGATTATTGTTAAGTCTTGCTAGAGTATTCTGTGAGGCTGGATCATCTCAGCCAGCATCCTCAAAGCTGTCCTGGATGCTGGATCACCTGGGCCATCTGTTTTTATTGGTATCTGGTCCCCTTGTTCTGAAAATACATGAACTTTTAAAGGCAACATAAACTACAAGTATGGAGTATGTGGTGTGTACAAGTCAGTTAAAGATTTTTGTTGTGGATATTGCTCTGTATAAATAAAATGCTGATTGGCCAGTAGCCAGGCAGGAAGTATAGGCGGGACAAGCAGAGAAGAGAATTCTGGGAAGTGGAAGGTTGAGGCAGAGAGACTCTGCCAGCTGCCGCCATGAAAAGCTAGATGTAAGGTACCAGTAAGTCACGAGCCACATGGCAACTTATAGATTAATAGAAATGGGTTAACTTAAGATAAAAGAACTAGATAACAAAAAGCCTGCCATGGCCATACAGTTTGTAAGCAATACAAGTCTCTGTGTGTTTATTTGGTTGGGTCTGAGTGGCTGCGGGACTGGTGGGTAAGAGAGATTTGTCCTAACCGTGGGCCAGGCAGAAACAGAAAAACTCTAGCTACAGATAATCATTTTTTTTAATGTTTGAGCAGGTAAAATATACATTATGTGTTTTGTAGGGGTTTTTTAAGTTTATTTCTTTATGTTTGTAGTCAGGACTTTCAAGGGGTCTTCCTTGATCAGACCTGATCATCTTTAACTTTGAACAAATCCACAGCCTTTCATCTCCTGTGGAAATAAAAGCATAACCTCTCCCCTAAAGTAACTCATCTTTTGACTTACATTTTGAAGTCAAGACATTAAAATATATAGGTTAGTTTAATCCAGCAGCTTTTATAATCCAATGTCTCTTGGCAGATATTGCTCCTTCCTCAGCAGTCAACACAATAATTCAAACAACACAATAACCTTAAGTATCCAGACTCTGTGTATTTTCCATCTTTATGTGGCTTTTTTTTATATTACTTCACTCCCTTTGAAAGGACTTTATCATTTTTAAAATTATTTTTTTAATCTATGACTGTATATATTCTTCATCTTCTCTTTCCTAAGCCTATGTATATTTTTAAACACACTATAACTCATTGAGAGGCTTTTTTCATCTGAATCTGTCTCTACTGCATATCTGTAATCTTTTTCTGACCACATGAGCCTTTAAACTGCTAAACAGCATGGCTAAGACCTCTGCCTCTGTTTCAGTAGCTGGCTCCCTCCCACAGGCAGCTGCCAAGAGATGCTTTTGTACTGCAGCCATTGTGAGAGACTGTGGGAACTCACTACATAGCTTATCTCATGATGCACTGGTGACTCAAGCCCACAGGAGACATCCCTGTACCATGGCCGGCATGAGACATGAGACTAGGAAGCTGCTCTTAGCTCCATTTCTAGGGGTCTAGAACCCTTTCCGAAGCTCTCTCTGGTTTTATGTGGATGTAGTTGCCAAACATTTGGGTGCCATTTATAGGTAGAAGTTTTTGTCCTGCAAGCCATTCTCAAGCAACCACACAGAGACTTAATATTAATTATAAATGTTCAGCCAATAGCTCAGGCTTGTTACTAGCTCTTACATTTAAATTAACCCATATTTGTTATCTGTTTTGCCACAGATGTTTTCTCAGAACAGCATGCCTATCTTGCTTCTCAAGTCTTCTCTGTCCTTCTTTCCAGCATTCTCTCTGCCCCCAAAACCCTGCCTAGCTATCAATTTACTTTTTTTTAACAATGCAAGCAACACATTTTCACAAGCCTACCTTTTTTATTTAGACAAAAAGGGGGAAATGCTGTGGAATAACCCTTTTGTACACTATAAAGATTTGTCACTCAAATTGGTTTAATAAAAAGCTGACTGGTCAGTAGCCAGGCAGGAATTACAGGTGGGACAACCAAACTAAGGATGCTGGGATGAAGAAGGGCAGAGTCAGAGAACATGCCAGCAGATTCAGAGGAAGCAGGACGTGCAGAAAATGAGTTAACAGGCCTGAGCTATCATGGGAACTGGCAGGCAGGAAAGAAAAGACCACCTACAAATGTACATAAAGAGAAATATATACTGCTGTGTACAGAATAGTGCTTGATAAATAATTCCGCATGATTCTGATGCTTTTATTAGGTGCATAAAAAGTAGTCTGTAGCTTGAGTTTTCCTGACTGGCCCACAGTCAGGACAAATCTCTGGCACCCGCCAGTCCCACAGCTACTCAGACCCAACCAAATAAACACAGAGACTTATATTGGTTACAAACTGTATGGCCGTGGCAGGCTTCTTGCTAACTGTTCTTACAGCTTAAATTAATCCATTTCTATTAATCTATACCTTGCCACGTGGCTTGTGGCTTACCGGTACTTTACATCTTCCTTGTCCTGATGGCGGCTGGCAGTGTCTCTCTGACTCAGCCTTCCACTTCCCAGTTTTTTCTCCTCCTTGTCCCGCCTATACTTCCTGCCTGGCCACTGACCAATCAGTGATTTATTTATTGACCAATCAGCAACACATTTGACATACAGACCATCCCACAGCAGTAGTCTTCATTTATAAGACCAAAATCAGACAAAGGTCACAGTTGGTACTGATAAACTGAATCCACAACAAAACTCACTGTGGACACATCTACATTACATTCAATGTCTGCGTATTTACACAACACTCATGGTAAAGTCAGCATGAAAGGAGTGCCCAGCGTTTCAGCTCTGTGCATATCTTATCTAGTTTCAAAACAAGGGCAATTTTTTTCCAGTCAATTTCTATTTGTTGAAAATCACAGCAAGACTATTATAAAAAGGTTACAGGTTTGATTATTATATCTCCACATTACTGAAATACAACCAAAGCTTTAGGGTTTGATCACCTATCATATTTCTGATTTACCACTGAACTTAAAGTAGTGGATAATAATGTACTTCTTTGTGTAGATTTATCTGTTTCTATATAATGCGGATGAGTGTTTTGCCTACATGTGACAAAGTGTACCACATGTGTCTCTGGTGCTGGCAGGCCCTAGATGAGGGCACTGGATCCCCTGGAACTAGAGTTACAGATGGTTGTGGATTGCCATGTAGGTGCTGCAAAGAGAACTTGGGTCCTTTGTAACAGCAGTCCATGCTCTTCACTGCTGAGCCATCTCTCCAGGCCATCTTTCTCGTATTTTAAAAAGTCTTTAAAACTTAATATAATTCTGAAAACACATGTGCCTTGCTATTCATTCATTAAACACGATTTATTTTAATACAGGTCAAAAAGTTCAATTAATTAACCAGGACTCTTTCAATTTCCCACAGCTAAGGTTCAGTTTTAAATCTGATTATATATCAAGAGCAACAGTGGATAGTTTATTCCTTAAGATTAATTCCACAAATTACTGGGTAGTTTTGAAACTATTCCACGGCTTATAAATGTAAGTCACTGAACAACCTATACTTCTCAAACTTCTATGGGCTCCACGTCAGAACTAGTAAGAACTGAGGATGTTGGTATTTTCTCAAGTTCCCAGGTGAAAAGGACACGTGCCTTAGTGTGGGAAACCTTGCCGGTAGTGACTAGACCTGGGAGCATCTCATCCTTTAAGGTACACCAGAATCACTGGGGGAAACTTTAAGCAAATCAAATAAAGAACAGATTCACTTCAACAGACTGAGGGAAGCGCCCAGGGACAGCATTTTAAACAACCAGCACCATCAGTCTAAAATCACCATGAAAAACAATCTACAGCCTTTGTCAGATGTCAGATATCTTATTACAACAGTACATTCTGTAATTTAATGACACTGCCCTGCAAGTCCCAGTGGCCTCTGCTCTGGGAGTAACAGCAAGTGACTAAAGGTAACAGCCTTTCAGATAGACACTTTGTATACTTAAACAGAAGGTCGAGAGCAGTGACTTGTCGGAATACAGTTCATTCCTTAAAGAAGGAAAAGGTCTTTCAAAGAAGTAGTTAAGCCTTTAAACTGTTTTCAGCATCATTCATCTTTAATGATCTCTTTATCGTTTGCCCAGTATGTGATCAGAGGTAGTGATTCCAGCTCACTAAAGGTGTAACATGGAGTATAAAGACAACATTCTGCTCAGACACCTTTGTAGTTCTGGACTGCTCACACACAGTAGGTTTAGAGCCCAGCTCACACACAGTAGGTTTAGAGCCCAGCTCACACACAGTAGGGTTAGAGTCCAGCTCACACACAGTAGGGTTAGAGCCCAGCTCACATATAGTAGGGGTAGACCCCAGCTGTGTATGAAACACTAAAATGGGAAAGCATACTATTGATGTCTAACAATGAAACTTCATTTGCCCTACAGAGTAAGTTCCCACATATAACATCGAGACTGTAACTAAAGGTACTCTGCTACCTCTCCTGTATACTATTTACCAACATTCCACCCACCCTGTAATTACACATGACATGAGTAACAGCAGATTTTGTTTTACTTTAAAAAGCGCTGAGCCAGACATGGTGGCGCATGCCTTTAATCCCAGCACTTGGGAATAAGAGGCAGGTGGATGTCTGTAAGTCTGATGCCAGCCTGGTCTACAGAGTGAGTCCAGGACAGCCAGGGCTTTTGTAGAGACTTCATCTGAGAAAAAAACAAAAAGCACAGACATGCGCATCAGAGCATCTGGCAGGTCCACCATCACTGCACAGCTTTAGGTATGGATGGAATCCTGCTTAGAACCCAAAATCTACATAAGCACCAACACTGAAAAACAGAATGGCTGGAAGAATCTGTCTGGCATCCCCTCCCCTAACCCATATCTAAGGTGCTGGTATTTCCAGTGTACACACACTTCCTGTATTCTTCACAAAGGCTTGGTGGTTTTCTTCCTGGGAGATTCCTTGTGATCAGACAATTAGAATTTCTCTTTAAGCAATGAAAAGCAATTGCCCAAAATCAGTGTCACAGCGCAGGAACGGCCTGTCATCACAAGAGGAGAAAATGAAACTTTTTTTTTTTTTTTTTTTTTTTTTTTGGTTTTTTTCGAGACAGGGTTTCTCTGTGTAGCTTTGCGCCTTTTCCTGGATCTCACTTGGTAGCCTAGGCTGGCCTCGAACTCACAGAGATCCGCCTGGCTCTGCCTCCCGAGTGCTGGGATTAAAGGCGTGCGCCACCACCGCCCGGCGAGAAAATGAAACTTTAAAATCGACTCTCAAGAAGCTCAAACACTTGTACTCATGAACTAATATCCAGACTCTTGTAATAACCAAAGTGTTTTTCAGTTTACAAATGATTTAAGATCAAAATAATGTTAAAATTAAGCAAAAGTTGAAAATGTAAGTATCAAAAACAAGGCTTCTTGAGTGAAGTGAACTGAAGTCACAGAGACACAGCAACCCTGGCAAGGATTTCAAACATGCCCTGACAGAAGGTACCATCCGAGTCCTCTCTGTGCCCAGCACTGGAGAGCCAGGGGTATGACAGGCAGCAGACACCCACAGCGCGGCTTCTCATGTCCTCTTGGCTGGCTTGGCCGTCAGCTGCTTTTCCCTTTCAAATTCCTTTTCCCTCTGCTGTTCCCTTTCCAGCTCTTCTTTCTGCCTCTTCTGCTGCAGCTTAAGTGCTCTCTTCTGTAGAGAGATGAGGGGGGGGGGGGGGGGGGGGGGCGTGGGGAATCAAGGGTTAGTCATGGCAGAACTTAAAAATAACAATGTTTGACTCGAGTTAATCAACACACATTAGTAAATTCCATGCTTAACTTTTAAATTTATCTGGAGTAATTTAAGGTCCTCTTAATCTAAAACAACAACTAAAACTTGACTCCAAGCTCACATTAAATGTGAATTGCAACTTCACATGCACTGGTGAAGGAGTCAAGAGACTTCATTTTTAAAGGGAAACAATGCAGCATGAGTTAGTACCTCACTGTGCACGAAGTATAAAGTCACAAGATGAATACTGAAGAAAACAGAACTCCACTTTCAAAGAGCACACAGTGTTTCCACTCACTTTTAACTTCGATGTCTTCTCATGGAGCATCAGCATCTCCTTCCTTATGTTCACCAGCTTGGCATGATAGTGCTTCGCTTCCGTGAACTCAACAGAGCCAGACAAAATAAAATGTCAACACCTAAACTACAGTTCATCCTTCCTGAACTAGTCAATTTTAGAACCTCAATTTTGTCCATGTTTTAAGTTCTATGATGCAGATTTCATTTGACCATTAGCAGGATTTTGAAAACATTTTATTCAATTCAGCTGACAAAAAAATACCTATTAAAGATGGGTATAACAGTGCACTCCTTGATCCTGGCACTCAGGAGGCAGAGACCATTAGATCTGTGTGAATCTGAAGCCAGATTTGTCTGTATAGTAAGTTTCAGGCCAGCCAGGGTGCCACACACACGCACACATTCTCTCTCTCTCTCTCAAAAAGGTTATTAAACATAAAACAGACACTGATATTAAATAGAGTATAAACAACATTTTCCTTCAAAAACAACCCACATAACCCAAAAATTAAGATAGTCACTACTGCCTTTTTGAGAGAACAAGGCAGCACACAAGACAGTTAGTGATGTGTCTTCCTGTCAGGAAAATGCCACAAGCCAGCACACAGGCAGTTAGTGATATGTCTTCCTGTCAGAAAAATGTCAGCCAGGGCACAGATTCTAAAAGCATGGCCAACAAACGCAGTCATATTTCTTGGGTTTTTGAAGTCAGAATGACCACACAGCCACTAACGGACACCATTGCTCTCCCAGCGTTAAAGTGCGGACTCTGCATCACAGCCTGCAGTCAAAACGGTCCTATTGGGAGGAGCTGAAGGTGATGGAGGCCCAGACAGGTGGGAAAGAATGGAAAGGGAACCTTATTCTCAGAAACAGAGAGAGAGGAATGAGAAACGGGCCTGTCGAGAGGGAGGAGCTACCTCTCACATAGCTGCTAGTAAGACAGCTCAGAGACTGTTTATGTCTGTGAGCTTTTAAGGCATTCCTGTTTCCAATTCCTACGTGAGAATTAAAACCACTCTTGGGCAAAGGGAAGAAATACGTAAAAAACAAAAACAAAACAAAAAAAAAAACTCAGTTCTGTCCTTCCAGGTTGATACAACAGAATTTTGTTCATTTATTCAACTTTCACTCATTCAAAAAATACCCATCCAATCGAAACATCAATGCCTAGGAAAAAACAAGTGAGTGAGTGTGGCCATGCTCACTTCCTCCACAAGCAGTCAGTCAGCTGCTGAGAAGACTGCACTCTCTACACCAAGCCTGTCAATCAATGCTGGAGAACACTGGTTGCTATGTAAGGGAAATAGTCTGACCCACATCTGTCATACAAAATCCACTTCTGAGTGTGTAGGATCCCTTGCAAAGTCATGGCGGCAAGCGGTTCCTAATGTACAGGAAGGAAAAGGAGCAACACAATCTTACCTATGCTAAGCAACAGGACCTTGCCTATGCTAAGCAACAAGACCTTGCCTATGCTAAGTCTCTTTATGTTCCCCTAAGAGCTTCTTGTGAAATTCAACTATCCAACTACTCATCTTCAATGTGTCCATCTTGCCATGGCATTAGAAATACAAATAATTAAATATTAATTAAGAAAACCACATAACTGACCCTTCAAAAGGGACTACCCTTTCCTTAATGGTAAACACAGTGCCTCAAATGTCCCTTACTTTCTGTTTTCTTGTTATGTCATTTCATGAGATCCACAATACAAATAAGTTGAATTTCCTAATACATCTTCAGCATGTGAAAGACAGCAACCATGAGAATTCTAATACAGCAACCAAGAGTCTCTGTGAAAAATGACAAATTCTACACATAAAAGTTAGAGGATAAGATCATCAAAATGCAGAGGTACAAAGCTTTTCTAAAATAAGATCTTGATAAGGTGCATAAGCAAAATCGTACTTACCAAAGCATTGATGTCCAACATGGAGTGGCATTCTTTAAATTTTGAAATCTCTTGTTCCAGTGTATCTAGTAACACAACTTGGTTCTGTCTGAAACAAAAGCACACAGCCAAAGCAAACTTTACATTTTCTAAGTATTGTTTCATTACAAGCAATCACATTCATTCCAGCTAATAAGCAAAGCTGGAAACCCAGCTGGCAATACAGTGCCTCTCTAAGACATTCTTGCCTTAGAATAGTCTTTCCCAATATCATATTGCAAAGACATATTCTGACAACTAAGTGTATGCTTTACTTTTGTCACAATTTCAGACTTTAATAACAAAAATAACCAGATTAATTGACAAGTATTTTACTGTTTTAACAACATTCTGCACTCTCCCCACAAAAGCTCTCTAGCATTTTACTCATGAAACTCAATTCTGTCTGCATCCTAAAAACTCGAGCATTCTCAAAAAGTAAATTAGAAACAATGGGCTTCTTGATTTGGCACTGGGAAAGCTGCAGGGTTGAAGGATAGAACTTCCTCAGGGGTAAATGAGCAGCTCGTTGGAGTCAGCACAGGACTAGGAAGCATCCGTGGCCTTCCCCTCACAGCTGTGTGGCCTTGGAAGGTCCTGTTACTGCTCTTGCCCTAACTCTCACTACACAAGGAGAAGGTCAGACCAGACAACTTTAAGGGTTTGCTAACATTTGGATTCCAATCCTATGAGAGAGGAAGCTAACTTCCTTCCTACTCCTCACCTGACCAAATATGATCACAGGGTTAAGTGCCAGAGAAGGGTCACCTAAATGAACATTTTAAACGAAAATATAATGTGATTTGTTGCAAAAAAGTGCAGTGAAGGTGAATCAGCGATGAGACTGAAGGGCAATCGTGTTCACCATCAGGCCTGGTTCTGGGCACCAATAGGTCACAATCTGTCCCTTCACGTCACACTAGGGATCACAGAAGAGGAAATACAGAATGGAGAACAAAATACCCAGCAACTTGCCAAATACAGGACAGCACAAGGCAGGAGGTCACCCCTGGAAAACCATGGGGTGGGGCGGAATAAGTAATGAAAAGCAAAGTTTCGGCATCAATAAAAGCCATCGGCCAGATCGAACAAGACAAAAAGGACGCAAATACAAATATCACTCATGACAGAGATGATGATCACTGCTGTTATGGCATTTAAAGGACAATAAACTCCAACAAGTCTGAACACACATTAGATCACTTTAGATGGAGCAGATCAATTCATTCAAAGACACAAATTATTCAAACTCACACAAGGACCACTCATTCTCAAATTTTCCTATAAAGAAACTAGACTCTCTAGGAGTACTCATTTCACTTTTGACATTTAGATTATGAGTTACTCCATGAATCTCATTTACAAAACACAGAAATGCTCAACGATTCAATGTTAAAAGACAACACTGTCATACTATATGCTACTACCAAGTGACCTCTGACTACACAGAGGGAATCCATGCACAGCTGGCTTCCTATTGGCTTACGTGAGTTCCTGGAGGGCTTGCTTCGACCTCTGCAGATCTGGTAAGTAGTGAGACAGCAGGCCTCCCACCAGTTGCTCCACAGCTTTGTCCTCTACAGCGAAGTCCTCTATCAGTCCTTCATCTGGAGAAGCGTCACTTAAACCTGTGCTCAAGAGAAAACCAAATTTAGAAAGCTCGAATGCTGCTGTGCTGTAAGGAGGCTGGGGGAGCACAGCCAGGGAGGAGGGAAAAAGCCCACAAGGAACAGAGAGGGTTTGCACTCTTAGCACACCCTCTCCTAACTACAGCAGTCTTTTCTTCTAAATGTGTACCTTCTGAGCTTTCACTAAAAACATGGCAAAAAAATGTTTTTGTGTTGTTTTGAGTTTTTCTTATTTTGAAACAAGATTTCCCTGTGTAGTCCATGCTGGCCTAGAACTCTCAATCCCTCTGCCTCAGTTTCCTAAGCTGTGTATCACCAAAACTGGAAAAAAAAGTAATTTTAAGATGAGAGTATAGAACAAAGTCTAGAGTCAAAGGACATTAGCATATTTAAATTTTAAATTTTACAGGTTTATGTAAAATTTATGTTTCCCAAGGATTCAGACTGAAGGATGAGTTAACAATTACTGAATTAATGAATTCTTGAATACATCAATGCTTTGAAAAGCACGCAGAAATTAACTAAACAGATGCTGGTGAGGCGGCTCAGTGGGTCAAAGTGCGTGCTACGCAAGTCCAACCACCAGAGAGAGAGAGAGACAGAGAAACAGAGAGACAGAGAGAGAGAGACAGAGACAGAGACAGAGAGAGAGAGTAGTACTGTAGAATCCGCTGCAGTAAACAAAGGAAAGCCAATAGAAGAGTCGAACACAATTTCAAAGTTTCATGAGAGAGTAACCTCACACCACTAACAGAAGATCAGACATCGGAGGCTAGGGAATCTAGCTCTGCCGCAGAGCACTTGCTTAGCACGAAGCCCCGAGATCAATCTGCAGCACCTATCTCCATCTCTCACCCGCTCTCTGACATCTGCTTTTATTCCTATGCATGCTACTCTGTGCAAAAAACCTAAGAGTGGCCCAAGCTGCAAGTAGGTACTACAGGATATTTACAGACACAACGGAACAAGCCCTGAAGAGGGCACGTCATTAAAGAAAAGCATGGCCAGGAAATGCTGAGGGTGATTTGTAGTTTCCTATTTCTGGAACAGAAAATGCTTTGAGTGGTGATGTTCTCAATCTCACAAGGACGATGGTGTACATGAACAGTGTCCATCCGGCTGTATAGCAAATCAACCCTTTCGTTCAGTGAATGTCTTCGAGCAGTAATGCTTAAATCTCTCCTGGAACTATGGGGACGGGGAACGGGTAAAGTAATGCCACCGAGTAAGTCAGACTATTTCACGAGCAGCTAGGATTGGATAGTTCTCTGAAAATCGACCGTCTTTCTGACAAACTCATCCCCAACCACTGACCCTATGACAAACAGTCAAAATACAACACAAACTCACATTCTCAATACCGACCGCACCCAACCGTGCGTTTCCCCGCGCGACCAAGGTTGCCGCGCGTGGGTGCCCAAAGCAAGAGGGCAGCCTGCGCTGGAGTCCCACCCACTCGGTCCCGGCCCAGGTGGGCAGTCGCCCCCCAAACAGCCGTACCCAGCGTGGGCTCGCCGGCCTCCATGCTGTCGGAGGTCCCGGTCAGGACCCCGTCCGGAGGCGGTGGCACAGGTACACTCATGTCCCCGCTCTGAGCGCCGCGTAAGGCGAGTTGAGTGTAGCTAAGAAGTCAAATGCCAGAGGTAGGAACCTAACCGCTTCGAGCGCCCAGACGGCCAAAAGCTGCGGGTGCACACGGAAGTGACGAAAGCGGAAGGCGTCGCTCGTTACCCAGACAGTCAGGAAAGCCCGCCCCCGCGTCAGCGCCGCGGACACGGATCTGCGCGTGCGGGTTCAGAGTCGCAGAGGGTGGGCGGTGGGAACCGGAAGAACGGTCCCAGGACCAGACGTAGCCCCAACCCGGTGAACCTTTTCAGTGTTGCCTTCGGTTTACGCAAAAGCCTGAAGAACGTGAACCACAGAATTATTCAGTCCTGTGGGCTTGAGCGTTGCTTAGACTCTCTTCCAGTTGCTCGCAGATGGCGTTGTCTTTGTTGGAGCAGCGTTTGAACAAATTAAGCCAAATTACCAAAAGCACCTGCTGAGATCCTGTGGGATGACATCATGAGTTCTGACGGAACGCACTTAGATGCCGGCTGACTCAGCTCCACAGCAAATGTAACGATCCTCCCCCGTTTTGGAGACTCTCACCTCTAGTAGCCTCTAATGTTGCTCCTTAAATTACCTGCTCAATTTAACATGCTGTAACCAAAGCCATCTTTAAAAACAACAATAATAATAATTATTATGTCACGCCTCGGGAATGCACTGGCTCCCAATTGCCCTCATCAGTATGTTCACACTGTTTCTTTTTAGCCACTTTTCAATTCAAGAGTAGCACCTCTTTACTCTCTAAGGTAGGACGTCCACAGCCTAATTCCACAGACCTCTAAATACATTGGGGTGCATGGCAACGAATAAAGATTACTAGTTAACTCTACCGTAAAATAGGAAGGCTGCAGGGCTAGAAAGATGGCTCCGCGGTTAAGAGCACTGGCTGCACGTCCTAGAGGACCTGGGTTCAATTCCTAGCACCTACATGGCCCCTCAGAATTGTTTGTAACTCAAGCTCCAGAGTTCTGACACCTTCACTCAGATACACATGCAGGCAAAACACTTATGCACATAAAATAAAAATAAATAATTTAAAAAAAATAGGAAGGTTACTGCATGAGCCCAAGGTAACAGTCTTTAAAACTGAAAGGGAGCCGGGCAGTGGTGGCACATGCCTTTAATCGCAGCACTCGGGAGGCAGAGGCAAGCGGAGCTCTGTGAGTTCGAGGCCAGCCTGGGCTACCAAGTGAGTTCCAGGAAAGGCACCAAGACTACACAGAGAAACCCTGTCCCGAAAAACAAAAAAAAAAAAAAAAAAAAAAAACCCTGAAAGGGAGGGCATCAAAAAAGGGATTTGACTATAAAGGATGATTAAAAAGATGTTTAACACTGGTGAGTTTGAAGACAGAGGAAGGGAGTCTTCAATCTGAATGGTGGGTGACCTCTTGAAAGAGGTAAATCGATTCCTCCCTAAAGCAATGAAACTCAGCCCTGTGAATTACCTGGATTTTTATTCCCTGTGAGGTGGCTGAACTAGAGAATTTATAAAGTAATTGTAAGCCCCCAAGACTTGTCTGTTTCTAGCCCTTTCAAGGCCTACCTACCCTTTAGAAAGAAAAAAAAGCCCAAGATCAAGATCAGGCCACAAAATTCCTCCATTCCTAAGCCAATTCCTGGAAACCTCCACCACAAGCCCCAAGAAATCCTATATGAACCTTGCCTCCTGTTTTTGCTGCTTCTCACTCGAGCAAAGGCAGCCACCCTCTTGTGTCTCAATAAATTTGTGTGAGGTTTGTTGTGCAGTGTGACTTTGTGGTATTCCCAGGCTCCCAACTGCCAGGATGTGTTTCCTCTTAGAGCTATAACATTCCCATTGGGGAAACATTTCCCCTCAGAACTGTAACACAGTAATGATTAGTGTTGTTATACCAATAGGAAAGCAATGTGCCACCCTTCAAACATCTTATGTACTCTGGGTATTCTAAAACAGTTCTTCATCTGTGCAGTGTGCTTGCTCCTGCTCCCAACTAGAATATTGTTTTTAAAAGCCTATTCATCTTTCAAGGTGCTCTGGAATAATAGCTTTTTGTTTTGTTTTGTTTTGTGAGGTAATGTGTCATGCAGCCCGGGCTGGCCTTAGACTCACTATGTAATTAAAGCTGGCCCTAAACCGACAGGAAAATGTTCTGATTACTGACTTGAGCCCCCACACTCAGGCATGCTTTTACTTGGGAAGTTATTCATGATCTCACTTCCCCCTTTCATTCAGAAGTTACGGTAATAACATTTCACAACTACAGGCATCCTCCTGCTATATAGCACTTGGCTCCTCCTTGCATTAGCCATTTCATGAATGCCAAATTAAAGCCCTTATTCACAGAGAACCAAAATAACCCTAAGTAAATGGGCTAATTAGTGAACTACTGATGCCCTAGCCCCTAATTCTAAAATCTGAATCATGTGGCATTGCCCCTGATAGAACACCTGGCATCCTTGGTTGTGAGTTTTATGTACCAACAGTGTGGTGGGGCCCTTAGGACAGAGCCATACCCTGTGAGTTGTCATTAGCTGCTTCATCTCTTGGCGTAGTATTAGGTATATTTCATGAATTTTTAAATATTGGTGATTTAAATTTAATGGGTGAAATAAACCGTTATATCCTGCCTGTCTTTATGATTTGCTTTGCTCTAAGGAGAATTCTTGTTAAAAAATTTAATAGTATTTTTCAACATTTTAACATTGTAACAAAAATCAACTAAATAAACAAGGAGTTTGTACTGACTCATCTTGCTTTTATGCTAAACTTTTCCTTCTTTTTTTCTTACAGATGGCAGTTCAATGTGCCACTTCTTTGTTAAGGACCCTCTGCATGTGACACAGAGCTCAAAAGCAAAATGCTGGAATTCGATTGCAAAGAACACAACAGTTTGTTGAGTTGCATTATGTCTTTTGAAGTGCCTTTAGTTTTCCCATCTCCTTTTACAGACCAAAGGTATATACTCCAAATACCTTAATGTAATATTTCTTAGAATTAAACTAGGTGCCTTAGAGGGTATACTAAAAATAGAACTCTGGTTCCTGTCCACCAGAAACATTGTTATGTACCATATTCCATAGGTTACATTAGAGTTTGTCTTGATGTTACATATTCTGTGTTTCGAAAATGTGTAACAGTGTTCTGTATTGTTCAGACAATGATCTACAATAACCAAACTTTGGGTTTTGAGAGAATGTTTATTAAATATATATTAAGCCAAAGTAAAAGAATAAATAGCAAGTGAATGGGTGGACAGATGGAATGATGGATGGATAAATAGCAAAACACAATCAAATCAGTAGCTCAAAATATCCAGCTGAAATTCACTGTGGAAGCCCCATTATGGCAGCCAGCTAAAGTTCCCCAGTGAGAGTCTCAGGCATGGCAGAGTGTCCCCATAAGTAAAACCTCCAAGTGAAGGAATAAAGAGCCACAGATAGGAGTAACATCATCAAATTGGGAGCTCACAACAACCATCAGAAACCAGCTGGAGAAGTTGAGGCAGTCAGCTGAGGTTCCTGATGCACTTTCTCTCTACTGATGAGCTTCCCATGGCTGAGTTTCTGGCTTCTCTTTCCCACTGCAGGCACTTTCATACCATGGTAACCTCTGTTGGAAATGTCTTACCTTCTCACTGTTCTCAAGGACATGACGTTTTTTACTTTGTGTTGACATCCTTGTGCAGGCCAGCCTAAATCCAGACAAGGGGCCTTGGAAAATATGTGCTTGGTTCTGAAATGAGGGGAAGGTCATACAAACATAATCTTTACTTCTAGAGACAGTTTCTCAGTGAGCACATGGAAGTTTATCAATACAATGTACATGACACCATCATATTATCATAATAATTCCCCTGCCTTGAATATTCTCAGGACTCTTTTCACACACACACACACACACACACACACACATACACACACACACACAGACCCCTGCCCCGTGCACCCTGATGTTCATCAAGAATGAATTTGAGATGTCAATCTGGTTAGATTCCAAAGCACCTAGGTTACTCAAATGCACCTCTGGGTGTGCCTTTGAGAATGTTTCCAGACCATCTTCACTAGAAGAGTGAGAGTAGACCTTCTCTCAATGCAGGCAGTATCCCCACATGGGCCAGGTGCTTTGGGACAATGCTTTTGTACACTGGTTTAATAAAACACTGATTGGCCAGTAGCCAGGCAGGAATTATAGGCGGGATAAGCAGACAAGGAGAATTCTGGGAAGAGGAAGGCTGAGTCAGGAGATGCCAACCCACTGTCCAGGGAGCAGCATGTAATGGCACACAGGTAAAACCACGGAACACATGGCGACATATAAATTAACAGAAATAGGCTGAGTTTAAGTGTAAGAGCTACTCAGTAGTTAGTTTAAGTGTAAGAGCTAGTCAGTAATTAGTTATATAATTAATATAAGCCTGTGTGTGTTTACTTGGGTCTGAGTGGCTGCAGACTGGATAGGATACAGGAAAACTTCCAGCTACAGCCAGGAGCCAAGATGGACTACTAGGAGCACAGGAAAAGGCCTGGCAGCAAGGTATTCTGTGTCTGTTTTCTGGCTATCACTGCAAGATGTTGTTAGGGTCCTGGAAAGGTCCCACAAAAGACCATCATCCATGTATGCGATCAGCAAGAGCATTTTTATTCTAGCATGCTGGGGCCTGCCGTCCCACATAAAGGCAAGATGGTGAAGACCCCAAGAAAATTGTGAGCACAACCAAGGGGAGGTACTAAAACAGTTAGGTCACTTTAGATATGATTGGCTCAAGCAAGTGTCAATCATACTAGTATGTTCTAATTGGCCAGGGCTAATCAAGGGCTGGTCAGGGCTACAGTTTTCCATTTGGGGGCAGGCCTAGACAAATCCCAGGTTTTGTCCCTATTTAGTTATCATCTTGAGCTCTTTATGGCTTATGCCAATGAAGCTCGAACCTAATTAGTCTTAACAATAAAAAAAACAAGAGTCAGATATCGAGGATGAAAGCTGAAAGATCATAGAAGCAGAGCAGCAGCCACTAGAAAGACATCTTACCTCTACGAATCCTCTGACTGAATGAAGGGCCAAGATCCTGTCTCCACTTACCTTACATTCCTATCTCCACCTCCCTAGTGCTGGGATTAAATGCATGAGCCTCCTATGTGCTGGGATCAATGGCTTGGTCCTCCCAAGTGCTGGGATTAAAGGTGTGTTACACCACTGCCTAGCCTCTATGGTTAATTAGTAGCTAGCTCTGCCCTCTGATCTCCAGGCAAGCTTCCTTTGCCAGAACACAAACAAAACATCATACAACAGGTCAACAGGCCTCCTTGTCCTTGCTGTTATGGGGTGTTGGAGATTGCTTGTTCATGGCTCTTCCTCAGAAACTGCTTGCTCAGTTCCAAAAAGCAGGGACCAAGGTCTAGTTCTTAACTGAGTTATTAGAACAGGCTGTCATGATATTTGCCTGGCCCTCTCAGTGTGAGCTGCTCTGCTCACCACATACTCCCTACTGTGATAGACTGAAACTCCTGAACCCATGATTGACCATGGTAGACCAAAGCCTCTGAAAATGTGAGCCAAAGTAAACCCTTCCTACTTTACATTGGCTTTTCTCAGTTATTTTGCTGCAGCAATGAAGAGCTAATGAACACATCTGGCAACCACTGGTCTCTTTATTTAGTCTCCATAGTCTTGCCTTTTCAGAATGCCATATAGTTGGAATGATATAGTACATAGTCTTTTCAGACTCATTAGTGTGGTTCCACATAGCATATGTATTTAGGTTTCCATCAAGTTTTTTTACAACTTGGTAACTCATATTTTAGTGTTGATTTAATTAATAATAATTTAACTAATGAATGTGCATATATAAATATATGTGTGTGTGTATATTTGTCCACTGAAGAGCAAAGATCTTGTTGCTTGCAAGTTCTGCAATGATGAAAGAATATGCTATTAATGCCCATGTGCAGGTTTTTGTGTGGACATATTTTCAAATCCAGTGCATAAATATAAAGGAGTGGGATTTCTGGATCTTAGAATAATATGTACAATTTTATAAAAAATGACAAACTCTCTTCTAAAATGATGCTGCATTTTGCATCCAAAGCGGCAGTGAATCAGGATCCCATTGTTGTTTTTTAAGATTTCTTTGTATGTATATGGGTGTTCTGCTTGCATTTGTGCCTGAGCACCATGTGCATGCAGTGGCCACAGAGGCAAGAAGAGGGCATCAGATCACCTAGAACTGGAGTTACAGACAGTTGTGAGCTGCCACATAGGTACTGAGAATCAAACCTGGGTCCTCTGGAAGAGCAGCCAGTGCTGGTAACCACTGAGCTATCTCTCCAGCCCCAAGATCCCTGAACTGTGTCCACTGCAATGGATGTGCAAGTATGGTGCATTGTTTTAATTTGTAGCTCTCCAATCAGAACATCTACATGGGTGTCGTTTACCATCAATCTGTCAGTTTAGAACTTTTTCCCATTTTTAATCAGGTTGTGTCCTTTGTTGTTGTTGTTGTTGTTGTGTTGTGTTGTTTGTTTGTTTGTTTGTTGAGAAGGGGTTTCTCTGTGTAGCCTGTTCTAGGAATCATTCTGTAAACCATGCTGGCCTCAAACTTAGAGATCCACCTGTGTCTGCCTTCTGAGTACTGGGATTAAAGGCGTGCTCCACCACTGTCTGTCCAGGTTGTGTTCTAGTTTTGATGGTTTTTTAAAGTGTTTTCTATATTTTTCACAATAGTCCTTTATCTGAAATGTGTCTTCAAATACTTTTCACTAATTCCCTTTCCCACCCCATTTATGTAACTTTTAAGGGAAGGTTTCAAGGGATCCTATGATTGTACCTTCCTGAAAACAGGGAAGATTCTCAAATCTTCCACAAAAGTTTGGGCATCATATTTAGGGGAAACATTTTGAAGTATGCAGCAGTGGAAACAAGAAGGGACTTAATGTCAAAGACCTACTTCAAGCCTGGTTTAAATAATCTTGGCTATATCAAAATTGGAGCAGGGGTTGAAAATAGAGCAGTCCAAACTCACCTGCACAAAACTAGGAATGTGTTGATTCACTGTACTTGATGTGGTTGCAAGGATTCAAGTCTATGCATTCTCTTGCATAAAATCTGGACTCCCTTCCCATCTGTCTTTGCAGTTCTATAGTCTGCCCTCCATTCTGTGGGCTTCACTGAAGTGGCTCTCACAATAAAGCAGGAAAATTTCCCACATTTTCATGTCCTTGCAGCTTCCAAGAAAAACCAACTCATTCTTAATGGTCAACTACATTTTAAAATATTACTCAAATTGGATCCAATACTTACCCTTATACCAATCTGATGCTTATCTCTATACCAACAAGAAGAATATATATACAAGACCCTAACAGGCCAATGTGGAGCCATATAACAGGGAAAGGTTGAAATCTTTCATTGACATTTCTTCCAGGAGTTTATGAAAGAAGTTGCACTGTGGAGGGTTTTCATTGTTATTTGTTCCTTAAAGGAAAGTCAGAATCCTAATATCAAAAGGGAGGAATTGCTTTAAACAAAGCAATAGGTTTCCGTTTTATCAGTGGTGAGATCTTAAGCAGGTCACTTATTCTCTCTGAGCTCCTCCCCCATTTTTAAAGATTTTATTTAATATTTAATTATGAGGGAGCATGTGTACATGAGTACCGGCACCCAGGAGGCCAAGGTGTTACACTCCCCTGGAGCTGGAGTTCTAGGCAGTTGTGAGCCTGGATGTGAATGCTGGGAACTGAAATCAAATCCTCTGGAAAGAAGCACTCTTAAACACAGGGCCAAATTTAAAATCTCCAAGCCCCAGAGCCATTTTAAAAATCAGTAAATAACCCCCTCCGCTGTGCTCCATATTCTGGCCCAAAACTCTGGCTGCTTTACCAGAGGTCAGGCTGGTCCTATGGACATGGCCAGCTAACACTCCCTAAAGCTGGCCCAACAGCCCCCAACTGCATTCTATCCCGAGCCCCATATCCCAGCCCACAACTATAGCAGAAAACTTCTGCTTTACTGGAAGCCACCCCATTCTAGAAATCCTAGAGATAAAGCAGGTACTCAGAACCCCAGAGGCCATACAGGTACTTGTAACTGCAGAGACAAAGGTGGCATCCAAAACTCCAGAGGTCTTGCAGGGCACAAAAATCCCAGTAGAAACATCTTACAGGACCTGAAGACTCAATAGTCACCAGAACCCTTGGCCACTTAGGCCAGAAGACCAGAGAGGAAACGGAAACTAAGGAACAAAACACCCACCTAACAAAGACAAACACAGTAATCAACACCTAGACCTACAATCATCCCAAATTCAGATGCCTAAACCTTGATGTAAGAACACAATCAATAATAGACAGAGCAATATGGCACCACTAAAGCCCAGCTATCCTATGACATCAAGATCTGAATATTCCAATGCAGCTGAAGCACAAGAAAATAACCTTAAAACCAACTTTGTGAAGATGATAAAGGTTCTTAAAAAGACAATGAAAAATCCCTTAAAGAAATTGAGGGAAAGACAAAATATTAGAGGAAATAAATAAATACTTAAAGAAATTCAAGAAAAAAACAAACAAGTGAAGGAAACTATTCAAGACTGGAAAATGGAAAAGCAATAAAGAAAACACAAATGGAGGGAATTCTGGAGGTGAAAAATCTGGGTAAGAAAACAGGAATTACAGATGTAAGCATTATCAACAGAATACAAAAGATAGAAGAGAGAATCTTAGGCATTGAAGATACAACAGAAGAAATCAATTCATTGGTCAAAGAAAATGTTAAATCTAAAACATTCCTAACACAAAACATCCAGGAAATCGGGAACACTATGAAAAGAACAAACCTAAGAATAATGGGAATATCCTAGGTCTCTGGGCCATGCAGCCTCTTGATCCTAGCACTCCAGTGTCAGGAGTGGGCTCACTCTCCTGGCATGGGTCTCAGGCTGGACCAGTCATTGGTTGGCCACTCCCACAATCTCTGTGCTACCCTTACCCCAGCACCTCCCATAGACAGGACAGGCTATAGGTCAAAAGTCATGTGACTAGTTGGGGTCCCAACCCCTACTTTGGAAGACTTGCATGGTCACAGTACATGGCCAGTTCAGGTTATGTATCCACTGTTGCTAGGAGTCTTAGCTGGGGTCATTCTTGTAGATTTCTGGACATTTCCCTTGCACCAGGTTTTTCTATCTGACCCCAAAATGCTCCCCCAGAACCAAACATTTCACACAACAACAACAAAATAACAGGAATTAACAATCATCAGTTATTAATATCTCTCAATATCAATTCCCCAATAAAAAGACACAGGCTAAAAAAAATGGATATGAAAACAGGATCCATCCTGCTGCTGCATACAGGAAATACACCTCAATGCCAGGATAGACATTACCTCAGAGTAAAAGGTTGGAAAAAGATTTTCCAAGCAGATGGACCTAAGAAACAAGCTGGTGTAGCTATTCTGTTATCAAACAAAATAGACATCCAACCAAGATTAATCAAAAAAGATGGAGAAGGAAATTTCATACTCATCAAAGGAAAAATCCACCAAGAGGACATTGAAATTCTTAATATCTATGCCCCAAATGCAAGGGGACCTACATTTGTAAAAGAAACCTTACTAAAATTTAAATCATACATCAAACTTCACACATTAGTTGTGGAAGATTTCAATACCCCACTCTCACCAATGGACAGTCCTCCAGACAAAAACTAAACAGAGAAATAATGGAGCTAACAGAGAGTATGACTCAAATGAACCTAACACTTATCTACAGAACATTTCACCCAAACACAAAAGAATATACCTTGTTCTCAGTACCTCACAGAACATCCTCCAAAATTGACCATATACTCAGTCATAAAGCAAGTCTCAATAGATACAAGAAAACTGAAATAACCCCTGTACCTTATCAGACCATCATGGATTAAAGCTGGACTTCAACAATGGAAACAACAGAAAGCCTACAAACTAATGAAAATTGAAAAACTCTCTACTGAATTGCCACTGGGTCAAAGAAGAAATAAAGAAATTAAAGACTTCCTGGGATTCAATGAAAATGAATGAACAGCATATCTACACTTATGGGGCACAGTGAAAGTGATGCTAAGAGGAAAGTTCATAGCACTAGGTGCCTTTGTAAAGAAATTAGAGAGATCTCATACTAGCAACTTAACAGCACACCTGAAAGCCCTAGAACAAAAAGAAGCAAACATACCCAAGAGGAGTAGAAGGCAGGAAATAATCAAACTGAGGGCTGAAATCAATAAAATAGATACAGAAAACAATACAAAGAATCAATGAAACATAGTTAATTCTTTGAGAAAATCAACAAGATAGACAAAACTCTATCCAAATTAACTAAAAGGCAGAGGGAGAATATCCATTAGCAAAACCAAAAACAAAAAGGGGATATACCAAGAAACACTGAGGCAATCTCAAGAATCATTAGGTCATACTTCAAAAGCCTGCACTCCACAAAATTGGAAAATCTAAAAGAAATGAACAATTTTCTTGATAGATATCACTTATCAAAGTTAAAACAGGATCAGATAAACAATTTAAATAGACCTATAGTCCCTAAGGAAATAGAAGCAGTCATTAAAAGTTTTCCAAAAAAAAAAAAAAAAGCCCAGGGTCAGATGGTTTTAGCATAGAATTCTACTATACCTTCGAAGAAGAGCTATTACCAATACTCAAATTATTCCACAAAATAGAAACAGTATGGAACATTGACAAATTCATTTTATGAGGCCACAGTTACCCTGGTACCCAAAGCACACAAAGATTCAACAAAGAGAACTACAGACCAATTTCCCTCATGAACATTGATGCAAAAATACTCCATAAAATATTTAAAAACCATATCCAAGAACACATCATAAAGACCATCCACCATGATCAAGGGGTCTTTATCCCAGAGTTGTAGGGATGGTTCAACATATGAAAATATGTCAATGTAATCCACCATATAAACAAATTGAAAGAAAAAAACATATGATTATCTCATTAGATACTGAAAAAGCCTTTACAAAAATCTAATACCCCTTCATGATAAAAGTCTTGAAGTGATCAGGGATACAAGGAACATATCTAAACATAATACAGGCAATATTCAGCAAGCCTACAGCCAACATCAAATTAAATGGAGAGAAACAAAGCAATTCCACTAAAATCAGAAACAAGACAAGGCTGCCCACTCTCTCCATATCTATTCAATATAGTACTCAAAGTTCTAGCTAGAGCAATAAGACAACAAAAGGAGATCAAGGGGATACAAACTGGAAAGGGAGAAGTCAAACTTTAACTATTTGCAGATGATAGTATACATAAGTGACCCCAAAAAATTCTACCAGGGAATTCCTAAAGCTGACAAACACCATCAGTAATATGGCAAGATACAAGATTAACTCAAAACAATCAGCCCTCCTATATACAAGTGATAAATAGGCTAAGAAGGAAATCAGAGGAACACCATCCTTTACAATAGCCACAAACAACAAAAAATATCTGGGGGTAACTCTAACCAAACAAGAGAAAGCAAGAACTTTAAGTCTTTAAAGAAAGAAATTGGAGAAGATATAAGAAAATGGAAAGATCTCCCATGCTCTGGGATAGGTAGGAGCAACGTAGTAAAAATGGCAATCTTACAAAAGCAATCTACAAATTCAATGTAATTCCCATTAAAATCCCAACACAATTCTTCACAGACCTGGAAAGAATAATATTCAACTTCATATGGAAAAACAAAAAATCCAGGGTAGCTAAAACAATTCTGTACAATAAAGTAACTTCCAGAGGCATCATCATCCCTGACCTCAAGCTCTACTATAGAGCTATAGTAAAGAAAACAGCTTGGTATTGGCATAAAAACAGACACATAGATCAATGGAATTGAATTGAAGACCCTGACATTAATCCAAACACCTATGAACAACTGATTTTTAACAAAGAAACTAAAATTATACAATGGAAAAGAGAAAGCATCTTCAACAAATGGTGCTTGTATAACTGGATATCGACATGTAGAAGATTGCAAATAGATTCTTATCTATCACCCTGCACAAAACTCAAGTCCAAATGGATCAAAGACTGCAACATAAAACCAGATACACTGAACCTGATAGAAGAGAAAATGGGAAGTAGCCTTGAACGCATTGGCACAAGAGACCACTTCCTAAATATAATACCAGTAGCACAGATACTGAGAGCAACAATTAATAAGTGGAACCTCCTGAAACTGAGAAGCTTCTGTAAGGCAAAGGACACCGTAAATAAGACAAAACAGCAGCCTACAGAATGAGAAAAGATCTTCACCAGCCCCACATCTGACAGAGGGCTGATCTCCAAAATATATAAAGAATGCAAGAAACTCAAATAATCCAATTAAAAATGGGGTACAGAGATAAACAGAAGAACCTCAAATGACCAAAAGACATTTAAGGAATTGTTCAACATCCTTAGCCATCAGGACAATGCAAATCAAAATAACTCTGAGATACCATCTTTTACCTGTCAGAATGACTAAGATCAAAAACGCTGATGACAGCTTATGTTGACGAGGATGTGGAGTAAGGGGAACATTCCTCCACTGCTGGTGGGAGCACAAACTTTGGAAATCAGCATGGTGGTTTATCAGAAAATTGGAATAAACCTACCTCAAGACCCAGCAATACCACTACTGGACATATGCCCAAAAGATGCTTAATTATACCAAAAGGCCACTTGCTCAACCATGTTCATAGCAGTATTATTCATAATAGCTAGAACCTGGAAACAACCTAGCTGCCCCTCAACAGAAGAATGGATAAGAAAAATGTGGTACATTTCTTTACACAATGGAATATTACTCAGTGGTAAAAAAAAAATGACATCATGAAATTTTTAGGCAAATGAATGGAACTAGAAAGAATCATCCTGAGTGAGGTAACCCAGATCCAGAAAACAAACATGGTATGTACTCACTCTTAAATGGATATTAGACACAAAGAAAAGGATAACCAGGCTACAATCCACAACCCCAAAGAAGCTAGGTAAAAAGGAGGACCCTAAAAGGGACACACATGGAGGGGCCCAGGAAGGGAAAATAGTTAAAATCTCTTGGATACTGATACTTCTTAACCAAACTTATAAAAACTGAATTTTACATTTTCAGCATTGTATGTATTTTATGCAGTCATCTACCACCAAAATAAAAAAATCCATGACAGAATTAAAATCAGAAAGACAGAGGGCAGGTAGAAGGGAAGGGATGGAGGATGGGAGCAGGAGGGGTTGAGATTGTTGAGTGGAGGGAGGGACAGAGAGGAAAAGCAATGAAAGAGTTATTTTGGTAGAGGGAACCATGGTGCTGGGGAAACCTGGTACTAGGGAAATCTCCAGGAATACTCCTAGCAATAATGGATAGGGTGCCTGAACTTACCTTCCCCTATAATCAGATTAGTAACTACCTTAATTGTCATCATAGAACCTACATCCAGTAAGTGATGAAAGCAGATGCAGTGATCCACAACCAAGCACTTGGCTGAACTCCTAGACTTCAGTTGAAGAAAGGGAGGAGGGATCACTAGAGCAAGTAAGGTCAAGATCATGATGGAGAAAGCCACAGAGACAGCTGACCCAAGCTGGTGGGAGCTCATGGACTCTGGCCTGTCAGCTGGGGAACTTGCATGGGACTGAACAAGACCCTCTGAATATGGGTGACAGCTATGTAGCTACATCTGTTTGGGGAGGCCCTGGCAGTGGGACAAGGACTTATCCTAGGTACATAAAATGGCTTTTTGGAACATATTCCCTAGGTTGGGATACCTTGCTCAGACTTGACACAGGGGAGAGGGTCTTGGTCCTGCCTCAAGTATTCAAGGAAATATATAAACTATTGGAAAGACTTATTTTTCACTGTGGAAAAATTGAACATTATTAATATCAAAATGTAAAGTTTGGATGTTCCCTATTTCTGATGATTTCCTGTAATTGTATAAATAGTGAAGTTAATTCTGTGTTATCAGGAATAAATTCAGCAGTTTCAATATGCAAAACAACTCTCTCTGCATATTGAGAGTCAGTAACTATATTGAGAGTTTCTGTGAAGTCCATTAGTATCATAAGAATGGCATACATTTCTGCCTTTTGTACAGAATTGTAGGGGCTTTGAACCACTTTACTTAAGTCTTCTGATTTATATCCTGCCTTTCATGATTTATTTGCATCAGTATAGAATGTGGGGACTCCAGAGATTGGGTTTTGCCATACAATGTGAGGAAGGATCCATTCAATTCTTTTTATGAATTCTATTCTCTTGCTTTTGGGATAACAATTGTTAATCTCTCCCAAAAAGTTACTGCAGGCTCTTTACCAGTATTCATTTTCTTTCCACAAAGAGGAAATTTCCTCATTAGTTAAAGGTACTATAATTTCTGCTGGGTCCATTCCTGTCAACTGACAAAGTCTTAATTTTCCTTTTAGAATCAAATCAGGGATCTTTTCTACATAAGTCTTTAGCTTCTTACTTGGTTTACATGGTAGAAATATCCATTCCAATATAATATCTTTCTTATGCATCAAAATCCCTGTGGGGGAGTGTCTAGAGGGGTGTATGATCAGAATGCAGTTAAGTTCTAGATTCACATGGTCCACCTGTGCCTCTTGTATTTTCTTTTCTACTAGAGTCAATTCCTTCTCAGCTTCAGCTGATAATTCTCTTGTACTGTGTAAGTCTTTGTCCCCTTTTAGAGTATTGGCCAAATTTACTAGTCCATCTTTAGGTATTCCAATGATGGTCTGTAAGTTGGAAATGCTTCCTAACAATTTTTAAAAATCATTGAGAGTCTGCAATTGATCTCTCCCAAGTTGTACCTTTTGGGGTCTAATTTTTTGTAGATCTATCTTATATACTAAGTAATTAATAGAATTTCCTCTTTGTATTTTTTCACAAGCAATTTGTAATCCCTGATGAGGCAAAGCCTTCTTTACTTCTTCAAACATGTTTTCCAAGGTACCTAACTTTGGATGAACTAATAAGATATCATCCATATAATGGTAGGTTACAGATTGTGGAAATTTTGCATGAATTATTTCCAATGGCTTTTGCACAAAATATTGGTACAGGGTAGGGCTATTTAATATTCCCTGTGGTTGGACCTTTCATTGATATATCTTGACTAGCTGGGAATTATTACAATTAGGTACTGTGAAGGCAAATTTTTCTCTATCCTTCTCCTGTAAAGGTATGGTAAAGAAACAGTCTTTTAAGTCAATAACTATAATAGGTCATCCTTTAGGTAACAAAGAGGGCAAGAGCATCCCATTCTGTAGGGAACCCATAGGCTGAATTACTTTATTTATGGCTCTCATATCTGTCAGCATTCTCCATTTACCAGATTTCTTTTTAATAACAAATACAGGAGAATTCCAAGAGCTGGTAGATTCTTCAGTGTGTTGAGCATTTAACTGCTCCTGAACCGGCTGTTCAAAAGCTTGTAGTTTCTCTTGTGTCATAGACCATTGTCCAACCCAGACAGGTTTATCAGTTAGACATTTTAAAGGTAGGACCATTGGTACTTCTGAGAGTTCAACAGCAGTTGTGCTCTGTTTATGTACAGCCTGAATGGTTGGTGGCTGTTTTTTATAGTATCTTATAATATTATTCCCAGAAACATGAATTGGTCTATATTCTACTTTTGAGATTGGAGGAGTTTTAATCTGGGCATTCCATTGCTCTAACAGATCTCAGCCCCAAAGATTTACTGCTACAATTGCCACATATGGCTTCAGCCTTCCTCTTTGTCCTTCTGGCCCCATGCATTTAACCCATCTCAATCTTTGTTTTACTTGAGATGGGGTTCCAATCCCTAGAAATTGGACATTTACCTCTTGAAGAGGCCAACTTGGATGCCATGGTTTTGGTGTAATTATCATAACATCCACACCTGTGTCCACCAGTCCTTCCAGGACAATATTGTTAATTCACACTCTAGGCTTTGATCTTTGTTCATTTGTGGAAGTCTGCCAAAATATTCATTTTATGTTTTTTGGAATTTTTGATCCATCTATCAAAGTTGTTCTATCATCCAGTACAGTATCGTTCTTTACTTTAGGCACTGGGTTATTTAATTGTCCTGGGGAGGAATTTCCTCTACAGTGACTGGAAACATTTGGACCACGTTCAATTTGGGGGCCTACAAAAGGCCCCTGAGGTGTTTCCCACCAGTAAGGGGTTGCCTCATATATCTGTTGTTGATCTACATTCATTAGTCCAATGTTGACCTTTGCTACATATTCTGCATAATCCAGAAGGTTGGGATCCCCTGTTTGGGTTATTTCTAGAAGAAGAATTGCTTCTAGGAGCACCCTGCATACAAGTCCTTCTTATATGACCTGGTTACCACAGTTAAAACACTTGTTACCTTGATGCCTCTTTCCACCTTTGGAAATCACCTCTCCTATTCAAGCCTCATTACCATGGCTAAGAGACTCAACACCACTTATATATTAAATTCATTCCTTCACTTAAATACTTAAAGGTATAAGTATTATTTTACATTCTGTATTAGCATTACCAAAAGCAAAAGATTGAGTTAATACTTGTCTTAATTCTTGGTCTGACATTGTCTTGTTTATACCCTTGGTCAGTCTTTGTAAAAAATCAGTAAATAGTTCTTTTGACCCTTGGAAAACCTTCTTATATAGCTCAGTTTATTTCCCTGGTTCTGGAATTTTTTCCCAAGCATTTAAAGCTTCTATACAGCATAGGGATAATGTATGCTCATGAAAGGTAGCATATATATATTTGGGGGCCTGCAAAAGGCCCCTGATGTGTTTCCCACCAGTAAAGGATTGCCTCGTATAATATATATTATATATATATAATATATATAATATATATTATATATATGCAAAACAGCCCTCACTAAGAATTTGATCTTGGGAGATCTCAAAACTTCTGATCCTACTTTGTTGTTCAAGGACTTTAGCCTCTTCTCTCAACCATCTTTTCAATTGTAACTGCCGGTTGTATCCTAATATAGCTGAGATTGACTGATTCCAGTCACCTGGTATAATTCTATTTCTAGAAGGCCATGTATTTAACATCTGTTTTACATATGTTGAATATATTCCATAAGTGACTACCGCTTCCTTTTAAAAATCTTTCATATGAATAGGTTGCCAGATATATTCTACATATTCTTCAGGATGTGTGTCATCTGTTGGCTTCTCATGGATGGTGACAGGATCAGCCATTTTATAACAGCCACCTGGCGATGTTATGACTTGTATGACTTTTCCCTTCTGCTTATTGTCCTTTCTGAGAGACTCCTCCAGAGCTTGAAATCAATTAACTACCACCTGTTGCAGTGTTTGAACCTCCTCTGTTGTAAAGGATTCTAGAGATTTCATGGAATCATACAATTTTTATCTTCATTAGAAACAGATGATTCCAAAGATTTTATTCTATCAATTAGCAATGATCATTCCTCCTTAGAAATTATCTGAATATCATTAAGATTGCTCTGAAGATTTATTGTTTTGTCTATTAAGTATTCATATTTATTATCAATTGAATTAAATTTGGTTGTTCAGTTATTATTAGCAGACTGAAGTTTTTGTGGTAAATTAACAGATTCCAAAGAAAGAATCTGTCTTTTTAAGTCCTCATTACCATCTGCAAAGCCTGAAGTTCTTGTGGTAAATTAGCAGATTCCATAGAAAGAATCCTTCCATTTAAATCCTCATTACCACTTTGTAAAGCCTGTATCCGTCCCATTAATGTCTCATTTTTGCTGTTATTACCAAGCCATTTTTTCCAATGATATGAAATGAATCACTATACTAATTGCTATTACGACAAACACTGTATATGTCCCAGGAAGGCTGTCTATCTATGTCCTGTAAAATTTTGTTCATAGTACAAACAAAAGTTTTTAAATTCCTGAGTGGTGATATTGTCTGCCATTTTTGAGAAATATTCAAAATTTGTAAAGAAAAATTTTATTCATTTGTTTATTTATTAATCATTTTAGGGTGTAAAATTATTGAGTAATTAATTTTACTTCAGATGAAATCCTTGTGAGGATTGTCCTAACAGTCCTAGGTGTTCCAGATGTTCCAGGTCTCGCGATGGTTTGGGGGAGTGTAGTAGCGATGTTTGACCAGCAGGTGTTGCAGGTGTAGCATACAAGCCAGGTCTGGTGTGAGCTGACTCAGCTCCCCAATGAGCTCTGTGAATCAAACACTAACCCAGGCAACTCTTACCGGTGAGCACTGGGCAGAGCTGCCCGAATTACAACAAATGATGGAATACATACACCGAGCAATGATGGTGGCTGTGCATGGAATGGTGATGGCAGCAGCGGTGGTGGTGGCAGGGAGCCGGGCTGCTGGGCGGGCATGCTCATGAGGGCGGTGGCCTGGGATGTCCTGGAATTGGCAGCACCTACACAGAACAGTTTTTAAAGTCTGCTAGTAGTCTCTAACCAGGCAGGGGGCCGTGACCTGATTCAGTCGCTAGAAGCACAGAACTAGAAAGGCGCCTAGCCAAGCTTTTGGGACCCCGTGACTGTGGTATGACGCCTTGCGCAGCCTTGGTGCAGTGGGGAGGGGCTTGGACCTGCCTAGGCTCAGTGTGCCTGGCTCTGCCGACTCCCCATGGGAGACCTCGATTTGGGAGATGGGGGGTGGCTAGGGAGGGAGGGCTGAAGGGTGGGCGGAAGGAGGAGGGGGGAATCTGTGGGTGGTATGCGGAGTGAGTAGAAAATTTCTTTCTTTTTTTTTTTTTTTTTTTGGTTTTTTTTTTTTTTTTTTTTTTTTTTTTTTTTTTTTTTTTTTTTGGTTTTTCGAGGCAGGGTTTCTCTGTGTAGCTTTGCGCCTTTTCCTGGAACTCACTTGGTAGCCCAGGCTGGCCTCGAACTCACAGAGGTCCGCCTGGCTCTGCCTCCCGAGTGCTGGGATTAAAGGCGTGCGCCACCACCGCCCGGCGAAAATTTCTTATAAAGAAAAATGGAAAAAGAAAAAGAAAGACGTCTAGCCCTAGCACCTTTCTCTCGCAGAATGTGCGTGGTTACAAGAACTGCTACTGCGTGAGCCACCTGGCCTACAGGCTCCCCACACAGCCACTGTATGCAGGCGGTCACCTGAGCAGGGGTCAGGCAGGTCCTTGGGGGTTTGAGCTGCACGAGGGCTCTACAGAGCAGAGAAATTCACCAGCAGCCACCCGCCCTGTAGAGCCCACGTGCAGCCTCAGATCCATGTGGTTGGGCACCATATAAAGCGATAAATTCATGAGAGTCTGCTTAAGGAGTATTAGGGAAATTTATTAGGGTAAATTGAGGAAATAAACTCATGAATACAGCCCGGAGTAGACAGCTGAAGTCATCCTCTGATCTGACCAGGAGTGAATTTACCTGGCAGTTTGATCACATCAGGAACCAGGGGCAGGGAAGAGGGGCTTGTGACCCTTCTCCCTTTCCTTTTAAGAGGTCACATACAACGGCAAGAAGCATCGCCTCCTTCCGACCATATAGCCCAAGGTTATGGGCAGAGCAAATACACTACATAGAGTAGCATCAACCCTTTCACATGAGAGAACTCATCTTTTTTTTTTTTTTCTTTCCTTTTGGCAGAATAAGTCTAAGTGAAAAATGCTGTAGTGGTTAGGGGGGCCTTTACTGACCATTCCTCTTCAACCTTGTGCTTAGACAGTGTTGCCACTTAACAACACCATTTTTGTCATGGAACTGTAGCTGTTTTCAGCCCACTTGTTCAAAATTAAACCCAGAGGGCTCTTGCTGGAGCCTGATGACATGTTTCCCATCATGCATCAGCAGAAACAATGGCAGAGCAGAGACCAGCAACAAACAGAAGCTGGAACAGGCCAAGCCCTCGCTCTATTCCTTTCCCACGAGGAAAAGAGGAAGGGAGCCCAGAAGGAGGTGAGGGGGTCTTTGAGTATGCACATCCAGGTGACTAACCCAACTCCAGAGACAACCAGTTTGTTTTCCTGGGCCATTGCTTCACTCCATCACAGCGTGAAAGGCATCCAACTTCAAGGAATGGAGGGTAAGACTAAGGAAACCCAGCAGCCGTGGGGACTAATGGGCATATTCCCCAGTCTAAGGCTGGCCAGACAAATTTGTGATCATGAGAAGTCTACTCTTTTGCCAACCAGTGACAACTCAGACAAGGTGACGGGAAAGAACCAGTTTTGTTGGCAACAAGCAAGCAGGTCCAAAGTAGAAGATCTGCACCCCAACACCATCTTGCCAGTGATTTATAGGGCAAAAGCCTGGTACCCAGAGGAGTCTAATTGTAGCAATAGCCATGTGGGTATGGCAAAGGTCAGTATGTCTAGTAATAATTCTCTTGGCATGTTTCAGTACCTTCAGGTCACCAAGTTCCAGACCTTTCTGATCTAAAAGAAAGAATACTGATTGGGAGGCCCCATGGCTGGCATTCTGAGATTTGTTCTTTGATGTTTTCTCATATTCTTTTGGGGGAAAGGCTGACTGTATTGGTTAATTATTTAGAGAATGAGGCAAAACAAAAGGAAACTCAAACTTGCTAGTGTTGGGAACAAGATGAACTTATTCATGGTCTTCCAAAACTCAATGTCTTTTTTAGAGATTTATCTACATTTTATTTTACATGTAAGTGTGTGTGCCTGAGTGTGTTCACCACCTACATGCAGGTGCCCACAGAGGCCAGAGAGCACATCAGATCCACTGGAACTAGAGTTATAGATGGTGATGAGACCTTATGTGTCTGCAAGAGCAGCAAGTGCTCATAACCACTGAGCCATCTCGCCAGCCCCTCAATTTCTTTCTAACATGATGAGATCAGTAATCCTGAGAGTCCAGGGTCTCCAGTTCCTTTTTTGTTTAAAAGAATGTCATTGGGGGTCTGGAGAGATGGCTCGGTGGTTAAGAGCACTTCCAGAGGTCCTGAGTTCAATTCCCAGCAACCACATGGTGGCTCACAACCACTTGTAATGAGATCTGGTGCCCTCTTTTGGCCTGCAGGGACACATGCAGACAGAATACTGTATACATATAAATAAATAAATCTTTTTTTTAAAAAAAAAAAAAAAGAATGTCAGTGGATCAAATAACTTCAAAATTGTTGCCCTAGTCCTTGGCCTTCCTCTGAGTTTCTTGCCAGCATCTCTCGCTCTATTTTATGAAAGTGCTGTCTTTAAAATAAGCTATCCACTTCTCTTCATCTCAAGAGTGCTTTTTCTAGACCACTTATTAAATTTACTAAATGAAAGGGCATGGTCACAGGCATTAGCTTCATTGACAGCTAAAGATTTCGGAATGTCATATTTCCTTGTAAGATTTCAGAAAAGTCACTTACATGTGCCAGGGATGAGGCGGTGAACTGTATTGATTCGCTGCAGGGCTGAGCACAGTCTGTCCTATCTCGTGAGGCACTTGGTAGAATCAACAACTACTGAAGGGTACTGTCAGTCCTGGCTGCCCTCTGTGCCATCTTCACCTGCCCCTGCTCTGCTATCTCTGAGAACACAGGACCTGCTACTGCTGAGAACACAGGACCTGCTATCTCCTGGAGCAGGAATGTTCTACATTCCCATCGTTAACTGATTTCCAGAGGGATTTCGTCAAGGGAAGGACTGGTGGAGACAGAAGGATGGGAGATTGGAAAGAAGGCATAAATGGGAAACCAGGACATCTCTTCCGTTTGCCTCATGAGGTAGCTAGAGTGGTGAGTAGATTTGCATCCTGCCTCAGGCCCCCATGGAGAGTCCAATCATGATTCCGGCTACAAGTGCATCAGCCAGGTCCCAGTCAGGAGAGAAAACACCTACAGTTATCTGAAAGTGCAAAGTATAATATGAAGAATTACTATACCAGACAAGGAGGTAGCACAGGATTATCCAGTTAGGAGTAAAGAGACCTCTCATTACAAGTATTGCCGATATAAGAAACAGCCTCGCCGGGCGGTGGTGGCACACGCCTTTAATCCCAGCACTTGGGAGGCAGAGCCAGGCGGACCTCTGTGAGTTCGAGGCCAGCCTGGGCTACCAAGTGAGTTCCAGGAAAAGGCGCAAAGCTACACAGAGAAACCCTGTCTCGAAAAACCAAAAAAAAAAAAAAAAAAAAAAAAAAAAGAAAGAAAGAAAGAAAGAAAGAAACAGCCTCAACCACTGGCTGAGATACGACCTCCAACAAGATCCTGCGCCACCCTACCAAGGCTAAGATGGAGGTCTTGTTGGAAATTAAATAACAATGGCTTGCTGAACAAAAGTTTTCTGAGGTGCCATGCCAGAAGAGCTTCCAGGATCCCGAGGAAAGTCACCTACAAGAAAGTGCCACACCTCGTAGTGACTCATTAAAAAGCTTCGCTAAGGAAGGCACTGAGAAACTGCCCTCGAGTCGGTAGCATGTCCTACAGCCTAGGGAATATTGCTGTGTGCATTCAGGAGCTGAATGTTGCAGAAGCCAGGCGAGTTACAGAGTCAAGCATCACAGATCTTCCCAAGCAAATCAGAGAGCCAGAGCAGAGAAGAAAAAAAAAAAAAAAAAAAAAAACCTCTTCCTCCTGCAGTGTTTCTCCAGCGCCCTCTGCTGACAAGGTTTAGCATGCAGGTATTTTAAACAATTGCACTGGTAGAATGCTGCCTGCTACCAATGAGGTCCTTATTGTTAGTTTGCCCAAGAGCTGCTAATATAGCGTAAGAGCAACTGTCCTACATAGAATTCCCTTGGAAACAGATTCTGAGGCCAGGATTCCAAGCAGGTTTATTGACATGTTTTCAGGAAAATACCTGTAAGAGAGTGAAGGAATAGGGCTTGGTCATAGAGTTGAGTTGGTTAGGAGTTGTGTAAGAGACATTGGCTGGTCCGGAAGAAAGTTCTAGAGCTGTAAATATTCTTCACATTGTCTCAAACAAATGCAAAGATCCAGCCTGTGTACGCCTGCACCCATTCAGAAGGGCTCTCAGAATCTGGGTCAGCAGTAGACAGGCGGGTAGCTACAGAAGTCAGTACCTCTGTGCCAACGGATAGCTCCTAGCAGCACACCTCAGCTTACTGTGGACGGCTGCTACTCACCCTGAGATTCTAGCTCCATCAGTAAACGGAGTCTCAAGCTGAGAGAGAGAGAGAGAGAGAGAGAGAGAGAGAGAGAGAGAGAGAGAGAGAGAGAGAGAGAGAGAGAAACACACCAAAACCATCCAAAAAGCGCCAGAGATCATAGATGCTTGGAGGATTTGCTTCTAAAACAAACCCTAGGAAAAGGGCCAGCGAGGCCTGAAAGAATAATCTTGGCATTAGCTGGAAGTAAACTGAGGTCATTTATGACTTCCCTGGCTCCCCTTGGTCTCTCCCCACCTGTGTCATCAAGTCCAGGTATCCTTCAAACCCCTTTCCTGTGGGTGCCACCTCCTCACATCCCTGAAGAGGTCAGCAATATCTCCTCTTTGGCCCTCTGTTCACTCTGCACTTTCTTCCTTACTTACTGCACTTTGGATCTGCATGATGCACAGACCTATATCTCCAGCTCTCACCTCCTTCCCAACTCAGAATCACTTCCTGCCATCTCCTGACAGTCTCTTCCATAAACACCCCAAATTCAACTTACCCAAAGCCAGGTTCCTTGGGCCAGATTCAAGGACCATCAGACTCTTACCCCTACTTAAGATGACTTGTCTTTCTTCGCATTCACTTACATCCTGCCCTTTGTGCTGGTTGTTTTCTGGCTGTACCATATCCTTCTATGGCTTTGCGCCTTCACATATTCTGTTCCGTCTGGAATGCATTTATTTATTCTCTTCTGATTATCAGAATCAACTCATTGTCTGAATCCCTTACCACCTTATTTAGACATTCTTTCCTAGAACCACAATCAAAATGAATTGCTTCCTCCACAAATCTCTTTCTCCAGGCTTTGTTTTATCTGAAATAAAACCACTACCAGATCCACTCTGAACCGTAATTACTGAGTGTGTATCAGTCTCTCCTAGTACATTGTGAATTCCCTCAGGACTTTAACTAAGCTGTTTCACCTATCACCCCTACCACCATCACCATATTTGTTATTATTATGATGGTGGTGGTGGTGGTGGTGGTGGTGGTGGTGGTGGTGGTGGTGGTGTGGTGGTGTGATGATGTGGTGATGGTTAGCTGAGCAAAGACCAAGTTAATAGCAGCTCAAACAAACCAGAAATCTTGGCCTCTACACAGAGACATGGGCTCCTCGTGACTTGTACTCTGTCATCCCTCAGGTGTTGGACTTGGGTGTTTGGGTCTGAGAGGGACCCAGCGTGTCCATATACCCAACATGATAGAAGAGAAGGGATGCCGTGGCCTGGAGTTGCCTAAGCACCACCACTCAAATCCTAATTCCCAGAACTTAGTCCCATGTCCCACACAGCTGCAGGAGAAGCCAGGAAATGCAGCCTTTCAAAGACAACCATGCTCACAGGCAAAGCACTGGGAAGGGGGAAAGCAATTAGCAGTCTGGGGGAGGGGGGAGAAAAGGAAGAATTTAGGGAAGTCAACAGTCCTCCCTGCTTAGACTGTATTTTTGGCACTGACTAAATTTTGAGGTTAGACTTCTTTCGTGGGACCAGGGGATACTCCAGTGTCACTTCCCATGATTTATTCTCTCTGTCTCTCTCTCTTCACTTTAGCTTTGGGGTAAATAAGTTGGCAGCCTAATTGTTATAAAAGTTAAATATATTTCATAAACAGACACACTTCAAAACAACTGAATTATCGACCGAGAAGACAACAAAAAGACAAACTGAGTCTGCTCACACCGTACAATGGACTACAGTATTGAGAGGGTCAATTACTGATACACAGAACACGGACCATTTTCAAATTTATGATAATTTGTTTTGTTATGCTTCCATTTACAAGACGGTCTGGACCTGGCAAGACCCATCTATAGCAATAGAAAGCAGGTCAGTTCTTACCTGGGCTAGGGAGGAAGTAGACTAACCTATCAAAGGCACATGGAAACATTTTAGTTTTATGTTTTTATTGTGCTGAAATACACATAAAATTTACCATGTTAGCCATTTTTAAGTGTAACCATTTGGTCCAGGCAAGGCACTGACCTGCTTTCTATCTATCTAATCTTTTACCATTTATATCCTACATCCATTCCACATGCCATCTCTGAATTATTTCCTCATCTTCAAGAATGCTTGCATTTTTTACCTAGTTGACTTAACCTGAAAAGTTCTTCTATCTACTAGGATCCTTCCGAACCTTCAGCTTCCAGCGGAAGAGCTCAGGACAGCTTTCTTAACTCTGCCAATCTGTACACACCGTTCATGTCTGTGTTTTGTTCCACCCCCTTGTTACATTCTGTCCCCTGATCTAGAAGTCAAAGTCTTCAGATAAAGAATTTAATCTGTTTATCTGCAAGCACCGCCTGCCAATCCTCTACATAAATATTTGATGGATGAATAACTTGGTCTTCAAGAGAACCTTTGTAGAAGACAGAATAAACCTTGGAGAAAAGTGTATTCCTTCAGTGAGTCTGTGCACAGGGCTGTAGTGGGTGGAGAAAGCCCAAGGAAGGCATGTTAGGTGCAGCTGCCCAGGTATGTTCGTGAAGAGAAACTGGGAGGCGCCAGTAGAACATGCGTTAGTTCTAGGTTGTAGAGATAAAAGAATAAGAATGGTTGATATCCCAGGAGACTAAGGAGACACTGACAGGTATGAATAGTGGTAGGTTTCAGTTCTACCCTATCCTACCCTATCCTTTACATGTTCTCAGTTTGTTATTGTTTCAGTCTTAATTTTTTTTTCTTCATCATACCAGTCAGCTTTCTCATTGCTGTAACAAAATGCCCAACAGCAGAGTCAAGAGACTTGTTTGGCTCATGGTTTCAGAAATGTCAGTCCATCACTGTGGGGCAGACAAGGTAGAACGGCTCTGAAGCATTGGAAGTGTGTGCTGAAGCAGAAGGAAGCAGAAAACAGAACGGGAAGTAGAGCCAGATCCTACTCCTCAAAGACCCACCCCTAAAAATCCATCCCTCCCAGCCACGCCTCACTTCCCCACCGGTTACATAACTTCCCAACACAATGCCACCAGCCAGGGTTCAAACTCGTGTTCACACATATGATTCTGTGGGGTTGGGGTCGAGTATGCAGGTGGGAAGTCTCAGGGGGGAGAGCTCCACAATCCATAGCCATGGGGGTATCATCACCCATGCTGAGAACAGACCTTCCAGAGCGGATGCTCTAAGACTCCTAATGCTCCTGCTATAACCCCCCACACACTCCCCCCCCCCAGCCTAGCAAACTCATCGGCTTCCCACCATGGGAAGAGGGAGCAGACATGCGTCTCCCTCTGTGGAAGAATTCTAGCAACAGAGCCATTTGCATGCAGTGTGTCTCCCAGCAGACTCTTTTGTTTCTGATTCCCTGACTGAACTCTAGCATGACTGGGATTGGGCTTTGTGAGGCCTGCACAGAGCGGTAAAGAGCTTGGAGCCACAAAGAGAGTCTAGAACTTCTGGTTAATTCGACAGTTGCCCACGGCAAGCATTATCTGGAGTGGGGAAAAGACAGAGAGTTCAGTGTAAAGGTGGGAAAACTGGTTGTACCACAAACTCAACTGTCCTTTGGCAGCTGCAGGCATTGGCAGGGGTGGGGTGGGGTGGGGTGAGGAAGAGGCAGCCGACTTCAGCATCTGCAGATTGCATCAAAGAAAGTTATTCTTCAGAAAGCCCAACTGTATTTTGGTTTCCTTCTCTATTTCTGTTCTTTCGTATAACCAGAGATGTAAATGTATATCTTCACAACCAGTGTTTCCAGATTCATCTGCAAAGTCAAACACAACAAATAAATAGCAGTGCAGAAAAGGAGCAAACTTCCTTTCCTGTCAGGAATGTTGCCCTAATATGAATAATTTTGGCAGGTTTTCCAGAAACTCACAAGTATTCTATATATTTTAATTACTCAAAGCAAAAATAAAACTTGGAGATGGAATAAGTCGGATTTTTGCATGGATATACACAATTCAGATGTAAAATGATGGCAGTGTGTATGAACATAGAAGGGAGAAAACAAGTTAGAGAGATGGCTCCGTGGCTAAGAGCATCTGCTGATCTTGCAGAGGATCCAGGTTCAATTCCCAGCACCCCCATGGTGGCTTACAACTGTCTGAACTTCCAGTTCTAGAGGATCTGACACTCTCTTCTGACCTCAGGGTACACTTACATACGTGCAGACAAAACACCCATACACACAAAATAGGGATTAAAATATTTTAGAAAAAAAGAAGATTGAAATATTTGGGACAGGGCAAGTGTGTGAATAGTTACCTTAATCTAGCTGCATAATATTTTTATTTTAAGTTCTTTAAAATAAAGTTTTTTTTTTTTTTAAGTAAAGAAAGACAGAAGAAAATGACCCTTGACTCTGGTATAGCCATCAAGGAATAATAAAAAGATAATTATATAGAAATGACAAAAACCAGAAGTAGACAGAAAAAAAATCTGATACCCATAACCACACAGGTTAATCAACTAGATAAGAAACATAAACAACAGGTTAGAATTTTCCACATGAAAACAGAAATTGAAATGTAAGAATGGTTTTTTGGTAATAATAATTCTGAAGAAATAGTACACAAAATGCATGGATGATTGTCAAAATATGCTGCGTGAAAGACCAAGTGAATGCTGTGTCATTACTTTTATGTAGAGTTCTAGAAGAATTAAGGCTAACCTACAGGGAAAACTCATCAAAATATGCCGGGGGATGGAGTGAGGGGCGGCTGGCATAGGCAGGAAGAAACCTTCTAAATCAGCCATTACTCACCAGGAAAACACAAATTAGAGCCTCGGTGAATCACTCTATAAAAGCTGTGCTCAAGGAGAGGTATACAGAGTAATGTGAAATGATGGAAAGCCTAAAAATAAATCCACACTTTTTGTGGTCAGTTGATCTTCTACAAGATAATTGCAAAGATGATTCAGTGATGGTACACCTTTCCAGCAGTGTTCAAACACACTTAGACACCCCTGTGCAGAAAAATGAGTGTGGCTCATTACCTCACTCAGTACTCAAAATTAACTCAAAGGAGTTCATTGTCCAGAGCCTAGAAACTGAAGTTATAAAACTCTGGAAAGAAAATATAGATGTAGATATTTGTGACTATGATTAAGAAATGATTTCTAAGATACAATGCCCAAAACACAAGCAACAAAAGACAGACAGCAGATAAACAGAACTTCATCAAAATTAAACAGTCTTTCTGGAAGTAATATGCCTTCTCAGTGAGAAACCATTCCACACACTTAGAGATTAATAAAGTAAATAGCCCTTTAATGTAGCACATGTTCATCTCTGGCTAATGCCCAAAGAAAAGCCAGTCACAAATAGAAGGTTTTACTAACTTAGACACGCCTCAGGCATTTCACATTGTAACTGGACGTTCTTTTGGGACCACCAGCCCCTAAAGAATGACATAGAGACTTGTTATTAATTATGAAAGCTTGGCCTTCCGCTTAGGCTTGTCCCATTAGCTCTCATAACTAATTAACCTGTTTGTATTAATCTGCGTCCTGCCACATGTCTTGTTGCCTGTCCCCCATTCTGCATGTCTGACTTCCTCCATGTCTCACTGACATTCCCCCTGTGCCGAGCTAGATCCATCCTGCTGAGCTCCTTTTTCTGATGGGAAGTCCCGCCTGACCTCTGCTGCCTAGCTATTGGCCATTCAGCTTTTTACTAAACCAATCACAGTGACGTATCTTTACACAGTGTGCCAGTATCTCACAACATCACATACACTGCCATCCTTAAGTCTCCTTCAAGTCCAGCCACTTGGGCAGATGGGAGATTTATACAGTGGAGACATTGCCAGAACTATTCCTTACGTACATCAGGGTTGTTCTTTTCCACTAGCAGTTACCCGGTTGTCCATTTTCCCTACCCGACAGAAGTATGCTTTTCCTGATAGTTAATGGCAGGCCAGTACTCACTAGGGATTGTTAGTATATTTATATGTATATAATTTTATTTTAATTTTTTTCATTTTTACATACCGAACACAGTTCTCCTTCCCTCCCCTCCTCCCGCTCTCCTCCCACCTCCCCCCCCCCCCCCCGCACCCACCCTACATCCACTCCTCAGAGAGGGTAAGGTCTCCCAAGAGGAGTCAATAAGATCTGGTACATCAAGTCAAGCAGGCCCAAGTCCCTTACCTGCTGCATCAAGGCTGAACAGGGTATCCCACCATAGACAGTGGGCTCCAAAAAGCCAGGTTATGCACCAGGGATAAATGTAGCTAAAGTTTTCCTGCCTGGCCCACAGTCAGGACAAATCTCCCTCACCTGCCAGTCCCACAGCCGCTCAAACCCAACCAAGTAAACACAGAGACTTATATTGGTTAAAAAAATGTATGGCCGTGGAAGGCTTCTTGCTAACTGTTCTTACAGCTTAAATTAATCCATTTCCATTAATCTACACCTTACCACATGGCTCGTGGCTTACCGGCATCTTCACATGCTGTTTCTCATCATGGCGGCTGGCAGTATCTCTCTGACTCAGCCTTCCACTTTCCAGCTTTATTCTCCTCCTTGTCCCACCTACACTTCCTGCCTAGCCAATGGCCAATCAGTGTTTTATTTATTGACTAATCAGCAACACATTTGCCATACAGACCATCCCACAGCAGATAAATCCAAGCCCCACAAACAGACCAAGCCACACAACTGTCACCCACATTCAGAGGGCCTCATTCGGTCCCCTGCAGGCTCCCCAGCTGACCATCCAGAGTCCATGAGCTCTCACTAGATCAGGTCAGCTGTCTGCGTGTGTTTCCCCATCGTGATCTTGACTCCCCTGCTTGTACAATCCCTCCTCCCTCTCTCTGGACTCGAGGTGCTCGGCCCTGTGTGGATCTCTACATCTGCTTCCACCAGTCACTGGATGAAGGCTCTATGATGACAATTGGGGTAGTCACCAATCTGAATACAGGGGAAGGCCCATTCAGGCACCCTCTCTACTATTTCTAGGGAGTCTTAGCTGGGATCATCCTTGTAGATCCCTGGGAATTTCCCTAGCATTGGGTTTATCCCTAACTGCATAAGGGCTCTTTCTATCAAGATATCTTGTAGATGAACGGTCTTGTTAAATAAGAAACACAGAGCCAACGCAGAGATGAAAGCCCAAGAGGTCAGAGCTAAAAGCCTTACCTTTCACTGCTGCTGTTTCACTCTTCAGCAAGAGACCTACTTCCTGTCTGTCTTTTTTATAGACTTTCTATTCTGCCTTCTCATTGGTTGTAAACCCAACCACATGACCTCCTCGTCACTGTCTGTCTATACAGACCTCCAGGTCTTCTATGGTTGGTATTGAGATTAAGGGTGTGTGTCTCCATGCTGGCTGTATCCTTGAACACACAGAGATCTGCCTAGCTCTGCCTACCAAGACGTGCACCACCACCGCCCAGCTTCTGCTATGGCTTGCTATTAGCTCTGACCCCCAGACAACTTTATTTATTAATATATGAATAAAATCACATTTCAGTACAAATAAAATATCACCATAATATCTCTTTCATTGCTCTCATTCTTCATCCCTCTCCCCACTCAACCATCCCATTCTCTCATGTTCTCACCTCCCATCTCCTCCCCTCTCCCCTGCCCCTCCCAATTTACCTAGGAGATCTCATCTATTTCCCCCCTCCCAGGGTGTTTCATGTGTGTTACTCTTAGGGTCCTCCTTGTTACCTAGTTTCTCTGGGGTTGTGGATTATAGCCTGGTTATTCTTTGTTTTACATCTAATATCCACTTATGAGTGAGTACATTCCATGTTTGTCTTTCTGAGTCTGGGTTACCTCACTCAAGATGATTTTTTCTAGTTCCATCCATTTGCCTGCAAATTTCATGATGTCATTTTTTTTTTAGCCACTAAGTAATACTCCATTGTGTATATGTACCACATTTTCTTTATCCAGTCTTCAGTTGAGGGGAATCTAGGTTGTTTGAAGGTTTTGGCTATTACTAACAATGCTGCTACGAACATAGTTGAACAAGTGTCCCTGTGGTATGATTGAGCATCCTTTGGGTATATGCGCAGGAGTGGTATAGCTGGGTCTTGAGGTAAATGGATTCCCAATTTTCTGAGAAGTCACCATACTGATTTCCAAAGTAGCTGTACGAGTTTGCACTCCCACCAGCAGTGGGGGAATGCTCCCCTTACTCCACATCCTCTCCAGCATCAGCTATCATCAGTGTTTTTAATCTTAGCCATTCTGACAGGTATAAGATGGTATCTCAGAGTTGAACCCCTTGAGATGCTCTTTAGAGACCTGTTCTTTGATATGGAGATGACCAAACGGCACTTGAGTCAGGTCTGTCTCCTTTTGTTATGAGAATGGAGTTTGATTGGAGGTCAGTCTTGGTAAGTAAACATTAGCAGAAACTTTCTCAGCAGCCTAAACTTCAATTTGCTACCTACTTTTCTTTCCTGCAGTTTCTGACAAGGGAGGTTAGTCCACTACTTATCATCCAGTCATATTGGAGGTTGTGCTCCTTCAGCTAGATTCTACCATGTGTAACTTAGTATATCCTAAGCAAGTTCATTAGTAAATTCTTTATCTCAACTTTATTATTTCAAGCTATGGTTTGGATGTTGTTTTAGTGTCACCTAAAGTGCTGAAAGTGTGGCGTCTAGTGGGACAGTGTTTAAGTGGTAGAATCACTAACAGGTACAGCCCACTAGAAGATAACCAGATTCATGTAGTTATCATTTGATTCTTGAGAGGGCATTATTTTTTTGTCATGCTTAAAGAGAGAGAGAGAGAGAGAGAGAGAGAGAGAGAGAGAGAGAGAAAGCAGGCCTAGCACCCAAATCTCTCAGACTTTCTGCCTTGATGGCATTAGCCACAGAAGCTGGACTGAATAGGCTACCCAATCTTAGACTTTCAGCCTCCAGAACTGTCCACTAAAAATGACCCTCTTTTCTTTATAAAGTACTGTGAGGGCTAAAGTTATGTTTTAATTACAGTGTTTAAGAGATCTACAAAACAAAAACATCTCTAACCTTTAAGCCCCAGTTGCCCAAGGACAAATAACTTCCTGGAATGCTGGGGACTGTTCATGTAAGAAAACAAGCCCATGTTTTCACTTCTATAAACAAGGTTGGTTGCCCCAACTGCATAGGATGTGCTTGATCACACCTAGGCAGGAGGTAAGTAAGCAGGAAGTACATCAATGCTTGCTTGCCCCCTTTGGACAAAGGCAGGAAGTACATAGCCTTGGTGGTTTTGCCTTTATAAGCACCTGACTAACCTAATTCAGTGCCATTCTTTGGGAATCCTGGGTACAGACCTGGCCAGTGTCCATCATCCTGGCCAGTATTTAATAAAGCTTGCTTTAAATTTGGCTCAAAATTGTGGTAGTGGTCTTATTCTTGCTTGGTGAGATTAACAATACTCAGCCTCAAGAATTTTGATTCAGCTGCAAAATAGACTAACACAACATCTGTTGTTCGAATCTTACATGGTCTTTTAATAAAAAACCCAGAGCCAGATATCAGAGTGAAAGCTGAAAGATCAGAGAAGCAGAGCAGCCAGTCACTAGTTCTTACCTCTACAAAATCCTCAGCCTAAAGAGACTGAGTTCCTGTTTCCTCATGCCTTATATACCTTTCTCTGCCCAGACATCACCTCCTGGGATTAAAGGCTTGTGTGCTCCACAGTAATGGGATTAAAGGCATGTGCTCTGTTTCCGGTATGGCCTTGAACTCACAGAAATCCAGATGGATTTCTGCCTCCCGAGTGATAGGATTAACGGTGTGTGCCACCACTGTCTGGCCTCTCTGTCTAATCCAATAGCTGGCTCTGTCCTCTGATCCTCAGACAAGCTCTATTAGGGTACACAATATATCACCACAAACATCAGTTGGTGAGATGAAGCATGATCTTTCAACCTTTCCTAATGAGGGTCTAAAATGGCAGTTTCTTAACAAGTTTAGCATGCATCTGTCCCATAACACAGAAATTTCAGTCCTAGTTATTAACCCAAGAGAAGTGATAACCAGCTAAGAATATTTTTGCAAAGTTATTGTTGAAGAGTGTAGTTAATCCAGTATCCTTAGTATGAGGGAAATAAGAGGAGGGAAGCCCAGATACCCCTATTTAGAGACAGGGTTAGGTTTTCTCTTTGGAAATTGCTGTTTTCAACTATCAGAATGATTAGTGAAAGTTCTTAAAGACACATACTTATTAAGCAGTGTATAGCAAGCACTTTTTCACATGACTAAATCTCATTAATGTGGATGCTAGCAGCATTGCCCCTGTTTTTAAGTACAGTGACTTCACAGACATTAGCAACCTTTTCATGGTCACCCTGAGAATATATGATTGTATATTACTTACCTCCTGCCTAGGTGTGATCAAGTACATCCTATGCAGTTGGGGCAACCAACCTTGTTTATGGAAGTGAAACATGGGTTTGTTTTCTTACATGAACAGTCCCCAGCATTCCAGGAAGTTATTTGTCAAAAGTTAAGTCTGTCTCATTTATCTTCGGTTTTCAGTGTCTACCACAGGTGGTATATATAAGTGAATGAATAAACTAATGAATGATGGAAATATGCAGCCTCTCAGGACACATCAGTATCAACACACTATACTAACTTTATCTAATAAAGTCCTATGTTTATGGTACAAACATGTAATTCAATGTTTTTTTTTATGTTTAATCTTTAAAAAGGTTTTTAGCACTAAGAACCCAGAGATTTTTTTTTTCAAAATCTTAAAATGCCAGCAGTGATTCACTAAAATGAAACAATAAGAAGTGTGGTGAGCACTAAAATGAGTCAGTGATAATTATTGTCCCGCTCTCCTGTCTGAAGAACTGTGCACAACAGGAGCAGAGGCATTCAAAATACCCTCCGCAGTGAAGGCAGACACTGGATGTTGCTGCAACAGGTACACGCTACTATTTCTGAGGCTCACCCAAATAAATACCTATCTCTCAACACATTCCCATGGAACTCAGAAAGTTCTGGAACCCAGTTCTGCCCAGCCAGTCAGGTCTCTGGGGTAGGCTATTGTATCTTCCATTCTTTATTCAACTGGTAGACTAGAGAAGAAAGGGATGATGTATTATGGGAAATCTGGAAGCGGGACTGTTAAGGTTTATGTAGGACTGTCCCCCATAGGTTCCTGGGTCCCAGATGGTGGTGCTGTTTTGGAACCTTTAGCAGGTGTGACCTAGCAAGCAAGAGTGGGTCTCTTGAGTCATGCTTTGAAAGTGATATCCACTCCTAAGTTCAATGCCAAGGTCTCTGGCACACTGTCTACAAAGATGTAAACAAACCACACCAGAAGTTCCCAGGGACTGACCCCCTTCAACACCATGCCTTCTGCAAAACTATGACCAAAAATGAGTTCCTTTTTCCTTAAAATTTTCTGTCAAGCTTCTGACACAGCAATAAGAAACGTGGCACCAAGAACAGGGTCATTGCTGTGGTTTGCCTGACCGTGTGGCTTAAAGGACTTCAGGGCTGATTTAGAGGAGGAACACAGAAGAATTTGGAGCTGCAAGCTATAAAGCCCTATAATGCATGGGCTGAAGCACGATCCTAATTAGTCTTAACAATAAAAACCTGGAGTCAGATATCCAGGGTGAAAGCTGAAAGATCAGAGAAGCAGGACAGACAGCCACTAGAGACTTCTTACCTCTACAAATTCTCAGACCAAATAGGGGGCCGAGATCCTGTCTCCACCTCCCTAGTGCTGGGATTAAAGGCATGCACCACCACCTCCTGGCTCTGTTTCTCTTTTAGACTGGTTCAATCTTGTGTGGCCCAGGGTGGCCTTGAACTCCTGATCTTCCTGCTTCCTCCCAAGTGCTGGGATTAAAGGTGTGTGCCACTACTAGCCGGCCTCTATGGTTAACTAGTTACTAGTTCTACCCTCTGATCTCCAGGCAAGCTTTATTTGTCAGAACACAAACAAAATATCACACAACAATGGGCCATTCTGGTGGGAATGTGACATGTCAATGGTAAGGGAACAGAGTCACACAGCTCCAGCTGTGAGATAGGCCCTCAGCAACCTAAGGAGTTCCCCTAGAGTTTTAGGGATCTTGACTGAGGCCAAACCAAGGTTCATGGAGTCAATAGAAAAGAAAAACTTTCAGGACTGGACAGTTTATGAAACAGAATCGGGGGTTTTATTAAACAGATTTTAATATAGACTTGAGCATGAACATTAAGAGAAAGAAGGTGCTCAGAAGAAAGCAAGAGCTGCCCAGATAAGGGTATGTGCTTCCCGATGGACAGTAGAGGGAAATAGGATAAGCTAAACATGGATGCAGGCTCCTGAAGGGAGGAGTGAGCAGTTAATTTCTTAGCACTATCATATATACCTATTTGGTGGCTCTCAGGTTACAGCTACAAAAGTTACCACAAAATCTCCTCCTCCAACAGCTGACCCGGGTTATGGAAGCTCACAGACTCCAGACTGACAGCTAGGGAGCCTGCATGGGACCCACCTAAGTCCTCTGCATGTGGGTGACAGTTGTGTAGCTTGGTTTGTTTGTGGCCCCTAGCAGTGGGACCAAGATCCGTTCCTGGAGGAGGAGCTGACTTTTTGGAACCTATTCCCTATGATGGGATGCTTCACTCAGCCTTGATGCTGTGGGGAGAAGCTTGGTCCTGCCTCAACTTGGTATGGCGTGCTTTGTTGACCCCTAGAAAGGAGGTGGAGGGAGGGAATGGAGGGAACAGGGTTAGACTCACCCCAACAACAAGGACAGGTCTGGCAAATTACTGTTTCCAGGAAATAGCAGGTCGATTGAAGGCAATAATACAGCATCTTAATTTTCACGTGATTCACACTGGAAGGAATAAAACACACCTGTGAGACATAAAAAACAAATCTCCTCTTCCTCCTTTTTCCTCTCCTTTGATCAAAGAGATGCATGTGTTGGCTCCACAGATACCTTGGATGGATTGTGATCTGATCAGATAAAACCAGAAGCTACCAGGGCAGCACAAGGGGGTTAGTACATGTCCTTTCCCTATAATGGAGTTTCTGGCAAGAATCCTAGAAAATTACAGGTTTACAGCTGGGAAGACTTTAAGCAGTTGATAATTGCAGCAGAATTTTTGCTTCTCAGCTGACAAAAAGCTTCGACGGGATTCTGGGAGTCTTTCTTCTCAGGCCCTGCTTCACTAAGCTGTCTCGTAGCAGACAGAACACCAACAGAAATGTGGACAACAAAGACTGAACTCACGACGTTTCAGAGAGACACAAACAAGGACTCCATCGGGAAATAAACCAGAGGCCATTCGTGCTATTCTGGCTGAGAATCTGCTTAGGATCTGCCTGCACCCTAAAAATTTGAGTGAGGCAGAATTCAAAACTAAGAGGCTAAACAACACGGCAGAGAAAAGTTAAAATAGTGTAATAACACTCAGGCTGTAGCGCAGCTATTGCATGAAGCTGTTCGTTAGTTATGGAGATAATTCAAACCAAATCAGGAACAAAAAGATGTGTAAATAAAGTTAGGTGACAAAATAAATGGGAACACATCTACAGTCGTGACATGATGAGTACAGACAAAGGCTCTGACTCAAGAGAAACCTCACGTTTTACTCAGGAGCAACAAGAAAAATGGCTTTAGTGAAGATCCCTATACCCATTTAAGGCCCCAGAGTACCAAAAATGCAAACCTGTAGCATGAGTCTTAAAAGTTCTAATTAATAAAATCAAACCTGAGCCAGGTATTGGGGTGAACTGGAAGATCAGAGAGACAGAACAAGCCACAGCTACCTCACTTCGCCGGATCCTCAACTGGTCTTGTTTCCTCAGACTGGAGGCCTCTGAGTCCTCATCCCAAATGGCTCTCAGCTGAACTGCTGCTCAAAAGCCTGAAGCTTAACCAGCTAAAAGCTTAACCAGCCAAATGCCTCTAGTTTCTGGTCCTCTCGCTTTATATACCTTTATATACCTTCTGCTTTCTACCATCACTCCCTGGGATTAAAGGCTCACTTTCTGGGATTAAAGGCGTGAGTCACCATGCTTGGCTGTATCCTTGAACTCATGGATTTCTGCCTCTGGAATGCTAGGATTAAAGGCGTGTGCTACCACTGCCTATCCTTTATGTTTAATATTGTGGCTGCTCTGTCTCTGACCCCAGATAAGTTTATTAGCATACACAATATTTAGGGGAATACAATACCACAAAAACCCAAATAAAATTAAATTAGAAAGAAGAAAATACTAAGTATGAATGAACCAGACTCATAATACATGTGGATGCAATTAAAAGAACCAGAATTATTTTTATATCCAAAGTTCAGTGCAAAGGCCAGTGAGATGGCTTAGGGTCTGATAACCTGAAATTGATTCTTGGAACCTAGATGGTGGAACAACTCCCATAAGTTGTCTTCTGACCCCTGTACACACATGCCCACACCCATACACACAAGTAAATAATGTAAAAATTCAGTACAAATGGAAAAGGCAGATGTCTTAGGGTTTCTATTGCTGTGAAGAGATACCATGACCACCTCAACTCTTACAAAGAAAACATTTAATTGTGGTGGCTCATTTACAGTTCAGAGGTTCAGTCCATTATCATCATGATGGGGAGCATGGCAGCATGCAGGCAGACATGGTGCTGGCTACATCTTGATCAAAAGGCAACAGGAAGTGGACTGTGACACTGGGCAGTATCTTGAGCATATATAAGACCTCAAAACCCTTCTCCACAGTGACACACTTCCATAACAAGATCACACCTACTCCAACAAGTCTATACCTCCTAATAGTGCCACTCCCTATGAGATTATGGGGGCCAATTACATTCAAACTGCCATAGAAGATAAACTGGTTCCATAATTTTATTTAATCTGCCCCAAAAGTTAAGTTAAAATGGTGATGGAATAGATGCCTCCTGTTCTGTTTTCCAATTACTATGTAACAAACTAACCCCAAACAACTTTGCAGGTCATTGACTTGAGAATTCTGTTCAAGCATATTTTGGTGAAGGACACACCAAAAGTGATGTTAAGGCACAAGTGTGTTGAATCCATGAACCTTGGTTTGGCCTCAGTCAAGGTCTCTAAAACAAAACATGGGGCAGAGAGCCAGAGAATGTCCTTGGTCCATGGGGAATTTCAATGTAAGCTTCTGAGTGAATCCTCAGAGTAATTTTATTATAGAGATACCTGCACACCTACATTGATTGTTTGATTTGTTGATGGTCAAGTTATGGGATTAGTCTAGGTACCCATCAAAGGATGAATGGATAGTAAAAATGTGGAATATATGCACAATGGAGTTTTATTCAGTCATAAATAAGAAATGAATGCCACTTGCAAGAATATAAGTAGAATTGATATCACTTTAAGTAAAATAATCCAGGATCACAAAAGGCAGATACTACATGCTTTTTCTTATATGTAAAAGGGGAAACTATTAGGGATATGGAAGGAGAAAGAGGGAAGAGATAATGAGAAAGGATAACAGGTGAATGAATATGATCAAAGTATATTATATCCATGCAGAAAAAATGCCATGAAACCCATTGCTTTATACAACCAATATATGGTAATTAAGTGCAAACTCTTTTGGTTATCATGCAATGGATAGATTAGCCAAAAGAAAAAGTGTCAACATAAGGTTCTGACTCTCATGTAATATAATGAAATAACACTTGGGCTCTTTCACAGTAAAAACAAACAAGAAAGTAAGACTCAGAATGGTAAGTGTGGTGACCCAGATCCCGGAGGTTGAAGAGAGCTCCACTCATATTTCCGGCTTCTTGGCTAGAAGCCTAGACTAAAGAAGGACAGTTGACCAGATCATCTACCCAGGGCCACTCTTGTACAATGGCTCTGTGTAGCTGCCATTCCTGCGTGGAAGCAGGGTGTCAAAGTAGATGTTCTCAGGAACTGGACTAAGGCTCCAGTATTCTGAGACTTAGCAGCAGCACATCTGCCGTATTCCACCAACCAGAGCAGGAAAGAGTTCACCCCAGACTCGAAGGGAATACAGATGTGACTCTTATAAGGGGAGTGACGAGGAATTTGTGATCATCATTAAAATCATTAAAGCCCCATCAGAAGACCTGGTAATAAGCACCAGATGGACCATAAGACTCCGTTCTAGTGAAAACCAAACATGAAAGGAGAAGGGATACAAAAGACCTACCTAAGGCTGCCAGGGACCAACCCAGGCTGAAGGTAAAAAGGGAAATGCTCTGCTACAAGTTCATGGGCATGCACTATTCTGAAGACACTTATGCATCGAAACTAACAAGAAAATCCTTTTTGTATTTTGTGTGTGGAGGGGGGTTAGATTAGTGGGAGTGGTTTCCCAGGGATAAGAAGAGGAAGTAAACACAGTAGCTGTGGTTGGTGGACATTAAGTATCTTTTTGTTACTTGGCCTAGTAATAATCCTCTATCTTTCCAGCATTTATAGTTTTCATATGTGTTCATTAGTTCATCACAATGGATCTAGGTAATAAGCTGAGGTTCACTGGGAGACTCCTAACAGGCAGATGAGTATACAGAGCCTCAGAGTCAGTGGCTTTATCGCTAAGATCATTAAAGGATTCTAGTGAGTATCAGGGTTAGTCAAAACACCAAATCCAAGACTCCAAAGGTGTGGTGGATCTTACAACAGTCATCAAAGTCTGAGTTTGGAGGTTTTAAAGCCATTTTCTCTTGGTGACGTCTACTCTAAAAATAAAAAAGGAAATATGACTCAGACTTCTGGTGAAATTGTGCTGATGTTAAAGAGAGATAGGACATTAGAGAGGGAGGGACTCATCAGTTCACAGATTTCCCGTTTGTAACACTTTGGGACAAAGACACTTAACTACAAGCCAGTGTGGAGATCCTGACACCACCTTAAAGCAAGAGAGTCACCCTATTTCATGAAAAAAAAAAAAAAAGGAAAGAAAGAAAAGGAAGGAAGGAAGGAAAAGAAAGAAAGAAAAAGAAAGAAAGAAAGAAAGAAAGGAAGGAAGGAAGGAAGGAAGGAAGGAAGGAAGGAAGAAAGGAAGGAAGGAAGAGAGAAAGAAAGAAAAAGTTCTCAGAAATTTTCACTGGATCCACACAACATTCTATATTCTTTTATGGTTTGTAAATGGTCCTTGAAAATGATTAATATATGGAGGCATAGAGAGTCAAAGTGTCTCCAGCTGTCATCCCTACACTTTCATATATATCTCCTTCCAGTTTGGGATACATGTTTACACACAGCTACACCACTACCACCCACCCCCCAAAACTGTTTGAAATGCTATCATAGTCATATAATTCTGCCACTTGTTTTTCTTAAAATTCACATAAAACTACTTCATTTTTTTCATTGAATATCCAGCATTACATATACCTAAGCAATGATTCACTGGTGAGTATTTTTTATTTAGTGTCACTCTATATTTAACTTCGTAGCTTATAGAAGCAATGGTTGCATGTTTTTAAATTTCAAACTGTACAGAGCTATTTAAAGGGAAAGATAAAAATCTCCCACCTTCATCATTTCCAGTCTATTGCCCAGAAGTTTTTATTGTTGAAAAGAACCTGGGTCTTGTGTAGCCCAGACTGACCCCTCAGAAAGCCACCTGCCTCTGTCTCCCAAGTGCTGTGATTAAAGGCATGTGCCACCACTGCTTTATAATGACTATTATATATTATACATAGAATAAAATATAAAATCCTTAAAATTCTGCCAGTTTTAGAAGTCAATTCCTAAATCATTTGAAAAGAAAATCCCACACCTAAATCATTTCATCCCCTCTGCTACGACCTGACTGTGTGCTCCCAAAGTTCATAACTGAAACCTTAAACTCTAAAGCAATGTTTTAAGAAGTGGAGCCTTTGAGAAATAATCAGGTTTCACAGATGTGGAGACCTCACACAATTAATGCCCTCCCAGCAAAGATTGTTAAGAGTTCCCTGGTCTCTTCTCACTATGAGGACATGGAAAGATGGTTGGTTACCCATAACCAGAAAGAGGATCCTTACCAGACAGTGAATGCGCCAGCAGCTTATTCTCGATTATGGACTTACTTCTCCAGAACTATCAGAAATAAAGTCTATGTTGTTCTGAAATCACAGCCCACACTGACCAAGATACTTAGTTCCCTATAGATCCCCAAGACGTGCACACACACACACACACACACACACACACACACACACACACACACACACCTTTAGATAGATAGATGATAGGTAGATAGATGATAGATAGATAGATAGATAGATAGATAGATCCATCCATTCATCCACCCATCCATCCATCCATCCTTACAATATTCTGCTTTGTGTTTGTTGGTTTTTGCAAGCAAGTTAAAGGGAATTAAATGTACTCTGAGAATGTCAACAAAATCAAGTGCTTTGATCCACAACAAACTCATCAAATTAAAGTCCCCACAAAGAACTCTAAGTCACCAAGATTCCTGTCTGAACACATTTTAATGGTTGAACAACAACAATCCAGGTTCCTTTCTTACAGGTCCACACACACTCAAGGGCACAATGCACCCACTGTGCACATACAAACATATGCATAACACAAAACCGCAGCAGAAAATGAAGCAAACCACTTCTGCACAGCTTCTTTTCAAGGTGATGAGAGGCTGGGACAACGGCTCAGTCAGTGAGGTGCCTGCCACACACACGCATGAGCACATGAGTTTGGAACTCCAACACCCATGTGAAAACTGGGCCACTGCAGTAGCCCCAACATTGAGGTGGGGGTTGGAAGCAGAGACAGGCAGATCCCTGGAACTCAGCGGCCAGCCAGCTTAGCTGAATTATGAGCTTAAAGTTCAGAGAGCTACTATGTCTCAAAACATATGAAGACACCTAAAATAGGGTGCTACTTATACGGAGACCACAAAATTCAAAGGTAATATCTACATCAGAAATTTTCGAAAACTGACTTTGAAAATGAGAGCACTGAGAACCAGGAAAGCACCCGCTTATGGGGAAGGGAACTGAGAACCACAGTAAACCACACACAGAGCCACATCAGACCAGGACAGAAGGCCATTTCCACCCACCACTCACATCTTGGAGCACATGAATCTGAGAGACAGTGCCCCGAATTCTCTACCAAACTAGTAAACCCAGGACATATCTTCACAGGAAGACCTTCCTTTAGCTCTGAGATCTTTCCTAGTCCATCTTTGCACCCACTGCCAAAAGTCTCTTCTTCTAACTCTCAGTGTCCTTTCAGAAACTAGAGATTTAAGCTTTGGCCTATGTTTAGTACATAGCACATATCTGGTATACAAAACTGTACAGGATATTGGATGGGTGGATGGACAGATGGATGATGATCTTACATACAAGGACAATACCTGAGTCTTTTAGAAGTCCAATATGACATTTAAGACCCTTAGTCAAAATGTGTAGCTACTCATTTAAATTTGAAAAGAGAAAAAAAAAGGCACACACATACCGTTTCCACTGCCATCACTAACCACCAAACCTAATATAAAAGGAAAATATAGGAGTGGCACCATGATGGACCCTAGGCTCAGACAAACCTCTTACAAATCCTTATTTGACAGGTTTCCAATTCTGTGACTTTGAACAAATCATGTATAAAATTTCTTCTAGTCATCGAACAAAATGGCTACATTAGTGTTTTTACCAGAGAAGCTGATGTAACCTTTAGGGGTTCTTAGTCTTAATTATTTTTTATTAAGTAGTTAATTCATTAAGTGGTAAAGAAAAATTAGAAATGGACTCAGAAGGGAGCTTGAGGACAATTTTATTTGACTATAAGAGAAAAACACAGTACAGTTTAGACAAAAATTCCAGTAGTCACCATGCCGGGGGGGGGGGGGGGGGGGGGGGCCTTGCCTTTTAAGTTAGGCATGGAAGAAAGACAGTTTTATTAAGAAAGTAAAAGCATTCTCACAAACAGAAATGGGATGGTGAGCTGAAGGAAGAGCCTTGTGATAGGTGTTCGTGAGTGAGTGTGTGTGTGTGTGTGTGTGTACATGTGTGTACTTGACACTAAAGTCATCTGGGAAGTGGGAAACTTAATTGTGGGATTTACTCCATAAAACTGGCCTATAGGCAAGTCTGTGGGACAGTTTCTTGTTTAATGGTCAATGTAGGAGATCCCAGTCCACTATGGGCAGTGCCATCCCTGGGCTGTAAAAGAAAGGGAGCTGAGCAAGCCAGAAAGCAATGTCCCTATATGGTCTCTGCTTCAGTTCCTGCCTCCAGGTTCCTGCTCTGCTTGAGTTTCTGCCCGGACTTCCCTCAGTGACAGAATGTGATCAGGACATACAAACCAAATCAACCCGTGTGTCCCCACATTGCTGTTGGCCATGGTCTTTATGACAGCGCTGGAAAGTGAGCTGGAACAAGTCCCCAAGGTGTCCAGCCACGCGATGTGTGGTCTTCTCTAGTGTCCCCACTTCCTGTTTGTATTTCTTGTATTTTGTTGTGCTGATTATGCTCTGTTCCTTAGATGACAGCAGGATGAGGAAGGGCTTTCTGTCTTCCTCTGCAAACTGGCTTCTTTCACATGGTACCTCTGATGTCACTTTTTCCAGTTCCTACTCTCACAGTGTCTCAGCTGCAAAATTATTACAAGGATTAAATTAAATAAATTATATAAGGTTTTCTAGCATAGTGAGCTTAAAGCCGTGAAATCGTTACTGTGCAATGATGTTATTGTTTTAAAACTTCTAACGTGAACAGGGGAGGTCACGATGGACTTGTGACATAGGCAGACTAACTACGTAGAAAAAAAAAAACTATCGGGAAAGGATGTCAAGATGATACATCTAAGGAGCAAACTGGACGGCTTAATTCTTGAGGAAGTAACAGTAGGTAGATTTAAAAACCTGTGTAGCACAATCAAGCTAGCGACCTCATAAAACCTTTGACACATTTCCAAGGGACAGGCTGACATAAGTTGCCTAGGATTGGAATGTTTTGTGAAACAATAAGGAAATAGCTCAACTTGAAAACAATGGGTGGGGCCTCCTGAGTCCAGTGGGTAGAACTGCAGGAACCAGGTGACTGATTCTGACAGTCGGTAGATGATGGCGTGCTAATCAAACCGCATTTCTCCATGGAAACAGGGTAGCTCACCGGGAGGGTGGAGCACCACACACTTAACAATCTGGGAAAATGGTGCTTGGGAGTCAAGCGACCATGAATTTGACATCAGTGAGGGGCAAGTGGGGAAGAGAGTTAACAGTAACCTAGCAGTGGCTAGGTCAGGTGTGTGTGTGTGTGTGTGTGTGTGTGTGTGTGTGTGTGTGTGTGTGTTGCACATCATCTCAATTAAATCATCACAATCCAACAATACTAGTTACCAGAACTATTTTAAAAGAGGGAAACAGAAAAGATCTTATAATTTACCCAAGGCCATTCAGTCTACTGGTATGGGGGAGACTGTGACAAGAGGTGTCAATGTCCCAGCCAGCAGGCTGAGGCCCTACTGGGTGCTTACTGAGCACTGGCTCTGTGCCAGATCTAGTGCTAGGTTTCAAGTATGTAGTGGTGAGCAAAGACAGTCCCTGCTTTCTTGGAGCTTAGAGACTACTAACAAGGAGTTAGAGGCAGCCATGGGCCAGACAGTGCCACTAACACTTAGGAAGGGATCGAGGAGTGCAGCAGACCTCTAACTAGTGGGCTCATCTGGACTTGAGGTATAACGGATGGCTCCCAGGGGGCAGAGGCACTCTAACGCTTACCCGAGTTAAACAGATAAAGAAGTGGTGATGAGAGCATCGAAAACGAACTACACCTGCCAAGGCCTATGGTAAGTAGCCTAACACACAAATGCAGTGTGATGTGACTACAGCCCAGGGGCACCGGAAGAGTCCCTGAGCTGAGGATGAAGGGTAGACACAGTCATCTCTGATTTGAAAGGTTCCAGGTATTTTAACAGGAGCATCTTGGACAGCCAGAAGCAGAGAGGGACCTCGGCTACACCTCACCTAAACAAGGACTGCTGAGCAATTTAAACACGGAGGCCTTAATAATATCCAGGGAAGACAGGATTCACAGGACTGTGTAAAAGCCTGACCCCTCCCACATCAGTGCCGGTGGGGGCCCACTGGTACAGGTGTGATGCTGTGGAGGGCAGAGTGGGTAAACGGTCTCTAACAACACTTCTAGATAGTGATGCCCTTGATCAGGCCTTGGACACAAAGCCAGCCTCTGCCTATTTTTGTACAACCTGCAGACTAAGAATAGTTTCTACTTTTTTTTAATGGTTGGAGGAAATGGAAAAAAAATCCTATTCTATGACAAGTAAAAATTACACGAACTGTTTCTCTAAGTAAGGTTTACCGGAGCACAGCCATTGTCCTTGACTTTCTGTCTTCCATGCATGCTTTTGTACTTGTTTCAACAAAAAAGACACTTCAATCCCTCCACACAGCGGAAATTATTCATTATCTGGCCTTTTACAGGAAGAGCCCAGAAATCTGACCATGTGATCAGACAACTGATAAATGAGCTTTTGTGGAAGCAAATACAAAGTAATGCACTTTGAGATAAAAATATCCAAATTATGAACAAAGTGAAGACAGGACTTTGAGATGGCAGCTCAGGACTAGAGGCAGCTGTGGCAGAATTAAGAAAGCTTCCTGCACCAGATCATAACACAATGGATGGATGAGACTGCCTATCTGCAGATTTCATCTGGTGAGAGCGTACAAAGACCTTTCCCAGAATGCAAGACTGAAAATCGCCTAGGAATAACGAATCCATTATTTTGTGATTTCCTTTGAAAACTACACATAGATAACCAGGTACAATGATGAGCATCTCCAGTCTCAACTATCCAGAAGACTGAGGCAGGAGAATGACTCGAACCTCAGGGTTCAAGGCCAGCCAGGCAATATTAGAAAAAGAGTAAAAAATCAGGTCTAGAGCAATGGCTCAGTGGTTGTAAGTGCTGACTGCTCTTCCAGAGGACCGGGGGTTCAGTTCCCAATACATACATGGCAGCTCACAGCTCTCTGTATCTCCAGTCCTAGGAGGATTTGTTGCCCTTCTAGCTTCCAAGGCAACCAGGCACATACATGGTGCACATACATATACGCAGGCAAAACACCAACACACATAAAATAAAAAGAAATAAATCTTTTTTTTAAATCACACATACATATAGATAGTAACAATCTGCATTTATTCTAGATTTAGAAGTTGCAATTATGAATGCAGGACTGAGGAATGAACTATCATCTGGGCTTTCTCTTTCCCTAGAGTGTAAGTGTCACAGTTAATGATTGGCATCTGTTAGGCATTCCAATAATATTTATTGGAGAAGGAAGGAAGATAAGAAGAGGAGAGGGCGGTGGTGGCGCACGTCTTTAATCCCAGCACTCGGGAGGCAGAGCCAGGCGGATCTATGTGAGTTCGAGGCCAGCCTGGACTACCAAGTGAGTTCCAGGAAAGGCGCAAAGCTACACAGAGAAACCCTGTCTTGAAAAACCAAAAAAAAAAGAAGAGGAGAGACAGAAGAGGGAGGGGGAAGGACAGGAGGGGAAATAGGGAGAGGAGGGATGAAGAATAAAAGGTGGCCAGGGATAATGGCCACTGAGCAGATCCACGGAGGTTTGGACTGGACCTAAGCAAGCGAGCTGGCTGAGGAGGGTGACTCAGAGGAGGGAAACTGGCATACTGGGAAACAATGTTCTTTAAATCTCCTGGATACCCTTGCTTTAGCTCTAAGGCAGCTAGGCGTGTAGGGTCACTAGTTCCTGGAAAAGAGCCTCTAGAGAACATGATCACCATGTCCCCAGGATATGTGACATAATTCAGTGTCTAGGCCCGGTTGTTTAGCAGGAGCTGTTTCCTACCACGCTGACCCACCAGGTGCTGGCTCCCTACCTGCAAAGCTGCAGAACTGGTTGACCTAAGGACTGACATTATTGGCTCCAGAGCCCTGATGCCCTGGAAGTCCTGCCTGAGTAAGACTGCGCTGATTCTTAGACAGACACCTCAGACATCTTTCAGTGCCACAAGAGTCCTGCCCAGAGTTCCCTGAGAACACTCAGCGCAATGTGCTGCAGGATCCAAAAGGCACCAAGTGTCTTTCCCAGGGTTAGTTTCTCTCCCCACCCAGCAAATCTGCCAGTGTCAGGGTTCTAGAATCTGTGTTCACTGTCAGGCAAACAGGTAACAGTCAGTCAAAGTCCCAAGTCCCAGGAACCCTTGAAGCCCCAAGCAAACCTGGTTGGCCACCTGCCAGGCAGGCGCCATTGTAAATACAATGAGGCTCTTATCCACCCTCTTCCAGGATCTGGCCTGCTCCAGAGTTCTGCAGCCAGAAGCCTACAGTTTAGAATATTCAGAGCTCTTCCTTCTGGTTGAGGGTGGGGATAGCCTACCTGAGGTGGGCAAGTCACTAGGGACAGGATTCCAACCAGAGGACAGCGGGTAGCTAATGAGCAGGGGTTCCCAAGGAAGTCAGCCAGCCTTTGGCTCTCACTTCTGAGAGCTGGCTTCTGCATACAATGAAGACTGAACAGTATTTGGTGTCGGAGAAATTTTTTAGCATTTACATTGTATGAAGAAGCCTACTAAAGGGAAGGCTGCCTTTCATCCTATTTGTAAGTGAATAGAATGTAAATTATTAAAATATAAATAACAAAGAGGGTAGTAAATCTTTGCTCCTCTGTGTAGAATAGCTACAGTAATTATAGAGTTTATATATAATTACCATCTGGCATGATGGCTATGAGGTACTGTTGTGTAGTATAAATTATACACCAAACTCTTTGTGATTAAGGTAGTAATTCCTGCTCAGTCAAGTGTGCTCCTGTAGTCAGCTTATAACCATTAAAGGTAATTTAGGCTTGGTTTTAATCTTGGGTTTTGTTTTGTTTTTCTTTAGGGAACACAAGCAATTCAGCAGCAGGTGAGCTTGTTATATTTCATTCTGGCAGGACCAGAATAAACATACTTTTTGAGATTAAAAAAATATTAATGCCATTTTTATTTACAAAAGAATTCTGAGAAAAGCTTGAAGCACTTGGCAGATTTTAATCTAAATCATCCTCACAATAAGCTCTGGAGTGACTTTATACAAAGGCCTATTGTTTAAAGTCACCAATGGTTAGAGGCCACAACGAGTTACTTTGTATAAAGTTGCTTCTTGTCCAGGTTTAATTATAATAGAGCTAGAATAACTATAGTGAGGTAGTAATCACCAGTCATTATGAGGAACATTGAGCTCACCCCTAAAACTTGCCTTTTTGTTTGTTCTTGTTATGTTTTTTCTTTTACTTTTTTTTTTTTTTTTGAGTCAGGATCCTGATTCATAACCCAGGATGGGATGGCCTCAAACTCCTGGCAATCCTCCTGCCTCAATCTTCCCTGTGCTACGATTACAGGAATGAGATGTAACCATACCCTGGCTTTGAGAATTTTCTTAGGAACGGCTTTCTGTGCTTGCTTTTAAACAACTAGCTAGACATTTATGCTAGAGGGAAATGTAAAGCTGTGGATGGATGCCCTATGATTAAAGTATTTTTCAGGAATAAGTCTGTAAGTATTTCCAGGGCTCCTACCATATATGATGTTAGGTACTGTGGACACAAAAACAGTTTAGACTAGATTCCTGACCTTCTAATTCCAGCACCATGATCTCTAATCTCCCTTAGTAAAGTCAGCAAGGGATTTGTTTTGATCTTGCAGTGTCCCTATAAAGTGGGTAGGACAAATATCATTTCCTACCTTTCTCAGACAAGAAACTAACGCAGCAATAGTGTGCAACAAGGGGGTCACAGGGAATGGGGGACAAAATTAGAAGCTGCGCCCGGTTCTCCAAGTTCCCAGGTAGCTCTGTGATGAAGCACCCCTCTTCCACCTTCATCTTCAAACTTCCAGCCCAGCGCTGCCTTCCAGACCCCCATCTTATATTTATTCCCCTAAACACCACTGCAGCATGAATAGAGAAATACTTAGCAATATTTGCTTTTAAAATTATAGGAAAACAAAACCAAAGGTATTAAACAACGAACTCAGATCTGGTTTACAGGTAGATTTGTCTGATGACCTGCAGCTAGGGATCCTTCTGTATCCCCCTCCATCCTAGGAGGGGCCTTTCCTATATTTGGACAATTCTCTTGTCTATCTTGGGACCTTCCTGTTTCCTCCCTCAGGGGATGTTTCAAATTGAAACTGTCCATTTTGTTAACAGAATACCCCCAAAGAAAGCATGTATTATATTCCTAGCTGTGTATCACATAGTTATCACTGTTCATCCAACAGTATCCTTGTCCTGAAAAGGAGAACACATCCCGTGGGAACCTCCTAAGGCCACACACTCCGAAAAGAGAAAAAGCATTCTAATATGTGCAGTTGACTGAACTCAATTGACTAAGTGGCCTCTTTGCCTGTTTCAATGTTTAAAGCACCGCCCCCCCCCCCCCACCACCACTAATTTCCAAGGAGGAATTTTCCCGGCATGTACAGAGAGGCCTCATAGCCCTTGGTATTCTATGAAATAAAGGTCTCTGTATACTTCTAAGCCCCTCGATCTTTTCTCCAGGTGGGTTCCATTTGTTCACAGAAAAAAATTAACAACAAGGAAGGCGGTGCAGAAATGATTGAGTCTGAGCACTGAAACCATGTGCAAGTGAGTTCCTGCTCTTTTTCCTAGCTGTATGATCTTGACCAAGACACTTGGCAATCTGAGGCTCTATCTTTGCCTATGTAGAAATAACAGCTGTCAGTGACCGAGCACTTACCACACTCCAGGAAAGTGTGTGTCTTGTTTGACATGCAGTTTCAGTCTTTACCACAGCCCTGTGAAGCAGGCACTGTTATCGTCTCCATTTGATAGGCAAGCAAAGGGAGGGTGGCTTGCCAGAGACGATTCGGTGGAGAACGGTGGAGCCAGGATTCAAAGATAAGCAACGCGACTCCGAAAGCCACGTTATTATCACTGCCTTCTTCCTTACACTGTTTAATAGCTGACTGAATTAACCTAAGTCACTCCCTGAGCAGTGCCTAAGCACATAAGCAAGTCGTAAGTAAATGTTAGCTGTTTTACAATGTTTGGCTTTGTTACTAAGAGACATCTGGGCCAGAAAATAGGTTTTGACGTAGATTTATGTCTCTCTCAGCTATGTTTCTTTCAGCAAGGCCTCTGGAGTCACCTAAACAACCTACATATTATGGGTCACCTGGCTGAAAGGTAGGCTAAATGGTTGGTGAAATTTCTTTTTTTTTTTTTTTTTTTTTTTAATTTATTTATTTATTATGTATATAGTGTTCTGCTTGCATATATCCCTTCAGGCCAGAAGAGGGAGCCAGATCTCATTACAGATGGTTGTGAGCCACCATGTGGTTGCTGGGAATTGAACTCAGGACCTCTGGAAGAACAGCCAGTGCTCTTAACCTCTGAGCCATCTCTCCAGCCCCGGTTGGTGAAATTTCTTATGTGTTACCAAAAAAAAAAAAAGTCTCCAGCCTGGAAAAAAGCATATAAAAGAATGCATACTGACTCTCCACTAGCAGAACTGTAGGTCTTGCTGCTGAGTCATGTTTCAACAGTTTGTCTCTTGTTGTAAACACCAAACACAGAGACATAAGGCTGTAAATGTGGTTATGTTCCATACCTATTGACATAGGTCTATTTGGCCCATTTGAAAGCATGATGATATAAGTCATGCTATTAATACCAGGGCAGATGTAGAAACAAGACCCCATGTGATGTAAGAAGAAGAAAAAAAGGAAGAATAAAAGAGTATTTCCATGTTCTGGAGAAATTTGAAATATAGTGTATTCTCTATCTATTACTGTAAAAAAAATATCCCAAAATGTATCCTAAAATAGCAGGCATCCATATCTCACACAGTCTCTGCATCATCTGCAAGTGGCCTAGCTGGGTAGTGCTGGCCCAGAATGCCTCATGAAGCTTCAGTTGTCCAGAGTGAAGTCATCCAAAGGATTTCCTAGGGCGTGAGGGTCCACGGCTAATGGTTCACTCACATGGCAGTTGATGGGGCTAAGCTCCCTCCCTCACAGGTCTTTATGGTGCCGGGTAAGTTCCTCATGATGTGGTAGCTGTCTCCTCACAGTGCAAGAGATCCAAGAGGGAGACTAAGGAAGCAGCTGCGATGCCTTTTATGACCTAGTCTGTAAGTCACAGTCACTTCTGCCATGTTCTGTTCATTACAGGTCATATGCCATTACTAGGTGCTGTCCACAGCAATAGGAAGGGGGTTTAACTTTATCCCCTGAGGAGTGAGCTTAGCACAGAATTTACGGACACACAGTTTTTGGTGTCATCTCATCCGTTTCTCCAGAATCCAGGGAGACAAGAGCAAAAACAAAACGGAAGGGATAACTGCAGCCCTCCTCAACACAGCGTGCAGGAAATGTTCCCAAACAACCATGCTTTTATTTCACCTACTCTTGAAACATCTACCCTCCTCCTTCCTTGAGGTTGTGTGTCAAGAGACTCTGATGACACTCCTCAAACACTGCAGGTCGTAAAACGGGACATTAAAAACAACAGAAGAACCTGCTCCTGAGGTCTTTGGAGCAGAACTAATCCCCAGTAAGCTCTCTCCTTTGGCTATGACCAGTGTCCTGACTGATGGAATTCTAGGTAGTCGTCTTCCCTTCCTGATGTAGGGAACAGAGAGTGTCTAATTCTGGTTCCCTAACTTGCTGTCATGATGGCAGCTCTGGGGGAAATGTGTGGAGACTGAGAAATGAGGGATCACCCTGGAATAAAAAAGCAGCCAGTGTGCTCACCCATGACTCTAAGGTGTCAACCGTCTTCAGAACCAAATGCTTCATGTGATTTTTATTGTACTTTTGTGACTTGCAATTTGGTAAAATATAAATGGTTTTAAAACTACAGTCTTTGTAAACACCTTGCAGGGCACCACCAGCCGGCTGGTGGTGTTGCTCAGTAGGTAGAACACTTACCTAAGGTGCATGAGGCCCTGGATTCGATCCCCGAAATCTCAAAGGGGGTGTGGGGAGGAACAGAAGCCAGGATACATTTTAAAATGATCTTTTCTGACTGTGGTGTTTAATCTTGTGTCTTGAGGACATTTGAGAATGTGATGAAAGATAAGGAAAATAAGCTCACAACCATTTTGCACAAGGAACGTCGTAGTAGCACAGTGAACAACACAGAGGGAAGACACATGTTGCTGAGAAAGAGTAAACGTAAGGCAAGCCATAGAAGTACTGACCGTCATAATCTTGCCCTAGCCATTTGACCAAGCTAAGCAGCCAATTTTGCCCAATTTGGCAAAAGAAAAGCTACCAAGATCGCCCACTTAGTAAGAGAGCACTAAGTGACGTTTTTCCACCGGTCCCTCCATAACCAAGATCGGACCCGAGATTCCCAAGACCCATCTCCAGTGGAGGGAATTTCCGAGCCGTGACACCTAGCCCGGGGAGGGACCTTTCCGCGGCACACCCCGGGGCTCTCGGAGCGCACGGGACTGCGGCGGCGAAGGGGCGGGGCTGGGAGGAGCGGGGCCGGGGGGGCGACGCGCGGCCACGCCCCCTCGGCGCGCCCCCGAGCCGCGCCGGCCCGCGTGTCCGCGGCGACCCCTCCCTCGCGCCTCGCGGGCGGGCGGGCTGGCGGGCGCACGCGCCGCCTCGCGCAGGGGCCGGAGGAGGCCGGGCCTGTCAGACCCCGCGGCCGGCCTCCGAGCGAGCGGCGCGGGGCGCAGCAGCAGCAGCAGCAGCAGCTGGCGCTCGGCCTCGATCCCTGGCCCCGGGACGCAGCAGCAGCAGCAGCAGCAGCGCGAGCCGCCCGGGAAGGGGATGCGCGGCGGCTGCGGCGGCGGCGGCGGCGGCGGCCCGCGGGGAGCTGAGCGCCGCGCGGTCCTGAGCCGCCCCGGAGCTGGCGCGCGGTCGGGGCGCGGCGGCGATCGTAGCGGGTCTCGTTCTCCTCACGATGGGCAGGGACGCGAGGTGCTGCTGCCCTGAGGAGCCCGAGCGCCGGTGAAGGCGGAGCCGCCGCCGCCGCCGCCGCCGCCGCCGCCGCCGGCCCTCCGCGGCCATGGCCGGCCCCGGCGCGTGGAAGCGCCTCAAATCCCTGCTGAGAAAGGACGACGCGCCGCTCTTCTTAAATGACACCAGCGCCTTTGACTTCTCGGACGAGGTGAGCGACGAGGGCCTTTCGCGCTTTAATAAACTTCGGGTCGTGGTGGCCGACGATGACTCGGAAGCCCCGGACAGGCCTGTGAACGGGGCGCACCCGGCCCTCCAGGCCGACGATGACTCCTTATTGGACCAGGACTTACCTTTGACCAACAGTCAGCTGAGTTTGAAGATGGACCCCTGCGACAACTGCAGCAAACGGCGCGAGTTGCTGAAGCAGAGGAAGGTGAAGACCAGGCTGACCATTGCTGCCGTCCTGTACCTGCTTTTCATGATCGGAGAGCTTGTAGGTGAGTGCTTGTCGCCGCCTGGCTTTCCCTGGGCTCGGGCGGGGGCGGGCCGGGTAGCTACCTACGCCTCAGTCGAGGTTGAAACTTTGTTTTCAGGAAGTGTGTCAGGTATGGAGAGACATTCGCAGGACGTGAAAAGGGCCACCGGATTCCAAAGTGCGGTTCCGTGAGCGTCCGCAGACAGCTTGCACGTACAGCTGGCTTGTAATTCCTCAAACACTGTGCCATTTACTGTAGGGTTTAGGGTGTTATCGTGATTGTGTATCACGTAACTTCCCCTTTTACAGATGCTGATAAGACACCAGGTTGATCTCGGAACAGCTAGAATAATTCTAACATGACTTAGAATCAGAATTTTATACTATGAAGGGACGTTGCTGAACCCCAGTCTGTTTGGGGTTCAGCAACGTCCCTTCATAGTATAAAATTCTGAAGGGGTTAACGTATGAGGCCACCTTACTGGGCAATGGAAGAGCCATCTACAGTACTAGACTTTTCTTTCTCTCTACATTTGGCTTGTTTGGATCCTTTTATGCCATTCCTTTTGAGATTATAACCAAGGGCTTTACAAAATTTAATTCCGTCAACTGACTTAAAGTTTATTATTATAAGGAGAATCTGTGTGAGCCAGAGGGCTCCTCCACAGCTGCAAGAGCTTGTTTTCTTTCTCGTTTAATTATTTCCGCTAATAATTTCTCTCAGGTTTTCAGTTTAGACCTTATTTTTACTGTCACATTAGTTTATAGTTTCCCCCCCTTCATATTCAAGGTGGATTGGTTCCAGGAGTCCTCTCTGCAAACCTGAATTTCAGGATGCCTCATCCAAAGATGCCTTATGTAAAGGTTCCTTACATAAAATGAGGCAGTTATTTGCATATAACCTACATATTCGGCCTTGTGTACTCTAAGTCATTTGGAAATTACTTCGACTACAAAATGCAAACTAAATGCTGTGTAAGTAGCTGTTATTCCGTATTGTTTAGAGGACAAGTCTGTGCAGGGAGAGTCCTGAGGCACTGTTGTTTTTCCAGATGTTTTCCAATCCATGATTGATGGGGTCCACGAATGCAGTACTTGCAAAGAGAGAGGACTAACAACTTCTTAGTGACAGATTATGAAGTGACAGCAGCAGGGGGGATGATTGTCTCTTACAGTGAACTATGACAAGATGAGACCTGGCAACCCACATTTTAAATGCTTGGGTGGAAGCTCTGGAAGCTGTGTGTAGAGGAATCATGTCCCTTCCCTACCTCACGCCATAGCATTCTTCCTCAGAGTGAACTCATCTGTGATGATTATCTTTCTTTTCTCGGGGCTCCCCTTCTCCTGCCCTGACGGCTTTCGTACAAGTTGATCCCCCCCCAATGTTTTTCAAGCTGTTGTTGGCTTCACTGTAATAAGAAATACACGCTAATAAAAAATACTGCACATGCAAACTTAGGTATGTACGTATCCACAGATATGAGTATAATATGTGCAGAGCAAACACAAACTTTACATGCTATATTCTAACATCTTCAGTTATCACTCAGCCCACTCTACGAAGTTCATGGCCCACCGGTAGGCCAGATGTGGCACATCACCCATCTTCCAGCTTTTTCAAAAATGTTTACTTAATTTTAATTACGTGTATGCGTGGGGAGGATGAGTGTGTGCACGTGAGTGTGTGCAGGTGCCTAAAGGCATCAGATCCCCTGGAGCTGAGTTACAGGTGGTTGTGAACTTCCTACTGTGGGTGCTGGGAGCCACCACCAGAGTGGCAAGCGCTCCTAACCACTGAGCTGTCAGCAGCCTCTGAGCTCGCCTTTTAGGTCCTGCCTTTTCCCGGATCGTCCCTTGGCTAGTGTGTCAGTCATGTCTCATCTCATTTCCAAAGACCCCTCTGAAAGGCTTGGCTTTGACTGTCTGGAGTAAACCTGTCGTTTTCCTGCTTTAACTATCTACATGCCTTTTATTTGTTGAAGTATAAGCTGACTGCCTAACACCTCCAACGGCGAACGATACAAATTAGACATAGTAAATGAGCTTTTGTTGAATTTTTAATTGTATTTTTTAAATTCTTGAATTTTTTTTACTGTTGATAATGAATTTTAATCATTATACACAGCCATTCTCTCGCATACCCTTTCCCTTTCCCACTGGAAACCTTCTTCCCAACTTTCATCCTTTGGGGATATGTGATGCACTCACTGACTTTAACTGGCGCTGTCTGTGTGAGCACTGGAGAAAAGTTACTTCTGAAGCATGGGCTGCAGCTGTCAGTAGTCCCTCAGGGAGGTGAAACCCTGTACATTCCTCTCTCCCAGATGAAGTACTGACAGGCCCAATCTTGTTGCAGTTCTTGTTAAGGAATCACGGTGGCACCGTGAGTACAACAGCTGTGCCATATACAGAAGACATCTTTTTCGTGGCACATCTCCCCATCCTCCAGCTCCAAACTAATTTCCGCCCCCTCTTCCACGTGTTCCCTGAGCCTCAGAGGAGGCGATATAGATGTTCCATTTAGGGCTGAGCACTCTGAATTACTTTTTCTGTTAGAGAATTATAAATGTGTAAACTCTAAAATGCAGAGATGGTAAGCTGTGGTCAGAGCATGGTCTCATGACTTCAACAGACTAAGTTTCAGGGGCTTTCTCAAACTCATGCAGCTAAAATACTCACCATTCAGACTTAGTGATTTTTGAAGCTGATATTGAGTATTTGAAGCTAGTCATGTTAATCATAATTTTCTCCCTTAAAATTAATTTAGATGTAATTTAACTTAAGTAAAAATTAATATTTAATTGTCCTGACTTCTCATTTCCAGAGTCTCTTGGTAAATACTTTGCAAAAGCCACAATAAGTGTTTCCTTTCAAATACTGACTCAATATCCAAATATAGAATCTTTTGTTAACAATACAGAAATGATAGGAACCATAGTGCTCAGAATGTTGTCTAGACTTAGATCTAGTGGAGTGGTTATTAAAATGTGTCCAGAGAACTTGGAAATAAATCATCTTATGTAGGAAGTATGAGCCAATAAAAAATCATTAAAAGATTTGAGAGTGGAGACTTATTTTGAATCTAAGTTTGCCTCTGAAGACATTGGACAAGGTCTGTTCTTTCCTCTCTTCCATTCAGCAGATCCTTCTGAGTACCTACATGTTAGTTTGCATGCATTGTCCTGAATGTTCTGGCTATCTAATGGAGAGCAAAACTGTTGTTATCATCTGAAGTTCTTGACCTAATATAGGAGACAAACATTGAATGAATAGCCAAGTGATTAAATTGTAAATTCAAATATTAAGTTCTACAAAGAAAAAAATAGACGTATTTCCCAGTGGGATATAGTTTTTGCATGGGATAGGAGCGTTTAAAACCAACAACAAAAAGGATATTAAGAATCACCCAAGCAAAGAAAACAGCATGTGCAGAGGTCCCCACACTTTCAGTTCTTTTAAGAAACTGAAAGAAGACTCGTGTGCCTGGAGTGTAGTGGGCAGAAAGGAAGGAACAGGAAGACCAGATAAACAAGTCCTGATAGACCGCACCGAATGAGTGCGGTTTTTGTTCAAGTACATTGGGAAGCCAGTGAAGGGCTTTATGTAGGAGAGCAACTTTTTAAAAGTTCACCATGGGTGTTCTGTGAAGAAAGGAATGTGAGTGCAAAAGTGGGAGCAGACTTAGAGAGCTCCTGGCTAGAAACAAACCCGAGTGGATGCAGAGAGATGTACTGCTGGAGAGACAGACTCAGGGAAGATGACCAGACTGACTGGTCTGGACATGGGGTTGAGGAGAGCACAGGTCAGGAATGACCCTGAGCTGCTCACTCACCAGCTGGATACATGGGGAACGTCATTTATGAAGTGGAAAGGGTGCAGAGCAAGGCTGGGGCATGGACTCAGAGGCTGTTAAAACATGTTTATTTGCATGCTTATGCAGACAAGTGGAAATGTCTGGTGGGCTATTAAATATAAGCCTGTGCTTTAGAAGACAGCCCAGCACAGTACACAATGTCCCTAGAACAGACAGGATTCCTTGAGAACCCATGTCTTGAGGAACTTCAACTTTAGAAAGTCAAACAGAGGCAAACAGGTGTCCCAAAATCCAAGGAACCAAACCACAGTCCCCTCCCTTACCGTTGATGTCACTTTCTACAGTTTTAATTGATTACAGCAGCTATATCCAAAATTATTAAATGGAAAATTCAAGAACTAAATAGTCCATGTTTTCAATTGTTCACTGTTGTAGGTATTAATATGGAATCTTGCAGTCCTGCTCCATCCTGCCCTGCATGTGAACCATCCCTTTGTCTGAATGTACCCACATGTAGCTTTTATTACGGTGTATTGTTACAGCTATCCTGTTTTATTATTAGCTATTGTCTTAGTTCCTTATTGTGCCTAACTGATAATTTAAACTTTATCTTAGGTTCGTATGTGTATGAGAAATACACGTACAGTATTTGGTACTAGCTGAGATTTCAGGTGTCCAGTGACCATCTTGAAATACATGCCTCAGGATAGGGTGAGAAGGACTACTGTATTTCAAAGAGGAAACGAGAACTTCTTAAATGAAAACTAAGATAGCCTTTGGACTTGGTAACAGAAAAAGCAGTATTTTACGTTTTTGTTGCGCCTAAAAACACATGAAGATATATACACTGACTTTTAGATAAAGAACTGGTATATTTAATTTTGCCCTGTCTCAAAGTATCTCTCCAACCGAATTAAAGGGATTTGGCTTGCTGGGGGAAGGGATGAATCCACATAGATGAGAAAAACTAAAAAAGAGAAAAATAGCAAAAATCTTGGAAACTGGAAAAGAAACAGGTAGAGTTAACTGTCTTACTACACTCAAGAAAGCCAACACCTCAGCTGAGGACCAACCCAGATTACACTACAGTAGTGGTTCTCAAGCTTTGCTATATATCACAGTCATGAGGAGAACTCGTTAAAACCCAAAGTACTGATCCCCACCCTCAAAAGTTCTAATCAGAGAGGCTTTGGATAAGGCCAGAGCATGTATGCATGTATGTATTTTGAGACAGTCTTGCTACTGTGTAGCAGGAACTCACGATGTAAACCAGGCTGGCTTCACACTCATAACGATGCACCTGCCTCTACCTCCTGAATGCTACTATTAAAGGTGTGCTTCACTATACCTGGCAAGCATTTGCATTTTTGTTGGAACCCAGGGAATGCTGATGCTACCCCCACAGGACCTACATATAAGACTATTGCACTAGATCATCCTAAGCAGGCCAGGCTGGGCCATGCCAGGTGCCTCTGTATATGTACAAAGAAGGCTAAAATGAGGAACGCTAATGAAAAACCTGTTTTAAGAACCAGTTATAATCATATAATTAGTGTACTCAGAGATAAGATCATGTATCTAGAAAAGAACAGGTTGTTCTACAAAAGAAATTCAGGGTAAAGAAAGAAAAAAAACCTGTTGAACAATAAAAGCCTAAAAGAAACTTGAAAACAAACAAAAACTCATAGAAAATGAGGGACAGGCATGGTGGTGCATGTCTTATATCAGTGCTTGGGAGGCAGAGGCAGGCAGATCTCAGTTCAAGGCCACCTTGATCTACATAGTGAGTTCTAGATCAGCCAGGGCTACATAGTGAGACTGTATCTCCAAAAAAGAAAAGAAAATGAGTCATTATTCTACTTTTCCAGAATAGAATAAAATTAATAATAGGAGAGAAATGAAAAAGTATGTGTGTTAATATACATACATACATACACTTGTGTTGTTGTCCCCACTTATCCATGGGGATATATTCCAAAATTCCTAGCGGATGCCTGAAATCACATATTTCAAACCCTAATTATATTGTCTTATGTTGCCATAACTGAATACCGCAGACTAAGTAATTTATAAAGCAGAAAAGTTTATTCAGCCTGTGTTTCTGAAGACTAGGAAATTCAAGATCTAGAGGCCACATTTGTTGAGGTCCTTTTCATAGTCTCAAAGCAGTATTGAGGGTCACATGATAAGGAAGATGTTCCTCTTTCCAATCTCTTCTTCCTATAAAGCCACAATCCTGTTGAATTGAGGCCTTCCCCTTAGGGTCTCATTTAACATTACCTCCCAATGATCAGTTTAAATTTCCAACCTCTTAATACCTCGTGGAGATGAAACATCAGTATGAGTTGTGGTGGAGACATTCAAGCTCTAACACACACACACACACACACACACACACACACACACACACACACACTACTATTCCTATGCCATCGATTACAAAATATTTTCTAAATATCACTTTTTGTTCCTCTCTTCAGAGATTGTTATCTGTATTCAGAATTATAAGCTAAGTTAGTTTTACCCTTTGGATTGAACTAGTATGCACTTTATTGAATTCTTCAATGTCATTCCATGTTCAGCCCTTCCTGAATAAAAGAAAACATGTTTTCCTGCTTTGTTGTGGTATTCAGATAATGTAGTTATTAACTCACTGTATTCATAGAATTAGTAAGTTGAGCAAAAATTTCCATCCCTCTTTTGTTTTTACTGCCAATTTAATGGTTAACCGTATGAAGTAATTAACACTTTGGAGACCCTGTTGATAAAAACGGGTTTGTTTGGTTTTTTTTGCCAGAAATTTGTGCAGTGGGTCCTCCATACCCACGAGTTGCATATCCACAGCTGCCATATCCATAGTTTCAGCTACTCATGGATGGAAAATATTTGAAAAAATAATATGTCTGTATAGAATATGTCTTCTTATAGTATAGTATATATAACTTGTCTTCTTATAGTATTTCCCTAAATAGTACAGTATAATGATTACATTGTATTAGATGGTATTGGTAACCTAGAAATAAGATCAACTGTGTAGGTTTATATGTAAGGCTGTATGCAAATACACCATTTTATATAAGATACTTGAACACACACAGATTTTGATACCCAAAAGGTATCAAAGGGTTTCTGGAACCATCCCCATATAAATTAAAGGTTATGACATGACATATATACTATTTTGCATGAAATTTCAGAATACTTGGATTTAGCTATCTCAGGATAGAAATTTAGCTCACAGTTACGTTTTGTAGGATGTTGTACATTTCAGGTTTGATTGTTGACATTTTTCAGTTAATCCTCCTTCCCTCTCTACCAGGTGGATACATTGCAAATAGCTTAGCAATTATGACAGATGCTCTCCATATGCTGACTGACCTCAGTGCCATCATACTCACTTTGCTTGCTTTGTGGCTGTCCTCAAAGTCTCCAACCAGAAGATTCACCTTTGGATTTCATCGCCTAGGTAGGTAACGTAAGTTTCTTTTGGCTTATAATATTTTAATGTAAAACTACAATGAACTATGACCCTAATTAACTGAAATCTTTAAGGTGATAATAGTGGATTTGAACAAAGCAAATGAAAATAAATAATGATACTTATCCACAAAACTGTCTTCCATGGAACATCCCACTCAGGCCTCCCTAAATAGTACCAGAATTATGTGGTTACAGTTACTCATGTCTCCCTGTGTCTGAAAATGCCACTGTAAGGAGGCTTATTTCCAGTTATTGAACCTAGCAAAACCATCTGGGTAACTCTTATAAGCATTTGCTGCTTCTTTGTATTCTAAGAATTTCAACTGAAGACATATTTTAAGCATTTTCATCATATGTACAAAATATGGTATGTGACTGACCTTGCATTATATCAATGTAATTCTGCAAATACATTCATAATACTTAATTTAGAAGGGTTTAAATCTATATCATTACCTACATAGCTCTGATTCTTACTGTTGATATGGTTTTAAACTTGTTACTTATTCTGAAAATACATAAAATAACTATGTGAATTGTTATATGAAGGGCCATATCAATAGATATTTGCATAGAACCCCAAAATTAAGAATTTCCTGGTTTGAAAAACTCAGCACTTGATAATGCACATTAAGGAATTGAGATAAAAATGATGTTCTTTGGCTTTTTCGAATAAAGAACTAAACACTGGCTATTGCATTGAGATTCTACATAAGGAATCAGAAAATAGGACTGGAGTTATTAGAAATTAGCACTGTATTAATGAACCAAATCAAACATCTGACAGTAGTAATTATCAACATGGTTTAATGTAGTTGGTTTTTTTTTTAAACTCTTTACTCTTTGGGGGGCCTGCCACCCAGCTCCCAAATAATCACACAGAGACTTATTTTTTCTCATGAATGCCCGGTATTAGCTTGGCTTGTTTCTAGCCAGCTTTTCTTAACTTAAATTATCCCATCTACCTAAACTCTGGGCTTTTACCTTTCTCTATTTCTGTATGTCTTTTCTTTCCTTCTTCTTCTGTGTCTGGCTGGGTGGCTGGCCCCCAGCATCCTTTCCTTCTCCCTTTCTCTTTCTCACTCCTCCCTCTTCTTTTTTTCTCCTCCTACTTATTCTCTCTGCCCACCAGCCCCGCCTATCCCTCTCCTGCCTCACTCTTGGCCCTTCATCTCTTTATTAGACCAGTCAGGTGTTTCAGACAGGCACAGTAACACAGCTTCACAGAGTTAAAAGAATGCAACACATCTTTGCATCATTAAACAAATGTTCCACAGCATAAGCAGCTATAACACATCTTTAACTAATAGTCTACAACAGTTTAATTGTAGTTGTCATTTTAGTTCTGTTGTGTAGATGTTCTCTACTCTTAGAGATCACATTTTCTGGAGCTGGAGAGATGTCTCTGTTAAGAGCACATACTGCTCTTTTTAAATTTTGTTTTATTTTTAAATAAAGATATACTTTGATTTTTAGACTTACTTATTTTTATTTTATATTTATGGGTGTTTTACCTGCATGTATGTCTGTGCACCACTTGCATGCCTGGTACTCAGGGTGGCCAGAGAGGGCATCAGATCTTCTAGAACTGGATCTACAGCCTGTTGTGGGCCACGATGTGGGTACTGGGAATTGAAACCAGTCCCCTGGAAGAGCAGCCAGTGCTCTTAATGCTGTGCTGTTGCCCCAGCCCTGCATGTACTGCTCTTGAAGAAGATTCGGTTCCCAGCTAGCTGCTGCCTATGACTTCAACCCCAGTGATCAGCTGCCTTTGGTCTTAGCAGTCCTCTGCTCTCATGTGTGTGTATACCCACGTACAGACACACACAATTATGGTCTATTGAATATAGCCTTTCGGGGCGGGGGGCTTTTCCAGACAGGGTTTCTCTGTGTAGTTCTGGATGTCTTGGGACTCAGAGATCCACCTGCCTCTGCCTCCTGAGTGCTGGATTAAAGGCATGCACCACCACTACCCAGCCGATTATAGCCTTGTAATTGGTGTTTTCAAACACCCATGAGAGGCAGCAAAGAAACCAATAGCTTGGTTCAAATCCTGGCTGTCTCACTTCCTACCAATCTGACCTTAGCAAGTTCTGTAACATCTTTGTGCCTCCATTTTCTGTTTGTAAAGGATGTTAATAATAGTGCCTTCCACATAGAGTTATTAAGGGCAGTATGTGCATTACTCTTTGAAAAGCACTCAGGACAGTACCCAGCACTTAAAGGAATCATCATTCTTCATTTAATCAGCTTCATTTCTTCTCTGAAAAACAATTAAAATGAATTCAAGGCTTCTGTGTAGCAGGTATGCATGTATTCAGAAAAGCCAGTATAACTCCTTGGAATATCCAGTCTTGAAAATGTTTGCTAATTTTTTATCCTAATTTGTTAAGAATCCACATTGTGAGATAGAACAGAATTTGTGCTTCTTAGCAGAAAAGAAATGCCGAGGGCCCGTGGAAATGAGCAGGAGAGCTTGTCACCCTCTTCTCTTAGAGCCGTCACCGGTCTCTTAAATCGCTGCAGTTTTTCTTTTCCTTTGTGTAAGGCTGTGGGTGCTATGAAATCATTCTGGGTTTTCTTTATTTACAGTGAGCTACAGCAGCAGGTTTATGTGGGGAGAGGGAGGGAGGACCGAAGCCTTGTGTGTTGTTTTTAAATGTCTGGATTTATTTGATGTGGGCATGTCTCTTTACTCTGAGAACTAATAAAACTCAGGATTTAATGAAACCACACTGAAAGAAGTCTCAAATCTTCAGGAGGAAAAAGATTCTCTTACAAGGGGGCCATTCTGAAGACAGCTGCCCCCATCTCCATGCTTCCTTTCTGCCTCTCTGTGAATTACCTTAGTAATTGTCTTTGTTTATATGGCATTTCTTCCAGATCTTCAGGGATTCCACTGGTAGAAAGACTGTAGTAAGCAGAGCTGTTTGTGTGTGGGGTAGGGAGCAGTGTGTGATGTGATGTGTGTGTGGCTTATCTCCTCAGCCAGTGTCAATGATGATAGGACAGGTATTGTTCAAAATGTTTGCTGAGCAGAGATCACGGTCAGAGCCAGCTAGTTGTGTCTTGGGCAGCATTTGGCTGCAGATATATGCTATATAGTTATGTAGATAGTATATATATAATGGCTTCCCTTCATATGCAAGGAGTATACTCCAAGACTCCAAGTGAACACCTGAGGCCATGGATATTACGGAACACTATGTGTACACTTTCTCTTACACATGCACAACTCTTCTGATAAAGAGCTTTGTGTGTGTGTGTGTGTGTGTGTGTGTGTGTGTGTGTGTGTGTGTGTAGTATATGTGGTTGATGTGCACATGTGTAGGAGATTGCATTTGCCCATGAGTGCACACAGAGAACAAAGATGTCCTGTTCTGTCACTCTCCACCTGCTCTCTTGAGATAAGTGTCTTCACTGAACCTAGGGCTAGATTGGTCACCAGGAAACCCTGGTGATCTTCCAGCCTGCCCCTGCAGCGATGAGCCTACAAGTATACCCAATACCATGTTTGGTTTTTTTTTTTTTTTTTTTTTTTTTTGGTTTTTCGAGACAGGGTTTCTCTGTGTAGCTTTGCGCCTTTCCTGGAACTCACTTGGTAGCCCAGGCTGGCCTCGAACTCACAGAGATCCGCCAGCCTCTGCCTCCCGAGTGCTGGGATTAAAGGCGTGCGCCACCACCGCCCGGCCCCATGTTTGGTTTTTTCCTCAGGTTCTGGCGATTTGAATGCAGGTCCCCAAGTTTGCTGAGCAAGTGCTCTTACATACTGAGCCATCTCCCCAGTTAGATAAGGTTTAATCTGTAACTAATTCTGTATAGTTTGTTGCTTTATCCCCTGATGCTGGAGGGTCAGAAAGCATTCATTAAAAATTTCCTTCATGCAAGCATCCAAAAAAAAATGTCCTTCTACCTAGTTGTGATTCATTCTTAACAGCTTCCCCCTACCCACGACAAAATCCATGTCTTTTATTACTCACATCTTATTGCAAATAATTAATCATGTCACATGAGCTCTTACAGGAAAAGAATTGAGTTCTAGAACTTGCTAGAAATGGGAGTTTTAATTGAGGCATAAGGAAGACATGAATGAAATGGTCAACATTGGATAACCATAAGTCAACCTGACCATAGCTGGCACTGTAGATGTGATGTAGGGAATGATAAGCTTATTGTAAGCTGTTTGACCAGAGACCAACCCAAAACAAGAATGAGACACCTGGAGTGGACCATAGTGTCATCATCACATGGATGATTGAACTCTTCCTTTTCTCTGGGAGACAAACTTAACCTGTCATTTTTTGTGTCTTAGTTAGGGTTCCTATTGCTGTAAAGAGACACCATGACCATGGAAACTCTTAGAAAATCATTTAATTGGGGTGGCTTACATTTTCAGAGGTTTAGTCCATTATCATCGTGATACAACATAGTTACATGCAGGCAGTCATGGTGCTGGAAAAGTAGCTGAGTGTCCTATATCTTGATTTGCAGGCAACAGGAAGTAGTCTGAGACACTGGGTGTGGCTTGAGCATATTTGAGACCTCAAAGCCTGCCTCCACAGTGACACATTTCCTCCAACAAAGCCACACCCACTCCAACAAAGCCACACCCCCTAATAGTACCACTCCCTGTGGGGCCATTTTCTTTCAAACCACTACAGTTTGCATCCTGTCACCTTAAGTAAAAAGAGATTTTTAAGCAATAATTGTCACTATTCCTGGCATTTCTCCAAACCTTTATTTATCCATAGTAAAATAGCTCTTTTGTTTAATCAGAATAATCAATCATATTACTTGATTAGCATTTTAAGCCATTTAGTATAATCTGTGTCTTATGCTTCTTAATTATAAATCATCAGGTTTTCTTTAGTATAATTTTAATATTTGTGGTAAAAAAAATTTAAATTTCAAACATTACCAAAAAAAAAAAAATGAAATGAAAAAATCCCTTCAGCCCCTGGTTCATTGCACTTCCCAGATACATGCTTTCTTCTCTTCCTGTCTTGTAATCATTAATTTGCCTGATTTTTGATTTTCTTGTTATCCTCTTTTCTTTTAAAGTAGATAAGTAGGTGTCTAGTATCTCCACTGTATATGTAATATTTAACTTTTAAGTAGTATAAGTAGGTGTCTGGTATCCTCACTGTGTATATAATGCTTAACCCTTTAAGTTCCTGTTGGATGTACATTTAACATGTCTTCAGATATGTGTTACAGTACAAAGCCCTCTAGATGTCTTTGTACACATGTTCTTTTCTACTAGTAAAATTGCTAGATCAAGAAATATATGCATTTTAAATTTTGATTAGTTTTACTAATTGGCTTTCAAAAACAAGTTAAACCATTTAATATTTCTGTTAGTATCCCTGCTAACTTTAGAAATTATCAGTCTTAAATTTTTTTGCCACTTAACAAGGATATAAAAATTTTGAGGGGCTAGAGGTTAAGAGCACTGGCTGCTCTTCCAGAGAACCCAGGCACCCACATGGCAGCTCACAGCTGTCTGTAACTCCAATCACAGAATCCCATATCCTCTTCTGTCCCCTGCGGGCACCAAGCATGCACATGGTACACAGACATCCATGCAGGCAAAACACCCATTAAAATACAATTTTCTTTATTACATTTGTTATTGAAAATTTGTCCATTTCTTTCTATGACAAATTACTCTTTATTTCCTTACCTCTTTTTAGAAATTATTTTTCTTATAGGTTATTTATTTTGTTGTTGTGCTGTTAAGACCAGCTCTCCTATATCCCAGTCTGGCCTCAAACTCAATATGAAGCTGGGGAAGATGACTTTGAATTTCCAATCCATTTGACCTTACCTCATGAGTGATGGGATTACAGATGCACCACCAGACCTGAATTAAGCTAGAGATCAACCAGGGCTTTCTGCATGCTGAACTACACCACACGCCTGTTATTACACTTTTAAGTGTACTTGTTGTGTTAGAAAAGCAGTCTGTGGTCACGTTTCCATTTTTTTTCTTTATCGGTTTTACCTTGTGAATACTTAATTGGAGGTATGAATAGAGGATGGGGACAAATTAGTTAAGGGTCTAGATAATTCAAGCTATGAAATACATTAAAAAATGTTGTATGACAAAATAACATAGTGCTTTTACCTCCTTCGAGGAAAGAAAATGTGAGTAAAATGTGAACAGTGTTTAGTTGGTCTGAAGTATAATGGCTGTGCTGAAGATCCATGTGTTCTCCATCTTCCCTTCTAGAGGTTTTATCAGCTATGATCAGTGTGATGTTGGTATATGTACTTATGGGATTCCTCTTATATGAAGCTGTGCAGAGAACAATCCATATGAACTATGAAATAAATGGTGATATCATGCTCATCACCGCAGCTGTTGGAGTTGCAGTTAATGTAATGTAAGCACAAATTTTTTTCACATACTATAAGCTAAAAGACTGTTGCACATGTATATATTCAGACCATTAAATATTTTCATATTTTAAAAAAAGCACATAAATTTTACTTAAAAGTATAATAAAATTGAGTATTATAAACTCATTAACTTGCCCACGTGTTGAACACTAAGGAATTTAAGTAGAACCAAGTATGTTGTTTAATATTTAATACTTTTATACATTAATTGTATTTTAAAGTTTTTTACATTTATTTTATTTGTGTGTGTGGATATGCACATGCTATTGTGCACACATGGAGGTCAGAGGACACCTTACAGGAGTCATTCCTCTCTTTTGATCCAGGGTTCCAGGAATCAGAACTCAGGCTGTCGGACTTAGCGGCAAGCACCTTACCTGCCGAGCCGTATCACCAGTCTCTCAGCTAGTTTTTAAAATCATTCTTTCCTCCTCAAATCTACTGAAATATGTTATCAACCTAGCCATTTAGCACAGAACTAAGCAGACTTTCTTTAAAGAATAGATGAGGCTTATGGGTGAAGCTTAGTGATAGAGCATTCCCTAGCATGCTTGAGGCCTTGGGTTGATTCCTGCACTTCTAAAACAACTAAAAGGCTAGTGAGTGAGTCCCTGGGAGTTTTCATGTGAAGTGATGGAACCCTGATGTTAACAAAAACAGCCATAGTCATTGTGTGAATAAATATATATGCCTGTATTAAAACTTCACCTTAAAAAAAAAATAACCAGATCTGGTCTAGTGGCCAATGGCTTCTATTGAAGTTTGAATAAAAATCACCTTTAAAATAAAACCCTGTGTAGCCCTCCTCTTTGCCTCTTAGCACTTCTTACTATCCTTATTTTGGCCACAATGTCATCCTTCTTCAAGTGCACTGAGCATATTTCATTTTAAGCCTTTGCCTGCTGTTCTTCCTAGAATACGCATCCACCATCTGCTCTTGACTTCTGTAAGTCTCTGCTCCTCCCATGGAGTCTGAGAGAGCTCTTCTGTGCCCACCCCACCCACCTACGCCACCACCCCACCTCTCATCTTCATGCTTCTACAAAGCTGTATGCATTTCCAAGGCATTTCGCATTAACTAGCTGTGTGTTTGCTTATGCTTCTGATGTCCCATCCAGATCATAAGCTTCATGAACCTAAAACAATATTTGCTGTGTAACAGTTGCTTTCATCCTTATTAAATGACTGTTCTGCATTGCTCCATTACTGTCTGGGTAGTAATAAATGTTTTAGCAATAGTTTAGAGAAATAATGTGTTTTCTTTCATTTTGAACAGAATGGGGTTTCTGTTGAACCAGTCCGGTCACCATCATTCCCACTCCCATTCCCACTCCCTGGCTTCAAATTCTCCAAGCATGGTATCTAGTGGACACAGCCATGGGCAGGACAGCCTGGCAGTGAGAGCTGCATTTGTACATGCCCTGGGGGATTTGGTTCAGAGTGTTGGTGTGCTTATAGCTGCATACATCATACGATTCAAGGTAAAATGATGCACTTCCTACTTCAAAAGTATTTAATGCTTATTAAAAAACTAGTTGTCTTGTATCAATGAACTATGAAATAAATGGTGATATCATGCTCATCACCGCAGCTGTTGGAGTTGCAGTTAATGCCTTTCTATTCATTTTTCACTGATGTAAGATTAATTGGCCATCGGTATAGTTACTTATCAGTAAGCGCAGTGTTGTCGCCTTACCAGCTGATTTCTCTGTAGTTGGCTTTGGTAGCACCTTCACTGTAAAACTCAGGGTTAAGCCTTGTCTCAGAACCACTGGACGATAGGCTGTGTGCTGCGGTTCTCATCTTTGCAGCAACTCTAAATTTTAATTCGGTCCTCTTCATGAGTATTTTAATCCAGATTGCTGATACAGTTCTTTCCAGCTTCAGTGTCTTGTGCTTCTGAGTAAAGGATTCAGAGAAGGCACAGAGGAGACTAGACATAATGATCACACTTCCAGAAAAGATGCACGAGGAAGTCATTTGAACAATCTTAAGAGAGATGATGTTTCTCATTATAGTATCCGAGTTTTAGAAGTGGTTTCCAATCCTGTTAAAGAAAGGTAAAGAGCAGGGACGTGCTCCTTGCTTGCTTTATAGTGTGTTTTAATGTCGCTCTCTGTTTAGTCACACAACTTTCATCTGCTTGCCTTTCAGCCAGAATACAAGATTGCTGACCCCATCTGTACATATATATTTTCATTACTTGTGGCTTTCACAACATTTCGCATCATATGGGACACAGTAGTGATAATACTGGAAGGTAAGCGCTCATTAACACCCCACTGTGGATTTAGCCCTCCCTAGTGGAGATAAGTCACAGGATTGCTCTGGACAGGAGCCGGGTCTTTCCATTTCCTGATACTCTCTTGTACATAGCAAACAAGAAGCAGTGCCGTCTGTGGGTCATGCACTTGACCTTACAGTAGGTAAAGCAGCAGTTGAGTGAATTGACATTTACAAAAAAGAAAATGTTTGAGGGTCAGTGTCACGTCACTAATAAACTGTAGTTAGGATAAGAGTGCACCTTTTGATTCTTAATGCAGTTGTGGTTATTGAATTCCTTCATCTCATTTGTGACTTTGGTGTATTTTGGACATCCTTGTCTTACTGAAAGCATGTCTAGGCATGAAGACAAAAGTTCCCAGCAATAACTTGTCATTATCAAATGTTTCTAAGCTGGGCATAGTGGCACATGCCTGTAATCCCAGTACTCACAACCCAGAGGAAAGTGGATCTCTGTGAGTTCAAGGTCAACCTGATCTACACAGGGGGAAGTCCAGGCCAGCCAGGGCTACATAGTGAAACCATGTGGGAAAAATTTTTATATCCTAACCTATTAAGGTTAAGCCCATGTTCCAACTTTACTGCCACTCCATTTAGTGAAGAATAAAAGTGTATTAAAAGTATGTATTCATCTCATGTATATTTCCTATGTTTTTATAGAATGGCTATAATTATATCAAAGTACAAACATAGCTTGACCAATTCATAGAAACTGAATTTGGCAAAAACCATTTGTTTTCTTTAAATGTAATATAAAACTTTTCCTACCAAAGTAAACTTACAAATTTTGTGTTCCAAACTAATAGGTGTTCCAAGCCATTTGAATGTAGATTATATCAAAGAGTCATTGATGAAAATAGAAGATGTATATTCTGTGGAAGATTTGAATATCTGGTCTCTCACTTCGGGAAAATCCACTGCCATAGTTCACATGCAGCTAAGTATGTTGCTGATGGGGATCACAGGGGTCTGGTTTTGGAGCCAACATCTGAGTTTACCATATGTATGAAGACTTTTCTGATAAAAAGACTTAAGGGAGGGATGAGGCTCTTCAGAGATAAATTGCAGGTCCAGAGGATAACAGGGCTGGGACGATAGCTCAGTGTAGAGCATTTGCCCTGCCATGCATGAGGCCCCATGTTCAATTCCCAGAACGCCAAATAAACAAATAATAACATTTAATTTTTTGTACTTCCTTGAGAGGAAATATTACAAATTGATATCTACCTGCATTTTAAAGACATTACATACTTCTGCTGTGCTGTCTATTAGATAATAAAAACAAGATTCTTGTTTAAATCATTTCAGAGATTGATGGCTTTTTAAAATAAAAATAATATATGCATTTGATTCTTTCTTAAGGAGCCTAAGGTCCTTAAACAAGAGGCTTGTATTCAGCATTCTCTCTACTGAGTGTGGAAAGACTGAGGTCATGAGAAGCCATTCTGGGCTTATGAACTGCCTTCTGCAGAGGAAGGGCTTAGCGAGGGGCGTCAGACTGATGAGCATGTGATCGCAGTGTACTGTTGGTTCTCTCTGTATCTCCTCTACTAATGTGTAGCAGTGTACAATAGATAATGCGATATTTTCTTGATATTGCAGTTCCTGGAAGTTCATCTAAATGGGAAGAAGTACAGTCCAAAGCTAAGCATTTATTACTGAACACATTTGGCATGTATAAATGCACTATTCAACTCCAGAGTTACAGACAAGAAGTAAACAGAACTTGTGCAAATTGTCAGAGTTCCAGTACCTGAGTCTGTGTCGTTGGGGCCGACAGCCTTATTTATCCTGAAGTCACAGACTTGAGAGCAATAAATGCAAACCTAATGGAGTCCCTGACAGCTGTGTCCATGTCAAATACCAGTCTCTCCAGAACAGTCACTCGGGTCTGCCTGATCAGTGCATGATCTTCAGATGAAGTTTCCAAAGTGCTGTTTACAGAGTGAGCTGTAACTCTGAAGATACCTCATAGAAGACAATCCAAGACCATACTTCAATAATTTGACAGAATACACAAGACGTACAGGAAGACTCGGAATTCAGTATTTGCATCTAAAACTACATTTTACAGGCCTTTTATATGAAGTCAGTGCTAGCAAATCAGTGTTGAATCATTTGGGATTTTTGTCTCTGTGTAATCTTGGCATCTAGTTTCTGGAATTGTGTTCTCTTTTTATAAAAATCAACCCTCAACAGATTTCAGAAAGTAATAATATCCAGAAAATGGAATAAGCATGTATTCCTAAGTATTTCAGAACTGTTTTATTTCACAGATAACTCTTAATATTATTATTAGAGTCATACTTTATAAGCAAATTTTCCAGATGTTACTGGGTTTTGAATCTCAATGTTTTGATTATTTGTAATCTTATCAGAAATAATGTGGTCACTGTCATTAAATTATTTAGGAAATTTTTACTATAACTCTGAATGGTAGAGATTAGATTTAACCTCAGTTACTTTGCCATGTGGTGATCTAAAACAGAGGAGCAAGCAGTGGGGTGTGAGGTTTGGATTTCCATCCTCCCTGAAGGTCACTTCTGTGCTTTCTGTAGAGTTGTCTAAGGACAGTAGGAGACAACAAAGCTTCAGCAGTTCTCCACGTCCTTTGAAGAAGTGCCAACAGTTGTTAGTCATCCTTTGCTTGGTACCCTGTTCTCATGTGTACACCGTGATCCCTATGCATCTTTCAGTGACCTAGAGAGTACCTGAGTTTATTAATGCCTGCCATGCAGAGTACCCTGCTACTCCAGAGAGAATTCCTGTTTATGCTATGGGTTGGGGGTTCTCCATGCATTACAGAAACCCCCAAAGTACAATCTTGAAGTTTTGCAATAATGCTATAGCAGAAAGATAGAGAGGGGTTGGCGGAGAAAGTGCTTTGAGAAAACAAAGGGTAAAGGGTCTTGTTTTTTAACCATGTATGTGCGCAAAAGAACCGAAGTAAGGATGGATGTTCAAGCTATGTCTAGGGGAGCAGCATAAATATTTCCAAGCTTAAGGGAACATAATTGGCAGAAGAGACAGTCATGAATATTCATATTTCATTTCCAACAGTTGTTTTGAGATAATCTCTTTTCAGCATAGACCCTTTATATGGCTCTTGGCTCCTCAGAGAATCAGAGTGGAGTAACAATGTCCCAACACATTGTGAATTGAAATCCTAGAAACCCAAATGATGTGTAAATGAAGAGAAGGAATAGGTGTTATCTTCTTACTACAGACTTTCCCTATGTGTAAAGCTAAAATAAGGAAATCTGGATTTACCCATAAGGTTGTTGTGTAATCAAAAAAACAGCTGATGTTACCTATTAAAACCCAGTAGTATTTGTTGAATTCAAAGTTTGCTTTGGAAAAAAAGAATTAAATTTACTTTGTTGACTTATTATTGTGAGTCCATTTAAAATTATAAATGTTTGGATTCAAAATTTTTAGAATATAAACTAGAATATAAATATAAATACAACAATGATAACCATATGAGTAAGTGACAGGCATTTAAGTGGCTGCCTGGGCATTTGTGGCCTTTAGGTATCTAGGAAAGAAAGGGAAAAATGTACATTTTATACTTAACATTTTCCCATGTCAGTTGAGTTTATTTCTTAAAGTAAGCATCCTTTATCACAATGTGGGCATATCTAGATTTTCTTTTTTTTTTTTCCCTTTGGTTTTTCAAGACAGGGTTTCTCTGTGTAGCTTTGCGCCTTTCCTGGAACTCACTCTGTAGTCCATATCTAGATTTTCTTATTGACTTATTCTTTAGGTTATTTGATAAAACAGCCTAAAAGTCAATTTGAACATTGAAAAGGGTTTTATAAAATACAGAAACACTGAAAACTTTTGCAAATCTTAACTGTCATATTCTGCTTAAAGTGGGGTGTACCTGCGGTTTCTGGGCTTTACTTTGCAGCAAGAGCTAGACTTTGTCCTTGACTGGACCCACCAGATGGAGAACTGAGAGATTTTACTTTTTCACTTGTCAGCACCTGCAGAGGAGGACATTAACTCAGCAGTTGCTCCGGGGACTACACAGCCTTGGGGTCTGGTCTGTCCTTCACCTGCTGAGCCCAGTGTACAGGGGCACGACTCCTCAGCTGAGCTGGCCGAGCTCTGTGCTCTGAAAAGCGGGTCTGAGTCGGAGGGTCACAGTGTTGCACTGGGAAACATCACGACATAAAAACTTGGCAGTTCTCCCCTGCAGTCCATTCTAATGGATATTTGCAGATAACCAGTTACTGCAGAAATTAACCTGTTTCACAACTCTGGCCCACTGCAGTCTCTTGTTTTAGGAAGACTTTATCTGACTACTGACCTTGCTACCTTAACAAGCATAACAAGAATGCAGTGAATGAAACATACTTGATAGTCAGAACCCGAAGCTATTGTAATTCTTACATACAGCTGTGTTACAGGTCTTGATGTGATCAGAGATTTTCACAGCTCCCATCGGCACTGTTTGCCAGATCACTGGATTTCTTAGTTTATTGTGTTCCTTTTCAGTTTGGGGTAGGGGTTTTATTCTCTCTGAAATGTTTCCTGATTATACAACTCTCAATGTCCTGTTTCTTAAGCCCAGGTGGCCCACCTGTCAGGATTTGTCTTTAGGCAATCCTTCCCAGAGTGGACACAGTCAAGATCAGATAGATACACAGCTTCTCTCTCATTTTTCAGAGAGAACTTTCAGGCAATACTTAGAAATATCTTTCCATGTGAGAAAGGTTTTTAAAACAGCAGATCATCCCCTGCCCAGGTTTCTGCACACTGAACTTAGTAGAGCATATTGACAGAAATAGAATGAGCAGCCACTGTGAAGGGCTTTGGGTTTCTCAAGATGCCAGTCAGCCCTGTTGGAGATTTTGATCCTAAAGCACATACTTCAGCTACATTTGGCTTTATGTATTTATGATCATTGGTTCATCATAAGATGTTCTTACAGAATCTGAACCCATTTGAAGTACAGTTATAGGCATTTTTTGCTGTTGACTACCTTGTATGTAGTTACAGAATGTATCCCTACATACAAGATCAGTTCATCCGGTTCAGTTCACCTTTGGACCATGCTTAGTTATAAATGAACAGTAACATCTCACTAGATACTGTGCTGAGGGGAAGCAAGTCTGACTTCCGAGTGGTTGGCCTAACATCTCTGTAGCCAGAGCATCATTTGCAAATTGTAACTCCAACTCCAGGGCTGTCTGATGGATCCTGCAGGCCAGGGTTTCAGATTTTATTTTACAGTTAGATATGTTGTTTGTGATGTTAGTGGGAGCATGCAAACTAGAAAGAAGAAATTGTGGGAAATCCTCAGTATGTGTCTCCATTTAGGCAAGCCAGTCATTGAGTTCTTGGTTACAAAAGGTTTGTTGGGAACCAACAGCCATTTTCTGATTTTTGTTAAGATTGGTAAATGTTTTTAGAGACTTGGACAGCTAAATCCATGACAGTGTCAATTTAAATAGTGCCATTAAGAATATCCTGCAATAAATGCAGCACGAAGTTGAAATGTGCCAGTATGTCCCTTTTCTACCTGGAAGATACCTTGTATTTGGAAAGTATCTGCCTCTCTAAACAAATATGTGATTAAATAAGCCATATCACGGTTTAAGAAATTGTATATACTTTACTTAACCCTCCTCCAAAAACCAAGTATTTTGCATATGACTGATTTTAGAAAGATTTTGAAGCTGGGGTTTACTGTGTAATGAAGATCAGATTCTTTGTATATGTACTGTATTTGCCATTTTCAAATGAAATTTCCTATATGATTATTAAATAAAGTGTTGTTTTGCCTTGTGGTTTATTAAAAACAAAATGTACAGTGTCCTAAATTTTTGCTATTTTCATTGATTAATATTAGAAGACCTTAAAACATACCTGTCTAACTTTGTAGTCTCAAACTGCAATGCCCTCTTAAGTGTTTAAGAAATAAACCTTCTTTTAAAAATTGCCTAGACAGGATGAGATATTAAAAGAACCTTTTTCTCTTGGTGTCAGTCACTTGTAATGCTCCTCCATTAACAGAAACCTGCAAAAGGGACAGATGCTAGCATGAAAATCAGACTGAGGAGAACAGCCTAGCCACTCCAGTGTTCTGGGCCAGTGATAAAACTCCTCCCTGGCCAGGTCTTGCCTGCGGCCATTTTTGTTTGACCCAAGAGCTAAAAGTGGGTTTTGCGTCTCTAAATGGTTTTAATCAGCGGAATATTTCATGATGTGAAGATTATGTTCCAGTGGCCATCGTGTGCCTGGGAAAATGTGTACGATCCAGCTCCATAGCCACGGCTCGGCTGCTCTCATGCTGTGGCCGCAGCAGCGGTGTTGAGTAGCTGTGATCAATACGAAGCTTTTACCATGGGGACTTTGTAGCATGTTTGCCATGCCCTGGTGTCGATTGCTGTACTTTTGCAAGGCTGCAACAGCATGCATGATTTGAGACTCCCACTTGGAAGTTTATGTATCTGGTAAAGGTGAAGCATCTTTGACCACAGGGTGTTTGCTTGGCTTTTTTCTTTATCCCTTTTTGGGTCTGGGGAAGAAATAATCCAAATAGCAAGATTTCTCATCTTAGTGTTCCAGATCTCCATGAGAGCAGTCTGCACAGCACATGCTTGCCGCCGCCGTGGAAGTGTGCCTTCAACTAAAAGATGACACTTTCAGTTCTCACTTCTTATAACAAAAACTGAGGAAAATGTAGTAAGACTACAATAATGGGAAGTCTACAGCCTTGTGACTATAACCCACAGGCATCATATTTAAGATTATGAGATTTAGAAATCTACAAAAGATACAATCTTTTGAGCAGCATCCTGGTTTAACAGACTTCATGTGACATTTATAGAAAATTACAAAGTGCAGAGTTTGGTCTGTGGGTATTGCACAAGAAACACCAAGATGATACTTCTGGGTTACCAAATAGCTCCATGTGTCCTGTCCTGGCAGACATGGTTTTCAAACATTGGTTCTGGCTTCATTTTCAAATTCCTTTGGTTTTACTTGCCAGTTTCTGCACATTGGTTTTGGGGGAGGGTTGATTTGATTTTTGTAATTTTTCATTTTAACAAACCTGACAAGATAGAGAAAATGAAAGCGAGGAAAGTGCTCAGTGGCAAAGCACTTGCCTATCTTCCCCAAAGCGTGGGTTCAAATCCCAGTACCACAAGACAAAAAAATAAAAATGTAGGTGGGTTGGTTTTTCCCAAAATATATTGAGCTATTTCTTTGTAAGAGTAGGTTTCTTTTTGAACTAGAAAAATGCTAAAGACCTCATGAGAGTAAGGTCTAGCTAGCTTTAAAGGAAAACCACGTTGCCCCCTCAACTTCCCCAGGGGGGCCCATCCTTTCCTACCACCTACTTCCATTTCTACCCAGAGGAAACCTACTAACTACTTAAAAGATGGCAGGGATGCTTGTCTCCAAACAGTAATGGTAACTATAACCTCATTCAGGGTATGAAGAAGGACCTGGGGGAAGACACAGTGTATTTCCTGGCCATCTACTCACTTATCTGTTGTAGGTAGGCACCTGTGCCAGCTAAAGGGACAATTCTTGTTCCTTTGGGCTCTTAATCAGTTACAGCCTGCATTCATTATTATCAGCACACAAGTCCTTTCCATTCTCCCTTTGCTTCTTTGCTGTGGGATGGTCTTTCTGTATGCTGTGAATACGTGTTGCTACCATTGGTTAATAAAGAAGCTGCCTTGGCCTATGGCAAGACAAGTTATAGCCAGGTGGAAAATCCAAGCAAAGATACAGGGAGAAGAAAGGAGGAGTCGGGAGACACTGTGGGCCACTGGGGGAGCAAGATGTAATGCAACATAGGTGAAGCCACGAGACATGGTGATACATAGATTAATAGAAATGGGTTAATTTTTAATTTAAGATAAAAGCACTAGTTAGCAATAAGCCTGAGCCATAGATCAAACAGTTTGTAATTAATATAAGCCTCTGTGTGTTCATTTGGACTGAGCAGCTGCAGGGCACAGGAAAACTTCCAACTATACCTCTTTGTGTGAATATATTTTAAAAGGACTAAGATAACTTTAAAATCCTAACACAAAGTATTACATAACTTCCAGTGTGTTGGCATGGATGTATATTTGGCTCTAGAAGCACTTCTCATCTCTAAGATGCCATGATACTGGAATTAAGGCATCTCAAAGGGTTAGCACACTAGTGTATGGGAACTATTTGCAAATGTCTTCCATTTCAAGATCCTTTAAAGACCACCTTCCTGCCACCATGCATGGTGTGGGATAGGGCACAGAATTGCTATGGGCTGTTAAGTTAAACAGGAAATAGTGTTATTCATGGGGACATCTTGGACCATAATCTACCTCCCAACAGATAGAAGGTTATACTTGTCTTCCATTGAAGAATGACTTCAGAACCTGACCCACAGGATAAAGTCCACTCTCGGTAAACACACAAAGTCCTGATCTGGTCACCACTTAGCTAACCACCCCACTGCTACATCCCCACTGCCGCTGTCCTGCCGCCTCTGTGGCAGCCATGCCAAACCACAACACCAGCTTTGGCTAGCCTGGGGAATATAGCATTGCTTGTATTTGTTCATCTTTACGCATTTGAGAAGCTGTGCTATGTGCCACATGCTACCTTAAGTTAGTCCCTAGGATGGTGCCGTGAAGAATATTGTAATCCTCATCAGGAGAGGCTAGATGATTTCCCCAAAGTCCTGTAGGTAGAGCTGGAAAGCAGGGGTAGGTCACACACAACAAACAGTTGCAACTAGTAAGATGTAACTCGAAAGGGATCCAGTGTCGGCTAATGTGGTTAAAAATCACAACCAAGTTTTGGGTGACATATAAATGTAATGGAAAACAATGGTTTAGCAGCATTCTCCAAAGTTGCCTGCATGTTTGGATGATGATGGTGATTGATGATTGATTGGATGATGATGATGATGATGATGATGATGATGATGATGTAGCCAGAGTTTGCTGTGTTAAGTCATTGGGGGATGGGGAGCACCAGACTAGTATCAAATAAAGGTCCCACTGTGTTCTTGTCACTGTGTCTTCTTCTCTTCAGCCCTTACAATGATAACTCTAAGGCTTCTCCTGACCTTTGCTCTCTAACTGGCCTCTGCTTTGCCACTGGGGTATTGTATCCTCCCTTGGTCTGGTCTTTGATAGAAGGAAGTAATTGCAGATGACAATGAAACATTCCATGGCCCACAGTGGTCATAGCCAGTACTCCACACCTAAGAGAAGGCTATACAAAGCGGAAAGGACTGGACCCACACATAGACCATCACCAAGACAGGATGGAAATGAACAGCTCAGAAATGCTGCATGGAGCACCAGAAACAACAGCTTACATCTGCCAAGTCACAGAGCTGTGCAGGAAGTCAGAAGTCGAGGTTAAAGTTGATCTCATCTTGGTTGGTGAGTGGATAAGATGCAGCTGATGGTGGAGTTAGTTACAAGGTTGCCCTAAACCACATGCATATTTTTGCTGTGAGTTCACACAGTGACAGCCGCACTCAAAACAACCTGGCTGTGCTCCATTTTGACTCCCCCTCAGCAGTGAGACTTGAGCAAAATCTCTGACTTCTCCATGCTCCAGTTTCTTCACCCATAAAATGGGGTTAGGGTTACCTAACTGTTCCTCCTACTACAGCTGAAGCCTACCTGCAGGAGGCCCACTCCTCACCATACCTGCCCCCTACTTCTTGGAGCAGACCCAAGGGTTCCCCTAGCTATTTCCCACAATGCTTCTCGGCCTTTCCTTGTAGCCCATATCCATTCCTTTGTATCAGCTGCTGATCTGCAGAAACATGTTCTGCCAGGGACCCCAGGGGCCACACTGAGCTAGTATACAGGTAGGTTTTTACTATCATTCCTGTTCTCAATTCCAGTCTCTCCTGAATTACTCTTAGTGTTATAGCTACCAGCCAGTAGAAGCCCTCCCTCCCCACTTAGCTCCACTGCCTGGGGACTCTGACTCTTAGCGAAGACCTCAGTGGTAAGCCTCACCAACAGATTGAAATGCATGGAAGCGAGAACTTCAGGTCTTAAAGACAGAGTAGAAGAAATGGTTAACTCAGTCAAAGAAAACATTAAATCTAAAAACAAAACAAAACCTAGATATAAAACTTTCAGGAAATTTGGGATATCATGAAAAGACCAAACCTACAAATAGTAGAGATAGAGGGAGGAAAAGAAGCCCAATTCAAAGACACAGAAAATATTTTTAACAAAATCATAGAAGAAAATTTCCCTACTCTGAAGGAGGTCCCTATCAGGTACAGAAGCATACAGAACACTGAATAGACAGGACCAGAAAAGATATTCCCTACAACACATAATAATCAAAATACTAAATGTAAAAAACAAAGTATATTAAAAGTTCATTGGGAAAAGATCAGGTCACATATAAAGGCAGGCACATTAGAATAACGTCTGACTTTTTAATGGAATCTCTGAAAGCCAGAGGGCATGATAGATGTTCTACAAACTCAGACCACAGATGCCAGCCCAGACTACTATACTCAGCAAAACTATCAGTCATAACCAACAAAAGATCCATGATAAAACCAAACTTAAGCAGTTTCGATTTACCAATCCAGCTCTAGAAGGTACTGAAAGAAAACTTCAGTCTGAAGAAGCTAACCACATCCAAGAAGACACAAGGAATAAATAATTCCTGAGCAGCAAATCAAAAGAGGGAGATGAAGCCCACAACACAACAAAAAGTAACAGAAATTAAAACTGTTTATTGATAATCCTCATATTAGTTCCCTAATAAGAAGACACAGACTAACAAATGGCATGTCCACTCCTTCATACCTATTTGATGTAGTACTTAATGTCTTGGCTAGAGCAACAAGACGAGTGAAGGGGATAAAGGGGAGATAAATAGTTAATCAAGAAGTCAGAAGATCTTTATTTTCAGATGGTATCATTTGATACACAAAAGATCGTTAAATTTTCCACTAGAAAAGTCTACAACTGAAGTATTTTCAGCAAAGAGGCAGGATTACAAAATTAGCAGGAATCCTATATACAAATGACAAACAGACTGAGAAAGAATTCAGGAAAACGGTGCCTTTCACGGTAGCCTCAAACATTATTTTCAGATAACTCTAACCAGGCAAGTGAGAGATTTGCATAATAAAAACTTTAAGACACTGAAGAAATAAGTTGGAGGGGACAGCAAAAGATGGAAAGATCTCCCATGTTCTCAGATTGGTAGGATTAATACTGTGAAAATGGCCACTCTACCAAAAGCCATCTACCGTTCAATGCAAGCTCCATCAAAATTTCATCACAATTCACAGAAAATGAAAATACAATGTAGCACAAATCTTAAAAAGGTCTTATTAATAAAAACAAACCTGGAGCCAGGGATTGGGGTGAACTCTGGAAGATCAGAGAAGCAGAACAAGCCACAGCCACCTCACCTTGCCAATTCCTCAGCTGATTCTGTTTCCTCAGACTGAAAGCCTCTGAGTCCTCATCCAGAATGAATCTCAGCTGAACTGTTTGTTGCTCAAAAGCCTAAAAGCTTAACCAGCTCTAGTGCCTGGTTTTCATGCCTTATATACCTTTCTGCTTCCTGCCATCACTTCCTGGGATTAAAGGCGTGAGTCACCATGCCTGGCTGTTTCCAGTGTGGCTTTGAACTCACAGAGATCCAGATGGATCTCTGCCTCCCAAGTGATAGGATTAAAGGTGTGAGTGCCACCATTTTCTGGCCTCTATGTCTATCTAGTGGCTGCTCTGTTCTCTGGCCCCAGAGGAGTTTATTAGGGTGCACAATATTTTGGGGAACACATTATCACTACAATACAATCTTCAGCTTCATATGAAAACACACAAAAGCCCAGGATAGCTTTAAAAAACAATACTGAACAATAAAAGATCTGCTGGAAGTGCCACCATCCTAGATCTCAAGTTGCTCTACAGAGCTCTAGTAATAAACTCAGTCCTAATGGGATTTTTCATCAAACCCCTCCCCTCAGGGCTCAGGGATCTGTGTGGAAGAGGCAGAAAGACTGTAAGAGCCAGAGGTGGTGGATGACTCCAGGGAAACAGTGCCTTCCAGACCCTTCAGGACTGACGCACATAAGAACTCACAGAGACTGTGGCAGCATGCACAGGACCTGCACAGAACTGGAGTTACAGATGGTTGTGAGCTGCTGTGTGGATGCTAGGAACTGAACCCAGGTCCTCTAGAAAAGCAGTTGGTGCTCTTCACCACTGAGCCACCTCTCCAGCTCCTACATGGAAGTTTGCAAAATCCCATCAGCATTCTAACCTTTTTCTTACAATGTATCCGCTGTTTCATGAAATCACTCCAAATTGGCCATCTCCCAATACACAGAACAGAGTTTGTGTACTGGGTGTGTGTGTGGTTATGCTACAGCCGTGCAATCTTTATGGCTGTTTTCCATGTCTCTATTTCAGGATATTTTTCTCAAAACACCCCATACTGTTGTATAGGTAAATACAATAAATGCTTACTGTTAATAGGCAACAGTTATTACCCTTAGAGCACATGATCATCTCTCCATCTGAGCCCAGTGTTGACACTGAACTGGTTCATGACAGTTCTAGCATTCCTGACATGTGTGCTTTCATACAAACCTCTAAAAGATTCATTAATAAGGTGATCATTTTTATCTTGAAACTGAGTAAACAATGACTCTCAAAGTTTTGATCATTTTAAAACTCATTAATCTCTGTTCTCACTGTTAAAATATCAGCTGTTTATATTTGAACTCCTTGGATTAATAGGATGAAGAACTAAGTTTAGCCTCAGCTGTAGTAGGTTACCTCATTGAATATGTTATTATTATTTTTTTTTTTTTTGCAGGGCCTCAGTCTGACCAGGCTGTTTAGAAATACAATAAAATATGATAAAATGTATAGCGCTGTGTATTCTTGGAAGTATTCCTAAAAGCTTTTTAAACAGTAACTCAATGTAATTCTACCAAACATCCTGATGATTCATTACCCCAGTTGCACACTTGTGGCAACTGAGGCAGAGAAAGGTAGTGTAAATTCAGGTTAGCTGATAAGCACAGAGCTGAGCTCCTGTTCCAGACAGTCTGACTCCAGCGTCCCCGCTCTCAGCCTTTATGACCATATTAGAGCTGAGACTGACCTTATCTTCATCTAGTGCACTCCCAACTTGTGCTCTCTAAGAGGCTGCCCCAGGCAATGGTAAGAACCTGCCTGCTTGGGCAGCTGTGTGGGTTGGGGCAGATGAGAGGGAGGAGGTGCCCAGCAGGATCAGGCTTGCTTTATCAATAGTGGCCTAACTGAATGCAGGACGGCTAGAGCCTAGCTGATGCTTTTTGTAAACAAAAGCCCTGAAGGAGCTGTGCTTTTCCCGGACACTTGGTAAGATACTGGAGAGAAAGCACGAGTATGAGGTGGGTTTGGATCCAGCCTACAGCCAGTTCAATTTCAAGCCTGCTTGTTTCATACAGGCAAATTGGCGTAAGTCTAAACCTATGCCCATTTTCAGCTATACAAGAGAATAAGGTCATGCCTCGTGTGGAGCCTTAGAGGTGAATAAAAGTATCACTCATAAATTCTAGGGTGGTCCTTAGTACCGAATTATCTCCTTCCTCTGTCCTCACTCCATGACTGAGAGATTGTACATGTCCCTACAGACACCTCTAGGGAATTTAGTTTAATCCAAGTAGATTCTCTCCTCAGGGATTAATTTGAAAATGGAAAGTATATATGTGTCTTAGTTAGGGTTACTGTTGCTGTGACGAAACACCATGACCAAAAGTAACTTGAGGAGGAAAGCGTTTATTTGGCCTACATACCCCAAGTCCCAGTCCATTGAACTCAAGTGTGCACCTGGGGTGATAAATCATGGGGATGTTTGGTAGAATTACATGGAAGCCAAAAGGAACCCAAACTTCGTAACAACCTGGAGACAGGAGCCCATGGAGGGTGCTGCTTACTGACTTGCTCCTCATGGCTTGCTCAGCCTGCTTTCTTATAGAGTTCAGGACCACCAGCCCAGAGGTGACACCACCCACAATGGGCTGGGCCCTCCCCCATCAATCACTGATTAAGAAAATGTCCTACATGCTTGCCTACAGCCTGATCTTAAGGAGACATTTTCTCAGTTGAGGTCCCCTTCTTCCAGATGACTCTAGCCTGTGTCAAGTTGGCATAAAAAGAGGCTGCAGGGGATTTTACGTCAGTTCATTTTATCTATATCAGCTTCTAGGCAAGGGAGAACTAGCTGAGTTTAAAACCCATTCAGTGGGTGTGACCTGGACCCGTGCTTTCACTGGTGAAGTGGGAATCATTGCCTGGCTTATAGGACTCTCATGAGAACTAAATGAAATCGTGCATTCCAGACCCCTGGCAGAAACTGAGTATTTCACAACTGTCACTGTGTTTTGGTTTCCGTAGGTCTCTCTGGCTTTACAGACTCTCCACAAACAGGCTCCCAAGTCTCTAACTTAAACATACATGTAGGATGCAGGATGGGCTTCATAAGTGAGTCACTCATAATCATCCTAGCCCAGAGTATTCCCTCAGCTCAGAAATTACACCCTATGGCAACCCTCCTACCCTCGTTCTCCCACCAAAAGCCCATCATTGCCTCTGAGGAATGTGTCCTGGGGCAAGATGGAATCATGCATAGAAGGACCTAACATTTTTAAGAAGTCTCTCAGTTCAGTACACCCACACCCAGAAGTCATAGTCTGAAAATAGTTTCTCTCTAGGGAGAGCACTTACTAGAGACATCTATATCCCGTCACTGTGTGGCAGAATGTGAACTCTGAGTGCACAGAGCTCTGTTCAGCCACGTCTCCTGCACTGGGCTGTCACCATGTCCCATCTGGAACAACTCCTACTAACACAGCTGTGTCCTCATCCTCCCTTACCAACAACTGCACCCCCTCCTCACCCCCATCCATGAACCTGATTTGTGCAGGTCACCTCAGTCCACCGCCCAAGCCCACCCACCTGCCTAAACTACACTACTTCATAGTCACACTGGGTCCTTCCTCCTATTTCTTGGCAGGCTTCAGCAACAAATGCGTGCTGTGAGATAATCTTCTTGTACACTATGAAGATGTGTCTTTGCCAAGATGCATTCTGATTGGTTTAATAATTATACTAGCTGTACAGCTAATAGCTAGGCAAGAGAGGATAGGTGGGATTTCCAAGGAAAGAAAGGAATGGGCATGAATAAAGGCGCGTGGGAGATGCTAGCAATGTGGACCAAATCAGACATATAGAATGGAGGAGAGGTTAAAAATAAAAAAGCCACGTGTCAGAATGTAGATTAAAGAATATGGGTTAATTAAGTTATAAGAGCTAGCTGAGGACAAGCCTACGCTAAAGACCAAGCTTTCATAATTAATAAGAAGTCTCCATGTTGTAATTTGTGAGCTGGAAATGCCAAACGAAGTCAAACTACAAACAGCCTCCAGAGTCCATTTGGCTACAAGCCCTTAAGAACAAGGTCCATGCTTCAGCACAGGACTCTGTCTTTGCTCAAGAGTAAAGTCAATGAATTCAGATTTTAGATGAGCGTGGAAGTTTCTCCCTGGCACTGACCCACTGGGGTAGTGAGTGCACTCTAGAACTCTGTGACCTGATATGGCTACTGGCCACCTTTTGCTGTTAAACTAAAGTTAATTAAGGTTAAATTTTACTGTAGGATCCAACCATTCCATTCTTACGTATGCAACCCAGGAAAATGAAATCATATGCCTATAAAACACCAATAGAATGATGTTAATAGCAGTGTTTTTCCCACAACATCTAAAATTTGCGATTGAAAACATCAATTCACAGATGAATGGAAAAATAAACAGTAGCATTTTAATGGGACAGAATACATCAGAGTGACTAATAAATCATAAAATTATTGGTACAAAAACCTCAAAATAATGACACTGAGCAAAAGTGGCAAATGAAAGAAGCAACTACTGGGGGATTTATTCATATACAGCTCTTTAAGTTCAGTCTAAGCTGTTGTGACAGGAAGGAGGTCGGCTGCTGGCTTGTAGTAAACGAGGGCAAGGTCCTCAAAGATGCAGAAGAATACATCCGGAGTCATGGGGTCACTGTCTTGAGTGTAATCGTGGTTTCATCAGGATATTCACATACCAAAGCATATCATAATGCTCCCTTCAAATGTGTGCAGGGTATCAGAGGTTAATTTTATGCCTTGAGTGAAAAGGAATAAAAATTCCAGTGAATTTAAATTCTCTCCCCACATCTTCACATCTCAAGAGCTCCGGAGCCACATATGGCCAGAAGCTACCGTGTTGACACAGGAAACGTGTCTGTAGGTTATCTCTTCTTCCCTCCTCTTCCCACCTCTTCCCTCCCGAGTGCCAGCTGATAAAAAAACAAGGCAAGCCACATGCCCCAAGTTCCCCTCTGGCCAGGCTAGTGCACCCTTCTCCAACCATTCAACCCTAATTTATCTGCCTTGATATATTGCTTAAAATCTCCCCATGAGGTCATTAATTCACGAATGCCTTTCCAACTGTCGATGCCCTTGGACATATTTTGGTTCTTGGTGTAGATTTTAATTTTCTTTAACACATGAAACTTCAAATGATTCAAATATCAAGGCAATAGGAAAAAAAAAACCCCCACAGCCAGCAGTATCTCACCTCCCGCCCCAACTGCCTCTCTCCCAGAAGTAATTGCTTGTTTACTTTCTTGTGCGACTTCTTGTGTCCCTCCCTCGTTCACTCCCTAAACACACAGGGAAGCTCACAAATCCACAGCCACTCAGCTGTTTTACTGTCTGCACCCAAGAACGTTATCTGTGATCTCCCCTACCATGGCCTCCAAAGCCTTCCTACGCTTGCTTCCCAAGTACCAGTTGGATCTGCCCACCTGGACCTCAGTGGCCTGGCTCCTCCTGGAGACACCACACTGGTTCTGTGCCTGGGCTCTTTCCTGCTTCTCCACTCACCTCTCTGACCACGTACTTGTGAGAGAGCAAGACAAACTCCATTTTAAAGAAAAGTGCATTTCTAGCAAAACTAAGATAAAATTTATCTGAACCAAGTTCCAGAGACATAAACACGCAGCTAAGATTCTGGTCAAGGCGACCCCCTTCCCCCAGGGTGGGTAGGCTGCTGGCCAAGAAATAGCTAAAACAAAGGCTTAATCCATCAAAGTCTCCCATAGTACTGGGGGAGTCTCCAAATGTATTTTGTCTTCTGTAGTTCTTCTCTTGGCTAAACGTTCCTGTTAACTGAAGTATGACCCTGGAACGCAAAGGCTTATACCCCCCTAGCTTGGGGTTTTCCCCTTTGAAACCCCTTCACTCTTGAGAGCTCAGGGCCGTCCTCCTTCACCTGGCTAGCCAGTGTGTTGGACGCAGACCAAGCCCGGGTTTGCTTGTTATTAATAAACCCCTTTGTATTTGCATCAGATATTGGCTCTGTGGTGGTCTTGCTTGTGGGTCTCAAGACACAGGCACAACACCTAGAGCCTTTGACTCCTGTTCCTTCAGTGTTGGGGTCCTGCAGGTCCTGTCCTTTCCTCCCATTCGCTGTGCTCAGCCTATGTGGTTTGCATGAGACACCCTTGAAGTCTCCCATGCTTGAATACTTGGTTCCCAGCTGTTTGGGAAGACTTAGAGGGTGTGGCATTTCTGGAGGAAGTATGCTACTGAGTCTGGGCTTTGAGGGTTCAAAGCTTGCTCCCACTGTTTCCTGTTTGTGGTTCAAGATGTGAGCCCCCAGCTCTCAGCTTCCAGCTCCAGCTGCCATGCCTGCGGTCTCCACCCTGCCATCTTGGAGTCTAACCCTCTGGAATGCTAAGCCCCAGATAAACCCCTCCTCCCTTCTCTAAGCTGCTGAGGTCATCGTGTTTTAGGAAGGGAATTAACACAGCCTTGATGCTTAGTCCTTGCTGGGAAGGAAAGAGCAGACAGCTGATGCTGTTTCCACTAAAAACAGTCAGCTAGGATTGACATGGAGCCATCTGCATCCTCGGTGGCCCTGCCCAATTTCACAGGCACTCTCCCCCCAAAAATAAACAAAAAAACAAGAAGACCTTCAGCACCCAGATCACCTTCTGCTCTATGGGCATCCTCGCATCTTTGGGCACTCATATATCCCCAAGTTTGGGGGGAGCAAGGCCCTTGCATTTTGGCTAGCCTGAATTTTGAAAGCAACTAAGATAATCAAAAAGACACATAATCAATGCATGAATATGGGAGGGAAGGAAGCCTGGTGAGGTCGCTCAGGGAATAAAGGCATTTGCCACCAAACCTGAGGACCTACATCCAATCCTCAGAACCCACATGACAGAAGGAGAGATCAGACTCTTTCAAGATGTTCTCTGGCATCCAGACTGCACAAGTACACCAGAGCATGTGCAGGCCCCCCCCCACCAAAATAAATATAAACATAAACATGAAGAAGGAGGAGGAAGAGGAGAAGAAAGGAGAGAGGAGGGGGTGGAGGGAGGGAGGGAGGGAGGGAGGGAGGGAGGGAGGGAGGGAGGGAGGGAAGGAGGGAGGGAGGGAAGGAAGAAAGGAAGGAAGAAAGGGAAGGAAGGATAAGGCCAGAGCAGCAGCTATGACTTGGCTAGACCTGGACAAGGCAGGATCTGTGGTAACTCGAGCTAGCAACCTCAGTCTCCAGCCTTTGCACACAAGGCTGCTGAGTGTTCTCCAAGGGAATATGCAGTGTGATCGGCACCAAGCAAGTGCTTAATAACCACTTGTCTCCCTCCTCCTCCTCAGGACCCCACCTTCAGCTCCATTAGACTAGTGCGGCCAGGTGGATCTCTGGTGCTTCTGTGTTTCTCCTGGCTAGGCACCATCTACACTTGTAATTTTCCCTCTTGCTGGCAGGGAAACAGGCCCCAAGGTACCAACCCATCTTGGCCATAATTAATGGTAGGGAAATAAGAGGTTCTTAATGCTTTTAACAGAGCAAAGTGAAGTGTCTTCCTTATAAAGACACAGTGCAGGATAGAAGCCAGTAAAACAAAATGACTATGACAGAAATCCCCATGGGGAAAGTTCTGTTCAATAAATGGAGAACGTAAAATGACACCAGGAAGAGCCTTGCATTCTTACCTAATAAATTCTGTAAGGAAATGTCAATGAGCTGCTGATGAATAATAAAAATTGATTTATGGATTTTACTTCACACTGCAGCAGAATCTGCAGTGGGATATTCTTGGCAGAGTAAACGATTAAATTGCTGGATACAGTAGCACTCACCTTTCATCCCAGCACTCTGGAGGCAGAGGCAGGTGAGTTCGAGGCCAGCCTAATCTGCATAGCAAGTTCCAGACCAGCCAGGACTACGTAATGAGACCCTGCCCCCCCCCCAAAAAACAAACAAGTTTAACAAGGTAATGCATAAAAACTTCTATTCAAATTAAAGAAAACCTATATATCATGTCACTCTTCTGAAAACATATATTTTAATATGTATATTAAACATATATGTATGTATATATATAGATAGATAGATAGCTGATTTCTGTATAAATGCAGATCCGTAAAGAAAACAGTTCTCTACTAGTAAATAGGTGAGAACCACACGTTGAGCAGGCAGTATGTGTGAAGGGAAATTACCCACCAAGCGTTTCAGAGGAAAATGTTCCTTTCTCTAAGGATTTCAGAAGCATATACTAACCCACTTAGGCATTACTTGGAAACAAAGTAACCATTTCTCAAGATCCTGGGGGAGAGTCGGGGAAGGTCTAATGCCAGAAGCCTCTGCAGACCTTACTTTGGGACATTGGTGGCTTATCATCAATCACATTCTGGAGGACAATCCGGCAGTTTATAAACAGAAGATTAAAAATAGCTGAACTCGCCGGGCGGTGGTGGCGCACGCCTTTAATCCCAGCACTTGGGAGGCAGAGCAAGGCGGATCTCTGTGAGTTCGAGGCCAGCCTGGGCTACCAAGTGAGTCCCAGGAAAGGCGCAAAGCTACACAGAGAAACCCTGTCTTGGAAAAAACAAAACAAAACAAAACAAAAAATAGCTGAACTCTTCAACCAAATGATTTAACTCACACAAATATTGTACCTCTCTGCCACTCCCAATTCAAAGGAGAGAAAAAAGTCACACAACGTGTGTAGTCCCCTCAAGTGAGGACAGGGAGACACACTCCCTAGGAGGGAGACTATGAATCTCCTTCCCCTGAATCCAAGATCACTACTAGCCTGACATCCAACACTGCAAATTATTTGGCGCAGTTTGACCTTTCTAACTGTACAATGTTAATACAGTCTGCATGATTTTACATTTGACTTCTTTTGATCCGCTCAAGTTTGTAGGACTTACCCATATTTTGTCGTGTACAGGCGCAACTTTTTGTTTGGCTGTTCCGCTGTTAGCTACTTCGTGGCACCGATACACTATAAACTATGATACCTGCTCTTCATGGACATGTCAGTCGTCTCCATGATTGGCCAGTATCGATAATAAAGTCAGAATTAATCTATGGGTCTTGGTTTACAGGTGTACACATTTCTGTTGAATATATACCAAGGAATCAAGTTGCTATGTGGTAGGGCATGTCCCTATTTAACTTGTAAAATATGATATTACACAGAACAAGGGGTGGACAAGGGGTGGACCTGGGCCTTGTATGTATGAGGTACTGGGTCGCCTCACACCACACACACTCTGTATTATGTGGAACAGGGGTGGGGTAGAGCTCAGCGTCTGAACCCTTGCATGTGTGAGGCACTGGATTTCATCCTCACATCACACACATGGAGGAGATTGTGTCGAACAATGGTATGCTCCCTTCACCAGTGTGTGTAAGCGCATGATGCCCCAAATTTTGTCTGACTTGTTGTTATTGGTCTTAATCTGACCCATTCCAGGTATGTGTGGTGGTATCACACTGTGACTTGACTTTGCATGTCTCTGGGGCAGATTTTAAAATAAGGCAAAAGTTCGGCTATGGGACTCTGCATCTGCACCCATCCATCTCTCTGGTTTCTTTGATGACCATTCTGCTGGGCTTGGGGAGTCCTGTGGAGGAGGGGGGGAGGATCAGAAGAACCAGAGGCGCCAGGCACACTATGAGAACACAGCCCTCTCAGAATCAACTGAAGGAGACTCATGGGGGCTCGCAGAGATCAGAGAGCCTGGAGGGGTCGGACCTGAGTCCTCTGCATCTATGTTATGGCCGAGGTGCTTCTTGTTCTTGTGGGATTCCTAACAGTGGGAGCATGGGGGGGGGGGTCACTGACTCTTTTGTCTGTTTGTAGGACCCTTTTCCTCCAGCTGTCCTAGAACTCGATCTATAGACCAGGCTAGTCTCAAACTCAGAGATCCTTCTGTCCTGCCTCTGCTTCCTTCCCGAGTTCTGGAATTAAAGGTGTGGGTCACCATGCCCAGCCTGGGTTTTTTCTTCACAGGGTACAGCACATAGGGCTTGTGGGTGTCCTAGACTTTCCTACATCTCTTCTCCTCAAGAGCCTCTAAAGCAGTGGTTCTCAACCTTCCTAATGCTGAGACCCTTTAATACAGCTCCTCACGTTGTGGAGACCCCCAACCATAAAATTATTTTCATTGCTACTTCATAACTAAAATTTTGCTACCGTTATGAATCATAATGTAAATATCTGAGATGCGACCTCTGTGAAAAGGTTACTTGACACCCCCCCAAGGGGTCGCGACCCACAGGCTGAGAACCACTGCTCTGAAGAGTATTGTGTTGACTGCTCTCAAGGATTCGTTCTCATTTGGATATCGTTTTCTTCACATGTTTGCCTTTTAAGTCCCTTGCGGTTCCTGTTGAGTTTTTATATGACCTGCAAAGATTCAAGCACAACATATGTGTTATGTATGTTGGTGCACAGTCCTTTCCTCTTTTTATTTTTATGTATGATTATTGTGTGTGCATAGGATGGAGGCGGGCTTGTCCATGGTGTGAAGGCCAGAAGACAGCTTCGTAGGGTCAGTGGCTGTCAGGCTTGGGTGGCAAGTGCTCCTTTTATCTGCTGAGCCATCTCACTGGCCCCTTCAACTTTTTTTTTTTTTTTTTTTTTTTTTTTTTGGTTTTTCGAGACAGGGTTTCTCTGTGTAGTTTTGCGCCTTTCCTGGGACTCGCTTGGTAGCCCAGGCTGGCCTCGAACTCACAGAGATCCGCCTGGCTCTGCCTCCCGAGTGCTGGGATTAAAGGCGTGCGCCACCACCGCCCGGCAACTTTTAAGCAACTAATTAAACACTTATAAGCAGCTCCATTCCAGTTCAATTTGGTCATACTCACAATCGACCAGGAGATGGCGCCCTGGGCTTGCATCTTACCCTTTTACCCAGTGTATTTTCAACTAGTCTCAAAATATTTTTCAAGGAAGCAGAGCAAAAGAGAGATTAAATTTCCAACCAGGATAAATAGACGGGAAAATGGCTAGAACTAGATCTTCAGAGGAGAGGAATATATCCATCTACGGGAGGAAAATGACGCCTCAAAATACAGGAATAGAGAAGTCTTCATCAAAGGCGAGGAACTCAGATGAAGGTGTCCTGAAAAGCCATCAGTAGAAACCGCCTCTGAGGAGTCACCTACCACCTACTCACATAGAGGGAGGCCGTCACGCCCTGCATGGGGACCCCGTTTACAGAAGGCAGGCACTCAGTCTGAGAAAAGAGCTGTGCAGGAGCCTTGCTTGGTCAAGAATCGAGGCGCCGTTTCCCACCTCTTTCCTGTATTCCTCTTTGCAGTTTTAAAGTCTATTTTGTGATTCCTGAGAACTGACTTGATGGATTTTGGAAACCTAGCAAGAAAACAGACCGCTTGCTGAGCAAGAATGCCATCGTGGGGATTTGCCTCAGTACTGGCTCACTGGCTCTCCCCAGCACTCAGCCTGGCGGCTCTCCCGACTTCAGGGGCCCACACTCAGGCTTGGACAAGCTTTGCATCCTATGCTCTCCTCCCTAGCACCGCCATTTGATCCTACGTGGGCCAAATGACCAAATGACAAGGTCCTAGCCTTCTTGAGCATAGGAACGCACGGCCCATGCTCAAAGGAGACCCCGGAGATAGCCCTGCCAGCGGAGAAGGCTGGAGAAGTTCTTCTAAGAGGGAACACAAGAGGGGCTGTGCTTGGGAAGGAAGGGAGGCATCTGCAGTTGAGGACCTGGAGAATGTGTGGGGCCGGAACCCTTTCTCCAGGTTTCTCAAGCCCTGGACAGGACCCAGACCTTTGGAAGTGAGTACATGGTTCACCCGCAGACACGTGGGAACAGGCAGCCACAGAGTCAATCCATTGCCTGAGTCTTTTCACCCCTGTGGGTCACCACCTCAGGTGTCCCCAAGGGCTAGAGCAAGGGTGGGCACACTTAGAACATGGGGAATGAATTCTGCTCTGCATTGCATCCTCCTCAGTTAGAAGTGTCCAAACAGAGCCGCGTCCACGCAGACCCAGTGTGGCACCCTTGCAGCCATGAGAAGCAGATGCAAGACCCAGAAGAGATGTTGCCTCCCTCCCTCACTTCGTGGGGAGCGTTGAGCAAGCACGGGTCTTAGTGATGTGGTAATTCTAGCCCTCAGAATTTCACACCTCCAAGGGGAAGAGCTTTGCATCATGAGGACTTCCTGGCTCTGGGCCATCAGGGTAGGCATCCAGAGACGGGGCTAGGGCAGGGTCAAGCCAGAAAAAGACATGTCTGTGGGCGCTGGGACAAGTGCTCTTCCTGGAGGTCTGACTCCATGGGGACTCAGGCCTGTTGACAGTCACCTGCAGCCCCAGCTGAGGCTGTCCAACATCTGGATGAGGAGAGTAGCCGCAGCCACGAAGGTGGCGCCCTCTAGAGTTTGAGACTCGCAGTCTCTCACTTTTCTCCCAGGCCAGGTGGAGCTGGTGGCTGGCTGGAGCCAGTTTTCACATCTCACGAGGTCTAATGGTTAATTTTGCAGTTTCGCAGAGCAACTGTTAGACCGTTATGGCTCTACACCATACGTTAGAAAGATGTATAAGAAAATCAGTTATATTTTTAAAAAGGAAGACTCAACATCCTCACTTCCCAGTGATTATACCGTATTGTCCATGCCAGATGCTTCCCCGGGGCTCACACCCAGTGTGAAATGATTCATGGCAGCTTGAGCATCTCTTCCCTATTCTGCCTCCTATGGCGTCATGGTGATTTCTCTCATTTCGCCACAGGCAGAGGGTAAATGCACTGCAGGGACCAGGAACACGTACAAATCACGACTTTCTGCCCTCAATGCCTGTTTGTCATATTTTCCAGAAAGCCACTGGACCTGGCCAGTGCTGTCCAAGACCCATGACACAGCTCTGGGACCCTCAGCAGTCAGAGAAAAGGGAGGAAGTGGGAGGAGAGGGGTGCTACGCCCAGGAACATACCACCCCTACCCAGGGCACAGACGGAAAGACTCCACTCATCTGGGTAGAGGGACAAAGTTTTTGGAAATGAAGGGAAAGAAATCTAGGGGCGTGAAGGCGGTAAGGAGGTCAGCTTGAAGAAATGAAACAGGCCCGTGGGCCGCTAGCCTTGTGAACCCTCGGGGCAGGCAGCCACCGAAAGCCACACAAGTTTGCATTCTTGTGACCACAAATAGACCAGACCCAAGTAATTACAGGTTAATAGGGTTAGTTGGGTAACAGTGAGGGGCATAAGGAGCAGGGTGACAGGATGCTCTGGGAGCTCTGGCCAGCACAGGAAGCCCTCCCAGGCCACTCGGTTCTTGGCCCCTCCTTCAAGTTTCTCCCAGTCACCTTCAGCTCCCTCTTCACACCAGTCTTCCTACTCATAGGTAAGGCTTCTGCCAACTTCACACTAAGCTGATTGCCGCCTCCCCACCCCCACCCCTCCTCCCTCCAACCTGCCACCAGGCCTCTGAATACTGTTTTTCAGGCCAAACAACTTTTTCCTGTGCACGTCTTGAGAAGTGCCCATGACACTCCATTTACCAGATGCTGACAGATCGCTCACTCTTTTGAAAATACATTTGTATTTTCAGCTTTCAGTGAGGATTTCATCCGTCCATTGAACACTTGCTGAATAGTTCACCCTGAACTGGGTGTAAACAATGTGTAGGTGCCTAGAGGCCTGGCCCTGGAGCTCTAGGGATCAAGGTGACATAAAGAATCAATTAATCACCGGGCGATGGGGGCGCACATGCCTTTAATCCCAGCACTCGGGAGGCAGAGCCAGGCAGATCTCTGTGAGTTCGAGGCCAGCCTGGGCTACCAAGTGAGTTCCAGGACAGGTGCAAAGCTACACAGAGAAACCCTGTCTCAAAAAAACCAAAAAAAAAAAAAAAGAATCAATTATCATGGCAATGTTTCAGGACAACCATGGTAACATCCACACAATCCTATCAGACCACAATGGGAAACCAACCTTTCGTTCTTTAAAAAAAAAAAAATAAGAAGAAGAAGAAGAAGAATCTAAGCATAACTTTCTTGTTTTTATTTTTCATTTATTTTTGAGGCTGCAATTTAATTACACTTCTCCTTTCCTTTTTCTCTCTCCAAACCTTCCCATATACCCCTCCTGATTGCCTTCTAAGTCATGGCCTCTCTTTTCAATGTTATTACACGCATATATGTATTTGTATAGACACATATATCCCCAAATATAACCTGTTGAGTCCATATAATGCTAATTGTATGTATGTTTTCAGGGCCGACTGTTGGGCCCTGGACAGCCAATTGGCGTGCTCCTCCCTGGGGAGGACCCCCTCTCCTGCTCTCAGCTTTCCTCAGCTGCCTGTAGTTCTTTGAGTAGGGCAGAGGCCTCGCCGGCTTCTCCCCATTCAGTTTGGCGTGATCCTTGACGTCATCCATGTTCAACTCATCTATCTGCAGTCACGTCACTGAAATTTCACAGATGGAGCTACTGATGTTGGATCTCACAGCAAACCCCCTGATCCTCTGGCTCTAACAATCTTTCCACCCCCTCTTCCGCAATGTTCTCTAAAACCCAGCTTCCTTTTAATTTACTGAAGAAAACTCAACAGTGGAATCCAGCCCACCCCATCTTTGTTGGGAAGCTTTTGTTGTTGTTGTTTTGTTTTTTTGTTTTTGTTTGTTTGTTTGTTTGTTTTGTTTTTTCGAGACAGGGTTTCTCTGTGTAGTTTTGGTGCCTGTCCTGGATCTCACTCTGTAGACCAGGCTGGCCTCGAACTCACAAAGATCCGCCTGTCTCTGCCTCCCGACTGCTGGGATTAAAGGCCTGTGCCACCACCACCCGGCAGGAAGCTGTATTGGTCACAGCGCACATGGCTTGTGAGCGTCAACAGCAGAGCGGAGAATGTAAAGTCCCAAATAGTTACTGTCTAGCTTTTCCAGAAAACGCTTGCTGGCCCCTAAACTAAGGTACTAAGATCAAAAGTGTTGTAAGAATAGGGAGAAGGACCCATCAAAAAGTAGGGTCTGGGGCTAGAGAGATGGCTCAGCAGTTTAGAACCCGCTGCTCTTCCAGGGGCCCCGAGTTTGATTCCCAGTGCCCAAATGGTAGCTCACAACTGCCTGGAACTCCAGTTCCAGGGGATCCGACACCCTCTTCTGACTTCTGCAGCCACCAGGCATGTACGTGCTCCACATGCAATCAAAGCACTCACACCTGTAAAATAAAACAAATTTTTTTAAAAAAGGAAGGGAGGCCAAAGGAAGGGAAAAAAGGAAGGTAGGTCTAAGCCACATGGTGATGCAAACCCTACTCCCCGCCCTCAGGAGGGGAGGACTGGGAAGGTCAGGAGTTTAAGGTCACCTTGGCTATACAGCCAGTTGGAGGCCAGCTGGGACTAGCAGCTGTCTCAAACAGTGACAAGAGAGACTGAGAGTCAGGAGGAAGCCGGAAGTATAGGTTTGACATGATTTCCTTGGCAAACCTGTTGATAGGAATCGAAACTATTCAAAATCCATCTTCTTGTAAGGAGACCGCCTCCATAGCCCTCATTTTTAGATCCCATCGCCCCAGCTCTGGGTCAGGACCTATACAGTCCCTCCACTCCCCAGCTACCACAGGAGCCACTTCCTGGTACTGGCTGGACTCTGGCCCCAGCCTTCCAGACCAAACTCTAAGAAGAGATCCCCTGGCTAAGACCTCCAGGGACTCCTTACTGACCTTGAAGTGATGTCTGTCTTAATCAGGGCTCCTGTTGCCGTGATAAAATGCCATGACCGAAAGGGAAGCCAGAGCAGAAGCGTGGAGGCAGTGCATTGAGTAGAGGCCATGGAAGAGTGCTGCTTACTGGCTTGCTCCCCCTGGCTTGCTCATCCTGTTTTCTTATAGAACCCGGGACCACCATCCTAGACACGCAACTCCCCACAGTGAGCGGGAGCCCTCCTCCATCCATCTCTAATTAAAAAAAATGCATTACAGACTTGCCTACAGGTCAATCTTATTAGAAACATTTTCTTAATTGAGAGTCCCCCCCTCCCAAACGACTCTAGCGTACGTCAAGCTGACGTAAACCTAGCTGGCACAATATTCAAACCTTGGTACGGTTTCACGGGGCTTCTGATCTAACCCACTTGGATGTGCAAATTGTTTCTCGTTCACGTCTTCTGACTTCATTGAATCCTGACTGTGTGCTGGGTGTTAGGTCCAGGATGCTCCCATGAGCATGCTGCTTCCCATCCTGGAGCCTGTGTGTATGTAGGCAGGCAGGGGACACAGACATTAGACAGATTCTCACACTGTGATGTGTGCTGGTAAACCATTATTTCCTGTCAGCTCCTGCTCAACGCTCCTTCCCTAGCATAGGCTGTTCATCCTGCTGAGGTGACACACTCCATGGGATTGCCAACTCTCTCTTCTGAAGAGTCTCTTCTACGTGGCTCCGTGGCACCTGTCCCCCACCCTAGGTCCTGCATCTCCGGAGCCTCACACAGACCTTGACACAGTAGACACTCAGGTCTCCCTAATCCATGAGTGAGTAGAGTATTTTTTTAATTAGTTATAAAATTCTTTACTTTCAATCACATATTCACAAAAGGTTGGTTCTGGGTCTCCCTGAAAATATAGATAAATATTTCTTAAAGCAAGAATGTTTGGGACCCCAAGGACTCTTGAGTGACTGAGTAAGCTGGTAGAGGACAGATCCCCAGGGCAGCCAGGGCCAGCACTGGGGGGGGGGGGGGGGGAGGTTGTGATTGAAGACCTGTATCAGTTTTAACATTTGAAAGAAGTCAGTTTGCCAAGAGAGACTAGAATTTCCTCCTCACCTGGGATCTCTTCCTCTAGAACACAGCATGCACAAAGCACCTTTGATGCACATACCTGGGCGAGGTAGATGCTGTGTGAAAGCCCACTGAGGGCCGTGTACCTGGCTGCCCACCACTGCTGAGCAGCGCTCTGCCCTCACCCCCTAGCACACTCTCGTCCTCGGGAGTGCTTTATTCTTCCTAATAAACTGCCTCTAGTTTTATTTCTGATCATGTGTTCCTGGTCCAGTCCTTTGTCCTTGACACAGAAGTCTGGAGTCAGGTGCCCTTTGTCCTGAGACCCACCCATGTCTGTGCGGATGGCTGCAGGAAGGGCAGACCCAGCTGCTCAGCTCTTCACCACCGTCTTGTCTCTGGGGTCCAAGCCCAGAATCCCCCGCTCACCTCCCATTGCCACCCTTCTAGCAGACTTACTTTGTGGTTGATGCTGAGGAGCCCCATTTCAGACAGTCTTTCCCCAAGCTCTTCGGAAGACCCTGCTGCACAGAGAGGCCAAGAAGAGACTGGACAGGTCTTGCTGTGCACCCCACCTCTAACACGTCATAGCAGATCAGATCCCTTCTGTCCAATCACATTTCCACACAACTGCCATGCTTCCATTAAACCTAGGCAATGAGCTCTCTATAATCACCCCCTCCCCCCACAGAGAGAGAGAGAGAGAGACCAAGCTTGTAGGAAGGTTTGTAGGGCTTGTCCACAGGCCAGGAAGATGATGAACCCCAAATCCACAGGGATAAGCTTCTGTGATACAGACCTTTCCAGACCCCACAAGGATTCTCTCCATCCGGCTGCTCATTTGTATCCTTTCTAACGCTCTTGATGATAGACCAGGGAACGTGTTGCCCTAAATCTCTCTGTGCGGAGATTAACCAAGCCCACAGATGTTGTGTGGGAACTCTGGCAGCAGCAGAGGAGGGTCAGAGGCCTGGACCTGGGGCTGGGGCTGTAATGGAGATGGTTGGGAACCCGGGTCTCAAGCTGTGGCCTGTGGGACCTACTGCTACATCCAGGAACCAGGAAAACAGTACCAGTGCTGGATGGGATTTTGTATTGGAGAGAAGTGTCTGAAGGTTTGGAGGTCACAGAAGCAATGTGTGTTTGTGTGTGCAGTACTGGGTATGTTTTCCTCCGTGTTCCCAGACCTACCCACTCAGCAAAGGTATGTGAAAGAGACTTTGTCCTGCCTGGAGTCCCCACCCTTGGCTCCCCACGCCAGACAGCTTATCTAAGAACCCCACAGACTTGGTGAACTTCCTTCTTCCTTGGAATTAAGAGTCAGATCACCTGGTCAGATCACGCCCTCTAGTTTACAGATGAAACTGTGAGAGATTGAGCGTCCAAAATGGCACAGCAGGAAAGGGCAAAGAGAAAAGGGGCACCCTGCCCCTCAGGCAGTGCTGGCTGCTTCTCACAAGCCACCCCCACACCCTATTTCTCCAGCCAATTGAGCCCCAAAGTCACTTCCAATGACTGAAACAAGGACCATAGCCACTGTTGTTCCTGGACTTTCTGGCCAGAGGTGGGAACAGGCTCAACTGCTTCTCACTGGCCTCTCCCAGGCAGCGCAGGAGAGACTTCCCAGGGCCTCTGAATCTCAGCCCAGCTAGGTAAGGAGGGTTCACAGACTGGCTGAAAGGAGGAAACTGCCGTAGGTGTGTGCTGCTCCCTTGTCAGCTTGCTGGGTGAGGTCCCTTGGTCCATCCCTGAAGCCTTCTGCATTGTGGCCACCATCTTCCTGTGCAGCCCCAGAGCTTCTGCCCTGAGCACTGAGCTCTCTCCCGACTCTCCACACCATTCCCCAGGCCCCCAGGCTGCTGCGGTTCCCTTGGCCTCCAATGCCCTTCCCTGTATCTTCCTTCATTGTATCTTTTCTACCCACGTCCTGCCTCTCCTTCCTCCTCCCTCTCTTCTCCCTCCTCTTCCTCCCCCTATGCCAATTACAGCACAATAAAGAAATCAGCACAGCTATGAGCATGTGTCCTCTCTAACTTCAGTGACAGCGATGGTTCCTTTATCTCCCAATCCGTAGAGTCCATCACACCGTAGGTAACTCAGCAAAAGGGAAGAGATTGCTAAACAAATCAATGCACGGATCTAATTTCTTTCAGAGCTTTAGGGAGCAAAGCTCCTTTTATATAGGGATCCCCTTCCGATTCATTTTCATCCAATGTTGATTGAGTGCTGCATGTGAAGCAATGAACGGACAAAGGTAGCTATGGCTCTGTCCTCGGGGAGTTTATGTTTTCAAAACTGAGATGTGGCAGCAGGAACGTGAATTAAAGGAAAAAGGTGGCTGGCACTTGCTGACCACCCTGTGGACTGGCGCACCCAAGCTGTAGAGTAACTACTTCAAGTGGGCATTTACTGTTCCATTTCACAGATGAGGAAAATGAGGCTTTGAGACTTGGTAAAGTTCTAAGTGAATCATAGAGGCAAGAATTGAATTCAGGAAGTCTCCAGACTTCTCCCACCCAAGCACAATGCTTGATGGAGCCAACGATGGGTATGCAGCCACAGACTTCTCCAGGGGAAAGAAGCCTTCAAGAAAGGGAGAGGTGGCATCTGAGATGTGCCAAGAAGGACAAGTGGGATTTCTATACATGAGGAAACACATCCCAAACTACAACAGAGTGTCTAAATTTAACTTTATATGGAGGCCTTCAGTCTTGTTTGTCTGCTGCCAACAGACACTTGAAGAGCTTGTGAAGGTACCAGTGCCCAAAGGATCCCAGGCCAGAGGTTCTAATGTAGTGTTTCTCAACCTGTGGGTCACAACCCCTTTGGGGAGTCAAACAACCCTTTCACAGGGGTCACATATCAGATATTTACATTATGATTCATAACAAGAGCAAATTAGTTATGAAGTAGCAACAAAAATAATTTTATGGTTGGGGGTCACCACAACATGAGGAACTGTCCTAAAGGGTCACAGCATTAGGAAGGTTGAGAACTAGTGTTCTAATATGTTGAGTCCACAGGCAGCCTGTTACCACGGAGTCCTCAGGTACAGGCAAACTGAGAACATTGTTCCAGGTTGAGTATGTGTATGAGACCCACCTGCAGCCTGGAAGTCCCCTGGGTGCCTTGTGACCTATTTGTGGAGAGGCCAAGCTACCCTGCCTGCTCCAGAGAGGCCCTGGCACCGTGGGCAGAGCTTCCTCGTGTTCTTCTTGTGTCTCAGCAGCTGTGACTGTCCTGTGGCCCACACTTGCTAAGGAGGCCTTTGGGAGGAAACTCCCGGTATGAGCTCTGCGGAGCACCACCCTGCTTCACATAAACAGGAGCCAAGGCTTCCAGCTGCAGTGACAGCAGGACCCGAGTGGGCAGTCTGTGGGCTGCAGAGCTGACTTATGATGGAAGGGACTGGGAAACAACAGAACACACTTCACCCCAGTAGATCCCAGTAGGTGGGGGTCATGGGTAGAGGTGGCAGAGCCAGGGAGGATCCCTGGCTTCACCATCAGAAAGCCACTCCCAGCAGCCTCCAGAGCCTAGGGAGTCAGGCCAGCCACAGCTGCCCTGAGCTTCACCTTCCCACCCAGCAGTGACTCAGGAGCAAATATTGAAAGCAGACAATGACTTCAGCTCCCTCACCCACAGGACAGTGTGACCATAGCCCAGGTCCTCTGAGGAGCCTAGGGCCCAGCGGTACTGAGTCTGGCAATGCAGGGTCCTTGGGTGCGGGGGAAACATGATCTATTTACCAGCATCCAGATGCCCTGAGCCTCCTGTTCCTCACAGAAGGGTTTGGGGTGTTCAGAGGGTGGTGCATGGGAACAGTAGAGGGACATATTAAAAACATGACCCACTATCATTTCCTACTGTGACAGGCCTCAGCCAAGCACCAACACAACTCCTGGACTCTAGAGAGGTCTTGCCGCGCCCGGTGGTGGGAGCCTACCCGCCACAGGGGTGGGACGCTTGCTACCAGACAGGTGCTGGCTGAGGAAGATGCTGTGTCAGAGACAGTCACCCTCCCTACCGGCTAAGTTGTTCCAAAACTTTGCCCTTTTCCTCAGAAATTCTTTCTGAAGGACCCGAGCCCCTCCCCCCTCCACCTCAGTCCTCACGTACTGCGGACGGTGACTAAGGGAGAGGTCATTTTCTTCAGCAGCTGCGTTGTCCAGGCCTTTTGTGGAAAATCACATCATCTCACCCTCACATTTGCTCCCAAATGTGCCCCATTCATATAAAATCTGTCCTGTCTTTTGGAGAGTGCAGCCTAAAGTACTTAAAGACGCAGCAATGCCCTTTGTCCTGCCTTCCACTAAGTTGTCTTGAAGAAAAAAGAAAAAAAGACAAGTGTATGGAAAATAATAGATAAGACAGACAGACAGTGAAGGGCCGCCACACAAACATGAGGATCGGCATTTAATCACCAATATACACATAAAATTGGGGCCTGGCAGTGCACATCTGTAACACCAGCACTGCAGAGACTGGTGGACCCCTGGAGCTCACTGGCCAGCCAGCCTAGCTTAATCAGTATGCTTCAGGTTCAGAGAGAGACCCTGTCTCAAAAATGAGGTGGAGAGCAATCGATGAATATAGCCAGTGCTAACCTCTGAACTCTACCTGCACTCACACATACATGCTCCCTTAGGAATACATACATGCATACATACTTACATATGCCACACTTACACATAGGTAGGTGGGTACATAGGTAGACAGGAAGATGATAGATAGATAGATAGATAGATAGATAGATAGATAGATAGATAGATAGATAGATAGATAGATAGATATGATAGGTATATAGAGATATGAAAGAAAATTATACGAAAATGAGGTAAAATGTTTACGGTGGAAATCTAGTGAGGAGTGTGGAAGCTCTTTAAATTCTTTCTATAAATTTCCTAAATCTGGAATTACTCCAAAAATAATATGAGCTTAAAAGCATATTTACACATTGCAATCTCTACCTTTTATATGTCTCTGAACTTCCAATTTTCATGAATGTGTTACTGAACCTGCAGCCACGCCCCTTGCATTCCCCGCCCTGCCTTGTGCTCTCTATCTACTCCGGACTTGTGTATCTATCTATCTACCCTGGACTTGCAGGGTGCTGCACATCTTTGTTGTTTTCAATGGGTACACCTCATAAAGCCATATTTCCATATTCATATTTTAATTTCATGTTTAAAAATTTTACATTTTAATGCTGTCTGATTTTCCTTTGTCTACTTACTTTTAAAAAAGCACTTGCTAGCCAGGCGGTGGTAGCACATGCCTTTAATCCCAGCACTCGGGAGGCAGAGGCAGGTGGATCTTTGTGAGTTCGAGGCCAGCCTGGTCTACAGAGCGAGATCCAGGAAAGGCGCAAAGCTACACAGAGAAACCCTGTCTTGAAAAAAAAAACAAAACAAAACAAAAAAAAGCACTTTGCTCCCAACGCCACTGTGTCTTTGTTAGGAATATTTCCGACAGTGGGCCCTCAGGGTACTGTGGCAGAAACTGGATACAGGCTGCCAGGCTGCCTTCCAGAAAAGCTGGTCCAACATACTTCTGTTTCCCCAGGACTCTGTCAGTGCCTCCATAGTCTGACCTTTTTTTTGAGAACTGGGTGGTGTATGGAATGCTCTCAAGGCAGTTCGCTCTGATAGTCACATCGTTCCTGCCATTGGGTTGCCTGTTGGAAAAGGAGCCCCCTTTGAACCACAGTGGATGGGGTGGGTGGGAGCCAGCTCTGGACTCACCAGAGCCGCCTGTCTGTGTCCTGTCCTCTTCCCTCTGATAGCCTTACAACTAACCTTTTGTGTGCATTTGGGAAACTATTTCTCCCACCACAAGGCTAGAGCCCCGCGAGGACCTAGTCTGTGCCGGCAACTGATCACTTACACCTGGCCTAACGTCGTTTAAATAGCCGATGACTATGTGGGGATCTGAAGATCTTGTGATCACATAGCAGAGCTTGGTTGTAGCAAGAAATTTCACAAGTGTTCACTACTGATTATAATCAGAAAATGTTTAAGGAGTACTCACCATGTTCTAGGCACTCTAATGGAGGGGAGGTGTATAAGGAAGTAAATAAGGGTCTTAGAAAAAAATGTTCACGACATGGCCCCACCTTTCCTGTGAAAGAGACTACGAGACTACGTGATGCAGGGGAAGCTCTTTCCTCCTGTCATGAGGCTAAAGCTGGAGAGGAACATCCTGCCCCTAAGACCAGAACTAGCCTGTGGTCTGAGGATGATTTCCAAGGCCCGTGGTGACTCAGAACTAGCAGGAAGTTTGGTGCTAGGGGAAGCTCAGAGTTGGCCCTCACACCAGTCACATGCCCTTCACAGTGCCAGCCCCAGCTCTGACGGCCACAGGTCTGAGTGAACAAGGCAGAGCATCCACCTCTCAGTACAGGAAAAGTGGACAAGGGAGTGTCTACTCAGGGCTGCCTGCCTTTGGGCTATGGGGAAGAAAGGTGACGTGCTGTTTCAAGTATGTTTGGAAATGTGCCTGGGGCATGGTGAGTGCCGAACACTGGAGATCTGATTTCCCAGAAGTCTCACAGTGAGAGGAAATCCAACATCACCCAAGTGTCAGCCTTGATACCACACTCGAGGGAATTCAGGAACAGGAAAGACATCTTTTGTTTGATGCAAAGCATCAAAACTGAAGCTGGCCACCATGGGCATCTGAATTTGTTTTCAGCAGGGAGGGAGCTGTTAGCCAACTCTCCAGGTGTGAAGGACCCACCCAGTGGGCCCAATGTGTAAGGGCAATAAAGCAGGTACTTTCTTAGAGCTGGAGCCCTGAGGGGATGTCCTTCCCACCACTGGTTCCTCCACTGACTGAAGTCTTCAGAGAACAAATCCAGAATGGACCTTCCCCAGGGCCAGCACAGAGTGAGGCCACAGGCTGGTGTGAAAGGCCTTAGAACCAGCCACACTAGGCACGTGGGCCACAATGTTCACCACTAGTAAGGACGAATGTGGTTCCTCTGCTCCCTCCAAGGCTCTGCCTCCAAAGCTGCCCTCGCCACATTTTAGGGCTCAGAGCTGATGGTATTAATCCTGCCAGCCATGGACATGGAGGGTCTCACTTTGGGCTCTTCCTGACTTGCTCAGTTCTCCTTTCTCCTGACTGCCTTCATTTCTATCACTGTATCCTCAACACATTGGGGTGCCAAGAGACCGACGACCACAGCCTTGAAGTCCTCTTTTCTCAGGTGTGTGCCTTTGCTATGGTTTGGGGAAGTGTCCCTCAGAGGCCGTATGAAAGTCTTGGTCCCTGCATGAGGTGCTGTTGGGAGCTGGTGGAGCTTTTAGACTTGGGACCAAGTGCTGCTTTTGGCTTGGCCATTCAAAGGCATCCTCCTTTCCCCCATTTCCTTTGCCATTGCTTTGGCTGGTCATGGCTCTTATCATCTATCCCGTAGACCACCGGCATGGATCCTTCATATTCAAAATCTTGATCAGTGCACGTCTGCACCTCCACCTGCTACAGTCATGTCTCTATTGACTAAAGGAGTTCTTTAGTTTAACCTCCTCTTCTGGTTCCTTTGTAACTTAGGGATAGCAGAAGGCCTTTTCAATCTCTCCCACTTCATACTCTAATATGAAAAATTCCATGCAGGAAACTGTTTTTTTTTTTTTTTTTTTTGCTATTTTGGGAGGCCCGCCACCCAACTCCCAAATAAATCACACACGGAGGCTTATTCTTATTTTTAAATGCCTGGCTTTAGCTTGGCTTGTTTCTTGCCAGCTTTCCTTAACTTTAAATTAACCTGGTTTACCTTTTGCCTCTGGGCTTCTCCCGTCCTCTTACTTCTGTATACCTTATTCTTACTCTGTGGTTTGCAGTATATCTGGGTGGCTGGCCCCTGGAGCCCTCCTTCTTCTCTGGCTGCTGTTTCCTTGCCCAGATTTCTCCTGTTTATCCTCTCTGCCTCCCAGCCTCACCTATTTCTCTCTCCTGCCTCATTATTGGCCGTTCAGTTCTTTATCAGACCATCATGTTCACAGAGTTGAACAGAGCTGAACAAATGCAACATAAAATAAGCAACACGCCGGGCGGTGGTGGCGCACGCCTTTAATCCCAGCACTTGGGAGGCAGAGCCAGGTGGATCTCTGTGAGTTCGAGGCCAGCCTGGGCTCCAAAGCGAGTTCCAGGAAAGGTGCAAAGCTACACAGAGAAACCCTGTCTCGAAAAACCAAAAAAAAAAAAAAAAAAAAAAAAAAAAAAAAAAAAAAAAAATAAGCAACACATCTTAAGATAATATCCTACAACAGTAAACTCCTTCAATTCCCCAGCAGATATCAACTATTTTTCGCCTCTCTGCCTTGAGAAGACATTGTAAAGGAGGACACATGGGCTCCTCCCTTAGGTGACCAGGCTATTGAAATAGTAGACCCCAAGCTATTGGAATTCCCCAGGAATCTCACACTGAAAAGGGAAGAAGGATGGAGACTGGTGCCAGCGAGAGGAGCTTGTCTCCATGACGAGACTCCATGTGGTTCTCACTTGTCGAAGCTCCTTACAGGGGAGGCTGGAGCCATGACACTGGCAGCCAGTGATGAGGAGGACCACGCTTTCCCAACTGCTTAGTGATGTAACTTTCCTCCTCCCTCTAAACCTGAATCTCATGTCCGGACCCTGAAAATGAACTTGAGGGGCAGGGTCACCGGACCTCTTCCCAATGTGCCCACATTGATCTTTAATTGGCCAGTTGAGGACAGGTGGCTGAGCCTGGCTTGTTAGGCTTGTTGCCAGAACCTAGGTTAGGATTCTGACAACTTAGGTAACATAACTTCTTTTCAAAGAGTTCATTTTGAAATGACAGACGTGAACAGCAAGTACGGTAAAATACCATCTGGAAAGTATGCATGTTCCTAATCCTAGCCTTCCCACTTCTCACATACTTGTAATTAAAGCAATATTTGCAAGCAGGCTAAAATTTTTATCTGTCTATCTATCTATCTATCTATCTATCTATCTACCTATTTATTACTTAGGGGGGGGGCTCTTGTTTGTTTGTTTGTTTTTGAGATAGGAATCTGCCATGTAACCTAGGCTGGCTTTAGAATTCACTATGCAGCCCGGGTTAGCCTTGAACTCTTGATCCTCCTGCTTCTGCCATCCCTACAGGCAGACGCCACCATGCCCATCTTAAGATCACTTTAGGAACCAAGTCTTTTTGAAACTGAAGTGTTGTGGAAATGACACCTCCAAAAGAAGGCTTCTGAAGCAATGTCTCTCTGGCCTTCTCCCGCCCGACTATCTCCTAACCCTCATTCTTCCCCAGAGGCAAACTGTCGAAACTAAAATTCCCCAGTCTCAAGATGGGCCATAGAAATGAGAACCGCTCCTCCAAAAAGCCAGCCATAAAACCTGCGAGTATTGCCTTGACCTCCTTCCACTTTTCTATGTGAGAGCTTACCAGAATGAAGTTGTCTGCCCTACCTTGTATGTCCTAGAAAGTTTTGGGCCCCATTCCCCAGAAGGAAGGAGGGCAGCACAGGCCAGCCTAGGAGAGCCTGCAAAGGCCTTACTGTCCCCTCCCCAAATCTACCCCCAAGTCTAGCCCTCCCCCAAGTCTAGCCCCTCCTCCAAGTCGAGCCCCCTCCCAAGTCTAGCAGTGGCTGGAGGCCTTCAGTGCAGTCGTGTTTTTACCCAAATGATCAGGCTCAGTGGAAATGAAGCATGAAAGCAGACAGCTCAGCCTAGCTGCATCTTTGGCTCCGGGAAGGAGAATCTGTTTTGCTTTTCTACATCCTTTGTCATGAAGGTGTGGCTCTAAATGATGGCAGGAGATGGGTGAAACCTTTCCTGCCCCCACATCTGCCACCACTGCTCTTGATCTCTGTCCCTCACAGACCTGCAGACTAACGCCTTCCATCGCCACGCTCACTCTGCTTACAGCTTTGTTTGAAAATGAAATGGCTCGGTCATCCTTCCAAGAGCACTTTATACTTTGCTCTCGGGGTTGGCTAACCATCACTGGGCTGTTCATTTTTATTTCTCTAAGTGGGATCATATTCCACTTCAAAAACGTAAGCAAATAAAAAAAATGTAACTCCCAACAGTTACATGTAATCCCTAGGATCAGCCATCAGAGATTTCCCTATGGGAAAATTTGAGGTGATAATAAAACAAAGGTTGAGAGAAATAATCTGGTGTGGATCCTTTCAGAACTTCCAAGTGCCAGTGGGTTTTTATTATTATGAAAGGACAAGAATTTAGTCCTTTTCATATTTTTCCATTGTATTTATATAAAAATTAAGAAAAGTATATTTATCATCATAATCTAATAGTTAACGATCTTGGGTACATAATCAAGAGAAGTGAAAGTATGTGGCCTGGAGAAAAGCTTGCTCATGACTGTTCTTATTAGCATTGCTCTCCATAGCCCCAAAAAGAAACATTGCCAATGTCCATCATTTTCAAATGGACAGACAATATGTGGGATATCTATACAATACAATAGAATTCCTCAGCAAAAGGGGTAGGATGCTGATAATGTAATGTAACATAAATGACTTGAAAATCCTCGAAAATAGAGTCAAAAGCAAAAGTTCACACATGGTCCTGTCTATATGTAATGTCTAGAATAGTCCAAGCCCAGAAAATAAAAGTTGATTAGTGTTTGTTTGCCTTGGGCTGGGAGCAGAGAGGTCAGGGACGGCGATTGCTCATGGGCACAGGGTTCCTTTGAGAATGATGAAAAGTTCTAGAAGTAGATGGAGATAATTGCCTAACTTTGTAAACATAATAAAAACACTGAGCTGTGCAATGTAAGTGGGTGACTACTAAGACACGTGAATTAAATCTCAATTCATTTTATATTCCATGAAAAACAACTTCCTACTTGATCCCATTTTTTAAGAGCAGTCAAAGGATGAGGGTAGGGGAGATAAGGGGGTGGGGAGAGTGGAGAAGCATTCTGGGTATAATTAAATCATTTCTCTCAAGTCTCTGGCCAGACTCTACAGGGCTCTGGCCAGGGTTCCCCGGTCCCTTCCCATTCCCCCTACCTCCACCACCCCCCAACCAGCCCTCTCCAAGCTCCTGGGAGCAGCAGGATTCCCATTGGCATCTGCAGGGCTGATCTCTGCGTGCCTCTGATTCCTGTTCACTAGCCCTTCATACAACCCTCCCACCTGCCTCCACTTCCCTCTCCTGAACTTTCCACATCCACAGTCTTCCAAATCTTACACTTGTTCTTTGCCTTACTGAGAACAACACCTGCTCAAAAGGTTTCCGAGGTGAAGGTGAGTGAGCTTGGAGTAACACTTAGAAATATGCACTTGATGACACGTAAAAGATGGAGTTTTACACTTTAAAATGTGCTCTTTCCCATAAAAAGACGTTCCCCCGCTTTTAAAGTCAAATAAATTTAGAGATATCTTGCATAAATAACATTTTATTACAGGTAGTAATCTAATTTATACATGTTTATACATTTCAAGGAATACACCCAAGCATCAGGAACATAAAATTTCGAATGTAAAAATGAAATTTACACCAGTAAACACAGAAAACTATTTTCGGACTGTGTGCTACCTTCAGTTGCTTACACAGGATCCAAAGGAAGCGGGCAAACCCTACAAACGTAGCAGAAGCATTTCCGCACACTGGTATCAAGATCTAGTCTGTGCGGAAGTGTTTCCACTAGATTCATAGAGTGCTCTTCAGAAGGAAGGAGCGGAGAGCCATCATCTGGTTGCCCTCCGGACTTTCTGCAGCTCTTCCACCGGCTTCCACTGCTGGTTGATGGTTATAAGCTTGAAAAACAGAAAGCAAGCCTCTTTGTTAAGGATCTGCTCTCAATCCTCACGTTCCTTTAAGGGATCTGTCCACACTCCCTTAAGGGAAAGCAGCCCCATAGTAGTCAAAGAACTACCTCTTCCCTCTCTGAAACAAGCACAGAATAGCAGACTGGTCTATTTCCACCACTCCATCCCCTAAAGCCGCTGGGTCTCTAGGTGTCCCAGGATCAGGGAGAGCAGTCGTACGTCTGTCCTACTTTTGTTAATAGTTCCAAGATTTTTGATTTGCTGAGATAGCATTCAAATTCAAGAGGTGCAGCCATTCCTTGTAAATGGATGGACAATGGTCCAAGCACGGGGCAAGACACACAGTAGGCTCTTAAAATTTCCTCCTTGCAATTGCTTCATGGAGGCACAGATGACCCAATCAGTTCTCATTCAGACATCCCCATTCAGACCAGCATTCTCACCCCAGGCCCTAGGAGACACAGTTACAAAGATCCTGAATGCCTCTCCTTGACTTAAATGCTATCAGAGTTTTGCTTTTTGTCATGTCTGTGTTAACAGCCCTCAGTGGGTTCATTCTGACCCCATGCTTCTAGCCTTCGAAATATTTAAATTATAAAAATTCAAACCTAGGTCAGTGAGATGGCAAGATGGCTGACAACCTGAGTTTGACTTCTGAGATGCACGTGGTGGGAGAAGAGAACTGAAGACCTCAGTTGTCCTCTGACCTCCACACACATGAGCCACAGCACAGGCGTGACTCCCCGCCCCCCCAACAAATACTTAAAAATAAATGCTTAAAAAAAATAAAACCTTTGGAATAGTCTTTGGAAAATGAGTAAATGATAGCTAATTCCACTGGGGGGGGATCCACTCCCATTTTCAGGAATTCCTATTGTTTATCCCACCTTATATTAATTTTAGGTAAAAGAGAAACGAGGTAAATATTTCAAAAATGATAAAGATTTATGCTTGAGTGCTAAATATGGGCTGGGCACTGTGCTAAAAGGCTCTGTATTTAGATTCTTTAAGCTCTAAGGGCAAGTTTTATTTTCGCGGTCATTTCACAGATTCAGAGAAGCCAAACTGTCCACAGTGTCTGAGCAGAACAGAGCAAGGACTTAACTAGGTCTCTAGAACACTGTTTTCCAAGTGACCCTGAATGTCGCTGTCAGTGCAAGGGCTACAGTCTGCTTGCTGGGGAAGGTTCGAGCGAGTGTCAATCACACACTGTAACTTCAGTAATACCTTCTGAGGTTGAGTAGGATCCACCCTCTCCCAAGGTTCTGGGTTTCTTTTTCGATCAATACTGCAAATAAAAGAAGATGGATGAAATGAAGGTAAGTTCATTTACACAAACCTGAGAGAGATTGGGTCTATAAAATTCCTGGAGACAGATTTGGTCTCCACACTGGAACTGTTAACCTGCATCACGGGCTCTAACAGCCCAAAACTCAGGCTTCGTTTCCAGCGCGGATCCCTTCCTCTGCAGGGCGGGGTAAGAGGTCTGTGTGCTTTGGGGGCGGCTTGGAGACTGCTCCCACAAACAGGTAGCAATGGGGGTGAAAGGACAAGCAGTAAGGGGCCCCCCGGGTTTCTAGAAGGGATGGGGGCCAGACGAGCTGCGCAGGCGCTGGCCCCAGACACCACCCACTATCTGGTATTAGAGCCCTGCCGCTCTCTCTGAACCTTGAACCAGCCACTGTCTGTTTCAATCTTTTCCTTGCATCCCAGGAGAAAAGGCTTACTGCTTTTCTTTACCCGAAGTGGAGAATAGAGTTCATCGCAGATAGCTGAATGTTTCAATTCTACCACACGAGGAAAGAACTTCCTAATAAGTTGAAATTTTGAAACTTAAAACGATTATGTTTGATAATATGTACCCTCTAAGTGCTTTTTAAGTATTTCAATCTCAAAGCCTAAATTTATAAAGAAAGAAAAATTTACTTCACTACCCGAGAGTTGAGGGTTCAGACATAAAAAAAAAAAAAAACAAATGTCACTGCCTGTCAGCCTCTCGGAGACCAGAGTTGTTTTTCAGCCCACACTTGGATGTTCTGATTCGTAGGAAAAAACCCAGACAGTGACAGCGTGTGTTTCAGAATCTGCAGGTAGGAGACAAGCAGACAGGAGGTGTTAGTACTTACACCACGTCGGTTTTTTTCAAAGCATACAAAGCGAAGGCTGTAGCCCCGGTGGCCGCCGTACTTATGATAACCGCCAAAGGAATGAGCTAAGAGAGAGCAGGTGGGGGGTACATTCAGTATGAAGCCTCCGAAATATAGCAAAATAGTATAAAAATTCAAAATCTTCACCATCTTTTCTCTCCCCACCTCCTTAAAAAAAAAATAAGAACCATCGGAAGTCAAGACTTATCGATTGCTTTAAAAAACTTACTTCCTTATTTTTCATCAATCTCTGGAAAATGCCCATGATGACTTTAGTGTAGAATTCCAAATCTAGAAGAAGGAAAAAATGCAAGATACTGGTCAAAGACATCCTCCCTTGGGGCCCGGGCACCCGGCCGTCCAACAGACGCGGGAGGTCGGGCGAGGGCCCGCTCGGCGGCAGAACTTTCCAGAGAGGAGACGCACCTGGGGTGGCTGTGGTCCGGAGATGTCAACGCCCAGCAGCGAGCCGGCCTTATAAGCCGCCAACCGCTGGCTCGCTCGCTCGCTCGGGAAGGGCCGCGCTCGGGTCACGCGGGGACCGGTCGGACCGACTCGCACGGAGCCAGCTCGCGCGCGCCCCCTGCAGGACGACAGCGCAGCGCGGCCGCTGACCGCGGTCCTTACCTGCGGTCCCTTCCCACGGTCCCCCAGCACTTTCTGTCCCCGCCCTGCGCTTCCAAAAGTCTGGGACGTTCAGGTTCCTGTGTGATGGCCAAAGTCTGGGTGAAAGACACTCAGCCCTTCTAAAAAGAGGGCTGGAGGGAGGAGTAAGGGCAGACTTTTTTTTTTTCCACCTTTTCCCGGAAGTACCAGGAGACGATGTCGGGTGCAGGATAGTTTGGTAAATCTGACCAAATTCAAGCACATAAAAGTTCTAAAACGTGACACGTCGCACACATGGAGATTGTTAAAAAGTAAACTGTGAAGTTCATATGAACTTTGCTTTTAAAAAAAAAAAGAGTCAGAGTTAAGGGAAAAGACAGAAAAAAAATTCAACTGCAGAAGATACCAGGTATCTATCCATTTATGCTGTGGACTCCGACTGTTGGCTTCGTCTTTAGGTCCCCCCTAACGCAGCAATTTGGGCTGGCAGTTTGCTTTGGAAATAATTCCACTAGACCAGCGGTTGTGCACCAGACATTAAGCCAGATTCCTCGGACCAGGGCAGGTGGGGCGGGGGGGGGGGGGGGGGGGGGGATACTAGATGCAGAGATGCTCAAGGCATGCAGTTAGTGCGTAGTAGAGATGCAATCAGAAGGGAAGTCTGGCTCCTAACACCAGCACTTAGTGCACCCTTTAAGTCAAAACAAGCCTGGTTACTTCCAAAGTTATTTTAAATCACATTGAGCCGGGCAGTGGTGGCGCACGCCTTTAATCCCAGCACTCAGGAGGCAGAGCCAGGCGGATCTCTGTGAGTTCGAGGCCAGCCTGGTCTCCAAAGCGAGTTCCAGGAAAGGCGCAAAGCTACACAGAGAAACCCTGTCTCGAAAAACCAAAAAAAAAAAAAAAAAAAAAAAAAAAAAAAAAAATCACATTGAAGGTCAAGTTCTATCTCAGTGGAAAAACTCTAGCTTAGGATGTACTAGAGTGTCCAGCCTATGACCCCTGGGCCCTGAGCTGCAGGATAGCCCAATACATTTAAGGTGATGATATTATGTCACAATGTCAAAAAGTTGAATGATCCTGTGGCCTGGGTTAAATTTCCAGTACAAAACCCTTCTTCAGTAAAGAAACTTTTGGGGGATGGGGGTAGGGACAGCATCTTACTACAACGTAGCTCAGGCCTCAAACTTAAGATCCTCCTGTTCAACCAGTTGAGTGTTGGGATCATAGATGTGTGCAACTGAGCAAAAAGAGAACATCTTTTACATTTTTATTTTATTATTTTTTTGAGAATTTCAAAGTATTTTGATCATATTCACCTCCATGCCTCCTCCAGCTCCTCCCAGATCCATTCCTACCTCCCTACCCTCCCAACTTTGTGGGATTTTGTGTTTTGCTTCCCATATACTCTGGGGTATGGGGTCATCCCCTGGAGCATGGCCACCTGCTAGGGGGCCACATCCTTAAAGAAAACTGATTCCCCCTTCTGGAAAAGCCACCAACTGTCTATAGCTCCTCAGCTAAGGGTGTGGGGTTATGAACTCCTTCCCACTCCATGATGAACTGTTGACTAGTTTGACCTTCCTCAGGTCCTGTGGAGGCACCCAGTTGCCATGAGTTCATGAGAGCACTGATCCTGTCATGTCCAGAAGACACTGTTAAGTTCCAGTCCCCCACAACCTCTGGTTCTTTACACACACACCCTCTCCCATGATGGTCTTTGAACCTTGAGGGAGGTTATGATATAGATGTCCCGTTTGTGGCTAAGTACTCGGCTGGCAATTTAGCCTCTGCATTTTAATCAGTTGTGGGTTTCTGGACTAACCACTGTCCACTGCCCAAGTATGGTGATATTTTATTTGTGCTGAAATGTGATTTTATTTGTATGTTAATAAAGTTGCCTAGAGATCAGAGCTAAGAGCAAGCCATTTAGCAGAAGCCCAGGGGTGGTGGCACATGCCCTTAATCTGATCACAAGGCAGGCAGAATCTCTGTGTGTTCAAGGACACAGGCAAGCGGTGACTGGAACCTTTAATCTCAGTACCAACCATAGAGACTGGAGGTCTGTATAGACAGGCAGTGACAAGGAAGTCATATGGTCTGAGAGCTGCACTCATCTACCAGGAAAGATAGAGATTTAAAGGGCAGTTATGCTATGTCCAGTTAGCAAAGAAATTATAATATGCTCACCCCTGGGCCTCTGAACTTCCCAAATGTAGGCTCTTGGCCAGATATACAGTATCAGGCATGCATTTCCTTCTGGGGAGTGGGTCTTAAATCCAATCACATTTTCTTATATCCAAACTATTTTTTCCCTTTATTTTACATACTAACCAGTTTCCCCTCCCTCCTCTTCTCCTGCTCCCTCCCCCCACCTCCTTTCTATCCCCCATCCACTCCTTCTTTTCCATTCAGATGGGGTTAGGGCTCCCTTGGGGATCAAGCGTTATCCAAACTATTTTTAACGGTTGGTTAATAATCTCACAGCATTTGCACCACTACCCCACCCAGAGAGCTCTCACTACAACATAGCCCAGGCTAGCCTCACACTTGGTCATTACTGTAGTTCATAACTGGGTGAGGTCATTGACGACACCATTCCCACCCAGCCCAGCAGCCTACATAGAACCTTCCAGTACACTTATCCAAAGGACTATTTCCTACTACAGAGACACATGCTCATCCATGTTCGTAACTGTTCCAGTAATAATAGCTAGCAAATTCACCATAGTACTAATCACCCAGTGTAGGTGCCAGATAGTGAGGAAAGTTGTTTCATGATTCCATTTTGTTTCCAGGTTTTCAGGATAAAATGTTAAAGGAATTGAAAATAGATATCTACACATAGAATGTGCTCATACAACTTTAAAATATACACATTTCTACTTGCAGCAATGACAGATCCAGGAAGCTATATTTTGTCCTTTTGCATTAATGCCCATGTGTGTTGAATTCTAAGAGATGCAGAGGTAATATTATTTGTTTTGTTTTTCCCTTGGGTTCAAGGAATTACAGCAGTTTGGGGTGGTTTGTATTTATTAAGGTAAATACAGCAATTCAAATATTAAATTATCTGCTCAATAAATGCCATTACAAAAATAGGTATATGATTAAAGAATCACATTTTTTGCTTTTTTTCCCCTGAGTTTGCTGTGGGCAGAACCATCTAGAATTTTCCATCATCCAGTTCTTCAGAATACAGTTTCCCAAATAAAACAGAACTCACAGCCTCACCACCACACTTTAACCACAGCATAGATCCCTCCCCCGCCCCCCTTCACAAACACTGAACACTGGCATCCAGGCGAGGCACCAGGCCACTGTTGCCCGGGAGACGAGGATGTCAAACAGGTATGGCTCCCACCCTTCACATTCTAAACTCTGGCAGGCCCCAGAGTTCCTACCAGGGCACTAGCCAGTAACACTGGGACCTTGCCAGTTCTTTGAGGAAGCTTTGTCAACCTACTCCAAATGCTAGACACTTTTAAAGCTCTCTCTAGCTCTGGTGACTTGACCGACAGACACATTCAACCGTGGCTGGCCGGCTATCCCCCATGGAACCTAAACATAACCAGCCCCACTCAGGCTTCAAGAGAAAAATGTCTTTTTAAAAAATAATAATTTATTTGTACTTTATGTACATTGACGTTTTACCTGCATGTATGTCTGTGTGAGGGAGTTGCATCCCCTGCAACAGAAATTACCGACTGTTGAAACTGCCATGTGGGTCCTGGGAATTGAACCCAGGTCCTCTGGAAGAGCAGCCAGTGTGCTTAACCACTGAGCCATCTCTCCAGGCCCCAAAATAGAACATTCTTATTGTTTGAAATTCTGACCAACCTGGACAGTGGGCTACGTTGGTCCTGTCACTCATCCTTCCGTGGCTGCTTTACTGGGTTGGATACTGGGGTCCAGACATTCTATATGCTGGGGTCAACATATAGACCAGAGCAGCGTGAGCTCAGTACCAGGGGAAAATAAACACTGCCTGCCAACTTACCGCCGTGCTTCCCAGGCCAACCGAAAGTGGAATGGGGACTCTTTGGGGTAACAGAGTAGACCAGTGAGGAGGAAGGGTGGAGAAAGGCAATACAAAGTACACGTGGGTGAGAATGTCATGAACACCAGTTTAGTACACTATAAAATGCAAGTAAAAACAAAATAATTTTAAATAGTCTTGGAAGTTGTCCAGAGCAATCTTCTGATCATGGAAACTGAGTCACAGGATGTCCTGGTCAGGCTCTGCCATTTCTTGGGCATTTCGGTGACAGGCACCTAGATGTCACCCTGAGTGAGGAACGGCCCAGTGAAGGTGCTCCTTGCACACTGCTAGCAAGGAAAGTAGTAACAAATTGTGCACTACCATTACTTCTGGGGTTCAAGCACGGGAAGGTCACACACCAAAGGGGTTTTCATTCTTAATTGCGTCCATAAAAACAGAAGCATGCAGACAAATCTATGGCCCCAGATTACTTACAATCACAAAGGAAAGTTAGGAATACAATACAGAAACCGAACAACACTGAGTGGACAGAATGAACGTCACCAACAATGAGGAGAGCACTGTGCCTCCGGCGGGGACACCGAGGACATCCAGCGGTGACTCTGAGAACATCCAGCGGTGACACAAAGCCTAGACCCGAGAAGTGCTGGCAGACACAGACCTAGGGGCTGACTGTCTACAAAACACTGGTCTACGTGTTTCAAAGCTGAAGACTGAGAACCGTTTCCAAGTAAAGACAGGAACACATGACCACTAACCTCACTGGAATCCCAGACTAGACCATCTGACAGAAAAGGATGAACATAGGACATCACTGGGACAAAGAGAGAAGAAACTCACTGAATACATCCAAATACTCTGTCGATGCTAAACTTCCTGAGTTTGGTGAGTGAACTGTAGTATAAGACAATTTTATTTGTAAGACACACCCACTAACACTAGCTATAATGGAGCATCAGGCACACGGAGCCACGAGTCAGATGATGTCTGAGTGCCAGGCATGTATGACAGTGAACTCCCACGACTGTCGCACCTCGTGGTGCGGTCACTGTCTTGCTTGGATAACCACACTACTACTCTATGACGTTCAGGACAAAACTGCCTAATGACACACTTCTTTTTTTTTTTTTTTTTTTTTTTTTTTTGGTTTTTCGAGACAGGGTTTCTCTGTGTAGCTTTGCGCCTTTTCCTGGAACTCACTCTGTAGCCCCGGCTGGCCTCGAACTCACAGAGATCCGCCTGGCTCTGCCTCCCGAGTGCTGGGATTAAAGGCGTGCGCCACCACCGCCCGGCTATGACACACTTCTTAGTGTCATCCCCGAGCTGAGTGACGCATGACTGTATTCTAGTCTCAAACTGTTCAGAAAACAGTGTGTGGAGGAAGAGAGAAAACAACTGACAGAATGCTAAACTGGAGAATCTGGGCTGAGAATGCGGAAGTTCTCTGTTCTATTCCCGCAACTCTTCTGTAAGCATGACATCACTCCACAGTCACAGAAAGCGATCACCCAAAAATAATTATCCTAACAAAATCTCACACACACACACACACACACACACACACACACACACACACACACACTTTTGTTTGTTTGTTTGTTTTTTTGGTTTTTTCGAGACAGGGTTTCTCTGTGTAGTTTTGCGCCTTTCCTGGAACTCGTTCTGTAGCCCAGGCTGGCCTCGAACTCACAGAGATCCGCCTGGCTCTGCCTCCCAAGTGACACACACACTTTTTATTATAGCGTTTTAATATACCTTCTAGAAGCAAAATGGTCTTTACCAGGCCAAGTTTCTCGGCCTCTCTCTGTCTCTCTCAGTCTCTGTCTCTCTCAGTCCTATGAAAAGTGTAAAGTTGCAAACCACAACCAAGTGAAAACCAAATAAAATAAAAATTTAATTATCTTCCAAGTTAGAAAGGCCTTTCTTAAACAGGTTTTCATACAGAGTCAAGCCTTTCCGACTTAAGGATGGCTTCACGGTCCTGAGTGATTCTCCGAAGTGCTCCTGATTCACGGTGGTTGCTTCCAGTCCGTTCTCCTGCAGAGCAAACAAGGCAGCCTGAAGACAGAGACAAGCAAGAGAGAACAGTTACTTTGTTCATTTTAAAACTAACAGTAACATCAACACTGCAATCCAGTTGTAAATCTTTGGTCTCACATCAAAGGAGTTCAATGCCATCAAAGACACTAAGCTAAAAGTTAAGGTGACTAAAAATCCACCCTAGACCACAGCTTCTTGTACATTAAAAATCTAGCTTTAAGCCGGGCGTTGGTGGCGCACGCCTTTAATCCCAGCACTCGGGAGGCAGAGCCAGGCGGATCTCTGTGAGTTCGAGGCCAGCCTGGTCTCCAAAGCGAGTTCCAGGAAAGGCGCAAAGCTACACAGAGAAACCCTGTTTCGAAAAACCAAAAAAAAAAAAAAAATGGGCAAAGTGCAGAATAACATACACTCCTGTGTATAATTTGAGAGGAATCGTGACCTGGAGGTAAGCAAGTTTACACGGCAATGCTCCTAAAAGAAAAGATGACATGCTTCATGGCCCAGCAACTCTCCTTGTAGCCATGCACACGTATGGAAGACGCAGCTCCACCCTCCCACCACAGACAAGCTTCGTGGCAGAGTGTAGAGACTGAAACCTCAAAAGCTGCGGGTGTCTCCAGTGTAGGAGTGGGCAGAGTGTGACCTTTGGGCAAGGCAGCAGGGGACAGAGGGTAGGAAGGGTCCAAGGAAGATTCTGGAATACCTAAAATCTCTTCCCGACACAAGTGGCAGTAATAAAAGTATGGCCACTTGACAGTGGTTCAACATTATATCCTTAAGATCTATGTGTTCTTCTGAAATTGATATTTAATGAAGTTTACAGAAAAAGAAAAGCCCAAAATAACCCCTTCTGCCTGGAAATAAAAGAGTACAAACTCACTTCTTTGCACAGGTTTCTGAGATCAGCTCCGGAGAAAAAACGCGTTTCTGCTGCTAGCTTTTCTAGTGAAACGTCAGGCCCTATTGGCATGTTGGTCGTACAGACTTTTAAAATAGACAGCCTGCCCTGAAACAAACCCAAACCAAAATATTTACAATCCTTAACATTTACGTTCCACACTGATACAGTAAACATTTGAAGTTCAAATTGTTTAATCATATTACAAAGTGTGTGTGTGTGTGTGTGTGTGTGTGTGTGTGTGTGTGTGTGTGTATGTGTGTGTGTGTGTGTGATATGTGGTGTGTGGTGTCTATGTGTAGTGTGTGTATTTGTGTGTGTGGTATATATGTGTGGTGTGTGTGTATATGTGTGGTATGTGTGGTGTGTGTGTGTGTGTGTGTGTGTGTGTGTGTGTGTGTGTGTGATATGTGGTGTGTGGCGTCTATGTGTAGTGTGTGTATTTGTGTGCGTGGTATATGTGTATGGTGTGTGTATCTGTGCGTGTGGTATGTGTGGTATGTGTGTATATGTGTGGTATGTGTGTGGTGTGTGTGTGTGTGTGTGTTCATATTCAATTAAAAATCACTCTTGCTTCTGAAAGAGACTGAGTCATTAATGGTCCACACAGCAATGGTAAAATAAGTATTTTCTTAATTACTGTTTAAAGTAGCCAATCATAACCATTTCTCCTTATGAGACAAGATGACTCTCTTTTGGGAACAGTGCTACCACAACAGTCTTAGAAACAGACACATGAATTATCAAATACATTTAGAAGCATCAGACATTTACTTAAAAAAAAATCTCTTTAACTTGATAAAAGCCCAAGGAAGAAAAACTGAGTTCCTGGAGCCCTTCACCAACTGCCAGGTGGTTGCTCGGGGAGTTCCTGACGAGACACACTGCAACCCCTGCAGACCCAGACACTGCCAAAGCCCCTTCGGCCCCTCCTCCAGGCCAGGGCTCAGTAACATGCAGTGCCCTCGGGAACCACTTCCAGGAGCGTTTCCCTGAAGGCAGGGCCAGGGAACCAACATGGACAGACAAAGACGTGACTTCACGAAGAGCCACCAAGCAAAGAACTGGAGACCAGCACTGAACAGTGAAGCAGAGCACAAAGTCTGGAGTTCAGGCCAGACATGCTCCCAGGCAGACATGGATGCACTGCTCAGCGCAGAGGAAACATCAGTGGTTACCTCTCGATCAGGAGGGGGCACATAGATCATCTTATCCAGTCTTCCAGGTCGTAACAAGGCATCATCTAAAACGTCAGGCCTATTTGTTGCCACAACAATCATGACATTCCGATGAAGCATTTCTTGGTATTCTGAGGGAAAACATACAATACAAAGTAATGTCAACAAACCGTTATTAAAATCCTTTCTAGTAAGTCACATATGGCAATGTGCTGTGTCTGAACAGGGATAACCTCTCCTTGGAGCCAGGATGCTTACTCGCCATCCCAGCCACCTTCTTGGTATCAAGCCACCCCACAAACAACTCACTAATCAAAGAGCTACCTGTGTGTCTGAAAGGAGTGGCTAGTCCTGACAGGCGTTTCTCCGTGTGAGAACTGATGAAAAAAGCCATGGAAGAACACTGGCTGGTGCCCAGATCCACTCAGGCGCCCGTGAATGACAATATAAAGAGACTGCTTACAAGGCGGAATGCATGACTAATGGGGACCCAGAGTTCTGGAAGGTATAGCTTTCAATATCCCCAATGGAAATTTACTTTCCATTTTTCTTTCTAGAGGCAGAAATAATCAACCTGAGTTGCAGTTATGAAAACCTGGAGGAGAAGCAACATGTGCTTCTGTTGGAAGCGGGGTCTCTTATACCCCAGGCTGTTGCAAAACTCTTTACCCAACAAAAAGGACCTTAAACTTCTGCTCCCTTGCTCACACCTCCCAAGCACTGGGTTTACCAGCATGTACGGCACATCCGACTTTGTGTGGTACTGGGATAGCACACAGGGTTTGCTCAGGCCAGGCAGTCACTCTGCCTCTGAATTACATACAAGCCCAAGCCCAAGAGAAGAAACAGTTAAAGGTAAGACACGGCAAGACCTAAAATCAAAAACATTCACTGAGTTGAATAATCCAAGTGATTCTCCAGTGTTTACCCTTCAAAGCAGCAGTTTCCCAGCATGCTAATGGGCTGCTGTACAAGGAATCCTTGCATCATAAGATCGGGTTATCATGGGTCCCTTCTAATTATAGTGTTTTATTTCTACAGAGTAGTTAAAATGCCCCTTCTACGGAATAATTTAAAAAATGGGGCCCAAACAGGAATATGACTATAATAAAAGAAATCAGAAATCGCCTTCTCGGGACAACAAGAAACCACTGTATCTGAGGAAGAGGCTCACAGAGACAGAGGACTCCAAAAGCCATCTTTACTTGCTTTCAATTACTGAAGTTACTCAAGTACTAGTTGGTTTTGTAACTGAAGAAGGGTAAGTCCTTCTTCAGGATATACACATGAGAATTCAAATCTAAGATAATTATAAAACTTTTCACTTTTTCTGTCCAAATCACAATTTTTATCAGCCCTATAAAAGTCCCAAGAATTCGAGTGAAATCATATAAACCCCTCCGTAAGACGAATTCAGCCTAGGAAATGCAGCCGTGCGGGAAGGCTACTTAATTCTGGCCCGGAACTATGGTGCATTCTGGCTAAGGAACGGCGCTTCATGTTTCCAGCTCCTGGTATTTACCCTGGTGGTCTGATTTACTCCCTCTTCTCTCTACCATCCTAACTCCCACACCATCGAGCTCATTCAGCAGAACTGAAAGAACTCGCTCCCGAGCATCACATCCCAAGGTGCCGACTGAGCGAGACCCCAAGACTGAGTCAATTTCATCCAAAAACACAAGCGCTGGAGTATTGGCTCTTGCTTGTCGAAATACCTTAGTGAGGGAAAAAAAACATAATGTCACACGCCATTCCGGTGACTATTTTCATTTTGTTATTTGCAATCATTAAAACAGAAAAATGAAGATTCTAAGTGCTTAAGAATTGGGGAATTAGTAAATAAAACAAGGGCCAATGAGAGCGGTTAAAAAGTTGTCTTCTTAAAAGACATTTAACTGGAATTTCAGAAGTGATAATGTTGTTTTAAGTCAGGATTTCATTATGTAGCCCAGGCTGCCCTGGAACTCATAGAAATCTGCCTGTCCCTGTCTCCTGAGTATTGAATTAAAGGAATATGTCACCACACCCACCTGATGACAAATGTTTAACTTTAAAAACCAAGATAAAAGGGCTGGAGAGATGGCTAAGGGGTTAAGAGTGCTTACTGCTCTTACAGAGGCCCTGAGTACAGAGGCCCTGCTAGTACCCACACTGGGTGACTCATAATCCCCTGCAACTCCGGCTCTAGCGGATCCGGCCTCCTCTTCTGGTCTATGTGAGTACCTGCACACAAGTGCACATACCACACATGGACACACACATATGTAATAACTTAATTAAAAATAAATTTTAAAAGGATAAAATTGCAGAACGATAAAACCTTACCTCAACCTTATTCAAAATCAGAGAGATAGTAGTGATAGGCGGGAGGATTACAGGGAGGAGGGCTCTTATCTAAACTCAAGCATGGATAACTTTTACAACTAGGGAAAAACAATACTTAAAAATAAACAAACCTGAGACAAGACTTTTTCTGAATCTCCAACATAAGGTGAAAAGAGGTCGGCTCCGCTCACTGACACGAAAGAGCAGTGGCAGCTTGTGGCCAGGGCCCTCACCAGAGTGGTTTTAGCACACCCAGGGGGACCGTAGAGGAGAAGGCCCTTTGGCTGCTTCAGACCCATCCTAGCAAATTCCTGAGGGAACTTCAGAGGCCACTCGACACACTGTCAACAGGCAGGGAGACAGAGAAATGTTAGTGTAGCAGGCACACGCCAAATCCCTTCCCGCATCCGGCACTTCCCTGAGCCCGATGAGCCGAAACAGCTTCCCATCCCCACCAGCCCAGGAACCCGGGTCCCTACTACATGGCTCATCTGCACCCAACGGCTTTCACTTGGGATACCATGCGACGCCTGAGTGTTCTCCCAATAGTTCTCTGTGCTATTCTTTTTAAACTTTTAATTATCTTTTAATTTGTGTGCTTGGGTGTTTTGCCTGCATGTATGTCTGTGCATCATGTGCATGCCTGGTCTCTGAAGAGGTCAGAAGAAGTCACTGCATCCCCTAGAACTGGAGTTAAGGATGGTTGTGAGTCACCATATGGGTGTTGGGAATTGAATCTGATCTCTGCAAGAGCAACAAGTACTCTTAACGGCTGAGCCATCTCTCTATCCCCATCTCTATCTCTCAAGCCTTAACTCAAATGACCTGCTTGGAGAAGTCTTCCCCAAGAACCCTGGGTAGAGTAGAGTCCCCTTCTCCCAGCCACAGCCTGTACTGCCTTCCACCTTACTTAGAACATTATACTTCATTACTATTCTCTTTCCAGGTGGGATTGGTCACTCTGTTCTTGCTACAAAATCAGCAGAGTTCACACCTAAATCCTCAATAGCCAGAGTAACACTTGCCTCAAGCAGGCACTCAGTAAATGTTACTGAAGAGTGAAGAAGTCCGACACACCTCAAAGGTAACGACTTTACAATCATTTTACAGACTCGGAAACACGATACAAGTTAGACATAAACCTTAACTACTAGCAAGTGTCCAACTTACTGCCAGAGGGGCGGCAGAACTGACAGTGGGGCCTCGAGAAAGAAAGAAGAGTGGAAAGTGAGAGCTTTGATCCAAGGGCAACAACCAGGCCGAAACAGGCCTCCAAGGAGAAGGGCTACTACAAAGAGAGACGCCTGAAACCATCCACTCGCCTGTCCCAGCAGCGAGCAGACCAATGGAGGAAAGTGGCGTTAGACCACAATGGGCCCTGCAAGTTCCAATTAGCAATGTGGAAATATGTGGAGCGCACTGGAAGGAAAGGAAACTGAGGCAGGGAACTCAGACAGGCCAGAGATCTCTGGCAATGACTCATGCCACAAAAATTGTGAGGCATGAAGATGGTAAGGCAGACTGACTGTCACTGAAACATAAGGAACTGCGTTTCAGAGTGCTGTCACCATTCTTCCCACAGGGAACTGCTGGTTGACTGCATTCACCCAGACAGGGAACCTTAGATGTGGAGGGGGCGTTGATTAGCTGTACTCTACTTTTTGGTTTGCTTTTTGGTTTTTTTTCGAGACAGGGTCTCACTATGTAGCTCTGGCTATCCTGGAACTCACTATGTAGACCAGGCTGGCCTCAAACTCCTAAATCCAACTGCCTCTGCCTCCCAAGTCCTGGGATTAAAGGCAAATGCCCTACACCTGGCATTAACTGGACCCTGGACATGACATGTTGACAGCCCTGTGGTTATCTAGCAGACTGACAGCTAAGCAGTCCTAATGACCTCAAGAAAAGTCTACTCAAGACTTTTCAAGGGATAGCTAAGAACAGTTTTGGACACTGTGACCATCACCTTGGACTGCAGAAAGGGTGTCTGGGCTGGAGAGATGCTCAGTGGTTAGGAGCACATGTTGCTCTTGCAAAGGCCCTAGGTTTGGTTCTCAGAACCTACATGGTGGCTCACAACCATCCATAACTCCAAGCCCAGGGCATCTGACACCCTCGTCTGACTGCCATAGGCAGAAGGCATGTATGGACGTGATGCCCATATATACATGCAGCCAAAATACTAATATGCATAAAATGAAAATAATTTTAAAGAAAGATGTCCACGAGTCTCTCAGAGCACCAACATTTCAGGGAAGGGAGAAGAGAGCCCAGAAAGGTAGGAAAGTGCCACAGCCAGGCTAACAGAACATAACAAAGGAGTGTGGCTGATGTCTGTCAGACTTTACTATTGTGACCATGAAATGAGACAAGCCCATAGGAAAGGCTCCCCACAGCTCCAAACTCCAGCACACAGGAGAAAAAGCATAGTATTTGCATATAACCTACATCCATTTGCTGTAAATTATCTCTATCACTTATAATACACAAATAATGTAAATACCATGTATATAGTCAGCATATTGTATTATTTAGGGAAAAATAACAAGAAAAAAATGATCTGTTCAGTGCATACAGTATTTTGGACAGCTGGTTGAATCCATAGCTGCAGAACTATGGAAACACAGGCCAAATGTTCTCATTTACCTGCTCTCAAACTACAGCGGCAAATGAATGGCTGACAGCCTGCATGTCTCAAAACTTAAAGCATTTACTATCCAGCTCGTCACAGGAATTCTGTTGACCTGTGTTCTAGATTATAATGAACTCTTTAAGGCAAAAATTTTAAAAGAGCGTTAAGACGGGGAAACATGAAAACTAGTTTTGATGTCTCTAGAAGTCTAGTTAAATAAAGACTAGACCACATGAGCAGGAATTTGGGTAAGATGCCAAGAGCAGTTTGATCACAGCATTTTCATTTTAGACACAGAATGCTACTCTGGGAATCAGCTGGGATAAGCTAATAAGTAACCATTACCTGCTTTAACTTCAGCTTTACATGCTCAAGTCCTCCTATCTGCTCCCAGCCAACAGGCTTGATGTCCATCAGTCCAACAGAACTCCGAAACGATGAGGGCTGAATCTTTTTCAAGGCTTCAAGAAAGTCTGTTTCATCAATCTTAGGACTGTCTTGGTTCTGAAGAAAAATATCCCCAAAAGAAAAAAAATCAAGCCAAAAATTAGGTAGGCCCTTTCTATAGTATACACACATAAGGAACTAAAAAAAAAAAAAATCTCTTTTGAACATATAAATCAAATTATCACTACTCTCAAGTTCAAGCATCTTAGAAAATCACCTCCTCAAAGAGGACACACTGAGCTCACAAGGTCAAGGGTTAAACTGGGACAGCTACAGCTGTTAACCGACTGTCCTCTTAAGAAGCCAGAGTCACTCCTGCTCCTCCAGCTACAGGAAGCTGTTTTCTCCGAGGACTCGAACAAATACTTAAGTTTGCAAGGAAGTGACAGGAAGAAATGATACTCAACACTGTGTTAACTTTCTTCAATTCAGAGTGAAGTAGAAGAAATAACAATTAGAAAGTCATCGGTTTTTGCAACGTTCTAGAAAAGCTATTCTGAGTAAGAACACCTATAAGAGGACACCTTCACATTTCAAAGCGTCTCTTCACACAATAGCTCCACAGAGGAAACAGATATCGCCTGGTTCAGTCCATAACACCAATGAGCAGCTGAGGGGTATGTGCCTCCACGTGGTAAAGACACAGTCTTGACTATGTACTGTTCCCAGCAGGGATGTATACCTGGAATCTAACCATTCTACAAAATAACTAACCTGAATCACTCATGTCAAAGTCACAAAGCTCAGATTAATAAAATATTCTCAAGTGACCCCTATAAAATATAAAATATGCACATACACAAATGTGCACACATGCATACACGTGCGCACGCACACACACACATAAACACATACACACACACACACACACACACACACACACGATGGATAAGAGAGTGATAATGCTAACTTAACAAAATGTTAAAAGTTATGAATTTGGATAAAGGATCTGGTTAAAGTTCTCTGTAACTATTTTGCAACTTTCCAATAAAATTAAAATGATTTCAAAAATAAAAAGTTAAAAAAAAAACTTGAAATGACTTTTAAAAAAACAAAGCAGAGCCGGGCGGTGGTGGCGCACGCCTTTAATCCCAGCACTCGGGAGGCAGAGCCAGGCGGATCTCTGTGAGTTCGAGGCCAGCCTGGTCTCCAAAGCGAGTTCCAGGAAAGGCGCAAAGCTACACAGAGAAACCCTGTCTCGAAAAACCAAAAAAAAAAAAAAAAAAAAGCAGATTTATCATGTTTCCCGGTGTTTTACTGTCCATATCTTTTCTCTTGGGTTGCTGGTCCTGTCCTGTCTTTAAACGTTCTTTCCATAGGAAGGAAATGGGCTGAAAGTTCTTTCTCTGGTCTTAAGTTTGCTTGTTTGTCCGACTCCAAATGTTCAAATTAGCAAGTCCTCACTGGCTCCTTTTGTTATACTCAGAGGCCATCTTCCTGCTAACACTGGGTATTATTTTACGATTTTCTTTTTTTTTTTTTTTTTTGGTTTTTTTCGAGACAGGGTTTCTCTGTGTAGCTTTGCGCCTTTTCCTGGAACTCACTTGGTAGCCCAGGCTGGCCTCGAACTCACAGAGATCCGCCTGGCTCTGCCTCCCGAGTGCTGGGATTAAAGGCGTGCGCCACCACCGCCCGGCATTTTACAATTTTCTTGATCCACTTCAGCAAAGCACAATTTTGGCTAGTTAAAAGCTCCTTACATTCCTTTCCATTTTACCTATATTGCTGTTAAATAATTTGCCTTCATATCAAATTCTAAGTGTTGGGTTGTCTACAAGCTCTCATTTTCAACTATTTTATCCCATTTATATAAGACCATGAAAGTGGATACTTATGGTAGACCTATTCTGAACAGTATTATTTAAAAATGTCAGCATCTGTCACCTCTAGGGTGATGTCTTAGGCAAAGTTCACTTTCTTTACACTTTGCTACCCTGTTGAGTTTCAGTCATGTCTGATGGGGACACATTCTGACAAACTTTCATCAGCTGACTTTGTCACAGTTGTGCATTTGTTCTTCTGTGGATGAAAAGACTTATGGGATACATAACCATTGTGTTCTCTTTTGTTTCTTTGCTTTACTGGCTGGCAGTTTTAGATCCTGGGCACCGAATACTAGTTAATTTTTAGATAATATCAAGTAGCATTTGAAAATCTCACTTCAAGACCACTGTACACTCACCATTTCATTTGACGTTCTTCGCCCTTGCAGGCATACAAATCCCCTTTTCCTCTGTATTTATTAAACTATGCTCCTAGTTCCTCAACTGGACTATTTCAGAAAAACTAACAGATTCCTCGTCTGCCCTGGTACAGACCAAGCCCCTCGCCTGCCTAGTGGGAGAAAAAAAGACAAGCCAGTACCTTACCAGATGTCTCTGTCCCTACTTCCTTCCACTTCCCTGGCTTGTTTCTGAACTCAGCCATCACCTGTGGTGACTAGACTTCATAGGGAGGCCCCTCCTCAGGTAGCAGTGAGCTGGCTGGTCCACCCAAGCCAGAGATGCTTAAGACCAAGCCTGGAACTTCAAAGCAAAGGGAATCCTAAATGTGCCTCCCTGCCCCTCTTTGGAACTCTCATCTTTCCCTACAAAGGACATACAGTCTCACAGCTTTACACAGGGTCTCATTAAAGCTCTAAGCAGTCTGGTACCAAAGCCATTAAGATGAGGACTTAGCAGATTGAACTTCCTCTCACCTTCAGTGCTAGGATAAAAATAACGGAAAAGTTAGGAAAGATATAAATTATTTAGCTGAAAATAATTTAGGATGCTATAAATGAAGTTGAAATGTCCCGGAATCCTCAACTGCTGAAATTATTATTTGCTGAAGAGGTTTAGGGACTCGGGTTATCAGATACTAAATGACTTGATTTTTAAATTAATAGTATTGAAAAATATTACATTTAAGATAATCCTAAATATTTTTAAAGTAATTAAGAATTCAAAATTTGAAAATCAGTGACAATCTTGAAGAAAATACAATTCCAAGTACTCAGTGTCTCTTGGATTAGGAAACTCTATTTTTCCCATAGATATTTATCAATAATAAAGAAAAAGAAAAAAACCGGTATCTCAGCAAGGGAGAAATCTTATAGATACCATCTTAATCTAGAAATCAAAGTTAACTTTGAAGTTAATCATCAATAACTAAAATTCTTGCTGTGGTATCATGCCTGTGGGTTATTTCTTAATGTTTCAAAAAAACAGACACATATGTAAACCCAAACACGCAAAGAAAGAAATGATAAAGTAAATACAGTAGAATGTTACTGCTGGATTATCTGGGTGGAAGCTAGACACAATCTGTTAGTTCCATTTTTCCACCTTTCTGTGTAAGTCTAAGGTTGCTGCTTAAAAATTTTAAATTTGGGCCAGGTGGCGGTGGCACACACCTTTAATCCCAGCACTTGGGAGGCAGAGCCAGGAAGATCTCTGTGAGTTCGAGGCCAGCCTGGTCTACAGAGCGAGATCCAGGACAGGCACCAAAACTACACAGAGAAACCGTGTCTGGGGAAAAAGAACTTGAAATTGAAATCTGTCAGATTCTTCTGAAGGACACCATCTTTCCTAGCTGCTCCAGGCTCTAGCTCTAGGGAGTTACTGTGACAAGTGAAGAAAATTCACTGAAGAGACTTCCTGGAAGACTCAGCCATTTCCTCATCTTCAATCATATATTTATATGTGACATTGAGATATAAATATATATATATATGTACATGAGATAAATGTGTATACATGATATATGTTCACACACACACACACACACACACAAACAGCTGTGGAGACTGCCAACTATGCCAAGGAATGTACTGTACTTACCACTTCTTTTAACCTCCAAATTAATTTGTCATATTAATAGGAAGAATAACATAGCTGGTCGTAAGTCAACACTTCTTACCTTCTCATGCTTAAGAAGGGCACACAGGGCAGCCTCCCTACAGAGTGCCGTCAAGTCAGCACCGACATAGCCAACTGTCATTTCTGCCAGGAGACTGAAATCAATGTGACTGGAGATGGGCATCTTCGAAGTAATCACTTGCAGAATTGTCTCTCTTTGTTTAAGCGTGGGAGTCCCAATGACAACCTACAGGCAAAGCAAAAAACAGAAAATTTAAAGTATACAACGTAAAACCTTTCTTTAAAAGCATCCTCACAAATACGTACAGTAATTCAGCAAGTCATTCTGGAACTTACGTCATGAACTTTTTTTTTTTTTTTTTTTTTTTTTTTTTTTGGTTTTTCAAAACAGGGTTTCTCTGTGTAGCTTTGCGCCTTTCCTGGAGCTCGCTCTGTAGACCAGGCTGGCCTCAAACTCACAAAGATCCGCCGGGCTCTGCCTCCAGAGTGCTGGGATTAAAGGCATACACCACCACCACCACCACCCCGACTCGTCATGAACTTTTAAGCACACCTTAGATTCTGAATATAAAAATATACTAATTGCCCAATGGAGCAAGAGAGGCTGGGAACTTAAACAATGAAAATTATAAATTCCACAGAAGAAATCTTTGTTGTTTTTTTGAAAACACACCAAGTTCTGGCAGATGGGGGTCAAACAATAGGCCAGATAATCCAGGTGCTTGCTCTTTGGAAGAAGAGCCTCTAATACAAGGTATTAGGTACAAGGAAGAAACCCACTCAAGTCCTCAAAAGAGTTAAGAAGTATGCAATTGCTATCTATCTGCAAAGTCCTACCACAAAATTCACATATTTCTTAATTACTAATTAAAAAAAAATCACTTGAGGACCAAAAGCTCATAAAACAAGGCTGCTCTGAACATTCAACTTTCTTGACAACCCAGGAAGTCAACTGTAGAACAGGAAGCTGGTATCTTGACCAGGAATGAACACATTTAGTGGCTAAAGCCTGCTTTTATTTGCCTTTCCTGCCTCCTCTTACTGTGACTAAGTTCTCATTCCAACACTATTTCAGTTTAATATGCTTGCAACAGGCTTAGTTACCTTAAGAATTAACATTATTATTATTATTCACCTTCATGACCCGCACAGCAAAGTTCATGACCATCCTGCTTCCCAGAATGATTTGACTCTAGAATAATCAGGTTCTGGCTCACAAGTCACAAGAGATCTACAAATCCTGCCTGACCCAGCTGTCGAACAAGGTGAGCTTCCAGAGACCAGGGGCTCTCACCAGAGCGGGCTATTTACCTCTCGGTCAAACCTCCCGGGTCTGCGCAGCGCTGGGTCTAGCTCGTCTGGCCGGTTAGTGGCTCCCACCACCACAAACTCCCGATCCCCGTGGATGCCGTCCAGCAGCGCCAGCACCTGGGCCACCACGCGGCTCTCGGGGGCTCGCCGCGGGCCGCCTCTCCGGGGACACAGGGCATCCACCTCGTCCAGGAAGAGGAGGCTGGGCCCGCGGCTGGCCAGCTCCCGAGCGCGCTGGAAGACGCGCCGCACGTTCTCCTCGGTCTCCCCGGGCCGGGCGCCCTGCAAGGTCGGGGCGCTCACCGCCAGCAGCTCGGCGCCCGCCTCGCGCGCCACGGCACGCACCAGCTGGGTCTTGCCCACTCCCGGGGGTCCCGCCAGGAGCACCCCGCGAGGCACCGCCAGCCCAAGCGCGGCGAGGGCGAGCGGGTAGCGCAGCGGCAGGCGGAGCAGCTCCCGCAGGGAGTCGGCCGTCTCCGACAGGCCCCCAAGGGCCACCTCCCCGGGAGGCTCGACCTGCGGCGGCGGCGGCGGCGGCGGCTTGTCGCTGAGCGTGATGCGGGTGTGCGGTGTCACCAACCCGGCGGGCTCCGGGTCCGGTGTCCCGCCCACCACGTGCAGCGCTGCCACGGGGCCGGGGACGCCCGGAGGGGTGGCCACCACGTGCCCCCGCGACACCGGCCGGTGGCGCAGCAGCTCGTGCGCTACCTCCAGCACCGCAGCGGGGCTCGGGGCTCCCGCCTGCGGTCGCAGCGCCGGCCACACCTCGAGGCGCCGCAGCGGCGGACAGGGCACCGGCTGCAAGCTGTCCAGACTGATCCTGCCCGCTGCTGCCGCGGCCCCGGGGCTCGCGCACTGCGGGTCCAGCTGCACAAAGCCGTCCGCCCCGTCGCGCCGGGGCCAGGCCGTGCAGAGGCAGCAGCCGCCGGCGGGCAACGAGATCCTCAGCGGCGAGCCCAGGCGGGCGCCCAGGCTGCGGAGGGCCGCCGGCCCCAGGCGGCAGCGCTGGGTACCCCGGTCCCGGGGATCCACCGGCAGCAGCTTCAAAGTCTGTCCATCAGGGAAGGGCCCGGAGTCCGGAGCCATGACCGGCAGAACCACGCCAAGGAGAGCCCGGCAGCAATTCTCCCCGGCTGCCGGATGCAGGCGGCGCGCATGCGCCATGAAACAAAACAAAACCAAGCTTCTGATTGACGGTCGAAAGGGCTTATGGGAAAGTGAGGAGGCTGGGTCTCCATGAACTTGACAGAACTCGCGTTGTCTGTCTGTCCAGCAGCCTTACGGAGACCAATCTAAACTGGCATCTGACAGACGCAAGGCCGCTCCACAAGGGCATAAGCTTGTATTTTGGCTGCCACATCAGTGTCAGGTCTCTGCTTTCTGACTCTTCAATAAGACTTTGCATTTTGTGAAGTGAAAAGACGTCGGGGGTGGAGGGCGGGGAAGACAGGCTGCTGAGGTGTAAATAAAACACCTGCCAACTTAATCATGGTGCCCACAACTGACGAAACCTCTTTTATTCTCGTTCCAAAAAGCTCGGAGCCTCTAGACACGGGCAAGAAGACCTAATAAGACATAGCCATCTGCAGTATATGAAGGGGTGCATGTGAAAGTTAGCGTACTTGCGGATAGCTGTGGTATAGAACTGACCAGGACATGAAAGTTTAATGAGGATGATCTTGAGAGGTTTTCTCTGCATATTTTGAGCACGGTCGCGTGAAAGGTACAGCCAGTGATCATAACGGATGCCAACAGAGGGAAGTACACATGAGGAGACTATTGGAGCTAGCTTAACCTTGCAGAGTTCTGCACTGATTTAACAGAGGTAGAGGCTATGCTGGTAGGGATAGGAAGCAGAGGAGAGTACATACTGTTTTGTGTGGCATGGAGAAGCTGGTCCCATTCGGGGTCAAACTATAAAGTCCTCTGACCTTAGCCAGGAAATACCCAACTTCCCCGCTAAAACAGCCACTCCTCTCCTTGTGCCCCAGATATCCACAAGGGATTCTGTTCCTCAGCTTTCCACTCTTGTTCACGCATTCTCCATAGAGCTACAGATGCCTTTCCCTGCCAGCCAGGAAATCCAGCCTGCTCCTTTCAGTCAGACCATTTTTTCAAGGTATTGGTTCAAACATTTGTATGTCCGAATTTATCATACCTACAATGACAAAGTCTTGTCGAAAACCTTTCTAAGCCGGGTGTGGTGGCTCACACCTGTATCCCAACATTTGGGAGCCTACATAAGGATTATCACAATTTCCAGGCCAACCTGAGCTACCCAGTAAGGTCTAGGCCAGCCTGACCTACAGAATGGGAAGATGTCGCCAAAAAGGAAAAGAAAACCTTGAAAAGAAAAAGCATTATAATAGTTCTGTGGTCCCAAATCTGGCGATTCTGTGAGCACCATCTAAAGCACCGAACTCATGTACCACTAGAGGGCGTCCAGAACCAGCAACTGAAGCCTCAGGCCCTTGGAGGACCCGGCATTCTCAGCTGAGCCTGCCGCTAGGTTTTCCCCATGGTTCACACCCAGATGTATGAAACCGACCATAGTCTCTATGTATTGTCTTACTACATTGCCAGGCTACTGTAACAAAACACTACGAGCTATGCAGGTTATAGTAGGCAATAACAAATTACTTTTTTGCAATATTTTAAAATTAAACTGTGTGTGTGTCTGTACACAGGGGCCCATGGAGCCCAGGGGCATTGGATCTCTTGGAGGGATTGTTACAGACGTCTGTATGCCACTCCATATGGGTGTTGGGAATTGAATTCAGGTCCTCTGCCAAAGAGGCAGGATGTACTCTTAACCCTGAGCCATCTCTCCAGCCCCACCCCACCTTTTTGTGGGTTTTTTTTTGTTTGTTTTTTTTTTTTTTTTTTTTTTTTTTTTTTTTTGGTTTTTCGAGACAGGGTTTCTCTGTGTAGCTTTGCCCCTCTCCTGGATCTCGCTCTGTAGACCAGGCTGGCCTCGAACTCACAGAGATCCGCCTGCCTCTGCCTCCCGAGTGCTGGGATTAAAGGCGTGCGCCGGTTGTTTTTTTTTTTTTTGTTTTTTTTTGTTTTTTTTTTTTTTTTTGAGACAGGGTTTCTCTGTGTAGTTTTGGTGCCTGTTCTGGATCTCGCTCTGTAGATCAGGCTGGCCTCGAACCCACAGAGATCCGCCTGGCTCTGCCTCCCGAATGCTAGGATTACAGGCATGCGCCACTGACGACAGGCTTCTCCTCCAGCCCCTTTAAAGACTGACCTTCCTTTTCTTTCTTTCTTTCTTTCTCTCTCTCTCTCTCTCTCTCTCTCTCTCTCTCTCTCTCTCCCTCCCTTTCTTCCTTCCTTCCTTCCTTCCTTCCTTTATTTATTTTTGTTTTTCAAAACAGGGTTTCTCTGTGTAGCTTTGGAGCCTGTCCTAAAACTTGCTCTGTAGAGCAGGCTGGCTTTGAACTCACAGAGATCTGCCTGCCTCTGCCTCTCCAAGTGCTTGGATTAAAGACATGTGTCAGTACTGCCTAGCTTAAAGATTAATTTATCTCATGTGTATGAGTGCTCTGCCTTCATGTATGTAAGTGCATGACTTGCATTCAGTTATTTACTTCTTACAGTTTTAGAAGCTCAGAAGACAAAGATCTAGGTGCTAACTGAATCAGGACAAGTGAGGACCTACTTTCTAGGTTACATACCTTCTCACTCTTTCCTCAGATAGTGGAAGGAAGCATCTAACTCTTTGTTGTTGTTTGTTTTGTTTTGGGTTTTTTGTTTTGTTTTTTGTTTTTTTTGGGGGGGTTGTTTGTTTTTTTGAGACTGGCTGTCCTGGAACTCTGTCTGTAGACCAGGCTGGTATCCAACTTGCTGATTCACCTGCCTCTGCCTCCCGAATGCTGGGATTTAAGGCGTGCGCCACCACCGCCTGGCTGTTTCTAACTCTCTTGGGTCTCTTTTATAATGATACCCTCACAAATATTCTTTGTTGTCACATCTGGGAGAAAAGAATCTCAACTGAGGAATTGCCTCAATCAGATTGGCCTATGGGCATGTCCGTGGGGCATTTTCTTGATTGCTGATTGGTAGAGGAGGGCCTTTTCCACTATGGGCAGTGCCATCCCTCGGCAGGTAGGCTTGGATTGTATGAGAGAGGCAGCTGAGGAAGCCAATAAAGAGCATTCCTCTATGAGCTCTGCTTCAGTTCCTGCCTCTGGGGTCCTGACTCCAGCTCCTGTCGTGGCTTCCCTTGATGATAGACTATAACCTATAAGTCCAACAAGCTCTTTCATCTCCAAGCTGGATATGGCCAGTGTTTTTATCACAGCAAAAAGCAAAGCAGGACATAAAATGGTGCCAGAGAATGGGGTGTTGCTGTGACAGGCCCGACCATGTGGCTTTTATGCCTTGGAATGTTTTGTGTGAAGAAACTACAGCGTGTTGGAGCTTTGAGCTGGAAAAGCCATTAAGTGCTCAGAGTTTAATGAGCTCTTGTGGAAACTTGGAAGGCAATGAATACTGAGAGCAATGCAAACAATGGAAGCCTGGCTTGTGACGCTTCAGAAGGAAAACAAGACATTTCCTCCCCAAGTGCTGGAAATATGTAAGTATACCACCACACGTGACCCATGTGGCGCGGGGGATGGAACCTAGATCTTGTCCGTGCACACTAGGCACACACTCTACTTGAGCTGCATCTCTGCCTCTGACCTAAACTCTTCAAGGACAGAAAATGGGGGTTTCTCTTCCATAGCCCACCACAGACCCCCCAAACATGTTAGTGCTAAAAAACAAAACAACAAAACCATGAAGTGAACAAACGAGTAAGCAAGTGGGGGCTAGGCTGAGCTGGTAAGTGGGAATTTCATGGAAGAACTCACTGCCGTCTGGTTTGTCCTTCTTCTGTCCCAGCAAGTGTGCTAGGAAGTGAGAGAGAATGACATCTAGAGTGCACTAGTGGCTGAGAGGGCAGGGTAGCAGTATCCGCTCCCCGCGTAAACCTTTCACTCCACCCCCCTCATTTAAAAACTCGGCACACATCTAACCTCTTCCAGGGAGGTTTCCCTCACATCTGTACTTCAAAGTTCTCTTCCCTTACCCTGAGGTCCTGGAGCACCATCCATACATTTATGCATCTCGCTGCATTCTGTTTACATCATTAGCCACTTATGAAAATGGACTTTCAAGTGTCTTTCCATTGTTGAGTCGCTCTTTTTAATAGCTTGTAATGATCTGCTCCCTGTTCCAACACTGAGTAAAATGCCGGGTGTTCAGTAATTAAATCTCTTCGTTTCTTCAATTACTAATGAATTCACTTAGATTTGTTTAAACTTAGGAGAATGAGTTTGATGATTTTTAGAATATCTGTTTTGGATGCCATACCTCGGCATATTAAAGCTGAGAATTTCAGCCCATCATGTGACTCCTGTATTTTTTGAATGCTCAGACTTGCCTAGTGGTTGCCAATATTGTATACAGTCTGATCCTACAGGCTGAGCAGAAACAAAGCAAGCCTAGAGGTGGGGAGGTGACAGTCTGAAAAGTGTTTATAGTGTTTCATGGGTCTCTGTCCCGTTAAGGTTTTCTCTGGTGATTTTTCACATTCATTCCGAATAGGAAATGCATTCTTTAATTTCCACTTTCTAAGGTACTGGTGCCAAGCACACACACACACACACACACACACACACACACACACACAGAGAGAGAGAGAGAGAGAGAGAGAGAGAGAGAGAGAGAGAGAGAGAGAGAGAGAGAGAGAGAGAGAGAAATATTTCTTTGCTGAACTGTTATGCTTCCCTGACCAAAAGGACCTCTCTGGACAGTGTGAGCCTTGAGAGAGAGGTGAGACAAAGAAGGCTTGTGACCGTTCGCACTGATAACGGGAGGGCTTCGCTGAGAAGAAGTTGATATGCTGGCTTCCAAAGTAGCAAAACTGAGGACAAAGGGAGGAAGGTACTGGCTCTGAATCATCTGGAACTGGGCAGATAGGAGACTTTCTTCAGAACGCCCACAACGTTCCTATTATCCTCGCGGCTGAATGGCTCATTTGTCCATTGTAACGCAGGCCTCTGTTTCCCTCCCACACCCAGACTGTGCAGGAGGGGCCGTGAATGCCTCGGCATTTCCCAACATTTTATTGGCCCACTTCTTTCTGTGTTGTTATCCCAGACCTTCACATCTTTAGAATTCAAGTAAACACAGTATGTTCCAGAAACATGAACTAGTACTTGACCTGTTTCAGACCCACTGGATTGGAATCTTGGCAAATGTGCTGTATCTCAAGGAAGAATTCATCCATGTCCTCCTGTTCTCCTCCGGGTTCGGCCTGAACCACTGCTGGCACCTGACTTCAGTCTGCCTTGAAGGAATCGTTCTTGAGAATTCATTTAAGCTCTCTAGACAGAATTATTATAATCTGCAAAATTATTGTGATGATGAAGTGATATACTATAGCAGTGGCTGTAGTTATGATCACCCACCTTATGAGGACACTCCTGGATAATTTACTGAAATTTCTTTTGAAAAATTGAAGCCTTCTTGGCATGTAACATGAAGCTCTACTCAACAATGACAGCTGTGTGTGTGTGTGCAGAGTCAGGCACAGCATCTAATGCATCATATGTGTTATCTCATTGAATCCTCCCAGTGAATATGGGAGGTTGGAAATATTCTACTTCATAGATGAGGGAACTGAGGCATACATAACTTTCCTAAAATTCACAGAGCTAGTGAGTTTCTGAGCAAGGATACCAAACCAAGTGGATTGGCTGGGCCCAAAGTTCTCACTCTGAATCATCACACTATACTATACTATAACCTAAGCTGGATATACAAACAAGGTCTTCCAATTAGCAGTTTGTGACCCGAGGCAGAGCTCTGAAATTCCACACCTAACTTTAGGGTCAAACTAATACATACCTAGTAGATTCATTTATTTAACAAGTGTTTCTTGACCTCCGTTTAACATGGGCTGGACCATATCAATATCATGATAATTAAATTTGCTTAGTACACTTCTATTGGGCAACAATTGTGTCTATGTTGAAACATTCCCTCGTGGAAGGAAGAAGGGGGCTCATAAAAGTCTGGAAATAAATGAAACATAAAAGACCCAGTAAATAAAGTAAAAAAAACTTACAATCCCCTGAAACAAGAATCACGAGGCTGTGCCCCAAGGCTTTAAGAGCAATAAAGAATTACTGGGGTGAGAAGATGATGTGGTTGGCTAGGCTGCCTGTAAGTCATGCAGGGAGCTCCAAGGATGCAGCTTTCAGGAGTTGTCACCGTTGCTGAGATGGGCTTTTTGTGATGCAGTGTCCTTGAGTTAACATTGTCCTATAAGCAACCCATCACCCATATTCTTGTAAAACAAATGAACAAAACCCCCATAAGCGCAATAGTTCATTATACCAGAATTGGATAGAATCATGTCTAAGGTCTGTTAGGTGTCCTACCCTAGGGTGAATAGACGTGTGTTCACTCCTCTTCAGGACAGGTCACATGACATGACTGGTGAACAGAGATTGACAGAACCAAACATGATCTGGGGAGGAATGGTTGTGTGATTCCTCTAATGAGTGCGGGTGCATGCAGCCAAAACACATCCATGTGAGGGCAAGATGTTCATGGGGCAATCCTGATATGCCTACCTTTCCATGTGGTATGGGACAGTAAGCCTCCTTGATGTCTTGGTGGTTGCATGCTCTCAAGAACAAGTGATAAGCCATGCAGCCAATGCCAGATCATCTGAGAGCAGTGTCCTTACAAGAATTGATGGGAAAGCAAGGGCCATAGTGCTGGGTCAGAGTCTTTCACAACTGGAGAGTCAGTTCTGCAGCAGGACAGAGTACAGCCCTGTCCCCTGCTTGGGTCTGAGCCCAGTGAGGCAGTGCAAGGCTGCCCCACAAAGATGGCCAGGGTGTGAGGATCAGAAAGAAAGATATCTCATGACAACTGGAGCTTGATTATAGTTAGCTAGATGGGATACTGTATTATATATATGTTGTTCTACCCAATATTGCTTTCTGAAAAAAATTGGTCGAAGTGTCAAGATATTTTTGTTCTATATTGGACCTTGCTCTTGTTTCAAATTAGCATCACCTTAGCTGCCTGAGTACAACTAGCATGTACTTGGAATGGGTGATGAGTGAGCCTTCAGTCATCCTACCCAACCTCTCTAAGATTTCATGGAGACCCCACAATCAGTAAGACTGTTTATTGCCTTGCTGCTGTTTGCATGCTAGAGCTACATGAGTAAGTCACTGTTGCTGAAGACACTATGTTCTGACTGCAGGACATGGAGAACTCAGACTGGGACACAACTGGAAGCTTCTCTCCTGCTGGCTGACTTTCATAGTGCCAGAAGATTCCATATAAGATGCAGGGGGGAGGGGAATTGTCACCCAAAGTTCTGCTCAGCTATGAACCCCACATGTTATGGTACCAAGATGCCCAAATGTTTCTGCAGGTGCCATAGCGGTACAACTGTTCCAAGTGTCACCAACAGCTTTGGGATGGAATATAAAGCTTGTTCTAGAGGCCATAACTCATATACAGCACTATAGCCAGAGCAGGAGCCATGGCTGGAGGTCGTAGTCCTCAAAGGAAGGCCATGCCATTGTTCTGTTAAATAGATGTGATGTACCTGTTCAATTGCCTTCTGAGCATTTTTTAAAAATCATACACTATATTACTGCTGTCAGACTCAATTAACAGTGGAGAGAAACTTCTTTTTGCAATGGGTTGTGAAGTGTAGAGATCGATAATCAGTCAAGCTCTTGAAGACAGGTGACTGTCACTATGACGGTGGCCTTGCTATCTGAGGGGAAATAAACAAAGTCAACAATCAAGTGTTTCTTGGGACTCATCAGAGAAAATGCATTGGCATGGATGTTAAAAAGGAAAGCAGTTCTTACACAATAAAAGCCAGGTGAGACATGCAAAATATGCTTGGCACCACCAAGGAGCACAAAGTGCGTTCAGTGAGCATGCAGATGTATCTTGGGCAATGACATGGCAATATGTTACTTCTCTGATGACATGTAGACAAGCCCAATAACCGTAGCTCTTAGAACACACCTGGGAAACAGGGAATGCAGTACTCTTCAATGCTGGATTTTAGCATGCTCGACTTCTGTCCTATAGCCTGACCTGCCCACATTCTAAGAGAGTTAGAAGTATTCCCCAAGTTTTATAAAAGACTTTGCCTTGGGGCTAGAGAATTGACTCTGCAGTTAAGAGCATTGGTTGTTCTCCCAGAGGACCCAGGTTCAATTCCCAGCACCCACATGGCAGCTCACTACTGTCTATATTTCCAGTTCCAGAGGATCCGACACTCTCACACAGATATGCATACAGGCAAAACACCAATGCACATAAAAGAAAAAAATTTTTTTTTAAAAAAGAGAGACTTTGCCTCTCTGGGTTGCTGATAATCAAATGAGATGGTATATATGAAATTGTTTTAAAATATCACACACACAGCGGGGGAGGGGACGTTTATATGTGCTGTCCTGCCAGGTGCTGTGATACACATCAATAATCTAAGCACTCAGGAGGCTGATATAAGAGAATTATGAGTTCAAAACCAGCCGGACCTACATGGTAAGTTTTGTCTTAAAAAGAAAAAAAGGGGTCATAGTGCACAGGAAATGAGCTCTCAATGTAGGAACCAGATACGGAAAGTATTTTTCTTCCCCATTTCTGAACCTGCTGTCAGCATCTTTTTGTTTCTTGATGTCGCTTCCTGTCCTGCCTACTTCCCCTTCTCCTCATTTCAGGTCAATAGGACAATAATAACAGCATGTAAACTGTAGCGAGTGGTATTGTAAGAGTTCCACTGTGTTAGCTCATTTGATTGTCACAACGTTTCTATGAGTTACAGCCTCTGGAACCTGAGAAGTCTGAGGTACTGGGGGCTTGAACAGCTTACATAATATCATCCTGCTGGCAAATTATAGAGTCAGAATATTTAGCACACAGAGGCCACCACTGCTGGCTACAATCTCTTTTTAAACCAACTGTTTCTTCATTTGATTGAATAAATGATTGTTGAAGTCTGCAAGATTTAAGGAGAAAGCTATAAAATTATAAAGAGAATGAAAGGTTAAATTACGTTTTGAGCTTATAATTTTAATATCTTACATACAAGCTATCGTAAAAAATAATAACTGAAGAAAGGGCTAAGTTCTCATGGGCCTCCTTAGCAAGTCATTGTCCAGGCATTGTTTCCGCAGTACGTCCCAGAGTGCTGTCCAAAGAGAAGGCTCCAGAACAGCCCAGTTTTGCTTCCTATCCAGCACGAAGACAGCAGTACACCACCACCAGCTCTCTGCATTCCAACCCTCAGCTCTCACAGGCCCAGCACTGCCCGGTGGGCACCAGGTGGCTGAGTGCCATTTGTAAGACTAAACCGTGGTCCACCTGGATTCTCATAGTCACAATATCCCTCTCCATCCCATATTAAGTTTTCTACTCCTCCTTCTATGAGGGATCCAAGCCTAGTGTGAACAGAGTTCTAAATCAGAGTTAGGAACCTTGCTGATTGTAGCGGAGAAAAGAGGCAAGATTATCGGGGAAGCTTGGGGGGGGGAGTGGCAGTGTGATGGAGTATTTAACTACGTAAAGGTGTGTTGCATTGGTTTCTGCTGCCTTTGCTAATGACGTAAAGATATGTTACATTTGTTTCACCTTGCCTGCCTAAGGCACCTGATTGGTCTAATAAAAAGCTGAATGGCCAATAGCTAGGCAGGAGAGGGATAGGCGGGGCTGGTGGGCAGAGAGAATAAGTAGGAGAAGAGATAAGAACAAGAGAGAAGGAGGACAATAGTTCTGTGTGCTATGCTTTGAGTGCAGCTGCAGGGAGCTGTGGGAGGAGCATGGGTGAGCTGGGAAGGCATGATGTGGTGAGTGAGGGGCTGCTGTCCCGAGATGGGGAGGAGCAGATGGAAGTAGTCTCCGGTACCACGAGTGACGCGTGGTTCGCCTCTACGAGGTGCTGGATCAAACCGCAAGAAAGAATACTTACAAGTGTCATCAAGTTCCGTGACTTCAGCTTGGTTACCACAAAGACAGCAACAGTTTGGAGCACTGAAAATTGTTACTACGTTCCGTCATGGCCCCAGGTATATTCCTCCATCACCAGCTAGTGAGCTCTGGACACCAACGTGAGGCCATTGGCATGATTAAATGTCTCCGAAAAATCTTGGCCAAAGGTAGAACCAGTTCCTCGAGGAGGTATCCCCCAGCCACCACGGTCATCTTGATCTGACCACAGCAAGTCACACATGGACCCTCATGAGGAACTTCTTGTAGGCGATTAGGTGCTCAGATGGGATCCAGTGTGGATATGGATGGCGTCAGACCACCGTGTAGACAGATCTGCCCATCCACCAAGGCAGTGAGAAGAAGACAGTCAAAAAGGTCTGTGAAGCATTTCCAAACGTTTGCATTTCCGTATTTTCTTAAACACTCATCGTAGAAACCATAAACTTGTGTGCTCTGTCTGCTCTCATGATCCCCTCAGGGTATGGTGATACGCTCACAACAACGAACCTTAAGAGCTACAAGCAGTGGAACTGTTTGAACTGAGTGATATCCTCTGTCCACATAGTCTGCCATAAACAAGCAATTTGTGTCTGGTGATTTACCACCGATTCTAAAGAGTTCCATGAGGTCATGAAATTGCCCACACACATCTGTACACACAGTGACTGGACATCGAACCTCTTGCACTTTGGATTCTTTTGTCAGGATTTCTTTAGCCTTCTCGCAGAGGCTCTTGAACGAGAGCTGCTTGCCCTCGTTCAACTGCTCGATCCACTGGTTCAGGTCCTTGTTGAACAACTTCTCGTCCATGATGACTGCTGCTCACCCAGGCCACGTGCACACACCGCAGCTGCTCTCCCCAGGTGCTTTCTGCGGCCCCTGGCGGTGCTAGACCCTGGCGCTAGCCTGCTGGTTCGCTCTGCCGGTTCACTCTGCCAGCCGCTGTGGCTCCTCCTCCGATTGCCCTAGCTGGGGACTCAGCTTTCTGTTCAGTATTTGTATTTAAAGAACACTTAAAGGAGGGATTGTATGATGGGTGTGTGTGTGTGTGTGTGTGTGTGTGTGTGTGTGTGTGTGTGTGTGTGTGTGTGTGAAGACCATAATGGGGAAACCCACAGAGACAGCTGACCCGAGCTAGTGGGAGCTCATGGACCCTGGACTGACAGCTGGGGAACCTGCATGGGACCGAACTAGGCCCTCTGAATGTGGGTGACAGATGTGTGGCAGTGGGACCAGGATTTATCTCTGATGCATGAACTGGCTTTTTGGAGCCCTTTCCCTACAGTGGGATACCTTGCTCAGCCTTGAGACAGGGAGAGGGGCTTGGTCCTGCCTCAACTTCATATGCCAGACTTTGTTGACTCCCCATGGGCGGCCTTACCCTCTCTGAGGAGTGGATGGGGGTGGGGAGTAGGAGGAGGGGAAGAAGGGGGAACTGTGGTTGGTATGTAAAATTAAAAAGATTTTTAAAAAAAGAACACTTAGGTGAATAAATTTACACAGAACTGAATTTTTTGTTCAATTTGTTATTCTTTATTTTTATGACATAACAGCATGTTCTGAAAAGTTCTGACCTCAAAGAACTAGTCTGTTTTGGTAGCCATAAAAGAAATATGTGCGAAATATGATAGTTGGAATAATTTGGCTACTATGAGGAGATGATGCATAAAATATTTTTGCATTTAATATTAGTGGTTTAGAAGAATCATTTTGAATTATTATCAATACCCTTAAAAGGCTGCACCTTTTGGAGACAATCAGATTTTAAAGGGCTTTGAGGGTTAAGTAATAACTTTAATATTTTGACGTAATGAAAAAAAATCTTGATTTGGTTTGATTTTTTTTGACACATCTTTTTCTATGTAGCCCTGGCTGTCCTGGAACTTGTTATGTAGACCAGGCTGGCCTTGAACTCACAGGCAGATCCTCCTGTCTGATTCCCAAGTGCTGGGAATGAAGTCTTACACTTCATGCCTGACCTTGGTTTTAAGTTCTTTGAAACAGTCTCAATGTGTATCCTTGGTGGGCCTGGAGTTGCTGAATAGAGCAAACTGTCTTCAAGCTCAGAGCTTGCCTCTGACTCCAGAGCCCTGGGATTGAAGTGTGTGCCGCCACACCTGGCTGAGATCTTTTTATATGACCACTAAATGCCAGTGTTGGTTGTGCTTTGAAAAGCAGAATAACATGTGTGGACTAAAAATTTGGGGTCAGACTTATTTTGGGGCCTGGTCTTTAGAAGGCCAGAATGACCTTGAATTCATTATTCACCTGAGGATGGCCTTGTCTTGATGCTCTTACCCCACACACAAGCCACGTCTAGCTTATGATTAAACATGTAAAATGTGAAGATGTTGCTCCTTTGTTCATACTGCAGAGGTTTTGATTCAGAATTGAAGAATAATCTTGTTTTTCATTAAGATCTGTATGATTTCTGTTTGCTTTGTGTTTTTTGGGGGAGGCCCATGTCTACATGAATTAGTTCTAAACCGTCATTATTACTCAGATTTCCTTTTATAAAGCTTATTTGCTTTTACAATTATGATTGTTTTGCATATCTTAGATTCTCCATTATTCCAGATAATTTTTGAATTGGGAGTGAAACCCAGGCAGAGCTCATGCTAGGCAGTTGCTCAACCACTGAGGAGGTCCTTTCCTTAGAAATACTTGTTTGATGTTTGAAAATATTTTTTCTTTGGTATGATTTCAGTAATTAGATTCAGCCCTTTGCTTAATAAATCTTTTGCATCTGTGGGTTTTCTCACAGTAGGATAATTGTGCTGTTAGATGACTTCATTTCTTAGCTTTTAAAGCATTTTTTGTTTCATGTGTCCCATCTTTGAATAAAGACTCCAGCTTGTCTTGTGGATAGTAATGAAAAAAAAGAGAGAGAAGAAGGAAAAGAGAACGAAGGAGAAAGAGAGGGATAGAAAGAAGCCAGGCAGCTGCCAGACAGACAGACAGACACGAGAAGCAGTGAAAGTAAGATATACAGAAGGAAAGAAAGGTGTAAAAAAAAAACAAGGCAAAACGTAGATGAAGAGAAACAGATTCAGTTAGAAGAGAAACAGGTTAGGTTGTAAGGGCTAGAGGGACAAGCATAAGGCCGAGCATGCATAACTAATAAGTCTCCAGGAGCTAGTTGGTGGCCCCAAAGAAAAAGTCTGCTGCATGGTGGCCTTCATCTCCTAAACCAAATTATAACCTTGTAGGCAGGGGAAGCGAATTGTCTCCTTTCCCCAGCCCATGATAAAAGAAGTCCAGAGCAGAACAGAGCCGGGCCTAATAACCGCCCAGGACCCCATGCAGAGCAAAGAAGCAGGATATAACCCCTGGCACGTGAAGGGCCTGGGCTTGGAGCCCTCACGCTGAGTTTGAGGCCCCTCAGCCACTGACCGGAGCCTTGCTCTCCAGGCCTTGGCTTCCCTAAGCCTTTTGATGTAGTGGATATGTCCTGTGACCATCAAAGGAGCCACAAAGTAAGGAATGTTCTAGGCAGCTCTGTTTAAAGATTTGTTTTGTTTTTTGGTTTCTTTATTGTGTTAAGTTTGAAACTTTTTTTTTTTAAAGATTAAGCAACCAGGCAAAGGTTGCAACTAGAAGAAACAGGGAAAACTAGTCTTGAGTGTCTTTGAATAAAACAGGAGATGAGGATTTATTTTATTCACTAACGTATCTTATGGTGTTTTATGAATTAAAATTTCTGGCTGTTGTCATTGACACCCCCACCCCCACCCCCATGCCCACCCGCCACACCAAAGAAAAAGGGGGGAGTGGGTGGGTAACTGATTTAGGAATTCTTCCCACTGACTGACTGGCTTTTGTTGTTTTTTTGTTTTTTGTTTTATTTCAAGACAGAGTTTCTCTGCATAACCCTGACTGTCCTGGAACTCACTTTGTAGACCAGGCTGCCCTCAAACTCAGAGATCTGCCTGCCTCTGCCTCCTGAGTGCTGGGATTAAAGGTATGTGCCACTACTGCCTGGCCCCATTGATTAGTTTGTTTGTTTTTTGTTTTTTTTAAGAGTTGAATTCCTAATTTTTAATTTTTTAAACTTATTCTATGTGTATGAGTGTTTGCCTGAATGTATGCATGCACACCACATGTGGGCCTGCCTGGTGTCCCTAAAAGTTAGAAGAGGGTGCTGGATCCCCTGGAACTGGAGTTACATATGGTTGTGAGCCACCATGTAGGTGCTGGGAATCAAGTTCAGGTCCTTTACAAGATTACCAGGTGCTCCTAACCACCGAGCAATCTCTCTAGTCCTATAACTATATTTTGTTATTACTGTTTATGTATGATGGGGTGGGGCACCTGCCTCGGTAGAGGTCAAAGAGCAGCTTTGGGGATCCAGTCCTTTCTTCCAGCCTCTTCACTTAGCATGATGCATGATTAATTAAAACACTGTAGCCTGTGAGAAAATCTCTGCACCACTCAGCATCTTACTGGCCGAGTGAGCAAGCAGGCCCCACAGTTAAAGTGTGTGGGCTTCCCTGGCTTGTCCTACTTATCGACATTGACAGCAGCTGGGAGATTGTTAGACATCCAGCCCCTCAGAGTGTTAGAGAGGCTCTCAGGCCTTTATCACCCTCACTCCCCTGCCCCATCCTACCCCGACAAAATGGAGACTTCCAGGCCCAGATCAGAACTTTTTTTCTGAACGAAGTTCCTACCTGCTTGGATGTGATGGCTCTCTGCTGCTCTGGGTCCCTTTGTGTGCACACCTATTTATTGCTTTTCTGTGGTTTGCAAGTAAGGCTGAGACTATAACACCAAATTCCATGGCAAACAGCTTAAGAACAGGTCTATGAGGGCCGGAGATGGCTGAGTGGTAAGAGTGTGCGCTGCTCTTGCAGAGGACCTGAGTTTATATGGCGCAGCCTCTTGTAACTTCCCCCTCAAGAGGGGCCAGTACCTCCTCAGTATCCTGCATGTGCACAGACACACATACATACATACACATAATTAAAAACAAAATAAATATATATAAAAAACAAAACCCAAGTTCTTGGTAGTATGAAGCTGTCATTCATAGTTCTGTCTGGTAGTTAAGCCATAGGAACTTAGATTGGAAGATGCTCACAGACCATCAAGTTCAACCATCATCACTGCTATGAACATCAGCGAAATCGCCATTCCCCCTCTGGGAAGGTTAAGTTGTGTTATTTTCAAGAAAGTAAAAGGAGTTTGGGAGTCAATAGGAGCTTACACATTTAAAACAAAATGTGTACTGACTAAAGGAATTTGCTTCAGTTATGAAAGTTTACTGACATGAAATGTCCGGGCCATGATAGTATCCCATAAAGAGGTTTGTCTATTTATTTTTATCCATTTGTTTTCTTTTTTTTAGATTTGTCAGGTTCTCACAATGTATCCCTGACTGACCTGGGACTCTCTCTGTAGATCAGGCTGGCCTTGAACTCACAGATCCACTTGCTTCGACTCCTGATTTTTAGTCTTTAAACTTGTATTCCAGTGTTATATTTCATATCTGCCAAAAGCTGCTGCATTGCACAATTACAATTTTAGCTTCACTCTCGACAGACTCAAAAACACTATTATTTATTAAACTATGTTCTGGTGGAAGATCCACCTCAGCTCCCCTCCCCTTATCTCTTTCCCTAAACCCGCCCCTTCAAAGCCTGCCAAACACAGCTCCTCCCCTAGAGAGGCTCAAGACCACTCCCACAGGGTATATAAGCTGCATCCCAGAAAACAGACATGTGGTTCTTCTGCCCACCCCACCCCCCAGGCCAGGAATCACCTAGGAGGGTGGGCTTTTCCAATTCGGTCTGATTTGGTATAATTTGGATTGCTGCGTTGGCAGAGAGGCCTTCAGGGTATAAAGACTTATCAAACTAAAGTTTCCATAAACAAATGGAGAAAAAAAAAAGAAAGAAATATCTTCCTTACAAAAGAATTTCACCTTCCTTCTGATTCTGGTCTCTCTCAAAGACTCACTTCCAAATAATAACACGTGGATTGGGGGGCACTAAATTTGCAGCCGAGAAACATGTTCTTATTTAAACTATCAGAGTTACTGTTACCAGTGAGATAAAGACATCCTCCCCATCCTGTATGGATGCAATGAGAAAGCTGCTTTATTTCTTTGCAAAAGCTCCTAAGAATAGCATAAAAAAAATTAAAGGACAGTGCATTGCCTGAGACTTCACACTCCTTAAAGCCTCGAGGTCCTGGAAAACAAAAGGAATGAGATGTTGTTGTAGAGCAGAGGAGCGCAGACAAGGGATTTCAGCTAAATGGGATGTGGGAAATCCCTGCTCTAGAGTTCAGCTGATCTCTCCCAGTGTGGTTTCCTCGGTTTGGACAAATACACCAAGGATCCATGAAAGGCTGTGTCATGAGTAAGGTTGAGGCAACTAATCCAGGCTGACAAGTACACAGGAGCTCTTTGTACCATCTTCATAACTTTACTGTAAATCCAAAAACTAAAATGGAAAATAAATACAACTGTCAAGCATGGCTCCTGTCTGTAATGCCAGCTACTCCAGAGACTAAGGCAAAAAGAGTACATGTGCAAGGTGAGTTCGAGGCCAGCCTGGACAACTTAAAGAGACTGTCTCAGAAGTTAAAAATAATAAAGGGTTTGAGATGTAACTCAGTTGAGAAAAATGTTTCCTTAACATGCATAAGACTCTGAGTTGCATTCTTAGCAAATGAATGAATAAATAATTTCCCACAAACCTATGGGAAAAAGCATGGATAAGCCTTCAAAAGCAGATTCTATTTCATTTTAGTTTTCTACTGTTTAGAAGGAAGAAGTGTGCAAGTGCCTGTGATTTCCATACTTCAAACCATCCACAGGAACCTGCTGTGCCATTTTGTTAAGCACTGGAGTTAAAGGTTTACAGATTTACATTTCCAAAGCGTCAAATCAAAGTCCATTTTCCTTTGGTTCATTTAACTCTTGAGAAGAAAATTGTGCTGAGGATTGCTTCTCAGAGTGCTTGGTGAGTTTGGATAATTCACTGAGCTTTCTTGTGCTGCGTATCCCACCTACAGAAAGTGTTGAATCACTTCAAAGGGAACTTTCAGAATAGACAATGAGGTCTAAACCTGGTGAGAGAGATCTCTCCATAAGCAGGCTCTTACAGATACTTGGTGAGTGCTGTGTTAGCAAGATGCGCTGGTCTATCAGGAAATTAATTCACTCCCTCTGTAGAAGTCAGAGGAGCTGTAGGCACAAAAACTAGGATTATGCGAAACAGTGTTTCATCTAACTAGACTCAGTGGAGAATCAGTCCAATAATAGCAAACATTTATCTAAATGACTGGATAGGAAAAGTTGGAGATTATTTGGCATTTTTTTTCACAACTAAAGGGCTTCTGAGTGCCGACATTCTACTGCTGCAGAGTTGGGCTAGGAAAACATGCATGTAACATGTTACAGGAGCCTTTGCTAGGAAGATAGGCAGGCTTGAAATCTGTCCCCTGAGGTCAGTAATTGCTCTCCAGAAAAGGCAGTATGTTGGCTACCATAGTCTGTCACTTCCGAATTAGACCTTCATAATAAAAAATAAAATAAAATAAAAGCCCTGCCTCTCAGTGCGTTCCATTTCCATCCTGCGAGATTCCTGGCTTAGGCCTTGCAATATGTAGTCCTAGTATTCTGTTCTTCCCTCAAATTTTGAATAACAGTAGAGGCAGAAATTGAGAGTTCCTAAGCAAATGTTTAAAACTAATCTTACAAATTCACGCAGGCTTTTCTTAAAGCCGAGGCAAATGGCTATGGCAGTATTTTGGAGAGAAGGACAGGACAACTTTCTTCTTTTGTGATATTGCCCCAAATCCGGATATTATGGACTCCTAGAGAACAGAAAATCTTATTTGGGGGAATTATAATTCTGGGAAAATGCTCAGCAGCGTTAAGAGAGACAGGCCAGAGTGAAAGAGCAAGCGCGGTCTCGGCTCGCCCTGCAAAGCGCACAAAGGAGCCTGGCAGAATCGCTTTCCCACGCCTATCTCTGGTCCGGGCCAGGGCTGCCTGTGGAACGAGGGGAGCCAGGTGGCCGTGGGAGGTTTGCTCCCAGAGCAGTGCCTACGGTTTTGCCTGAGCTGAGATGCAAAGGAAAATATCACTGACAACAAGGAAGTATCTGTGCCTAAAGAAAAACAGCTTTTAGGGTGTTCTTTCTCTGATTATAAACGTAATAATGTCTCCTGCAGAAAAGTACATGAGATACTTAGAAGCAGAGAGGACTACAGACCACCTATTGCATTTCTAGTCCAACAGGTATTATTAACATCCTAATGAACTTGTCTTGGCTTACGTGCACACATGTCTAATATAGTTGAGAGACTACTACAGGGACCATTTTATATTGGGTTATTTGTTTTTGTTTTGTTTGCTTTGATTTAGTGTGCTTTTGATATCAACGTTGTTGTGGGTTGTTCGATTTCTTTGTAAACCTCCTTCTTAAAGGATGCATGTTCTGTGATGGAATTTATTTATTCTATTTTTTTGTTGTTGTTGTTTTGTTTTTCGAGACAGGGTTTCTCTGTGTAGTTTTGGAGCCTGTCCTGGAACTCACTCTGTAGCCCAGGCTGGCCTCGAACTCACAGAGATCTGCCTGCCTCTGCCTCCCGAGTGCTGGGATTAAAGGCATGCACCACCACTGCCCGGCTCTAAATCTTAGCTTTATCCATTCACTTAAGGAACGTTCAGGGGCCAGTGATGTTCCTGAGCAGGTAAAGCTGCTTGCTGCCAAGGCTGACGACCTGCATTCAATTCCTGGGGCCTGCGTGGTGGAGGAAGAGAGCTGACTTCCTTAGGTTGCTCTCTGAGCTCTATCTGTGCATACATCCGTGGAACTGTGTCCTCTCTCATGCACAATAAATAAATCAGTGCTTAAATCTAACAATAAAAAAAGAACCACTCACTAAGAAAAAATGTATTTGTTCATTTGAGAGTCAAGAACTTTGCCCTATGTCGAATGTGTTGTGACTCCCTGAGCCATTCTTCTGGGCCTGATCATTGGATCTGTTTCTTGTTTTATAGGATTTTCTTTTAAAGGTCTAGACCAGAAACAAAAACAGGGAGTCAGCTGAAAGAAGACTGCTGGAAACAGGGTGGAAGAGGAGTTTGGGCTGCAGGAATGGAAGGAGGGAGAAAGCACAGACGAGCTTTCATGCTGTGTGGATTCTATCACATGAAACGGGTGTTTGAAAAACTGCTAAGTGTGGGACTCAAATGCAGTTCTTTTCCCATCGAGAAATCTGTCTGCTATATACTCTGATATCAAGATACTCTCAGATGGATTGGCAACACCTTTTAGTTTGTATTTGCCCAGGCCCTGGAAGAAGAGAAAGTGTTTACTGCATTGGAATTCTAAAAGATATCTGAAAACTAATGTGAAAGAAGAAAGAGGGTCCCCTGGAAAAGATGCCTTTGCTTCTTTCCGTCTTCTCAGAGCTAGATCAGTGTGGAGGCTGACTTAAGCTGAGATTAGTTTAAATACTTAGAGGAAGCTGCAGTTTACCTTCACAGGCACTTCTCACTGCAGCTGTCTTCGGATGAAAGAATCCTCCTCATTAGGAGAGCGTGCTGAACAGTTAGAACGTGGCTGCTCATAGCCGATACATATCCTGAGTGGATTTGTAAGGTTGTAGCACAGAGGATGCCCCCTTGAGCTTTCGAAGATTCAGTTGAAGTCAAAGACTGTAAGATATCAAAGAGATGGGGCTGGGCTTTCCGCATTGAACAATTGATTGAGGGTCGTGCTGTATCAGGCCCTGTGCTCAGGGCATAGTGGAAGATAAAACAGGCTCCCTGTCCTTGAGGAGCCTGAAGCCTACAGAAAGAAAAATGGACCAGTAAGCAACTCCAGGGGGGTGCTGTGAACTAGAACACTGGGTATTGTTCAAAGAGGCCAATCCTGTAGCTTCCTAGGTATAGAAAAGGGGTTTCATTAGTTCCTCCAATCGATTAGGCAAGTAAGAAAGACAACACTAAGAAAAACAATGGTCAGGGACATAGCTCATAGGTCAAGTACTTGATGATCACATATATAAGGCACTGAATTTGATACCTACCATCACAGAAGTAGACAATGTCAATGATGAAGAAGAGAAAGAAAGAGGAGGAGAAGGGGGAAAGAGATGGAGGAAGGAGAGGAGGAGACATTGGAGAGGAAAGATTGAGTTACACTGAGCTCACAAACTCTCGTAGAGAAGCCTACACGCTGACCTGGTCCTTTACAAGGAGGGCCCTGTCTTTCAGCCTCCAGACTTCTTAGTCTCAGCCTGCTTGGGTGACTCCTTTCCTGCGTCAAGGGTCCCAGAAAGGAGAAGGTTGCTTTGTGAGAGCAATAGTCGGCGGAGGAATCATACAATAGGTTTCACTTTTCCGGGGACCTGAATATTCTGATGTCACCCTTAGCTGGTGCTGGACTAGCAGACTGTCATAGAACATGCATTTGGCTTTCTTTTAAAACTCCATGTTGGTAGTCATACTTCTGTTAAATGCAATCTTTCAAGTATATTTTTATTTATTGGCTAATTCATACTTTTGCACACACAGAAATTATAAAAATACAACAGTGGAAACTATAATACATACATATGTGTGTATATGTATTATACAGTGAAAAACTCTCACCTTATCACCAAGCCAACTGGACAACTTAAGCTATGAGAATTCTATGAATCCTTCCCAAGAAATGTTTTATAATGTATCATAAATATATCATAATACTTTTTAAAAATTGAAAATATTTTTTCATACAATATATTCTGATTATGATTTTCCCTCCCACATCCACCCCCAAACCCCATCCACCCAACTTCACACTCTTCCTTTCTCTCTCTCATTAGAATGCAAACAGGCATCTAAAAACTAATAATCAAACAAGATAAAATAAAGACAAACTGGAATAGAATGAAGCAAACAAACTACGAGGAGAAAAAGCACAAGATGCACAGACACATACTTTTGCACACACAGAAATTATAAAAATACAACAGTGGAAACTATATTACATACATATGTGTGTTTATGTATGTATGTATTATGTAAAGGAACTTTAAGGAGGAAAAGAGAAAGAAAAAGAAAAAGAATGCCCAGATGAAGCATTATGAGACAAGGAACCTCCAAAAACACCATTGAGTTTGTTTTATGTTGACCAGTTACTGCAGGCCACAGGGTTAGTCCTTGAGGGTGGTTTGTGCACCAAGTGAGACTCCATTGGAGAAAACTCATTTTTCTTTTGCAAGTGGTTGTAATTAGAGATAGCTTCTAGGTTAGGGATGGGTGCTTGTGTCCACTTCCTCTCTCACTGCTGGGACCCCCATCTGGCTTATACCTATGCAGGCCCTGTTCACACTGCCACGGCCTCTGTGAGTTCATATGCCAGTCAGTCCTGCTGTGTTTAGAAGGCCTTGTTTCCTTGGTGTCCTCCATCCTTCCTGGCTCTTATATTCTTCTGCCTCTTTTTCTGAGGGGTTCCATGAGCCCCAAAGAGAGGAATTTGATAGAGACATCCCATCTAGGACTGAGTGTTCTGACATCTATCACTCTCTGTACCTTGTCCTGCGTGGTCTCTGTTTTTGTTCCCATCTGCTTCAGGAGGAAGCTTCTCCGATGATGGCTGAGCAAGGCACTGATCTGAGTGTAGGAACTATCATTAGGAGTCAATATTTTCAATTGTGACTTCCCTTATTTACATCCCAGTTGTGAAAATACACTTTAGTTACTTTAATTGAACTTGAATATTACCATATTTTTTTCTGGCTTAATTTGGGAGTGTCCGATCCCCTACACTACAGATACAAATGTGTCTCTGAATAGGTGACTTCTGCAAATAGCTTACCTTACCCATTGTGTGTGGACATGTGGGAAAATTTCAGAGACTCCATACCTACACACAAGTTCAATGTCAACCATAGCCATGAAATATGGATTCTTCCAACAGGTTCTTTTGTTGTTCATTTTGCTGGTCCAGTGACTTTATTAGTTTTTGTTTGTTTCATTTTAATCTCAGAAAATACTTCAAAAACTCTGTATTTTATTGGTTGGAATGAAGTTGAATGAGGCATATCTTTAAGGCAACATCAATGAGGGAGAAATAAAGAGCAAAATCTCTTTTCCCATACTTCTGAAATAACTTCCTACACTTTGCCCTTTATCTTCCCATACCCACACTACTTTGAATTGTGCCTTTGAATTAATCTACAAAGTATGATACTATTAGACTTTAATATGTTGTTGACATTAGTGTGAGACCTCCAACATTCTAAAGTTATAGGTTCAACTGGTGTTATCTCCAGGGAAGAGAGAAAGCAGGAGCTCACACTCTGTACGTCTTCTGAATGAGGCAGCAGCTAAAGACCAGGACATTGTCAAGTGTTACTACAGATGTCTTACAGATGTGCCCCCAAGGTTAGGCACACAGCCAGTAGAGAAGACATGATTTCAGTTGATGAGGTTATAAAAAAATAAATAAATAAAGCTACAGAATTTTTTCAAACCCTCAAAATAGAAAAAAGTAAGTGTGGAGAGAGTGATCTGTGTTGCTTTTATGAGTGTAGGACTGGTTTGTGGGGCTCCTCTATCTCGCTGTTTTTTTTCCCTCCACTACTGGATTCCAGGAGATAAGGGTATCTATTTGGCTGTGAGAGTTTTCCGTTACCTAAAACTATATTGCACCTTAGCCTCATTTTCAGCCAGGCACTCTTAGATCTTACTCTTTCAAAACGGAAATAATGTTTTTAATGAGAGGCATGAGGGTGTTTTTAGATCTCAGGCGGAACTGAAGTGAAGCAAAGTAAAAGTCTTGTTAAGTGAATTTGCCAGCTTTTGTTTGTTTAAGAAGGGGTCTCAGGTAGTCCAAGCTGGCCTTGAACTTGGTTTGTAGCCTGAGCGACTACGCCAGGCCTTACAAGGTTTGAGGTGAGGTTCTGGTTTGGTTTGGTTGTTTGCTTGTTTTGAAATGCATGTTGGGTGATCCCTCGGCTACTCAGCTCTATCCCTAGCCTTCACCATCGTTTTAAATCCCTTTACTGAGGCGGGTGCACATCTGGTCACCCTAAGTTCACCCAGAGATGTACCCCCCAGAGCTGGTTGTGCTCTTCTATGGGGTGAACTGCTTTTTAAGTTTTGAGAAATTCTTGAGATTTCCCAGAGTCCTCACTAGCAGAAGGAACCTTCATTAGAAAGGTCAACGGTTGTGAATCCAAGCCACACAGCCTGTTAGGACCAGAGCTAAGATAGGAACCTTGACTCACTGGCTCCTCCGACTGCACCAGGATCTTGGGGCCTCTCTGTTGATAAGAGTATTACCTCATAGCCATACAACTCTTAGAGCTGCCCACACTTTACCTGCACCATCTATTTGGTCCCTGGTTAGCTCGTGGACCAGGGGAAATCAATGCAACTGTTCTCGGTTTCTAGAAAAGACAGACACGAAGAAGCTCGCTGTGCTCATCGTGCAGGCTATAATCACAGAATTAAGGAGAATGGTGGGCAGGAGGCTGGACTGGGCTACACAGCCAGACTCTTTAAAGCACCGAGGAGCGTTAAAAAAAAAAATCACAAGGAGAAGTACTCAAAGCCTTTGTCTCTTACGTTAAGAAGCGCCGTGTCTATTTGAGTTCTCTACTTTTAGTTCTCCAAACCCGGTTAAGACTGCACTGCAATGCAATCAAGCACAGTTTCGAAAGAAATCTTTTCAGACGTGCTTTGGAAGGAAAAGCTATCTGCAGCCCTCCCTTATTTCTGACTTAATGTCTGTCTGTTTTCAAGGCTGAGTTTGCACCTAGCCAAACCCCACTGAAAGGGCCAGTGTTCTAAAGACCACCCCACAGGCGCGGGTCGCCAACCTAGGAAGCTAACACAGAATATCGTTTCACTCGGTGTCACTTTGGGTTCTGAGTCAGTGCACAGACCCGAATTTAAGCTCAAGACTGTCTTTGGCCTTTGCAAATTCAGGTTGCCAAAAAATGGACTTCCGAACAGATAGAGGAACAACGGACCACATGGACGAGGCATCGGGCAGTCTCTCTGTGGGGCTTCGCGGCGCTCCCTTGAGCCAGTACCGGACGCACGAGCTAAAAAAGGGCAAGTTGGGGGGGGACGTGACCCGCGGGCGCTGAGGCCACCTGTTCCCGGCAGCCAATGGGTCGGGCCCGGGGCGCGGCTACAAAAGGAGCGCGCGCGGCCGCAGGCTGGGAGCTGGCGCGAGGGCGGTGACTGGGACCTTGTGCACGCGGAGCAGCCAGGACCTGGGCGATGCTGAGGGTGCGGTGTCTGCGCGGCGGCAGCCGAGGTGCCGAGGCGGTGCACTACATCGGTTCTCGGGTGCGTTCCTCCGCGGCCTCGGGACCTCTGCGCGACTCAGGGTGGGGACCCAGAGGGGGACTGGACTCCCCAGGAAGACCGTGGCGTGGTCTGGGTTCGGCGGCCAGCGAAGGCGTTTTTTCTGGGAAGATGCATGCGGGTGGATGGATGGAGTTGCTGGCTCCAGTTGTAACACGGATTCCCTGGGTTTACAGGGGAGTTGGAATGAGTCCATCCTATTCCCCACCTGCCGCTCCGTCCTGCCCTCTGCTTCCCTGGTTTGTCCGCGCATGCCTGCAGACTCTCCCCTGCTCCTCAACGGGAATAGCTTTGGCAGATGAGATCTGCCAGGAACTGGTTCCTGAACAGCTGTCACTCGCCCTCTTGGGTCTCCACTCTTGGGTCCCTCCAGCCCCCTTCTGGAGGAATTTTAACAGTCTGATTGAGATTAGGGGGCGGGGTGAGGCTGGCGCAGGGGAGGGGGTGAGGGAATCTACCAGCTCTAGGTTTTGTAGGCCTGTATTTTTAAAAAGACGTTTTGACATGCTTAGATCACCTTTTAAGTTTAAATTCTGTGCCTGTCTGGGTTGGTCCTTATGGTAGCTAGGGAACCATGGACCATCTGTAATTTGGTGCAGTTTCGACAGTTGGTCACTCTCCGATTTGAAATGCTAAAGAATGTGAAGTATATGTCAGAGACTTAAAAAAAACTAGGTTGAAGCTGCTTATTCTGAAAGATAAGATCTTTTCAAATGATTCCATGTTATTTTCTGTAAAAAGAGCCTAATTTTAGTAACCTTCCAGACCAAGGAAGGAAGACTTCCTCCCCCAGTCGGACATGGCAAGGCACTTACTTAGGGAAGCGAATGACCTGTCTTCTGTGAAAGTTTCTGAAAGCTTGTTTGTATTATTCTGAAATGCAAATGGGGGATTTGGTAGCCAGGAACCAGATCTTCCCAGAGGTTTTAAAAAGTTACAGCTTTTAACATAAACAAAAGCAAAATCTATAATCAACAAAAAGTTGTGTGGCTTGTTTGTTTGAAGTTACCCACAACTCCTCTATTAACTAACATCTTGGTGTCTCCTAAAGTAGATGTCTGTCTGTGTTATCCTGGGTGCTCAGACTTTAACCCCACCTTGTTTGAGTTTTTTTGTTTGTTTTTGTTTCTTAAGCTTGGAGGATCCTTGACAGGATGGGTGCAGCGAACTTTCCAGAGCACCCAGGCAGCTACAGCTTCCTCCCGGAATTCCTTTGCGGCTGAAGACAAGGCCACCGATCCTCTGCCCAAGAACTGCCCCGTCTCCTCTTACAACGAATGGGACCCTTTAGAGGAAGTGATAGTGGGCAGAGCAGAAAATGCCTGTGTTCCACCATTCACGGTGGAGGTGAAGGTAAGCAAGGGTTTCTCAGCGGGTTCCCTCCTCAGCATCTGCAGCCTGATTCCACTCTGCCCTCTTCTGCATCGGCTTTCCCCTCAGTGGAGCAGGGGAGTCATTTTAAGTAATTGTGCTTGATACTGCCAGTATTTGGTAATATTTACACATTGCTTCCTTCTTGAAACGCCCCTGGGAATGGAGGAGAACTTTCCTGGGAGGCTATTCTTTGGGTATTCCTCCATATTTCCCTTCACAACTTGTTAACCTAATGTTTCACTTTTCTCCTTCCGGCCTCCTTTCCTCCAATCCAGACCCCGCCCCCATGCGCCACCCAGTCTAGGTCTACACTGTGAACTCATGGTGGATACTGCAAGACATTTTTAAGCCAAAGTCTTCATTTCTTCCTTTTAATTTTTTTTTTGGCAGTTTCGCTTAATCAGATCAAAACACCAGCCATCTTTGATTTCTCCTCCAGTCACATCCCCCACACGCAGCCTTTTGTCAGAAGGAGTCTTGCCCCACGCTTCAGTCTCTGCCCTAGGTCCGGAGTTCATCTACGCCTGGACTGTTACTGTTAGCTCCCAACTGACTCCCCTTCACTGCCCTCTCCAGACCACATCCCAGCCACTACTGGAGAGACTTGTTCTGGAGCCAGATTCGATCACGTGACTCATTGTGCTCCCACAGTTCCTCTGCTTTACTAACACCCTCCTTCCATTACTGAGAATAAAGCCCTCACGGTATCAGGTTTCTCCACAAGCCGGTTCTTTGCACTCCAGGACTCCCAGTTCACATGTTACCGCATCTTAGTGGTGTGTGAGCCTTAGTGGTGAGGCAAGTTAGCAGATATTTATTTCTATTGAAGTTGCTTTCTCCTCTAGTAGTCTCCCTGGAGATTTAGCAGACCTTAACAAACACACAAGGACCAATAAGAACCATGCCTTTGCTCCCACCCATGTGTCTCTCACTCATTTTCCTGCACCCACTTCTGCCACTACCTAGCTCTAAAGTGTCTTTCCCAATACCTTGCAGAGTCTTCTAGCAATAAATAATATCTTCCCTTTAAAAAATAAACTCTTAATATTCACTTGCAATATTCTTATGGCCAGGGTCCTTATGGGCTAGTGTTCAGATGAAGTGTTATATCAGGGTTCCTTCCATTTTGTAGGCAGTTCCTAAGATCTTGTTAATTATGAATTATAAATACATCTCAAGTGTACGTGTGGTCTTCCTAAATACCTACATTTTTATCTGTCCTGCAGAGTGGGTAAGTAAGTCTATAACAGTGCCTGTATCACCAGAAATACATCGACATAAAGGAGCTTCATTTCTATTCGGAGAGATATGATGTATACCTTGATGCAGATTCTAAGTGTCTTGTGCCACCCAGCTGACAAGGCAGTTGAAGTTCGAGGAACGCTAAGGGAAGAGCTGAGCCAAGCGTTGGGTAGTTGTGAAGCATTCTGAAGGAAGTCGTTCTTGAGTGAGACCTGGCAGACACAGCAATGGTTTCTTCCTATTGTTCTGAACACACCTTTGGTTCTGATAACTGAAATTTGATAAGCAGGTTAATTTATATGCTATCCTCACATTTTACAATAAATAAGACATAGTCTTTCAAAGTCTTTTTTTGAAAAGAAGTATCCCTACACATTTTGATTGGGACAATTCAAATTCAGGTAATAGTTTATCATTTAATCTGTCTTTTAAATTATTGACCATTATACATTCATAAGATCTGACCTTAAATGTTTTCCATTTATAGGTATCTGTGTGTGTGTGTGTGTGTGTGTGTGTGTGTGTGTGTGTGTGTGTGTGTTGTGTTGTGTTGTGTATACATGACTGTGCATGTACTTGTGGAGGCCAGAAGAGGGTGTCGGATCCCCTGGAGCTAAAGTTACAGGTAGTTCTAAGCTGCCAGATGTGGGTGCTGGGAACAGAGCTCAGGTTCTATGGAAGAACAGCAAGTGCTCTTAACCACCAAACCCTCCTTCCAGCCCCAATACCACGTGATCTTACGGAATCAGCATTCTCAGACATCATTTGAAGTGCCTTGTCACTTGACTTAGGACTTTAGACTTTGTAGCTTAGCGCGCTTGTGGAACTAACACCACTGAAGTCTGAAGGCTGGCGTTGAATTAGTTATTTGATGAAAGTTGGAAACTAGCCTTGTCAGCTGCTTGACCTGCAAAATTCCTATGAAGTTTGCGAACAGGATTAAACTTGAAGGTATAAAATTTATATTGAAAAGCACAAAATATGGAGAGTACAAGTCATAGTTTTTATGGACCCAGTTTGTCAGTTACAGCACAAGAGTATGCTGGGAGTACATAAGCTGTAGATACCAGTAGCATTAGTCATATTGATTTCATTCATTTTTCTGGTTGCTCCTGCCTTATGTGATAGACTAAGCTAGTTTATTAAGGGAGAAGAAAGTAAACAGAAGATATATACATCCTCTAGAAGGGAGGTAGAAGGACAGACAGATGAGTCTCATGAAGCCTAAGCTAGCCTTAAACTTGCTGTGCATCCAAAGATGACCTTGAACTCCTGATTCCCCTGCCTCCGATGCTAGGGTGATATGTGCCACTAGACCCAGGAACACAGATAGATTACTTAAGAACAATAAGAGCCTGGCAGTAGTGGCGCACGCCTTTGATCCCAGCACTCTGGAGGCAGAGGCAGGCGGATCTCTGTGAGTTCAAGGCCAGCCTGGTCTACAGAATGAATTCCAGGACAGCCAGGGCTACACAGTGAAACCCTGTTTTGAAAGAGAGAGAGGGAGGGAGGGAGGGAGGGAGGGAGGGAGGGAGGAAGGAAAGAAGGAAGGAAATAATGACTGGGTTTGGTGGCACATGCCTATGTTAGCACTCAGGACATTGAGTCAGGAGGATCTTGAGTTTAAGACCAGCCTAGCCCACATAGCAAAACCTTGTTTCAAAAAGAAAAGAATGATTAATAATGTAGTAGAGTGTCTCTAGGTGAATAGAGTTTAAAATATTTTACAAGGCATACATGTTGGAAATTTTTTTAAAAGAACAAGAAACACATCGGGCAGAAAGCACTATTTCAAAAACTTAATGGCTTTTTTAAAAACATACTAAATAGATGTTTTTGTCTTAGTTTTAATAAGGCCATTGATAGAGGACTCCAAAAATATTATTAATTAAGGTTAAGGAATACAAGTATATTGCCAGATTAACAAAAAGTTTGTCTATTGGTATTTCTTAGAGGGTTTTTCAAAGAGGGTGTTTGAAAATTACTGTCGCAGACAGACTCTGCAGAGAGGGTTTGAGGATGTGGGAGCTACGAAGTTTCCAGGAATGCAGCTCCATCTCTGCCATAGCTTATTAAAGACATCCCGTGCTACAGTAGAGTGCTCATTGTCTGGAAAATGCTTGGTAAATGATTGCTAACTCATTTACCAAGGTTATAAAGGAAGTGTAAACAACGTCTACATCTTTCTTAGAAAATGTAATTTGCCCTGATCATTTGGACTTTGCCCAACGTTTGCCAGATTATAAACTGCAGAAGCATTTGTTCAAATAAAATTTTTCTCCCAGAAGAGTTGACTTAGTATTTCATATCAAAGCAAGGTTGGCTCTGAACAGATACTCGATGCTAGATGCTTTGGCGTGCGTCTGGCAGGACGACCTGACGGTGTCTGCCGTCACTCAGTGTTGAATTGTCAAAGGCTTCTTGTCCCTTAGCAGACTGTAGGAGATGTGCCTGGCATAAGAAGATGGGAGTGGTGAATGGATGGAGAGTAGTACCAGGATGTGTCAGAGAGGAAAATAAAGAGTCATTCTCCTCTGATTCTAGCTGCTACTGATTAAATGCCTACGAGTAGAGGACCCCTTGTTGTTTGGTTTGCCCATAGTTTGTTTTTGTTGAGAGGGGATTAGCCATCAAAACATTCCAATGTTTCATGCTGATGACGTTTTTCCTGGGTTAGAAGTTGAGCCTGCTATTTGTTCATAGATCTTCAAAAGTCCAGTTCATCAGAACAGGGACTAGCAAACGTTTTTTTCTGTAGAGAGGCAGACAGTAGATGATCCCAGCTTTGCAGGGAGCAGAAGTCTACTTGCAGCTTCTTGATTCTCAGCCCTGCCGCTGTAATGGGAAAGCCACCCCAGGCACCACGTCACAAAATTAGCGTGGTGAGTCCCCTTAAGTGTTTGTTTATAAAAATAAACAGCCTGGCTGGATTTGGCCTGGGGACCTTAGTTTACCAATAACTCAGCTTTCAGAGCGTACTTAGCTAACATCCGTCATGTCTTTGAAAGCTTTGTTTTTCAGCTTGTTCTGTGTCGTCCACCCTGGGTTGCAGACTAAGCAGAGACTAGCTGGCGTTCATATATTTTCTATTTATCAGATGAAGGTAAATATGGAAGCAGAGACATAAGCCTAGGGGAAAGTGTCTTTGACATAGACATATCATCCAGTCCTGATGAACAAAACTATTAGAAACACCAAGTGTGGTGGCGCACACCTTTACTCTCAACACCTGGCAGAGGCAAGCAGATCTCTGTGAGATCAAGGCCAGCCTGGTCTCCATAGTGAATTCCAGGCCAGTCAGGGCTGTATGAGAGACCCTGTCTCAAAACAAACAAAAACAAAAAGCCTTTAAGAACAAGAACCATAATAAGTAATCCTATTGTTAGAAGGTTTTATACATCAAGGTGAAAGTGTTCAAACTTATAGAACGCAGTAGCCAAGCCACTGACTCTATCTGGAACACTGTCCAGTCAGAGGACTGAAGTTCTTGTCCTGTTTAATCAGGTAGGAGGTGAGTACACAACCTCTCTGAACCTGGTCCTTGCATGTGAAAAGGCCATGTGTTTGAGCACCTTGTCTCTTGGGTAGGGTTGCCAAGTGCCATGGATATCTAGCTAAACTAAGCGTATTCCAATGGCAGTGGAGGCTTTAATCCATCTTTGCCCCTTCTTTTTAATACTTACTACTATCTATGAATGTCAGATTTGAGGTAGAAACCTTATGTAGAAGACATGATTAGAACCAGTAGTTGATTGTCAACCAGTGATACAAAAAAAAACCCCAAAAACCTTGAAAACAATATCTGTGTTGAATGTGTTTTTTAACTAAAAATGTTAAAATGTTGCATGGCTTTGCCAGTGTTGAGAAGTTCTAAGAGTTTTTTCCAGGGTCTGGATTCTCTGCTTCATCTGTCTGGGTAATTGTAATACACAGAATGCACATGACCAGTGTATTTCTTTAAATTGACTGATAACTTAGACGCATGCCAAACAATCTTAACATAGACTCTTTCAATTTTTATGTTTTGCACCTCACCTTTGGAAAGTGTTTACACACTTAGCTTCTGGAATAGTGAAACTCTGTGAACTTGCATTCCAGATTACTTTTCTTTCAAAGGGGCCCAAAATGATGTGAGATTGAATTCAAGAGAGGTGGGGGGTGTTAGGTGGGAGACACACCGACAGACTAGCTCCAAAGCCTGGCTTGTACCACTGCACAGTTTCGTTAAATGCAAATTCGGTCCAGTGGGAAAGTGAGCCATGTGTGTTAAGACATGTAAAACATTTGAGAACATAATCTTCACACAGTTAAAAATATCTTTTTTATCCCACAAAAACCTCTTGAAGTGCAGCTTTCCCGTAAGAACTCGGGAGTTTGTGGATAGTTCAGGGTCTTGGCTTAGTGTAGGAGTTTTTATCCTTTGTTTTACTGGTCTTCTTGTTCCATCTCACTGAGACTCTCTAACAGGGGTGTCTGTGTGCTGTTTTGTCTGTGAAGCATGGCCAGGAAGATTCCAAGCCTGTATTGGGAACCCACAAGCTGTTAGGGGTTGGGCATGAGATCTGAGGCGGAAGATCAAAGACCTCAAGATAATTTAGGACTGGAGAAAGATGCTCAGTGGTTAAGAGTACTTCCTGCTCTTCCAGAGGACCCTGATTTAGTTCCAATACCAATGTCTGGCACAGCTCATAACTGACTGTAACTCCAGCTCCAGGAAATTCATTACACACACACACACACACACACACACACACACACACACACACACACACACACACACACACAAAAATCTTTAAAAATATATAACAAGTGATTTAGAGATCTTCATTCAACAAATCCTGGGTGTCTGTGTAGAGGCTGGTGTGCTCGGTTCTGGGGATGAGCTCTGAACAAGATCTGTTTGCAGTCTGGGTCTGGGTCCCTCTCACAATGTACAAATAGCTGTTCACAGCTTATGAACCTACCTTGAGCTGCATTATTCTCCTGTAATGCTTTCATTTACTTCCTTCTGCTTCTAGGCTAACACCTATGAAAAGTACTGGCCATTTTACCAGAAAAATGGTGGTCTTTATTTTCCCAAAGATCATTTGAAAAAGGCTGTTGCTGAAGTTGAAGAAATGTGCAATATTTTAAAAATGGAAGGCGTGACGGTGAGGCGACCTGACCCCATTGACTGGTCACTGAAGTATAAGACTCCTGATTTTGAGTCTACAGGTAACTGCCGTCAGGAGAGTAATCTTGAGGGCCTTGGTTCTCGATTTCCTTCTTGGATATGTAAGGAAAATGCTCTTAGAATTTCTTAAGAATCCTGTTTTACTTGCTAATCCTTCCAAACTGTAGAGATTATTGAGGAAGCGTCTGTTTCATTTTGATATGGTTGAAGTGTCCACATTCTAAATGTTATAGACATTTTACATAAGAACCGTGAACTGTCCTTAGTTTTCCTTAATGACGGAAATTAGAAGGGAAAGGGGCTGGAGAGACGGCTCAGCAGTTCAGAGCCAGCACGCCTCCTGCAGAGCACCTGGGAGTCCAGCGTTCCCAGCACCCACATCAGGCTGCTCATGATAGCTTGTAACTCCAGCCCCAGGGGATCTGGCACCCTCTTCTGGTGCGCACACTCCCACACAGACACATATGCACACATTTCAATTTTTTTCAGGGGGAGAATGGAAACATTCCCTTTTCTAAACTGCCATTACTTCACAACTGCTCTTGTGTTTGGGTTCTAGAATTTGTTTTTCAGAATGATCTTAGCCTAGTTCTGTCCATGTGATACTGTCCATTACGAGCTCTGTTTCTGTATCTTTAAAAAAAAAAGGAACCTATAAGTGAGTAGAGAAGGCTTGATGGTTCAAAATCTCTCTCACTTTTTCCTTTCCATTTTTGCTTGATATCAGCATCCAACAGGGAATTCTTGTCAACAATCTGTTCTGGTGTGTATCATTCCTTTTGCCCTGTTTTATATAATTATGTAGACAAACAGGTTTTTAGCAAACTTTTTCTACGAATAGGTGATGTTACACATACTCTAATGTCTTGGAAATTTGCATCACTGAGGTGGCCGTGGAACTTTTCGTCCGATAGGTTTATACAGTGCGATGCCCCGAGACATCCTGATGGTTGTGGGAAATGAGATTATTGAGGCTCCCATGGCATGGCGCTCACGATTCTTTGAGTACCGAGCATACAGGTCACTTATCAAAGACTACTTCCACCGTGGCGCCAAGTGGACAACGGCACCCAAGCCCACCATGGCTGATGAACTGTACGACAAGGTAGGTCCCCAGGCATAGACTGGCTTCTTAGTGACTTCAAAATAATCCACAAAGGGTAAGAAAGGAATTCGCTGATACTTTACATATATTATGCATTTCCACTTAAAAATTATTATGTTTAGATGAAACTAGGAGTAACAACAACAAATAGCTAACATTTGCTGCTTACTCTGCACTGAGTCTGGGCTCAGGACATATCATCAATCATCTTTATTCTTATATAAAGACTCTAGAAAGAGCCAGTGATGGCGGCCCATGCCTTTAATCCCAGCACTGGAGAGGCAGAGGCAGGTGGATCTCTGAGTTCAAGGGCAGCCTGGTCTACAGAGTGAGTTCCAGGACAGCCAGGACTGTTACACAGAGAAACTCTGTCTTGAAACAAAACAAAACAAAATAACTGTAGAGGGGAATGATATCATAGTATCGTTTCATCACAGGGAGCAAAACTTGTCCTAAGTACACATTGCTATTCACTGCTGGAGCCACAGCTCTTTAGGCTGAAGTCTTTCTCTTGTTCCAGCAGAAGAACCTGGTGTCTAGGCCAGCTTCACAGTGAGGTGAAATGGGTAGCCATTTCCTGCCTGCAGGTCCTGCATCCATGAACTCAACCAACTGTAAATCAATACTGTTTTTGAAAATTGTCCTGTCTTGTCATTCAACAACAATATGGCATAATGATTTTTCATAGAACATCTGGGTTGGGCTGAGGATTATAATTAACCTAGAGGTGTTTTCAAGGATGCAGGAGACATGCATAACTCCTGTGCAAACACTGTGCAAGCTTATGCAGTGGACTTGAACATCCGTAGATTTTAGTATTTATGGAGTACTAGAACCAATCCCCCCACAAATACAAGGGATATATGTCCTTATTAAGATAACTATTACTCATAGTAAAATCACTTATAGAAATAATTTTAAAATGAAAAACTATTCTAGGGATTTAAAGGCAGAAATGAAAAATAAGTCAGTCCAGCACATCCAAAATTGGCAGGGAGAAACACAGCATCATCTCATTTTAGGGTATGAATTGGGCTCAGGACCAAATTCCTTCTCTAAAGGAGAGGGGTGACTTCACCCCACTGGCTTTCCGTATTGTAACTAGCTACACACATGTGTATGCGTGTCATGGATTGTATTCAGAATCAGTTGCCACCCTGTACCACTTGTTTCTAAGTGTCAGGAAGTTACTCTCATGCCTAGATTTTCATTTTGTTCCTGTGCTGGTGGTTTTGTTGTTTTGATTTGCTTATATTACTTTTCTGTTTGCTATGACAAGGTACTTGAGGGAAAGAATCTAAGTGAGAAAGGATATAGTTTAGCTCATCGTTTGGATTTCATTGGCTGGCCGCACCCAAATGCTTTGGCTGAACAGTGTGTTGACAGAAGCATGCAAGAGATGTTTTGACTACTTGGCAGACCAAAAAGAGAAAGGGGATACAGAAAGAGACCAGAGCAAGATAGAGCCCCTAAGGACACACCCCCAGTGACCCACCTTCTCCCAGCTAGGCCCCCACCTCCTAACTTTCACCATCTCTCAATAATACGATCCGATGACCCCACCAAGGCATTAATCCATTGATTAGGCTAGAGCCCTTCATAACCTATTTTTTTTTTTCTGGAAATAACAAAGGGATGTGCTTCACTAATCCCTTAGGCTTTCCTTCATCCAATCAGTTTGGCAGTCAGAATTGGTCATCACAGACTGACATCTTTTCTATGGGTGTTTCAATCTAGAGTTGAATTGTCGTATTTTGGGAAGTGATGGTATCTGACTAGTTTTTAAAATCATGTATATCCTTGTAAATAAGTTCCTTAATAAATAAATGCATTGTGTGTGTTCATTCTGTTCCAACTAGGATTATCCCATCCATTCTGTGGAAGACAGACACAAATTGGCCTCTCAGGGAAAGTTTGTGACGACTGAGTTCGAGCCATGCTTTGATGCTGCTGACTTCATTCGAGCTGGAAGAGATATTTTTGCACAGAGAAGCCAGGTTGCTAACAGCTGACTCTGAAGGCTCACACTACATACATTATTGCATTCTTTATTCCTAAATCTAAAATTTTTAAATCCTACATACTTTTCATTTTCCAAACTTAGAATGGAATATTTTTTAAGATTGTTTTTATTTTCAGGTTACAAACTACCTGGGCATCGAGTGGATGCGTAGGCATCTTGCTCCAGACTACAGAGTACATACCATCTCTTTCAAAGACCCCAACCCAATGCATATTGACGCCACCTTCAACATCATTGGACCTGGTCTTGTGCTCTCCAACCCTGACAGACCATGTCATCAGGTAGGAGAGTTCCTAAGACACCAGAAAACCTAGCGAGCCTAGCATCTGTATTTTAAACAATAGAACCTTGGCACCTTAAGTATTTCCATGATTCCCAGTGGTTCTAAATGACAACTTTAGCAATGATCAGTGGCATGATTATCCAACACTGAATTGCTTATGTATTTACAAGATTCTCAGTGTGCGAAAATCTACACCGTCATTGTGATGGTTAGTATAGTGTCATCAGACTTTGATTCTAGCTGTTTGCGGTTGTCAATGCATCAAATTTGAGTGTCTGACTACATTATCATTCAACTGTGATTTCCTTACCATTTTCAACAGGATTATAAGCAAGTGACTTCGGTGTGGCCAGAGCAATGCCACTGAGCAGTAGGTTTCTTCCCCCTCGAGTGGGTCAGACTCCCTTCAGCCTGCCCACTTGGGGAGGAGCAATCTGCCAAGTTGGCCCTGCTCTCTACCTACCACTCACAGCCTCTTGTCTTCTACCTGCTGCCTCTCGGTCCAGCCGGGAAGTGAGTTATTTGCAAGGCTGCTGGACCCCTTTTTAAAAATACTTTCATACCATGCACAGCTCGTTTCTAGCCCTTATTTTCATACCCAATGACCAAGATGATCCATTTCACTTAATAAAATGTGTTGATATATTGAGAGTGTGGTTGTATGTGGAGATGGCTGACTTGTAATGGGTATCCAGTGGCAACTGTGGTGCTTTGAGACTACATCCCTGACATTTGTCCTTATTCATGGCCCTGCAAAATGATGGGACTGTGGAGCAGATAGGCTGTCAGATTGGCGTTATCACAATGTTTGTTTTCACAACTAAACCAGAGATATTTAAATTTTCTTTAATGAGAATGTCTTGGGATAATATCTTTGGTATTTTAAATTTTGAAACCTGAAAAGCTTTAATAGTTCTGTTGCTTTCTAATGTCACTGGAAGGAAAGCACACACACACACACACACACACACACACACACACACACACACACAATTAAGTTTGTTCTTTGACAACTTCAGACATACAATACATTCTCTCTTCAATCCTCCCATCCCTCTCAACTCCACTCCTCCCTGCCAGTCCCTTTCTATATTCATGACTTTGGGGTGGGTTTTGTGACCCATTTAGTTTGGCCAGGGCCATCTGTATGACAGCTGGATTGAGATTATCCACTGGAGCCCAGCAGGATCACCACTGGATACAAAGTGAAGGCAATGACTCTATCAGTAGCCAACCGTTCACTGGGGAAGGGTAGGACCCCTGAGTCCCTCCTCTATCCATGTGTCACTGTCAACAGCCCATTCTTGTACAGACCCAGTACAGGTATCCATGGCTATTTGAAACTAAAAAAAAAAATGTGATTTATTTATTTTTATTATTATGTGCATTGGTGTTTTGCCTGCATGTATGTCTGTTGGATCCCCGGGAAATGGAGTTACAGACAGTTGTGAATTGCCATGTGGATGCTGGGAATTGAACCTGGGTCCTCTGGAAGAGCAGCAATGCTCTTAACCTCTGAGCCATCTCTCCAGCCCCTCAAATCATCAACTTTAAATTTTTTTGTGTGTCCTTATTTTGTAAATGGAGGTGGCTTGCCAAAAGAGCTGTTAATGATAAAGAGAGCTGAGTGCCGTAGCCCACGCCTATAGTCCTAACTGCTTGTGATGCTGAGGCAAGTGGATTGTAAGGCCAAAGCCAGCCTGGGCTACAGGGCAGATCCCATCTTTAAAAACAAAACCACAACGACTGCCAGAAACCCAATGGCAGATGTGGATTTAAGTCTGTTGGGTTGCTTGATCTTACAGATTGATCTTTTCAAGAAAGCGGGATGGACCATCGTTACTCCTCCATCACCTGTCATCCCCGACGGTATGTCGACGTTTACGTCCTTTGTCACCAAGTATCTTCACCTGTAGAGAAAGCCAACTTTGGTCAAACTAGAGATGGCATTTCCCCGCTGAGCAGTAAAGTGACGGATGATTCTAGAGTAAGACCAGGGCAAATGTTTGTGAGTTTTTCTTCTTGCATAGAAAACGAAAATGAGAAGACAGAATTTAAAATATCATACAAAGCAAAATACAGCTTTCAAAATAAGACAGGATGAATTCCAAATGTCTGATGAATGTGCCTTGATTTGTAAGATTAGTAGATACGTTATTCTACAATTAAAATGAGTTCTCAGAACTGGGGATGTAGTTCAGTGGTAGAGCGCTTGCCTGACTTGTTAAAACCCTGGGTTTGATCCCCAGTAGTAGAAAAACTAACTAAAAACACAAACAGCTTGGATCGGGGTGGAACAGGCCAGTAAAACTATCACAGAGAAGGCTGAGGCAGGAGGACTCCAAGTTCAATGTCATTTTCTGTTGTAGAGAAAACTTGTCAGAAAGAAAAGGGGAACATAAGATAATAAAACGAGTTCTTATATGGGAACTAAAGCAGGAAGGGGACCGAGCTGTCACTTTAGTGTCCTTCCCTTGTAAATCTTTGCTCTAGACAAAAAAAAAAGGGGGGGGATCAGACACGCATGCTTTGACCGTTGATGCTATTTTCAGATCATCCCCTCTGGATGTCATCCAAATGGCTTTCCATGAACGTCTTAATGCTAGATGAGAAGCGTGTTATGGTAGACGCCAATGAAGTCCCAATTCAAAAGATGTTTGAGAAGCTGGGTATGTATGATAAATGCAATACCACCTTGTCAGGTGTAAACGCTCACCACCAATGGAAGCAAAGACATGTATAGTCTAACATATGGTTTATTGAATTCAATTTCTGTTCCCTTAGGGTACCAAATTATTACCTTATAATGGGCTAGTGATTTCGATTCTTATAAGCATAGCCTTGTGAGTTCCTGGAACATCTCTTGGCAATAGTTAATCATCTTCTGTAAGTCTGCCAGTGTCCTAGTGCCCATGGGTGGACAGTCACCCATACTCAGAGGAGTTGCTTTGCCCTTCTACAAAGAAGAAATTACTGAAGGTCCTTTAGAAGTAATTTAATGGTAATCTCATGTTTCAGAGGGCTTATAAGGACACAACTGGAAAAGTGGCATGTGTATGCATTAAGAACAATTATTAACATGGATAGATCCTGATCCCACTGCCAGGGTTCCCTCAAACAGACAAAGCTACACAACTGTCTCCCATATGCAGAGGGCCTAGTCCAGTCCCATGCAGGTTCCACAGCTGTCAGTCTAAAGTTCGTGAGTTCCTTTGAGCTTGGCTCAGTTGTCTCTGTAGATTTCCCCATCATGATCTTGACCACCCCCCTTGCTCATGACCCCCCCTCCCTCTTTTCGACTGGACTCTCAGAGCTTGGCCTGGTGCTTGGCTGTGGATCTCTGCATCTGCTTCCATCGGTTACTGGATGAAGGCTCTATGATGACAGTTAGGGTATTCACCAATCTAATTACCAGATTAGGCCAGTTCAGGCACCCTCTCCGCTACTGCTAGTAGTCTAATCTGGGATCATCATCCCTGGTGCATGAGCTGGCTTTCTGGAGCCCATTACGTATGGTCAGACACCTTGCTCACCCTTGATGCAGGGGGGAGGGGCTTGGACCTGCCTCAACTGAATGTACCAGTTGGGAGGCCTTACCCTTTTGGAAGAGGGGATAGGGGGTCAGATCAGGGAGGAGAGGTGGGAGGGCAGGAGTAGAGATGAGAGGGGGATCTGTGGTTGATATGTAAAATGAATTTTAAAAATTTTAATAAAAACACCAGTTAACATAATAAAGGATGCCAGCCAGTCATTCAACTCTTAAAGAGTAGGATTAATTTTTACTTGGGGCCAAGTTTTCCTACCCAGATATTTAAGTTTTAGACCAGGATTCTAATACTGTTGAGAAAAACACTGAAAGAAAGGATTTCATGTGAGTCGCAAGGTACAGATTATGTGTGAGCCGTTCTTAACACATTTGACATATCCTCATTGTGAATTCGGTAAGAGCCAGGCAACTTAACTTGTTAAAATTAGGTTGTTAAAATTTTGTTCTACATTTCAGATATACTCCATAGAGTACTCTTTTCTTATTTGCCACATTCATCCTTAATGTAGAATTGGTTTTAAAAAGATAACTTGACAGTTTTGAACTGAGCAGAATCCGGTGATTGGACCCATAATGCCAAGCCACTTTTTCCTTGGCCTTCATTAAGTAACAAAATTACTTGGGTTCAGCTTTTTCATCTGTTATGATTTTGTTGTTTCTCAAAATTAAAATAATGGAAAACACCAAATAATCTGATTTGATAGTTTTGGTTTTGTAGTTAAAGTCTTTTTAGACATGGAGGACTTATATATCAAATAGCTACAATTCCCTCCAATTGAGGATGAGTATGCCATGACCAGACAGGACATGGATGCTTCTTATCCCACATCTGCTTTGTGTTTCTGTTCAAACCCCATCTTAGTCTTCAAAGCCCCACATAGGAGTACCTCAGGGGAGTCTTTCTCTTGCCTCCTTGTTTTCACCATACAGTGAACCCTGTAGTGACTCTGCAGCTCATCTGCCCCCTCAAACGAAGGAGGAAAAAGAACAGATTACTGTGTCTAATGTAACATATTCTTTCTGAGTGCTGTTAATTAAGTAGCCCATTCACAGTGTAGATGTGTCCTTACAAATGGTGCCAAATGAAGCCAATTGTCTCATCAGCTCTGAAACCTGAATAATCATACGACCTAGATAGTAAACTACAGCTCTGATGCATTTTTTCCTTGAGGTGGTCTAGCACAGTTAATCTGTAAAAGATGAACGCATCCTTATTGTGCTTATGTAGAATTAGCTTTTTAGTACTTAATTTTAGTACTAGGTATATCTGTTCATCCAGGTTATTGATTTGTGAACAGTCAATAGAACAAAACTTAAGTCTGTAGACTTGTTTTGTTGAAGATGTTATATCAGTAATGGGCTAGGTTAGATGAAATATAGTCTATGAAAACAAAATTAAAAAAGGAAAGACCATTGCAGATTGGATAGACCTGAGGGATTTGAGCCTCTGTGTTCCTCCAAGTGTTTGGACTTACTCCCTGCTGGGATATCTTCATGTTAGTCCGTCTAACGGATCTGTCTTTTTCTCTCAATGCAGGTATCAGTACCATCAAGGTTAACATTCGACACGCCAATTCCCTGGGGGGAGGCTTCCACTGCTGGACCTGTGACGTCCGGCGCCGAGGCACCCTTCAGTCCTACTTCGACTGAGCAGGCATGGCCTCAGATATACCTAAGAAGCGCAGCAGCAAGGCCCATTCTCTCGCTTTAATAAATGCATGAACTGTAGTGCTTTGAACAATCACGTCTTTAACAGGGGTCCCAGGCCTGGGTTACTTTTCTTTGACATAAGGAAGATGACTCTTACTAGGTTTTACTTTCTTCTCCTACAGTTCTTTACTGTTTGGCTTCAAGTATAAAAGCTTAGTAAATGTATCCCAAGGCAAAAATTAGTCACTTGAGTAACTTGGCCGCTAATATTTAACCATCTACCTCTGTTTTTAATTTTCTTTCCGAAAGGCAGCTTGAAATGTTGGTCCTAATGTTATTTTTCACTCTTTTTGGTGAACTTGTGAATGTTTGTATCAGTTTTTTTTTTTCTAAATGGGACAAAGACTTAGGGGAAAAAATTACCCACAGATCCTAAGTAGAATCAGATATTTGTCTTTTTTTCTAAAAATCAAATTTGGGTAGTTTTTTTTTAATTTGTTTTTAAATAACCTAGACTATGCAAACACTGAGAAAGTGAAGTGAATTTTCCATGAACGCTTTTAACATTCTCATGCCGACATTTGGTCCTAAAATCTCATCCTGTAGCTTACCTCATCTCAAGTGGGTTATTCTTGTCTTCTTCCTTCCTTTCCAAAAATTTACAGAAATGCTTAGGGTATAACTGGTAGTTCCTATCCCTAAATGTTGATGTTCTATATCTAACAGGTATTATGGCATCTTTGGTAATCTAAGACTTGTTTACATATGTGCAAATTGTTTAAAGCATAGAGTTTTAAAGCATTTTTTAAAAACTAATGCAGGTAAAAAAAAAACACGTGACACGAAGTCATTTTAATGTTGGATATTGTATATGTATTTTTATTCTAATAAACTTTTTGTTCCAGATTGGATTTTATTAGAGTTTGACCTCAGTCTCATGACTTTAGTGTAAGTTACAAGAGTGTAGCTGTTGGATGAGAGGTCTTTGTGTGTGTGTGGGGGGGGGGGGGATGTGTATGCTGTGTGGATAACTGGGGGGATGTATATGCTGTGTGGATAACTGGGGGGATGTGTATGCTGTGTGGATAACTGGGGGGGGAATGTGTATGCTGTGTGGATAACTGGGGGGGGATGTGTATGCTGTGTGGATAACTGGGGGGATGTGTATGCTGTGTGGATAACTGGGGGGGAATGTGTATGCTGTGTGGATAACTGGGGGGATGTGTATGCTGTGTGGATAACTGGGGGGGAATGTGTATGCTGTGTGGATAACTGGGGGGATATGTATGCTGTGTGGATAACTGGGGGGGAATGTGTATGCTGTGTGGATAACTGGGAGGGATGTGTATGCTGTGTGGATAACTGGGGGGGTGGGATGTGTGTTCTGTGTGGATAACTGTTAGGAAGGGTATGTGAATGTGTGTGTGTGCGGGGGGTCAGAGGTCAACCTCAAGTGTCATTCTTCAGGTGTGATTGTTGAAACAGGGTCTCTTTTTGCACTGGCCTGGAGCTCACTAAGTATACTAGTTGACTGGCCCAGTAAGTTCCAGGGATTCCCACCCCCACCCCCCACCCCGCCTCTCCAGCAGTGGGATTATGAGCATACACCATCACACCTGGCTTTTTTACTTGGATTCTGGGGATCAAATGCCTTCTCATGCTTCAACAAGTGCTTTACCAGCCAAGATTTCTCCTCAGCCCACTTTGGAGCAGAATTGTAGTTTTCTGAAATAATCAAGATATTCATCCCCAATTCAAACCTAATATCATATTCAAAAGTGGTTGACAAAGACTGATCACAGTCCTAGCACTTGGGAGGTAGAGGCAGGAGGATCAGGAGTTAGCCTTAGCTGCATAGCCGGATCAAAGCCAGGCTGGGCTGCAGGAGACCTTGGCTTAGAAAAAGAAAAAAAAAAAAAGAAAGGAAGGAAGAGGCCAAAACAGGAAAGAAGGGAGACAGGCAGGAAAAGCAATTAACGAAGTCAGAACTTGGCATATTCCTCACTCATACAAAGCTGTCTGAATGTTTCGTAAGCATGGGGCAGGGTGGGGTGGCAGTCCTGGGCCCCCAAAAGGAAAGGAGTCTCAGTTCTGGAGTCGATGGGCGCTTTTCCTCACAAGAGCGTTGCAAAGGATGAATAATTAGAAATGAATCAGAGGTTTCAGCCATTCCTGTAACTGCTTTCTGTCAGGTCACAGAACACAGAAGCCCTCACTGTAAGAGTGCCAGTGTGACACTTGAACTGAAACTGCTTGAGAACGACGCAGTCGTGTGGGTTGATGCCCACTGAAGCCACCACCCAGCCTCTGTAGTCAGACACTCTCTATATGCAGTTCAGCATGACTTCCAGACCTCCACTCTATGTCCTTAGCTGATGACATTCGGTTTTCACGGAGATATTAAAATAGACCATCACGCATTAGAGCCTCCAGCCTCGCCTCCGGTCCCCACAGAAGCATGCTCACTGGTGCAGTGCGCTGCCCAGGGTTTCTCTCTCCTGGCCTCAACAGCTATTCTCGGGCAGTGGTTCTCAACCTTCCTCACGCTGCGACCCTTCAATGCAGCTCCTCATGTTGTCATGACCCCCAGCCGTAAAATTATTTCATTGCTACTTCATAACTGTAACTTTGCTACTTTTATGAATCATAATGTAAATATCTGTGTTTTCCCGTGGTCTTAGGTGACCCCTGTGAAAGGGTTGTTCAGCCCCCAAGGGGTCGAGACCCACAGATTGAGGTCTACTGTTCTAGAGAAAAATGTCAGGCTTCATCTCGGTGCTTGTATGTCACACACCACGCTCTAGAAGGGTGGTTTCTCTCATCCCTATAGAAAATGTGGAGAACCTTCCCAACAAATCTAATCTATACACTATCCTCTAATCATAATTCTTTCTTCAGGAACTTGCTACACCAGCCAGTATCTTTCCTATAAGCCCAAGACTGCCAACCTGAGGTATATGTGTGCTTTCCACCCCCAGAAAATAACAACCCCTTGTATCACAATCTAGATCTCTGATCCATTTCAAGGGCCCTTTCTAACAAAATGATTTGTTTTAGTTTGAAGGCTACCCGTGTCTTATAAATCCCAGAATCAAAATGTACACACAGATTCCACACATGTATAATAATTAGTTGATTTGGATTTAAACAGTTAGCTGGCCGACCCCAAAATTTCAGACAGTGGGGAATTGTGGTACATCCTTCTGGGGAGACTGAGGGAGAAGAATCCTAAGTACAAGGCCCCTTGGGGCTACATATTAGGATCATGTAGTAGAAATAAATAAATAAAATCTAATATAAACTTGTATTTTTAAAGTAACTTTACAGTTTGGCTTTCTGATCTACAGCCATCTTTTCTTTATGGTATGTATGTGGTGAATGACTGAGAACTGTAATCCACCTATTGTTGCTCAAGTCAGGCAGATTTTCAGGCTAACTCTGTTCAAAGGGTATAATTTATTTGACCTATAGAATCTCCTTCATTTCCATTATTTCAGTTTTCTTTTTCTTCCACGCTTCTATCACTTTATTGAATTCTTTGGTCATGTTATGTATTCACTTCCTTATTTCCCTCAGCTCTTTGTTCTCTTAGAATTCATTCAAGAGCTTGTTTGTATCTTCTTTGCTTTCTTTGAACACAGCTATAAGCATTCTTTTGAATTCTGTGTCTGGGATTTCATCTAAGTCGTTCTTTTGGAAGGCCATTACCATAGGACTGGTCATTTTTGAAGGTATTGTGTTGTCTCCGAGCGTCACAGTTATTTTGTATTTGTCTTTGGGCTTTGTGCCTCTGGTTTTAGTTTTTTGGTTGAAATTTTTTTCAGTTACTTTTCCTTTCAAGGGAGTGTTTGCAGTCTTCAAAAACTCCTAGGTTGTACTAGGGTTGAGGTGTCATTTTTTCTCATCTAGACTCATGTTCAATCCCAGGTCCCCAGGACACCCCTGAGAGTACAGTTCTGTTTGTGACAAGTCACTGTCGAAGGGTAGACTCACTACTAAAATATAGTAACAGTGGGCAGGGATGACGGTGATCACGAGCATCTGCCAGAGGGTTCCAGTTTGGTTTCCAGCACTCACGTTAGACAGTTCACAACTGCCTGTAACTCCAGCTCCGGGAAAACTGACATCTTCTGGCCTCCTTGGATACCCATACACAAGTGGCACATACTCACACAGACACATACAAATAAATAAAAATAAATAAATCTTTTTTTAAAAATACAGTAGTCATCATATAAAAGGCAACCACCCTGTAATTACCAACCATTCTAGGAAGCAAAGTGCTCTGTGCTCTGCTGGTTATTGTGGGAATGTGTTAGAAGGAGCCAAAAAGCAGAGTCGGACCAGTGATTTGTGTGGGGTTGATATAAGTTGAGGAGAGAAACAGTTCAGATAGACAGAGGAGGGAAGAGGAAGCAGGTTGGCAGAATGAGAAGGAAAGTAAAGAAATGCAATCAGATACCACAGAGCAGAAGTCTGAAACACTGAGACCCCACAAATCAGGTCAGGCTGCGTCTTTGGGAAAGGAAAACAATGAAGGAAAGAACAGGGAGAAAGAGGAGGAGGGAGAGAGAGAGGAGGGAGAGAAGGGGGGAACCAAGAACAGAGCTGGTCCGCCTAGTTGACGTTGGATATTAAATACAGGAGGAACAAGTGTGAACAGGAGAGAGCAGTGTGGAGATGTAGACACACTGTCGGGCCTATTTGGTGGGTCCAGTCTCTCAGTGTTCCTTCCCCGGGGATCCCTTGTGATGTTGGGTCACAAGTTGTCCTGGCTAGTTTTATGTCAGCTTTCCACCCCTCGGCTGGTGGTCCTGGGTTCTGTAAGAAAGCAGGCTGAGCAAGCTTGCTTGGGGAGCAAGCCAGTGAGCAGCACCTCTCCATTGCCTCTGCATCAGCTTCTGCTTCCAGGTTCCTGCCCTGTTTGAGTTCCTGTGCTGAGGTCCTTCGGTGATGGGCTACAGTCTAGAAGTGTAAGCCAAATAGACCCTTTTCTCCCCAACTTGCTTTTGGTCATGGTGTTTCATCACAGCAATAGAACCCTAACTAAGACACAGGTGCTGGTCATACCACATGTGTCCCTCTCACTGTCATGCCCTCCTTGAGGAAATCAGGCTCCAGATCCTGTCTGAGCCCACGTGCAGTCTTCACAGACTGAGTCTTAGGTGTCGATTGTATCTCTGGGCAACCTTCCAGGAGCTGATTTGCAAATGTTGACCATATTTCTGTACCACCTTGAATGTCTGGCATGCTGCTTGAAATCTGTCTCTAAGTTCCTTGTAGACTCTGTCTTTGACCAGTTTCCAGCTTGCTGAATGCTGCATGATTCTGGTTCAAAGTTTCTTCTCTATCTAGCAATGTCCTGTGGACCAAGTTTCAATGTACAGCCATATGATCCTTGCCCTGGGGTTCACAAGGAGTCTCAGGCTGCTGAGCCTCCAACACAACAAAGTTGTGTGTGTGTATGTGTATGTGTGTGTGTGTATGCACATGTATGTATTATGTATGGGTATGTGTATATTTATGTGCAGGTATGGTGGTCATAGGTCGACAGAGTATATTACTCTATCATTCTCAACTTCATCATTTTTTTATTTGTGTGTGATGTGTATATGTGCTGTATGAGATACTTGCATCCATGTGCTTGCATGCAGAGGCCAAAAGAGGACATTGGATATCTTCCCCAAGCACCCTGCACTTTACCAGTACTATATATTTGTGTATGTGTGTGGAGGTGCATATTTGCATATGTGTGTATGTGGGTGGGTATGCCATATGCTTGCATGTGGAAGCCGGAGGGGGACATCATATGCCTTCTTCTTTGCTCTCTGCCTTATTCTCTTGAGACAGGTTCTCTCACTGAACTTGGAGTTCTTCATCTGGGGGCCAGTCTGGCAGCCAGAAAGCCCCAGTGCATCTCCTATCTCCCTCCCTGCGCCGCCATACCTCCAGCTTGGGGTTGCAGGAGCACACAGTCATGTCCAGCTCTTCACATGGGTTGTAGGAATCTGAGCTCAGGCCCTCAGGCCTGCACAGCAGGTGCCCTTATCCACTGAGCCATCTCCCCAGCCCATATTTTTCTGGACGGAGTCTCTCACTGAACCCAGAGCTCACCAATTCAGCTAGACTGGCTGGTCAGAAAGACCCCAGGATTCTCCTTGCCTCTGCCTCCTCAGCACCGGGATCATAGGTGTGTGCTGCTGTTCCCAGATTCTAATGGACACAGAGAATCTAGAATCAGGTCTTAATGCTTGTGTGGCAAGTACTTAATCCATTGAGCCATCTCTCCAGCCCCAGAGGATTTTTGTAAATGGCATCACACGACTGCTGCGTCGAGTACTGGATGCCAAGTGCTTGGCACAGAGCACTGTGAAGAGAAGGTTTTCCTGACATTTCCTGCCAGCATCATGGCCGTACTGGGTCATCCCTCCTTTTCTGCTCTTTTCAATACCCATTGTTGGAGCTAGAGATTTGAGTCCATGGTGAAGAGCACTGGCTGCTCTTACAGAGGACCTGGGTTCAATTCCCAGCACCTACACAGCAGCTCACAATCTCTGTAACTCCAGTTCCGGGGCTCTGAAGTATTCTTCTGACCTCTGCAGGATCCGGGCACATACATGCCCACGTACATGCAGGCCAAACACTTGTACATATAAAATAATGAAATAAGTAAACCTTTAAAAATGAAAAATAAAATAGATTACCCATTACTGAAACTACGTGCAGATTTCCTTAGCCTCCTTTTCTTAATCCATGGCTCCCAGCAGGAGTGGGAGCTCCCACTACCTTCAGGACAGGCTGAATTTTCTCTCCTGAGTTGTAAAGTTCCTCACTTTACCTGCTATTAAAGCTACACGTACCACCCACCTCTTCAACAGGTGTTATCCAACTTTCCCTAGTATATTCCCTGGGGGTCACCCACCCTCTTCTCAATCTTTTTGTGTTGTCCGGTCTTCTGTTGTTCATTTGCCAGACCAACTTCTCTGTCAGTGGCCCCCAGAATCATTATGCATCCATAAATACAACCTGGGAGTTTTAATTTGTGTTCATTGCTGTCCCCCTGGGACATAAGTCATTCCAGCCCATTAGCCTGACATTCCAATCTTCTTCGCAAAAGAGGATTTTGTCAGATGCTGAATTTATTGCAGCTATTTTCATGATCCTTGATACCAGAGCGATCATCTGTTAACCAGGCTGGTTGTCAGGTAATTGGTAGAAAGGATAGGTCTGTCAACAACAACAGGCAATTCTCCCTGCTTAGAGGAAGGTCTACAGTCAGTTCTAGGAGAAAAAGCCCTATTTGCTTATGAACACTTACGAATCGAATGAATTTCTCCCACGGAGACTCCCACCAGGACGTTCCCATACATTTTCTTTCCATTTCAGAACTGGGTTTCTTCAAGTGTGGTCTCCCTTTCTGGAATGTTTTTCTGATCCCACCCATGATGTGTTGGATATTTTAAGTCTGGATGCAATCGTGCCCTTTGGTTATGGGAGCTATTGCACAAATGCTCAATTGCAAGGTTGTTCAGTGCTTTCCAAAATGGGTGTAACAGAAGCATTTGGTACTTTCCTAGTTCAGAGACTGGGTGGGAGTTCACATTGAGCAGGGGCTACAGAGCTTTGCTGGAGGCTCCAGGGACACTGGTGCCCCTGGCTGACATTTCGAACTGTATTGCATTGTCGAGATTGTATAGTTGGATGGAAGAACAGACTGCAGACTTCTGGGGGTCTAAGAAACCTTGATGTTGTTCAGATACTAGCCTTTTGTAACTCATTTTACGGATTTGATTTCTCCAAATCCCAAATGGGCCCACCAGGTCTTGAACCCTAAATGTAGCCTCCTGACCTGTGCTGTCTAGGGCCGATTCATTTCCCCATAGCCTCTTGTCCAAAAGTCCACAGGTAAGTTTCTCTGATGGTTCTCTTCCTTTTTGAAGGTATTTGTGGGGTTTTGCCTTTTTCACTCTATGACTGTCATTTTAGGGCCATTTCAGGAAAGGCAAAATGTTTTATCTACTTCAACTTCTACCTATGCGGAAAATTTTAGACAGATAGCCACAAATGTCATTACGAAGGATAAAATGAGTGGAGTTTCCTTGATACCAAAATTTTAGACAGATAGCCACAAATGTCATTACGAAGGATAAAATGGGTGGAGTTTCCTTGATATCTTTGCAGGATTTTGTAGGATGTTGACATGTATCTCCTCAGACTCTCCATAAAGCTCACAAGGTAGAGGCTGGATTGAGTGCAGTGAAATACTCACCTTGGCCACAAAATTGGGGATTCAACAAAACACACACACACACACACACACACACACACACACACACACACCCCACACTGAAATATTTTAGTTTAAAATTTTATTGTTTTGATGTATATGTGTGTGCATGTGGGTACCTATGAGAATCAGAAGAGGATGTTGGAGTACCTGGAGCTGGGTAACAGGTGGTTGTGAGCTGCCTGATTTGGAGGCTGGGAACTGAGCTTGGGTTGTCTGCAAGAGCAGCCAGTTTTGATCAAAACACCATCTCTCCAGGTACACACTGGCTTAGCATGTGCAAGACTCTGGTTTCAATACCTTTCACAGAGAACTAAGTCCATGAACAAGACGCCGGGATGAGAAGCAAAGACACTGTGATGGTTGGTGGTGTAGGGGAGATGGACCTCAGGGTGCACCTGTGGGGATTACCTTGATTATGTAATTGAAGTGGAAAGGCCCACCCACTATGGGTGTGGCTATTCTCAGGCTGGGGTCCTGGACTTCGTAAAAAATGGAGAAAGTGAGCTGAGGACATGCACATATTAGCTCACCAATCTCTGCTCTTCACTGTGGGTATAACGTGACCAGTTCTCTCAAAAATCCATGTTACCACGCAGTTTATCAGAAATTTATCTACCCCTCAATCAAAAGTGATTTACACTCACTGTAATGACATGCCAAAAGTAGCTATCAAGAAAGAATCTAATAGAAATCTATAAATGTCTTTCCAAGCAACAAATATGCTCAAGTTAAATCATGTGCTCCTGAGCTGATATCAGTGTTCTGCAGTTCATGACTGTGTGGACAGATCCCTCAGATTTAAAAACATGCGGATCTCATTAGAGCTCAGCATCAATGGACGAGCTCTGCTTGATGATAGGGAGCCCTATGAATATCAATTAATCATAACATTATCTCCCCCCAAAATTCCATTTCTCTCATAGATCTGTAATAGTTAAGATTCCCAAAAGAAACAGATTATTATGTTCTCCAAGGAAATAGCATAAGCATTGATTATAAAGGGGGATTTATGAGTGGTTTGCAAGGTAGAGGTTGAATAGCCTCACAACTGTCATCTGCAGACTGAGAGTCAGCTCAGCCCAAGAGTCTGAAAGCCTCAGAACAATGGGAACCAATGATGTAGCCCCATCTGAGGCCAAGGGTATGAAGTTCCCTGGAGTGTTGCCAGGGAAGCCCAAGCTGGAATGCTAAAGGTGGAGTCTGATACCCAGGCAATGGCAGCTCCTATAGGCACTCTAGCTAAAGGAGAATCCAGCTGTGTGCACCAGCTAGCTTCCTCCCTCTTGTATTTTTGTTTCTCTGGGTCCCAGCCTATTGAACAGTGAGACCCACATTCAAGGATGGTCCCTCCCACTCAGTTGCCATTGCACACATCAATCATCTCTAATTATACCTCTACAGATGCACCTGCTAGTGTGCTTTATTGATTTATATATCCCTCAGTACTGAAAATCAAGGCTAACTATCACAAGGCACATATTAAAAAGTATTCTCAATTATTATCATTTTATGTTATGAATTTTCTGAAAGGGGGCTTGGTGTAAACTTTTTTTCCTCTTTGTAATATTAGTGCTCACAGAGCATATCAATTTTGACTTTTGTCTATAAAGCCTAAATTATTTTCTGTCTGATCTGGCTCAGTGGTTAACAGCACTGGCTGATCTTCAAAGAGACCCTGGTTTGGTTCCCAACACCCACATGGTGACTACAGCCATCTGCAACTCCATTTCCGGGGGATCTGATGCCCCCTCCTGGCTTCCAAGGACACACACATGGTACACATACACACCTGAAGGCAAAACACCCATACACATAAAGTAAAACTAAAAAAGCTTGCTAGTGGTCAGAAAGACGTCTATACCCATGCCCTCCCCCCAATACAATGTGATAAAAAGCTTGCTGGTGACCAGCGTGAGGCCTACATACATGCCCCTCCCTCAAATAAAATGGCAGGCAGTCTCTTCGAGGACCAGTTGAAGTTTAAATATAGCCAAGGGTTGCTCTATGAATTTATTTTTAACACAAACCCACCAATCCTGAAGGCCAACTTCTGCCTTCAATCACATTTTCCTGCCTGACAGATCCCAGAGACAAGTACTAAATAACCAGAGACTACATGTGTAATCTAGAACAATCCAGAATCTTCTAACTAGCCAGTCCTAAACATTTGTCTGCCCCTGCCTTGTATTTCCCCTAGGAGACCTTGGCAAAGACCCAGGTCCCACTTCATCCTAGAGGCCAAGCTGAAACAGGAAGCATGAACTGTGGGAAGGAGCTCATGAAGAATGAGAAAGAGGGGGGGTCTTGGGAAGAGTCTGAGGAGGCAAGATTCTAGGGTCTTCACAGTCAAGTTTTTCCTGTAAAGGGACACACATTTGGAACTTTGCCGACAGCAGTCAGATTTCTCAGACATTATTCTGGTTTTATACCGTGTAACCCCAAACTGTCACCTCCCCTGTGAACCTCTGTAGGCAATGACATGGTTCTTGACATGGAGTGAGCCTCACTCTCGTTCCCTCACGTGACGACCCCAACTCCACCATGTCATGTGCAAAGTCCCATTCGTAGACCATCAGCTCTGACTCATTCAGGTCCCACTCCGCCGCGCATGAAGGAAACACTACATGAAGGAGTTAAACAAAAGAAAAATGTACCTTACGTTCTAGAAAGTTTAGAAATAGGAAACTCAAACACATTCTTTTTTATTTTATTTATTTATTTTGTTTTGTTTTTTAGAGACAGGGTTTCTCTGTGTAGCTTTGGAACCTGTCTTGAAACTCGATCTGTAGACCAGGCTGGCCTCAAACTCACAGAGATCCACCTGTCTCTGCCTCCCGAGTGCTGGGATTAAATGTGTGTGCAACCACCACCCGGCTCAAACACATTCTTAAAGATTAAGGGGTTATTGTTCTTAAATGCTGTTTTTCCATCTTTCCACTTGGATTTGGTTATCGACAGCAGTCTTTGGTGGTGAGTCTAAGTGCCATTTTTTTCTGTATTGCTGCTTTGTAGAAACAGACACTTTCCCAGAATCTCCTGGTCAGAAATGCTCTTGGCAACTTTGCTCTCTGTCCATTCCTGAGGAGGCAATGGGATGAGGTCAGTCGGAACCACCTTTGGCACAGGGACATGTAATTAGCTTCCCTGGGGGACAGAGTAAAAAAACGGCTGAGAGCATTCAGATTCAGTTAGAAGGACGGAGAGATGGGGATTAAGTTGTGTTGCACCCTCCAGTAAGTACTTCCATGAAGTCTGTCTTCCTATTCTTTTATTTGTATTCTCTTGCCCCAAAGTGATCCCTTCCTACTACATTCAGATATAACGTCTTAATGTGCATTAGGATCACTTAGAATATTTGCTCCAGTGCAGGTCTTCAGGCTCTGCAGCCAGAGGCTCTGTGTTAGTTTATTTCAGGGCTCGGGAGATTTTTAAAGGCAGTGCCGAGAATATTAATCACATGTACAATGCATTCAAGTCATGTGGATTTCCTGAAACAGTTAAAGAGGCTAACGGGAGCACAGGACACTGGTCATATGGGCCTGTATACAGGATAGACCTGTCAATATTGTCTATCATTAGAACATAAGGATATTCCACTGTAACTCCCTCTAGATGCATTCTAGGAATGTCATCTTCCTTTTACCCTAATCTGATTAACACAGAGGTGAAAATTGTGACCATCTTCTTACTATTTCTCTTTGTGTATGGGTTCTGGGGACACTGAGTCTAAAACTACTCCAAAATTGGAAAGAGACATTGCCTAGATAATGAATCAATTGGATGTCCGCTGTCTGTACTTCAGCCCCTTTTCCTGAGATGGACAGAAACGTTTTTTGATGAAACAGTAAGACAAATAGAATACTCCCACCATCATCTAAAATGTTATTATTGGGCCATGTAGCTAAGGGGTGAAATGTGTTGTGTTCAGCAGAGTAAGGGCCTCAGTTAAACCACCAACATTATAAAAATTTAAAACTAAAGCCGGGCGGTGGTGGCGCACGCCTTTAATCCCAGCACTCGAGAGGCAGAGCCAGGCGGATCTCTGTGAGTTCGAGGCTAGCCTGGACTACCAAGTGAGTCCCAGGAAAGGCGCAAAGCTACACAGAGAAACCCTGTCTCGAAAAACCAAAAAAAAAAAAAATTAAAAACTAAAAAATTTAAAGATTTCTTTTTATTTATGTGTATGTGTTCATATAAATGTATGCTGTGTGTGTGTGTGTGTGTGTGTGTGAGAGAGAGAGAGAGAGAGAGAGAGAGAGAGAGAGAGAGAGAGAGAGAGAGAGAGAGAGAGTGGTATTGTGTTCCCCAAAATATTGTGCACCCTAATAAACTTATCTGGGGTCAAAGAACAGAACAGCCACTAGATACAGAGGCTAGAAAATGGTGGCACTCACACCTTTAATCCTAGCATTCCAGAAGCAGAAATCCCTCTGGATCTCTGTGAGTTCAAGGACACATTGGAAACAGCCAGGCATGGTGACACACGCCTTTAATCCCAAGAAGTAAGCCTTTAATCCCAGGGAGTGATGGTAGAAGGCAGAAGGTATATAAGGCGTGAGGACCAGGAACTAGAAGCATTTGGCCTGATTAAGCTTTTAGGCTCTGAGACCTATTCTGGATAAGGACTGAGAGGCTTCCAGTCTGAGGAAACAGGATCAGTTGAAGAACTAACTGCTGAGGTGAGGTGGCTGTAGCTTGTTCTGCTTCTCTGATCTTCCAGCATTCACCCCAATAACTGGCCTCAGGTTTGATTTTATTAAAAAGGACTTTTAAGATTCATGCAACATATGTGTGTGTGAGTGTGTGTGTGTGTGTGTGTGTGTGTGTGTGTGTGTGTGTGTGTGTGAGAGAGAGAGAGAGAGAGAGAGAGAGAGAGAGAGAGAGAGAGAGAGAGAGACTCAGATCCCCCCAGAGCCAGAGTTACAGGCAGTTTTGAGTCATGCACGGTGGGTGTTCTGGGAACCAACTCAGGTCCTCTGGAAGAGCAAGACACTTTCTTAACCACGAAATCATCTCTTCAGCCCAAAAGAAATGTCAGGCACTTATTAAAGCGTGGGCTGTAAAATTCATGTGGGTTTTAATATTTTAAAGGAAGATTTCAAAGAAATTTTACTGTTTCCTTGGCTTATCTGACTGAATTCGCATTCTCAGTTTGCTCCGCTCTTTGGTGTAATTTGGTGATTTAAACACATTGGGGCAATCCTAGGGGAGTCTTATTTTTTTTTTTTACAGTGTTTTGGCATCAATCATTAAAAACTTTTGTAGATCATAGCAGAGTGAAGAAATGTTTTTTTGGTTATTTAAAGTTCAAGGCCTGCAAAATGGCTCAGCAAGTGAAAGTATATTCCTTGCAAGTCTGGTGACCTGAATTCTACCCAAGATCTGGTGGATTACAAGCATGTGTCACTATGCCCAGCAATAACTACAACCTTTTAAAATGCTAAGAAAAATAACCCCATGTAATTTTGTGAGCAGGCTTAATGTTCTATGAAAAAAAAAATCACTTCCATGTTAAAAAAGGATTTTTTTTTCCTCTTTCAATGGTCACAAATGCTAAAATCTATTTTTGCCCATTTTACAAACAAAAGTTGTAGGCCGGTCATGGTGGCACACGCCTTTAATTCCAGCACTCGAGAGGCAGAGGCAGGAGGATCTCTGTGAGTCTGAGGCCAGTCTGGTCTACAGAGCAAGTTCCAGGACAGCTAAGGCTGTTACACAGAGAAACCCTGTCTCAAAAGTCAAATAAATATAAATAAATAAACAAACAAACAAAGAAAAATGTTGCTCAGTTGTGTTTTGTGTGAATGCCCCCCTGCAAAAAAATGTATCCTCCAGTCAATTCTGAGACACTGAGACTGGCATTGTCATCCACACATCCTGCCCTCAGGGACACGGGGATTGTAGCTTCCATAAGGACCTCGAAAGCACTTCCCACCATGATTATCTCCATAACCAGAACGCTGGGCATTGCATCTAGCCTAGAATGGGGCACATTTGACATAAACTTACAACAGCTTTATAAGACATCCTAAAACAAGAGGGGCCCTCAGCAATCCCTTCTCTGTTTTTTTGTTTTGTTTTGTTTTGTTTTTGTTTTTGTTTTCTCTCTATTATTTCCGTTCCAGATATACGGATGTTATTACTTTCCCACTTTAACAAGGAAAACCAAGAAAAGTTCTCCTGGCCAAACTTCCTCCTCTAGCAACGGCTGTGTTTCCACAGTCTCTACAAACAGATGATTTCTACCTGCAGTTCACATACTCTTCTGCGCGTCCATGCTCAGCCCTCAGCCCGCACCTCTTCACGTAACTGTTCTTGCTACTTTTTCCCTGATGCAAAACCCAAGGCATGGGTCCCTCCCTCTCATGTGACCGTCAGTAGCACCGCTGTGTATACAACTTGAAAATGTGTATGGACTGTCTTCTCAGCATGTATCTAATCAACTGCCAACTCAAGGTCTCCACTTGACTGATAGGCCTGCTCCAAACTGGATTTCTGATCTTCCCTGCCAACTCTGCCCCTCCCTGGCTTCTCCTCTGTTGAGCTGAGGCAATCCCATCCTTGCAGGGGTACAAGCAGAACTAAATTCATCCTTGATTCTTCTTGTTTTCATACCTCACACCAAATCCCCAGTGAATCTGTCTACTGTTAAACTATATCCAGAATCAAACAACGTCCTAGCACTCAGGAGACAGAGGCAAGTGGATTTCTACAAGTCTGAGGCCAGCCTGGTCTACATAGTAAGCTCTAGTCCAGCCAGGGCTACACAATGAGACCCTGTCTCAGGAAAAACAACAGCAACAAAACATCAGTCCCTTGGTAACTTCATTGTGGGCACTGGGTCTACTTTCTTCTGGTTGGTTGCTTTTATGTATTCAATTACAAGTGCAGGTGTGTGTGTGTGTGTGTGTGTGTGTGTGTGTGTGTGTGTGTGTGTGTCCCTGAGGTCAACCTCCTCAATTGCTTTCTCTCTTGCTTTTTTAAGATAAGGTCTCCTACTGAACACAGAACTCGCCAATTTGGTGTGACTACCTGGTCTGCAAGCCCTGTAGATCCTGCCCCCCACCCCCAGAGCTGGGACTATAGGCAAGCAATGCCCCCCTCACTCCACACACACACACCAAGAAGCCTGAGTAAGGTATTTCACATGTAGCTGGTATGAAAAAAAAGTGCTAATTCTTGTAAACTACTGTTTCACCCATGGAGGAACTGAATGGATCCTTTTTAGTCTTTGTGAACTAAATCATATTTCTGTGTGTCTACATCACCAAGACTCAAAGGAGCACCTACTTGCCACTTGACTAACTTAGACTCACACAAGACCCCTGAGGAAAGGATTTCATGGCAGTCCTAGAAAAGTCACAGTAAAGGCTGCTGGCAACAAGAGAGACTACAAAAGAATCTAATGTACTCAGCAGCTCTCCATGCTACCAGCCCATTAGAGGAAATCCTATGGAAACCTTAGTGTATCACTATTACCATCTAGTGTGCATTCTGCTGCCATCCCATTGCCAATCATGCAGGGTGTTTTTAATCTTGAATTCACTCAAATAAACTTCTTCTTTCTCACTCATATTTCCACAACTACAATAAACTGTGTCCTGGAAGGACATGTAGGAATCACTTTGTATTTACAATTTTCTTTTGTAAATGCTCATTTATTTGGGACCTTGTATTTGTATTTTAGCAATATTTACTATAAAATGCAATAAGATTTTTTCTACAAAAAGATAAAAGTAATGATAAAGCTTTGAAAAATGAGAAGCAATAAACAATAGAAACCTATTAGAGCTAAGGAAACTCCATGATGCCACAGAGAACTTTTTACAAATACATGCAAGTATTTGATTCATAGAAACTTTATATCAGAGAAACCAGGTTGAAAGGGTAGAGTAGTAATGTTCTTGGTAGGATGTTTTTATTAGTCGGGGATCTCCAGAGAAATGAGATTGAAATTTTTTAGGAAGCTCGGGAAGTTACTGGGTCTGGCAAATCTAACATTAGTATAGGGCAGCTTCGGAGCCCGGAAATCCAGGTCAAGAACTGTGGCTGCCAGTCTTGACTATAAAACTCACAGAGCAGGGCCACAGCCTGCTCAGGCAGGGTTTTCCTGTTGTAGTCTTGGGAATTCTTTCTCCTTCAGACACTGTCAGTCTTGACTCATTAGTCCTCAGCTGATTAGCTGAAGTCGCTCCTGATCTAAAGGCTAGCCACTCTTGTAAATGCCCTCCTGTATGCTGTAACAGCTGCACTGGTATTTGACCTGCTGTGTGTGCATGGCAGCCTAGCCACGTTGATGTGTAAACTCGCCCATCAAAAGGTAATGGAGGGATATTCTTCCTCGATTACCACTGATTCCTCACTGAGGAAGAAAACCAACTCTGAGATTCTAGGACCTAAGTAGGGGCTCGGGAAAGATAAGCTAAGGTTTATTTGAGATCAACAGACACTACGCTAATGCTGTTAAACCCTCAACAGGAGAAACTTGGCTTTTCTGTCTGACATTGCTGCTAAAGATTCAAGAACTGTGAGTCCAGCCCTCAAAGACCAAGTTCAAGGAAGAAAAAAAAGCAGTGACATGAGACAGCAATATTTGGATTTTATATAATCATCTTCCAATTGTCATTGATACCTATTTATTACTTTGACCCATAAAGTAAAAGATAAAATATGGAGTTTGCAACAACAACAAAAAATTAAGTAATAAAATTAAATAAAAAATTTTAAGGTAAAAAAAGAATCATATAGGATGAATTTGGGAAATTTCATTTCTGAACTGAGTATGTTGGCACACATGACTGTAATCCCAGTACTTGAAAGCCTGAGGCAGGAGTACTGCCATGTGTTCAAGGCTATATAGGTTATATAACTAGACCCTGACTCAAATAATAATTATTTTTATTATTATAAAATTATTATTATTGTTGTTGTTTCATCTTAACCTATGGTATGGATAAAAATGAAGTCCATAGGACATTAGAATAAGCAATGAGTAATAATATTCAACATAGTATGAAGCATAATTTATTATACCTAGGTGTTTATTTTTTGAATTATCTAATAGAGGTCAAGTTCTTTGAACTTAGGGATAATTTGGGATGATATTTACACTTAGATGCTTTAATAGTGCTATGATTTTTTTAAAAATAAAAAGCATAAGCAATCTTTGACTCAGTTAATCTGTCTTTGAGAATGACACCCAACAGCAGCTTAATTAATACCTAGGTTAAAATGAAGCAATTTCTAGAATGCAAACTTGCAAACCTAGGCTAAACACCTCTGGTGGGATAGTAAAAGTCCAAACCAGTTTTTCCACTACATTCCTTCTGATCATCCTGTTCTCACTCGATTCCCTTCTCACCGTTAGCCCACCATAACTCCTAAAAATGCCCATCAAGAGCCACCTTGAAATCAAGGAAACCAAGAAAGCTAATTTTAACACCACTGCCTTCCGGAAGCATCGCCTCTGGTGTAGAGGTGTCTTCCCATCTCCCCATCCCCTTGGGGCTTGGCTGCATCCGTGGGGAGGGCCTCGAACAACCCTCTTCTTTCTTACTCCACACAGATTGATGAAGAGGTAACTCTGCCCCTGTGGACAGACCAGACTGTTTATAGAAAGACACTGATATTCTTTTCCTGTCTGATCTCCTGTTTCAGAGAGAGATGTTTATTTTTACATGTGCACAGCTGCTGATACACCACAAAAGTCAGAGATAGTTAATCCCCAGGACCTCAGCTACTGTAGGGAAAAGGTCAATGCTGCACAGCTCCAGGATCAACAAGGCTCTGGGTCTCCCTGTTGTTAGCACTAAAAATTAATCTCATGAAGCATTTCCTGAAAACTTGCAAGATTCTAATGTGCTTTTTAAAATGTCCTGAAAAAAAAAAAGGTAGAATTCAGAACTACTTTTCCATAGTTTCTGACTATAGGAAATGACTAAGGTTTTCCTTGGAAAACCAGAAAGGCTAATTTATCATAAAGATGAACATGGTAACATGTTGGAAGGGCTACACTACGACGTTTTTGTTATAAGGTGACATAAATGTAAAGTGAGATCCAGGAACTGCCTGACTCCATTCTGTTTGCCTGATTTTGAGTTGAATTTGGACTCCTCTGATTCTGGGTAAAGCTATTTTGAAAAGCTCAAAGTACTGCCATTCATTTGAAGGCAGCAGCCCATGTGAGACGCCCTGCCAAGGTCAGTGTGTCGCTGGCAGCAGAAAGTGCAACTCAGCAGTGTCCACTGCCAGCACTGCAGCTTGAGGAGTCCCTGGAAGCCTCCTGGGGCCTCTGCTCAGGTCCTTAACATCCACCACAGAAGAAGATTCTTGATGAGTCAGTAGAGAAAAGTTAGTGAGCATATTGACTAAGCAGAAAGATCTCACCCACTAAAGGGAGGCAAGCCTGGAGGCTGGGAGAGGAGCGCTCCTCTTTGCCTGGGCAGCAGCTACACAGTGACATGGGGGCTCCTAAGGTACTTCATCTGCAGCTAAGTTGTTTCCATATCGGGGAAATCACGTCCTGCATCTCACTTTTCCATATCCTCAGATGGTATCTGTGAAGAGGAGACTTTAAAGAGTTACATTGCACTGATTTTAGCTGGAGAGGGCATGCTGTAGAGATGGGACATAGACCTGGACTTCTCCACAGGTCACTTGAGGGATTGTATTTAAGACATAGATCACTAGCCACCTTTAACAGTCTCATTTGTGACGTGTTACCCAGGAAAGGAAGTACAATTCTTTTATGAGTGGCCTGATTAATTATGCTGACATTTCGGGCAAGAGACAGAAATCAAAACTGGAGGGGCATTCCTTCTTGTGACCCTCTATTTCCTATTAGGTCACCGTCTCGAATGTGATAAGGTTTGGTTTACTGTGCTAAAAGTCCAGTTCAGTGCAGTGGCTGTGCTGTTCAAGATTATATCCGGGATGATTTCTGAAGTAAGTTGGAACTGCATTCAGTAAATATGAAAGAAGAAAACAATAAAATGTGTTTTGATTAATAAATTTGAAATGATATGATTTCACTAAGATTTCTTGAAGTTCTCTATAGCCTCATCTAAATGTGGGCATATCATTCCTAATGTGGTTTACTGTGGAACAATCTTTGTACACTGTAAATATGTATTGCTCTCATTGTTAATAAAAAAGCTGATTGAGCCGGGCGGTGGTGGCGCACGCCTTTAATCCCAGCACTCGGGAGGCAGAGGCAGGCGGATCTCTGTGAGTTCGAGGCCAGCCTGTTCTACAGAGCGAGATCCAGGAAAGGCGCAAAGCTACACAGAGAAACCCTGTCTCGAAAAACCAAAAAAAAAAAAAAAAAAAGCTGATTGGCCAATAGCCAGGCAAGATTATTGGGGCAGAGAGAATGCTGGGAAGAAGAAGAGCAGAGTGAGAGGAGTCGCCTGCTGTGGGATAATGCTCTTGTACACTGTAAAGATTTGTCACTTGAATTGGTCTAATAAAATGCTGGTTGACCAGTAGCCAGGCAGGAAGTATAGGTGGGGTGATCAAACTAGGAGAATTCTGGGAAGAGAAAGGGCAGAGTCAGGTTCCACCTACATGTGGCACCCAAACATTTGGCAAGAATTTCCACATAAAACCTGAGAAAGCTTAAAAACAGGATTCCAAACACACAAAAACAGAGTCAAATGCAGCTTCTTGTAACTGTCTTTTCTCCTGTAGGCTCTGTTTGCTGGTGGTGAGCCGAGGCACAGCTCCTTTAAGACTGACTCAGCATTAGTGGCAAGACCTTGTGGCTCTTTTAAGAGGCCCGGCTACTAAACATTTAAATGGAATTTATGAGCAGCAAGTGGCATACTACTCGGTGGCAGTGTGGACCCAAAAACTTGTCAGAGTTGCACTGGTAAACATGGCTTTCAGAGCTATCGGTAAACATGCCTCTGCCTGAGACTAGCTTCTCAAGGAACCAAGCCACATGGCTAAACATAGATAAGAATTGTGTGTCAATTTAAGTGTAAGAACTAGTTAGTAATAAGCCTGAGCTACCAGCTGAGCATTTATAAGTAATATTAAGCCTCAGAGTCAATTATTTAAGAAGCAGCTGTTGGGTATTGCAGAACAGGCAGGCAGGAGAAAAACTTCTGCCCACAGTTTCCAACCAGATGGAAAGGAAGCAGGACATGCAGGGGAGGTAAAAGCCACAAGCCTTAGGGCAACACATAGATTAATAGAAATGGGTTAATTTAAGTTGTAAGTGCTGGCTGGAGACAAGCCTAAGCTATCTGCTCAGCATTTATACTTGATAATAAGTCTCTGAATGGTTATTTGAGAGTGGCTGCCGAGAGGCTACAGAGAAACTCCACCTACAAATGGCACCCAAATGTCTGGCACCTACATCCACATAAGACCAGAGAAAGCTTTAAAAAAGGTTCTAAACACACAAAAATGGGAGCCCTAACACAGCTTTCTAGTCTTGTGTCTCTCGTGCTGGCTAAAGTACAGAGATGCATCTCCCAGCAGCTGCCTGAGGGAGGAGTCAGCCACCAGCCGCCATACACTACCACCATACAACCAGCAGTGGCAGCTGACATAAGATTCATCTCATGCAATCAAAAAAAAAAAATACAGATGCTCAGTAAAATCAGATCCAGATGGAAAAAAAACTCTAACTGGGTTACGGTGTGTTTAAAAATATTTATAGGCTTGGGAGAGAAAAGAGAAAGGGTAGAGATAGTCACAGACTTAAAAATAGTTTAAAAATAGTAAAGTCCTTAAAAAAGAAATACATATATATGATACATATAATAAGTCATGTAAAGATGGGAAATACATGGGGAGTCTGGATTCTGTATGTTACTGTGTTGTCTTTAGGTTTTCTGATTGCTGGATTAAACCAATTTATATATTCTAAAAATGTTCTTAAGATTTAAGACCAGAAAGGAAACTCTTACACAAGCTTCCATAACTGACACTCTGGAGGGGCCGGTTAGGGTTAGGGGCAGCGCTGTGTTAGATGTCTGACTTACTGCACAAGTATGCAAGGTTGCAGTTGTATTAGTGGATCCGTATCTGGTTCTCTTGCCTTTGCCCAAGCTTAACAAGAGAATCTTATCTTCCAGCACACACAGCACCCCTCATATGTCTTTCAGTGAGAGCAAAGTCACCAGCCATCAAAACATGGATTCCAGGCAGTATAGGTTCACCCTGTTTGGATCCTCGGTAGAAGTGGAGGGACCACTTTCTACAAAGAAAAAAAGAGCATTAGGATCAGGACGGGAGTCACCACAAATTAAAGAGCCCTGGCTACTCTGCTAACAAAACAGCCCCAGAAACAGGGGCACCAAGTATTTTAGTTGGCGAGGGAGGTGCCTGAGTTTGAAATTTGACAATTCAGGTGACCAGTCATCAGAAAAGCCTGAAGTGAACTGACCGCCAGCAGGAACGAGTTTCCTTCACGGAGGAAGGCTCTGAATGGTATCGATAAAACCATTTATATCAACCAGCAAAGAGTTTGGGGGACTGAGAAATTTGAGTGTGAAAATATCCCAGGTTAACTAAAGAGAGAGATGAATGTTATTTACCAGAGCACAAAACATTCCCTAACATATGCAGAGTTTCTGTGCCTAACCGCCCAAGAAACCGCATCACCCAGGTTATGTTCCAGATGAAACAGAAACACAGCGAAAGTGTCTTTCTTTCATTTGCACGAAACCCTGGAAATGCGCTTGTATGATATGGGCCAGTTACTGGTGTGGGCACTAGCTTTGCTTTGGCCTCAGTCATGATCCCCGGAATTCACTTTTATGGAAACACACACACACACACACACACACACACACACACACACACACACACCACTATAGACACAAACCACACTGCAGATACACACACACACACACACACACACACACACACACACACACACACACGCACACATGCGCACACACGCACACACACAAATCTTTTGTTGTTGTTAGTTTTCTAGGGCAGGATGGCTACTTGAATGAGCTCAGAGGAACTGCTTCATTATCCTTCACTCTAGAGTTAGCTCCCTGGCCAATCATCCATCACCTGGGGATCACTTAGAGACCCTCTCTCTAGCCCACTGTCTAGAGGTTGAATCAGCTCTTTTATAAATTGCTATATTACTCTATTATAATGAACGCAAAGATGTCTGCTCCACAACTAATAGTAAGCTACCAGTCTGCTTAAGGCCTCCTTAACGTCCTGTTAATTTTGGTCCAGGTCTATCAAGCCTGAGGGCTCAGCCAACACCTCAGCTGAGTACAATTATTATCAGCCTTTTCCTGGGAATCTGACTCCTGTCCTGGGTCTAGGAAAAGGTGGTGGTTTGTCCTACCTCCTCCATTATGATGGAGACAGATCAAACAGATCTTTACAATTTCTGGATTGCAGACTGTACTGACTATTTTTACCATCAACTCGACACTTCAACATCCCCTTGGCTTGGATGGCTTACTTCCTTCCAGACATCCTAGGGACCTTCTCTGGCACCATACTGCATCTCTTGACAATAGTTTAAAAAAACATTATTGGGGTGCCTGCCACTCAGCAGCAAGGCACAGAGTCTCTGACAAGAGGCGGGGGCTGTGGTACCTGGGACACAGAGTGAAACAGTCTGCTCTGTGACTTCAGAAAGGGGGATGTGTGGGCACTGGCACCCTCTTGTAGCTGGAGTTTTCCTGCCTGGCCCACAGTCAGGACAAATCTCTGTCACCCACCAGTCCCACAGCCGCTCAGACCCAACCAAGTACACACAGAGACTTATATTGCTTACAAACTGTATGGCCGTGGCAGGCTTCTTGCTAACTTTTCTTACAGCTTAAATTAATCCATTTCTATAAATCTATACCTTGCCACATGGCTCGTGGCTTACCGGCATCTTTACATGCTGTTTGTCATCGTGGTGGCTGGCAGTGTCTCTCTGACTCAGCCTTCCACTTCCCAGCTTTATTCTCCTCCTTGTCCCGCCTATACTTCCTGCCTAGCCAATGGCCAATCAGTGTTTTATTTATTGACCAATCAGCAACACATTTGCCATACAGAACATCCCACAGCACCCTCTGGCTTCAGGAAGGAGGACATGTGGGCGCTGGCACCCTGTGGCTTCAGGAAGAGGGATGTGTGGGCACTGGCACCCAATGGCTTCAGGAAGGGGGATGTGTGGGCACTGTCACCCTGTGGCTTCAGTAACGGGGATGTGTGGGCACTGGCACCCTCTGGCTTCAGGAAGGGGGACCTGTGGGTACTGGCACTCTATTGGTTTTCCACACTCAAGTGTATTACCGCCTGAAAGACGGATTTCTAATACACAACCAAATGAATATTCTATAAGGGTGTTTTAGAAGAGTTGCTGTGCTTCTCAATGGATCCACAAAGAACTGCCTTCCAAGAGAGAGGAATTTGTCATAGCAATGGGTCCCGAGGCTTTTTGGACATCCAGGGATTTTCCACACAACAGGAAGAACACCTGGGACCAGTTTATGGTGTCTAGGGGAGGCATTCTGGGACAGACTACAAAGATATGGATTCATCACTTCAGTCAAGGAGTAGACCAACTATAAAAAATAACTGAGACCATCAAATCAATCCTGGTGACAGAGAAATCATCATGTGTGCCTTGAATCCAAACAAGTTTCCTCTAATGGGGCTGCCTCCTTGCCATGCCCTCTGACAGTTCTATGTGGTAAGCCAAGAGCTGTCCTGCTGGCCATACCAGAGGTCAGGAGATACCGGCCTAGGTGTGTTCTTGGATATTGCCAGTGATTGCTCACCTACATCATGGGCCTGCAGCCAGTGATAGTGTCTATCCTTTGGAAGATGCACATTTTCCCCTGCATCATATCAAGCTACTAAAAATTCAGCTTCAGCAGGAACCAAGACTTTCCCTAAGTTCAAAATCCTTTGAGAAGTTGAAGCAATTGATGACATCAGAGTTGAAGAGTTTCAGATCAAAGGGACTAATCCAACCCAGTGATTAAAAAGGAAATGGCTGTTCAGCATGTTTTTGACAATGCTGTGTATATCATCAGTCTTCCAAGCTTGGGAGTCTTCAAATGCCCAGGGTAAAATAAAGTTCTTTTTTCTCTAAAGAAAAAATGAACTAGGTAAAAACTCTGGCAGTGGCCTATTTATTACTATTCATTAACTTCTAAGGCAATGATACCAGCAGATAAAAGTGCCAGTGACACTTTTATACTAAAAGAATACTTCCTGCCTTTCTTTTAGTATTCACTGAAAATGCATAAAAAGCTGAGGGTGGATATATGGAGGAAACTGGAACTTTATATCCTCTTATCAAGAACAACAGGCATTTCTATATGTCCACATGAAGAGACCTGGTGAGTTTCATAGGTTTCATAAGCTGTTCCTCCAAACTTGAAACATGAAACAATGTTTGCGTATAAACTTTCAAAATTGTGCTTGTCTACTGATTGCTAAAATAAAGACCTGTTTCATACTAAAAGAAATTTATCGGACATCAACAGCAGCTAGGTTTTTAACTTCTTACAAAATAAGACGCATCTATTTTGCCTTTGGAAAGTCTTAGAGGGCTCTTCCTCAAAACACCAGTTTGTGAGAAACCAAAAGCAGCAATCTGAGAGAGCTGGGACAAAGAAGACAGCGTGGCAAAACAATGTCAGGAAGAAGTGAGCAGGCTCAGCGCTGGGGGAGGGAGGGGACAGAACAGGGCAGGCAGGATTCGGCCTGGCTTCCGGCTACAGTTCACTGATCTCTGCAACAGAATATGGAAGTGACACAATGCGACTTCTGAGACCAGATTGCAATGGCTGTAGTTTGTAGTTTCTAGTTTCTGTGGGTGTTTCTTGGAACACTGGCTCTCAGGAAGCTCCATCGGGGCACTGAGACACCATTCCCCATAAAAGCCCACAACACAAAGTCTACTTGTAGGTCTCTGGCTGTTCCAGAGCCTCACCTCCAAGTCATCTCAGCCAAAGCAGTGAGTGAAAACGTCGGCCGGGGGAGCCCCAGAGGCCTCAACCTACACAAAGAACTTAGTCAGCTAAGGAATTCTGAGAGTGGGAGAAACAGTCTTCCCGGGGAAGAGCACAGCAATTGACTATCCAGTACTAAATGGTCAGCCCTGAAAACATACACGCAAGTAACAGTATACAGACAGAGCAGGCTGTACTTACGTGTCTAAGAATATACATATATGTGTGTGTGTGTGTGTGTGTATGTATATATACATATGTAGTCTTATATATGTAAAAAGGAGAACTATATAATATCAAAGGGGCTATATAATGTAAAAAGGAGACCATGAATTTGAAAAAAAAAAAAACAAGGCAAGGTATATATGGGAGGGTCCGGAGGGAGAAAAGGGAAAAGGAAAATGATGTAATTATCTCAAATATAAACAAAATAGCTGAAAAACATACATAGTGTGGAATTCTCAAAGAATTAACAAAAAATTAATAAAATTAAAGCAAATAGAAGCAGAAGACATTCCATCAGGAGCTGGAGAGACGGCTCTTGCAGTAGACCTGGGTTCAATTCCCAGCACCCACATGGTGGGTCACAACCATCTGGAACTCCAGGGGATGCATTGGGTCCCTCCCTGCCAGACACCAGACACCCACGTGGTGCACATACATACATGTAGGTAAAACACTCATACACATAAATAAATCTTTTTTTAAAAAAAATTAAGAATGAATGCCTGCATGAGAGAAACCTTGTGTCCACCACAATTACACTTTAGAATTTGTTCTTTAAACTCCCACCCCAACCCTACCCTAAAAGCCCTCGAATTAGAACTCCCAGCTGAGCCAACCTCTCCAATAATGCCTTAGGAAAAGTAAGGAACCCAGGCTTTAATTGGCGCGTTTGATGCAGTCCTGCCGCCTGGTGGCCAACATTCTCTCTACAGAAAAATCAACATTGCCTTTGCCTACTGGGTCTCATTTTTCCTGAAATTTTGTGATTGTATTCTTGGGTGAATCTTCCTTGATGTATCAGGCCTTAAGTACTAAGATGTTTTTCTGGAATTCTTTGATACTTTTCTCCCATCATTTTGTTTTTGCTGGAAGTTTTATCAGAGATCCAGAACTGACCTTTTACTTTCCTGGGTTTTCTTTCTCCTACCCTCCCAGATCCCTCTACTTTTTGAATGGTAATGATTTTTAGAGCCATCAAAAAGAGTACCAAAACAGCCTACTGCATAAACAAAGCTATGTTTCCTAAAGCCTTAACTAACCTTTCTTGGTAGTCTTGAAGGAAGGGGAAAGTTGAGGTGTTTATGAAGTTTTGAAATCTAAGAGCAGTCTTAACATGCTCAGACTTGGTCAAGATTGGGTAAGGATGATGGTTACGGATGGTGGTCACAGCAAGCAAGGGTCTTGAGACCAGGTGTCACTCAAATCTTAAATGGTCTTATAATAAAGAAAACCTGGAGCCTGATATTGGGGTGAAAGCTGAAAGATCAAAGAAGCAGAGTAAGCCACAGCCACCACCTCTTACCTCACCAACTCCTCAGCCTGGAAGGGCTCCAGTGGAGAGGGCTTCAACCTGAAAAAGCTTCAGCTGATAGGCCTCTAGCCGAATGAGCTTCCTCAGCCGAAAAAGCTTTAGTTCCTGTCTCCTCACACCTTATATACCTTTCTCCGCTCAGCCATCACTTCCTGGGATTAAAGGTGTATGTTTCCCAGTACTGGGATAAAAGGTGTGTCCCACCACTGCCTGGCTCTGTTTCTCTCCTAGACTGAGTCAATCTCATGTAGTCCAGGGTGGCTTTGAACTCACAGAGATCCAGATGCATCTCTGCCTCGCGAGTGCTAGGATTAAAGGTGTATGCCACCACTGTCTGTTTAATATAGTGGCTTGTTCTGTTCTCTGACCTTCAAGCAAAATTTTATTAGGGTATATAATATATCACCACAATCAGGGGTTCCATCTTGGGAGTAACTAGTGCTTGGTGGTTAACTGAACAGTTCAGTGGTCAATTTCAATGAGTTGTTTAAGGTTGAAATAATTCCCAGAGTAAAGAATTTCTTCCATTGCTCTATGGAAAAGTTCCCTGTGCAGGTATCTTAGTACTGAAATGGGAAAATACAGTATTGTAAATATAAACTGTAAACTGTGGGCATAGACAGTTTCAAAGCTTAGAAGTCTCCCTGCCTATCTACCTTCTGTTTTTGAAGGTGTGAGGGAGGATGTTGTTTTTGTTCAGTTAGTTGATTAGTTAGTTGATTGGTTGATATTGTTGTGATGGACCAGCCACCACTTTTGCGACCCAGGGTACTCTTGAATAGGGAGAAGTGAGGAATATTAGCTAGAAAGAGATACCTAGATGATGAGAGGAAAGACAGAAACACAGGATAGCCTGAGGAGGGCCTGGATCCTTATCCACCAGCCCAGAACTTTATTCCAAAGGGCTTTTTATGACAATGCCAAGGGGAAGAGCAGAGACCTCCCCCTTGCGAGATACAGCCAAGTGTAGACCCTTCCAAGCACCTGGTACTCAGGCCTGTGGTCCAATCATCATCTTTATGCAGACCTGCTGGATAAAGCCACTAGGAAACCCAAATGGGCTCCAAGATATTGTTTAGCTAGTTGGTTGGTATTGTTTAGTTAATTGGTTGCTTAGTTGGTTGGTTGGTTGGTTAATTTTGTTTGTTTACTTTTTGATGCTCTAGACTGAAGCCAGAGTATTGAACACTGTAGTGGTACAGGCCCACAGGGTCAAGGAAATTGGCTTAGACCAGTAGCCAAGGCATGCATATAACATACTCCTTAAGAGCCAACCTGGAGTCTTCCTGAGGGCCTAGCAACAGAAGCTGTCAGAGTTCCTGATTGATGTCATAGTTCCTGATGATGCCCAGCCAATGAGGGATGACCACACAGACTGGGCGCTGGGAGGAGGGTATATAAGGCCTTCCCTGTTATTGAACAAAGGAGTTCGTTATTTGCTTTCAACAGACTCCCAGGGTCTGTGTTGTTGACGCCCTGCCTTCTCACTCCCTCCCCCAAGGGAGCCGTTAGGATCCAAGCAACAGAGCACAAAGCACATACTCTGCCAGTGAGCTATCCCCACAGCCTCCTTCCTTTTTGTTGTTTTTTAATTTCTGCTATGGTATCTTTTAACTTTTATAGCATTCTTATTTCTTTTGCATGCTCTTTCTCAAAGCCTCCTTTCTTTCAAGGGAAGGAAGCCTGCTCTATCTTTTCTTACTTTGTGGTCTTTAAATGATGTTTTCTTAACAATCTTATGCTCTTCTTTCCTTGGGAGGTATTCTTCAACTGCCTGAAGGTGATCTTTGACTGTGTTTTTCAAGAGCAAAGACTCTCAGTTAGCATACACTATCAACTAAGCAAGACAAATAAGCGCTAGGGGTCAGCTGTACAACATTGCACAATAAAAATATATTGACTGATAGTGAATAAAAGTGATCAACAGTCTTACCCACCTGTGAGTCCTTTAAACCGTAATAATGAATAACTTGCAGACAAAATGTGCCCTCTAGTATAATTAGTGGCATGGCTGTAATGGGAGTAACCAATCACTTTCTGATTGGATTTGAGACCTGCTTCACAGGAAAGAATTCACATCTGATTCTATAAAATTGGTGACAATCCTATGGCTAAGGCAGTTATAGACTCTAAAGGGGGCCTACTACCATTGTTTTACAAAATGGTTAGCTGTCAAAAAGCCTTTTAGCCAGGCAGTGGTGGCTCACGCCTTAAATCCCAGCACTTGGGAGGCAGAGGCAAGCAGATCTCTGTGAGTTTGAGGCCAGCATGGTCTACAGAGTGAGTTCCAGGACAGGCTCCAAAGCTATACAGAGAAACTCTGTCTGGAAAAAAAAAGTCTTCTAAATACTTTATACATACATATATGTACATATATATTAGTGTCACACCCAATCTTCATCAGTGAAGTTTCTTGTTACAATGGATGACAGTAAATGCAGAAATAACTCACCAAAGAGCCTAAAATGCATGATGATGGAGCGCTTAGCCCTGAATGAAATAGTATGACATAGCCACTGTACTCATGACCTCAATGTGGTTGTGGTTATCTGCACAAGATCAGAACCCTCGACATTTCATCATGAGTCTATCATCCCTTATAGACTATTAGCAGTTATCAGTTCTTGGGAGAGGAATGGTATTTTATTCTGTGGTCTCACCACCGATAAGTTGCCCTTGTTGCAGTAAATAACCTCCCACCCATGCTCAGGCAATAATAAACTAACTGAACTTAGTGGGTCACACACAGAAAGACATGAAAGTAAGATGGAGATTTACTGAGAAGAAAGGTTCAGCTAGAGAGGGAGGGATATGATGAGAGAGAGGAACAGGGATTGAAATGACTAAAATTCATTATGTTTACATATGAAACTGTCTCACGATAAAAATTTTAAAACTTTGTCTGGATACATTTCACCTTGAGTAATCTTACTACCATAAAATATAATCGTGAAAAGACCAGTAGGACCCACAGCAGCAATGACTCGGGGTAGGAGGTTAGACTGGTCAGGGTCTGATGAGTTTGGTGAGCTTGGAGGGCTCTCCTGCTCCAAGCCAACAAGTTTTCTGGTGGGAAATGTTCCAGTCATGTGCAGGCTGCAGAGGTTAGCCTGGCCTGCAGCATCCTCAGAACAGGGTAGGAGGTGGGAGGGCAGACATCAATGTTTCATGCCGGCTTTCACAGAATTCTCACTGCGAATACAGCGACCCCGCCCTCTGCTGTGCCTTGACTTTTGTCTCAGATACTTTCCCCCTGTCAGAGACTCCTAGTCATGTAAGCTTTTTGGGGTTTGGAGAACTGGCTTGCTCTGCACTTCCCTCACTGATAGTCTAGTGGTTACCACTCTGCAAAGGCAGCTTCCAAAATGTGGTCACTGCTGTCATTGTATCCAGTGTCTCTGTCCCTGTGGGTTTATGCATTTTGACCATATTTGTCATTTTAGACGTTTGGGGACCAGCAGCAGAGACAAATGAATGCTCTCGTTTAACCTCAACTAGGACACCTGCAGCTCCTGGTTGTTACTGAAAATGCATCGTGAGCAAGGGAAGGATGGGTGGGTAACTGAACGAGATGTTGGAGGTGTTACATCTTGGAAATCTCATGATGAAAAAAAGGAAGATTCAGTCTAAGAGGTTCATGGAAGAGATAACTTCTTTGTGGGGTGTGTGTGTGTGTGTGTGTGTGTGTGTGTGTGTGTGTGTGTGTGGTTTCAAGCACCAATGGTGCTTTATTCTGGAAACTTCTATGTATTACATAGTTAGTAACATCCTTCCTTTCACCCCCTCTCCCCCTGCAAATCCAGAAAGACTGGAAAACCAATGATGTTATGTATAAAAACCTCTTACCTACTTTCTCTAAAGCCCTGGAAAGTGTCACTGCGTATGAGAAAGGTTTATGAAGGACCGGCCTTGTGATCACTAGACTGCCACTCCTTTCCCAGGGGAAGTGGTCAATACTTCCGCTTCCTTTTCAGAGATTCGTTTCTTCATCACTACACTATCATTCCCCACTTGACGCCTTAGCTCCTAGATGGCTGGGTGCGTTTTTCATTTGGCAAAACTTCAGTGTGACTTTGTGTGGGATGGTCACTGTCAGAAGCAGCAGTGTTGATGCTCAGGCCCTGTGAGAAAAAGGAGAGAGAGCTGTGTATATTCCTAGAAGAACGTATGCTGGAGACCAAAAGGGGCTGTGCAGTTCATATGTCTCATCGACGATGCCTGCTTTTCAACTCTGTGACTGTTGACCAGAACACAAATGTCCCCAAAGACGGCCCCTCTGCTTCATTTTGTTCTGAGGGTGCCAGAGTAGGTGGGTATGACGCTGAATCACATGACACTCTATGTCATCTGGAAGATGGCTCACTCAGACTGTCTTGGAAGACCTGGGTGTCACAACATGAACTGTTCGTAAGTAACCCTGAAGGCCTTCCTCCCTCCCTTCCTCCTTCCTTTCAGTTAAGGCACTAGGTGGTGCTGCCTGCCATGAAGTTTCAGAAGCATGCAGCATCCCACGGGGCATCTCCTGTGAGCTCTTCAGCACCTCTGTGAGCTGCTTGCCACAACCCCAGCCTGCACTTTCCTGCTTGCCAGCCCTACAGGCAGCAAGGGGAAGACTCCATCACTCTGCGGAGTGGGCCAGTCCCTCATTCTGCTGGAAGAGCTAATTGTCAGTAAGAGGGATACTCTTCCAAACTGGCTACTTTCTTGAGGCCTCTGTCTCAGCCCAAGGGATAGTGGCTGCCCTGTTCACCTGCTATCCCTGTATTCTTTTACCTCTAATGGTTCTCTTTACTCCTAAGAGTTAAACCCTATTACCATAGTAATAAACTTAGTTTAAATTTTTTTTTGTTTTGTTTTTTTGAGACAGGGTTTCTCTGTATAGCTTTGTGCCTTTCCTGGATCTTGATCTGTAGACCAGGATGGCCTTGAACTCACAAAGATCCGTCTGCCTCTGCCTCCCAAGTGCTGGGATTAAAGGCGTGCACCAACACCACCTAGCTAAAATTCTTTTTAAAACCATTTAAGAATTTATTGTTTTTATTTTCCAAAACAGTGTTTCTCTGTGTAGAGCTGGCTGTCCTGGAACTCACTCTATAGACCAGGCTGGCCTCTAACTCACAGAAATCCACCTGCCTCTGCCTACCAAGGGCTAGGATTAAAGACATGGGCCACCACCACCCAGCTCATTTAAGTATTTTTTATTGTAAAACTTTCCAAACAAATGCAAAAGGAGACTCCAAGTGTCTATCTCCCAGTCTCTTTACAAGTGTTGGTCTCATCTTGTTCTCCTGCTTTTTATGTTATGTGGCTAGAGAATTTTAAAGCAAATCTGAGACATCATGTTACACCTGTCATCTCTAAATAATTTAGTATGCAACTCAAAAAAAATCTAAATAAGTGGGCTGTGGTGGCACTCACCTGTGATCCCAGTACTTGGGAGGCCAATGCAGAAGGACTGCTGAATCAAAGTCAACCTACATAATGGGACCTTGTCTCAAAACAAAGGAAGAGAAATATGCAAACAGTTTTCTGCATAATCACAATGCCATTATCTTATCTTTAATTCCTTAATATCATGCAATATCTAATATATATACACACATATATATGTGTGTGTGTGTGTGTGTGTGTGTGTGTGTGTGTGTGTGTATATATATATATATATATATATATATATATATATATATATACCTGTAATTGTCCTGTAGAGTAAAAACAAAAGTTATTCACTTAACTTAGTTGTGTCTCTTGAGACTTTTTTAAGCCTTTGAAGTTTATGCATCTCTCAGTACAGTACCCTCCCCTTTTCCTCTTGTTTGAATTGACTCATTGACAGAGCAGGATTCCAACAACAAGACCCTCTCCTGGTATTAGATGTGTACTTATCCATGTGTTATGTTCTTTATAGTCAACATTTCCTTTGTACTAGAGGTAAAGCAATTTAAAAAAAATATTTCATGTGTATGAGTGTTTTTCCTGCATGTATGTCTGTGCAACACAGCATGTCCGTGCTTACCGACACCCTGGGACTGGAGGTACAGAAAGGAAGGTTATGCCCCCCTCAACATGTGGGTGCTGGGAATTACACCTGAGTCCTCTGCAAGAGTGACAAATGCTCTTAAACATGGAGCCAACTCTTCAGACCCATGATTTTAAAAGATCTCCCTGGGCAGGGAGATGTCCTCATGCATAAGAGTGCTTGGTGCTCAGACGTGAGGACCTAAGTTCAGATCCCCAGATGGTGTGGCCAGGAGCATGGACAATCTAGTTTTTTCACTAGGCAGCCAGAATCTAGTGGTAAAACAGCAAGCACCAGGTTCAGTGAGAGGTCCTTTCTTAAGGACGTGGGGCAGAGAGAGAGAGCAGGGCACCTGACCTCCTTTTGCCTCGGCACCTGCACGTGCAGCACACACAATTGTACATCCACACACGCACGCACGCACGCACGCACGCACACACACATTCCTCCTAGACAGGGCTGTCTTTCTACACCTCCATAATGAAGCACATACTATTAATTGTTTTACTTTTTCTGACTTTAAGATTGATCTTTGAAGTCAGATATGGTGGTCCATACACATATAAATAACCCCATCACTCCAGAGGCTGAGGCAGGAAGATCTTGAGTTTGAGGCTAGCACGGGCTACAAAGGAGACCTTGTCTCAATCGAAAGTCAATTTAGTTTTAACTAATTTCAAGTTTAAAGAAATGTTACAGAAACAATATCATCCTCTCGTATCTTTCACATAGCTTTGTCTAATGCTGGCATCTTGCATAACCAAAGCATCATCATCATCATCATCATCAAGAATAAGAGATCAACCTTAGTATAATGCTATTATTTAAAGCGCAGAGCTTATCTGAGCATCAGTGATGTTCCCACTTACATTGGTCTCTGTTCTAGGAGCGTACACAGGACGTGGTTATCATTTCTGCCTAGTCCCTTCTAATCTGTGGCAGCTTCTCCCATTTTTCATTACCTTTCATGACCTTGATCTTTTTTTATAAAGGATATTTTTCTTAGTGATGGGACAAAGTACCTGATGGAGGCAACCTAGGGGCAGAGGCATTTGTTTCCATCCGTTTCATGGTGAGAAGAGCATGGCGGCTTTCACGGCAGCAGGGACAGCCCTGTCTGTAGCAGTGGGAGGGAAGACAACTTGCTCACAGCTTACTGCTTTCAGGGAAGCAGAGAGCTCAGGCTGGACCGGGAGCCAGATCTGACCCTTCCCTGTGCCCCTGGATTAGCCATCTAGGCCCCAGGTCCAAAAGGCTCCACAACCTTCTGAACCAGCATCAGCTAGAAACTAAGTGTTTATTTAAAATGAGCCCTCTGGGAGACATTTCACATTGAAACCGTAGCTTCCTATCCCTGGCCTCCACAGGCTCATGGCCATCTCACTATGCAAAATGTATTCAAATCTAGTTCCAAAGTCTTGAAGGTCTTAAAGCTCCAACACTATCTAAAGGTCCAAAGTCTCTTCTGAGACTCAAAATGATCTCTTAACTATGGAAACCTGTAAAACAGAAACCAAATTACTCAATTCCAGCATAAAATGGTACAGAATATGGCCAGGTGTGGTGGTGTATGCCTTTAATCCCTGTACTCAGAAGGCAGAGGCAGGCAGATCTGTGAGTTCAAGGCCAGCCTGATCTACAAAGAGAGTTACAGGACAGCCAGGGCTATTACAAAGAGAAACCCTGTCTCAAACAAGAGCAACAATATCCTCCCTCCCTGCAACACCAAATGCTGCAGCTCCATGTCCACCATCCAGGATTCCTGGTGACATCATCTGGGCTCCACTGGGCTCGGGCAGCCCTGGAACCTTGGTACAGGCCTCCTCATAACTCTTGTACCATGCATATCTGAAAACCCAGCAGCACGTGAACAGTGACATCAAGTTCTGCTGCCCAGCACAAGATCTACCCTGGCCTCCTTCACAACAGAGTGGCCCTGTGTCCCTGGGCAGCTGAGCACTCCTCCCTGGGAAGCTGTTTGGGATTAGGAAACCCTTGCAGGGGTACTTTTTGTGTAAGTATTTTCTTTCAAGGGAATTTTCACTTTTATACCCTCAAGCCTTTGGTAGGTAGGCCCTGGCCCCCAGCACACCTTTACTATTGTCCTAATGCAGAGGGCAAGGCTGCTCTTTTACAGCATTTGTTTCTTTAACTACTGTGGCTCCTCTGCCTCATCCACAGCTTTACCTGGGATTGAATGTTCTTCCTGGCTGAACTTCACATTTTTTCACATCTTTCTGCTCTTTCTCACCATAAATCTGGCTAAGAGTAGTTTAGAGGTGGAAATCCATCAGACTCAGGCAGGGAGTGCAGATAAATCAGTGTGAACTGTTCAGGGAGCTAACGTCAGGGAATGCTAGCTGAATCAAGGAAAGCTGTAAATGGAGATGCTTTTTGCTTCAAGCATATCTGCCCCACTATTTCTCACCCATGGCAGGCGCTGCTTCTAGCCTCAACCACCTCTAATTCATCTGTAGCTAAGATGACTTTTCCAAAAGGAAAATCTAATAACAGTGCAACTTTTCAAAATTACAGAGACGCTGGATGGTAGTGGCACATGCCTTTTATTCTAGCACCTGGGAGGCAGAGGCAGGTCGATCTCTGAGTTCGAGCCCAGCCTGGTCTACGGAGAGAGTTCCAGGACAGCCAGGGCTACACAGAGAAACCCTATCTCTAAAAATAAATGTGTGTGTGTAAAACCTAAACACTTTAACATTTCACACCAACCTTTCATGATACAGCCCTAAAATTATCCAGAAGTACTGGGGTATAAATCATCACAACACACACATACACACACACACACACACACACACACACACACACACACACACACACACACTCACACTCACTCTTGCTTGGGCAACATCGAGCACCTCATTCTCTCATGCTGCTTTGCTTTTACACTTCTGCCCTGAGGGGAGCAAAGGAAGAACCTCTGAGTATGTGAAGGCCTGACTGGCTGTGTGTTGTTGACATGAGCTAGCACGTCAAGGACCCTAGCCTCATGCCAATGGGAAAACAACCAAGTACCCCATCCCTCCTTACCAAGGCGGGGAGTGAGGCTTGGAGGGCTGGTGCAGCCTTCCTCCAATCCATGTGTAGATGTTGATAATGTGTGCAGAGAGCACCCACCATAGCTTCTCCACCAGACTCGGGCTGTTCTTTCCTGACAGGAAAACCTCAGGGATGCTACTGTGTAAAGCTCTGGGTGGAGACAGACACACAGTGTTGATCTATCCCACCAGTGAGGGTATGGACCATAACCATCTGGTAGTATCGACCATAAGGTCATCATTGTCTTTGTAACTGATTGGTGGCCAGTGGGAATGTGCTCCAAAGACATGATCCACCCTCCAGGTACGACGAAATCTTTCACTGACTGTCTCATCTGAGTAAGTCACTGCTGTGAAGAGCAGCAATAGCTGATTCTCTATTTCCACCATTCCTGCTACATTTATTAGTTGTTTTTAGCTGTAAAGAATTCTATCTCTTCCCCATTTATTTCTTTAGCTTCAATTTTTTTTTCTTTTCGATTTGTGTGGGGAGGGTGTTTTGCCTGTATGCATGTCTATGCACCACATGCGTGCCTGGTGCCTGTGGAGGCCAGAAGAGGGTGCTGCAGCCCCAGGGTGCTTTTTCTCCTTAGGCACCTCAGGGCAAGAGCACAGAGCAACAGGAGACCTGGAACAGACTCTGTGTCTGTGAGAGCAGGAAGAGTGTTGAGTCACAGCACCAGAGAGGGAGGTAAAGGCCACGTGGATTTGCCAGAAGAGAAACAAGACACTCAGTTAAATTAGAATCTCACATAAATGATGAATAATTTACCAGCTGAAATGTGTCCCAAACACTGCATGCAAACTACTTACACTAACGTTTTTTGGCTTAACTAAAATTCAAAGTTAACTGAGCATCCTGCATTTTTAATTTGCTAAATCTGGTGTCTATAGGACCAGATTGCAGAGAGATTTGATATATGCTGAGGAATTTTCTCCATGGTTAACATGGGCCCATGGAGGATTTGGGCACTAAGGAACAAGATTAGTATAAAGTGAGATTTGAGACCAGCTAAAGATGATGACAGCTGTCCTGGCCAGAGATTCTGAAATATAAGACTAGGGTACTGGCAGAAGGAGAGAAAAGGGACAGGTTCTAGCAACTGGTTAAATACAGTTGTAAAAACAAAACAAAAACCAGAAAAATCTAATGAGAGGTTTTTCAGACTGGATGGCTAAAAGAATGACAGCTATCAATGCAAAGAGATGGTTGCCTTGGAAAATAAGAAAAATTAACTGTGAGACTATTCTCCCATTTCTGAATGAATTTTACAACAGTTAAAATAGCATCTATCTTTTGTTTGGCATCTTCTATGAGGTACAATATAGATTTAAAACAATATTTATTGTTTATCATGAGATAGAGTCTTCCTATTAGCCCGGGCCTTGAACTCATGATCTTTCTTAGGTCTCTCAAGGTCGAGGATTACAGGCAGGGACCACCTCACTCAGTTTTGGTTATTAATCACCCCACCTGATGAAGGAGGCTGTTGCCTCCTAAGTAAGTGGTAAAGGATTTACAGTCTCTGGACCAGGTGTGGTGGCATACACCTCTAATCCCAGCACTTTGGATAGATCTTTCTGTGAGTTTGAGGCCAGCCTGGTCTACATAATGAGTTCCAAGCTCACCAGGGCTACACAGAGAAACCCTGTCTCAAGAACAAACAAACAAACAAACAAACGAAATCTCAGGGTTTATTTATTCGGCTACTCAGGTCCAGTTCTACACTACTACCATCCCTGCCCTGATCCTGATCCTGATGAGTTTCAACTTTTTTGCTTGGAGGCCGCCTCCTTCTCTCTCTTCAGGGAACCCTTCATCTTCTCGGAGGCCGAGGATGAGTGTGAGTTCACAGCAGGAATAGGTGCCAAACCCAGGCCCCACAGGAGGAAGTGGAGCTGCTTATCGAGACACCACACCTCTGCTACTGAAATGCCCGAAGCCACATCTGCAGCACCTCTCATGAAGGAGTCTGCCCGAGCGTCAAGAAAACGCAAGTTCCTTCAAAATATGGTGGGCCTCCTGAAAGAGCCCAGTTCTTTGAACCCTGCCAACCGTTTGGAGTGCTTAGTTGTTTAAATAGTGACTGTAAATGCACACTTCCTCACACACAATGCTTGCACATGTACTACATTTAAAGGATGATCTCCCAGACACTCTGTGTCCTCAGAAAGAAATTTTTCTTGCTGTTCCTGACTTTGAGAAAGTAAATACTCAAGTTATTATTATTATTATTATTATTATTATTATTATTTTGGTTTTTCGAGACAGGGTTTCTCTGTGTAGCTTTGCCCCTTTCCTGGAACTCACTCTGTAGCCCAGGCTGGCCTCAAACTCACAGAGATCCGCCTGCCTCTGCCTCCCAACTGCTGGGATTAAAGGCGTGTGCCACCGCCACCCGGCCAGGTTTTTTGTTTTTTTGTTTTGTTTTTTGTTTTTTGTTTTTCCAGAGCTGAGGACCGAACCCAGGGCCTTGCGCTTGCTAGGCAAGTGCTCTACCACTGAGCTAAATCCCCAACCCCTCAAGTTATTTTTTATGTTGACCAGTAATTATCTTTGTTAAAGACTTTCTATGTGTGGTTGTATGTGTATATGTGTGCAGATACCCATGGAGGCAGAAGAGAGCATCCAGTCTCTTGAAGCGATAGTGACAGGCAGGTATGAGCCCATCAGTGTGGCTGCTGAGAAGTGAACTCAGGTCCTCTGTAAGAGCAGCAAACATGAGCCGGGCAGTGGTGGCGCATGCCTTTACTCCCAGCACTCCAGAGGCAGAGGCAGGTGGATCTCTGTGAGTTCAAGACCAGGCTGGTCTACGAAGAAAGTTTCACAACAGCCGGGGCTGTTAGACAAAGAAACCCTGTCTCGAAAAACACAACAAAAAGGAACAGCAAAGACTTAACTGCTGAGTCCCAGTCCCAGTCAGAATGTATCTTTATATACTTTCTGCCCTCTAAACTTTTATAGAATCCTCTATGGAAGATAATTATATCCTTCTGTGGTTAGTGAATTACCGAACAGCTATATTATTATTTGTCTTGTAACAAGATATTAAGGCTGGTAGGGTTTGGGGTTGAGATGTCTGTCTGTCTGTCTGTTGTCACTCAATAGTAAATCAGTTCTATAGTTTATGATCTCTGAAGTCAGTGATTGTGTTTTATTTATGTCCATATCCTCCATCCCTTAAGCAATGTTACACAGCACTCACTGTTGAGTAAAACACTCGATAAATAAAACTTTCTCTTCCTGACTTTTAAGACAAAGACTAATGGTTTCTCTTTAAAAATGTATGAATCCAAACCTCACTCAGTCTTTGGGGTATGGCTTACTAAGGTATGTCATCTGTATATCTGTTACAGCTCAGGCCTTCACATCTGCCTTGTGCCACGTGTGTGCATGCATACACACACACACACACACACACACACACACACACACATACACACACACACACACACACACACACACATACACACACACACACACACACATACACACACACACACACACACATACACACACACACACACACACACATACACACACACACACATACACACACACACATACACATACACACACACACACACACACACACACATACACACACACACACACACACACACACACACACACATACACACACACACACACACACATACACACACACACACACACACACACACACACACACAAACTTTTAAAGAAGTATCATAATCTACTGATCATTGCAAAACTTCCTTGCAGGTCAAGACCCCTCCCCGCTGCTCAGGCTCTGTTGTGCACTGTAGTGACTGTGTGGACTCTTTGTTAAGTGCTATTTCCTGGCCTCTGTTATTCTAGAAGCCCGTCACCTCCCCTGATGCTAAGGATCTCAGTTTTATAGCAGCATCCTCCACTCTTGGTACTGACTTACAAAAGACACGGGTATCAGGCCCTTCCTCGGCGTGGTCTTTGTTTCTTACTGAAAGGAAGCTTCTTAAGTTCTACTAAAGTTCAGTCAGGTGGCAGCTTACAAGTCTTACACAGAAAATGTATCCCAATATTATCATTTCTCTATTTACAATTCTCACTTTTGATTTCCTTCTCAAAATAGTATTCCTGACATTTCCACCTCCTGTCCAGTTTCAAGGAACCATCACAGCAAACTATGATGTCAAGAGCATACCTGTGAGAACACTAAATAAAGTTCATGCGGAGATGCCCTCATCTCAAAGAACCCTATTCTACAAAATCCTGTTTAACACACCATCCTGCTCCCCAGTCTTCACACTTTGGAGATCTAGCCTCACCGTATCCTGATTCCTGCGTGTTCCCCAGGTCCTGGGAGTCCCATGCAGCGTAGCTGAGTTCTTTCTAGAACAGAAACTTCTTTCCTTCTTGGGCTGTGCTGAGCTCAGACACTGGTTATCACCCCAGAGGCAAAGATCCTGGAGGCGTATCCTGCCGAGAACAAGTCTCTCTCACAGTTTTCCTACTTCCCTCAGCTCCTGTGTGGCCTTCAGTCAAGGCGAGCTCGCTTTTCTTTGTCAAGACTTAACTGCTTCTGGCGGCCAGGAACATTCGAGGGCAATTTGGAATCTTAAGATTCTGAGGCTGATGCACCTGAATATTTCTTGTCCAGGTTTTAAAGTCTCACACATTTTCTATCTGGAAGAGACTAAAAAGAGAGAACCACTGAAGATTTGCCTTTGATGTCTTGGGCAGATGCTCTGGGTCCTAAACCTCAAATTTTCAAGTGTCTGATCTGCTGTTGCCAGAGATAAGCGCCTCACTTATGAAAGCTCTGGGACTTCTATGTCATTTTCTTTTTGCAGAGTGTTAATATGCTGTTCAAAAGCGTACTGTCTATTCTCTCGTCCTTGACATCATCTTCATCACCAAGCAACTCCAACATTCCCTTCGGTCCCAAGCCTCACCTTCCCAGCATTCCCTTCGGTCCCAAGCCTCACTTTCCCAGCATTCCCTTCGGTCTCAAGCCTCACCTTCCTAGGGTTCCCATTAGTTCCAAGCCTCACCTTCTCAATCTTTCATCTTGTACTGCTCTTCATCTCAAAGCTGTAGTGATCGAAGTGTGGCCTGGACTTTTTCTATACCACCACCACAGAAACAGTTTCTGATACCTCAGACGGGTGTGACTGAGCTATTGAACCCCAAGATCCTACTCTGAGGTCCGTCCCCAAAGGCCACTTCTGACATCCATGTGTTTTTAGCCTAGGATAGCACACACACACACACACACACACACACACACACACACACACACACACATACAATGGGAGTATAATTCACACAATAATTCACTTTTTATGACAGTGCTTTATAGGCTGGTATTTGAAAGAAGAAAGCATAAAGGGGTGGGGAGGGAGGGAGGGAGGGAGGGAGAGAGGGATGCAGGAAAGAAGCGGAAACCAAGGCCATCACTTCACCACAGGCAAAGTGGGTGACTTAGTCTTCCAAGGTGCCTCCAAGAGTTCACTTGCGGTCCGTCATGCCTCCAAGAGTTCACTTGCGGTCTGTCATGCCTCCAAGAGGCTTCTGAGGAAGCCAAGGTCTCTTAAAGCCATTGTGGCTACTGGCCAGGAGCTTCCGCCTTCCCTCCTGGAAGCACTCACTTTGGATTTATGGTTGTAAGAGGCAACATAGAGGTGTGGGGGTCCACGGCCGAGTAGTGGCTAGTGCCTGGCATTTCAGCAAGGACTTATTAAATAGTAAGTATTACCATTAACAGTCATTCTTGAGTTTCATGGCATGACTGTCGCATGCATAACATGACTGGCTGGAGCACCACCTACCTTGTCTCAGTCTTGGTTAAGCACCTTTGTGCCAAAATGGCAATCAGATATATAGCCGATGAGATCTGGCTGGTTCGGCAATGCTGTAAGACATGGGCAGCAAGTGGTTTTGGCAAATCCACATGATGGTGATTCCCCTCCAGATAGCATACAGCTAGGCGGTAGTGAGTGGCTACTAATGATCCCTTACATTGCCTATCCATCTTTAAACTTTTTAAATATTTGACTGGTCTCTGAAAATCACCAAGGAAATAACTTCATATTAGTTTTGCTTTATAAATGACAGCCCTGTAGCTGAAGGCTAGTTTGCCCAATCGCAGGCTTCGTAGATTTGCTTCTGAAACCGTGCAGAGAGAAACTCAAATGTCAAATAGAAGAATCATGATATTTTCTTTGGGGAATTTGCTACATTATCCTTTGAGTTTGCTTAGCCATAAGGAAGTACCTTTCATTTGATGAATAATTCAAATCTAAGTCATGTTGCCATGGAAAGGGAGCAGCTATCTTTGCCAATTGTTTTTTATGAGGCACTCAGTTCCACAGACATAATGTTTACCTCTCTTGAGGGAGCAACAGCTCTTGACACGAGGAAATATGATTCCAGCAAAAAACCTCAGTTCTCTGTGTTTGTTAAAAATTGCCTCAGTAGTCTGTGTTGCTTCAAATACATGGGAAAGATTCTTGTACTCAAGGGTAATCTGGTGATGGTGTGACAGATGTCAACCTTGAGAGAGGGACAAAAAGAATTTTGAGCCTTGAACAAAACTATGAACTTTTGCTTTTCTAGAAACTGATCAAAATTGTTTGGTCTAGTGAAAAGATAAGCCATGGGGAAAATGGCTCCCCGCACATCTCCTAACATTTGCTCTCCTGTTGTGGAAAAATGTCTGCGTGAGCATCTGCTTGCAGAGATTCAGCTTGACTGTAGCCATCTTGGCTGGAACTGCCATTTTTCCTGCCAGATGACCCTGGCATACACTCCAAACTCTGTGAGACAAAGTCAGAAAGGCTGACCATGCTGTGCCACACGATGTCAAGACTCTTTGTTTTTTTTTTTTGTTTTACCATGTTTTATTTATTGTCATGTATATGGTGTGTGTAGGAAAGAGAGCACACACGTGCCACAGAATGAGTGAAGAGGCCATTGGACAAATTTTGGGGGTCAATGCTCTCCTTTCAGCTTTACATCGGTTCCAGAAATTGAACTCTGGTCATCAGGTCTTTGGGGTAAGCACTTTTTTACCCAGTGAGCCATGCTGCTGGTCCTGAGACTGTTTCTTGACTGACACTGGACACATGAGTAGTCCCTGAGAATGGACAGTCACATTCTGATTGACTGCTGTATACCTTTGTCTCATTTAAACCTTTCCTCCTGCTTTGGGGTACATAAACCCTCATGTCTCACTATCAGCCAGTGCAGGTGTCTACTCATAGGTTTCTCTAATAAATTGTGCTTTGTGCAATCCTGGACATATCTGTTTCTTTCTCAAATATTTCATCACCTTCACCTTTGGTGGCCAAGCTCTCATCTGCTGGGATGGGTTGTTCCAAACAACTACAATTTGCACTGGAGCCATTTAATGGCCTGGTTGACCCCGTTCTTAGGCCGCCTTTGTTATGTAAGAGTGTATATGGCTCCATTAATTCTGAACTTCAGACTTGCTCCTTAACTGCAGCCTGGGGCTTCCTGTCTGTACCCCTCAGCAAATTCCAGCCCAACCTAACATGTCCTTTAGTCCTGCCCTTCTGGGTCTAGCTAGGAGAGGAGTTGGCATTGCAGGCCATGGTGCCAGGTACCCCTGAAAAGAAATATAATACACTATGGTAGATGCATACAAAAAGTATTCACCTTCATCTATCTACCTGACCTATTACAAAAAACACATAGACCAAGTGGCTTTTAAACAATAGAAATTTATTCCTCACATTTCTGAAAACCCAGATCAAAATAGTAGAGACTTGGTGTTTGAGGACCCGCTTCCATATACATGCCCAGCACTCACCATGACCTCAACACACAGAAGGGAAAGTGTTCTCTGGTTCTTTCATCAGGGCATGGACCCCATTCATGAGAGCTCCACCCTCATGACCTAAGCACACCTTAAGTTCTCACCTCTAGTATTAACACCTTTGGGGATAGGATTTCAATGTATGAATGAGGGCGAGGCACAATCATTCAGATTCTAGCAGTGTCAAACGTTAGGTCAGGAGACAGGAAAGAAAATGAAGCCTGGGCAAAGAGAACTAATGTTCATTGTTCATCTCTGCGCATCAGTGACGACGTTACAGTGAAGATACTACATCTTCCACAGCAAGCCTTTTATGAAGTTGCAGTTATTTTCATTTGGGAGGTTAGGTACCTTGGAGGGTCACTTAAGAGGAAGGGATACATGTTTAAGGAAACTCAGCAGTTCTGTGTGGCGACTGAGTGATCACACCTAGGAGTAGGTAGCATGAGGCAGTGTAAGAAGGAGACAGAAGATAGATTTGGGTTGGCAAGGTGGACTAATAGGTAGAGGCGGTGGCACGCAGGCTAAAGATCTGAGACCAACCTCCAGACCACTCTACAGAATGCAGGACAGAGCTGACTCCTGACACCTGTCCTCTGACTCCACATTTGTGCCTGTGTGCCTGGACAGACAGACAGACAGACAGACACACACACACACACACACACACACACACACACACACACACACACACATTAATTTTTAAAGGTACTCTTGGGATGAAGAGATGGGCCATTCGGTAAAGTGCCTGCTGTGCAAGGATGAGGACCTGAACCCCTGACTCCAGCCCCTAGGACCCCTACACAGGAGTACCACAAAGGACTGGCTCTCTAAATGCCCTTTGTGCCCTCTAGCCTACTGGTGCATCAACTATCTTTTACATTTTTAAAGAAATGACCCAAACATGCTGAGGTTTCTCGGGACAGCCAACTTTTCTGTGCCCCGTGGCTGAGCTGTGGAACTCCTCTCTGTGCCTGTGGTTGAGCTGTGGAACTCCTCTCTGTGCCCCGTGGCTGAGCTGTGGAACTCCTCTCTGTGTCCCATGGCTCAGCTGTGGAACTCCTCTCTGTGCCCCGTGGCTCAGCTGTGGAACTCCTCTCTGTGTCCCGTAGCTGAGCTGTGGAACTCCTCTCTGTGCCTGTGGCTGAGCTGTGGAACTCCTCTCTGTGTCCCATGGCTGAGCTGTGGAACTCCTCTCTGTGCCCCGTGGTTGGGCTGTGGAACTCCCTGTGTCCTGTGGCTCAGCTGTGGAACTCCTCTCTGTGTCCCGTGGCTGAGCTGTGGAACTCCTCTCTGTGCCCCGTGGCTGAGCTGTGGAACTCCTCTCTGTGCCCCGTGGCTGAGCTGTGGAACTCCTCCCTGTGCCCCGTGGTTGGGCTGTGGAACTCCCTGTGTCCTGTGGCTCAGCTGTGGAACTCCTCTCTGTGCCCCGTGGCTGAGCTGTGGAACTCCTCTCTGTGCCCCGTGGTTGGGCTGTGGAACTCCTCCTTGTGCCCCGTGGTTGGGCTGTGGAACTCCTCTCTGTGTCCCGTGGCTGAGCTGTGGAACTCCTCTCTGTGTCCCGTGGCTGAGCTGTGGAACTCTGTTGACTAATTGTTGCTCATGGCTCTGCCTCTGCCACTCACCTACCCTGGACAGCTCTTGGATCCTGCAGCACAGCACCCACACCAGACCATAATAAGCACAGTAGACTCTCCTTTGTGTTTTGTTTTGGTTTTCCCTCTGGTTATTTGAGACAAGGTCTCCCTGTGTAGCCCTGGCTGTTCTGAAACTCACTGTGTAGACCAATCTGGCCTTGAACTCACAGAGATCCAAGGCATGTGTCGCCACACTTGGCCCCTTTCTGAGGAGTTGAAGCCGGGATCCAAAGGTTGCTGTGAGCAATTGTTAAGCAGCCCTGGTGGAAGGGCCCCTTATCAATTTCTGCTCTGAGAAGTTCTCGAAGGATCTAACTCGGACCATCAGGCAAGCATTTTTACAGTGTGAGCCATCTTGCTGGCCCAAAACTATTTTTAATGGATCCTCTGTAAACCGAGGTACAGAGAGCTGGCACAAAAGGAGAATGCCAAACTAAGTAGAGCCCTTTAAAAGTGGATATTTCTTAGAACTTTATTCAGAGAGGATTGGAGAGATGGCTCAGCAGTTAAGCTGTGTACTGTTCCCACGGAGGACGTGAGTTCATTTCCCAGTATCCACATTGGGTGGCACAGCTACCTTTAACTCCAGCTCCAGGTGGCCCCACACCTCTACACTCATGCACACACACCCACACACAGACACATACACAATTTTTAAAAAAATAAAATAAATCCTTTAAAAAAATACTTTATGTACAAGTGAACATTTTTGTTATTGTATAAAGATAAGGAGTTTTCAAGTTTACAAATATTTGGCAATACAAAAAAAGTTATCATTAAATATTCACATGCATTTCATCTATAACTTTAGAAATATAGTTCCTCACCTCCATCTCTGCCCAAGGACTCATCATATCCTATATCACTTTTATGAGGCACGTTTGAGTTCTGGTGTTTTTGAAACAGTATCTCACACTGTAAACCAGACTTGCCCTGTTTCTGAGGCACTCCTCCTCAGCTGTGGGCTTACCGCTAGGACATTACAGGGTGTGCTACCATTCCAGATCTAAATCCAAGCATCTACTTTTGATTTCCTCGCTCTCCCCATTCCGGGCCTGGCCAGGGATGGAGCCTGCATCTTGGCCCTTTCCACACAGATACTATCCCCTTAGCCACATTAATTTGGCGCAGGAGGGCCTATGAGGAGATTCCTGTCTGGAGTGCCGCACTCCAGGGGAGAGGTGGGTGCTGGTTTTCATACAGGGCTAGAGTGAGCCCAGAATTTCACTTTGTGGATTCTAGTGTGGTCCTTGCAGAGTTGGAAGCTTAAGTGTGTGTTCTATAAGAACTGTCATGGAAGTGCCCCTGCCCCCAGCCTCATGCACAGACAGGGCTGCTATAGAGGCCACAGCAGCTAGCGAGACTCTGGGCGCTGAACTCCTTGTCTTCCCAGGGACCCGAGAAAGAAGGCACGCTGGTGCCGTTCAGCGACGTACTGAAACGATAAAGCCAGGGAGGTGCGCAGGGGTCAGACACTAACAAGACAACACAACACATCAACAAGTTTTACCAAGTAGCTGAGAACAAAACCCCAAGCCTGTGGGTGGGTCTGTTGGCCATAACCAACGAAATGGGATCCACTCAAATGCGTTTTGCTGCTCACATTTTAGTTAATGCTGGTACAGAACCCTGTCCAGTGTCTGCCCTGTGGCCAGCTCCTAGGCTCAGCCCAGTTAGAAATAACATTTCCAGACAGCTGAGACAAAATTAATGCCTTAAAAATGATCTAGAATTGAATTTAATAAAAAAAATAATAAGCTGATAACCTAAGGCCACTTTCCTCTTAAGGACAAAAAACTCCTTACATTTAATTGGTATTAATGAATTAGGCAAAGATATTTCTCTTTTAAATTTCTTTGATTTCCATTTTATTCCAAATGAAGTAGAATTACATCACTCCACCCCTTTCCTCCCTACAGCCCCTCCCAGCTACACTCCCTCAAACCGTTCCTGCCATCCCTCCACTCTCAAGTTAATATCCTCTTTTTCTTCAGTTGTTATCATTACGGACATATGTTAGCCAGCTGTTAGTTTTTTCAGATTATGTTTATGTGTGGATGTGGATATGTGCAGGAGAGGGCAGGTGCCTGAGGAGGACTTAAGCATGGGATCCTTCTGAAGCTGGAGTTCCAGCTGGTTGGAAGCTACCCAACGTGCATGGTGGAAATAGTACTGGGTCCTCGGCAAGAGCAGCATGCTAACTGCTGAGCCATCTCCTCCATCTCCAAAAGCATTTCTTTCAGGTTCTAGGTGCGAATGACTCTTATAATATGGCTTTAGAAAATCCACGGAGAACATACAGACCAGACTAAAGATCTATCCAGTTTATAAATTCCCCTTTAACAATACACAAAATTAACAACTCATTTACTTTTTTTTTGTACTTTTGGAGCCTTTCCTGGATCTCACTCTGTAGCCCAGGCTGGCCTCGAACTCACAGAGATCCACCTGCCTCGGCCTCCTGAGTGCTGGGATTAAAGGCGTGCGCCACCACCGCCCAGTTTCATTTTCTTTTCCTTTATTTCTTGACCTGTTATGCAGCCAACATCTGAATACCCCATAGTGAAAAGGTCACTTGCATACACATCATCCCCTAAGCAGACTCCAGCTCTGGTTTTTCTCCTGAGCCCCACTCCTGACTTGTGAGTGGTTTTATGTGGTGTTCACACAGGAACCTCCAAGTTAACAAATCCAGGACTGGAGGGGACCACGCCTTTCTCCTTTATTCCTATTCCTCTACTCGTCCTGCTCCTCATTGTGGTGGACACATAGCTCAGGACAGAAAAGGGAGTTCCTTCTCCTCCTCACCTGGGCCTTGCTCCTCCTAGCTAGCTGAGAACCAGTCCTAACTGATTCTGTTTGGTCTAGCATACCTAAACCCTTATAAGTATCTCATCATCTCTTGCTGAGACGGTTACAGAATGTGGTTGCTGTGCCAGGGTCCAGAACCCTGCAGGTCAAAATCTAACCTCTCTAGGCTTTCATACAAGGCCTTTCAACAATGTTTCAGCCTTGCTTTCTAAAGCTCTCCCCAATCCCCTGCAGACCTCTACCAGCACACACCTTCAGCTTTGGCAATGTCAAATATTCTAATTCCTCATACCTTCCTTTTATGCATCCCCAAGCTAGTTCTTTTGTCTCAGTGATAGGTCCTTTTCACATTCTAAAATGCAGTAAGTGAGATCATCTTTACGCTATCTGAACTCAAGAGGTTATGTTGTAAAATTAAATTTATCTTCTCTTGATCTTTTTGTTTTGTTTTTGTTTTTGTTTTTGTTTTTTGTTTTTCGAGACAGTTTCTCTGTGTAACAGCCCTGGCCATCCTAGAACCCCTTTGTAGACCAGGCTGGCCTCGAACTCACAGAGATCCACCTGCCTCTGCCCCCCAAGTGTTGAGATTAAAGGGGCGTGCCACCACGCCGATGGTCTGCTTCATTTCTATCTGAAAAAAAGCCTCTGAGCTTTGCCAAGTAGGACTTTTGTAAAACCATCACCTATAAACTATATTTCAGTCACAATAACAGAGGGACCACCCTTCTTTTTCCCTTCGCCTACACAGCACAGATAAACAGAACCTGTCACACGCACCAGGGCTAATACTGAAGGTAATATAAGAGAAAGGAATACAGATGGAGGCCATCACCAACATTCATGTTGGGTCTCATATACTCCATACGGCTTCCACAGGACTGTACTCAAGACCTCTCATCTCCCAACATCTGGAAGTTTCCTTCATGGAGGAGAGGAGACAGGAGAAGGGAGCAGGAACTGTGGTGTTCACCTACCTGTGGAAAAGCTCCGTGCAGCACACGTAGGTCTCGTAGGTTCTGTTGGTGAAATTTGTGCTGAGGAATGAGACACAGTCAGCTTCAGCTCCCCTGGGAACATAGAGGATTCCTGCACGAAGAAGATAGGCGTTGCATGAAGGAGGAATATCTGGCACATGGTCCCCAAAGTTCTTTATTGTTTGGTTGGGAGTTGGTAACACTGTAGATTAGGTGTCTGTGGGATGGAGAGTTAGTTACGTGAATACTCAGAGAGAGATGCTGTGGTCTCTGCCAGAGACAGCGCTTAGGCACCCACCTGCCATACAGGCGCTGATAAAGGAAACGCAAGCACCCGTGAAGAGGGCCCTGACCACAATCTTGCACAAGTCACTCTTCCGCTGGGGCACCATTGACACTATAGGCAACAAAAGAGAACAATTAGATGTCTTCCCCCACACAGCAAGGAGGAGTGGCCCATGAGTCCCCAATCAGAAGAATATAGGAGGAAAAAAACCCACATCAGATGAATAGTGTTCTAAAACTGATATAAGATGTGTGTGCATACATTAGTCTTGATAAATAACTCATGCTTTTCCTGGGTTGAGGATTGTATATCTGACCCTCACCTCAGTGGTTCTGGAATCTACTCAAGATATATCTGAGTCAAGCAAGGCTCTGAGCTGCTCCAAGCAGGTGCATGCCTGGTGTTTGCCAGTTGAGATCTACACTCTTAAGTCTAGACTGGAGTTAGATGGACCACTATGAGCCAGCAGACTAGAGAGGCCAGCATCTACCTCACCCCCACCTCCAGAATCACAGCTATCAGGTAGCAGAAGTGGGACAACATGGACAGGTATTTAACAGAAGGGGGGAAGATAAACCAAAAGGAACTGTTTCGCCTTCAAACTTCAAACCCCAGAATAGGATTGCCAGAAATGGCATTTTTCACAAATTCTTTTCATGTTCTATTTCTTCCTAGACCCATATCTAACTTGTCTCTTCCAAGTGCTTGGGATTCTAATAGACATCCCCCACTCTGCCCTCCAGGACCACTCCCTCTCTCCTGGTGTTTCTGCAGCCATAACCCATGCTCAGCAATCTCTCCGGCCATCTGAATGCCTCTGTCTCAAATACTAAGCCCTCTGTACTCCAGGACCCTCAGCTTTCAACCTGACAGTGTATAATTCTCACTTGCTCTATTTATTTGCTTTTTTGTCTCCTGTCATTTCTTTTTTGTGAAAAAGCAAAACTATTGAGCAGCTTAATTTCAGAATGTACCTTGGGTAGTTTAATGGAAAGGCAGAAATATCATTTTAGTAACTTCTCCCTTGTAAGGAAAATAAAAATAAACCGTTTTGGTGCCTTGGCAGGAAGGAGAAGAAGGCAAACAAGGCTTTGATTGTAAAGGACTTGACCCCCAGGCAGCTGACTGCATGAGCTCTGAGTTCCTCGTGGCCGAAGAGGCCCACTTCATATCAGCTTCTCTACCTAGCCTCCGCTTTGCAGTGAGCAAAGGTTGGGATCTGTCTGGCATATTGAGGACCTGGGGGGATTTAACAACTCACTCAGGCCTCCCAATGTGATTCCTATGGAACTAAGATTGGCAAATCCACAGAGCGAAAATGTTGCAATAATTTCAGCTTTCACCTAGGGGGAAAAAACAAGTAGATAAATTCAGTCCTGCTGTGCCTCACAACCATGGTAGATTTTCCAGGGCACACCAACTCTTTCTTACAGTGTTCTAAAGAACCATAAAAGATGCTCAGAAAATAGCTGGCCCCTAAGTTACAGCAGCTGCCATGATATGGTAATACCACAAGACTCCTTGCCCAGAGCACTGTTCTTATTAAAGATAAGGAGAAAATTACCCAGCAACACAAAGACAGATGTAAAGAAAATCAACTCACAGCAATTTAAATGTGTAAATAAAAGGACTTCAGAACATTCAAAAGGTGTGCTCCTTGGACTGTGCCAATGTAAGGAAGCACCAATTACCTTATAGATCAAAGTTGGGCCAGAATACAGAGGAGAAATAACACACAGACCTGGGGCAGAAGCTCACTACTGAGACATATGGTTCTGCTTGTCTTGTGGTTAGGCTGGGACACTGGGAAATACCTGTGGACCCACAATGTCTGTGTGGAACTTTGTGCATTCCCTCAAATATGCGTGTCCCAAACCTCCCACTCTGTGAGTTTTCTGGATTGTCACTGACAGAAATCCACTGTTTCTCGCCATTGATCCACTCTTCTACTCCAGAGAGACGTTGGTTCTTGTATTGAGACAGTTGTTGATAGGCCACAAATTCATTTATGAAGAATTTGACTCCCACTATCTCAGCCACTAGTGGACAGTCTGCCCACTCTACACCCATCATGAAAACCATGGGCCGCAGGACATAGGAGCAGATGACCTGAAAGAAAAGAAACACCCCAGGGAAACAAGAGCAGACAAGGTCAGGTCCAGCAGCCACTCTGGAGACTCAGCCCTCCTCTCCTTACACTTCCATCTTCTTGCTAGGGCTTTCTCTTAGCTTACTGTGGGTCAGAAATCATGACCAACACGTATAGTAAGACTTACCTGGAAAGTGAGCCCATGTATATCCACCATTTCCCCCAGCCAGGAAAGAGTAGCATTGACGAAGGCCAACACAGCCAAAAAGGCAATCAGGTTGGCTGCAACATTAGCAACAAGGGCTATGGCGTCTGTGGCTCCATTGCTCGCAGCCTCCAGGATATTCCTCTCTTCCCTGTGGTTATTGGGCAGAAAGCATATGCTACCTCAGCTCCTCAGAGAAGAGAAGCTCCCTTGCCCCCGAAGTGTGAGAAGTGATGGGATCCCTTCGTGATTTCAATAGTGAAGATTACGCTGAAGTGATTCAGATGCAATTGCCATGACAGTCTGATGCCAAGGACCTGGAGTAAGTGTCTAAGGAGTTAATGCCAGGTGGGAAGGTTAAATCAAAACAAAACGAAAATGATAAGCTGGATGCAGAACTGGCAAAAGGAGACATGGTATGACGTTCTTCCTTCAGGGAGACTGGAAGTCTCTACCACCACAGGTCCTCTCTAGGTAGCACACCTTACCATCTCCCAAATTACACGCTTCCCCTGACTCACCTACGGGGCAGTTTCACTCCCTCCTTGCTTTTGAACTTGGACTCTTCTACTTCTGGATATACCAGTTTGGACAAGGCAAGTGCACATGGGGCGGCCATCACTGAGGCAGAAATCAAGGATGAGGCATCAATCTGTAAGGCCAGATGGGGGATTAGCACCACTGTAGGGCTCAACGTGGGTGCACCGGGAGGGATGATGTGGACGGTGCCTCACCCCAAAGGATATGAAGGCTCCCAACACAGTGCCTGCAATGGTAGCAAAGCCTCCCGTCATCACTGCATGCATTTCAGAGAGGGTCATGTCTGCAAGGTAGGGACGGATGAGCAGAGGTGCCTCTGTCTAAAAACAAAGAAAAAACAAGTCACATACCAAGAGTAACATAGCCCATCTCGAAGTGCTTATCTGAGGCGTGGAATGGACCCATCCGATGCGTGCCCTTCCAGCCAGTGGACAAAAAGCTTTGCCCTTAGGCTTCAGACCTGCCAAACCATCTCCTTGCTAACTGTGTTTCCACCTATTTCTATATCATGTTATAAAATGCTGCAGACAACCAGTATTCATTTATTTTGTTTACCATGTTTAAATGCATACACTTTCTGGGTGAATTATGGAGTCCAGTGCACTTACTGACCACACACTAGATATCTACAAAGCATGCATTAAATGAACTGGAAATAACTTATCTAAGCATGCTTTGTGAAATAATAAAGAAATAGTAACAATATCAGGCCGCCAAGAAAGCTCATCCTGAGAACCTGAGTTCAGTATCTAGAACTCACATAGTAGAAGAGAGAACTTGCTTTCACAAGTTGTCCTCTGACCTCCACATGAGCATCATGACACAGGAATGCTTACACACACACACACACACACACACACACACACACACACACACACACACACACACACTGTATTAAATAAATGTAATAAAGTTTTAAAGAAATGTCTGTAAAATGTTTATTAACTAGGAAGTTTCAACTAGGAAATTACCTAGCTCGATCTAGGATGTCATTTGTCCTTTAATGAGTGACAACAAAAGGACCTAGCCACTAAGACCAGTAGTGCAAAACTGATTGTAAATCGTTTTAGCAAAATTTGAGGGATATAATAGAAGAATCAGAAGTACTGTGAAAACATATCAAAAGCAGATAATCAGCCTAAGGCTTTGGGGAAAAAAGGCCCCAATGTTAACTTCTTGCCCATTTGAAAAACTATTGTCCCTCATGTTGATTTGGTCAATCACTAGCAAATATTTAATACTATAATGGTTAATATTGATTATCAACAATTGATAAAATCTTCTAGGAGACAAGACTCTAGGAATGCCTTGAGGATTATCTTGATTAGGTCAGCTTGTGAGACTGTTTTAATTAGGTTAATTGAGGTGGAAAGACCCACTCTAACAATGGGTAGTACCATTCCCTAGGCTTGGGTTCTGGATTGCGTTAAAGAGAAAGCTAGCTGGGCACAGGCATCATTCTCTGCTTCCTGGTGGGATGCAACATAATCAGCTGCCTCAAGTTCCTGTCACCAAGACCTTCCCAATATGATGGCTGTACTCTCAAACTGTGAGCCATAAATAAGTCATTTCTCTCTTAATATGCTTTCTTCAGGGTATTTTATCACAGCAATAGAGAAGGGCACCTATTCCACACAAACACCACTCTTATTTCATGTTGTGGGATATTTGTGCACTGTGTGAAGATGTGTTTGGTGAGATTTGTCTAATAAAGAGCTGAATAGCGAACAGCTTAGGCAGGATGTGTAGGTGGAATTCCAAGCAGAGAAAGAGGAAGGAGGAGGAATCTAGATGCGAGAAAGACAGGAGGAGACACGGAAGAAACAGGATGAGAGGTATGTGACAGAACGTAGATTAATAGAAATGGGTTAATTTAAATTATAAGAGCTAGTTAAAAACAAGCCTAAGCTAAGGCCAAACTTTCACAACTAATAATAAGTCTCTGTGTTGGCATTTGGGGCTGATGGTGCAGAGAAAGACTTGTTACAATTCCACACAGAAGGATGCACTAAGAAAGTCTATGGAGAAGAGCCCTGTTAGTCTCGAGCAAGACAAGCCATTGCCTCCTCAGAGATCTTGGAAAACAGGGATCACAGGACATCACACCAAGAAACTAGAAAGCAGTTCAAACATCCTTCCTAGCTCCTGAAGGGGATAAGGTTTGGACTAAGACTTTCACCTGTGTTCCTGTGTAAGAAGTTGGACCAGTTGCTAAGTACCTTTACATGGTGTGTCCAGACTGTATCAGACATCAAGGGTTAGAGTAATGAACTAAGTTCTCCTTGACCCTCTGAGGTCTCTTTCGTAAGGAACCAACTGCTTCACAATCTCCATTTCTCAGACTTTTCATTGAAAAAAAACGGGCCGGGCGGTGGTGGCGCACGCCTTTAATCCCAGCACTCGGGAGGCAGAGCCAGGCGGATCTCTGTGAGTTCGAGGCCAGCCTGGTCTACAGAGTGAGATCCAGGAAAGGCGCAAAGCTACACAGAGAAACCCTGTCTCGAAAAACCAAAAAAAAACAAACAAACAAACAAAAAAAAACGGGCTTTTGAACTGTGTGGTGACACGTGCTTATACTCTCAGCACCTGCGAGGTGGCAGCAGGGAGATCAGGAGTTCAAGGTCATCCTCAACTACACAGTGAGTATGAGGTCAGCCTGGGCTACATGAGCTTCTCCTCCAGAAAAAAAGAAAGGAAGGGGGTGGGGAGGGAAGAAGGGAAAATCCTCTTTCTGAATTTGTTTTCTGCCAAGTTCTCAGTTCTCGAGAGGGAAGAAAAACAGAAGGCCCACGGTACTTACCATTCCCACAAAGATGTTTCCTGCCACGGCCAAGGTCTCTGCAGCAGTGGTACCCATGGTGATTTGCAGAAACCAGGCGATCTAAAAGTATCCAGACAACTAAATCATCTACATTAGCAGGAATCTTGGATGATGTCCAGCAAAGTCCCTCCCCCTATTCCATTTTCTCATAAGGAAACCGAGAGCTAGGGAAATAGTGTGGCGGGGTGACAGAACAAGTCACAGACATGTTAGCCGGAACTCGGGCCCTGGGACTTGTAGACCGAGCATACCACACTCAGTGTGAAAGTGCAATCCAGCCCAGCTTTTTCCCATGTTCTGCCCCAGCCTATCTCCGGCCTGGGTAATCAGTTGACACCAACCTATGCCTTTTCATAGGTTCAGTGTCATTCACTCCCCTGACAGGTCCAAGCGGAAGAGCCTTTCATGGACTTACCTTCTGAACCACCCACTGCACAAGGCCCACGTAGTAGAGGATGGACATCACACATCCAAAGAAGATAATGATTGGCAAGGACTGCAATGAGAACGGCGGCAAGCGGGGAGAGAATTATATGGCATGCGCTGTGTGTGCCACAAGCAAGCTCTTGTAGGCCTCTAAATCCAGCTCTGGGCATTCCCAGAATATCTGGTACAATGCAGTTTAGGAATAAACTCAAAATGTATTGCAAACCTGTAAGCCTGTCGGTACTAAACCACAGGATGTTTCCTAAGCCTCTCCTCGAACCCGCCTTTCAAACAATTTCATGATGGTAAGGATCATGGGAAAAGAGTGGACTCCCTTCTAAGGTCAAATTGGTAAAGAGACCACCTGATCTCTTGAGCACACATATCAACCTCTGCTTTATCCCTGTACCCTTTCACTGACAATATCATTCCTGCCCACAAAATAGGAATTACCTGAAAAGCAAAGACATTTTGGACCAGTGCATCACCAAAAACAAAACTGGAGCCTTCCACGGTATAAGCCAGGAAGATCTGAAGTGGGGAGAATAAGGGATGAGAGTTAGGACAGGCAGAACACAGAGGAAGATGTGATCTGCCTCCGATGTGACCACCTGGGGGCAGGCCGTGTCCTAAGAGTTGGCCATGAAATGACAGACTTGGCCAATCAGTTCTCTTCACTTGTGTTCTCACCTGAACCCCACTACTTTCTCTCTTTACTCAACCAGATTCCCCACACCGCCATGAAGACATAGTCCCAAAGCCTCATGCTTCCCTCAAATCTACATCCTCTGGGGTTCCAGATGAATGAAACATTCAATTCCCTGTACCTGGATCTGATCTCCCAACCATTGAAATGCATTAAATCCAGGTTCCGTTCTGATGACCAAAATCCCAAAGACGAACTGAAGGCCCAGGCCCCAAAACACTGTCCTCCAGCACACCTGGGATCAAAAAGAAAATATTCCAGTATGAGTTCCAAATCTTACTCAGCCACTGCCTGGTTCAGCCTCGTACTGGGAATGGAGTTCAGTAAGGATGTTAACAGTCAGTCTGGGATAACATGGCTGTGCTGGTTAGCTCTATGTCAACCTGACACCAGCTAAAGTCATCTAAGGGGAAGGAACTTCAATGTGAAAATGCCTCTATAAGAGTGGGCTGTAGGCAAGTCTGTAGGGCATTTTCTTAAACGATGATTGACATGGGAGGACCCAGCCCATGGTGGGTGGTGCCATTCCTGGGCAGGTGGTCCTAGGTTCTGTAAGAAAGCAAACAGCAAGCCATGAGGAGCAAGCCAGTAAGCAGCACCCCTCTGTGGCCTCTGCATCAGCTCCTGCCTCCAGGTTCCTGCCTTGTTTGAGTTCTTGTCCTGACTTCCTTCAATGATGAACAGTGATGTGAAAGAATAAGCCAAATAAACCCTTTCCTCCCCAAGTTGCTTTTGGTTATGGTGTTCCATCACAGAAATAGTACCCTAAGACAATGGCATAGGGAACAGGGAGACTGGTAATTAAAAACAGGATGACTGTTCAAAGAGACAAGTATGTCCATACAGATTTTTAAAATAAGTTACGTGATATTATGACACATGCATACAAATAAGGTCCACACATGTCATTTTTACACAGTGCCACCTGATTCTCCGCCACAGTCTGTTTTCTTTCTTTCCTTCCTTCTTTATATTTTCTTTTCCTCTAGTGCTGTCTAGATTCATATATACCACAATAATAATTGACAGGCCTAAGGTCTCTAAAAGCTTTCCAACTTCTCTTAGGAATAGGACTGTCAGAGGAAAATTCCAGGACCTGTCACTTAGTTCTATGTCTTTATCATGAATACCAGACACATACATTCTGTAGTTTCTACTTAGCCCTGGCTGTGTGTTGCTATGCCCAACTTAATACCCCAAACTCACCGCGCTGTGGTGTTTGGAACAGACAAAGAGGATGAGGATGAACATACAGATTCCTGCAAAGGAGATCAGCTGCTCTGGCCTTCGAGCTGTGTCGAGAGCCAGCCACAGGATAAGGCCGACCACAGAGGCTCCTGTGAACACCCTAAAGGTGGAATTCCAGAGCTATGTCACCAACTCAGCGAACGAGCAGCCAAGAGTCCTCTGACAGGCAGCTTAGTCTTAGGGTCAGTGAGATAACTCAATGACTTACTCTTGACTAGACAGAGATGGACCTCGAGAATCATCTGATAGCTCCCTAGCTTCTGCTCTCCCCCAGTTTACAGAAATAAGTGTCTAATCCAACAATACAAATCACATGGCTTCCCTTTTCTCATATAACCATATCAATGAAATTCTATATAAAGATTCCTCCCTGAAGGTGTTTCTAATGACTAATCAACATACTGAAAACCCAAGAAGAGAATGCATTGGTCCCATATTCAGTGCTACTCAATTTTTAACCACTCCAAGGGTGAGAACTAAATAAGTCATTTATGGACATATGGTCTTTACATGCACTAAACATATTTCAATACATAGACTGGAGGCTTGGGACATAGCTTAGCAGAGCACTTGCCTACAATGGTCCAATCCCCAGCCTACCAAAATAAATAAGGAGCTGGTCATGGTAGTGCAAGCCTTAGGAAATGGAGGCAAGAGGATCAAGATTTTAATGTTGGGATTGGAGAATTGGCTTAGCAGCTAAGAACATTTGTTCTTGCAGAGGACTCAAGTTCAATTCCCAGCACCCACATGGTGGCTCACCAACCATCTGTAACCCCAATCCCAAGGGATCTGATGCCCTCTTCTGAACACAGTGGTCACCAGGCACGCACATGGTGCATATACACTCATGCAGACAAAACACTCATACACATAAAGCAACACCAAAAGAAGCACGTGACCCACTGAGACACCTCCACAGCAATGCCCCAAGGGAACTACAGGACCGGAGCGGAATTCACACACAGCTCTTTTCTACACACCTCTCCCAAAGTGAATAAAATATAGTTAATGAATAAACTTTCTCTGGCTTCTCCTCACACACTGTCAAGTAAATCAGTGATACAAAACTTTGATGGTTATCTGTTATTTCTCCAAATTATCACATTTGAACACCTATTTTCTGTGCATTCACTGGAGAATGGGAAAAGAGGCATTTTCTCCAGAGTCTGGCCTACGGTCGATGCACATGGACATGCCATGGTTAGATTAGCTACAGCTGCTGCAGAAGCCAGTTCAGTTATGCTGATGACATCCAGTTTGCTCTTAGACTTTAAGATAATGCTTCTCAACCTGTGGGTAATGACCCTTTGGGGTGGCATATTGGACATTTACATGACAACTCATAACAGTAGCAAGATTACAGTTCTGAAGTAGCAAGGAAAATCATTTTTGTGGTTGGGGGTCAGCACAGCATGAGGAATGTATTAAAGGTCCCAGTATTAGGAAGGTTGAGAGGTTGCAAACAACAAAAGCAGGTAGAGGGGCTCTGGAGGACTAGACGGGAAGAGGATGAAGCCTAGGGAAGAGCCAGGCGGTGGTGGCGCACGCCTTTAATCCCAGCACTCCAGAGGCAGAACCAGGAGGATCTCTGTGAGTTCAAGGCCAGCCAGCCTGGGCTACAGAGTGAGTTCCAAGAAAGAGAAGAGAAGAGAAGAGAAGAGAAGAGAAGAGAAGAGAAGAGAAGAGAAGAGAAGAGAAGAGAAGAGAAGAGAAGAGAAGAGAAGAGAAGAGAAGAAGTTAAGAAAAAGTATAGAGAAGAGAGAAGCAACTTGGTTGGTAGGTAGCTTAACGTAAGTGCAAGCATCTGCTCTGACCACTCTATTAAAGAGAAGCACGGACTTTCTCACTTCTGTCATAGGCTCTTGGGATTTCAGACAGAAACTCTTCCCTGATCTAGAGTCCCATCTACACCAGCAATATTGACCCAAGGCTGTAAGAACTGGACGGGGCTTTGCGGCTCAAAGGCCAGTTGCTCTGTGGTCTCTACACTTTGTACAGGTAAGAGCCCAGAGCCCTCTCAGGAACCATCAAAATGTTAAAATGTGAAATGAGATGGCTGTGATGCTCAGCTGGTAGATGGCTTGCCTAGTATGCCCAAGGCCTTGAGTTCAATCCCCAGCACTCTATAAACTGAGTCTGATAGTACATGCCTGTAATCCTAGCACTCAAGAGGTGGAGGCAGGAGGATCAGAAGTTCAGCGTCATCCTTGGCTACATAGAGAGCTCTGAGGCCATCCTGGACTAGAGACTTCGTATCAAAAAAGAAAAGAAAAAGGAGAGAGAGGAAGAGGAAGGGGAAAGGAGGCAAGGAAATCAGTCAGTGAGATTTTCATTCGTACATTCACAATTCAAAGGACAATTAGGAGGTGGTGGAAACTGTTGGAGGTGAGGCCCAATGGAGGAAATTGGTCACTGGGGACATGTCCTTGTCCCAGGTCCCTTGCCTTCCTGATCTCTTTGCCTCCTTGCCTCCAGGATGTGAGCAGCTTTGCTTCACCGAGTCACTCCCCACCATGATACTCTGCCCTATCACCGGCCGACATCGATGGGGCTGAGAGACCGTGGGCTAAGCCTCTGAGCAGCTGCTCCTGCACATTATTCTTAGGTGTGCATAAACAGCAGCGAAAGTTGATCGACACACTTACCACTTCATCCAAATTCTCAGGCGGGAGTTTTTAAAGGGCTTCAGACAGCTTACTAATTTTTCACCAAAGAACTTCTTCAGAAAGTGGCAAGCCAGGACGAAGATTACAAGACATGTGATGACAAATAACGCCAGCGCCCTCTGGAAGTTCAGGATGCAGGCTGCCAGGAAGTAGGCAGCATAAGCTACAAAGAGAAGGCGAAGAGTGAAAGCTGAGCTTCCGTGGAGAACGAAACCATGCCTCTCTGCTCCCTTCCGTGTTATACGCTGCTGTCCTCACTCTCTCCCTTAGATTTGACCAACATCCACTGTTAGACTCTTCGGAAACCGGACATCTCTTCTTGAATTTTAATTTTACCCCTGCTACGTTGGAATGTCAAATGATTAAACTTTTCTCTTGAACAGAGCTGTGTAAAGGAGGCTGTACCTAAGAGGAAAAGCTACATGGTGCTTTTTTCTCAGTGCTCCCGGATTCACCCCCAAGAATCATCTTCGATCTCACTATCCCAGCTGCATCTAATCAAAGCCCTACATATCACTGACAACATACTATAAACAAGGTTTTCTGACTTTCAAAAATAATGTGCAGCACTGATTTTAATTATAAACCAGTAAATAAGTTGTGTATAATAGGCGTCTTTCATGAAGACAACAGACTTGTGCCCTGAGTCAAACCTCAGAACTAAAAAAGAGAATATATATATATGTACATATATATACATGTATCTATATATTCTTAAACTTTTAAGCCTGTCAAATAGTACAGTTTTGAACTATAGCTTATCTTTAAGTTTTCCTTATCTTTCTGGATATGAGGCAATAAATTAGGGCTTACCTACAGGCAGTCAAGATCAAGATCTATATATCAAACAGCCTATAGGTTAATTTATGAGTGATACTACTTTTTACCCAGCAATAATCTTGACACAAGTTAACATTTCTAAAAATGTTTGTGTTTCTTCCTTCCATGAATTCTCATGATCTCACCTAAACACAAGAGACCGAGAAGGATTTTCTTGAATAAAACAGCATGTCTTTCAAAGAAACTTCTCGCCTTGATGAAAGGCTGCAGACTCCCCCTGATGAGAAACCAAAATTAAAACATGAGAATTACTTCATTCTGTTTGTGCGCCTCTTAGACCTTGGATGGCCCAAGGCAGAGTTTGCTCTTAGTCAATGAAGAAAATTACTCAGCTGGCAGGTGTTTGATAGTGTTCCAGCAAGGCTCCAAAGGCCAGCTCAAACCTTGTGTCTGGATATCAGGTCAGAATGGCCCTATTAGCCTAGAGTAGCTACCAATAATTTCCTACCACAGAAGTGATGGACACTAATCATGCCAGGGACTTACTCCTTGTGTTTTTCCTAAGGACAGATGCTGTTCAGCTTCCATATTCTGCCTGTCCTTCTTAGAGGCAATTCTACCATAGCATCCTAAAATCGCATAAAGCCTTAGTGCATACATTGACAGATGGGAGAGAAAACAAACCAGCATCAGGAATCTCTATGTCAACAGGTCTGAGGGAAGATACCCAGCAAGAATTATTCAAGATTCTTTGTATAGTGTTTTCCATGAGTTTGGGCTCAAAGAATTTGGCAAATACTAACGGGGCTTCTCTAAGACCACTGGAGGTTGTTACTGGAAACTGAAAGCCAGGGGAGTTGAGTAAATGTCCCAAGGTCACAGAGGTTGGCAGGAGTAGATCTCGAATCTGAGTAGACTGTCTTGAATCTAAGTTTTCAATTATCTTGCCAGGTTGCACCTTAGCTGACCCCCAGGATCACCTCCCTTTGCCACTCCTAAGTGTCCTTAACACGTTGCAGCCATATGAGCAAAAAGATTCCACTTTCAACAAAGAAAATGAGCCCAGCTAGAAGTGTCCTGTGTGACTATGGTGCTAAGGTGTGGTGCTTAGCTGGGAATGGGACCAGGCACTAACTAAATGGTCTGGTGTCTTAGTCCACACAGTTTTGAGTTCCTTCTCTACTGTTGCCTCTCCCATCTTACTTGAGATTGAACCTGTCATACCCATTGCCTCTATATCCTTCCTTCTTCACCCCTACCTCTCCCCTTATCTTCTACAGGGAGTCCAACCCTGGCTTACCTGAGCAGGGTGTACATTCTCATGTACAGAGAAGTCAAAGAGGGAAGGAAACTCTCCTCATCACCCGTGGGTTGTCTAACACCAGAACCCAAAAACCAGAGGGTGTTTGGGATCTCAAGACCGCTGCCACTGTCCATTAGTGGAGAAAGCGGTGAGCCAGAAAGTTCGTTTACAGAGTCAGCACCTGAAGGCGTCATTACCTTTGGAACAGCATTCACAAGGTACATCAAGCCATGCACTTGACTGTAACTCTAGACTTCCGGGAGTGCCAGGTCTTTGTTTGCTCCTCCAGGTCCTCACACTACCCTGCTTGGGGCCTGGAAGTTCAGTCTGTGAGGGCTATACCACTGGACTACAAACCCTTTGCCTTCTCTAGTGGGGTTCTGCCAATGCGACCTCACAGGAGATCTCAGTACAGAACTGCAGAGGTCCACAAGTAAGCAGGAAGGGATTTTGATTGACTATCCTACCAGGTTCTCTTGCACCATACCCCTTCTGGTCTAGGAATAGATCGTGTTCACTGTTTCAAACCTTGGGTCTTGTGCCATCCTTCCCCATGGCTCTGCTCTACTTCATACCATTTTCGAACGTCCATCTTCGTCTTTGTTTGTTTATTTGTTGTTATGTGTACATTTGTGGGGTCGGGGGTTGTGCATGCAGAGGCCAGAAGAGGACATCAGGTCTCATGGAGCTGGAGTCACAGGCCATTGTAAGCCACGGGATGTGGGTGCTAGGAACTGAACTTGGGTTCTCTGAAAGAGCAGTACATGCTCTTAACCACAGAGTTGTCTCTCCAGCCACTCTTTTGCTTTTCTTTTTGTTTTGTTTTTCTTTCCTTAACTTTTTTCCAGTTAGTATTGGGTTTTATTATGGTATTTCCATACATGTGCCATTCTACTTTATTTGCACATAATGGCCTCTTTATGAGTGAACTTTCTTCTGGTTATTCTAGTTTAGATATGCCACCTGTCTCCTAATACACAAGGTGAAGCTGGCTTGAAACTATGCCCAATTAAATGACAATTGAGAAAAGCCGATGCAAAATAGGAGGGTCCATATACTGGTCTAAGAGTAGACAGAAATCACAGGTTTAGGGTTTCTGCCATTACCTCTTCTCCGCAAACCCACCTTCCTGGGAACTAAATTTCAGTGCGTACTTCAGAAATTGCTTAAAGATTTTTGCAAAACCCATGAACAATGGAATCTAACACCGGGTTAGAACTGAGCCTCTGGTATCAAACAGAAAACAAATGAGCCAAACGGTGGTGGCACACACCTTTAGTCCCAGCACTCGGGAGGCAGAGGCAGATGGATCTCTGTGAGTTTGAGGCTAGCCTGGTCTACAGAGTGAGCTCCAGGACAGCCAGGGCTACACAAAGAAACCCTGTCTTGGAAAAAAAAACAAATAAACAAACAAACAAAACAATGATGATGGGCTATAAAGAGAAATGTTCCAAAACAAAATAAGAAAAGGTTTTTCAGCCTTTTATACTAATTAAGCAGTTCATATCAGCACATGAGCAGGTGTCCGGGAGCTCTGTGTCTTGCCTGGTCCAACATCTCACTAACAGTACAAGCTCTTTACACTACACAATGGTACACTTTGAACCTTGGTATCTGTGCGATAACTAGAAGTTTAATTGAGACGTTTAACTGCAAGAGTTTGTACGGGAGGCTTTCTGGGTATGGACTAAAGACGACCTTCTCACATGCTTACTGACTGCATCGCCGAGTGATAGGTGGAAAAGAAATCGGTGAACATGGTCAGAAGTACCAGCTAAACATGACTTTAGTGATCACCAGATCCAGCAGCAAAGACATTCATGAATTTTCTTAGTAACCTATTTGCAAGATGTGGAAACTCTCCTAACTGAGGGAGACAGAGCCTTGGTAACTGCTACAACCTGGAGCTCTTCGTTTAGCCATTAATGTGGAAAGCTTGAGGGAGCTTTCAGAGAATCCAGCTCTAGTGACAGGAGACAGTGTGGCCCTGCCTGAGTCTTTGCTACTCCAGCTTGAAGGACGAAATAAAAGAAGGAAATACAGGAGTCAATTCAGAATTAGTTTATGGTGTGAGGATCGCCTAGCACAGAGGACCAGAGTCTTTCAAAAGGTCAAAGGTCTTATTTTACACCCAATTAAAAACCAGTTGGAAAAAGCTACTGCAAAACAAGAGACATGCTCTGGTATAGCAGAAATAAGTCCCAGGCAAGAGATTTTTGTCCTGGTCTTCTTAACCACAGACCTATCGTCTGACGAACCACTTTTCCATAATCAAAGTTATGCACACAACTGGATCTGAACTTAAGAGCTGGATGATAGTGTTGTGCAGGAAATCGAGTCTCCAAAACAAACAGATGTTAATAACCAATGTGGAGAGCTGAGTAGGGACTGGAAATCCAGGGGGAATTCTGTCAGGAAACAGCAGTATGAGGCCAGCCTGACTGAAATAATAACAACCCCCCAATAGACAGACAAATATGAAGAACCTATACAGTGGGTTTTCCAACCTACCCTCAGCTTCTTCCTTCCAGAACTCTTCTCTCTCCAAGTTGGAGGTAGCATTTATTCTGACAGGCAGTGGAGTCTTCCCAGGGAAGCTGTTCTATCTCATGACTATGCCCCATGCCAATTTCAGGCTGGGGCCTTGTATATCTTTCTTTTGCAAGCAAAATTGTAGGTGCTGTTTGAATAATTAAGGAACAAGAGGATGAGGTTAAAAGTCCCTACATAGATATAATGAGTGAGTTGTGTTTAGAAGTCGAGGAGAGTAAGCCAGAGTGGGAAGCGTGAAGTTGTGCTAGAATTTAAAGAGGTCAAGCTCTTGAGACTCTTCCCACCTGCTGGGTGTGTGATGGGTGAGGTATCAGATCACAGCAAGCCAGTGTGCATCTCTTCCTGGTATTTTGTTCAGTGGCATCCTTTGGTAACTTCCATCAACCATGGAGTACTTACACTACATGTCAATGCTACAGATAGGAGCTTGCTGTAATAGCTCTTCTACATTAAGGACTGTCAACTGTAGTGGTGGATGGGCTAGATCCATTTGCATACTTCCAAATAAATTTTTATTAGAACATGTCCATGCCCATTTGTGTATTGTTATCTGTGGTTTCTTTCTAAAATGGTAGAGTTGAGTAAATGCAACAGAGACTATACAACCTACAAACTAAACTGCTTACTACTTTACTCTTCACAAAAAAGTACACCAACTGCTAATCTTACTTGGTAGGTAAAGAAAATGTATCTATAACACCCATGTCTAAACTGTGCTCAAAGAGGAAAAAAAATGTTTTTCAGAAAGAGGATCTTACTATACTGCCCAGACTGTTCTCACACTCATTAAGACCAGAACTCACCCTCCTGCCTCAGCCTCCGAAGTAATGGGTTGATAGACATGCACCACTATATCAACAGAAATCCCAGTCTTACGCATTTAACAGCCTGCATATAATCCTAGTCCTCAGGAGGTTGAGGTATTGAGGTAAGAGAACAGCTGTAAATCTAAGGCCACCCTAGTTTATCAAGTGAGTACCAAGCCAGCTGTGACTACATAGTAATACTCTATCAAAAAAAACAAAAAGAAGAAAAAAAGACCCAAAGCCAAACAAGAAAAAATAAGCCAAACAAAGGAAACCAATACATTCCTGTGTAGAGCTCAGATATAGGTCTAAGGAGAATTTTCACTATTGACTGCTAAACTGCTAACCAGAGTATGAAATGTTGTGATTACAAAAAAATACAGTTGATTGTTCAAGTAGTAATTAGGCAGTATAACAAATAAGTAGAGGGTTGGCGAGATGGCTCATCAGTTAAGAGCACTGGTTGCTCTTCCAGAGAACACAGATTTGAATCCTAATACCCAGAGGTACAGGGAATCCAGTGCCCTCTTCTGGCTACCTTGGGCACTACACACATGTGATGGACATACATACTTGTGGACAAAACACTCATAAACGTAAAATAAAAATAAATATTCTTAGAAGTAGAAAAACAGCTGGGTGTGGTGGCAGACACCTTTAATCCCAGTACTCAGGGGGCAGAGGCAGGCAGATCTCTGAGTTCAAAGCCAGCTTTCTTTTCAGAGTGAGTTCCAGGGCAGCCAGGGCTACACAGAAAACCCTATCTCAAAAAGTAAAAGTAGAACAACAAAATTACATTGAAATATAAAAAATTGTAGATAAACCAGGGTGTGATAGTGCAGGTCTATAATTCTAGCACTTCAGAGGTAGAAATGAGGACTAACAGGTCAATGCCAGCCTTAGCTTCATAATGACTCAGAGAAGAATCTGGGCTACAAGAGACTCTGTTTCCAAAATAAATAAATAAACAAGCTGAGGCGATTATAGAACATAAGACAATTAAAAGGTGAAGATGTTACTGAGTTAATTAATTTTTAGGAAAAAAAACCAACAACAACAAAAATCTTTCATTCTAGAGCATCTCTGAAACATAGGCTTACACTGTCTTCATCAGCTATCCAGTATTCTGTTCTCAGCATGCTTCTCAATTCCTGGCCTTTCATGCCACAGAACACAGCTTCCAGCTGAGCAGTTTTCCCCAAACTTTGACATTAGCTGTGACTCAGGTCCATGTTCAAACTCATTAAATACCTTTGGTCACTCCACCCTCCTCGGCTCCTGAGCACACAGCGCTGCGGACTGCAGCTCTCCTCAGCGGGCCCTGCCCTTCACGTCCAACTCACCATCTCTCTTTAGCCTCCACAGAAAGTTCTTTTGTCTCTGCGCCTCTGTTTTCCTGTTTCCTACTCCTGGATATGAGTATTCCAGAAAAGTTCCTTAATCCTGATAGAGGTGGGCTGCTTTGGGTTTTTTGTTTGTTTGTTTGTTTGTTTGTTTGTTTGTTTTGTTTTGTTTTATACAGGGTCCCACTATGTAGCCTTAGCTGGTCTAGAACTTGCTATGTGGACCAGGCTGGCCTCAAACTCATAGAGATCAGTCTACCTCTGCCTCCCAAGGGCTGGGATTAAAGGCATGTACCCCAAGGCCTGGCCTCAGAGAGATTTATTTTGTTTTGTTTTAATTGATATGAGTAGGTTCATTCCTAAGTCTCAATGCTCTAATTTAGACAAAAGTATTAAAATTAGTACTTTCCTGTTATGAAAATTAATTACACAAAATTACACATACTAGTACTCAATAAATGTTAGCCATTAAAAAAAACCTGTTAGCCATTGTTACTATTATTATTGCTATGGTTGCTATTTTTTTTTCATGTCATCTAGGCTGACACTAATAGGCTTGTCATTGTCATGGACTGACGCTTCAGTTAATTCTACAAAACACAAACATGTACATGTTGGGAACATGCAATGATCCTGGTTTGTCTGTGAGTTTAGCAGTCTGAGAATGAGCAGCTTTGATCCAGTTTCACTCACTTCTCTTCCCCACCCCCCAGGCTCTTGGGTGCTAACTAAGCTGGACTCTGGACCATCCTTACCCCAGGCCATCCTTCAGGCTGTGTCTCTGTGTCACTTCTAACTTTTCACTTCGTCCAGGATCTCCTCTTTCCTACAAACACAGATAAACGTGAGATCAGCCATGCAGGCCTGTCAGAGGGCCAATAGACAGAGAGCAGCTAAAGCCATACCAAAGTCCACAACAGCGAATTACCATGAGTTCCAGGCCTGGGTTCTCAATGCCATTCTCCACTGAGGCCTGGGGAACAGACTCCCTTCTCTCTGCTTTCTCCATCTCCTGTTAGCCTCAGCTGAAAAACAAACTCAAGGCTAAGGCTGGCAGATTGCTCGTTCTATCTTGTGGGACAAGGGAGAATTTTTAAGGCCAGATCGTCTCAGAAAACACAAGACTAAACTTCTCTAAAAAGTCAGCTGCTTCTATTAAGAGTAAGAACTGGGGGCTGGAGGGATAGCTCAGCCGTTAAAGGCTAGGCTCACAACCAAAAATATAAGAGTAAGAACTGGAAAGATGGGGAGTGGATAAATACAATAAATAATGAAAGGTAAAATTTGACTTCTTGTTGTAAATGGTTTTGGAAGAGGAGGCAATATGACAGGGGAGAAATAAAGGGCAGGGAAGAACTGAAAAGAACTGGTGGGCCTCCCAGGGCCCCAGGACCTGGGTTGAACTATAACCCATTTAGTTCCTCGAATCAAGGGTCATTTAGTAATGTTCTTTATCTTTTTTCCTGGAGCAGGTCCCTCTGAGCTATGCTGAAAGGAAACAGAGGGAAGATGACAGCTGAGGAAGCCCCAGGTGACAAGGAGACTGCATTCGGCAGGGTTCTCTGAGGAATAGAACCGATAGAACGTGTGTATAGAAAAGAGAGTTTTCTAGAATGACTTACAATGTGCTGGATGGGTCTGCACAGTCCAGTCCGACAATGGCTGGAACCTGGGAGCTGCTCAAGTTACAAAGCCCGATACCTCAGTAGTTCCAAATCTGGTGCCTGGAAGATTCCTGGAGAGCTACTGGTCTTCAGTCCACATGAGCTCCTGGAGAAGCTGGAGCCAGCTGTCAGTGGAGAAAGACAGCCGTCCTGAGCCAGCTGTCAGTGGAGAAAGACAGCCGTCCTGAGCGAGATGAATGCTCTCACCCGCAGGAAGTGGAGGCAGGCAAGCAAACAGCACTTATCCCCTCTGACTTCCTTCTATTTAGGTGGCTACCACCCTAAGTGCCGCCCACTCTAGGGGAGGGGCTCTCTTGGGAGTGTGTTTCTTTACCATTTTTCATTTTCAGATGAGGACAATGACAAGATCATAACTCTGCCTAACATTATATAGTTATCTCATGAACCACTGAAAATGCGCCCTTCTTCCCTCAGGATAAATGGCAAGGTCCCTTGAGGACTGCCTAGTCTTTCAGTAGCCTATAGCTTAACTAGAACAATATTAGTTGAAGAACATTTAATTACTGATATTATCTCAGTCATTACATTACAGGGTAAAGGAACAAAAAAGGAAAGAAAACACAAGTATTTGCTTAATATATGTGTCTATATATTCAAACATATTCCTAGCAAAATTAGGACAGGACCACTCTTGGCAATAACAACTCTCATTTCTATAGCAGGTCTTGTGACCTTACCTGGAGTTCATAAGTGTCTTCCACAACCCATTCCGTAGCCCCTCCACCTTCGGTAAGCACCTCAGCCAGTCTTGGTTCTTTGCCTGGAGGAGGGACCCACTCTTGAAGGGTCTGGGTCTTGTATCTTTCTCCTGGATTGGGTTGTGTAGCTTCCCACTGACTTCAACCACAAGGCATAGCTCTTGTATTGGATGTGTTCTTCCTTACTTCCATTGTGGAGAAACAATCCAAGTTCCCTTTGGGCTGGGTCGCTCACCCTCTTAACTCTGTTTTTCCTTCTTTTCAGACTGTTGACTCAAGGATATCAGGAACCCAAAGTGGCTAGGGAGATGTCCTAGCTTCCAGCTCAGTGGGATGTCTTCTGTGTCTCCTGGCAGAAGTACTCCCCTTTCTGGAACCAAGACTTCTAGGCCAGCAGAGCATGAGCTTGTGGGAACAAAAAGGAAAGATTTAGCTGCTGGCTCACTGGGGATGAGGTACCATTTCCATTTCCACATCTCCATCCTAAACCTGTGAATCCTGAGTAATGGGAGAAACTATATGTTGGGCATTAAGCTGAGCGTGTTTAGCCCTGCTGGAGAACCTCGGCATTCCAGGCTGCTGCCACCTAGCTGGCTAAACAACTGCATCTTTTCCCGGGGGGAATTGGGGAGAAGTTCTTATTAGCCTATATTACATATAATGATGGAATTCATTATGACATTTTCATGCATGTAAATAATGTATTTGGATTACCTTCAGCCCTTTATCCTCTCCTCCCTCCACTCCCACTAATACTCTTTCTCTTCCAAACTAGTCCCTCTTCCACTTCCACATCTCGATGTTTTTCATTTTGTGACCCAGGGAATCTCATTAGGATTTCTTTACAGGATTATGGGCACCTTACCAGTGACTATACCTGAAGAAAACGTGTCTCCTTTCCCTATCAACCACTAACTGCCGTAAATAAAGGCTCAGGAAAGGGTGGGACTCCCCGAGTCTCTAGCCTTCCCTGAGCAGAGTGTGGACAGCACAGGCCTAATGCCATGTATATCTTATGTAAATAATCCTAGCTGCCACCGTGAACCCAAGAGTGCTTGATATGAGTGTTGAGTCACAACCAGAAGTCATCACTCCATATCATCTGTCTCCGTCCAACTCTCAGATTGCTGGACAATAGTCAGTCAGTGGTCATCATTGGAAGTACTTGGACCAGTTGTCACCACTGACCACCAAGAAAGAAAATTCACTGATAAAACTGATGACTACCATCTTATGGACATAAACAGTTCTTCAGAGCTGCTGGTGCTTAGAACCGCAGTTGATGGGAACACCATGTCCATTTAGCAGCAGTACTTCCCTATTGGGAAATACAACTTCCCTAACCATAGGCTTTTGACTGTGAATTCCTTCCTGTCGGTTGACATCAAATCCAGTCAGATAGCTGTTGGCTTTCCCTACCGCTATTGTACTAGTGGACTTTTCTTATCTGGCCAGTCAATAATGCTGCACACGGTGTTCATAGCTAAGTAAGATTATTGATAACAATTCTAGAAGAAATTTCTAGCCATGTTCTAGCTTGATTTTCTGTGTCTTGTGGTCAAGGAATGGGGTGTCTTCAGCAATCTGGTCTTACTACCTAGAACAGGTGAGCAAACAATAGCCATGGCATATTTTGCCCCCCTCCCATGGGACTTGCTGAGAAACAACCCATAGTGGGGTATCTTATCCCTGACACAGGTTTTTGTTAAATATCCCATGACTTCTGGGCTCAGCGTTTTCTGCCTACACATTACCTCCATTCAAACCATTAATTTTATTTTTGTTGGCTTATCAGGTATCGTGTTTTCTTGTAGTGTTTTCAAGTATCCTTATGTTTGGCTGACTCCTTTCTCCTATGTCCCTGCCACACTTCCTTATACCTCTCAACTCCCAGCATTCCCCTTTCCATTTTCATATTACACACATTCTACTTCCACTAAAGATGCCTTTTCCCCCTTTGCATGGAATCATTTCTAGTTTCCTGGGATCTACACAGCTACTACTACCACATAAATGCATATATATATATATAAAGGTTAGATGCAAGGATCCACCCAGGAGAGAGAACAGAGGTTCAGTTACCTCAACATAATATTTTCTAGTCCTAACCAGTTCCCTGCATTGTAACTGTGTCTTTTTTTCCCCCAGAGCTGAGGACCGAACCCAGGACCTTGTGCTTGCTAGGCAAGCGCTCTACCCCTGAGCTAAATCCCCAGCCCTGTAACTGTGTCTTTAAAAAGCCGTTCTACCATTTATTCAAGCCAACTGCTTCAAGACGGTGGAGAACATGATGGTTTGGATAAGAAATGCTCCTCATAGGCCTGTGTATTTGAGCAATGGACAACAGGTGGTGATGTTGTTTGGGGGGATCATAGACTGTTTAGGGGGCACAGCCCTATCGAAGGAAGTACATCACAAGGGGTGGTATTTGGGGGCTTACAGACACACCCAACTTCCTGTTCTCTCTCTGTTTCCTGTGTGTGATTGAGATGTGAGCTCTTAGCTTCCTGCTCCTGCTGCTGTGCCTGTCTATTGCCATGCCAACCCTACCATTATGGATGTCGCCCTCTGAAACCATAAATCAAGATAAACTAACTTTCTTAACTTACTTTTGGTCATGATATTTTATCACAGCACTCGAAGTATAATTAATACAACTACTATCATACTTCTCTATTTATGAAGTGAGTTATTTGGTCAGAAACAGTATGTGAAATACTATTGAAGCATTATGTAAGTCCAAAAATGGTAGTTTTGTCTGAAGTATTACTTGCAGGAAAGGCAAATCCACAACCAGAATAAGTATCTCTCCCAGTATGAATAAATCACTGCCATTTGTACTACAGAAGTAGACCGATGTAGTCCATCTGGTTTCTGGCTGCTCATGATGTAGAATGGTGTGATATCAGGGACAGTGTTAGTCTCAGTTGTAGCCAGATTTAACACTGAGCAGCAGCTGTACCAGGTCAGCCTTGGTGAATAGAAGTCCATGTTGTTGAACCCACGTATACCTTCCATTTATGCCACAAAGACTACTATGTTCATGTGCCCGTTGAGCCAATGATGAGGGTGGCAGGAATAAGAAATCAATTAGTACTCACAGAACAGTCAACCTATACACTTGGTTATTAAAATCTTCTGCTGATGTTAGGTTTTGGTGAGCAACTATATGAGACACAATTATCTTCACAATTGGAGTGGTCTGCTCACATACTCCTCCACTAAATGTCTTTCACACCAGTTTTCCAAGCATACTTCCAAGTCCCTGACTATCCAGGTAAGCCATTAGTTATAGTTCATGTATCAGTACATAATATCACATCTGGTCATTTTTATGTCAAGTAAAATAAATGATCATGACCATGTGCACTCCCCAAAGTCCTGCCCACTGTGAAGATTTCCCTTCACCAGTGTCCTTCTTGGTTGTCCCAGAAATGTTGTCTGAGTGGAACCTGCATAGCATTCAGAGCCATCTGGAAACCAGGCCTTAATCTTCTCTTTTTCATTCAGTCATACAGCACATCCAACAAAGCCTAACGTACATGCTTGGGGACAGAAAGCATTGTAATATGTCTTAGCTAGAGTTTCTAGTACTGTGAAGAGACACCATGACCATGGCAACTCTTACAAAGGAAAATCATTTAATTGGGGTAGCTTACATTTTCAGAGGTTTAGTACATTATCGTCATGGTGGGACATGGCGGCATGCAGGCAGATATGGTGCTGGAGAAGTAGTTGAAAGTCCTATATTTTGCAGGCAACAAGAAGTGAACTGAGACACTGGGCACGGCTTGAGCACATATAAGACCTCAAAGCCCACTTCCACAGTGACACACTTCCTCCAACAAGACCACATCTATTTCAACAAGGCCACACCTCCTAATAGTGTCACTCCCTATGAGCTTATGGAGGCCAATTACATTCAAACTACTACATAGTAGTAGTACATAGGCTTTGGTTAACTTCTTCATGTAATCATTTGTGCCAGAGGACATGATTAGATCCGATAACTATATAGTTTCTGTGAATGTCCAGTGTTATGGTTTGGTGGGTCAGGTATCACTGCCCAGTTCATGACTAATAATTCATGTCAAATGATAATTTTGTGGCTCATTGTCAAATGCTTAGTTTCCACTAAGTAAGGCATACTAGCAGGTCAAGAGTAGCTTCTCAAAGAAAGAATAACTGTTTTCAGATGACAGTAGGGTCTTCCTCCAAAATTCCAAAGACCTCCACTGGGATTCACCTATAGGGGCTTGCCAAAGACTTCAAACAGCATCCCTATCTGCCGCTGACACTTCAAGTACCATCAACCTGAACAGCAGCCTGGACCAGTAGAAAAACCTTCTCTTATTCCAGGCCCAATTCTAAACCAGCAGCCTTTTGAGACACTTGATATATATGCTGGAGTAACACATCCAGCTGAGGAACAGGCCACCTCCAAATCCCACTAGGCAGCATGCTTCAGGTGGTAGGAGGGGCCAGGTGTAGCAACTTATCATTCACTTTACAAGAAATATCTCTGCCTGCCCCACACTACTGGACTCCTAGAAATTTCTTCAAGGTAGAAAATCCTTGAATTTTAGTCCAATTTCTTTCCCATCATCTGATGCACATAGGCTTTACCAACAAGTCAAAAGTGGTTGCTACTTCCTGTTCTCTTGGTCCAATAGACCTAATGTCCTCAATATAATGAACCGGTGTGATGACTTGTGGAAAGGACAGGTAACCAAGATTATTGCAAACTAAGTTATGACACTGAGCTAGAGAATTAATGAACTCTTGAAGTAAAAAAGTAAAAGTACAGTGCTGGCCTTGCTAGCTGAGAGAACGCTTCTGGTGGTTCTTGTGGGAAGGTATTAAGGAAAAAAAAAACTTGCTAGACCAATATTTGCATACCAGGTGCGAGGAGACATGTTAGGCTACTGAAGGAAGGAAGTCACATCTGGTACAGCAGCTGCAGTTGGAGTCACTGCTTAATCAAGTTTGTGAGAATCAACTGTCATTCTCCATGGTCCATCTGTCTTTTGCACAGGAGAAATAAGAGATGTGGTGGGAACCATCACCCTCTCATATTTCAAGTCCTTGATTGTGGCACAAATTTCTGTCATCCCACAGGCATTGTATGTTGGTTTTGTTTCACTACTTTCCCTGATGGTGGAAGCTCTATTCATTTGCAATTGGCCTTTCCAACCATAGAGTTATCAATGTGGGGATTCTGCCAAAGTTTAAATATAACTGTCCCAATTATGCATTCTGGGACAGGAAAATAACCATAAGATAAGTTTAGGGACCCATTGGACCCACTTGAGTCAGTCTTTGGCTGAAAGTCTATCAATACCTCACCTTTATAAGCCTCTTTGACTTTGAGCACAATGCTGCCTGGGATCTTCTGAAATCAACATCAATTCAGAGGCAGTGTCTCATGGGCCAGAGAAGGTCTGATCACTTCCTTTTCTCTAATGTGAAGTTACTCTTGTAAAAGTCTCTATATCCCTGGGGGAAAAGAAAAACAGTCACAGGGAAACTTTTAGATATTGTAGGAGGTTCTGCCTCAAGGGACCTGGTTGGCCTCCCATTCATTTGGGGGGGTTCTATGTCTTTAAACTGACTCAAGATAGGAAATTAGTTGAGGGGACCTTGAGTCTCTATTTTAGTAATTCAAAGTAACCTTTCTTTCCATTGTCTGGAGTCCCTTTGCTTGTAGAGATCAAGAGAAACTGTAGTAGACACCCTATTTCGTTTCTGGGAACACTAAGATTAATTAGCCAGTGCTAAAGTTTGTGTGAGTCAGACCTGTGCCTGAATGAACTTACTCGTTATGGTAAGTACATTCAGCCTTCAGTAGTTGTCACTTGGACCTTGCTTCTCACTGGTCAGTTGATATAGGAGGTATGGTCAGATATACTTGACTTGTGAATCATAAGAGTAACTCTGGGACCCATCAACTAAGGACTGCCACTAGAACTTCTCCAATCAATATAATCTTTAGATTATACAAACCTTCTCCAACAAACAAGAAAAACAATCTCACCACAATCTGGAAGTAAAACTCACTAAAGAATGTATATATGCCTGGTGCCCACAAAAGCCAGAGGATGTCAGATCTCCTGGAACTGGAATTATAGATGGCTGTAAGCCACCATGTGGGTGCTGGGAGCAGAACCTGGGTCCTCAAGAAGACAGCCAGTGCTCTTGACCACTAAACCATCTCTCCAGTCCCCTTCCTCTTCCTTATATCTAGGTTGCCACTGGGAGAAGCTGCTAACATTAAATGCCAGGTCTTCCCACTTCAAATAATCTGGTCAAGAAAGTCCCTCACAAGTATGCCTAGCTTCTTGCCTTTAAAAATGTTGATTCCGCGGGGCGGTGGTGGCGCACGCCTTTAATCCCAGCACTCGGGAGGCAGAGGCAGGCGGATCTCTGTGAGTTCGAGGCCAGCCTGGGCTACCAAGTGAGTTCCAGGAAAAGGCGCAAAGCTACACAGAGAAACCCTGTCTCGAAAAAACCAAAAAAAAAAAAAAAAAAAAAAAAAAGTTGATTCCAGATCCAGCCAAGTTGAAAACCAAGATTAACCATCAGAAGCCCACCCCTTGTCAACTTGACACCCAGTCACATGTCCTTATGTCATGCTTAATTTCCAAATGAGAACAATAACAAAGCCATAATTCTGCCTAGCATAATATAACTGTCCCACATAAAACTATAAGTACCTTATTTCTTTTCCTCCACAATAAGTAGTAAACTCACTTAGGGAACTCTTAGTCTCTTAGTACCCCATACTCGGGGTGTGGTAATATGCATTTGCAACACTTAACCACTGATATTATCTCAACGTTGCACTAAATGGTAAAGAAATAGGGGGCTGGAGAGAGAGCTCAGTGGGTTAGAGCATTTGCTGCTCCTGAAAAGGAACTGGGTTCAGTCCTTAGCATACACATCCATAGGCTCACAATCACCTGTAACCCCAGCTCCAGTGGATTCAACATCCTCACTCCAACACACACATGGGTGTACACACACACACACACACACACACACACACACACACACACACATATGCATAAATATAAATTTTAAAATAAAGTGATTTCTTTAAGTGATAAATAGAGGAAAGCTGGAAAATGATTCAATGGGTAAAGGCACTTGCCACCAAGGCAGATGACCGGAGTTCAAACACTAGGACCCACATGGAATTCCTTCAGGTTGTTCTCTGGCCTCAACTTGTGCTCTGTGGTGCATGCACATACGCACATGCACACAAGAATGAATACAATGTGATATAATCTGAACAGAAAAGAAATAGAGGAAAGAAAATACAAGTATCCGCTTGGTATATGTTTATAGATGCACAAACGTGCCTTTTAAAATAGGACAGAAACACTCAAGAAAATGACAATCATTTATCAGTGGTCACGTGGTCTTAGCTGGTGTTCATAACTACCTTCCTCTACTATCCATTTCATAGTCCCTCCACCCTTAGCAAGTGCCTCAACCATAACTCAGCCACTTGTGGTTTTTTTACCTGGAGGCATGATCCATACCTTCACTCGTAAAGGTCTGAGCCGTTTATCATCCTGTCTTACTGGTTTGTAGTTTCCCACTGACTTTAATCGCAGACCTGCTAACATCAAAAGACCTAAAGGCTCCCCTGCACGGCAGACACAATTTTCCTTGTCTCCACTGTGGAGAAGGAGTCCAATTACCCTTTATCAGTCTGGGTCAATCACTCCTCCTAACATTACTATTCCTTTCTTAACCCCTTGACTCAAGGGCATCAGGAACCCAAAGTGGCTAAGGAGGAGTCTTAGCTTTCAGTTCACTGGGATGTCTCCTGTGCCTCCTGAAGGAAACATGCCCCCTTTTGGAATGAAGACTTCTAGGCTAGCAGAGCATAAGCTCCCAGGAACAAGAAACAAAACTTGGAATGGCTCACTAGGGATAATGCTGAGTTGTACCGTTCCCATTTCACATCTTGACCCCTGGACCTTTGAATCCTGGCTATAGAAGAAACAGTACCATACTCTGGACACTCTTCAAAACATAAACGCTCTCTGAAGAGCCCTACCCAGTCCTACAGTTCACCTAGTTGGCAGGTAACTGTGTCTTTAAAAGAGCATACAGGTTTCTTGAGTTCTTTCTATATTCTAAATACTAACCCTCTGCCATGTATAATTGGTAAAACTACTCCCCATCATTCTGTATGCTGCTTCTTCACTCAAATGATGGTGTCCTTTGACATACAGAGCTTTTTAGTTTCATGAGGTCCCATTTATTGATTGTTGGTCTTAATGACTGTGCTATCGGCATTCTATTCAGAAAATCCTTTTCCGTACCAGTGAGGTCAAGCCTATTCCCTACTTCCTCTTCTACAAGATTCAGGATATCAAGTTTTATGTGTTTGGGTCCTTGATCCACTTGAAGTTGAATTTTGTGAAGCATAATAAATATATATCTAGCTTCGTTCTCCTGCAGACAGCCATTCAATTTGGTCATCACCATCTGCTGCTGATGCTGTCTTTTATCCAGTGTGTACTTTTGGCTTCTTTGTCAAAAATCAGGTGTCTATAGGTGTGTGTACTTATGTTCAGGATTTCCAGTCTATTCCGTTGATTGATGCATCTGTTTTTATGCTAATACCATGCTGTTTTTATTACTACAGCTCTATAATACAGCTTAAAATCAGGAATGGTGGTATCTCCAGCACTTCTTATATTGTGTAAGAATGTTTTGCTTATCGTGGGTTTTTGTATTTCCATAAGAAGTTTAAGATTCATTTTTCAATTTCTGCAAAGAATTGTGTTAGATTTTTGTGGGGATCACATTGAATCTGTAGATTGCTTTTAACATCAAGAAAACAAATAACCTGATTTTAAAATGGGGCATACAGGACTGCAGAGATGACTCAGAGGTCAAAAGCACTGGCTGCTCTTGTAGAGGACCCAGGTTCTGCTCCCAGAAGCCACTTGGAGGCTCACAATCATCCATAACTCCAGTTCCGGGGAATCAGATACCCTCATCCGGCACCCACAGACACTGCGTGCAGGCAGTGCACAGTTGTACGCACAGGCTAAACTTTTGCACACACTAAAAAAAAATGGACGTTTTCTCTCATACATGGATGCTAGTTTTTATGCTTTAGATGTGTGTGTTTCATTTGGATTACTCAATAGAGGTTAGGTATCTAGTAAGGGATCAGAGGGAAAGAGGGATCTTCCAAGGAAGGGGAAATAGAATATAGCATTATAAAGGGAAAAGGAGGATTAAATGGGATGAGAGATGGGAGGACAAGGTAAAGGAGGGAATGTGGGGAGGAGTAACCAACAGTCTTTCAAAATGTCGTGGAAACTAACTGCTGTAAAATTCTCCTGAGAGGGCTGGAGAGATGGCTCAGAGGTTAAGAGCACTGGCCATTCTTCCAGAGGTCCTGAGTTCAATTCCCAGCAACCACATGGTGGCTCACAACCATCTGTAATGAGATCTGGTGCCCTCTTCTGGCCTGCAGGCATACATGCAGACAGAACACTGTATACTTAATAAATAAATAAATCTTAAAAAGAAAAGAAAAGAAACAAGGTTAAGATAACCTTACAGTTTAAAAAAAAAATTCTCCTGAGACATATACATATGAAAAAGGAATTTAAATGGAGTTATCATATAATGAGGTGGAGGGACAATACCTCAACTAGACATCATACACTACCAAATAAAAGCTCCAGTACAGGAATAGGTTACATCATTTAGAGTTGTTGGCCAGTGGGTTCCCATGGACCCCTCCCCAAATATTACAAATGCTTTTTGGCTGCCCCCTACAACTTGATGGTAAGACCCTGTTGCTGGAAACACCTCGTACTTGTGTCATAGAACATGGAGAAACACAGATGGTACTCAGCTGGAGGTTTCACCCCTACACACACTAACATTCATAGTTCTGGAAGGTGTTGTGCATGCTACTGGAGGAGAAAAGCATCAATCTCATCTAGCTATGAATCCTGAAAGCTACAACAATGACCTGCCTACAAGATATGCCGGGCGGTGGTGGCGCACGCCTTTAATCCCAGCACTTGGGAGGCAGAGCCAGGCGTATCTCTGTGAGTTCGAGGCCAGCCTGGGCTACCAAGTGAGTCCCAGGAGAGGCGCAAAGCTACACAGAGAAACCCTGTCTCGAAAAACCAAAAAAAAAAAAAAAAAAAAGATACACCCATTGGTGCAATGGTGGTATGAATATTATAGGAGTAACCACTTTTTAAACTGGATTTAAGCCAGCTCAGTGAGATGGAACCCATACTGACACTGTTGATGAGGCCAAGAATCTAATTCTGGATAGCTGATGGCCATAGGGGAAAACCTACCACTATTATTCTGCTAAACGAACATAAAGATAAAACAACTCCTTGTCTTAAGCATAGATCAGTGCAAGCTGCTCCTTGCAGTAGATGGTAATTAACACAGAGACACCCACAACTGGCCCATATGCAGAAGATGGGAGCATTTGTAATGTTCTGCCCTAAATGAGGCATCTATATCACACCATCTCCTTAAGGCTCAAGAATTTATGTGGAAGAGGCAGGAAGACTGCAGGAGCCAGAGCCAGTAGATGACTTCAGGGAAACGGTGTTTTCTAGACACCACGGGGCAGATGTGCATAAGAACTCACAGGGACTGTGACAACATACACAGACTTGCACAAGCTCAAGCCAGACAAAATCCCAGCATGAAAGAGATGAAGTGGGCATAAAGTCTCATCCCTAACCAAGAAACTAGTCATAATTGATAGTTTCTGGGAGAGGGGAAATCTGTTTTCATCAATGGAGTATGGGTATACCCAATGGCACTGGGTATACCACACTCCAGGACAAGCCCCACACTCAGAAGTAGTCAGTCAATACAAATTGGTCTCCATAGGTTTATTTCATTTTGTTTTGTTTCTTAGAAAGAACAAGAAGTTGGATAGTTGCAGAGGTAGGGGAGGACCTGGGAGGAGCTGAGGCCTGGAAAGAAAATGATCAAAATATATCAAATTCTCAAGCCGGGCGGTGGTGGCGCACGCCTTTAATCCCAGCACTCGGGAGGCAGAGCCAGGCGGATCTCTGTGAGTAGGCCAGCCTGGGCTACCAAGTGAGTTCCAGGAAAAGGCGCAAAGCTACACAGAGAAACCCTGTCTCGAAAAACCAAAAAAAAAAAAATATATATATATCAAATTCTCAACAACAACAACAAAAAGTTATTTTAGAAAGTCCATTCCACTATTCTGTCAAGCTAAATGCTTCAGAATGATGGGAAACATGGTAAAAACTTGTGGGATCCATGAGCATGAGTCCATTGTCACACTTCTTCGACTGTGAGGTGAGTTCCTTGGTCAGAAGCAATGCTGCCTGGAATATCATGCTGGTGGATAAGACATTCTGTAAGTCCATGAATAGTAGTTTGGGCAGAAAAACTACAAACTGGAAAAGAAAATAAATAAGCCTAAATATCTATTTCAGTAAGAAAAAAATGCTGCTTTTTCCACCAGACAACTGGTCCACATTGTCAACCCGCCACCAGATCACTGGCTATCATCCCCAGGAAGGATACATATCAAAAGTTTCTTGTTAATCTCTGCTACTGGCAAATTTAGTACTCAGCAAGCACCACAGCAATGCCATCCTTGGTGAATAAAAGTCATTATTTAGCCAATAAACAAGAATCATCTCTGACACCATGGCCACTTGGGCAATGGCAGGGATGGCCAAGGAAAGAAACTGACTATCCACAGAGTAGGTCATTCAATCTGCTTGATTGTTAGACTCCTTCTCTTCTGAAATCACCTCCCAGTGAACATTTATATAGCACAAAACTATCTTCATGTCCTTTGCCTATTTGGAGTGGTCTATCCATGTACTCCTTCCCCAAATGTTTTTCACACTAATTTTCCAATCATATTTCCAAGTCCCAGGCCATCCAGTCAAATCATTCGCTACAGTTCCGTGCATCAGTATACAATATCACATCTGGTCATTTTTATACCAAGCAAAATGCATGATCATGACCATCTGTACTCTCCAAAGTTCTGCCTACTGTGAAGATTTCCCTTCCCCAGTGTCCTTCATGTCTGCTCCAGTATGGGACAGCAATGCTACATGTATCCACTTCTTGCATAGCATTCAGAACCATCTGTAAACTGGGTCTTAGTCTTCTTTTTCTCAGTCAATCATAGAGCACACCCAACAAGGCCTAAGGTGCATGCTTTGGAACAGAAAGCATTATAACAGTAGTAGCATTAACTTAGTTGTGTACCAAGAACCTGCTTGAACCCTATCAACATATATAGTATACTGCTGCTGTGCATGTCCAACTTTATGGTTTGGTGGATTGGGTAATACCCAACTCGTGATTGACAGCTCATGTTATATGATAATTTTGTGGCTCATTGTTAAATGCTCATTTTCCACTACATTAAGTACAAGAATAGGCTGAGAGTTGCTTCTCAAAGGGAGAATTGATGTCTGCAGATGGCAATAGGGCTTTGCTCCAACATTCCAAGGGCCTGGTAAATCATATGGCACAATTGGCCTAGCATCCTGTACAGCAGCCTGGACCCATGGAAGAAGCTTTCTCTTTTATTCCAGGCCGTATTCAAAAACAGCAGCTTTCTGAGACACTTGGTGTACATCTGGAGTAGCACACCCAAGTGAAGACTGTACTGCCTCCAAAATCCAAATTAGCCCAGTAGGCATTGTGTTTTCTTGGTGGTGAGAGGGGCCAAGTACAGCAACTTATCATTCACCTTATAAGAAATAGCTCTGCCTGCCCTGCACCATTGTACTCTTGGAAATTTCACAGAAGTAGATGATCCTTGAATTTTGGTTGGATTTGTTTCTCATCCTCTATTGCTCAATGAGTCCAGTGTGGATAAGAGTGCTTGCTGTACAAGTTGAGAACCTTAGTTCAAATCTTGTGACAATATTTAGAAGAAGAAGGAAACAGTAAGCAGAGCATAGCCATACATGACTGCAACCCCAGAACTGGGAGACAGAGGCAGGAAGGACTTGTTGGTTGCCAGGTTAGTGAAAAGCTCTGTTTCAAGGAAATAAGGCAAAGAGTAATGCAGTAGAACACCTAACATTCTCCTCTGGCCTCTGCATGTATATATCAGCATGCCTACACACACACATGTGCAACACACACACAACTAAAATTTAAAAGTAACATTTCACTAAACATATATAATCAATCTTGATTGTGTAAATTATGCCTTCCTGTATAGGACAAGATACCGGAATTTCATCTGAATATTAAGAAAGCTGGCAAACCAGGCTTCTACCCTCCTCCAATGCCCTTGCTTACCCCGGCCTGTGATCCCTTGTAGCTTCTTGTTGAAGACTAAAAGGAAAACACAGGAGCAAGCAGAGGTCCCCTGTCATCAGTCAGCTTTATGCCTCAGGCTCTCCTTCACTGGTCTGCCCTTGCTCTCCGTTTAGGAGTGCAACTCTCAAGTTAATATTTATAGATTTTGGACTATTTTGCAGGTCTAAGAATTCTGTAGGAACTTTCAACCCAGGGCCTCGCACCTGCTAAACAACCATTCTACCCCTGAGCTACATCCTCAGCTAATTCTGCTGAAGATTTTAACAGGTATATCTGCAGGAGCATTATCCACCACTGGACTAGTTAGTGGGTGGTATGTAAACAAGGTTCAGTAGTTTTGTACTGGAAATATGTTTCCTAGAAAACAGGACTATGCATGACTCTATGCCAAATGGCTGATAGGAATCCCTTTATTAGTCCATTTGACAAATGTGTAAGTACTCACTATCACCCTGGCAACTGCCTTGGTTTCTGAGGATACAAGACAATGTCTTTTCCATTCAGAAATTTAGTAATCACTAAGTGTCGCATCCTGCACTACAGGATCCTGGAAAACTGACGGGGGCAGATGTGGGGATGAAGAAATAACACACTGCAGAAGTGATAGACACACATACAGAAAAGTTGGGATTGGGTAAACTGTGCTTGCTTTGACCGAGGGCATCTACTATCCAACCCAGAAATTCAATGTGTTTGTTATATGTAGCACCAAGAGGTGGGGTTAGCTCATCTTGTGAGGAGGTCTCTGTAGAGGAGCAGTCTCAGGCTCTAAACACGTGGGAGAAGGGAGTTGAGGTGGTTGGTGCTTTCTGCACACTGTCAACATTCACACATGGATCAGTGGAAGGCTTTGCCGTTTCCCTGAGCCTGACCTGGGGAAGGTTTTGCTATTCTCTTGGGTCTGAGGCATTGGGGTCCTTGGCATAGCTTTGCTCATGTCAACAGTACACATCCATTTAGGATTTCATCTGCTCCCCACAACTAAGAAAAGGCAGGTGAGTCAAGAAGCTAATAACACTTGTGCTGAAGAGGCCTCAAGCTAGATGACAAAGGGTATTATTGAGAAACTGATGAAGGGAGGTTGGGGAAAGGAATGGAGAGGGGTGCCATTTTGTTGAGCTTGTAGGGTTTGGTGTTTACTTAGTCCTTCTTTGCCTAGCTGCTGTGCCAGCATCCTTTATTCTTTCTCAGAGCCTTTGAGTGTGTCAATTTTCTCTTTAGTCTGAAAAAAAAAATACTTTTAGTGCTCTCTGTAGACCTGGTTTAGTGGTTACAAATTTCTTCAGTTTCTTTTGTCATGGAAAGATTATCTTTCTCCTTCAGTTATGAGATACTTTGCTAGGGAAAGTAACCTGTGTTGATACCTGTCTCTCACACCTTGAAGTATCTCCAGCTTTTGACATTTCTGTTGAGAAATCAGCTGTTATTCTGATGGGTATGCCTTTATATATTATGTGGTGTTTCTCTCTTGTAGTTTCCAATGTGTTTTCTTCATTTTATGCCTTTAGTGTTTTAACTATTATAAGACCTGGGGAGCCTCTTTTGTGGGCCTGTCTATTTGGTGTTCTGTATACCTCCTGTTCCTTGATGGGCATCTCTTCCCCTAGACTTTAGAAGTTTTCTGCTATTTTTGCATTTCATTTTTATTTCAGTTTTTATTCAGTATTTCTATTTTCTTATTGTTCCATTTTCACATCCCATATTGACTTCCTTATTTAATTCAGTTGTTTTTGTTTCCTTGGGAATTCATCCAAGAGCTTATTTGTGTCCTCTTTCATTTCTTTGAACATATTTATAATCATTTTTTAGAATTCTTTGTCTGGAACTTCATTTAAGTCATTTTCACTGGGATCATTACTGTCATTTTGCAACACTGGGAGAAGATGTGTTAACTTGTTTTTCACGTTACTTATGTTTTTGAATTGAAATTTGCACACTGATCGAATTTTTTAACTTTTAAAAATTTCAGTGACCTTTCTTCTATCAGTGAAAGTGTTTGCAGTGCCTGGGGAAGTAGGTTTTAGTAAGGCTAGGGTGTCATTTTCCTCTGGTAGATGGTTATTTGGGGCACAGGAGCTATCCTCATTACTTCCCTGAAAGTATGTTATCTGTAACAATAGTCACTCTGTGAAAATGAATTAATAGTAAATTAAAAATCAATCAGCCTCAAGCATCAATCATTTTATGGAATAAAGGAAAAATGACAATATTGTGTGTGTTACTATATTAGTAACTGTGAGTATGAGTGAAAAGAAATAGAAGAAAACAGAGTGGTCTAAAGTGAGTAGTATCGGGTTAATTGGAATAAGCAGAGATGGGGACAGTAGTAGGAGAAGTAACTATACAGGAGAAAGGGGAGGCATATGAGTAGCTTGACTAAATGTAGACGGAAAAGAAAGAGGAAATGTATGTTATCAGATAGTATGGGACAGTCCAATACCTTAGGAGGCTGAGCCACACAGACCCTGCACACCAGGAAGCTGAGCCACACAGACCCTGCACACCAGGAGGCTGAGCCACAGAGACCTTGCACACCAGGAGGTGAACCACACAGACCCTGCACACCAGGAGGTGAGCCACACAGACCCTGCATACCAGGAGGTGAGCCACAGAGACCCTGCAGACCAGGAGGTGAGCCACAGAGACCCTGCACACCAGGAGGTGAGGCACACAGACCCTGCACACCAGGAGGCTGAGCCACAGAGACCCTGCACACCAGGAGGTTGAGCCACAGAGACCCTGCACACCAGGAGGTGAGCCACAGAGACCCTGCAGACCAGGAGGTGAGCCACAGAGACCCTGCACACCAGGAGGTGAGGCACACAGACCCTGCACACCAGGAGGCTGAGCCACAGAGACCCTGCACACCAGGAGGCTGAGCCACAGAGACCCTGAACACCAGGAGGCTGAGCCACAGAGACCTTTAACACCAGGAGGCTGAGCCACAGAGATCTTGAACACCAGGCTTCCCTAAGTTCTTTGGAAGAGGAAAATGAAGAAATTCAAAAGGAAAAGGTAAGAAGAAGAAACCTGTGTAGAGCAGAGAGTATCCTGCCTACAAAACTGGCATTGGGTGTTAAATAAAAGAGAAATAGATATAGTGGGACAAGAGAGGTGGATAGGGGTGTAGGATATGAAAACTTGCTGGCCTGAGTGGTAGATTTAGTCTTGAATCTCCTGGCATCCCTTTCTCATACCTGGGAACTCCTCTGTGATAGTAGACCCTGACCTCCTTTGAATGACAGAGTTAAAGACGCTAGTCCAATCTGTGAGCAATGCTCCACAGGCAGAATCTCAGATGCTGGTGGCACCTGCGTGTTCCTTCAGCGCTCCAGTTGCAAATGCTGGCCTCAGCCCTGCACAGCTCTTTCCAATGCCTTGCATGCTGCCTGGAGTCTTTGCAAAGATCCCTGTAAACTTTGGGTTTTAGCTCACAGAATGGTGCACCATGGTTGGGTTCTAGTAAGGACTTACTTCTGGGCTGCAGGCTGTACTTTCTTTTCCTTCATATACTCACCGAGTCAACAAAGGACTAGAAAGTTCTGGGACTTGTTTTCCAAAGACATGAACTCAAATCATGAAGGCTCCATTCTCATGGCCGTGTGGCCTTCCAAGACTCTCCTTCCCAATACAATCACATTGGTGGTTGGGACTTGGCCCATAATATGATATCAGACGAAAACTGACACACATCAATTGAACAGAATAGAGAGTACAGAAATAGACCCACACGGACATGGTCAATCAATTTCCCACCAAGTTATAAAAGCAGCTCTATGAGGAAAAGATCATCTTTTCATGAAATGACACTAGAACGCACATCTACACACAACACAAAAAGCAAAAACACGACATTTAATTTATTATTTATGTTTTAAAAGTGATTCAAAATGGATTTCAGACCTAAATCCAGACATGGCTGGGTACAGTGGGATAGCCTATAGTCCCAGCTATTTGGAAAGCTGAGACAATTGCTTTGACCCTGAGAGCTCAGGGAAACCTGGGGGAGGGAATAAAAAGAAGGGAAAAAAAATTTTTTAGGCATACAAAGATTATTTTAGATACAACACAAGCAGCAAAATGCATACAGAAAACTAACAAACTCGGTTTCACACAAAAAATAAGAACTTCTGCTCTTCAAAAGTCTCCATAGAGAATGAAAATAGGCTGGCGAGATGGCTCGGCAGGTAAAAGCGATCGCCATGCAGGCCTGATGACCTGCTTTCTCTTGTTTAATTAATGTTTTTTCATTTATTTTACATACACAGTTTCCCCTCCCTCCTCTCCTCCTGCACCACCCCCGCAGCCTCCCATCTACCTCCCTCCCCATCCACTCCTCCTCCATCTCCATTCAGACTGGGGCAGGCCTCCCATGGCCTTGATCAAAGCATGGCACATCCAGTTGAGGCAGAACTGAGCTCCTCCCCCTGCATCAAGGTTGAGTGAGGTAATCCATCATGGGGATTGAGTTCCTAAAAACCAGCATCCATCATGGGGATTGGGTCCCTGAAAACCAGCTAGGCGCCATGGACAGGTCCTGATCTCACTGCTAAGAGCCTTACAAACAAACCAAGCTACACAACTGTCACACACATGCAGAGGATCTAGGCTGGTCCCATGCAGGCTCCCTAACGGTTGGTGATGACCTGCTTTTGATCCTGGGGCCCATAGTGGAAGAAAAGAACTACTCCTGGAAGTTTTCTCTGACCTTTATGCACAAATAATGGCATCCAGATGCCTGCATACACACACACACACACACACACACACACACACACACACACACACACACACCCTTAAGGGTGTGAAAATAAATGCCCTAAATAGGTACAACATATCTGCAAATCCCATCAAATCAAGGACTCACATGTATACGTATACAGGTTGTGTACTTAAATACCTAATATAACGGGTTATTATTCTAATTCCATCATCTATTTCATCTCTTTGTGGTTTCTTCTTTAGACATTTTATTGCTAGTATTAGGGTATGTTTGTACATGTCCATGACGTGTGCAAGTGCCAGCACCCACTAAGTGGAGGCCCGAGGACAGCCTTCCAGAGCAGGTCTTCTCCTTCCACCACTCGCTCTATGGATTCCAGAGGACTGAATCAAGTCCTCAGGCTGGCACAGCAAGTGCTCTTACCCACTGAGACATTTCGCAGACTTCTATCTTGTATCTGTTAATTAGTTTCCCCCTTGTTAAGGGTCATTTATCACATGCGGGATAATCTATAGTACAAATATGTCCTATGTCATTGAGCAATAAATTTTTCTTTGTGTCCTTAATTATTTCTGGACTCTATCCCTGAATATTAATTAGATTACTTAGAAAAGGGTTAACCTGTTGAAACTTCCTTTATACTTTCTTAGGTGCAAACAGTCTGTAATCCCCGGCTCTCTGGGCTGGATTCTAGGCAAATATGTCCCGGGAACTTTGCTCAGTGCTCCAGTGCTACATAAAGTCAGGTCTTTCCACTTTGGCTGTTAGGGTCCCAGCCCTGTGTGAATTCCAAGGACCCCCCTGCCAGGTCTCTCAGTGGTTGTTTTCCGATCCCAACCGTCTCCTGAAGTGTACTCGCTGATCGGCTTCCTTGTCGGACAACTCTCTTCTCCGTACTCTGTTCTGTGAATTGCAGCCACCTTGGCATCCCTGATGTCTCAGCTCAGTGAGACCACAGGGCCATACCTGGCTTCCCTGAACTGGAACTGCCCTCAGGCAGTCAGCTGAGACATTGACTGTAAGGCCCATCTTGTTTACCTTCTTCTAGGGTTTCCATCTTGCATATCTGTTGTCCCGTATCTGAAAAACATTTTCAGGATTGAAGCTGGGATTATTCAGCTGCTTAAGGTAAGAGGATAAAGTTGGCCCCTATTATTCTATCTTGGCCAGAAATGAAAGTTCATAATTATCAAGCACTTACTATTATGTTGGACACAGCCTTAGACGTTGAAGATACAGTAGGGACCCTCACAGGAAAAGGCCCTGGCCTCCAGGAGGATGAATTTTAATAAAGACCTTTGAAATAAGTATGAGATCCAGCCAATACACAAAGATCTGAATGTTCCCTTGGTAGGGACCTTCCATGTCTACAACTGTGACTTCATACAGCAACAGACTGCGTAGAGGGCAGAATGGGTTACATAGAGAAACACAGCTAAATTGATACAGATGGACTAAATTAAACGGGTATTTGGTAATAACAAATCTGAACCAGGCTGCCTGAGAGGCTGATGTGGGAGACTCACTTGCATCCAGGAGTTTCAGGTCAGCCTAGGCAACATAGTGAGTGCCCCCACTCCACTCCGTCAGAAGAAAGGAAGATTGAGGAAGGGGAAGAAGAAGAGGGAGGGAGAAGGAAGAGAAGTGGGGGAGGGGGCAGAGAAGAGAAGTAGAAGAGTAAGAGGGAGGGGGAAAAAAGGAAGGGGAGAGAAGGGGAAGGAAGGGAAGAGGAAGAAAGAGGAGGGGAGGGAAAGAGAAGGGGTGAAAAGAAGAGAGGAAGGGGAGAGGAACGAGAGAAAGGGGAGGGGAAGGGGAGGAAAGGGAGGGGAAGGAGAGGAAGGGGAGGGGAAGGGGAGGAAGGGGAGGGGAAGGGGAGGAAGGGGAGGGAAAGGAGAGGAAGGGGAGGGGAAGGAGAGGAAGGGGAGGGGAAGGAGAGGAAGGGGAGGGGAAGGGGAGGAAGGGGAGGAAAGGGAGGGGAAGGGGAGGAAGGGGAGGGAAAGGGGAGGAAGGGGAGGGAAAGGAGAGGAAGGGAGGGGAAGTAGAGGAAGGGGAGGGGAAGGAGAGGAAGGGGAGGAAAGGGAGGGGAAGGGGAGGAAAGGGAGGGGAAGTAGAGGAAGGGGAGGGGAAGGAGAGGAAGGGGAGGGGAAGGGGAGGAAGGGGAGGGAAAGGAGAGGAAGGGGAGGGGAAGGAGAGGAAGGGAGGGGAAGTAGAGGAAGGGGAGGGGAAGGAGAGGAAGGGGAGGAAAGGGAGGGGAAGGGGAGGAAAGGGAGGGGAAGTAGAGGAAGGGGAGGGGAAGGAGAGGAAGGGGAGGGGAAGGGGAGGAAGGGGAGGAAAGGGAGGGGAAGGGGAGGAAGGGGAGGGAAAGGGGAGGAAGGGGAGGGGAAGGGGAGGAAAGGGAGAGGAAGGGGAGGGGAAGGGGAGGAAGGGGAGGGGAAGGGGAGGGGAAGGGGAGGAAAGGGAGAGGAAGGGGAGGGGAAGGAGAGGAAGGGGAGGGGAAGGAGAGGAAGGGGAGGGGAAGGAGAGGAAGGGGAGGGGAAGGAGAGGGGAGGACTAATTGTTAATCATAGTGTTCATTTCCAAATCCCAGCTCTTCGTGAGTCTAAATTAAGTTAATCCATGTAAATCATTTATAAGCTCAGTGTCCACCGCAGGTTAATTTAAAAGCTATTTAGGAACTCAAACCCACATTTAACAGACCCACACTCAGAACGGTATTCAGTATCTGTCTATCCATATCCAGTATTTGTTATTATTCCTATTTTTCTTTTGTTTTTGTTGTTTGGCTGGTTTTTTATTTGTGTGTATGTATGTGTATCTGTGTAAATGTACACGGGCGCTCTTGGAGGGCAGGAGAAGTCATTGGACCCCCTGGAGTTGGAGTTACAGGCAATATGAGCCTCCCAGTATGGGTGCTGGGAATTGAACTCAGGTCCTCGGGAAAAGCAGGAAATGCTCTTAACTACTGTGCCATCTCTCCAGCCCCTTGTTGTTTGGGTGTTTGTTTATTACTCTTCTAGCCTAAATTCATTTCCCCAAAAGACTATGTCCTTTCCAGGAGTAATTATATGATTTTCAGGTGCTAGTATAGAATGAAAACATGTGTCTCCTGTCCAAAATGTACAGAATATTCCAAGACAGTATTAACAGAGCCTTCAACCAAGCACACAGCCCTCTGAGAGCGGTCCTGTGATACCACCCAGGTCACATACATACATCCCTGCCCCTGTCTAACCTCCAGACAAGTCCCAGCCTCTTCCACGATGCTGCCAGTCACCTGTTAAACAGACAAAACCTCAATAGCAGCCCCGGTAGCCGTAAAACACACGTAACCGACCAACAAATCCGTCACTGGGAATTTCACACAGTGCTTGCTGGGGCTGCTGTGCCCCAGGAACCTAGGAACTTTCTGGATGATGAATGATGAGAGAGACAGAAGAATCAGAGGTCTCTCTAGAGAAAATCCAGAACATTCATTTAAAATGGAGGAAATATTTGGAGGAAAGAGAAAGAACCAACCAACTGAAAAGTTCAATTTTCTTATCTTTGGCCAAGCAATTTACTAGGTGGATGCACTGTGTGTTACTTTGTTATCAATGAAGGAAGAGAGCAAACTTGGGAAGCTTCCTGATTCCAAGAAAATGATGGAAGAAGTCAAAGTACAAGGCAGCACTTGGAGGCCAACGAATCCCTTCCTTATTCAGTTCTACCTGACCTTAGCACCATCCAAAATGACCATTGCTAATGGGTGTGAAACAGAGATCCTTGAAGCAAAATGAGCTGCTGGGATCTCTGGAGATCTTCTTGATAATACCAACCCCACTGGCTGGGATAATACAGGTCATCAAGCTGCAGGTATGCCTGGTAGCCATGTCACAGGGACATTCTACAGGTCATGCACTCGGGTCCACAGTGAACCTGCCATATAACTTAGTAGAGACAGTATGCATTCATCTCTCCCACCCTGGTCTCCCATACATACTCCTGATTTTGCAAAAACCTGGCCTTACACCTGCATGGTAGTACTCAGGAGAGTTCAAGGCCAGCCTGGGCAACACAGTGAGACCTGGAACTCCCCTCTCCATTACAACAACAAAATTAGTTATCTTCTCCCTTCCTTGTCCTGCTGACAGAGGAAGTATTCCTTATGCTTGCTTCTGTGGTTCTGTAACCCCATTAGCACTTTCTTCATATGGCCTTGTGGGGAAGTTAAATGTGCTCTCAGCAGGGCGTTCCAAGAAAGTTGTGGAGAAGAAACAGAGGCATGGAATAGAATGCAAAGGAAAGCATCTAGAGATGCATTTCCTGGCAAGGTGCAGTGGCTCACACATGCAAACTCAACACTCAAGAGGCAGAGGCAGGAGGATCACCAGAGTTTGAGGTCTGGGCTATAGAATAAAACCCTGGTTCAAACCCCATTCCCCCAGAGAAGAAGAACTCAGTGTTTTCTGAGCACAGGAAGTAGACTGAAAATAAAGCCGCTCCTAAGGAGCTACGGTGTCTCTGTGGTGCTGAGCCAAGGCTTCTGTCCTGTCTCCTGTGTGTGATGGGGATGCTTGAGGCATAGCAGGGTGGGGCTGGAAGCACACTTGTCAGTTCTAGAGATCCAGCCTCAATGGCCTTCGGGAATCATCTTACTGGAGCTCAGGATCTTTATTCTCAGAAGCTCTGTTCTTGAGAAATTTTTGAATTGAACTCTGATTTTAAAAAGCCTGACTTCAAGCATTCCTTATTTAATATTAATTAATGTCTTATTGATTTGGAGCTGGTTAATTGTTTGCATGACTAAATTGTTAAGAGGGACAAAGTCTGAGAAAATTGTTTTCCAATCACCAACTCCTGGCCTTCCTACTATGTGTTCTAACTGTATCCCATTGGAGAAAAATCTACCTACATTTGAAAAGCAAGTTATCAGGGAATAATCATTGGCCAAACTATGTGCTTTTAATTACTTCAGAGCTTGAGTCCTCTTGGGCTTGGTTTGGTTTGGTCTTTTACTGTTAAGACAGGAATGTAAAGATTTGAATTTGCAAGTTCTGTGGGCAGAATGACCTAATAACTATGAGGAGACTACCGAACTTCCTCAAGCCTCAATCTCCACTTCTGTAAAATGGAAGTGATAGTCACATATGCTTGTAAGGTTACTGGAAATGGGCAGGCAAGATGACTCAGTGGATGAAGGTTCTTGCCACCAAGCCTAAGGACCTGAGTTCAGTCCCCATGACTCAGCTAGTTTAAAGAGAGAACACACTCGCACGCGGTGTCCTCTGACTTACACACACACACACACACACACACACACACACACACACACACACACACATATCCCCCTCCATATATACATAAACATAATCTGTAAAAAGTTTATCGGAGACATTAAATTACAACCAAAATTAAGGAAATAACAAATGTGAAAAGTCATTCCAAAAATATTACTGTAATAGCCACTTTAAGTATGAAGATGTTAATAACGGTCACTTTTTCCTCTCTTGTAACTTACGCTAGATTGTTCTTTTACATTTCAGGTTCTACTACCTCCATTTTACCTGCATTTTCTCTCTGACTCCTAACCACAAACTTTTGAGGAAGGTACCTATTGTTATGGTAGTTTTCCAATTCAAAGAGATGAACTAACTTGCCAAAGCCATCCAGTGGGCAAATGGTTATTTGAGCCTAGAGTCCTCACTGTTAACCCGGACTTCACTGTTCATCCTGCCTCAACCACCCATGCCTTCCTCATCCCTTCCTACTCCAATTTCATGTATCCTTTAAGACCCAACTCAATCCTCCCTTTCCCTGACCTCAGCCTTCGGACTACAGTCCAGCACCCTCACGTAAACTAGCTGTCTTCTGCTACTGCCTGAGCTATTCACGCAACAATCACGTGGTGTCCTTTGTATTTCTTTCTAGTCTTGCTGTTTGTCGTCTTGTCTTGTGTCCTAGAAGAAAATAAATTATTAGCTGGTTAGTTTTTTTTTTTCAACTTGACATATCTAGGGTCATCTGGGAAGAAGCTGCCTCAACTGAGTAAATGCCTCTCCAGCAGATTGGCTGGGAAACAAGTCTATGAGTCACATTCTTGATATGGGAGGCTCCAGCCAAAGGTGGATGGCAACACTCGTGGAAAAGTGGTTCGGAATTGCACAATAGAGCAAACTGTGAGAGCAAGCCAGTAGACAGTGTCCCTCCACGGCATCTGCTTCAGTTCTTGCTTCCCAGTTCCTGCCCTGTATCTCCCCTTCACGATAGACTGTAAGCTGTAATAGGAAATAAACCCTTTCCTCCCCAGGTTGCTTTTGGTCACTGTGTTTTATTGTAGTGATAGGAAGCAAATGAGGAGATTCATGTAAAAGCCAAGGGGTGATCTGGAGGAATTACACAGCACCAGGGATGCAGGTCAGTGACAGAGCACGCACTTAGTGTGCTCGGAGCACTCAGTTTGATCCCCAACATCAGAAAAAGCAAACAGGTAGAGGAAACACTTATTCTTATGGAATGGAAAAATTTTTTTGCTTAATTCTGGAACTGCAAATACAGTTTATCAAACACTTAAACTACTGTATTTGCAGTGGTACACACCTGTAATCTCAGCATTCAAGAGACAAAGGCAGGAGGATCACCGTGAGTTTAGGGCTACCTTGTACTACACGCTGATGTTCAGACCAGCCTCAAAAACACCCCAAAAAATGTATTTGGCAAATTGTCTTGATTGGCTCTTTTGTTATGAAAAGCCATGAGAACAGAGACCCCAGGACAGTAAAACAGAAGTTGTGTAAAAAATATTCAAAGAAAAGAGAAGTTCCTAGAATAGTTGCCTGAACCATCCACAACAAAAGAGAATGAGCCTGCTGTTCCAAGGTAAATATATTTGCACTTACGTATTTATTTATTGTGTATGTGATACACTTGTGTGCTGTATGTGCATATGTGAGTGTGTTCACCTATGTATGTGTGTGGAGGCCAGAAGAGGATGTGGGGTGTCCTACTCTATCAGTCTACACTGTGAATCTGAACCTTCACTGACAGCTAGCAAGGCCAAAAGATCCTCCTGTCTCTGCCTCCCATGATTATGGGGTTCTGTGTGTATAACCACACCTGGCTTTTTTACATGAGTGCTGGGTATTTGAACTCGGGTCCTCATAATACATGGTAAGTGCTCTTACCCACTAAGCCATCCCCCCAGCCGGAGAATGCCCACAATTACTTGAGAAATGAAAAGCACTTACATGGTGCCTTATGACCCACACGAATCCACTACTTGGTGGTTAAAGTGTTCCGCACCAGTAACACAGGGAGACTCGCTGGAGCGTCTTGGGAGAAGAGACAGACGTGAGCAGCACACAGGACAGGCCAGTGAGGTCTTCGCAAAGGTAGCAAAGGCAAAGAAAAGGGGCCTGTAGCTGGGGACATAAGCTCAGCTGTTCAGCACTTGCCTACCACCCAAAATGCCCAAGCCCCATTACTGCAAAAGAAAAAGAGAGAAAAAGATTGAGGCTGAGAAAGAAAGGGGACCTCTAAGGGTCATGTGCTAAAGCTCGGAGTGGGGGTTCACCCCTGTGATCCTGCACAAAGGAGACTGACACAAGACATCACAAGTGTGAGGCCAACAAAGGCTACCGAGTGAGATCTTGACTCAAAACATTGTTCTTCCTGTGCTGAGGGGCGGCTTCACATGCCTCCTTCTACAAAGTTTCGGGAACGTCTGCTGGAGACACCGCTTGCTGTCAGCAGCATTTGGAGTGTTCAAGATGCCGGGTGATAATTTTAAGACATCAGGGAAGTGGAGAGGAGATGGGGGGAATGGGAGCAAAGAGGGGGGTTTAAAATTAGCCCACTCAGCAGTGAGAGACTTCAGAAGAAGCAGGCAAACAGAACCAGGGGTTGCAAAAAAAGAAGTCCCCAAAATTCACGGAAATATCTGAAGTGATGATGTGATGACTGAAAAAACTCCATCTTGTGCTGGGTATCCATCTTGGTACCCACTAGCCATGTCTCTGACTCTCATCCCTGTAAAGTAAGTTCCCAGTAGCCCCGACTCAGTGACCATCTGCTTGTTATGATGTGACTGACTGCTTTTTGGCTTCTGTAACCTGCTTATGCAGATATTCAAGGACTATTTTGAGGCCCCCCCTGACTATTTAATCTTGGCAGAGCAGAACAGCTCTTGGCTTGCTTGTGCAGATACTCAAGATTTTCTTGTGGTTTCCATCATTAAAAATCCTTCCCTCACCCCCTTCGCATGGCAATCTCAAGTTTGGCTCAGAGATTGTTGTCCTGCTAATGGTAATCAATAAATCCTTTAATCATAATTGGATTCAATCTATGGCCTTTTCCTGGGGTCATGAAGTCCATAACATTTGGAGGTCTCTAGTCTGGGAGAGCCTGGGAGGTCTGAGAGGTCCCTGAGAGACCCGAGATATGGGACTGGGGGATGGGGGTGGGGTGGGAGAGTGGGGGGATGGGGGGGGTGAGGGTGGGGGATGAGCTTGGGAGAGGTCCCAAGCAGGAGCAAGTCTAAGGTGGGCTTGATAGGCCCTTGGGACGCCAAGGTTATGGCTACCACAAATTAATGATCACTAGTCAGGGACTGCCCCAAGCAGAAGCAAATCCAAGATGAACTTGAGAGGCCCTGGGGAGCCCAGACTGTAACTACCACACATTTACAAATTGAAAACAAAACAAAAGTAAGAATTGCTAACCAACAGCATCTGCAACTCAGACCTGATTGGTGAGGATGAGTTTTGTTGTTGTTGTTGTTGTTCTGTTTTGGAGTCTGGGCATTTGGAGGAGAGACATAAGAAGACAGAGTCACAGACCCAGTCTCCATGACAAAGGAGATGTCCTTCTGTCTGCTAATCTGGCCTATGAATGACAGTGGCCACCATGTGTCTGTTTGTTTGGTCTCCTCTGGTTGTGTGGACAGTCTGCCTTTTTTAAAATGCTGTTTGCTTTCGTTTGGTGGATCTGTGTTTTCTGATGTGCTCCTAAGTTTTGTCGCAGACCAGACATAGGAGCTGGATGGAGCATGGCTAAGATCCCTCTGGGCTGCAGGCTGTGTCGTTTTTTGGGGGATTTCAGTGAGGCAGACTGCTCCTGGCTGCCTCCATGCCAGCTCCCGGAGCTTGCTCTGTCTGTCCCTGTCACTGGCTAGCTGGGGCCTGCTGCAGATTGTTATCTCTGAACTCTCCTTGCTTTCTGTTTGATTGATCTGGTTCCTCTCTGCTGACTGGATTTGGTTTTGCCTGGATCCAAGTGTCTTTGGGGTATGGATAATATTGAAGTATTGTTTTATGCTGTTCTACTTTACTGAAAACTTGGCCCTGGAGTTGGGTTATGGTCCCCTTCTCCAGACCAAAGCATGCTTGTTTAAAAGTTTCTTCCAAAATCTCTGTCTTAGGCCTTGGCCATTTGACTCTAGGACACAAAGAGAGGGAGAGAAAAACAGGACAGCCCAAGGAAAGACACTAGGTGCTCTAAACGAGCTGAAAAATCGACTGTCCCAACAGGAGTTACTGCTGCTTAGCTCACACTCCTTCCCTTGGTTTTATTTAACTCTCTAAAACTTTTGCTAAAGTATAAACTTACCTCAAGATTTGTAAGACTATTATATAAACTTTTTGTACCTTAAAGTTTGTAAGCTTATTGTATATACTTAAAAATTGGGAGGTGGTGGCGCACACCTTTAATCTCAGCACTCGGGAGACAGGGCCAGGTGGATCTCTGTGAGTTCGAGGCCAGCCTGGGCTACAGAGTGAGTTCCAGGACAGGCACCAAAACTACACAGAGAAACTTTGTCTCAAAAAACAAAACAAGACAAACAAACAAAAAATGTATTGTGGTGGCTAACGTAACGTTTTAAGTTTAAATTACTGTATTTAAAAGATCTATAAAGCAGAAATTCCTCTAACTTGTAAGCCCCACTTGCCCAAGGACAGATAATTTCCTGGAATGCTGGGGGCTGTTGTTCGTGTAAGATAACAAGCCACATGTTTTCACTTCCGTAAACAAACTTGGTTGCCCAGCTACACAGGATGTGCTCCATCACACCTAGGCAGGGGGTACTTCCGCAGGAAGTATGTCAGGATGTATGCTTGCCCCTACTTAGAGGAAGGCAGGAAGTATGCAGCCTTGTGGGGTTTGCCTTTATAAGCCCCTGACTGATGTAACTGGTGTCATACTCTGGGAATCACAGGTATGGACCCGGCCAGCGTCTGTTGTCCTGGCTAGTATTTAATAAAGCTTGCTTCAAATTTGGCTCAGAAATTGTGGTAGTGGTCTTATTCTGGCCTCGTGGGATTAAGAGCATTCAATTAAGCTCCTTAAACTGAATTGTTATAGTTTTATCCTTTGAAAGTATAAATGCCTTTCCAGGCATTTGATGTAAGAATTAAAATAAAACATTAAGACTGCCTTTCAAAACATAAATTGGAGGCAGCAAATTTTTTGCTAAAACCTCAAAGGAAGCAAGGGCTGTGCCTGCAGCAGCCCTACAGAGGCACTCTGGGGGTCTGCTTCTCCCAAGGGTTCAGCTCCTTTTCCAAAGAGGCCTTGTCTGTGACTAATAAGGCCGCCACTGCACGTTTTCTAAGACAAATGACTGTTCACACGCACGTATTATATGTCTGTTGTATTCAAGATGTTGTATAATATATGAAGTATTAGTGGGAAATTTTAATTCAGTTGAGACAAATTTATTGACCATTATCTTTTGAATTTATTCAGGCTTTGCCTCATAATTATACATTTCATACTTTAAAAAAACCATTTTATTCCTTACTAATTATAAAGTCAAATACCACATTTTATAAATTAACCTTCTAACTTCCCTTACTTTAAATTTTTTTGAGCAGCATGACATAGTCCCTAATTATTGTTGTTGTTGTTATTGTTATTATTACTAATTTTCAGAACACTACAGAATGTAGGAAGGATATGTTGGACAGCATTAGTAACACTGTGAGGAGTCATACTAATGGAAAATACTCCATGGCCTGGCAAGCTGAGTGCTGCCTGCCTGAAAGCCCTGACCTGAGCTTGGTGTCCCATGGGCTGTGGGACCAGCCCAGAGCACTGGGGCTCACTGAGATTCAGCTCTGGGTCAGAACACTAACTAGGCTCAAGAGAACTTCGCAAAGACCAAAATGTCATCATTCTTGTGTCGTCTTGCTGAATTTTCCCAAAGTAACAGTCTCTAATTTTTCAAATCCCTATTTACAAAAAATGGAGCTTTGAGAGGTGAAACCATGTGCCCAGCTGCTATTGAGTGGGCTCTTCCCTACGGGTCCAGAAAGCTGAGATTGGCCCTGAGTCACAAGCTCCAAACAAACAGGTTGCAAACACACCCTCTGTATTTCACAAGTGTAGAGGACACTGATTACAGAGAAGCTCTTGTCTGTAATCATGTTGTCCCAGTTCCTGAAAGGCCTTCCTCAAACACCCTCGCAATCAAGACAAGCCTAACTGATACTCCCATGAAACAACGGAGATATCTGTGATAGTGGGGAGGGAGTCGAGAGCAGCCAGCTCTAAAATCTGCAAACACCACCCATGATTCAGCCCATAGGCTGGGTTCTCTAGAACTTTCCAAGGTGACATCTTGTTGACCCTACCAAAGACCAGAATGCTACCTGGGTGAAAGGCAGAATGGAATACCCTGCCATGGCCTTTTAATGCTCATACCCCTACCTTACCCCACATCCCAATGTCACAACAGAAAATCACTGTTTCTGAAAGGGTGAATGTGTAAGAGTGGAGAGGAGCCACGGCTGAGGCAGCTTATATACTAAATGGGAGTGAGTCCTCTCTCACTTTGTCCGTTTGTCCAGCCTCGGACTTCCTCTCTCTGGTTTGGTCATGGTGAGTTTCATTTGTGTTATGCAATGCTGGGGAGAGTTGCCTAGGACCCCAGGAACCCTGTATAGTCCCCTTATGCTCATCTACACCTCCAGCCCTCTCTGGATTGACTAAAACTATCCGCGAGAAATAGATCAGTGCCCTTGCTGGAACCCCCAAATCAGAAAGTACCTCTGTGACTTCTATCCTCTGTTGTTAGAGGGAGGCAGCCTATATCTCTCAAGGTTATTTCTCTAACACCTCCATCAGAGTCTGGCTCCTTAAAATTTGTAGAATGAAAGAATTTTGGAAGCCAGTGAATTCTTGTCGAGACTGTAAAATCACACCTTTAGTCTAAATTTGCAGATGGACAGGAAGGCTGTGTGTTGGGCTCTTGAGCTACAGCGAAGTCATCTTATCAAAGCATTCCTAAGAATACTTTAAATGCTAAAACTGTCTTGGGGAAAAATTGGTCTCTGGTCACTTAGAACAGCCACAAATTCCTACACAGTGTGACCCTGAGCTTAAAGTTAACCGCCTGATTATTTAACTGCTCTCCCTCCCTCTCTCTCTCCATTTCCACTTCCCTAAACAACTCTTTGCAGCAGATGTTCGGAGATGCCCTTCTGGATATTTCACAATTGAGGGGCTTGCCCTTTAAAACACCAACTGGAAGTGGAGACTGCTTCCCGCTAATCTGCTTGGGACAGTCCCACTGGCAGTTCAAAAAGACTCCGTTTGATTCATCCGGGCCTCTCAGTTTTTCTCTTTGGGTACCCATAACAGCTGCCTGTGGGCCACAAGGTGTTGGACAGAACTACTGAGCACAGGGACTTCATGTGACAAAAGATCTCAGTCCTATGCAGGCCCTAGACAGAAGAATGAAGAAGAAAGTTAAATACTGCATCGCTCTGGGTCTTGGGTGCCCTCACAGCTCCTCTCCCTGACGTATAAACCTGTCCTCCTCCTGGGGTTGTAGGGCACCAGTATGCCAACTGGGATACTGGAGAATATGTCCCCATCTTTCTAAGCCACACAGCAAGTGGTCTGGATCAAGCCATCCCTGCTTTGTGTTTCTCTCACATTACAGTCAAATTAAGTCATAAGGGTGGGACCCTAACCTGATAAGATTAGTGCCTTCTGAGAAGATATACCAGACAGCTTGCTCACTCTTTGTCATCTAAAGACAGAATGATGTGTGGCATGTGATAGTCTGCAAGTCAGGAACAGAGCTGGTCAGCAGAAACTAAATCACCTGGGACCTTGACCTCAGGCTTCCAACCTCAAGAAATCATGAAAAAGCAAATACCTGTTGTTTACGCCACTGAGTGAAGAGAGATCTGCCCTGCTGAGGACGTCAGCTCCTCCTGACCTCTTCAACCCTTCCCCACCTTCAGGACTCTGAATAAAGTGATTCAGGTGCCCATAAAAGCAGAGAGATAGCTTTGAATAAGTAAACAAATGAACTAAAGAAGCAGCTACCAAATCTGTGGTGTTTTGCTGTGACAGCCAGAGCAGAGTAAGACACCTGCCTCCTCGTTAATGCTTTAAGACCTACACTGGTCTGCTAGGGCAGCTCAGGGATAGAGCACTTGGCTAGCATGCCTGAGGCCCTGGGTTGGACCCCCAGGATCATGAATAAATAAACAAGTTAATTATTTTTAAAATTATATTCAGAGGCTCAGATAAATAGACATACTCAAACCCAAGATTTTAAAAGGCAAGAGCAGGCCGGGCATGGTGGTGCATGCATGAAGTCCTAGCAACTTGGGAGGTCAAGGAAGGATGGCCTCCTGCAAGTTCGGCACCAGCCAAGCGAGTTTCAGGCTACCCTGTATGGTTGTGGTCCTGGTGAGACTGAGGTCCTGCCTCCTTAAAAATAAACAAACTAGCCGGGCGGTGGTGGCGCACGCCTTTAATCCCAGCACTCGGGAGGCAGAGCCAGGCGGATCTCTGTGAGTTCGAGGCCAGCCTGGGCTACCAAGTGAGTTCCAGGAAAGGCGCAAAGCTACACAGAGAAACCCTGTCTCGAAAAAAACCAAAAAAAAAATAAATAAATAAACAAACTAGCCGGGCGGTGGTGGCACATGCCTTTAATCCCAGCACTTGGGAGGCAGAGGTAGGCGGATCTCTGTGAGTTCGAGGCCAGCCTGGTCTACAGAGCGAGATCCAGGAAAGGCGCAAAGCTACACAGAGAAACCCTGTCTCGAAAAACAAATAATAATAATAATTAAATAAATAAAAATAAACTAACTAACTAAAAGAGAAGAGCACACTTACTGGACAGTGGACAGACTGTGATGGAGAAGGTGACCTCCCCGAGGTGACGCCCATCCATTGCACTTGGGATGAGCTGACCCCTAGATTTCCCCACTACCACATAATATGTGATAATGGGGAACTTCACTGATGCCCTCCCCTGTAGATTAAAAAATAAATAAATATCATAAATAAAAGACAAGAGCATAAACTCATGAGGGGTACAGCATCATACACATTCTGTGCCTAATGACCTGGCCCAGGAGGTTCCTTTGGAATTTGTCACGAAAGGAAGCATGCCACTGCTTCCATTGGCCCAAGTTCCTTTTTTTTTTTAACCCCCAAATTACTCCGCCTCTGTATGGTTTGCCACTAGGGGTCACTATGTTTTGTTTTGTTTTGTTTCTGCTTTGTACACATATCTGGCCTGTGCAAAGTTGGTTTGGTCTTGGGTAAAAACACTTTGGGTTTAAGCAATAGTCTTTTTCGTTCTGAAGATGCCTACTCAGAACCAACAAAAACGGCTTTGTACCACAGCCCTCTAGACACATGTGACTTGTGGAAGTTCTGTTCTCAGCAGACCTCCATAGGTTCAAAGATATCAGAAGAGCTCCTGTTATTTATTCTTTCTACAAAGCATATTTATTATTATTAATAATAAATAATATTATTATTACTCTGTGTGTGTGTGTGTGTGTGTGTGTGTGTGTGTGTGTGTGTGTGTGTGTGTGTGGTGCATGGGGACACATGGAGGTCAGAGGCCAACTTTGTGCACTTGGTCCGTTCTCTCTCTCCCTTTACACGGGTTCCAGGCACTTAACTCGGGTCACCATTCTCGTCCATTAAATTTCTTTTACTTTCCTGCGGCTGTGATAAAACACCGTGGTCGGGGTGACTTTCAGAAGAGTTTGTTTGAACTTACTGTTCAAGAGAGACAAGAGTCCATCGCGGCAGCAGGGCACGGCAGCAAGAAGCAGGCACGGTGGGAAGTCAGGAGGCTGAGAGCTCGCATCCTCGACAGCAAGCATGAAGCAGAGACCGCAAACTGAAGGAGAACAGGCTTTTACTCTCCAAGTCCCAGGGATGTTCTTCCTCTAGCAAGGAAGCACCACCTGCACCTCTCCAAACAGTACCACCGGCTGGGAACCAGGGCCTGCGGGGGACTTTCCCCTTACCGTGTTGTGGTTTTGCCAATCTTGGAAGAAATAGACTCGATGGTCAAAAGAACTTAAAAACTCCAGGTGCACCGTGGGGCCTGGCAATACCGGAAAACATGTCTTCATTTCAGCCTCACTGTGAAAGACGTTGACTTGAGGGATCACTGTTGAAATGACTGTTACCTCGAGGTCGGAGGATGCTTTAATATCCTTCAACATCATCAGTTCAGCTGGTTCCCTGTGAAGGGAAATGGATAGAGAGGTATATTTAATTAGGGGAAAGAATATTCAAAAGCCTTGGGGATCGGGGTTGGTCTCTGTGAGCACAGTACAAATCTGAAATAAGCTGAACAATTTGCTGACAAGAACTATTTCTCCGGGTCTCTCAAAAGATAAAAAACAATAAAGTACTTGGTGCTAGCAGACCATAAACCGTGGCAAAGGTTAATAAGCAGTTACAATGCATGAAGGACAGAATTAGATGGTGATTACCTTTCAGATTAAGGAGGGGTGTCCTAGGGTTTGCAGAGCAACCCGGTAAGTTAGATGTGTGCAGTGGGGACAGGGTTAGGAGGGGGTATGAGGCTGCAGGGTGAAGAAGCCCAGGAGAATTGGCTGGGCAGACAGCCAGGAGTAGGGGAACTGAGAAAATCTAGGGGCAAGAACTGCTAACTTCGGTTGACTTTGACTGGCAACTGGGCACTTCCCAATCCCATGCTTTGGGGTGGCCATAGAGCCAGACACCACAAAGACACTTTCAGATTGATACACAACCAACTGCCTGGGAGGGGAGGCCATAAAGAGCCTAGTGGTAGCATAAAGGTACTTTTTAAACTGTTACATTACTTATTATCTGTATGGTCTCATCTTAACCTTCTTCCTCATTAAAATGGCAGACTGTCAGGAATACCCACCTCTGCTATGCTCTGTAGAAGTACAGGACATGTCTACAGCCTGAGCTTTCATGGCCTTGGAGACTTCTGGGAAAGCAGGGCCTACATTACTCAGCACACGCTCAGTAACTTTTTATTTGCAGCCCATTGAAAAGTGCTGGTATTTCCCCTGCTAAAACAGCTATTCATCTATACTTGAATAATTTAGAAATGTTGTTTATGTATAAACCAAGTATTCCAAAAAATTTCCTTTTCAGCATTCATGAAGTCTGCACTATGAGCCTGGTGTGATAGAGTATGCCTTTAATCCCAGCATTCCAGAGGCAGAGGCAGGAGGATCTCTGTGAGTTCGAGGACAACCTGGTCTACATAATGAGTTCTGGGACAAGCCAGGACTACATAGAGAGACCCTGTCTCAAAAAACAAAACAAAACTGCACTATGGCCTTCTGAGACCCAGCAAGTTAAAGTTAGTAAGATGACTGGCAGTATGTACAAGAGACAGAGATTTGCAAAAGCGTCTGTTGGGCAATCAGAGATCCATATTTCCTTGGGAGCATGGAGTTGTGAGCTGTTGAAGCGGAAATAAGATGCCTTTTAAGTGACGGTTAATTTCACTTCCTAAGTATCCAGCCCCACGGCAGTGCAAAGGTGGATAGCGCTGAGACTTCTTTGTGTCGTGGTGTTAGCCACCAGGAACTACACAGGGGTCAGCTATCTCCCACAAGTTACTTTGCGTAAAATAGCACTATTTCTGTAACCTTGATAAAATGAACCAAAGAATAAGAGCTGTGGAATCTTCAGGATTCATCCAGTCCAACACCATTCTTTTACAGATAAGAAACCTGAAGCCCAGAGAAGGATGCTATTTGATCAGCTTATAGAAGACTAAATGATGACCCCTTAAAAGACACTGCTCATCATTGGGCTGGCTAGACCAGAGCCTCCCTGCTCTTCCAGAGGATGAGTTTGATTGTAGAGGCCTGGGTTTGATTTTCAACATCCACAAAGGGTGTCTCACAACCACTTGTAGGTCCAGTTCCAGGAGCTCTGTCACCCTCTTCTGGCCTCTGCAGGGATTTGCATGCATGGGTAAATAGTCATTCAAACACACACATACACATAAACTAAAAATGTTTTAATAAAAAAGATTTCTAGCAGGCATGGTGGTACAGGCTTTTGATTCCAGCATCTAGAAGGCAGGAACAGACAGACCTCTGTGTGTTTGAGGCCAGCCTGATCTACATAGCAAGTACCAGACCAATCAGAGCTACAGAGTGAGACTCTAACAAAAAAAAAAAAAAAAAAAAAAAAAGCTACTATTTCTATCTACTAAGCCCTGAAATGTCGATCGCAGCCTTAGTTGGAAAGCTGTCTTTGTTCCAGGTATGAAAGTGGTCACCAGTCAGGATTCATGTGGACCCGAAGTTAAAAAGCCAGAGTGTCCTTATAGGAAGGAGGCAGAGGGAGGTGACATGTGAAGATGGTGTTGCAAATGCCACTGGGAAGCCAGAAGGGATGTGTGGAGCCACCAGAAACTGAAGGAGGTAGGGAAGGACCACCCCTTGAAGGAGCCACTGGAGAAGCCCAAGTCTGCCAGCACCTTTTCCAGCCTGTAGGCTCTGAAACAGGAAGAGAACAAACGTCTTTTGTTTAACACCATTTGTGCTGCTTTGGCAACCCTAGGAGATTAAGATGGTGTGCAAAGGTAGAAGCCGGCAGGAACCCAAGTCTCTGGACTTCTCCCTCCGTCCTGTCTCCTTGCCACCATTTCACATTCTGTGAATTCTGACCTTGTCAAAGACATGAAGGTCTTCCCCTTCTCCACATGACCTCTAAGACTGAGGCGACGAATATTGCAGATACTTCTGTTTCCACAAGTTGATATTTAGTCCATCCAACCACTAGGCTTTCTGGGCTATGAGGTACTAGATCTGGCTATAATATTGTTAATAAGGTGGCTGTGATCTGGAAGACAGGAGTCATAAAACATAGCCAAGAGAATCTATTTGTTTCCAACAAAATATAAAGAAAATGTGTAACAGCTTTCTAGCTATTTATTTATTTATTCGTCAAATTGACACATACTAGAGTCATCTGGAAAGGGGGAATGTCAATTGAGGAATTGCTATCATCAAACTGGCCTGTAGGCAAGTCTGTGTGGCATTTTCTTAGTGGTTGGTGTGGAAGGGCCCAGTCCACTGGTGGTGCCACCCTTGGCAGGTGGTCCAGACTGTCTAAAAAAAGCAAGCTGAATGAGCCATGGGGAGCGAGCCAGTAAGCAGCGGTCCTCCATGGTCTCTGCCTCAGTTCCTGCCTCCAGGTTCCCGCTTTGAGTTCCTGTCCTGCCTTCCCTCTTTGTAAGATGAAATAAACCCTTTCCTCACCGAATTGCTTGTGGTCATAGTGTTTCTCATAGCAATAATAGGCAAAGTAGGACAAGACACTTGGGTTTGGTTTCAGCCTTTGCTCTCACATTATCCCCCTCATCCTAGGATGTGTGGATGAGCACATCGACACCTTCAGTATGAGTTTTATGACTACGAATGAGAATCAGTGGCAACTATTCTGTATGTGTTACCATATAGACAGAGAATGTTATTGCTATGATTAGATGATAAATTCGAGCAGTTTTATCCAGAGTGTGTAAATTTAGTCTCACTCATCTTTTCCTTAGCCCACAATTATTTCCTTTTATGGAATCATGTCCCTCTAAAATTCCAAAGTTAAACTCCTAAAACTCATGCTTCAGACTATAACCTATGTGGAGGGGTCTAAAGAGGTTAAAATGGGGCCAGTTAGGACTAGTCTACTCAATTCCAACAAGAGCCCTTATAGAAGAGAAAGTGTTATATCTAAAGAGATAACATGGCTATGCACACGCAGAAGGGAGACCGTATGAGAACACAACAGGAAGGCCACTGTCTGCAAGCCATGGCAAGAAGCATTGAAATGAGACCACTTTGACCTTGACTTGTGGCCTTCAGAATTGGCTCCCATTTGAGGCCCTCACTCGGCCGCACTTTGTCACGACAGGCTTAGCAAACTGGTAACTTTCTGATCTGTAATCCCAACACTTAAAGGGCAGTGGTGGCAAGATCACAAACTTGGGGTAGCCTGAGAATTTAATGTTGTGAGTGTTCCCTTCGTGACTTGATTCGGGGCTTGAGCACCCAAAGAAATTAATTCACACTCCCAGCGGGGGCTTCACTCAGCTGATTGATTCCACGGCAGGGTAGGAGGTCCAACACCCAGCTGACTGCCACTAGCCCTGTGGTAAGGTGTGGGGCCTGTGGAGCACCTCCCCGTCTATGCTGGGAATCTGGTTGGTTTGATGTTGTGTAGGGAACCATGGCTCCTGTGAGCTCGAGAGTATGACAGCCACATCGTGTCTGGAAGACAGTTTTCACAGCACTCCTCCACATTTGCAGCTCTTTCATCCTGCCCATCTCCTCTTCCAAGATGGCCCCTGCGTCTTGGCAGGGTTGATAAAGATGTCCTATTTAAGGATGCACCTTTGGCCTCTTTTTCCTCAACACTTTAACTAACTCTGAAGCTCTGCACTGACTGATGCCCCTGCAAAAAAGAATCTTCTCTGACTACAATTAAGAGCAGCAATGATGATGTGATATAAATATTTAGAAGACAATTTGACACGACCGTTTAGGAAAATAACGACAGCAGGTTCTGTCCCAGAGCCTGTGGCCTCGCGCTCATGGATTTTTGACCAAGGTTACTTACAGTATGGCCATGCAAGTCCCTGTGGAACAGGCCTCAACCCGAACAGAAACTGGTTGTTACTCCATAACAGCTGTGTGCCACTAGGCATATCTTGCCTGGTGGGCCTGTATGGTGGTATGTAAGGTCAAGCACTGGATAATACCATTATGTCTTGTCTCCCTCAGTAGCCTATGTGGCACCTTCTGGCACTGTGAAAGATGGCAGATTTGAGATTGATTTTTTTTTTTTAATGTACCTGGACTCTTCAGCAATAGGGTCTCACCATACAATCTCCCCAAGTCAAGTAACTAAGGGCAATGCAATAGTCCAAGTTGTTTTGGATACCTCTGGGGCACCTTTGACCAGTAACTCAGGATGATATCCCAGATCCTGCAGTTTTCATTTGATAACACATATAGTCTGGAAGTAAAACTATATATCCTTGCAGAAAAATTCTGTTAAAATTATTTTTAAGTCATATTTTGAAATTAGCTTACTAATTAGTGGATTTCTGTCTTGGTTAGGGTTTCTATTGCTGTGAAGAGACACCATGACCACAGCAACTCTTATAAAGAAAAACATTCAATTGGGACCGGCTTAGTTTCAGAAGTTTAGTCCATTATCGTCATGATGGAAAGCATGGTGGCATGCAGGCAGACATGGTGCTAGAGAAGGAGCTGAGAGTTCTACATCTTGATCTGCAGGCAGCAGAAGGAGACTGTGTGCCACACTGGGCATAGCTTGAGCATATGAGACCTCAAAGCCTGCCCCTAACAGTGACACACTTCCTCCAACAAGGCCACACCTACTACAAAAAGGCCACACCCCCTAAAAGTACCATTCCTATGGTGGTATTTTATTTGTACTGAAATGTGATTTTAATTGTATGTTAATAAATAAAGTTGCCTGGGGGTCAGAGCTATTAGAGCCATAGCAAGAGCGTGGCGGTGGTGGCGCTCACCTTTAATCCCAGCACTTGGTAGGCAGAGCTATGTAGATCTCTGTGTTCAAGGATACAGCCAGCATTGGAGACACACGCCTTTAATCTCAATCCCAACCATAGAAGACGTGGAAGTCTCTACAGACAGGCAGTGATGAGGCAGTCATGTGTTTGGGTTTACAACCAATGAGAAGGTAGAACAGAAAGACTATATAAAGACAAACACATAGGAAGTAGGTCTCTTTCAGAGAGGTCTCTTGGCTTAAGAGGCTAGCTGCAGGGTAAGGCTCTTAGCTCTGATCTCTTGGCTTTCTTCTTTGCATTGGTTCTGTGTTTCTTATTTAATAAGATGGTTGGTTACATCTACACATTCCCATTACCTATGGGCCAAGCATTCAAACACATGAGTCTATGGGGGTCATACAAATTCGAACCACCACAGTTTCCATTAGATTTTTTCATGCACCCTTAGCTTTGGTTAACCTACTCAGTATCCCCTCCTCTCATGAATTCCCACACCATCCCCCACTTAATCCTCTAACCCTTCTCTTGTTTCATATCACATGTATTCTACTATCCCTCTAACTGTATTTTAATTGGGTTGTGAGATATCAGGCTCCCAGAGGGCTTAGCTGTCCCCACCCTGCACACCTTAGACCTTCCATGTATCAATTTTTCACCTCTCTACTTTAATTTACCTATAATTTACTACCGTTTCCCCTAATGTGCCCCCCAAAATGCCCCCTTTCTGGTTTCCACTTGTAAATTATTCATCTTATTATTCTTTATCAATAAAAACTCAAGAGTCAGATATTAGGTAGAACTTGAATGATCAGAGAAGCAACCACTGACCTCTTCTCTCTCTCTCCTTCCTCGATCCAAAAGGCCAAGAATCTTTCTACACCCTTCCCTACTACTTCCTGTGTCTCTCTATCTGTTCTCAGTCCCCTAAAACCTCTATGGCTAATTTTGGTCAGCTAGTAGCTAGCTCTACCCTCTGATTCAAAGCAAACTTTATTGTCAGTCTCAGGAGTGTCAGAATGGGATCAAAATATCCCACAACATTTCCCCCTTTTTGTCTAAATAAAAAGGGAAGGTTTTAACTCTAACACAGTAAAACTATATACAATAAGAATAGTTATCAGGTGAGATTACATTCACAATGTCCAGTTCATTTGCATTTAGCAAATTCAGAGAAAATACTCCATTATTTATCCTGTCTTAGTAAGTTCAAAGTTTTGTACCTAATTCACTTCCTATCCTAACTTGTATAGGATGGTTTTGTGTGTCAACTTGACACAAGCTAGAGTCATCAGAGGAAGGAACCTCAGCTGAGGAAATGCCTCCTTGAGATCCAGCTGTAAGGCATTTTCTCATTTAGAGATCAATGGCAGAGGGCCCAGCACATGGTGGGTGGTGCCGACCCTGGGCCGCTGGGCTTAGTTACCTGATTCAGGCTCAAGCCCAAAATCATGTACAGAAATCTAGATGAAACCTATTTCTAGAAATAGTGCTCTATATGACCATTAATATCATGACAGAAAAATATGTGTGTGTGTAATATAAAATTTGAGATAATATTTATACCTTAAGAAAAATTTTAAAGAGACAAAATAAAACCAAAGGATTATGAGATTAGTTGCAATAGAATAGTCCCTTAATTTTGTTTTTTCATCTGTCCTATACCAGGTGGCTCTTCTGACATGAGGCAGAGATTTTGGATTTTCCTTTTAACTAGCATGCTTGGGTTTAGAGAAGAAGAGAGCCATGCTCCAACTCCAAAGCCACTTTGATTTTTAATTGAATTGGGACTACAAAAAGAACATTTACCTTATATGTCTGTAGAGAACAGTAGAGACAAGCATTTGGGAAGATTTATGAAATTTTATCCTGCTGGAAGTGTGCTATACCCTTAGGCCAATTTACTCTTTTCCTTGGGACATTTTCTCTGGATGATTCTCCCTTCTTCTTCACATGTCTCATTTGTTCAGGGGTCTTCAGATTCCTTAGTTAGATGCTTTTATTCTCCTAGAAAGACAAAAACAAAACCCTACCCCAACCTTAACTTTGGGGAGTTTCCCTTTTTTGGCAGGTTATATCTGATCCAATGAAAGGCATTTGCTAGTCTTACAAGTTAGTTAAGATTGAATGGCTATGCTGCTTGATGAATGGCCTCTGCTAATCAAGAGGTCTCTCCTGTTTGAATCTAATCTTAATCAATTTTGATGGTATCCATAGCTTTTCTTCTCCCGTGGAAATAAAAGTAAAACCTCTTCCCCAATGTAACACATATCCTGATTTCCATTCTGAGGTCAACACATCTGTAAAGTGCACAGGCTGATTTAATTCAGTGTTTTTTTCTACTATCCAATGTCTCTCCACAGTGTCATTCCTTTCTCATTGGCATTTAAAAAACTTAAAGTTAATAAAGCATTGTGTAATCTATCTCTGGGGGTCTTTATTACCCTTTTCTGTTTATTAAACATATCTTTTTTTTTTTTTTTTGGTTTTTTTTCAAGACAGAGTTTCTCTGTGTAGCTTTGGAGCCTGTCCTGGAACTCATTCTGTAGACGAGGCTGGCCTCAAACTCACAGAGATCTATCTGACTCTACTGTTGTTTGAATCCTAGATAGTCTTATAATAAAAAAACTCAGACACAAATGTCAGGGTGAAAGCTGAAAGATCAGAGAAGAAGAGCAAGCCACAGCCAACCTCGCCTCACCAACTCCTCAGCCGATCCTGTTTCCACGAATCCTCAGACTAAAAGCCTCTGAGTCCTCACCCAAAAGGGTCTTAGCTGAACTGCCTTAGTTCCTGTGTCCTCACACCTTATATACCTTTCTTTACCCTGCCGTTACTTCCTTGGATGAAAGGCATGTGTGCTTCCCAGTACTGGGATTAAAGGTGTGTGCTGCCACTGCCTGGCTCTATTTTCAATGTGGCCTTGAACTCACAGAGATCCAGATGGATCTCTGCCTCCTGAGTGATAGGATTAAAGGTGTGTGCCACCACTGTCTGGCCTCTATGTCTAATTTAGTGGCTGGCTCTGTCCTCTAATCCTCAGGCAAGCTTTATTAGAGTACACAATATGTCACCACACTCTACCTCCTGAGTACTGGAATTAAAGGCATGTGCCACCACCGCCCAGCTTATTAAGCATATCTTTTAAAGTGTGATTAGACCTTTCTATAACTGCTTGTCCTGTGTGATTGTGTGGTATACCTGTAATATGCTTTATATTGTAATATACAAAAAACCTGTTTCATTTTACTAGACACATATGCTGGAGCATTGTCAGTCTTACTTTGTATAGGTATCCTCATGATGGCCATAAAATAAAGGTATCATGTCCTTACAGTCATTGTGGGTAAATGATTTATGTGGATGCTAAGAACCTGAACCACTCTCTGTAACAGACTGTCTAATGGAACTTAGCATCCCACTGTGGTGTTTCCCCAAGAGTTAGGAAGTCTGGAACTGAAGAAATGGCTCAGTAGGTAAAGGCACTTCCTGCCAAGCCTGATGACCTGAGTTTAATCTTCAGGACTCATGCAAGTTGTCCTTTGACACCCACTAGTGTGACAAGGTGTACATATGCAAACACACACACATACATATATACACATACATACATACACACACACACATCAGCAACTTTCGGGATAATATTAAAGAGTCATATATGTGAGGGGAAATGTGTGTGTAAGTTCAGAAAAAAGAGAGTGACAAGAAAAATGTTTCAACAAGTAAGTTTGTATTTCCAAACTTTACTTTGAAAATAATTTCAACTAGTTACAAATAGAATAAAGATAGTAAAACACATACAGGCACATCATAACAAAATTGCAAAAAAAAAAAACCCAAATGATAATAAACAACTTTTCAAAGTGCTTAAGAGATAAAGATTGATACCTTACATAGAGAGAAAGAACAAGTAAGAATTCTGTAGTTTTCTCATTAGAAACAACGCAAGCAAAAGCAAAAGATAGAACAACACCTTTAAAGTTCTGAAATTTAAATGTAAATTATTGGGATTCAATACAGAGAGGAAATTCTTTTCCAAAACAACCACAGGCCAGCAAGATGACTTAGCCAGGAAAGGTGCTTGCTGCCTGGCCTGACCACCTGAGTTCCATTACCTGGGCCAACAGGACAGAAGGAGAGAACCAACTCCTCCAAGATGTCCTCTCTTTCTTTCTTTCTCTCTCTCTCTCTCTCTCTCTCTCTCTCTCTCTCTCTCTCTCTCTCTCTCTCACACACACACACACACACACACACACACACACACATTAATAAATATATGTTGTGAAAGAATTTTAAGGCGCCGGGCGGTGGTGGCGCACGCCTTTAATCCCAGCACTCGGGAGGCAGAGCCAGGTGGATCTCTGTGAGTTCGAGGCCAGCCTGGTCTACAGCGCGAGATCCAGGAAAGGCGCAAAGCTACACAGAGAAACCCTGTCTCGAAAAAACCAAAAAAAAAAAAAAAAAAGAATTTTAAGGCAAAAAAGTGACCTTTCCAGGCACCCAGCACAGGAGGGGATTTACCAACAGACCAGCAGCATGAGAAATGTTAACAGAGGGGACATTCAGTAATGGGAAAAGGACACCAGGACAAGGAAGGTACTACACGAAAGATCTAGCGTGCCATAGTGGTAAATACATGAGTAACTTTAAAAGGCATTTTTCTTGTTTTTAAATTCTGTTTTAAACGTTATCAATTGCTTTTTTAAAATACTAAAGTATTGTGGTGTTTAGCACACATGGGGGTGTAAACATACGTTATCAATAACCAAAAAAAAAAAGGTCAGGAGAGGAAAGATACTCTATAGTGAGTTCATGGCCAGTCTGGGCCACACAAGACCTTGTCTCAAAACAACAAAGAAAAAAATGAAAAAGGAAGTTCAGTTCATTAAAAAAAAAAGTAAGAAAATAGAAAAAACAGTTAATTTAGGAATCGGTAACAAAGCTTTGGTTTAGGGTTTGGGTTTTTCGGTGTTGGAGACTGAATGCAGGGTTTCACACAGCTGAGCACGCTAAAACACAGAGCTGCCGAGCCCAGCCCTTGACATTTTCAAACGTTGACTTCACTGACTCTGTGACAGAAAATCCCTTCCTACTGGTCAGTTCTAGAACTGGAAACCACTCACTGCCATCTTGCAGACTCAGGAAAAGTTTTCAGGTCTTGGGACAGGAATAAAGTCCCACAGGAACTCCCCGTGCCCTCTTTTTTTTTGTTTTGTTTTGTTTGGTTTGGTTTGGTTTGGTTTGGTTTGGTTTTTCGAGACAGGGTTTCTCTGTGTAGCTTTGCGCCTTTTCCTGGAACTCACTTGGTAGCCCAGGCTGGCCTCGAACTCACAGAGATCCGCCTGGCTCTGCCTCCCAAGTGCTGGGATTAAAGGCGTGCGCCACCACCGCCCGGCTGCCCTCTTTTTAATAAGTGTGGAACGATCTAAGAAACAAGAGGCCAACTAATGCAGGTGTCTGTGCTAGCCACTTGACATGTGCGTATCTCGGGTGACAACAGCAGCCGGAAAAACAACCACTCTGGGCCAAAAGCGTCTTACCCAGCTTTGTAGGGCCCGCCATACTCAGTATTTTAAGAACAAAATAAATCTTGTTTAAGGAATGGTGAGAGGAAGGGAAGAAGGAAAGGAGGGAGGGGAGGATGAACTTGACTATGGAATTTCCAGAGAATCCCTGAGGGTCGGCTCAATTAAGTTAGATATGTCTTCCAAATTAAAACCGCTGCTTCCCAAGTCAACCTCTTGGGGTGCAGCGCCTCCTGGTGGAGACCTGGGTCTGCTGCTGGAAAAAGTAAGGGCACTGGAGATGGGATGTATGCTGGAGAAGCTCTCTCTGCCAGCTTCTTTGTTGGCTGTCAAACCTAGGGAAGACCTTGGACCTCAAGCTGGAAATGTGGGGTGTGGTAACAACATTTGTAGAATCAAAAGGGAAAAAATAGTTTTAAAAAGTGAGAGCAGCAACTATGTTCATAGCAGCATTATTCGTAATAGCCAGAACCTGGAAGCAACCTAGATGCCCTTCAACTGAAGAATGGATAAAGAAAATGTGGTACATATACACAATGGAGTATTACTCAGCAGTGAAAAACAATGACGTCATGAAATGTGCAAGCAAATGGATGGAACTAGAAAATATCATCCTGAGTGAGGTAACTCAGACTCAGAAGGACAAACATGGTATGTACTCACTCATAAGTGGATACTTGATATAAAGCAAAGGATAATCAAACTACAACCCACAGCTCCAGATAATCTAGGAAACAAGGAGGGATGTACGGATCACCTTGGGAAGAGAAAATAGAGGAGATCCCAATGAGTAAACTGAGGACGACGAGGGGGGGCAATAGAGGATAGGGGATGGAGGGATGAGAACGTGGGGGAGGGACAGAGTGGGAGAGCAATGAATGAGATATCTTGAAAGAGGGAGACACTATGGGGTAAGGGAGAAATGTGGTGCTAGGGAAATTCCCAGGAATCCACAAGTACAACCCCAGATTAGACTATTAGCAACAATGGAGAGGGTGCCTGAACTGGCCTACCCTGGTAATCAGATTGGTGACTACCCTAACTATTATCATAGAGCCTTCATCCAGTAACTGATGGAAACAGATGCAGAGATCCACAGTGAAGCACCAGGTCGAGCTCTGGGAATCCAGTCAAAGAGAAGGAAGAGGGATTACATGAGCGGGGGTGGGGGTGGGGGCGGGGGGGTGGGGGGGGGGGGGGGGTGTCAAGATCATGATAGGGAAATCTACAGAGACAACTGAACCAAACTCGTAGGAACTTACGAACCATTAGACCGACAGCTGTGGAACCTGCATGGGACTGGACTAGACCCTCTGCATATAGGAGACAGTTGTGTAGCTTGGTCTGTTTGAGGGGCCCCTGGTAATGTGATCAGCATCTATCCCTGGTGCATGAGCCAGCTTTCTGGGTCCCATTACCTATGGTCAGACACCTTGCTCACCCCTGATAAAGCAGGGAGGGACTTGGTCCTGCCTCAACTGAATGAACCAGGCTTAGCTGTCCCCCCATGGGAGAACTTACCCTGTTGGAGGTGAGGATGAGGGGTTGGGGGAGTAATGGAGAGGAGCGAGAGGAGGGATGAAAGGGGGATCTATGGTTGGTATGTAAAATGAATTAAGAAAAAAAATGTTTTAAAAATAAAATAGCCAGGTGGCAGTGGCGCATGCCTTTAATCCCAGCACTCGGGAGGCAGAGCCAGGCGGATCTCTGGGAGCTCAAGGCCAGCCTGGTCTACAGAGCGAGATCCAGGACAGGCTCCAAAACTACACAGAGAAGCCCTGTCTTGAAAAAACCAAAAATAAAATAAAAATTTTTTTAAAAAAGCGAGAGCAGGGAAGGAGGGTGCCAGATGGGCACGGAGTGGGCCAACTGGACCGTGCTGAGGTCATCCCAGGCCAGGCTCTCCGGGTCTCTAGCTCTTGGCTTTGCCATCCCAGAAACAGCATCACCCGAGATAAGCAGAGGAAATGAATCACACCCGCCATACCCAGGAGTCTAAACTGTAAAACCACAGTAAGGTGAACCAGCCAACAGTTCAGAGGTTTGAGCATAGCCATGCTTGCTCTTCACTGCGGGCAAGTCCAATTGGCAGTCATATCACTGACGAAGACTCATCTGGGGCCCCGAAGTCAGAGCAGGGAAAACTGGCAGAGCGGCCCTAACAGAGGAACGTTACAAACTTTTGATTGCTGGGTTGACCCATGTCCAGAACGACAATATTCCTGTCTGAAAGGCCGGTTCCGGGAAACGCAGGAGAGCATCCTCCTCTGCCCTCCTGTCCCCCACTCCACCCACAGACTCTTCCTGCACCTGGGTCATGACACATCCACTTAGCTTCCTTCTGCATCCTGGTCACAGAGGCGGGTGACCAGTGGGGTACCTTACGTGCCAGATGTTTCTGAGTTGTGTTTTCTTGGTTGTTTTACGTGTGATGCTTATAGAGGGTTGACATAGCAACAGAAAAGCCCATTCAGGGAAAACTAGTTCCTTCTGTCAACAGGATGAAATCTCTTGCCTGGGTGTAGACCTCCCATCCCAAGCTACCCAAAACGTAAGACGGTTAGTTAATCGAGTTCAGCCGTCAATCATCTTGCTAAGGGACCACCCCTAGGAAGACTCACCTTAAACCATGCTAAAGAGATGGGTGGCATAATTATCTCTTTAACAAAAGTTCATACTTTGGCTTCTCAGAATTTCCACCCCCAGTACAGCCCTACAGGCCGCTTTGAGATCCTGCTGGGTCTGCCCACCTCAATGAGTCCTGACTAAGAAAGGTATAACTGTTTCCCTTTTCTTCTTTTTTGGCTATTTCTTACAGACCAGAGCTTATACATGATCCCCACCCTCACCCCACCCCCAGTACTTTGGGCTTTCTTACTTTTTCTCTAATCCACCCCCTCCTTGTTGGTTTAATTCGAACGGCATGGCTTTTTCCTTTCTCACCTCCATTCTCTTCCTCTGGGCAGCTGCAAAGATTGACAGCTCGCCTGCCCTGTGGAAGTTTTTTCTTTCTTTCTTTCTTTCTTTCTTTTAAACTCTAATAAAATTGTCCACTTTGAATAAAATTTGACTTTGTTTGAATTTCAAACTTTTCCTGCCTTTGACCTAATTGGCAGAGAAAATGAAATCGTTTCTGCACCAATAAATATCGGAGTGACTGCTCCTTCCTCCCTGGTCATCCAAGCAAAATAGCCACGGACTTGACCAGATCAGCTGAGCCTGGTTGCAAGAAGCCATCATGATTGAGCCAGTGGTCTTTTGCTGTTCTCTCAAAGAAGGAAGGGGTGGGGAGGGTCACTGAACTCTCCCTGAGAGTCCAGCCACTCTTCCTGGCTACCTGTATGTCATTCTGCCCTAACTGCCCATGACCTCGGATCTCCAGAGACAATACAGTTTATATGCTAGGGGATTGAAGTGGGGTCCATCTATGTGACTGTGGGAAGAAGCCATCCTGCTGGGTGAACACTTTCTAATGTGGCTGCTTTCTGGTCACCTGCCAGTAACCCCTCACTCATGCTAAGTAAGTACACCCAAAAACCTTCTAGTTTCTGGGGGGACCTTTGGTAGAATTGCACTTTGGTTTGTTGCTGGGACCTTAGAAGGAGGGGGTAGACGTCGTTTATATCTTCCCAAGGAAGGAATGCTTGCAACACTCCCACTCCCCATTCCGGGTGCAGCTCACAGGAACATCGAACCACAATCCTGGTGACTTGACTGGTTTGCTTTCTGTTGGTGACGCTGATTTCCTAGATACACAACTTTTAATGCAGTTTAATGGGTTTTCAGGTTCACCTCCTATGTGTCCTGTTCAGAACACTCTTAAGATACAAGCTGTCCTGTTATGTGGCTTTAAACTCACCAAATCTAGTAAACTCCCGGGAGACCCAGGGAAATTACAGCACGCAAGCAAGGGTGTTTTCTGTTTGGTTTTGGTTTGTTTGCTTTGTTTTGCTTTTTTCTTGCCGGGCTTTGGGGGTGCAATGAAGTCTTGATTTCAGGCACTGTGCAGTAAGTAAGGAGTTCCTGATGGATTGTGGGTAAAAGAGGAGCACAACCCCATTACACTGTCCATCTTTCCCAGGAATGTTTCGGACTTGTACTGCCACCCCAGACCCCGCTGGGAGGAGCTCTCTCATGCCTTTGCCAGCTCCAGAATTCACTTCCAGTTGGCCTAAAGCCAAAGGACAGGACTGAATTTGTTGAGACTGAGTTTTGTTTTTTTTTTTTTTTTAAAGCACATAAAACAAAGCAGTAAGTGCATTTTGCTTTAACCTGAGGTAGACTGGTTAGAGGAGGCTCCAAGAGAAAACACCGGCACCCACGAGGCTTTCATTAGCAATCAACAGTGGCCACAAGAACTAGCGCCTCAAGTACGGTGGTAGCTTTCATTTGTCACGTGGTTTGGTATGTTTTCCTACCCACCCCACTCTAACTCTTAATGTTTGCGTTGTTCCTATTCTTCCTATGTCACCTGTGATGGAGTTTTCAGTCGTGTGAGGTTTTTAAAGGACTAATAGTTGGCTTAGCCACTGGCGGGGCAAAAATGAGGAAAGTATCTCGGAGAAATACATCCAAAAGCATGATACAGTGGTACTTGATCTGTCAAAGTTGCAACGTTAAGTCCCCACGGAACAGATGTCATCTCTGAGAATTAGCCAAGCTTGGGGGGAGGATGATTAATTAACGAGGCGTTACAACGACTTCGCCACCAGGAAGGACGTGACCTGGCTAAAAAGGCGCCCTTGCCGTGCCATTGTTGCCACAATGCCGTGACTCGGATTCGAACCGAGGTTGCTGCGGCCACAACGCAGAGTACTAACCACTATACGATCACGGCGAGCTACCGGAACGCCACGTCGTAACCCGTATCCAGTGGCGTCCTTGAGATGAGAACGACCAATGTCCCGCGATCCTTATACTGTTGTACTTCACAGACCCCAGCTGACCGTAACGAGGTGCTACGGATTTCCCGCGTTTCTGCTTGGCCTTGGGAACGCACCACACACACACACAAAGACCAACATGAAAGTGCCTGGCAAGCCCCGCGTGATCGCGACTGGGAAAACTAAAACTCGGGACATGGTGGAGGGAAAATCTCGAGTTCGAGTCCAGCCTGGACGAAATGAGACCCTGCCTTTAAAAAAAAGGAGGGGGGGTAGGGCTCAGCCCCTAGCTGTTAAGACCGCGGCGAAGCGGAGGGATTCACTCGGCCAGTGCGCAGACCTAGCCAGGGAAACCAAAGCGCTTGCGCGCACTCCCGAGTCCCGCCGTTGATGATAGGCGGAAACAAACGCCAGCAAGCCAGTGACGTCAGAAGGGGGCGGGACAACGAATAGAGAAGAGATCAAGCAAAGATCCCTGACCCTAGGTTCCCGGTAGCTCGCCGTGATCGTATAGTGGTTAGTACTCTGCGTTGTGGCCGCAGCAACCTCGGTTCGAATCCGAGTCACGGCATTGTGGCAACAATGGCACGGCAAGGGAGCTGTGTTTTGTTCTTCGGTTCCATTTTAATCCTGACCTAACATTCCGGAAAATGGATCTCAAACCCCGGTGACAGTTAAGAACAGCGTTTACACCAACCGGTTCTGGCTAAATTGGACTAGCAGAACACAGGAGGCTTCCATTCCAGTTCATGATGAAAATACATTTTCACTACAAAGTACAGAGAACACGTCAGCCTGGAAAGTGTAACATACCTATGTGTACGTGTTCTTAAAAGTACGATGTCTTTTTTTTTTTTTTCTAAGTTTCCTATACAGCTTTGGCTTTCTACAAGCTTCCATCAAAGCACTGGAGTAGACGCCAGAGTGATGAAGAGTCTCCGCAGAGGGAGTGACCCTTGAGACAGCTCTTAATTAAGTAGGATGGGACTCTGTCAAGCAGCAATTTAACGTGCAAAGACTTGAACACGGTCATGAAAAGGCGTTGTGAGTCCTCTCCCAAGTGTTCCCCCTGGGTCCTCTTTAGAGCCTGCCCGCCCCCACCGTGCTGGCGGGACCTGTTGACTGAATGGGCACCAGACAGTCGGTGGGGGCCGGGGAATGACACCGAAAGCCACGCGAGCAGGGAAAGCAGGAGAATGTCCTGCCGCCTCGGGCGTTGAAATGGTGAAAAGGATTTAGTTGGTGTTCAGCGAGACCTCTAGTGGCCCTGTAGTAGGAGAGGGTTAAAAAAGTGGCCACTTTGAACTCACTTGTCAGAAAGTGCTGTCACATCCTCTGCTTCGTAAACAGCCACTGCCCTCTGTGGAAGCCGTCACCTTCTAGGCGCCGCGTGGGCGCGAGCGTGGATGGACAAGGAGGAAAAACCGGACCGAGTCCCAGCTGCCGCCCAGAGGGGTCAGAGGTGGGCGCGAAGCCGAGAGGGAGCATCCCGGAGTGGGAGAGGCTGGAAGGAAGAGGCGGGCGGGCTTGAGGCTGACACCCCGTCACTGGGTTAGGTCCACACGGTCAACCCCGGACTGAGGACTTTCGCCCCCTCCGCAAAGGTCGTGGTGGGTCACTGCTGGGGGCGGGGGACGATCAGCAGCCGGGAGATCCAATAGGGAGCGCCCCCGAAGGCCCGGGAACTCTGCAGAGCCCGCAGGCAAGTGTCCAGACCCCCGGACCCCGGCCTCCCCAAGACAGTCAGCTCGGGTCCCTGGACGCTCAAGGGTCTCCCGCCAAACCCCACACCTGTCACAAGCGAATTCTATGCCCGGGACTAAGGAACCAAAAAGCCCAGCAAGCGGCGCGATGCGCCTGCGCATTCTCAGGCCATAGGTTGGAGTCCCGCCCAATAGCTGGGTCATTTAGTGACGCAGGAAGTGGGATGGCCTATGAGTATTGAAGAGAATATTCGGAAGGGCAATTTTACAGGTCCCCGGTAGCTCGCCGTGATCGTATAGTGGTTAGTACTCTGCGTTGTGGCCGCAGCAACCTCGGTTCGAATCCGAGTCACGGCATTGTGGCAACAATGGCACGGCAAGGGGTCCGACTTTGTTTTTCTTTTGAGTCTTCATTTTCTTACAGGAACCACGGTTTCTCTCTCTCTCCCTTGAATACTAAGCTCTTCTAAAGATCGCCGCCTCTAAGAATTCTTTAACGCTCCGAATACGGCTTCAGCTCGAACAGCTTCTAATCCCTTCCTCCTGGAACCCTGTGTCTAAGCCACTCAACACAAGCGAAACAGCACCCCTGTGACCTTGTGGTATTTTTCTCTCCCCGTTTTTTATTTTTAAAAATTGCGTCGTTCGTCCGTAATTACAGACGGCAAGTGTCCAAGCTAACCGGAAGGTTCTCATTCTTCACTTCGTCCTCCAAGTATTGCCGTTTTCCAGTGCTGTTATCTTGTCATGATAGTGAAAAAAAAAAATACTTACGTATTCATATATGTAAAGATAGTCCTCTTCTTCCATGAAATACCTATACCTCCAACTCCCAAAAATCATAATACGGGAACAGACCACGAAGTGATAGCTTTGCCTAGGTGGGTAAGGGAGCTCACACTGAGGGACCCTCCACCCATCTTGAGGCCTGTCTTCCTTCTATCTCCCACCTCCCAGTCCTGGTTCCCATCTAGTTCGTGTAGAGAACATCAGGGTGAAGAAGAAGAAAAGAGAAGAAAGAGATTATCCATTCAGACCTGAATTTAGAGACTAGAAGAGGAAATTGTCTTGGCAGTCCACTTGAAAGCCCTTCAGTCTCATCTCTTAGTGCCAAGAAAGATACAATGTGAGTCCACTAAAGCTAGAAAATGCAAGGCGTTTGCCAGCAGGATTCACTGAGTCTTTTTTGTTGCTTGTTTTACCCCGGCTTTTGTTGTGGCTTTCATTGTTTTAGGACTTGGGTTTTTTTGTTTGTTTTTTAAGATCTTAAAAATATTTATTTTGTTTTATATGTATTAATATTTTGCCTACATGTATAGCGCATACCCAGGGAGGCCAAAAGAGGGTGGTGGACCCCGGAACTGGAGTGCTGGGACTGGACCCCAGTCCTCTGCAAGAACAGCAGGAGCTCTTAGCCACTGAGACATCTCTCCAAATGTTCACTGTGATCCTCCTACTTCAACCTTCCCAGGGCTGGGATCACAGATGTGCACCACCATTCAGATTCTCTAAGTTTTGACCACGATTGTGTTCCAAACACACACAGCTCCACCTCGATTTTTTGTTGGTGTTTTTTTTTTGAGGCAGAGTCTCATGTAGCTGGCCTTGAACTCACCTTGTTGTCAAAATTGACTCTGGATTTTCCTGCCTCAACTTCCCAAGCACTGAGATTACAGAAGTATGCTACCACACCCAGCTCCACAAATAAATATTTGAACAGAGGGCTTTTTGTTTTCTGTCTTTCCCCTCCCCCAAGATCTTGCTATGTTCCCTCGCTAAGCTAGCCTCAAACTCAGTCCTCTAGCCTCCAGAGCAGTTGAGATTACAATATACGTAAGTGTGCCTGGCTTCAGGAGGTTCCTTACAGCCTATAAATGAGTGGCAAGGTTTGCTTTATGATTGCAAGATTTTGCTTTATGCTATGTTCTTTCAGTATAGAACCGTATTGTTTTCATAGTAAAGAGAGAATCTGTGATTCTACAAAAAGAAAGTGGTGCTCTCCCATTTTCCAGGAACACGAACCCTCTGTACCCACGTCCTTCCTCCTTCCTTTCCTCTCCTCACTCCCTTCCACTTTCCCTTTCATTTTTCCCAGCCTTCAAAGGGACATGATAGTAAGAGAAGAAGTGAAAGTTGGTGGTAAAAGCTTGGAGCGTCAATGAAACCCTAAGGCAGTCTTTGGCAGTGTGAATTCATTCGAAGGCACCACGGCTGTTCGTCCTCTGCCAGTTGTACTTGGTGGGAATATAGCCCAGTGTGCCAGACTTTCTGGTGTTTTAGGAGAAGCCAGGAGCTTGGAGTTTTATGCAAGATGTCCCATAATTATAAACATTGGAAACTAATTTAATTTTTTTTTTTTTTTTTTTTTGGTTTTTCGAGACAGGGTTTCCCTGTGTAGCTTTGCGCCTTTCCTGGAACTCACTTGGTAGCCCAGGCTGGCCTTGAACTCACAGAGATCTGCCTGGCTTTGCCTCCCGAGTGCTGGGATTAAAGGCGTGCACCACCATCGCCCGGCTCTAATTTAATTTTTTTAAAAAATGAGTTGATCAAACCTATGTAGGACAAACAGAAGTTGATACAATGAGGAGCAGAGGGTTAGTGGCAAGAGCACTAGGACCTGGGTTCTATTCCCAGCACCCACACAATGGTTCACAACCACCTGTAATGGGATCTAATACCTTCTGGCATACAAATGGTACACAGATGTACAAGCAGGCACAACACCCATGTGTATTTTTTTTTAAGTTGGAACAAATGGAGCCCACTCTCAGTCTTAATGAATAACAGAGCACATATTTGAGAAAGAGAAAAGATTGATGTGAAGTTGATGAGACCAAGTAAAAAGCACACAGGCACCTCTTGAGAAGGCTCTCATTGGCCAAAGGGGGAGAATTTGAGCATCAGAAAGAATAATCATATAATAATGATGTAGTAGTTTTAATAGGTATGCCCCCTTCCTTAGACTCATGTGTTTGAATGTGTGGCCTATAGGGAGTGGCACTATTAGGAGGAGAGGCCTTGTTGGAGTAGGTATGGCCTGCTTGGAAGAAGTGTGTCACTATGGAGGAAGGCTTTGAAGTCTTATATACTCAAACTAACCCCAGTGTGATACAGAGTTCACTTCTTGTTGCATGAGGATCAAGACGTAGAACTCTCAGCCCCTTCTCCAGCATCATGTCTGCCTGCATGCTGCCATGCTTCTCAACATGACAATAATGGACTAAACCTCTGAAACCTTATGCCAGCCCCAATTAAATGTTTTCCTTTATAAGAGTTGCCGTGGTCATGGTGTTTCTTCAAAGCAATAAAACTAGACAGATAGCAACAGATTATATCACACTGAAAATTTATTTTTGGCAGATTTGGTTTTTTAATTAATTAATTTAGTTAGTGAGTGAGTGTGTGTGAGTGTGTGTGTGTGTGTGTGCACCATGGGTGTGCAGTTGCCTATGGAGGCCAGAAGACAGTGTCAGATACCCTGGGAGCTGGAGTTACACATAGTAGTGAGCCTCCAGACATGGGTTTGGAGAGTCAAACTCTAGTACTCTGGAAGAACAGCAAGTGCTCCTAACTGCAGAGCCTGAAAAAAGATCTTTTTAAATGTGTATGGGTGTCTCACCTGCATGCATGTCTGGTCCCCATGTGCATGCCTGGTACCTGTGGAGGCCAGAAGAGGGTGTCAGGTCCTCTGGAACTAGAGTCACAAAGGCTCCCAAGTTTCCATGTGGGTGCTGGGAACTGAACCCAGGCTCTTTGGGAGAGTAGTCAGTGCTCTTAACTATGAAGCCATCTCTCCTGTCCCTGAAAGAAAAATTACTTTTGCTTTTTTTTTTTCTCTCTTTCTTTCTTTCTTTCCTTCTTTTTTTTTTCCCCCATAGGCTCTCACCAGCTTTGGCTGGTCGGGGGCTTGTTTAGGCTGGCTTCAAACTCACAGAGATCTGCCTGCCTCTGATTCCAGAATGCCAGGATTAAAGGTGTGAGCCATCATATTCAGCTTGAAAAATGATTTTTTTTTTTTTTTTTTTTTTTTTTTTGGCTTTTCGAGACAGGGTTTCTCTGTGTAGCTTTGCGCCTTTCCTGGAACTCACTTGGTAGCCCAGGCTGGTCTCGAACTCACAGAGATCCGCCTGGCTCTGCCTCCCGAGTGCTGGGATTAAAGGCGTGCACCACCACCGCCCGGCGAAAAATGATTTTTTTTAATATATTTATTTTTATGTGGATGTCTGTGTGTGCCTGAATGTATGTGCACCATGGGTGTACCGGAGCCCTTAGAGGTCAGAAGAGGGCATCAGATTCCCTGGAACCGGAGTTACAGGCAGTTGTGAACCACCATGTGGTCACTGAGAAGTGAATCCAGGTCCTCTGCAAAAGCAACAGGTGCTCTCCACTGCTGAGCCAGCTCTCCAGCCCTGTGCTATAACTTTAATGTCGTCGTTTATCCCCCTGCCTCTCTGAGATCTTGTCCCCTTTCCTAGTAATTGGATTCCTACCCTCCAGTCCCACCCCTGTGAGCACTGTCTGCCGCATGCTGTGGCCGCCTCTAGGCCTTTGCTTGACTCACGATGCCCTCCTGGGTTGGAAAGGCACTTCACCTTTTATTTCATCTATCCAAATCTTGAAGGAGTATAGAAAGACAGGGAAACATATAATAACATGGGGGAAACAGAAGATTTTTCTCGCCCAAGAGTCTGACTGAAGCCTCGAAAGGTTCCTACCACCAAGGCTAGTGACCTAAGTTCAATTCCCGGTAGAATTCTGGAAGGAGACAACCAACTCTAACCTATACACACACACACACACACACACACACACACACACACACACACACACACACACACACATTGGTGGAAGTATTAAGGCAACTCCACGTAGTTAAAAGGGAGGTTTATTTGGGGGTTTTACTTACAACAAGTAAAGGGATAGGTTACAGGATCTGGGAGAGGTGAGGTGCAGTCCAGAGGTGTTCTCTGGAGAACTCCACTCAGTCTACCATCCAGCATCCAGGATCACCAGGAACCAAGAGAGCCAGCACATCCGGATCTCAGGTCTTAAGGGGTCTCATCTTGACCCCACCTCAGGGGCAGGCCATAGGTAGGCGTGACAGTTACTGGAAGCCTCACTGGGGGTAGTACTTCCAGGTCAAAGCTAGAACAGCTACCCACCACACACACACTTTTTTTTTTTTTTGGTTTTTCAAGACAGGGTTTCTCTGTGTAGCTTTGCGCCTTTCCTGGATCTCTCTCTGTAGACCAGGCTGGCCTCGAACTCACAAAGATCTGCCTGCCTCTGCCTCCCGAGTTCTGGGATTAAAGGTGAGCGCCACCACCGCCCGGCATCACACACACATTTCTTAAATGTTAAAAAATTCCAAAACAAGATTTGCTGTAAAGGCTGTCAACATAGTATTCATCTCCCTGTCATACATTGATATTTCACACTACAGTAATAGCAGGCTTAAGTTCTGAGAGTATATGACCTTGAGTAGGCCCTCATTCATTTCCCCAAACATCTCCTGAGAATCTCTAACAGAACAGCTAGCTTTGCTCATAGTAAAGTTATCCTACATTCATTTATCCTTGTGAGCTACGCTGTCACCTTATCAATTATAGTCCTGTCCAGGACCCCTGAGGAACCACCTTGTGGTCTCATTTGGGTTTCTTAGCAGCACTTTGAATATGTTAACTTCAAACCCCTCCAAAATCCTAATTATGATTATTGTAAAAAACAGAAGCCACCAAAAGCAATGAGCGTTACTCTCTTAGGGAGCCTACAGGAGCCTGTACCCACACATGGGAATGTCTTGCTTCTTCAGCTGTTCTTTGAGAAGCCTACACCCATGCTTTTCTACTGAGAACTTCTCTTTCTCTTAACGTTTATTAGTAAGCCTATACTAGATTTTTTCTTTAAATTATTTATTTTTATGTGTATGGGTATTTTGCCTGTATTTATATGTGTGTATGTGCTAGACGTGTGGGAGCCCCTGGGACTGGAGTTGCTTGACATGGGTGCTGAGACCAAAGTCAGCCTTCTGGAAGAGCAGCAAGTGCTCTTAACCACTGAGTCGTCTCTTCAGCTCCCACTTTCTTGGTTTTTTGAGACAGGAGTCTCCCAGGATGGATTTGAATGCATCAAGGGACTCCTCCTGGTATAGCCTCCAAGTGCTAGATGATAGGCATGCCCACCATACTTTACAGGGTTCTGTTTTTGCTTTTTGAGACAGGCTCTCTCTGTTATGTAACCCTGGCTGTTCTGGAACCCAATATGTAGACCAGGCTGGCTTCAAACTCCCAGAGATCCTCCTGCCTCTGCCTTCCAAGTGCTGGGATTAAAGTGGTGTGCCACCACACCCAGTCATCACTGCAGGTTTGTTTTAGTCTGTGGGACAGGGTTTCAGACAGCCCAGGCTGGCCACAAAGTCCTTATGAAGAACTGTTTGTTTATTTATGTGTGTGTACTATGTATTAGTCACTGTTCTGTTGCTATGAAGAGACACCATGACCAAGGCAACTTACAGAAGAAGGCATTTAATTGAGGACTTGTTTAGTTTCAGTTTAGTCCATTATCATCATGGTGAGGAGCATGGTGGCAGGCTGGCAGGCATGGCGCTGGAGAAGTAGTTGAGAGCTTTATGTCCTGATCCACAAGCAGCAAGCAGAGGTAGGGAGTGGGGGAGGGGTGGCAGGGGCTGGGCCTGTGGTGGGTTTTCGAAACCTCAAAGCCCACCCTCAGTGACACACATTTACTTCAACAAAGCCACACCTCCTCCAGCAAGGCCACACCTCCCAATCCTTCCCCAAAGCATATGAGCCTATGGAGAGCACTCTCATCCAAGCCACCAGGCACCACCATGCTCCCCGCATTTTACATTTTTTGAAGTAAACACTAGTGGGGTGGCTCACACCTGTAACCCCAGCACTTGGGAAGCTTGAGACAACAGGCTTGCTGTGAATCTGAGGCCTGACTGCAAGGTAACTACCCGGCTAGCCAGGGCCACATAGCAAGGGCCAGTCACAAACAAGCTAGCTCATATCATTCGTCACCCTTAATTTTTACACCAACAACTATCATTACCCTATTCTAGGACAGGAGCAGGGGCATTGTCCTGCCCACGTAGCTGGCTAGATCATCCAGCTGTTGACTCCTGACCAACGACTCCTCCATCCTTTCTCATTTGGTGATTGTGGCGACCCTTTCATAGGGATTAGCTAGAATCTCCTCAGGTACCTGCCATGTCTTTGTTCCCCTTTGCATTGTTAGTTAATATTTTAAACTGTACACTCTGGAGTGGGAACCTCTTATTTTCTGTATTATACCTCACGAAGCGACAGTTTTCAGTGTCTTTTGTAGGCCCACTATCCAATGTGTAGTTGGAGTCCAATAGCATTTGTATTACCTGGGAGTACCCCAGCTAGACCTGAAAAAAAAAATGATAATCTGCAATACAACAAGACACCCCACCCCCACCCCAGGAGATCAGAGATCACATCACTGTATGGGAATTCACATACATTAGAATTTGCGCACAGCAAGAAATTTAACATATTTGAAATCTGGATTCATAGGAATAATAGATTTGCTGTTTTCCCATCACACCCTCCTTCCTTAGCTTTGAACTCACCCCTCTTTGGAGACTTACCTTTTCTCTGCTCATACTAAGAGTGGTGCTAACCCATCAACTCGACCCTCTCTGGGGCCTGGGGCAGAGGATCGCTAGTTTAAACCAGACTGAGCTTTTACAGGGAATTCCTGGCCAGCTACAGTATGAGGCCCTGTCTCAGAAACAACCATAAGCAACTCCGAGAGAGTGACGAGGCACAGAAGCAGTGTGCAGAGCCAGTGCCACGGTGAGGTAAAGCACATAGTTTTCCGCGGTGTGTTGTGGGGGTACCTGTTGGCCTTAGCTTTGGGGCTACAAAGCTCCACTTCGTTTCTAAGACAAAACGCCAAGCACCTGGGCATCAGAGCAGCGTTGGGGACCTGAGAGGTAAGGGGCTGCCGACAGACAATATTGCAACTGTTTCTCGACTTGATTTATTGACTTGTCTGTTTCTATTCTGTCAGTAACCTGATTGACAAACCCGGGGCGTAGCTTGAGGGATTTCCACAAGAAAGCTGTGCCACCTTCAAGGCTGTGTGGGCCTGCTGGAGGCAGATGCGACCGTGGCTGGGAATTGTTTGTGCGAGGGCTGTTAGCATGTGAAGCGGGTGGGTGTATGTGGAAACCAGAGCAATGGGTGTCTCCGGGGAACTGATTACATGCGATGTGAGAAGTTTGCCTGGATAGAAAAGCAACCTAGATTTGGGTATGAGCTGAGGGATAGGAGGAGGTAGGCGAGACTCCCAAGGCGAGGGTAGTAATAGGTACATCTGAAGAACAGTTTCTTCCTAGACTCTTCTTCGAGAGTGTTGTTTCTGGGCTTGTGGGGAAGGAATAAGATGGGTGGGATGTGCCTGGGGGCTCGTCTTTCCGCGTCTGACGCCAAGTGGGGAGCTGGAGAAGAAGAGCAGATGGGACCAGGGAGCCCCCCCCCACCCCCAGGAGCACGCGCAGCGACACGTGGAGGAGTCTCCCTCGGCGCGGCAATCACACCCCGCACCCCTCCGTCTCCCACCCACTTCTCTCCAGTCCTCCGGTCCCCGTTAGGCAGCGGGCCCCGCCCCTCTTGTCACTGCGAGCCCCGCCCCTCCCGCCGGCGCAGCTCCGCCCCCTCTCGCCCCGCCCCCGCCGCCCCGCGGTCGGCTCGCTCAGTTGGGAGGACCCCATGCTACTGAGCGGAGCTCCTCCTCCGGGCTCCGGCCCGGGGCCGCGGGCGCAGGGCAGCGCGGGGGGCGGCCCCGGGGGATCTCGCCGCGGGGCTGGGGGTGCGGGGGCTGGCCCGGGAGGGGGCGGCAGCGGTGGAGTCGCAAAGTGGCTGCGGGAGCACCTGGGCTTTCGCGGGGGCGGCGGCGGAGGGGGCGCCAAGCCCGCCCCCCCAGAGCCGGACTACCGCCCCCCAGCGCCCTGCCCGGCCGCGCCCCCTGCGCCGCCCCCGGACATCCTGGCCGCCTACAGGCTGCAGCGTGACCGCGACTTCGAGGACCCCTACTCCGGGGGCTCCTCCGTGTCCGCCGCCCTTTCCACCCCCGCCGCCCCTGGCCCCACTCCGCCCCCGCGCCACGGCTCACCCCCTCACCGCCTCATTCGGGTCGAGACCCCCGGCCCCCCAGCTCCCCCTCCGGAGGAGCGGATCTCCGGACCCCATGCCAGCAGCGACAGGGTGAGTGCCGCGCCGGGCGTGGGTGGCCAGGAGGGGTGGTGGTCTGTGGTCTGGAGATTTGGAGAGGGACAAAGGTAGCTTGGTTGGGGCTCAGCCTGTAGCTGTCAGTATTTCTGGTTGACACGGGGGCTCAGGTTTTAACCCCTTTGTTAGATTCTCCACCGACTAATCTGAGCCCCAAACTGCCCTGTTTCCTGTTAGGGCCCCAGGACTGGTGGTGACCTGCTCCCTCATGGGTACGAGCTTTGCAACCTCCACCCTGATCCTGGAGCCTTTTTTTTTTTTTTTTTCTAACGGACATGGAGAAGCACCCCCCCCCCCCCCCCCCCTTGCTGGTTTATGGCCTTTGTGCCCTCTACAGAGCAGCGGCTTCTCTGCCCTTTGATCTCTGACTCTTCCCCCAAGGCAGAATCTGCACAAAGCTTCTCCCACCCTCCCCTTTCTCCTTCCTCCCACCCTGTCCCGGAGTCCAGGCATCCTTGCAGTCTGAAGCCCCAGAAAGGAACTGAAAAGTGAGATTTCTTATGTGAACACAGCAAGCGCTGGCCTTTGCCTTTCCCAGTGAGACTAGAGGGGGTGAGCTGTTGGACGACGGACGCCAAGATGGGCATTGTGCAGCTCTTGCCGAAGAAACTCACCACTGGGGTACAGGGCGCACTCCTTCCAGTGTTCCCCCCAATATGAGGAGGACACTTGGTGGTCAGGACCTGTTGCCAAGTTAGGGCTGAGCAGCCAAGTCCATTCACCATCTCCGCTTGGCCTCCCTCTTCCTCAGTCCATCCTGAGAGAGGTTGGAGCTTTTCTTGGATCTGCAGACGCTGGGGAAAAGAGGAAAACTCCCAACAGTCCCCCCAACCCCCAGGACACCTGCTTTCCTTCTTAATTCCAGTTTTATCCTGTCCTGGAAGACAGACGGCTAAAAGCCGTCCTTAGTCTCCCCCACCCCTAAATTGGAAGATGGTAACTCCATGAGCCACCCCCAGCCCTGCTGTCCTCCACGTGTCTCAGAGCCGGTGTCTCCTCCGTGGAGAAGATTTTTATCTGATGAGAGAGCAGTTCATGTCCAAATCCTCAGGTTTCAGAACTGAGGTTTTCGGCCGAGAGAGTACTGTCGGGCGAGGCTTCCTGGATAAGAGAGAGGTGTCAAGGTCGGAACAAGAACCCCAGATGGGTGAATCATTCGCCCCATAGTTCTTTCCATGGAGCATGGCTACCCATCCTGGCCCAGCATCCTTAAGCTGTAAAGGGAGGCTCAAGGGTGCTTCTCCCAGGCTGTGCTGTCTCCTTCCTAATGGCCCTTGCTGCTGCTGTATGATGTGCTGGTGGATGGCAATGAAGCAGAGGGGAATAGCTAGGCCTTGTCCTCCCACTGACCAGTTAGTCTCCTCCTCTCTGGCCACTGGCTGTTGGCCCATGGCCTAAGCTGTCCTTGGCTATTTTCCTTCCTTTCGTGGCTTAGAATGGCCTAACAGGCTGCCCACCAGGCTGTGGGTTCCTCCAGGAAAATGTCTGTTTTTCCTTCATGTCTCTGCAGTGTCTGGCACAATGTCCTGAAATGGTGTCTGTCCATTCTCAGGGACTTCCAAGACACAGTTCTTCCACTTTCTCCCAGAAGCCTCCAAGGAAGGAGCTGTAGCCACACACACACACACACACACACACACACACACACACACACACAGACCCTCAGGACCTTCTTGCCAAGCCCATCTGCGCTTCGGTTGGGTCCGCTCTGATCTGTGGGTTATTCAGACCTGGGGGAGGGGGTGCACAAGAGGTGTCTGATTCTCTTGTCAGCCAGCCACAGAGACAGGAATGAAATCCAACAGGCTTTCCCAGGAGCCACACAATCTGCGCTTTCTTTAGTGGGTGTGATAAAAGGATCCAGGATGTGCCATCTGAGCTGTCCCAGGGGCTGACCACGGGCTTCTTATTATTCAGAGATCAATCAACTCCCTACAATCTAGGAAAAGACTTTGGGAGATCCTAGAGTCTTCCCCTGGGAAAAGCTAGGTCCAACAAGGTGCCTGAGCTCTTACCCTAAACCAAGTGGCCAAACACCCCTAGGGCCTACAGAGTGACACGTGTACATTGCCACCTCTGGACCTCCACTCCAGCCGAGCTGCTGTTTCTGTGCTGTGTGGCTGCTTCCTTCCTCTTTGGAGCTCTGCAGAGCTCCTTGGCTGGCAGAAAGAGGTGCCAGGATGCTCCAAGAGGGACTGTATCCCGAGGCTGGATGAAATGGTTAGAAGTGCTTCCACGCTAGGCTGGAGAAGCCAAGGAGCCTACAGGGTGGGGAAGCGGGAGGGAATGGGGATCTGGACAGGGCCCTGACGTCCCGGAGGGTTCATTAGCCTTCTTCCTATGCAGGGCTCTCTGGCTGCCAGCCCCTCCTGAAACCCACTGGTATAATTGGCAGACACACAGCTGACCATCTGGCCAGGCCTGGCAGGGCAGGTGTGGGAACAGCAAGATCGACACCCTGCAACCGGCAGCTCGGGCCTGGCCAGATGGCCCCCGAAAGAACTCCCTCTGGTGCTGGGCCCTCAGCCCACCTCCAGGCCTGGCTCTGGCAGAAGGGCCAGCATGTTGGGCCTCCTCTCCATTCGTTCACTGCTCTCCAAGCTTCAGCAGGAAAAAAACGTGATCTAATTAGGGAAAGGGAATGAGACTGTGATTAAATGAAGGCTGACTTGCCTATCACATCTGCAGTGTGTCCTCTGTGATGCCAATAGAAAGTGAGACCGGACATGGATAATAAAACAGGCGCCCCCCCGTATTGAAACCAGACCTCTTATTCGTAGCTCGTGGGTGAGACCCTGGGGCTGGTGAGTACCCACCAACTGTGTGTAGATATTTCTCATTTTTATGGGGAAAGACTCATAGCTCTGAGATTTTTACAGGAGTTTATAGCCTGTCAGAGTGGTATTCATTAACAATTTAAAAAATTATGTTTATATGTATCTGTGTATGGCTTTGTGTATGTGAATGCAGTGCCCTTAGAGACCAGAAGAGGGCATCAGATTTCTGGGAGCTGTAGCTACAGGAGGTTGTGAGCGACCAGATGAGGGTGCTGGAGACCAAATTCAGGTCCTTTTCAAGAGGAGTGTGTGTTCTTAACTACTGTACTGTATTTCTAGCCCTATACTGAGAACCTTTTAAAAAATTTAAACATTTATGTATATTGTGTGTGTGCTCACACACAGACGCACATGGGAAGGTCAGAGGAATCTCTGGGAGTCCAGTGTCTCCTTCCACCATATGGGTCACAGGGATCAAACTGAAGTAGACTTGGTGGCGAGGACCTTTACCCCCCGGGCCAGCTTGCTAGCCCCAGTATTGAGAACTTCTAATAACAGATGTGTGTCACAGATGTACGGCACAGGCCTGGGTCATCAAGGCCCCTTTTAGAAGGAAGTGGGCAAGCAGGAACAGCAAAGTGAGGCAAGAGGTATCTGTATTGGATCAAGGCCTCCTGTCCCGATGTAGTGGAGGACTCATAGCCAGTGTTCATATGTGTAGTGTGTCCTTCTGTGACACTGGCCTGGGTGCTGAGAGGGACACCTGTTCCTGGTATTTTTTTTTTCTTTTGAGGTTTTTCTCTCTCTCTTTTTTTTTTCCCTTAAGCTCACCTTCCCATGCCTTCAAGAGTGTGGAAGTCTGCTTATCTTGTGCTTATTCTGTGTTGGAGATAAAGGGGAAAGTCGTGGCAGAGGGAGGAGTCCAGGGGAGGGACTTCTGTGGCCCAGTTAGACCCACCCTGGGCTGATTGTCTGTGTTATCACTGGCACTTCAAGGATGCCTGAAGAATACGACTGCTGATGGACTGTGGGATTGGCCTGTTTTCTTAGTGCTGCCCCCTCACACTGCAGTCCCACAGTCTGGAACCAGATGTCTAGGAGACATCTGCCCTGGCTTGGCCAGTGAGCGACTCGGTCACCATCGCAGCCCTGCTTGCACTCTGCCTTCTGAGAGCTGGCGACAGCTGAGCCCCTGGTGCTGGTGGATGGGAAAAGAAAGCTGCCTGAGCTAAGCGAGTCCTGGCTGGGGTCGAGTGCTTAGAGGGATACCTCCTGCATATTCTACTTGTCTTCATCCCAGAACCAACATGACGTTATGTAAGAGCGAAGATGGGGCCCAGCTCCTGCGTGCCATGGGCTTGTGGGTAACTTCAGAACCCTTCCAGGTGCTTTACCTTCCTAGAGGTGTCTATCAGTATGAGCTCCTGGAGGACCCCAAAATTTGATCTCTTTGACCTTAGTGATGCAGCGGCTGGCATTTCCTGAGCATGTATCCTGTGCCTGGTGCCATTTCCCAGCAGCTAATGTGTATTGGACCAGTCAGCATTTATAGCAACCCTGTAATAAAGACTCTATCCCGGGGTTGTACACGGGGATCAGAAGCACAGGGATGTTGAGTCGCACTTGCAGGACTTCTCAGCTAGCGAGAAGGAGTCATGAAGTCTACAACACAGTAGGACTTGGGACTGAGCCCCACGCCTGGGCCCTCAGCACCTGCCACTAGTGCCCAGTAGAGAGGTGGTATTCATGCAGCATTTGCTAACTAGCAACGAGAGACTCTTAGAGAAGAGATGATGTAGTTCAGTGCTGAATTCACTGTTTCCCGAGTACGAGGGCCTAGCCCTGGTGGGACTGTGTTGAAGTGAGCACAGACATGGTATACCCCAAGGCCTTACGAGGGTTGGTGGCAGCAGCCACATGTCTGTGGTGGTTGAGTGTTTTGTAAGTATGGCATTGCTTTTGTAATTAGAAAAGGGGAAATAACCCATATGTTTGATGTTGGCATTTCCCAGGCATAGACAATAGGAGAAGGTATTACAGTAAGTAGGAGCAGCAGGGACAGATGTTTGACCTCAGGAAAGTAAGTGCTGTACTGTTAACCACACTGATTAGTTCATAGGTTTTCAGTGACTGTAAATACGTTGGGGAAATACTAAATTAAACAGAATCAGACTGTCAATGGACAAGTGATTTTTATTTTCCTCCGGTGGTGGTGGTGGTGGTGGTGGTCTTGTAATGCTAGGCAAATGCTTTTGTCATTGAGATATGTCCCCAACCCTAAACTAAAACATAAACCTAAAAATTGGGGGTGGGGATTGGAAACGCCTGTGAAAAGGCACTAAATGTAAACTTGAAGCAGTGGAGGAAATATGCAGTGAGTGAGTTTGGGAACTCTGAAGTCCCTGAGTACCTGTTCTGCAAGCCCCGGAACCCATGGTCGGCTCAGGAACATGTTGCTTGGGCCACCTGCAGCGCGGAAGAGGGAAGCAGATGGCAGGCCTGTTAGCTACCGTGGGAGAGCTGCGGGAGGGGTGCGGGCAGGAAGGAGATGAGGAGGCTGAGGCGGCTCCGGGAGGGCCACTGCCCAGCTGAACAGATGGGTGGCAGGGTCCTAGAGACAACCTACCGGATGGCAGAAGAGAGGGCGGGGAGGGACACGGGCCCCTTTGAGTAGCCTGCTCTACCTCCTTGCTGGGAGGTACTTCAGCATGTTAGTGGCATGCCGGCTAGAACAGAGGCCATAGATGCTTCAATGTCACCTTCGTGTCCGGTGCCTTTCCAGTGCCCTAACTGGCAGTTCCTCCCATCTGCCCTTGAGCCAGAGGCTTTGATCCCTGTTCAGAAGTAGACTCTCCAGTGAGCCTGACCCTCCCACTGCCACTCTGGCCACTGGAGGATCAGAGCGATTGGGGTGGGGGGTGGGGCATGTTGGTGTCACCTCTGGGATAGAAGCCTGTGTAGCAGCTCTAGCAAATATTAATTCAGTATCTATGGTGTGCTGGGGCTTGTGATGGGTACTGGGCAGAGAGTGGGCATATCAGAGGGGGTCAAGGCCACAAACAACAAATCAGAGTAGGCCAGACAGTCCACAGGGACAGTTTTTCTGTAAGCAGTTTATCCCCCTGTAGACACAGAAGCACTGGGCAAGCAGGCCTGGGCTCTGGCTGGAGTTGTCTGTGCCCAGAGTGGGTACCAGTCCTGCCAGCCTTCCCAGCTGGTACCTCTGCTGTCACTCCTGTTCTGGGCCACCTTGTGGGTAGCCCTCTGGATGCCCCAGCCCAGGGCGGGGGTCTGGGGCTTCCCGGAGCAGGGTGTGGAGCCAGGAGTGGAACAGAGGAGCCATTGAGCTGCCTGTGAAACCGCCACCTGATTGCCCACGGGCACTGTCAGCTGGCGCTGGGGAGGCCCACACCAGCCTGGGAGGGGTCAGGACTCCAGGGAGAAGCAACCGTGTGCAGCTCTAACCAGGCTTGCAGAGGGAAGGCCTGGAAGGGCTCTGAAGTGGGGCCCCAGGAAGGGTGTTGAGGGCTTGACCTCACTGAGAAGCTGGTTAGAACCCAATCCTGTTTGGAGAGACTTGGTCCTCCTCTATGACCCTACTCTACCTAGGTTCATGTTTTCTCCCTCTTCTAAGTCAATCGAGGAAGAGTGATTCTGCCCAGTCCTCTCATCATGAGATGGATTTAATGTAATCACTGAGAGCTTTCAGTTCCTGGGTGTTTAGCTGTCAGTGTGGGCCCTGCCCCTGGAAGAAGTGCACAGTCTGCCTGAAGACACCCAGGAAAACAAGCATTTGCCACACAAAGCGATCAAAGCCCGGGACAGAGGCACCTCACAGGCCTGGAGAAGCATGGGAAGGTCTTTTGAGGGAAGAAAAATGAGTAAGTATTGGCCAGAACGGGAAAGTGGTCCAGGCAGAGAGGAAACAGTTGAATAAAATGACCATAATGCTTTCAGAGTAGTGGTCCAATGAGAAAAGGAGAATCTTACGTTCTTTAACCTTAAACTCTTTCCTCAAAACACTGGCGATCTGTGTCTTGTAAGGTTTGAGGATAATGTGTCAGGTGACTCAGACACTTGTTGAGTTGCTGCTGTCGCACAGGAGTTGATGCTGTGTGCCCACTGGCGGAGCTGCCAGCAGTGTTCAGTGGGTGATGCTGTAGGTGCCGCTGACCGGGGATGGTGTGATGGATTTCTCTGTTTCCTGGAGAAAGGAGGACCTAGGGGTGAAGGGCCCGGGTGGGGGTGGTGACACAGTAGAAAGATTTTCTAGTACCCCTGATGGTTGCTTATTGGAGCTAGAGACACAAAAATGAGAGTTCTAGGCTGGCACATGGCTTGGGAGTACTGATGGCTTGGTGTGACGTCCTCCAAGCAGGCAGGTAGGAAAGGAAGTAAAGTAGCTGAGGGCCAGACTGAAACAAGGTAGTAGTAAACACCTGAGGATAAGCTAGAGGCCGCCATGCTTGGGGCACCCTCAGAAATCCGTAGATGGGCCAGATGGGGTCAAAGGAACAGCCAAGGGATGCATGAGGTAGGGTTGGTTCTTTGTCCACCTCATCCTTCCAGAGGCCCCGGTTCTCAGATCCTCTCACCGAGGGCAGGGTGGTCGCCTGGCTCAGCTGACTCCCGCAGCTCTGATCCAGCTCAGAGCTGAAGTCTAGGCTTCAGTTTGGTGAATTGCAGGATTGGCCTCTCCCTGTGGCACAGGCCCCAGAGCCACCGCAGACTCCACCTGTGACCCAGTGAGTGCTCTAGTGCTCCAGGGTCTGGCTTGGTGAGTCCTACCTTCTCCTGCCCAGTTTGGAGAAAAACCCCATTGTCCTCAGCCCTACCCTGACCTGAGCACCTCAATTCATCTGCTTTCACTGGGAGAGAGTTGATGGCTAACCACTGCATGAGGAAGAGATGGGCAGCCGGGGAAATGGGAAGTTAAGACTGGCTTTCTGTCCTGACCTATGCGACCTCAGGGGCGCTCAGTAGTGTCCCAGGGCGCCCCAAGGCGTTTCTCTCCCAGGAGGCTGAGAAGCCCACTGGCTACAGGTAGATAGCCCTGTGCACAAATAGCAAGAGCTCCAATTTGATTTTTCCATTTAAGCAGAATGGCTTGGGGTGTGTTCCCTAACTACCTGTTCTCCAGTTTCTTCAAAGAGAGTGTATGATACCCACATGACAGGGACATGATAAGGATCAAACATCAGAATGGTGACGAAGTGATGTCTCTGCTTTCTTTTCTTTTTGTGTTTTGTTTGAGACAGGGTCTTCCCATGGAACTCTGGCTGGCTTGGTATTCGCTATGTAGACCAGGGTGGCCCGGAACTCCCAGAGCTCCACCTGCCTCTGCCTTCTGAGTGCTGGGATTAGGGGCGTGTGCATCACCATCTGCTTTATTCTCGCGGTCACTGGCTGTTTCTTTGTTGACCATCGGAAGTGTGGCAGGCTGCACTGGGCCGATCTCTGTTGCCTTGCTGTGCTGCTCTTCCAACCCTTGTAGCACAGTTGTGACCAGTGCTTTTGAGTTCTCTCTGGTGAGCCACTGTGTGCAGGCTGTGCTCCAGCCTGGACCCTAAGATAAACTCCTAAGACCGAGTGGCTTCCTGCTGACTGTTTAGCCTAGGACATGACCACGGGGCGGAACATTAGCAGGAAAGAAAGAAGCCCCATCTCTACCCGGGGAGCAGAGCGGCTTGCCCATGTCTGAGCCTCGTTCTCTCTGCCGACCCCCACAGCTGGCAATCTTAGAAGACTACGCAGACCCCTTTGATGTTCAGGAGACCGGTGAAAGCTCGGGGGGAACTTCAGTAGCTCCAGAGAAGGTCCCCGAAAATGATGGCTACATGGAGCCTTATGAGGCCCAAAAGATGATGGCTGGTAAGTACTGAGGATGAGGGAGATGCTCCCTGAGGCCTTGGTCCTGTGGTCCCTGGAAAATGGGGAGAGAGCTTGTGCCCGGTCCTCAGGAATGTGGCCAGGGCCTTTAAGATAGTCATTTTGGAAGAGAAGGTGTAAGGTGTGACGCCTGAGGCCATAGAGGAGGCCACGTAAGCAAAGGCCCAGGTGAAGCACTGGGGACCGGAGGGGCAGGATGGTGGTAGAGATCAAGTCAAACAGCCCCCAAAGAGTCAGTAGTCTTGGAAGTGTGATGAGTATGAACTGACATTGTCGAAGAGAAACACTGACAGCTGTTGAAAATGTAGATGCATCAGGTGTCATGGAGTGGTGCGAGTATTTCCCAGTTGGAGAAGAAAAAACTGAGTCAGACCTGCCCTTGGGGAACAGGCCAAGAGACGACCCAGGGAACGGGTCAGAGTGGGGGTGAACAGAGAGGACAAGCAGGCCCAGAGAAGTGCTGGCTAGCCTCTGAGATGGCAGAGACCAAGAAGAATGCAGAGGGTGAGTGAAGAGTCTAGACTTGTGCCAAAAGGAAGAAGCAGGATTAATGTGGCATTTACGGGGAAGTTGAGGCCGTGGTATACAGAATGGACTAGAGAAGCTGCCTGTCGTAGAGTTGAGTTAGCACACTGTTTCAGAAAGGATCGAGCTTGTGGCTTCTGATGTTGTTGTGCTTTTGGTTGGTTTTATGAGACATGGTGTCAATACGTAGTCCAAGCTGGCCTGGAACTTCTTAGGTAGCCCAGGCTGGCCTCAGATTAATAGCAATCTTCCCGTACTTACCTCCCAAGTGCTAGGGTTACAGGCATGTGCCACCATGTCCAGCCCAGTTGTTTGGGTTCTAAGGAGCCAGTAATTAAAAAATCTTTCTTCCTCTCCTTAGAGGAAATAATTAAGACGTAAGATTAAGGAAAGGGCTAATGGAGACTAGAATGTCAGCTTTAGTACTGGTAAAGTTGATCGAAGAATAATCACGTAGCAAAGTTAGCACAATGGGCTTCCTAACACTTTTCGAGAGAGTCAAACTTGCCCACTCAGGCTTGGTAGCGCAGGGTAGCTGTGGACCTCCGCACTTCATGGAAGAGAAAGAACCCCAGTTATTGTCTGTCTGCAAGAAAGCAGAGCTGAGGCAGAGAGTGAGCACTCACTCACTGGCCAATCAGACCGCCCTCTTCCTCCTTAGAGATGGGTGAAGGGACAGAGTGTCACCCCAGGAGGGTTATTCCAGGGAGTCCAGAAAGTGGAGGTTTGTCCTAGTAAAATTCTAGATACGGAGAGGTGAGGTTGAAAGTCATGAGGTATTGGCCATGAGCAGATGAGATTTAGAATGCAGAGGGGGGCTGGAGAGACGTCACAATGGTCAAGGGCACAGACTGCTCTTGCAGAGGACTCGAGTCTGTTTCCCAACACCCGTATCTGGTGGCTCACAACAGCCTGTGACTCCAGCTCCAGGAGTATACAACACCTCTGGCCTCTGTGACCACCTTCTCTCATGTGCACAGACCTGCATCCACACAGACACATACACACGCTTAAAAACTAAATGAAAAAAAAAAAGGAAAAGAATGCAGTAGGGTCAGGCCCAAGGGAAACATCATAGTGACCAGAAGTGGAGAAAGTGAGAATGCTTCCCTGTTTAGGTCTGAGAGATGATAGCATGAGCCATGAGTGTCCTGGAATTATACGTGAAAATGTAAGTGTTTACGTGTGCATTTTTCTTTTTTCTTTTCTTTTTTTTTTATGATTTGTTTATTATGTATACAGTCTGTCTCTATACTAGAAGAGGGTACCAGATCTCATTACAAATGGCTGTGAGGTACCATGTGGTTGCTGGGACTTGAACTCAGGACCTCTGGAAGAACAACTAGTGCTCAACCACTGAGCCATCTCTCCAGCCCATGCATTTTTCTTTTGGGACGGTGGGACCTGGGGGAAGGGAATGGTACTGGGCATTAAACCCAGGCCTCATGCATGCTAAGCAAGTGCTCTACCACCGAGATACAGTCCCAGTCCTAAAATATACATTTTTTGTGGCAAGTTAGCTCTGAGGCTTTTATCAGATTTGGGTCAGTGATCCCCAAAAGATTTCCCAAGCTCCCGAGAAGGTAGTGAGTCTGAAGGGAGCTGATGTCAAAATGAAGGATCGTTAACTCCTGTGCGAAGAGGACCAGAACTCCAAATGCAGGGGTGCTGTAAGTCGGGGCAAACAGTCAGGAGTCAGGGTAGAAAGTAGTAAGTGAGACCTGGGTATGGAGACAGAGGCCGAAAGAAGATCCGGGAGAAAAGACCAGTGCAAGGGGGAGAAGACAGTGGATGACATTGTCTTCTGTGGTCAAAGGGGAAACTTTTAAGAGGAGAGGTGGATGAGCAGCAGAGGATTTCCTGGCTGTGGTTATTTCAACTGGAACAGAAGTGGAAGTAAATGAATAAGGAAGTGGAGCTGGGCACTAAGGAAGAGTAGATTAAAGGAGGACTGTGCCTCAGTTTACTTCACATGCCCAGCTCTTGCTGGCCATCCTGGGATCCTTCTCCTGTCTTCCTTCGCCACTTGTCTGCCACTTCCTCCCCTGAGTCCCATGTTCTGAGAGCCCTGGAAATGTTTTGAGTGTGAGGGACCAGGATTTGTGACTGCTGAGTTGCCCCAGAGACAGGGCATCGGCTCTGGAGAAATACTACCAGAGATGGTCAGGATTCAGCTTACTCACCACGCATCTCTCCTTTTTGCCCTGGCAGAGATCCGGGGTTCGAAGGAGACTTCAGTCCAGCCCCTACCTCTCTATGATACACCCTATGAACCTGAGGATGAGGGGGTGAGCCCAGAAGGTGAGGGGACTCCCTGGCCCAGGGAATCCCGCCTGCCCGAGGATGATGAGAGGCCTCCAGAAGAGTATGACCAGCCCTGGGAGTGGAAGAAGGAACGGATTTCCAAAGCCTTTGCTGGTGAGTCTTGGTATCGAGGGCAGCCCTGCTGGGGCCTCTGAGCGCTTCCCAGGCTCAGGAGAATGGAAGGAGTGGACCCTAGGAACCAAGCAAGGTCTAGGAGTGGAGCTCTAGAGCAGGGTAGTGGAGTTCTGTACATGGGGTTTGGGACTTGGGGAGTGTGGCTGCAGTGTTGTGTGCAGGGTGTGGGCACAGGATGTAGGAAGGCGGTTTCCTGCATCTCACCTCTTCGAGGCTGAGAGGCTTGAGCTGTAACTACCTTTGAGGATCTGGATAAAAATAAAGAAATTCCAATACAGAATTATGAAACTTGTGGCATATGTTAAATACATTTGACAAAGAGGGTATTTAACACTTCAAATGATGAAAAGAGAGATGTATATAACCTGGATTCTGGGGCTGCGTCTCCAGCGGCAGGCCCTGCCATACCAGGGGGGTTTGGCTCCAAGGGCATTTCTGGGCTACAGTTGGAGGCTGTGAGGTTGCTAACTGAAGATCGGGTTTCTCCTGTCCCAGCCACATACCACTTTGTCCCAGGCCCAAGTCCACCATGGAAACGCACATATTGGCAGTCTGAGTTGAGTAGATCAAGGGCCTGGAATTGGGAGACAGCCTGAATCTTGAGGGCTTAGATGCCATTAGATTTCATTCCTGCTTCTGTGTCCCTATACACACACACACACACACACACACACACACACACACACACACACACACACACCACCTCTCACACAGAGGCAGCTCATCCTGCATCCAGCCCTTGGCTCTGCCCTCCCCTCCCCACCCTGGCAGCCAGACTGGGAAACCACAAGCTTGTGCTTTGCTTCCTGTAAAGCACACACCCATCAAGGATGGGCCATTTATCTCCAGAGGTCTCCTTGGAGAATCAATACTGTTTGGATTGCTTAATGGGAAAATCTATGTTCATCATTAGGAAACCTCGTCAGTGGTCCTACAGCCACTGGTGATGTCACTCTCTCAGGACTGGGAAGAGGAGAATTTGGTCTCAACATAATTCATCTGCCCCAAGCCTGAGTATTCCAGAAATCCCCAGGCTTTGCCCCGGTCTTGGGCCTGCCAGTTCCGAGGCTGGGGGTTAGGAGAGAAAAGGAGACAAGGGATGTCAGGGAACGGGGTGTGGTCCTGGGAGGTGTGGGCAGCTCCTGTTCCCATGTTTCCACTCACCTGGTCCTCTTGGTCCCCGGAAGCTAGTGAGGGGTGAAAGGTCAGGGCTGATCAAGCAAGATCCTATGCCTTCCTGTTTGCCGTTCAAGATTCCCACCTTTTCCTTACCAGGCAAGGCTGGCGTTAGTCCCGGCCCTGCTAGGCCTCGGAGTCCTGTCCCTCCTCCAGTGTTGCCTCTGCCTCTGCGCCTCCTTCCTAGGCTGCTGTGTATCTTGCCTCTGCATTTTGGTGTTTCAACCTCTGCCTCTCTCTGTCTCTGCCACTGTCTCTTTCTCTTCTCCCTCCTGCTGCTGGCTCCAGTTGACATAAAGGTCATCAAAGACCTACCTTGGCCTCCGCCTGTGGGACAGCTGGACAGCAGCCCCTCCCTGCCTGACGGGGACAGGGACATCTCCGGTCCAGCTTCACCCCTCCCAGAGCCCAGCCTGGAGGACAGCAGCGGTGGGTCCTTTGGGGACTTGTGGCCAGGGTGATAGGTCCTTTACCCATTAGGCCCTGTGGGCGTGGGTTGGAAGAACTCCCCTCACCCTGGGAAGAGAGCAAGAAGACAGGCACATCCCTCTCTCCCCAGAGCTGTATGCATGGTCTTTTAACCAAAACAACCTTTCCTAGGAGGTTCTGCACTGTGCCACGGAAATCCACTGCCGTCAGCTATAATCCCATCACTTGGGAGGCTGAGGCAGGAGGACTGCCTTGAGTTTGAGGCCACGCTGAGCTGCTATATAGTTCCAGAACCAGCCTGGGCTATAGAGTGGAACTGTGCCTTAAAAAAAAGAATCCACTATTTTAAGATTGAAGTTCTCTTTGGGTGGAGCTTTGGGCACCAAGGCAGGCATCTGTGAGGCATGGGGAAGTGCTGGCATCTGGTGACTGAGGGACAATAAGGCAGTCATTCATTCAAGAGCTACAAGAAGAAAGAGGCTCCGTTGGGGGAAAAAGAAGGCATCAATTTCTACATCCAACTTTGCCCAAAATGAACTCCCAAGGGTGTGGGTGGGTGTTGGTGTGTGTGTACAGGCATAAGCATCTGTTGTACACTGTGCATGAGAATTTGTAGATATTTTGTAAATGCAGGGTAGAGAGAGGGTCACCTGTGCATGTGTACCTGTGGGCATGTGACCCACTGGGGGGTCCCTTTGTGCTGACTCGGGTGTCAGGCTGGCCTGTCCTGGAGATGCTAGTCCCTGGGCTTCTGTGGATGGGGGAGGGAAAACAATGGGCAGCGACCTTGGGGTGGAGAGGGCCGGCAGTCTGGCGGCTTTGGACAGGATTAGCCTGTCAGGATGGCACCAAGGGGAATCAGATAATTGTTCTCAGATCGATAACGTCATTTTTACAGAATGGCTTGGCAAGGCGATTTAGAGAACGGTAATGAACTCTGAGGAGGAGAAAGAAACAATATTATCAACACTGAAGCCACCCTGAGGGGGATGGAGGAAGGGAAGGCAGTCAGCTGAGGGAGAAAGCTTAAGTGGTTTCTCATGTTTTGTCCTCCTTCGCCTGCCAGTGTGGACTGGGAAGCCCCAAGGGGCCTGGTGTGGTTCAGTGACTACCTCCTCCCCCAACCCCATAGTGGCCCAGGATTCTGTCCCTGGAGTCAGGCAGGCAGGGCAGTGAGCATACCCTCCCAGAATATGCCTTTGACCCTTGTGGGTCTTGGAAGTAGGGTGGGGAATGGGCTCTTTGAGAAAGCTCTGCCTCTAGGGACCTCAGAGTCGATGACCAGTATGTTCCTTACAGCCCAGTTTGAAGGATCGGAGAAGAACTGCCTGTCACCCGGCCGGGAGGAGAAGGGGCGGCTCCCTCCCCGGCTTTCTGCTGGGAACCCCAAGTCAGCCAAGCCCCTAGGCGTGGAACCCAGCAGCCCCCTTGGGGAGTGGACAGATCCAGCATTGCCTCTGGAAAACCAGGTGTGAGTGTCTGTGTCCACTGGGGACTCCTTCCCTGTTCCTCCCCTCCCGGCCTGGCTTCCCTGCAGGGGACACCCAGAATGGGTGGGCCTGGACGGCGGCGGCGAGGGACCCAGCAGAGATGCCCCCCTTCCTCTCTCTCATCCTCAGCTGGTACCATGGGGCCATCAGCCGAACGGACGCCGAGAACCTGCTCCGGCTCTGCAAAGAGGCCAGCTACCTGGTGCGCAACAGTGAGACCAGCAAGAACGACTTCTCTCTCTCCCTCAAGTGAGTGGGGATGGCCGTGGGCATAGAGGAGCCCGTTAGCCTGTAGGGTGCGGGCGGAAGAGGGTTCTCATAGTCTCTTCTAGTCCAGCCAGGCTGGGAAGAGCCACATGCCCTGTGAACATCTGCTGGCTCCACCCCAGGCACTAGGGAACCTGAAATGTCAAGAGACTCCTCAGCCCCTGTACTTCAAGGAAAAAGCACTTGAAGTTTAGTGTCCAGTTCAAAAGGCTTTTGTCACTGGCTGTTCAACCTCTCTGGGCCTCCGTTTCTCTATGATAAGATTGAATACGATCCATTTCGTTGGGAAGGATTAAATGAAGTACTAGTGCTTGACTTAGCGCCTTAGCACCTAGCATGTTTTTAAGCACCACGCTAAGTGCTTCATAAATTATTATTGTCATCATTGTTAAACCCTGACATGTAGAGGCACTGGCAAGGAGATAGGGGAGCTTTACCTGAAGTAGTCAGCAGGGTGAGGTGGGGGCCTAGGTCTTGGAGGAGGACAGCAGTAGATGCAAAGCCATTCCACTGAGGAACTCTGTGTGAGCGGAGAGGGAGAAGTAGCCAAGAGAGGGCTCTCCTTTCCTCTCATCTTGCTCCTTGGGGGCAGCTCCACACAGCCCAGACTCAGACTCCCAGGCTCTCCAGTTACTATTGCAGAGCATTGCTATTGGCCAACACTCCTCTTGGCCACCAGGAATTCTACCCAGGATAGCCCGTCATCTACATAAGGTGGCCAGCTGGAGTGAGGTATCCCATTTACCTCCCTCCACCACTGCAGGAGTATCTTCACTACCTCACACCACATTCCCTGGTGCCATAGATACTGGTGTATCTACACCTTGAACAAATTCAGGGGTGTAGAATTGCATACGTTTAAGAGATGATTATTCATGGTCACTCAGAGAGATCAGAGAAAGTATCCAGGAGAGTTAAGTGGCCTCGATTTTATTCTAGGGTTTGATTAAGGCCAGCTGTGTAACCATAGACAAATCATTTAACTTCTCGGGGCCTCAGGTTCTCCCCATGCAGAATGAGCTGATACCATGGGTTTCTTCCAGCTCTGGTATTCTAGGGGTCCACGAGCTATAAAATCAAAAAGAGGATGTTGGAAAAATTCATTTGTCAAGTTTGATTTACACAACTTTAGGTGGTGCATTGTTACTAGGATTATAATTGAAATTCTTAGCACGTACCACCTAGCATATATACCATGTCCAAATCAACTACCTCTCTGCTGATAAATCTCTTTTTTATACAGATGAAATAGATTCAAGGAGCTTTGTTACTTGCTCAAGGTCACCAGCTAATAATTAAGTCTCCAAGCTGGGCATGTTGATAGTAACCAGTCTCGGTTCCTCAGGAAGCTGAGGCACGATTCCATACACCCAGGATTTCCAGGCCAGCCTACAGACTGTTTCAAAATACACAAACACCAGGACCTAGCTCAGTCCGACTTCAGGGTTCCACCCCTCACCAGGTGCCATATGCCAGAAATCTGGCATTATCCAGCACAAAGGGAGATGCGCCAAGGTTTGGGTCTTTGGAGTGGAACTGGGCAACTAGGGGTGAGGGACTGTCTTAGTTTAGGGAATAAAAAGGCAGGTCTGGATGCCTGCTCCAGCTCCAGCTGATCTGGCCCCGGTGGCTGTCTGCCAGGGTCTCGTTTGCATATAAATGGCTTCTCTGAAATACAATTATGGTTTCTCTTCTTTCCCTAATGGAAGGGCTTTCACTGGTAATTAAACAGCTTCCTCAAAAAGCCTTGCCAGCACTGGGCCCTGTGGCCCAGCTGGTCCCACCCAACCCCCTGAGGGTCTGGCAAGGACCTCGCTGTGTCTTAATGGATCCTTGGGACTAGTCCCTGGAGGTTGGAAAGCACAGATCCCCCTCCTCCAGAGGTTGGTAATGCAGAAGGAGGCCACGGTACCCTTCCTAGTGAGTCTGCTCCTTGAGAAAACACTCTGAGCACTTTGAGAAAGGTAGTCCTCCCAAGTGGACTGTGGAAAAGGAGGTCACTTTCAAATTGTGAGGTGAGAGAAGGCAGGGCCCACACTGCTTCCTCCAGCACATGGAAGCTGCTGCATCCGGCCTTACCTCCCCATTGCCCACAGATCTCTGTTGGCTTCATGCCCTTGGCTCCTTTCCCTAGGGCCTGTATGGTCACTGTGTACACCAGACAGTACCTCAGACCAACAGATGGCCCCACATCCTGATCCACACTCAGGCAGATTCCTAAGGAAGACTTCAGGGGCCGGGTGGTGGTAGCGCACGCCTTTAATCCCAGCACTCGGGAGGTAGAGCCAGGCGGATCTCTGTGAGTTCAAGGCCAGCCTGGTCTACAGAGCGAGATCCAGGAAAGGCGCAAAGCTACACAGAGGAAAAAAAAAAAAAAAAAAAAGACCAGGGTATATGATGCCAGGGTCTGGGGTGGAGCGTCCACCAGAACAGACCCTAAGAGGAGTGGACTTGGGGGCCAGTTTCCCTCCATCCATTCCTCCTCTTCAGTTTCCCATTCTTCTCACTTGTTTCCCGGTGTAATAGGTCTAGTCAAAGTTTGTTGTTGTTGTTGTTGTTGCTTGTACCCAGGTAGATGGGACAAATGATGGAATGTGCCATCCCCACCTCTGGTACAAGAGTGTCAGATGGAGGCAGCCTGTAGGTGGATTTTTCTTTGGGCTGCCAGCTCACAAAAAAGGACACAGAGACTTATTAATTATGAAAGCTCGGCCTTAGCTTAGGCTTGTTCCTAACTAGTTCTTATGACTTAAATTGACCCATATCTTTTCATCTACATTCTTTTATGTGACTTGGTTACCTTTACTCTCTACTGCCCATCCTGCTTCTTCCACGGCTAACTGGCGACTCTACCTTCTTCTTCCCAGCATTCTCTCTGCCGGGAGGGAAGTCCTGCCTATTTCTCCTGCCTACCTATTGGCCATTCAGGTTTTTATTGCACTAATCACATAGTGCATAAATACCCCACCAGGCTCCTCACTGGTCCTGTTTCCCACACATAGGCCTCTAAGCCCTCTTCTTGCTCCTCTGGGCTCAGGCTAGGAGTAGGCAAATTAAGCTTCAGTGCTCTACCAAACACCCCTTAGCCTGTGCCTGTGGGTAAGTTGCAGACCCAGGGCTTAGCAGACCAGGCCTGTGGCAGTCTAGACAATTGTTCCTGTTGAGTGCCTCACCCCTATACTTTCTAACATGAGGGTGTGTGGCGGGGTGGCATTTGAGAGCTGGCTGGAGCTTTGCTCAGTGGGTCTCTGTCTGGAATGCAGAGGGCTAGCTAATACTGATTTTCTGGGTTGTTCAGGAGGGAGAGAGAGATAGTGGGAGGTGTTTTCTTGCCCAGCATTTTAGGGTACGGGTAAAAGAGGTTCAGTGTCCCACTGTCATCCTCAACAGCTTGAATTCCTGAAGAGTTCTAGGAATCTCAACTCATGCCAGGCCAGGGCTGGTGACTTTGATACCAAAAGAATTTCAGGACTAGCCAATTTATGAAGTGAAGTTTGAGGTTTTCATTAAAGTTATTTTAGTATATAGTTAAACATGAGGAGAAGAAGATGTGCTCAGAAGAAAATAAGATATACGCAAGTGTGAGTACTTTTGTTTTGTTTTTACCATAGTCATATGTGGGATTTGGGTTGGGGGCTGAAGTTACTATCTTATCTCTGGTTCGCTCCTGATAGGATTACAATCACTAAGGTAAAAGTTTAACCCACCGGAATACAGGAAGGTGGGATATCTTTGCTGTAAACAGGGTTTTCAGTGGTTTTTTTTTTTTAATTTTTTCCCTCCCACAATTTTCAATCAAAGTATGGGAAAAGGTATGAGGCCCTCCCCCAAGGGCATACACATTCAGGCTTAAGACCTGCTCATTGCTACTTTAACATCTATATTTGAAAGAAATATTAAGTCTGTGTCAGCAGCCTTTACAGATGTCAATTGTGCAAGAATTCTTGCTGCTTTGCTGGCATGGGGCTTCAGACTCCAGGATGAGGGGCTCTCCTCCCCTCTCACCCCACCCCCACTGCGATCTTTCTTTCTATCCTTCCTCACTCCGAGTAACAGCGTCTCCAGATAATGTCACTCCAGGCCTACAGGGCTGGATGAATGAACTGAGGGCTTAGCATAAGCCCCAAGTAGGAAGAGTGAAGGGATGTCTCCAGGAGGCAGTTGAGAGTTCTTAGATGGGGGGGCGGGGGGGAGGTGCTTCCAGATTAGTGTAGCCCCTCCCCAGACTTTGCGAAGGAGAGCTTGGACAAAGATTAGCTTGATTGTCAGAACTGCATATTCTCCCTCCTGCCAGGAGCATCTGTGGCTCCCCAGGAGTTTCCAGGAACCCCTCACAGGTGCTGCCATATAGCTCAAGAAGGGTGAGGGTAAGGCTGGACCTGTCGTTCAGCTGGTAGAGTGCTTGCCTAGCATGTACAAAGCCGTTGGGCTCAGTCCTCAGCACCCCATAAACTGGCCCACACATGTGATCCAGAAGCAGAGACAGGAGGATCAGAGGTTTGATTTGACTATGTAGCAAATTTGAGGCTAGCCTGACCTACATGCGCCCGTCTCTAAAACAAGGTTAAACTGGCCTTGGCCACAGGCTGATGGACTGAGACCACAGAACTAGAGGGTGCTGCTGGTCACCGCACTTTTCCCCAGCACACACCCTCCCTGTACACTCACCGTACACACATTCTTGGCACACCCAATATTCTCACCACAAAGTCAGTGTCTCATGCTACCTACTCAACCCCCCACCGTCCCATCCCTCTTCACCTCCCACTTGAACCGGGCTTTGGATATTTGCTGGGGTGGGGGGTGGGGGGTGGAAGCAGGGGACTGGGAAGAACCCCCCGGTCACCAGGATCTCTTCCTCTCCCTAGGAGCAGTCAGGGCTTCATGCACATGAAGCTGTCCCGGACCAAGGAACACAAGTACGTGCTGGGCCAGAACAGCCCACCCTTCAGCAGCGTCCCTGAAATCGTGCACCACTATGCCAGCCGCAAGCTGCCCATAAAGGGGGCGGAACACATGTCCCTGCTCTACCCTGTGGCCATCCGGACTCTGTAGATGTGAGACCAGGGCGCTACGATAGACCTGGACCCAGCCTTTGTCACCTGCCTGAGGGCTGTGGTCCTCACCCAGGACACGATGTCACCAACCTGGCTCCTCCTTGTCCTAGGATCTAGCGGGCGCTGAAGATTCCTTAATTTATTAGAAAGGGGAAGGAATCCTGGGCCTTGGAGTGCAGGGGGGTTGTGTGGGGCTGGGCACAGAGGGAAGCCCGAGGAGGAAGGAGGCTCCCGCACCGCCGCCCTCCGCCCCGTCCCCTGTCTCCATCCATCCATCTATCCATCCCCCCCCCCCCCCCCCGGCCCCTGTCCCCGGAGGGCCAGCCGGGGCTCGGGGGCTGCCGGGAGGGGCGGGGGCGAGCGCAGACTGTTTATAAAGCCGCGCTGGAGCGGTCGCCGGCCGCCGGCGAAAAGCACTCTCCCGAGCATCCCGATCCTTCCTTTGACCGAACGTCCCCGGCCGCCCCCGCCGGGCAGGGCGTCCAGGCCGCGCCGCCCCCGCCCCGGCGCCTCCGCAGGCCCCGCTTCCCGCCAGCGGCCGCTTAGCTGGGAGGAGGGAGGCGCGGAGAGACAAAAAGGGCGGGCGGGAGGACGCGGGCGGGCGGGCGGCGCTGCCACGCGGAAGGCGCGCGCTGCCGGAAGGCGCGTCCCTCTCGGCTCCCTCTGGTGGCCGGGCCTCAGGGAGGCGGCCCCGGGGCCCCGGCCGCCCTCGGGTCGGTGGTCCCGACGCCCCGGAGGCCCCTGTCCTCCACCCAGTCCCGCGGCCCGGGTGTGCCGGGTTCAGCTGGGAGTTCCTGACTCGGTGGAGATGCCCTCCAGAGTGAGGGTGTGTGGTCTGAGAAGCGAGGGCGTCCCTCCGTGACAGGAAGGGCGACCCGCCGTGGGAAAAGAGGCCCAGCGGGGTGAGGAGACGTCTGTCTGTCTCCTCATGCTGCCTGGAAGACCTGGAATAGCTGATGTCCCGAAGGAAGCCAGGCCGGCTGTCCGCCCCTAGAGACGCTTCTCTGCCCTTCCTGACCAGCCTTCAGCGGCCTGACACGGGCTAGAGGGAGGCAGGGAGGGTATCCCCGAGAGGAGGGAAGGGACCTCCATTGTGGTACTCAGCCTTAGCTGTTTTTTTTTCTCTGAAGATAACTGGTGAGATGTCTGGACATTCCTGCCAAGCCCACTGGGTGGATGGTGTCCTTAGCCTCACCCTGAACTGAGGCAGAAAAAGGAAACCCCAAGGGTAGCAACACGCTTTATTTGCAAAAAGAGAGTACTGGAGTAGGGAGGTAGGGCGGAGGGGCACTGCTCCCGGCGGGTATTGGGCGAGGAAGGGTCTGACAACACTGTGCACTGAGGCTGGTTCTGAGGGTTTCGTTGAGTCGCCCCTGCCCACTCTCAGACCTCTCCCAGCCGGAAGACAGGAAGGTCACAGGGGAAGGGGGCTCAGAGATGCCAGCATCCGTACCACCACGTCATCCTCAGGCTCACAGTTACCTACATGAACTTGACAGCTTGTCTCTGGAACTGTCGTTTTTCCTTAGAAGACTCCTCACTTTGTCCCCAGCCTGAGAGCTCCCCTACTTCTGAACCTGTAGTTCTTAAACAGGGCCCCTTCTCCAAGCTCAGACACATTCTGGTCCTAGAGATTTCTGAGCCCACACATGATGCCTGAGCATATGGCTACCTGGACCAAGGTGGGAGGCGGGAAGAGGGCCAAGGCTGAGGCAGCCAGAAGAAATGAATACTGGGTTAAGGCACGGGCCAAGGCCTCTGCTCTGCTGGGCAGTGGTGGGCAGAGCTGCTGGGCAGGAGGCCTAGAAGTTCTCATAATGGTGCGAGAAGTGAGTCCGGTCCTGCTTGTTGATGAGCTGGCAGGCTTTCTCCACATTCTTGGTCATGCCAGGGGGACCACAGCTAAATACTCCAATCTTTCGGACCTGTTGCAGGAGGAAGAACCAAAGTCGAACATGTTTACTAGCAGAACCGGGTCGGTATTCAGAAAAAGAGCAAGGTTCGTGTTTAAGGTGCAGGCTAGCTCTCTGGTCCTGTTAAAAGCCATCCAGTGTTCTCACTGAAGGTTTATTTTTCACTATGCATGGTGACGGCTGGCCCGCTATAAGTCCAGCTCAATTTTGCAAGTGCTAGGTCACTGTAAAAAGGCCAGCTTAATCAGTGTTCAAATTGAGGGAGAGCTTGTTGTCGAGGAGGTCTGTGGCCAGCCCACTCACTGTTGACGGTGAAAATTAGTTCCATCTAGGGACAGGGTAGTATAGTAAGGAGTATTTCCGTTATTGAACTCTTCCGTTTGGTGGGTGAATTTGGGCTTCATAGTTGGCAAATCTTTGTTTCCCGCCTCCTTCCTTCCTTCCTTCCTTCCTTCCTTCCTTCCTTCCTTCCTTCCTTCCTTCCTTCCCACCTGAGGGGGAGCCTCCAGCCGTGCTGTTCTAGTCTGTAACCTACCAATCTCCTAAGGAATGGGTTCTCAGCAGCGACCAAGCCTTTCCCTGAAAGCGGGTTGGAGAGCTTTGCTCAGACCCCAGACGATACAAGGAGAACTGGGATGTGGGATGGACTCACCTGGGGGTGGACTTCCTGCAGAGAGTTGAAGAAAGACTCAAAGGGAGGGCGGCCAAAGTGGGTGACAGAGCGCAGGCCCGTGAACAAACTCCGGTTCAGCACCTTCTGGAAGTGCCGCTCACAGATGTACTGGGAAGGAGGTGGGGAAGAGGATCACAGCCGGGCATGACTAGGACTGACCCCTGGCCCTGAAAGTGTCCCACCTGCCCTACCTACCAGCATGGTGGTCCTGAGGTCAAACTTCTCAGCCAGCTGGGTGATATAGATGTGCACGGATACCAGGTCCTGGTGGTCGTTCTCCTCCACCTCCCGGATGATGTCAGCCAGCCACTCAAACTGCCGCTGAGTCCTTGTCACCCAAATGAAGTAGATCTGAGGACACACACCGGGGCTCAGGGCCAGCTCAGGGATCTCAACACAGAATTCTGACCTCAGCCAGTTTGTGCCTGTTCCCAGACCACCTGGGAAATAAATTGTATGGGCAGTAGGGCCGGGTTCTGAGCCAGAGGTGGGTTCCCCTTGGACAAAGAGAGGTAGGCGTGAGCAGCAACCTGGTGCCAGACCAAAGAGCCTTCCACAACCGAGCTGAGGGTCTGTTGGGTGGGAAGCAGCTTCCTCAGGCCAAGCCTGTCCTAGCGCTTCCTTCAGTGGGAGCAGCTAGGGCAGGAGACTGGCCACCTCTGAGCAGCTGCCTAGAGGCAGAACTTTAAGCAGCCACCTTGGGGATCCCCAGCTGCCTGAAATGTGATGAAAGGTAGGCTCCCCTGGGGGTGGTGGGGCAACTTCAACTTTCAGGAGGAAAAGCCAGGTGCTGCAGGTGAAGGACCCAAGAATATGGCACTGAACAAGGACAGGAAAGGAGCTGTCACCCTTTGAGTGCTGACAGCATGGAGGCTGGGCCTCCGCCTGCTGCATTCCAGCACACCTGATTCACCTGCCAGGCCCAGAGAGACAAGCAGGGGCCTGCCATTGGGTCCGAACTACAGGAAAGGGGCCTGTGTGGAGGGGGCCTGAAGGCTGGGCTGTGCTGCCAGGGCCAACCCACCCGCAAGTCCTACCTTGGCACCTCTCCTCAACCCTGAGACCTGAGCCAGTTCGACCTGTGCCCCACCCCAAAGGTGCCCTTCCCTCTCCCAGCCCGGCGCTCCAAGGGCTGGCCTCTTCTGGATGAGGGAATGCAGTTTCGTTCGTCGCTTATTTTGTTTCACCTCCCTTCAGCCCTTCCTGGAGGGACTCCCACAAGCTACTCCTGTGTGGCTCACCCCGTGGCTGAGTGAAGGAGCTCTTGGAAACTGGGCAGGGTCCCACAGACATCAGTATACCGAGTCTGCCCGTCGGGACAACCTGGCATCTTTCCAACACACCACCCCTCTCCAGGTTTCAGACCAACTTGTCCTTGCCCAGATGGCAGAGACACAAACAGAGGCGGGAGCTACGGGCAGTGCTGAGGGATCCGTGGGCTGGCTGGCACTCACCTTCTTACAGAACACTTGGCAACTGACTGATGACTTGAAGACCAGGTCTTTGAGGATGGAGGCAAAGGGGGTGACCCCAATTCCAGCTCCCACCAGCACTGATACCTCAAACTTATGCCACTCCTGGTGGCCCTCTCCAAAGGGTCCATCGAGGTACAGCTGTAGGGAGGGCAGTGGTTTTTAAATTCAGCTTAGCCATCATTCTGAAGCCAGACATGAAAACGGTGGACAGGGAAAGGGAGTCACATGACATCAGGAAGAATACAGGGTGGGGGTTGGGTCTGTGATGCTCTCTGGGACAACCAGTCTCTGGATTCAGGGAGGGGGCAGTACAGTCGGGAGCCTAGTCATACTGGGGGGATATAAAAGTGTGTAGGTATCTGGCCTGATGTCTGGGCACCTTTGGGTATCTGGCACTGGTGTCACCGGTCGGAGGTGAGTAGATCTCCCTGAGGCGGGTGGTCCAGGGTCCAGCTGCCCGGATGTGCAGGCTGAGTGTGTCCTCATGGGGTGCAGAGGTCAGCGTGAATGGGTGGTACTCGGTGGTTCCCAGAGCCAGGCAGGCGATTCTCACCCACTGCCCTGACTTATACTCAAAGCCCTGGGGCCTCTGGAATCGCAGGTGGGTCACTCCTGGGAAGGGATGATGCAGGAGATTATTGCCTTGAACCTAGCAACAGCATGGCCTCCAGAAAGTTTCCCCAACTACAGCCTCAGCTCTGATGACAAGGTAGACATTCCCCCACTGGAACCTTGCCTTGAAGAGGAGCTAGGGGTGAACAGGGCAAGGGGAAGCCTGGCCTGGGCTCCTCCACACAGTCTTAAGAGGGGCCCAATCCTCTAGCAAAGAACATTTCTCATCAGATTACTCCTCCCAGTGACCCCAGGTCCCTTCCACTTCCACTGGGCCAGGCCAGTAGACTGGAGTGGTCCAGGCACTGCTTGTGCTCTGTCAGTTGCCTTAGTAACCAAGCTGGTTCCCTCACAATCTCCAGGCTTGTACCTGAAGGCAGCAACTCAGCCTTCACCACGCTAATCTCCACCTTCTTCCGGCTCAGGCTCACCAGCTTGTCCCCCACATAGATAATTGCCGGGACCAGGAAGAAGATGTGGAATCGGGGCATCTGGATCAGAGCAAAGCTGCCATGGACGATGAGCTGAACAGAGTGGAGAACACAGCTCAGATGAAATGGTACACACAACAGACTGGGGCCAGCGTTGGCCTTAGACCCCATGACCACACCCACTGGTGCATCCATTCCCCACCTTGCCATGTATCAATTCCTTCTCGATTCTAAGATAATCACCCCACCGTCATCCTCCAAAGCACTCCAAAGGAATACTATCATTCCAGACATAGCCAAGTTGACTTCCACCTGGATTCTGTAAGATATCCAGTGTGATGTGGTGTGTGTGTGTGCGTGTGTGTGTGTGTGTGTGTGAGAGAGAGAGAGAGAGAGAGAGAGAGAGAGAGAAAGACAGAGACAGAGAGAAAGAGAGACAGAGACAGAAAGAGAAAGACAGACAGACAGACCAGGTTGGCCTTGAATTTGTGGCGATCTTCCTGCCTCAGCCCTCTGGGTGCAGGATTTACAAGCCTGCATCAACACACCTGGCAGATGTGACTTTTTGAAGTACTTCTTCTCATGTCTTCTGTCTAAAAAGCTTTAGTGAATTCCCTCAGGCCTTGCAGCACTCCGACCTCTAGAACCCTACTAGCTGGTTCTCCCTCCCTGGTCCTCAAACACAAGTCCTTTAGGGTTCAGAGTCTTTGCACTTAAGGGGTAAGGGGAAGCCTGAGCCATCCTGCCCCTAGTTCTGCCCTTTTCCAATCCTCAGCAGAAATGGCACCCCCTCCACCTTATGTCCGTCGCATCCTAGCATATCTCTTAATTTAATCTTCCGGCATCCGTGATCAGCTTTTGTTCATTCGCATGCATATTATTTTCCTGAATGGTCTGTGGAGGTGGCGACTGTGCTAACGTGGTCTTGGATCTCCGTGATGCCTGCTGGGTACACATTTGGCACTTGGCAATTGTTGGGAAAGGGGCTGCCCTGTTTCTTCCACCTTTTGGTGGCTAAGAACACCTAACTAGTTTATCTTTTCCATGAACTAACCTGACAGGGTATAACCCACCTCAGGACTCTCTCCCTCCCTCCCTTTCTTTTCTGGGGATTAAACCTAGAGACTCATGTGCTGGGTAAGTGCTCTACCACAGAGCTACATCCCAGCTTTTTCTTACTTTTTATTTTGAGGTTGTCTTAATGATTTGACTAGACTAGCCTGAAACACACTGTGTAGACCAGGCAGGCTCTGAACTTGTAATCCTCCTACTTCAGTCTGGGACTGTAGCTAGGACTACAGGCATCTGCTACCGCCCCCCACCCCACTACAGGGTCTTCTGTAAGCCGTGCCAGCTCCCGCTCTGCAGCCTGTGATACTAGTGACCCCCTCTCACCTCCCTGCCTCACTGCTACCTCAGCAACAGTGTTCGGCTGCTTCTGGCTCAACCTCCCCGGCCACTCATTTCCAGCTCCTGCGCTGGCCCCAATCCATCTGCCACCCCAATCATGGGTGTGGTCCAAGCCTAGTTTCCTCACCCACTGCTCCTTTCTCTCTCTGCTCCACCATGCAGCATGACCTCTCTGATAAGCCATAACCATTCTGCCTCATCGGCCACCCCCACATGTCAGCAGCATGTCCTGCCACTCCCCAGGCCTGTCTCCTCCGTCCCCTGAATATCCTAACCCTGTTCTGACGCTTACATCCAGGTGCATGCCCTTCTCCCTAGGTCCTGCTACCGGGATTGCTCTTCAGTGTCCACTCAGCCTTGTCGCTGTTTAGCTTGTCTCTTCTAAAGCTGTGGCCGAGGTCCCACAAAGTCGCGCCTAGCCGGGTCAGTGTAAGTGAAGCTCTCCTCCATGCTTTCCTACGGCTTACTGTTGGGACACTGCACAGCAGTTTCTTCTGTTTGGTGTGCACAGGGCACTGGTCTCTGCAGCAAATCCTAAATTCCTGAGGACAGGGGTTAGAGTTGTCACAGAGCTAGGACAGAAGAGACCCTTGGTTGCTATCCATGCCATTGAATTCAGGTCTCTTGGTCAGGAATTCCTTCTCCAGTCAAGGGTTCCACATGTTTTAACCTTTCCTCTTGGTCAGGAATTCCTTCTCCAGTCAAGGGTTCCACATGTTTTAACCTTTCCACACAGGTGGTGGAGAAGCTCAGTCTAGGCTGAGGTGTCAGCCTAGATATTGTTTCTCAGGGTCTGCTCCCTCCATCCCGCTGTGGTAAGTGGGAGGAAGTTGCTTTGGCCCTGCTCTATACTGGGGGTCTTTTACTTATACCTTTCCTCTCTGCACAGAGCCAAGCCTCCCTCCACCCCCTGTGATAAGGGAGATGTTGCTTTGACCCTGATCTCCCTACCCAGGTGAAATGCTCTCAATTTGCTGGGCCAGGGCTGCCCAGCAAGCCAGTGATGTCTACGATCCAGCCATGAATCAGAAAGCAGTCCTGGGCTTAGAGAATCAAGCTAACCACTCTACTGGGTCTCCCCACTCATTTTATCACCAGGAACAAGAAAGGACATTTTCTTAGCAAAAGCAGTAGGCAGCGGGTTAGGGCTCCACCCACTACTGGGGAGGGAGGGAGGAAATTAGTTAACCAGAGCTCCCAAAGGAGGGAGAGATTCTTTGGAAACAAACATCAGCAGTTCTAGGAAATATCCTAAGCCAAGGCAGATAGTTATTTCAAAATCAGGAAGTGCTGAGCCACAGGCAAGATGTCCTCCCAACTATCAGTGGGGACAGAGTTGCATCTGGGAGGGGGAAGGGGGGATAATAGGATTCAGCCACACCCAGGCAGTGGTACATTCTGCATCTCAGAACAAAGGAGACCCCTGTGTACTATTCTGCTAGGAGATAAAAATGCTGGTCGTAGGGGCTTTGGATTCTCTGAATGCCAGCAGCCAAGCCATCGATCAACTGGTGGGAAAGTACAGGCCTTGGGACTTGGTTCAGCTTCTCAGTCAGCTGAGGGTGCCCTTTGGGGAAAACTGTGTACCTGAGGAAGGTGGGCACGCCCAGGGACCAGGTCAGAGTCAGCTCAGTAACTCAGGCGAATCAGCTGATGAGAACACAGTGGAGGGCCAAGGGAACAGGAGAGAGGGGATGTGAAGGGAAGGAACCCTGGATCCCAGGTGGTGAAGGAAACAAGACAGGCCTGTAAGAATGGTTAGAATCAAGCCTCCACTTGGGTCTGCTCTCAGACACTGACAGGCGTTGTCTGTGAGTCCTGAGTTAGCTGACTGGCCAGTGTCATGACATCTCATGAGTCTACATGCAAGGGGTGCCACATTCTGTTCTCCACTTCCTTCCCTGCCTCCTCCTGGCTCTTGCTGTGAACCTCCCCCATCCTCAGAAGGTATAAGAGAGCCCTTCCTCTGCCACCTAGGCTCTGACAGTCTTCAGAGACCCGGCCATTCTGTCTGTCTCTGGTGCTGTGTCCTGAACTCTCCTTGGAGCCTAGACCATGCTATTACGTCTCTGTCTGTCCATGGTGTTAATAACACTTGTAATAAACTCCTTTTCTCTAGTAATCCATCTCATTGTCCTCTTGAACCACTTGCCCGTCCCAAAACCTAGCAAGGTGGAGTCTTAAAGTCCATCTTCTCATCAATCGGGCTGGTGTTTTTGAGCAATCTTATTAACTTTATAGTTGTATATATTGTTTAGTTGGGTGATATGGCTAATGCATTCTCAGATGAGATCAGAACAAAAATAGAACCCATTAAAGTTTCTCTAAAAGAGTAATTCCTCCTTAAGATGCAGGAACCAAAAACCAGCCATGTAAAGATAGAGAAAGATTGGAAAGATACGGTGTGGGGGAGCCTGTGAGGAATGTGGATGAACCTGGCAGGACTGCTACCAAAAAAAACCCACGGCAGGGAGGGATCCTCTGAGAGGTGCATAATGGGGTCAACCTACTGGAGATCCCCACACTATAATTTCCGTCTTTGTAGAGGGATGTGGAGAAATGAATACTTGAAATAACTAAGGGGATGGAAAGTCAATGTCCCAGCCCTCAGTGCCTCCCTAGGAATGTCTTGCCTATACCCCACTGGCCTGGCTCACAGCCAGAAACCCTCACCAGGACATAGAGCAAAATGTAGAGGTGGTGGGTCAGCCAGAAGCCTCGGAAGCTGCGGCGGCGGAAGTGGTGGGAGGCGAAGACATACATGATGGCCAGGGCCAGGAGCAGCAGGACTCCAGTGAGGCCTGTGAAGAGAAAAGGGCAGGAGACTAAGGGGGTGTGCTTTGTGGAGGGTGTTTCTGAGGTTCAGTCAGGGTCCCTATCCACTTCTCCTCCAAAGCAGAGGGGTGACAAAGTAGTCATAGACTAAGGAGCCTCTCTTTTCCCCTCCCCGGCACACCCCAGATCATAGGTACCATTCATTTCAACAGACCCTGCTCATCTTCCATAGCTGTGGTCCTTTCCACTGGTGTCGTCACATTTTTTTTTAAATGTCTGTCCTTATCCTGACAATCAGGTCCTCAAGAACAATGCTAGGCTGTCTCATCACTGACCCTCCTGGCTGTGGCAGGGCTGGACATATTGCAGGCTTTGTATAAATGTGTGCTGAATGAATGAATGAATGAGTGAGTGAATGAATGAACAGATGCACAGACATCTCCAGATGAGACACTGGAAATACCAGGCTCTGTCTCCATGGAGTCAAAACTGTACCACTCTACTTGGTTATCATAGGACATGACATGAACTCTGGACCAATTTGTGCATGGGACCATACTAAACCAGCAAACGGACAGCGTCCTCCATCCAGCCTGGAGTTTGCAGAAAGCCCCATCTTTCATGGGGGATCCCATGCCAGGGGTCCAGAGAGGGTGATGCTGAAGCCAGGATGGGGTGTGGAAACACAGAATAGCCTCCAGTGATCAAGGAGAAAGACAGTAATTAGGAAGATTAGAGCCCTGATGTGTGGAAAAGCAAAGGTTAAGGAGGGATTGAACCACAGCCTGTAAAATCGTCAACAGAGAGAAGAGCATAAATACAGCCTTATCCACCAAATCCCAGTGTGCGGAAGTCAGCAAGCACCCTCTGAAGTTCAAAGCAGTAGGATTAAAAAAAAAAACCTCCTGCTGTATTTCACAGAAAGGAGTGAGGATGAATGAAAAACACATTACCCCAAGGAGGGAATGGGCTGAAAATATAAACAGGTTTAGGACAAGTCTTAATAGATTCACAGCTATAGCTCTGAAATGGGTGATTGTAGTAAGCTAGAATACACCCCTCCCAGTCTTTGTCAAGACATCTTATGGTGTGGGTGGGGGCTTCTGTCTGGCTTGATAAAAAGCCTGGTCCTTCTCCTATGCAGCTGGGGCACAGCTTCCCTCCAAGCGATGGTCATGGTAGTTATAAGTATTTATGAAGATGGACCTACTCCCAGCCAGAATATTCTGGAACCAGTCCAGAATAGGGTCCAGTAAGCCCCTCTTAGAGGAGAACTAGCCCAAGGTTGGGGGGAGCTGTAATGCAGTCACCTAAGGCTCTTACTGCTCAGAAGTGTCCTGTGGGCCAGAGGGCAGAGCCTAACTCATCACAGGAATTAAGTGAATTTGGCTATTTAGTGACAGACAGAAGCCTGGAGTTTGGAGTCAAGCCTAGACATTCAGAGAAGGGAAGAGTTCTCACCTGGTACAGTCTGGAAGAACCACCAGTAATACTTCTGAGGGAACTCTGACCTGTGTGAAAGACACAGCAAAGAGTCCTGAGATGTGTTCTTCAGGCCCTCTCCTGGAGTTCCCAGGGGAGCAGCACAACAGCCCATCAGGTTGGTCACTGTCAATCCATCCCAGAAACTGACACCGTTCACTATTCAAGAAGATTTATCCTCTACCTTCAAAAAATTCATTACACACACACACACACACACACACACACACACACACACACACACTTACCCGTTGTCATGGAAGAGGCCAGGGAAGAGGCAAGAGAGGACACTGAGTGGGCTGATGGAAAACAGGTACACATTCACTACATGGCCGGCACTGTGTAAGACTAAGAAAGACCAGACAGGGTGATGAGCCCAGGGACAGCCGAGTGAGGCCGCTCAACACGTCTAAGTGCCAAACAGATATGGAGGACTAAAACAGCACCCTTGGGGGCTGGGTTGCTGACTTGTAATCAGCCTTCTGGTCCTCCCCCTTTCCACCCACTAACACAACCACACAAGTCTGAAATTATACCATTAAGAAGCTCATTCCTTTGGTTTCTTTCACGGATCTGTTTAAAGCATAAGAACTAGGAAAGCAATAATTTGTACCCTTGTGCTGGAGTCTTGGTAGATTGTCAGTTAGCAGTTGAGGGGTGCCCTTGAAAGTACAGGCAAAGCCATTTAGGCCAGGGTGGGCTCCTGGGCTTAATTTCATCCCACAGCCCAGCTAACTCCATCCTTACGGAGAAGGCCACCCAAGATCCACGTTAAAGTTAAGTGCAAGTGAGTATGGGGAGGAGTGTCAGAGGACGGAAGCTAGCAAGGGCAGCGGGCACCGAGAGAACCCCAGGGCGGCAGCCCCTGCCTGTGAGGATGATGGCTGTGGAAGCGATGAGGCGATGGAAGTCCACAGCGGCATCGAAGGGAATGTAGCGGTTGAGGAAGGTCTCCCGCAAGAAGGTGATGAGGTTGCGACACATGGTGAGCAGGATGTAGGAAAACATGAAGGAGATGCTGGCCGCCGTGCCCCGGGACAGGATAATGCCCACGCGGGTGGTATCGGTGATGCCACTGTGGTGTGCCGCAAAAGCATAGTCTGTGGAGGAAAAACACTGCAGTTGTAGGTGACGCTGTTGTCACTTACCGCAGCCCATCACCACGGGATGTGTGTCACTCACAGTCGGCCCCAGTCCCAGGCCCCAGACTTGTGGCATATGATGTCACTCACAGTAGGCTCTCTCCAGGAAGAGCGCCCCAGTGATGGCGTAGAACACGGCCACACAGCCTATGTGGCGCCGGTAGTTCTCAACGAAGCGCTTGAACTGCTGCAACGTTTGGTGGCGGCGGCTGTGTTGAAACTTCTCTCGGTGGGCCTCAGTGAACAGCAAGGGCTGGAACGACGTCACCCTGGGAGACAGGAAGCCTTAGCCCTTAGCTGGTGGGACTCAATACCAATGGAAACAACGTGCTACCCCAAGGGGGCGTCTCTGAGGGACAGCCTGGGAAGGACAGTCTCGTGAAGCAGTGTTCAGATCCAAAGGCTACGCCTATTGTCTAAGTGAGAGCGGACCTCCAAGTGATCATTTCATTTCTGGGGATACACTCCATCTACACCAGGGTCCATTCACAGATGGCCCCTTCCCTCCCTGTCTGTAGTTCCAACCAGGCACCCACAGCGAGCCTTTAGAAGGCTCAATGGGCCTGTCATAATTAGCTTTAGTTAAGTTAACACACCTGGGAAGAAGGAGCCTCAACTGAGGAATTACCTCCATCAGATTGGCATGTCTGGGGCATTTTTTTTGTTAACTGATATAGGCAGGCCCAGTGCACTGTGGGCAGTGCCATCCCTGGGCAGGTGAGCTTAGACTGTATAAGAAAGGTAACTGAACAGCAAGAGGAATGAACTCAGAAACCAGCATTCCTCAGTGGTTTCTGCTTCAAGATCCTGCCTTGAGTTCCTGCCGTGACCTCTCTCTATGATAGATTGTAACCTGTAAGCCAAATAAGCCCTTTTCTCCCCAGGTTGCTTTTGGTCATGGTTTTATCTCAGAGACAAAAACCTAAGTAGGGCAGGGCCTCGATGAAGGCCCCTCTGATTTCCCAGACAGAGGTGAGAAAACATCCCTGAGTCCTGAAGCTCCCTTGTCTTTCCAACCATTCTAGTATTCATCAGCAGGGAACTGTAGTGACAGGCGCACCAGACTCCCTGCACCAAAGCATTCTGGGGCAGAGAGTATTTGTCTGCCTATAAAGCAGAGTGCCCAGCACCATGGCATGGATTGCTGAAGGGATGCACAGACCGTAGGGGCAAAGCAGGCATACTTCTTGCCAAATCTCCGTCGAATCTCTTGAGGAGGGTCTGTGTCCATGGGGCACTGTAGTCTCTGTGGTGACGCCTCAGTCTTGTTGTTGCGGGCACAGTGGGTCCTCATCCTGGGAGAAGGGCTAGGAAGGAAAAGCAAAAGGTATCTACCATCCGACCTCCTGCTGCCCTGTTCTGCCTTCAAACCAGCTTTGTCCAGGAAAGATCAAAACCCTCCACACAGGACAGCAGGAGTCCCACAGATAGTTAGAGAGAGAGAGAGAGAGAGAGAGAGAGAGAGAGAGAGAGAGAGAGAGAGAGAGAGAGAGAGAGAGACATGGTCCCAGTTTAGGTCTCCATATATAACTGTGTCCTCTACAAGGACACTTGGCACCGGCACTGAGTGGGCTTTGCCGAAACTGAGCAGGCTTTCCCCTCGTCCTGATGCAGGATGCACCCACTTGGAGGAAGTGGGCCCTTTTTCTATTTGCAAGAAGGTGCTACATGGGATGGGGGCGGGTGCCCAACCTCTGCCGCTTTAGGGACAAAAGGACAACTACCCAATATACCCAGATGGAAGCTTACCAGATCTTCTCCTGGCTGATGTAGGAGGCTCGACGGCAAAGGTTCTTGATGACTTCAGGCACTTCCACCCCTGCGACGCAGTGCTTGGTGAGGGAACAGCTTAGAGCCCAGAGTCTAGGCGAACCTAGCTTAAGGCACAGGGTCCCTCCCCTCTTTTCTATGTTCAAACCTGTAGAAAGTCTCCATCCAGAGGAGATCCTGCCTCTGGAGACCCCAGCCTCAGCTCTTGGCCCCAGTGAGAACTGGACTCACCTATCTACCAATCAATGATAGAGAGCTATAAGAGAGGTCACTCAAAAGTCTTTCTGTGTTTGAAAATGTTCATCATAATAATAATTTTAAAAACCTTCATCTCATTGTTCCCATCAGGGCTAAACACTGAGAGCAAGGCAAGGCTGAGCTGCAAATCTAAGTTCTTTTTGGGGGGAGATGTTGAGACAGAGTTTCTCTGTGTAACAGCCCTGGCCGTACTGGAGTGCTCTTTGTAGACTAGGCTAGCCTTGAACTCACAGAGATTCACCTGCCTCTGCCTCCTGAGTGCTGAGATTAAAGGCATGCACTAGTTAGCAAATCCAAGTTCTTACAGGAACCTGGAGCCTCCAGGGTGCTTCTAAGCTCTGAACCAACCCCAAAGATATCTTGGCTTATGGTAAACTGATCTACATGAAATTCAAGCGTTTAAAGAATTATTTGTTTTAAATTTATGTTTATGAGTGTTTGTATCCATGGATTTATGTGTATCACATGCATGCCTGATGCCCGAGGAGGCCAGAAGAGGACATCTAATCCCCTGAAACTTGATTACAAATGGTGGTGAGCTGCCATATGGGTGCTGGGAACCGAACCTGGTCCTCTACAAGAGCATCAAGTGCTCTTAACCACTGAACCATCTCTCCACCCCAAGTTCAAGTGTGTAACGCCAAGTACAGATATCTATACGCTCCAGCTGTTCAGCAAACAGCAAATGTGGTGCAATAGTGATCACGACCCAGTCTTGGTGAGAGAGAAGGGCTGTTTGTAAAATCCTTGAGACCTTTCTGTCACGTCAGATCTTTTCAAATAAGATCAGAAGGGAAGAACGAAGCCCAGTGCTGACTAAAAGGGAAACAAGACACTGCCCATTGTTAACCTTGCGCTGAATCCTCAGTCCCCTGCCCAGTCATCCCAGGCCTGACTATCCCCAGGACTGTGTAGCCTGGCTCCCTTCCAGGTGCCTCCCTGGCCTCTGCCCTCAGGCCAAGTGCTCATTGTTTGGCTTCCTAGGAAGCTACAGGATCAGCTTTCCTCTTCACCAGCTCCCCTTGCCCTGAGGCCCGAGGAAGCCTTTGCAGGAGTTTATCCACATCTTGCCCAACGATGCTGCCAGCCCCCACTTTTCTCATAATCCTGGGAAGGACTGGGTTCGGTCTCAACATGTCCCAAGGAAAATCTCAAGCTACAAAGACATTGTGACAGCCCAGAGCAGGCCACACACAGACCCCCCTGCTTTTGTTTTCGGTCCCTTCCCTCATTCAGACCCTGGTCCCCACCCACTTGAGTCAGACACAGGTAAGGCAGGGAGCAGGGGGCATGACAGTAGCATTGGGTCTTGATGCACTCAGCAAATGTTTACTGAGCACTTAACCAGGAGATAGGGTGGGAGTTGGGGGATAAAACCCCCAATATACCACTCTCTGTCCAGAACCATACAACCTAGTCACGGAGAAGGTAGCCTGGCCCAAGCAGTGTTGTAACAAAGAGACACTGTCTCCTCCCTGCTCTGGCACTAAGCTTGGAGGTGCAGGGCTGGGGTGGCTTTGGCAAGGAGCCAGGAGAAGCAGGGTTCCAGTCAACATCTCCTCCCGCAAACTGGGTGTAGTAGCATATGTCTGTTGTCTCCACACTTGGGAAATAGAGGCAGAAGAACTGCCACAAGTTCAAGGCCAGCCTGGTGTACTAGCAAGTTCCAGGCCACCCAGCCATGACATAGCAAGACTCTGTCTAAACAAAAAAAAGTATCCCACCCCACCCTCACCCCACCCACTCCAGGAGCCAGGCTGCATTCCTGGGCCCGAGGCATTTCTACCCTTCTTGGGCCCTTTTCTCTGTACAAATAAAAATAAATTAGCAATTTTATTTGATAATTACATGGGTATAAAAGAGAATATAATCCACGCTGGCTATATTATGTATGCATTATTCTATTGATTTTTCTTCTGGTTTTTAAATGAAGTATTTCTGTGGGCTCCTAAAACTATGTAGGGATTATGCCTAACACTAAGCCAGCCCTGCCAGCCAGGCAACCCCACCTTTGACACAGAGCTGCGTGAATCGGAGATCACTGTCGTGGTCCCGCAGCATGAAGTGGAAATCCTCCCAGGTCAGCTCCTCCTTGTCCTGGAAGCCGGACTCCCGGAACATGGACTCCACCACCTCAGCCAGCTGGTCCTTGGACAGGCAGTTGTTGGAGATCTCGATGAAGGACCTGGGGTTGGGATCGGGCACCAAGCCCAGACACAAAGGCTCACTGACTGTCCCACCAGGCCTTTGGGCCCCCCCCCCCCACACACACACACAACAGGGTCCCAGCTAGCTGAATCCCAAGTTCCCTACTGGTTCTAGAAGGCTCTGGTTACAAAGAAGAGGAGGAAGTGCCCGACTTCTCCTTCACAGCTATTCCTCTGGTGGGCAGTTCTCCTCCTGGCAGGCCCGGTCCTGACTGACTCTCCTAGCTGTTGGAGTGAACCAACCTTAACATCCTAATGAACTCATCCTTGGAAATGAGGCCATTCCCGTCAAAGTCATACATTCGGAACATAAGGCGAGACTTCTCCTCGGGGGAGCCTGAAAGAAGGAGGCTTCTGTGAGGAGAGCCCTACCCAACCTCCAGAACCCCTTACTAGACTTCCAGGCATCTGCCATAGTTAAAGACCTAGCCTCAGGGCTCTCTGTTTCCAACAGGTCAGCCACACTTCAGCTTCAGTGACCCACCTCTGTCTGAACAATTATTTTCTCCTTGCTCACCTTTCATGAAGACTACCAGAATGTCCAGGAACTCCCGGAAGGATAGGTAGCCATTGCCATCCTTGTCGGCCAGAGAAAACATGGACTCCACAAACATGTCCTGGGGCTTGAGGCCCAGGGAGTCCGCAAATTCAGCCCTGCTCAGTTCACAGGTCAGGGCCTCACGCACTTTCATCGAAGAGTCCAGGGGCAGAGTCCCTGCATCTGCCTGATTGATGTCTAACACCTGCATTCAGGCAGACACAGGGGTGGGGGTGGGAGGTCGGTGAGAGAAGGCATCCTTCACTTGCAGGTGGGTGAGGCCACTTTCTGAAGCATCTGTCCGGCACATACCCTCATAAGCAGCCCAGGTCTGTAAGTTACACTTACACCACAGAGGCCTGGCCCCCTGACTTAGCTGACTGAACCAAGTGTGTACATTTGACCCAACCTGGGTCTTTGGAGTTACAACCAAGAGGTCCCAGACACGCTGTAACCCGAGCTCGATGTGTTCAGAGACACAGAGAGGGAAGAAGCATCAGAGAGAAAGTCGAGAGAATTGAAGCTAGGCCTCGCTTGCTAACAGCATTCTCTCCCAGACCTTTCTAGGCCAAGCGGAAGTCCTCCCTTGGGGTGCCTGAGACTATGTGACTCCTATATGTCTGTTTTACATCTAAAGGGGTTGGGAGAGGAGAATTCTTATTACAGGCCATCTCCATTTCACCCAGGGACTGCCCCAGCACGAGAAAAGACAGTGAGGGAAGCAGGTAGGCCACAGGCCATAATACCTGTTTTTCCTGCCTGTCAACAGATGCTCAGTCCAAGCCTGGCTGTGTTTTCATGAGGCAAACACTGCGCCTTCAAACAAGGTGCTTTAGTGGAAAGAGCCTGGGGCTGGAGGTAAGAGACCTGGGTTCATGTCCCAACCCTGCCACCGGTGTGTTACATGACCTCGGGCACATCCCTTTGGTTGTCTGGGCTTCCTTTCCTCACTTGCCCTACTTATCTCACAGGTTATTATGAAGATCAACAAGAGAGGCTGTGTGGGAAATGGTCGGAAAGTACAGGGCAGCTATGGAGAGACCTAACTGTCCACTAAGCTCCCAGAACGAGGTCTTCCCTTCATCTTGATGAAATCTGAACTGAGTGCAGGCACCCAGATCCCACTTGTGCCCTAGCAAAGAGCCCCACCCCACCAGCTGAGGGTCCCCTGGTTCTTGTGTACACTCTATACTTAGTAGTTGGAGAGTTTATCTGGCCCAGAGTCTGTGTACACATGCCCATTGAATGATAGCCTCCTGTATGAATTCTCTCCCAGCTAGCCAGCTTGCTCCTTCTTAGGCACTAATTTTCCCTGTTCTGCAGTGCCCCTCTGCTCAGTCCTACCCACTGCTTTCTCCTGGGCCAAACCTTTTCCAACTTTGTGCCCTTCCCAGTCTTACCTCCATCATGATCTCACACCAGACTGGAAGCTTTTCTTCTCTACCGTCTTAGATCACGTGTTTCCTGGATCACCTTTATAATCTGCATCCCTTACCAGTCTTTTGTGTGAATATCATCACCATCCCAGTAGAGCAATTAGCTTCTTGGGACTCACACTGTATTTATGTCTACCTTGAGCCCCATGCTGGGAACAGAACCCTGAGTCTTACACATCCCAGAAAGCACTTCATTACTGAAGTGATATCCACAGACACTCTTGGTTCTAAGACAGTAGTCCAGGCTGGATTTGAACTCCCAGTCCTCCTGTTTCTCTCCCTTCACAGTGCTAGGATTACAGCTGTGTGCCACCATGCTTTCTACATTTCGTCTCCTATCTCGACTTCAGTGTTCTATCCAGGTTATCTTTAATTTTGTACTAGATGTGGACATTGGTCTTGGGATTTTCCCTTCTACCTAAATTTCCACAGCTTTCCGTTAGTTCTCACAAGTCCATGTAGTAGATAGTAATGCTTCAAGGTACACTCCCCAAAGAAGGGATGGACTACGGCTCTCGGCACCATCCGTCCCCCACCCCACCCCCCCACACACGCAGTACCGGCTTGCTCGGCTTCATTCCTGCACACTGTCTCCCTGGAGCCTTACATTGGGAGACAGGATTGTGATGGGTAGAAACATCTCCACAGTAAGTGTGAAAAGAACCCAGAGAGTATTTTGCAGAAGAGCACCAGCTCTTCGTGTGGTTCTACAGACGCCTCAAAGCAAATTAAATCCTGGCATCTATGCCTTTATTTTGTGTATCTCCTTTAGGCTCTGGTTTCCTGCTCGGGCTGGACAGAAGACTAGGGAGTTAAGAGCACATACTTTCCAAGGGAACCCAAGTTCAGCTCCCAGCACCAACATTCGGTTTCTCAGGAGGTTCACAACCATTTGCCCATCATTCAAGTTGTAGAGGGATGTGATGTCTCTGTCCCGTGGACATCCACAATCATGTGTGCACCTCCCTGCCTCCATGGACATAATTAAAACAAATCTTTTTTTTAAAAAAAAAAAAACAAAAAACAAAATAAAAAAAACTTCCTGTGGTATTAGGGTGACCAGCCCTAAATCTACCCAATCTACCTCATCCCTTTCAAGGCTGAAGGCGTCGAGAAGAGAGAAAGAAAGGTGTTTGGCCACCGGACTTTACAACCTGTTCCAGACCCCTGCAAAGGAGCCTGAACCCTGTAGTTACGGCCTAAACCTGCAGTTCCCCTTGTCTTCAGGAGCAGCGGAACCGGCAGGCAGGCCAGCCCCTGATGACATTACTCCCTAAAGAGAGGCAGGTACTCCATGGGGAACTGAGGCTGCTCGCCTAAGCAAAGTGAATCATCTCGTGGGAACCAGAATGTCCCCTAAGGGACAAGGAGTAACACATTCTCGGGAGTCAGTGTGCAGAACTGAAACTGAAATTCTAATCAACCCCACCGTGGCTTGACCAAGGCTGACTGACGACAGTGCCTCTGGGCTCCCTCCTCTGCCCTTTCCCTGTATAATCTGGAAGAATGTGTCAGATCCCCCCAAAGACAGTGTGGCAGTGCTCCCTCTCCGTCTTCCCCACATGACTATGTTGATTAGATTCCTTCCCTGACTAGCCACCATTACCTTGGTTTGTGAGGCAAGTGGCCGAACCTAATTAGTTGGGACATGCCCCTAGCCCCGCCCCTCCAGATCTGGTCTCTGGCCTAGGACTCCAGGAGCATAAAAAAGTCTGGTGACTTGACCTAAATCATGGCAGACTTACGAGCTGAGAATTCAAACCTTGAGACACCACCCACATGGCCTCAAGCAGGTAAGGATGCCACCATAGGTGCACACACGCGCGCGCGCGCGCACACACACACACACACACACACACACACACACACACACACACACACCAGATCTGATCCCACGCACACACCTGGGAGAAAAGGTGCCTGAAGAAAGTCTCCAGGAGGTGACTCCTTTGCTCCCTCGTCACTGCTGCCCTCATCAGCTCCTGCTCTCGAAGCTCCCACTCCTGGAAGCTCAGCTCACTCTCCTTCAGAGCCCCCCTGACGTTTTCTACCAGTGCTTGCCGCTCTTCCTCCGAGTTAAACAACAGCACCTACAAAGGCAGCAGGGAGCAGACAGATCAGAGCCTCCCAGAGAGCAGCGCTTCTCCTGGATCACACGCGGGCTCATCGGTGTGGCCTTGCAAAAGAGATACCGTCTTTCCATTTACAGAAGAGAATATGAGCTTACGGGAGCCGTTTACTCCATACTGGACAAAAGCGGGAGGTGGGGAGGGGAGCAGAGAGTGGAGTGGACTGTGAGTCGGGTAGTCAGAACCCACAGTCAGCCTCCTGTTTAACTCCCCTCCAAGCGCCTGAAAATCCACTTGGCTGAAATGGGAGAATAGGGAAGAGGACCCAGGTTCTTCCAGGAACTCCTAACTAGGACATATAAGAGCATCCTTCATAAAGAAGGAAGTTGCCGTGGCTGCCAGAGTACGAGGAAACCGGGTCAGCCAGCATGGTCCAGGACAAGACAGATACATTCATATTTAACTCTCTACCAGTCACTGCATCTGGGGACTAGAGGCCAGAAACCCTGCCTCTCGGCTCAGTGTTCCCTCCCTTCCACTTAACTGCCTCATCTGTGATGCAGCTAGGCCATACCAGGTCATACTCCTTGGGGATCTTGAGCAGCAGGGTGCGGCGGCCACGGTTGCTGGACAGGATGAGGTTGACCTGCTGTGGGGGCCGCAGCTGGATGGTACGGAGCACGGTGAGCCTACCATCTACTACTCGGATCTGTCCAGGCTGCAAGTGTACGAGCACTGGCCTGCAGGGTTCCCTGCGGCCCTGCCACTCCAAGGCTGGAAAGGAAGAGACGGGGCTGGGTCAGCTGGGTGTAGCAGACCACATCAGGAAAGAGGGGGCCAGGAGAGGGTCTCAGCAGCAGCGCGGCCCCTTCCTAGGCCCTGAGGGTCATTCTTTCCTCAACAGTTCTGCTGTTCCTCTAACCCATGAGGAGAATAAGGACCACTGTTCCCTGAGTGTTTCCTGGATGCTCACCATAGTGCTTTGAACTAGTTATTGCATTTCTTCACAGCCTAAGATACAGGCACCGTTAGGATCCCCATTTTACAGATAAGAAGAAACAGGTTTAGAGTTTTAAAACAAAATCTGCCTAAGGACCAACAGCCAGTCCACAGCGGAGACACGAAGATTCCAATCCATGCTTGACTTCAGACCTTCATTAATTACCCCTGTTGCCTCCAATTCCAGCGTAAGATGCCGCAAACCCATCCAGAACTTGTGAGTCATAGCCCTTTGAAATGAAGGCAGGATCTTATGACTTTTCCACTCCTCTATCACATTCCATTTCTTTAGGATCATCGGGAGGAGCTTTAAAACTTGGAAAACTGCAGGTCCGATGCCTACCATGCCTTTCCTCCACCTGCCCAGGCTTCACCTACAGTAGCCCTAAATCACGAGCAGCCTTTTCCACAGGCTTCTGGGATGGAGATAGGGACCCGATCCCTAAGTCATATCCTTCCCATCACCACCCCGGCTACCCCCAGGCCTACCTTCCACTCCCCCTACGAGCTTCTCAGACATGATGCTCTGACGGTCCTTTCTCTGGAGCCTCTTGAAATTCCTCATCCGAAGCCGGGCAACAATCCAGGCGCTGAGCAGGCTGACTGATGCGAGAGCAGGGTAGGGTGTTCAGGGCACAGTGAGGGGGGAAGGGGATGGGAGTCGCTCCCTTCTCAACTCCTTTCCTTAGGAAGGGTGCCTACTGGTCCTGACTCTCCTGCTGCTGCAGCACGACTTTCAAACTGTGTGAGGCTCCAAGAAAGGACCGACTTGCCTCCCATGGGGAGCTGAGCTCTGGATAACGTCTAAAGTATCAGTCTTGTCACCAAATGCGTCCATGACTCAGCCAGGGACTAAGTCCACACTTGGATTCCCCAAGCCACAAGCTAGACACACCATACCAGACTGCTGGGCCACCCCCACACAGCCTTGCCGTGTTCCTGCTCCAGAAACTGTGTCTGCCCCAGCTCTGCTTCTCACGTAGCAATTGTCTCTGGCAGTCCCCTAGGCTGTCACACTCTTACAAACAGGTGTGGGCCAGGACTCTCACAGACTTGACCAAGCCAGGCCTGGGGGCACCTCCGGAGATCAAGGAGGCAAATCTCCTTGGAGCTCACTTGCCTGCAGCTAGACACCTTTCCTTCCCTTTGTTTTCCTTCCCACCCAGAAGGACAGTTGCTCTGTACTATTTATTGTCACACACGAAACAACCCACCCCAACCCCTAGATGACACCTTTCAATAGCCCCACCCATCACTCTCCTACCTAAGGGGAAGCAGCAAAGGGTCCCAATGGTGAGTCCGAAGCCAAATCCACTGCCCTTGAAATAGTCCCGGATGAAGAGGGGGACACAGGCTGGCAGGCCCTTGGTGCTGAGCTGACCTGGCTGTGGGCAGGGGTCTCCTGGGGAGGCAGAGGAGGTCGGAATACTGGGTACTGGGACACAGTCTGGCACAAGCTCACTGAGAAGGGTGATAACAGAGGAGGTGAGGGTATCCTGGGAACTGGAGAGAAAGGGGCTGTTCACCCCTGTCGTTCTAGCAAGATCATGGCATTTGCTTGTGTAGGTAGCAAGCAGGTCCCAGTATGAGCTTCAAAATCTCTAACGACTCCCCCTTTCTCTAACACACACACACACACACACACACACAGAGAGAGAGAGAGAGAGAGAGAGAGAGAGAGAGAGAGAGAGAGAGAGAGAGAGAGAGAGAGAGCACTTCTTTCCCCACCCCTGTGAGTATAATAACCTTGCTCTCATTTGGCTCCTAATGCTACTCACATCCCATTTGAATGCAAGAGTCCTCCCCAGGTCTTTGAAAGAGTTGATCTCTCCCCCAGTTTGTCACCTCCTGGGCTTGTACACAGGGAAACTGTATGTGACAGTCCTGGCGCCCAAAACCAAACTTCTCAAGGGCAGAACCCTAGCTCACACCACACTTCGGGTGTTCATCCAGGCACGTCAAGCCAAGCCTGCAGTTGAGGAAGGACAAGACTCTGGGCCTACACCCCTCCAGCCATCTCTAGGTCACTTACCTGCAAGCCAAAAGAAGACATTGGGCTGCAGGGCTCTGGGGTCCACCTTGGTGACAGCCACTAGAATGTCCCGGAGGGAAGTGTTTCTGATCTCTGCAATCTCTTCCTTAGAGAACAGTCTGGGCATAGGAAAGGTAGGGAGCTGTCATGGTTAGGGAGAGACCTAGGACCCCACACTCAGGTATCCCATGCAAAGAATCCCTGGTCCATAGTGATTTGTGAGAGTCTGCCAGCCTAGGGAGCTGTCAGAGACCAATCCTCACTCGAGAGACCCAGAGGGGCTGGAATTGAGGCCTGTGGGGGCTGTGTAGGGCCAAGCAGAGGGCCTGTGGTCCAGGCCACAGAGGGTCTGAGACAAGGCCCAGGCAAGCCTTACCCATTCCTGCTGTTCTCAAACCAGTAACGGTCACCATCTCGCAGCCTGACAAATTGGTCAAGGACAATGGTGCTGAAAAGTGGTCCAGGATCCCCATGGCTCTCCAGAAGCCCTCCTGGGAGCAGCTCCAGCCTAGACAGGTCCTGATCGTAGAGGGCAGCCGTGGCCTCCAGCACCTGGAACACAGGATGATTGAGAGGGCCCAGCAATCAGCCTTGGGCAAAGAGACAGCTCCCGGGGATTAGCCGCAGGGATAATAATAATAAATGACCTGAACAATAACTCATTCCTAGAGAGTATCTATCATACCCCCAGGCATTGCTCTGAGTGCTTTACATAAATTAACTCATTTACACATATTCAGCTTTCCACATATTCAACTTCCTGTTCTGTGAAGTTTGAATAAAACCAACAGTCAGTCCTCTACATAATTTCTTAAGAAGGTACGGAACCTGAAAAGCAAATCAGCATGTAAGAGGTTGAATGATATTTTAAAAGGCTTCTATCCTTAGAGTTAAAGAAAAACCTTTAAAAAAAAACTAAATTCCTAGCAATGTGTGGCCCCAGTTGCTCACGTCTATAATCCCAGCACTGAGAGACTGAGGCAGGGGGATCCCCATGCAGGCTGCTTGTTTTGAAACAGCGTCTCCCTCTGTGTGCCAGGCTAGCCTGGAACTGAGGTATTCCTGTCTCTGCCTCCCAAGTGCTGAGGTATAGATATGTGCCACCTCACCCAGTATCAGAGCTTTCCACTCTGTTTTGAACTTAATTTTATTTTTTAATTTAATTTTTGTGTGTGTAAGTTGTATATGACTTGCACTATGATCCATCCACATGTGGGGACCAGAGGACAACTTTCAGGAATCGGTTTACCTCTTCCACCACGGGCCCTGGGGAACGAAACTTGGTGGTCAGACTTCACAGCAAGTGCCTCTACCAGCCGAGCCACCTGACTGGCTCCTGTTCTTTACCTGTCTTCTAAGTAGCTGACCACATTCATTCCATGATACCTAGCTAAAGCCAACAAACTGTTATATTGATTTGTCTCATGATTCCTACCTATCTTTATAAAAAATGTTCTTTAAGTTTGTGAGACCACTGTACACATTACTTTTGGGGAGGGGTGAGGAGAGTATTTCTTCAGACAGGGTCTCCTGGAGCCTGGGCCAGCCTGGAACTTGCTGGCCTTGAACTCCTGAACCTCCTACCTTTGTCTTCCAAATCCTAGAATTATAGGCAAGAGACACCATGCCGGGCATAGCACTTCCTTAGAATAAGCCTTTTGATTCTTCCCAGCAACTCTCCAGTAAGGACAAAACACAATGCACTAGGCACACAATTATGGAAACACCTCTATGCCTAGGTGACTGTGCCAAGAAGAATGTGCCAAAATGGTAAGGCAATCAAACTTGGTCTGTTGATGAGTAGGCAATGCCATTTGCCCACAGGTGATAGCTCAGAGTGTAACACCTAGCTTAGGGTGAAGGCAGCTGGAATATTGATTGATACATAGAAACAGAGCTTGTTCCTACGTCAAGGACCTGCAATACCCACTCTAGGATCCTTAAGAGTAACAAAACCAGTGTCTACCAAGTACATGCATTGCAATAGACAGTCAATACATATCTGCTGGACCATGGTCTTCAGACTCAAAAGTCTAATCCTGCTGGACTTGGGATCTCTTGGAATCTGGACTTGGTGTACAAGGTTGGGAAAAGCGACATGCATGAGTTTTGCCCTTGCACCAAGTGCTTGTCTCTGGTCACCATGTTTTACTACCCATCTTCCCTGTGTGGGAATGGGGTACCCAGGCCCTCCCACTCAGCCCCCTGGGCCCTGACCCCTCCTCACAGTGCCGTTGCTCCTCCAGAGTGTAGGGTTGATGTCCCGCCAGCGGGAAATGGGAGACAGGCCCAGTGCTGCCCTGGCTTTGGTGTAAGAAGGCAAGCCTAGATCCCGACCCCGCTGCAGGCAGCTGGCCAGGTAGTCTGTACGGGAGAACTTCAGTGGACCAGGCCAGAAATCTGAAAAAGAAAGACTAAAGAGGTGGAGAAAGTCGAGGGCCACCAAGGCAGCCTCCAGCCCTGACCACTCCAACCAATGCCAGGAACATTTGAGCCATGGAGAAGGAATGGGATTATGGTCAGTGGATCAGAAATTCTCTCAGCAAGGGGTTACATACAGCCCTCAGCCCTGAGAATTCCTCCCTGCCTGCCTCTGCAGGTCCAGCTGGATCCCCTCTCAGGGGTCAGAGATTCACAGCCTGCAGGGGCAGCCTCAGGCTCACCTCGCACATCCTCAACCACGACATGGTCCTCTCTCTCGGCAATCTGGGAGACCATGCCCAGCAGCAGCGCATCCACATCTTCAGCACTTCTTAGGTTTGGGTGCTTAAGGAGTGAGGAGAAGAGGACGTGGCTCATGGGGCCAGAGGTTGGGCAGCCTGGCTCCCTCCGTCACATCTGCCACAACCTTAAGCCCACTCAGTTATGTTCTTTGCTCCTGGTGGACATTTCTCAGCTTCAGGTTAATTCTTCACTCAGGGTAAATGAGAGTCCCACCCAAAGCTGACGCGTTGGAGCACAGAGGATCTTTAAACTTTTATTCTCTCCTAGAAGATTTGACACTATGATGGGCAAGGGCACTAGAGCATCTAGACGCCCATTTCTGCTCTCTCATTAGCCTGCTGGGTGACCGTGGAAAAGTCATAGGACCTGTCTGAACTTGCTGTTCTCCTTTTACTACAAGAGAGACCCAGACTAGGGGTAAATACGCCATGGTCGAGCAATTATTGCCTAGGAGGGATAGCATGTCTCGGTGCTCCAAAGCCTTCAGGGACCCGGAGCTGTCAAGAGGGAGGAGATACCTAGGAGGAACAGTGACATAGTGCCCCTCCCCTCCTGTCCTCCATGTATATAGCCCTTAGGTGAGGCTAGGGGACTGACTATTGACCAGGTCCCCAGGCTGTCCCCTTCACTCTAGCCCATCCAAGCTGCCTACTTCGGCCCCATTGACTACCTTCTTCACACACTCAGACACATGCACATACAGCATACACAACACACACACACACACACACACACACACACACACACACACACACACACACATATATCTCCAATATATGTCTCCAACCCCGACCTCTCGACTCCAGTAGCTGTTGCAGACCCGGAGGGCTCTGGAAAAACTTGAGTTATGATTGGCAATCCTCTGGAAGTGGCAACTGGCATTCCTAAAATGTAAGGAGCAAGAGTGGTTACTGTGACCACAGGGTCCTAATGTCAGACATCAGCTTTGGTCTCCAAGACTTCAGCCAGGGGTCCCGCCTTTCCTATTTGCTGTGTGATCAAGGCATCTGACCTTGGTAGTTACTGAACAGTCAGAGTTTTGGAAGGTTCCCATCTCCCATCTGACCAAATGTCTGAAAATTTGGCCATAGATATATTCTATCCGCACCCTCTCCGTGTGGATGAGAACACACACAGAGCTAGCAGCCGTGCACACACAGTTAGGGGTCCTTTGACAGCCACTGGACACTGGTTCTAGCACCCTCAAAAATAGCAAATCCACTGATGCATACATCCTTTATGTAGAATGGCATAATATTTGCCTATAATCTATGCACATCAGCCCACACAGTTTAAGTAATCTCTGGGTCTTGGTATGTATGTTTATGCACAGACATATTCATGTACAATTGGGTGAGGGCACATGTGTGGGTGTGAATATATGTGTGTATACATGCATGTGGAACCCAAAGGTTATCCTCAGTGTCAGTCCTTGGAAGCTGCTCATCTTGGTTTTTTGGGGGTCTTTCACTGGGACCTGGGACTTGACAGTTAGGCTGGGCTGACAAATCAGCCACCCGAAGGGGTCTGCCTGTCTCTGTCTTCTCAGCAGGGGCATTGCGAGCTTGAACCACCACCTCTGTCTTTTCACAGGATGTCAAGAGATTGAACTCTTGAACTAGGGGCCTGTGCTTGAGTGGTAAGTACCTTTACCAATGGAGATATTTCCCCAGTCCCTATGTTCTTATAACACTTAATAGAACATAAATGCTATCTAAATAGTCATTAGATCTTATCATTTCAGGAAGAATGGCCCTAAAATGTCTATGTTTTCAGTACAGAAGGAACTTTTCCAAATACTTAAAATCTGAGTTGACTGAGTAGATAGGGAGCCTAACATTATAATGGCTGGCTACATGTAAACTACATACCTCTATTTTTTTATTATATGCATATCATCTATACATAGTTTTATTTATATATATATATATATATATATATATATATATATGTGTGTGTGTGTGTGTGTGTGTGTGTGTGTGTGTGTGTGTACTTTCTTTTGAGAGAGGGTCTCAAGTAACCCAGGCTGGCCCTGAATTCTCTGTGTAGTAGAGGATAACCCTGAACTCCTGTTCCTTTTTACTCCATCTCTTGAGTGCTGGGATTAGAGACTATAAGGATGTACCACTTTCTTTCTTTCTTTCTTTCTTTCTTTCTTTCTTTCTTTCTTTCTTTCTTTCTTTCTTTCTTTCTTTTTCTTTCTTTCTTTCTTTCTTTCTTTCTTCCTTCCTTCCTTCCTTCCTTCCTATCTTTCTTTCTTTCTCTTTTTAGGATGAAGTTTTCCCATTTTGCCTACACTGGCCTTCTGAGCTCAAGTGCTTCTCCCACATCAGCCTCCTAAGCAGGTGGGACTATTTTAGAGACATGAGCCATGCAACCAACTATATGTACACATTTCTAAAGGATGTAAACATTTCTCTTTTGATCAGTCCAGTGCGCGCTTCTGTAATCCAGCCTAGGAGGCAGAGGCAGGATGATCTTGGCAAGTTCCAGGCCAGCCAGCGCTACATAGTCCTGTCTTGAAAAACCAGCAACCAAACACATACAAATAAAACACATGATTGTGGACTGCAGACAACCAACTGGATGCACAGTGGTCTATTCAAATCTTGTTTCTCCATTTTCCCTATTCTCCCTAGAAACAAGCTGCTTCAAACTGATATAACCCTATCCAGAGGGCTCCAGAAGGCAGGTTTTTGTCAAAAACGGGTCCAAGGCACAAATATGTGAATCCCCTCTCCTACCTCATGTAGACCCCAGGGGGCACCATGGTGGAGAAGAACTGTTCAGAGGCCACCACGAACTCTGGGGAGATGCTGGGGTCCAGAAATGGATGGTATCCTGAGGTTAGAGGAGAAATGGGCACGTTAAGGTTGTAAATCCCCACTACCACCCTTCCTTCAAAAGATACTTGGCCATTTCTCAGCCCCCTTCCCCTTCCCCTCACCTGCATACTCTGGGGGAGTTTGCTTCAGGAAGCTGGGCAGCCATTCATACATCGCAATGTTCTGAGGATCAAGAGATAAAGACACATGTGTAGGACTGGGCCAGGCAGGTCACTGAGCCCAGGAAAGCTTACATGTAGACATGAGGACCCAGCAGACGGAAGGAAAGATTTAAAAACAACGGCACTAAGAAGCAGGTTCTTCAAAGAATTTACTGAGGAGAAGGAAATGTTAAGGAATGATCAAACCCAAAATGATCTGGCATAAACAGAGCTCTGCCTCTCTATTATGTACAGTAGTTTTTCCGGCTCTCCAGGAAGAGGGGCCATCTTGGAAAGGGACATCAGGGGGAGGGGCGTTGTCCAAGACTGGGGAAGCTTTGCTGGGGGAACAGAGCCTCCCTGGATCCTGCACACCGGTGGGCAAGGGGCAGGCGGCACCACGCACCTGGTAGGTGGCAATGACCCTCTTGCGCGCATGCTGGAACAGCTCCTCATCCCCCCAATGTGGGTGTTCCTGCGCCAACTTCCTGGCACACAGGTTGTGGTAACGAAACCACAGCAGTCCCAGCGCCTGCAGGAAGGGCTCCCTGTTCCCGCGCTGGGCCCCAAAGGCTGCATCCATGTGGAGACGGTGCGGGATGGAGAAAGGAAATGAAGGACACCATGAGCCAGGGGAGCCCAGACCCACAGGCAGACCCCTCCAGCCCAGCCCTCCACCCATCAGCCTGATGCCTCCAACCCTGCTCCTTCTGCCAGGACCCTTCAGTCTCACCGAACATCTCCTGCGGCCCTCCCTGCCCCGTGGCAGGGTCTGGTGCCATCCACATAAGCAGAGGGTCCTGGGATTTCCGTGGGAATGCAGGATTGGCCCCCGAAGCCAGCTGTCCTCCTGAGAAGCTCCTCAGCGCGTCGCTCCAGGAGTGAGAGGAGCCATAGATGGCACTGCCATCCAGCCAGCCGGTCACCTGGTTGGTCTGTGGGAACATGTGGGTGCGTGGGGTCAGGTGCCTGCGGGTGGGCAAGAGCCTCACCCTGCCCAGCCTCCCCAGCCAGACCCCAGGCCTCCAGCGGGTCCAGCTGCAGACTCTCTTCCCGCCTGCCTGACTGCCTGGCCTCACCAGGTCCCGGGGGTTGCTGGGGCTCTGTCCAGTCTTGCGGTCCCAGTGGCTCCTCTGAAAGGGCAGCACCACGTTCCCACGCTTGTCAGGGTCGAACACCGGATCTCCAAGAGGGATGTAAATGTTGAGGAACTCTGCAGGGCAGCCTGGCGTTTCCACACTCACCAGGTCCGAGAGCACGTGGTAGCCTGCTCATAATGCAGGAGGGGTTGCTGGGCCAGCCAAAGGCCATTCTCTTCCCTGCCTCAGATATGGAGTCCTCCCCCCGCCCCTCTCGAAGCTTCAGAATAGTCATCTCTTATTATGGGCAAGTCCAAGACCTGACCTCCACATTCCCTCCCAGCTCTCTTTCTCCTGGCCTGCCTGTGCCTACACCTGCTCTAAGATGTTGTCATTGTCAGTTTGGCAGTCTCCTTGGTAACTGGGAGGTGTTCGGTGATGATGCCTCAGCAGGCAGGGTTGTCAGCACCAGCTCCAACACGTAGCTCAGAGCCTCGCTGAAGGCCTGCAGCCAAGCAGGAAGTCACATGGGAGCCAGCACGGGCACCCAACATGGCCAGCAGAAGTCATCATTGCTGCAGGACTAGCCACTAACCCCGTCGCTGAGCTTGCGATACCCTCAACACCCCCATACAGCTCTCCGCTGAGGTCAGGACCCTTCTCTCAGCCTGTTCTAGGAGCCACTGGGGCAGCAGGGTCCCAGAGACAGTCTGTCACAGTCTGTACCCCAACCCTCACCCCAAACAGAGAGGTGCCCCTTGCCTTTCCTCCACGTCGTCTTCCAACACAAGGAAGCCTCACGCTCCTGTCAGACTTGACTTCAGCAGGGGTCCGCCCTTCTTCTGCCTTTGCCCCTACCCTATTTCACCCTACCTTTGTTTCCTCATCCTCCATCATATGTTTTCTCTACCCACCCCACGCCGACTCCTTAGGCACTGAGGTGTGCAGCGGACCCCCATGGCTATGCTCTTCCGGAGGCTGGTGTTCTCACCAAAGAAGACGCCCAGGACTGTGCGGTTCCGCAGCGAGGGCTGCCCTGCCGGACCTCTCATGGCCGTGTTGCTAAGGTCTCGGGGGTTAGGCAGGTGGGGTTCTCTCAGGGGCTGGTACACACCATCTGCATAGCTGGCTGAAACGAGGCGCTGCAGACGAGAGCCTGGCACAGGAGAGGTAAAGACAAGGATGGATTTCGTGTGTGTGTGTGTGTGTGTGTGTGTGTGTGTGTCTGTCTGTCTGTCTGTCTGTCTGTCAGTGCGGGTGCCAGTAGAGGTCAGAGGCATCAGAACCCCTAGACCTGGAGTTACAGGTGATTATGAACTGCTGGACCTAGAAGATTTGAACCCAGGTCTTCCATAAGAGTAGCAAGTACTCTTAATCACTGAGCAATCTCTGTACTCCAAGGAGCATTCTTGACCTCCATTCTCAGGCTTCCCTCCATCTTCCTTCCATACCTTCCATACCATCCTAAAGCCTTAGATACCGGCAGCCTTTGATGATGCTTGCGATAGCCTTTTGTGATGCTTGCCCAACCCTCAGTCTCCACTGGAGGGTACCACCTTGATGCTCAGGCTAACTTGGCCCTCACCTACCTTTGCTGCCCCATCTGTGCTCCATGAGGTTGTTATACCATCCATCAAATCTCTGTACCTCCCAAGAAATGGCACTCTGGGCTCCTGTGTGAGAATGAAGGGAAAGAGCAGCTGGGCAAGTGCATGCAGAGGAGACCACACAGGCCACCGGGGCACAGGCCCTGTGATCCTGATTCTTGAAAGAGCAGGAGGCAGAGGAAGTATGGCCCTGAGGGAGAAATCGGGGCAAAGCGCTGTCTACACTCAAGCCTGCTCTTTAAGCCGTCCAGTGAGGAAGACTTGACTACCAAGGTGGAAAGGGGGCACGGGCATACAGTGCCTGCTCACAAATGGCCTCCAAGAACAGGGAGGAGAGCTGCAGTCCGGAAGAGGATGCACAATCTTGGACTCCTCGTATTTCAAGCCCTTGGGAGACACAGCAGGACAGAAGTTATCCCTGTCCCTCAAATACCGTATGAAACAAGAGCCAGCCACACCCTATAACTGGGAAGGACAAGTCATTCTGTGACCCGTCACTGGGCAGGCACGGTGTGAAGAGGGGCTTGGCTCTTTCCCACTGAACAAAGCTCCAAGGCAGGGTGTGTTACTGCCACCCTGGTCTTTTTCCCAGTTTCTTGGGTGAGACCAAGGACTGGTCATGGGAATGACCTTGCCCCTTCCCCCTTTGGAACATCTTGTCCCTGTTTCATTGCTCCCTCCTCTTCTTTTAATTTATCTACTTTATGTGTATGGGTGCTTTGCCTGCATGCATGTCTGTGTACCACACACATGCCTGATGCCCACAGAGGCCAGGAGAGGGGTGACTGATCTCCTGGAATTAGAGTTACGGACAGTTGTGAGCTGCCATGTGGATGTTGGAAACTGGACCCAGGTCCTCAGAAGAGCAGCCAGTGCTCTTCCCTGCTGAGCCCCCGTTCCAGCCCTACTCCTGTTTGTAATGCTACTGTAAAAACCTACAGTCCAGGAGGGAACCTTTGGCTGCTGTGGGGAAGAGCTGAGGAAGCAGGACAAGAAGGGAGGGTCTGGAATCTTCTTTGTCAGTAAGTCAGGTGACTAGCCAGACACCCCCCCCCCAAAAAAAAAAAAAAAACTAGAAGATTTCTTCTCTGCTCACCCGAGAGAACAGAAGAAAGGGCTCTATCAGCAAGAGGGAGCCCACTCCTTTGACTGTCCTTAGACCAAGACAGGATGTCCAAGCTGTGGGTGCTGCTTGCACACTGGCTTACACACACAGGTGCACATACAGACACACTCACCAGGGGGTCAGGAAGGAAAAACAGGTAAAGCTCTGATATTTGAACCTGACTAAAGATCTGGGGCAGTAGACAGCCACTCACATAAGACCTCTAAAAGAAGATGAATTGGTGGTAGGCTGAGGAAGGAGTCTTTGGGGAAGAATATATCTTAGGAATCAGAGGCAAGAGCTGGGAGAAAAAAATGAAGCCCTAAGGAGAGTACTGGAAAGAACTCAAAGGTGAGCAGTTTTGGCAAGGGAGAACGTAGGTCCATATCACTGTCTTGCCACCGCCAGCCAGGAGGTGCTACTTCAGAAAGATATCCTCATTTATCATCTCCCAAGATGCAAAACACTTTCCAGATTTGCTCGTTTGCTTGTTTTGAGACAGTCTCAAGTTGCCCAGGCTGACCTTGAACTCATTATATACTAGAAGATGACTTTAAATGGTTGATCCTCTTGCCTCTATCTCCAAGGTCCTGGGACAGCAGGCTAGAGACTTGCTCTTTCTTTTTTTCGAGACAGGGTTTCTCTGTGTAGTTTTGCGCCTTTCCTGGAACTCACTTTGTAGAGCAGGCTGGCCTCGAACTCACAGAGATCTGCCTGCCTCTGCCTCCCAAGTGCTGGGATTAAAGGCATGCGCCACCACCGCCCGGCGAGACTTGCTCTTTTTTAACCCACCTTGTACCATCGTGGGTCCACTTCCCTCTTCAGAGCTCTAGATTATAGGGAACAGCCACTAATTCTAAAGCTCTCAGACTTCCAAAGCTGGAATTGCTGTGGGCCATATTGTGTTCTGATGCTATTATTTTATTTTGTGCTTTCTTTTTTCAGCACTGGGGATGAAACCCAGGCCCTCACATATGCTGGGCAAATGCTCTACCACTAAATTACATCCCCTGCCTAAGACCATTTTATTTTATTTATTTGTTTGTTTGTTTTGGGTTATTTCAAGACAGGGTTTCTCTGTGTAGCTTTGGAGTCTGTCTTGGAACCCGCTTTGTTGACCAGGCTGGCCTCGAACTCACAGAGATCCGTCTGCCTCTGCCTCCCGAGTGCTGGGATTAAAGGTGTGCGCCACCACCACCCAGCCCATTTTATTTGAAAAACACTGGTGACTCCTCTTTAGCTTTGGGTTTGGTTTTACCCTAAGATGCTTTGTTATCTTCTGTGTCTGCTCAGTCTTTCCTATTTCAAGTCAGGAGAACTTACCTTAACAAAAAGGATAGAAGACAGAGGAGAGAGAAGGGGCCCCATACTAGAAGAAAGTATTTTCATTCTACTACCTACCCATTTATTCAACAGCTAGAAACAAGAACCGATACGACACATCTCGAGAAGATCAGGGGACATAGGTTCCCCTGCTCCTACACAAGCTTCTCCTCCAGTCTGTACTCACCCAAACAGGCCAGCGTCCCAACCAGGAGGATCCAGGCCAGAGCTAGGTGAAAACCCATGATGAAACGTGGTAATGAGGGATTAAGTGTCGCAAAACTTCAAAATAGAGACCTAGAGAAACATAGGACAGAAGAGTGAGTCCAGCTACTCAAGAGAATCAGTATAAGCCTTCTGCAGGGCCTCTAAGAATCAAGGCTGGGGAGCTGGACCCACATGGCTTGGGTAGCAAAGCAAGAGGCTCTCTCCCTCCGAAGGTCTCTCACTCATTCAGCAGATAACTGATGAGCACATGCTGTGCACAGAACTGACCTAGGCTCTGGAGACCAAGCGACTGACGGAAACAAAGCCATCCCTGCCCTTGTGACCTTTAGTTTCTCAGTAGTTGAAAACCCTCGATTTGGCCCAGCTGCCCACACAGTCTGCTCCACTGCTTGGGAGGAGGGGGCTGAGAGACCCGGCCCCGCAGAGGTGTCAGGTCTGCTGCTCGCCCTCTGTGGGATCTGAGGGAAAACATTGATCGGATCCATCCTGGTGGTGGATGTGCCTGAACTGTTCACCTCTCAACACTGTGATCAGAATCTGACTTGATGGTGAAGACTGACAGAGGCCGAAGCGTGACTCCTGTGAGTGCGTAGACTCGGGAGGAGTGCCACGTGAGCGGCTTATCTTTCAGTCCTGCTTTCCCTCCACAGGCCAATAAAGCATGGAGGACAACAGAGAAACAGAGACAGTAGGAGACTCCAGCCAGGACTCCTCTGGCAAAATTTCACTGAAGATGTGCTAAAGATTGGGGGTAAGGTGGTGAAAGCCCTGTGCTCACAGAAGGCCTCATCTTTAGCCAGAACTCCTCCAGTCCAAGGAGAGAAGCCCCAGCGAGTGGCCTCATCCCCTCCCCATCTCCTACTAAACAAGTGAAAAAAAACCTAACTCAGTATTGCCTCTATGCTAGAGAGTCTTCCGGGTGTGGCCTTCGGTAACATGTGAAGAGCTGGGCTCTTGAAACGTTGAGTTGGATGTGATGGAGTGGCTGGCCACCGTTGTGCTTCCCTAATCCAAACAGTCTGACCTCTTTCCCCTTCCCATCAAGTCTTCAGGAACCTGGACCCCAAATGTAGGTAGAACACTCCATCCCTAACGGCCTGTGGGCTTTCAGGCCAGACTGTGGGGACAAACTGCCAAGGAGAGTAGCCATCCTAAAAATCTCCTGTGGGTAGGTAGACCTTAACAATTTACACAAGACACTTGGGTGTGGTGACTCCCCAAACCATCTGGAAACGAAGGCACAACTCCCAGGCAATGAAACCCCAGGCAGTGGTAGAACCAGGGTGAGTACCAAGCCTGCCTGGTTCTTGCCCCACATGGCCATGTTTCCAGACCACAGTTTTAGAATGGTGATTCTGTTGGCCCCAGGGTAGGAGAGAGAGGAAGATGGGGTAAGACGACTGAGATTCCCAACCTGGAAGAGCAGGAAGTAATGCCTGTATACTGTACACCCGAAGTCTGTCATTGGCAGGACATGCTGGTGCGAAGCAACCCTTTAGACCCAAACAAACTAGGTCACTCAACGTGCTTAGGACCAGATGACCCTGGTTTTTCAAAACCAGTGTGCTGGGCTCAGGCCTTAGCGAGGTCTGTTTTAGCCTCAGGAAAAGATTGGAGGTAGGTACACGAGGCGACATTTCCCGTTCTGCAGAAGGGGGACCCACCGGCGAGCCTTTCCCCCTCTGTCCCCGCCTCAGAGCCCCTTCCCTCGGAGTACCCTTTCCCGCGGGCCAGGAGAAACGCTCTTGGATCTGACCTTCGCCTCTGGTCCCCCAGCCTGGGACTGCGGATTGCCTCCGGCCTGGGTCCGGGTTCGCTGTAGCCGGCTCGGTTCTGGCTGCCTCTCCAGCTCTGAGCCGGGGCGGGCGGGGCTCCGGGCTGAAGAGCGGCTAGCGCGTCCCGGCGCTGGGGCGGGGCACAGTAGGGCGGGATAGAGGCTGGCACCGCGACCCGCCGCCCGGGCACTCCTAGGGACCCGAGCGTGAAAGGTGAGACCCTGTGGGATGCTGGGCTCCTGCGGTGCCAAGGGTTCAGGCCGTGTGGCCGTGTGGGAGGCGGGAAGGCAAGTCTCCTCCACAAGTTGGAGGGGGCTGAGGAGAGGGTGGAAGACCCGAGAAGGTGTGAGGCAGGCGGGCTGTCCCCAAATCCTCGCCACACAATCGGTGTCCGGGCTCTAAAACGAAGATAACCAATCACCCAACACCTACCTACAGATCAGACCTGGCTCCAAAGCAAGGTATCCATCTGTCCCCCCATCCTGTAAGTCTGGGTAACCAGGGTTCCTGGTGGGACCTCCCAGGTCTCAACGCCCAGGGAGCCTGGTCGCTAGGTTTGCGTTGCAGCTGCCCGGGGTGCTGGCGTGGGTAGGGAATAGGAGGACTCTGGGGTGATGCACAGGGTCCAGGCGCACACCAGTCCGTCTGGTGTCCGAGGGCGGGGTGCCAGGGCCGAGAAAGTTGAAAATGACTTGCAATGGAAGGCGAGGAAGACACCAGGCCGGGTTTGTAGGGTCATAATTTGGTCCGCAATTGAGTTAGAAGAATGGGAGGTTGGAAGGGACCCTGGCGGGACAAAGTGCGTAGTTTTGGTGACAGGACATTAACGTCCGGACCGGATTCCGGCCCCATCTCCACGACCAGGAGCGTTGCGAGTGAGTTCCCAAAGGAAGAGCCGAGCAGCCCCGGGTGCCACGCACACAATATCTGAAAGAGAAGAAGGTAGGGAACTATGGATCGCGCGTGGATGCGGGGTCTGTGCGGTTTCCTTGCGATCAGACCTTGAAGGGCTGCTCTAGTGCCGACCCCTAGGGGCGCACTTCTTGAGTCTACACAGATCAATTCAGATTTGGGGTGGGGGGACGGTGAAGGAGAAAGTTTGACAGGAAATTAAGACAAGGCAGACTTCTTAAAGCTATAAAAGTCACAAGATTTGTCGACACTAACTCTTTATTTCTCTTAACTGGAGTCTGGGTAGGTTGGATTGTTCAGTTCCCCATCCCTGAGTCCATTACCACCTATCACTGGGGAATCCTCTCTCTCTCTGTCTCTCCGTCTCTCTGTCTCTCTCTGTCTCTCTGTCTCTCTCTGTCTCTCTGTCTCTCTCTCTCTCTGTCTCTCTCTCTCTGTCTGTCTCTCTCTGTCTCTCTGTCTCCCTGCCTCTTTCTCTCTCTCTCTCTTTCTCTGTCTCCCTCTCCCCCCTCCCTCTTCCTCCCCTTCCCCCTCTCCCTCTCCCCTCCCTTCCCTTCTTCCCCCCTCTCTCTCTTTCCCTCTCCCTCCCCCCCTCCTCTACCTTCCTTAGGAAGGAGGACCAGCAGTTCCTGAAAAGGACTCTCTTTAGTCAGCCGGAGATGTAAACTTTCAATAGGTTTTACTTCAGTCAGAGACATAAGCTATCCCATTCCCGTAGCCACGCATCACCCCATCAGAGTGCTTGACAATATTAGACATGTCACCTAAGCTGCCTTTATAGGGAGCTAGCAGTCCTTACAGGAAAGCTTCGGGAAGGAAATCTTGTTAAACTTCAAGAGAGGTTCCAGATCTCCCCTTGACTTTAAGTGATGAAACTAGGACTTTACTAGGCTGGGTCTTCGAGACTGTTAACTTTATCTCTACCCACCTGTCGTATAAACACTGGGAACCCACTTCATCTTGTTACAGGTAAGGACTAGATAACTACATTGGAAAAACTGTGGATCACTGGAGAAAGCCTCTAGCACTTAAAGGTCACTCTCCAGGCCACGTCAAAAAATAGAACTCCAAAGTGAAGGAACTGGCCCTTCACCCAAGTCATCATAGGGGCCCCTGTAAAGAACTGTAGGTGTCTGTGTTACTGAGTACGACAGAGTCGGGGTGTGCCCCTCTTCTGTCTGTCTATCTGTGTTTATGTAAGTTTGTAGGTGTGTGTTTATTTAACTGTCTTATGCATCAGTATAGACTGCATGTATGTACCAGTCATGGTGGTGAGTTGAGGAACCAGAGGGTATAGTTAACATTGACGTGAGATTTTGCTAGGTGAGAACCAATTCTGCCATCGACTCCATTTGTCGAGCCTGAGCGGGAAAGATGGTCCCAAGAGAAACTCGGAAAAGCAGAGTTCTGCTGCTTTGTTATTTCAGTCCATCTCCTCATTCAGGAGCCCTGTTTGCATACTAATGAACCCAAATTAGGATCAGCCATGAAAATTCAACTTTACTACATCAGGCAGTGTAGAGGAAGGAATATCTAAGTCACGAAATCGCACGACTAATGGGAGAGACCAAGCAAAGCATATTGCAGTCACCAACTAGCTTTGCTCTAGTCATCCGTAATCCGTATTTTGGAGAATCGGAAATGTTAACAATGTCCTTCTGTACTTGAGATACAAAAAAGCCTTTTGTTAGTGTTTCTTTGACGCATCATGTTAATAGAGATGAGCCATGCTCACAAAACTTATATAACCTCTCATTAAAATAAGCACAGGAACACTAAGTATATGTGATCCTGACCAAGATGCATTAAGTTAGTTGATATCTGCTTGCACTGCAAATACCTGTTGCTGAAATTCAACCATATGATATGGGTTCTTTTTCATTTTTCGTGTGTGTGTGTGTGTGTGTGTGTGTGTGTGTGTGTGTGTGTGTGTACATGCACACACACACACACCTATGGCATGAGTGCAGACATCAGAAGACAGCTTTCAGAAATCAGTTCTCTCCTTCCACCGTGTGGCTTCTAGGACTCAGACTCAAATTTTCAGGCTTGGCAGCAAGCACCTTCACCCACATATCCACCTCATGGGCCCTAATATGAGCTCTTTCTATGAACAATCTTGCTTGCTTTATCTTAAATCATGTCTTCTTTTTTCCCCTCTTTCCCTCCCCCTCCCTTTCCTCTTCTTCTTCTTCTTCTTCTTCTTATTATTATTATTATTATTATTATATTACTATCATCATCACCATCATCACTTTTATCATATAGCCTTGGAATGACTGGAACTCATTGTGTAGACCAGGCTGCCTTCAACTAAAAAAAAGATCCGCCTGCCTTTGCCCCCCAAGTACTGGGATTAAAGGAATGTGCCACCATGCCTGGCTATCTTAACTGAGACCTAAGACCTTCTACATTGTAGAGTTTTTCTTCCTATAGAGGTTTTCTTAGAAATTATTTCAGTTTGGGCATCATAAATAAAAATTTGCTATAACAAAAAATATGCTTTACAATAAATGTCACTAGGCCAGCAAGACGGCTCATCTGGTAAAGGCACTGGCTGGCTATGCCTGGCAACCTGAGTTAAAGCCTTGGAACCCACAGAAAGATGGGAAGAAAGAACCAACTCCACAAAGATGTCCTTTCACTTCTATAGGCATGCCATGGAAAGTACGTACACACACACACACACACACACACACACACACACACACACACTCACACACACTCACACGCGCACACAGACGCACGCATGTGTGCACTATTAAATATAAACATTTAAAAATAAAATGTTACTGTTAATTATTTTATTTAAAAAACTGGTTCTAGTTTATTTAAAAAAATTGTGTGTGTATGGGTGTTTTGCTGGTATATATGTCAATGTACATGACTGATGCCTGTAGAGGCCAGAAGAGGGCATTAGATCCTCTGGAGCTAGAGTTACAGACAGTTGTGATCTGCCATGTGGTTGTTGGGGATTGAACCCGGGTCCTCTGCAAGAGCATCCAGTGCTTTTAGTTAACCTCTGAGTCTTCTTTCCAGTACTTCAAAATAACAGACTTTTAGCTATACATTTTCAGCTGAGCTTACAATGTATGCTTTATGTTCAACTAAATGCAAACATTTATGTTTTTCTCTTTACTATTCTTAGAGACTCTAGCTATTGGAAGAGGGCTTCTAGACAGTTTTGTTTTTTTTTTTTTGAGATTACTAAATGTAGATCAGGTCCATCAGATCCCTTCTTATACAGCTTTTAGCCTTGTCTTGGTGGCACTCAGTTAATGTGAGTGAGTGAGAACAGTGTGGGTAATGAGGGGACATAGCTCCCTCTTGTGTGAAGACTCAGAAGGAGATGCCTGTGAAAAGAACTCATTCATATTCATTAATTCGATCCAGATTTGATTAGAATGTGCTACATGCAGATGATGCAAAGATGGGAAGATTAAATCTCTGCCCTCAAGGAGACTGTGTCTAAAGGGGAGACAAATGTTCAAAGTGATGGAGTACAGTAATTATTGTGATCAGGAGATATGATCAAAATACAACAGGAGTGGGAGAGTGGGAATCTTCCCATTGGTCCAACGGCCTTAGAGGGAACTCCACAGAGAAGGTGAGGTGAGCTGAGACTGGAAGTGAGGACAGGCGTTTGCCAAGGGTGGAACAATCCAGGTAGAGGAAATAACACATTCAAAGGCAAGAAAGCTTGAACAGCATGTCAGTCATGGAGAGGGAAAGAGGGGGCGCTGCTCATAAAGCACTTTACATGTGATAGTGAAAAAATTAGATTTTACCCAGGGCAAAGAAGTGACATGACTAGATTTGTTTATTAGAAAATAACCAGGCTAGCGAGGATGAGACTAAAATCAGCAAAGGCAGTAGCCAAGGCAACCAACAGATAATTTCAAGAAATACTCAGGGGGTAGGATGACCCTGATTCTGGCATCTTTGTTTGATTAATGGATGGTGGTAAAACTAAAAAGAAAAAAACAGCAGAGAATTCCATTTGGAGCCTCTTCAATTTGAGACATCAAAATTCATGAGGTAGTTAGTTGGTCCTTTTGAGTTTGGAGCCCAGGGAGACCTTTGAGAACTATAAGCCATGGGAACAGACGAGACTACCTAGGAGTATTTTGTTTTGTTTTTGAAAGAGGGTCTTACCTTAGTTTAGGCTAGCCTTGAACTCTCAGCTCTTGCCTCAACCTCTTCATTGCTCAGATTACAGGGGTGTACCACCACGCTGGGCTATCCAGGGAAACCTGAATGACTAGAGGAAGTGAATTATGATAGAATCCTGAGCAGCATCAATATTTAACAGAGAGAAGAAAGAGAAGCCTATATAGGGTGGCCAATGATAGGGGACACAGAAAACATGGTATTGTGGAACCAAAGAGTAAGTTTCAAGAAAGAAGATGTACTCTGCAGTGTCAAATACCACAAGTTTAAAAAGTTTTAAGTAGTGAGACTTTCCCTTTAGGTTATTTAGTGATGTAATGCCACAGATAAAGATGCAGAAAAGTTAGGTTACTATGGGCCAAGGCGACAAGAAATAGATAAGAATAAGGAAGAACCAACACAGACTATTCTGTCAAAAATCCTGGCTGTGAAAAGGAGAGCGTAGGACCAAACAGTGAGTGGAGATCCGGAAATGTTCCTTCTTTTGTGATCTGAGTTGGAAGAAACTTGAACCTATGCTTGGGAGGAAGATCCAGCAGAGAATAAAAAGTGAAAAGCCGTGACAGCACGAGGATGACTGATGATAAGGTGGTCGGGGGTTGGGCAGGAGGAGCTGCAGGGCTGGGGAAAAGATGAGTATTTCTCTGGGGTGGAAGAGCTGAGTACTTTAGAAGAAAGTGAAACTTTCACGTTAAAGACTGAAACTGCGGTTGTATGGCTTGTCCAAAAGACAGGATTAAAGGCTAAGCTATGTGCCTCCCTGTCTCGTTGCCGTGCCATACACTCCCTGTTTGTTTCCAATAGTACTCGCTGCACTCTCCATACCCAAACTCATTCCACCCTCATAGGGACACACTGAAGGAAACATTATTGTTTGTTTTTTTGTTCTGTTTTTGGTTTTGTTTTTCAATAAAACTACAGAGAGGTGAAGTTGCAAAAGACAGAGACCGAATGCAAACCCTCCAGAGCTGTTTGACCACGAAGCTGCCTCTTTTACCTTCCCACTAAACACGATTCTCCCTGCTCAGGTTAAATGATGGGTTCTCCTGGATAATATGAGACCCCAGTGCAGATCACACTTGGAAGAATGAACAGAACCGGGGCAGCGATTCTAATTTTTCACCCCTGATTTTGATGTCTCTCAAGTCGGGGTGCATCTTATCACAATGGTTGTGATGGTTTAATTGACAGGACTTTCTTTATGATTGTGAAATAGTAGTGTGTTTTGCAATTAATTCTGTCTAAAAACTGATGAAATGGCCAGGTATCATTTTTGCTAACGTCCTGTGTATAAAGGGACAAATAGGAGTCAAATATGCTCTAAGATCAATCAGGCATGAGGCAGAGAAGACCAAAGTCAGTATTTGAGTTGAAGTACCACATAGGGAATGTGAACGGAAGAAAAAGGCCTATGTTGGCGATGCATGGAATAGTTAGGACATCTGGTCCCAGCACTGTGCCTGACAGAGGGCAGGTATTCCTGCAATGCCTACCTAGGTTGTTCTGGACTCACCAGACTCAGGAGTTCAGGTACTTAAGCAGGCTGGGCAGTGCTGGGTCTAGGGATCAGCCCCTGTTAGTGTACTTGGACTGTACACTTAGCAGCTTTTTGGCCTTTGTTCCTTTGAAGACTGAAGAGGAAAGGCAATCTCTTTGTAATCTGCACCATCTCCTACCCTTATGACTTTGTTTGATAGTAAATACAGTTCTTTTTATGTTCTGTGATCTGCCTGTGCTAGAGCCTGGGAGGGGGGAATGAAAGAGAGTTCTTTTTCTTCCGATATTCCCAGAAGAAACAGAAAAGGCCCCAAAGTGAGTGGTTAGGAAGGGACCACAGGGCAGCAGAGACTGATTGCCAAGACCCTAAATCTGCCACAGCCAAAAGACGAGGAGATGGACGGCTGAAAGGCAGTGGAATAGCGGTAATGGTAGTGAAGGTCAGAAGGCACACACACACACACACACACACACACACACACACACACACACACGGCATAAGAGATGACAGAGCCGGGTTGGCTTATGCTCTGCAGCATCCCCAGCCCCACAGTGTGTCGGGTTCACAGAGGGCACTCAGTGAATACCTGTTGTTGCAGCCTCACCACCTCGGCTCACCCCCCGACAAAATGGCTGCTCTTGGATACACACTGCCCTTCTATCCGGGTCCCAAGCCAACCTTCCCAATGGACACAGCTTTGGCTGTTATAATCACCATCTTTCTGACTGCACTGGTCACCTTTATCATCATCCTGCCTGGCATCCGTGGGAAGACGGTAAGAAACAAACCCAGCCCTGTAGACTCCAGCCCCAGGGAGGACTTCAGCGTCAGGATGAGGAGTCCAGATTCTGTCGAGAGGCAGACTCAGGGAAGGAACTCCAGTGCTGAGGAAGCCTCGTTACCATCCCTAGAGCAGAGCTCCCCATTCACTGAACCAACAGATTGAGAATGATTTTGTACCAGACACTCTGATCTTAACTGGCCAAAGAGGCTCAGTGGTAGGACCCCCGTCCCTCCCCACCATAGGAAGAGGAATGGTGACCGTGGATGGAGGGCTATGCTTACTAAATCTGGCCCCTCTGACTCAGAGGCTGTTCTGGATGCTGCGGGTGGTGACCAGCTTATTCATCGGGGCTGTGATCCTGGGTGAGTGCCAAATGCCACAGGCTTGGGAAGCTGCCTCTCTCCTGTGAAGTTTCCTCTGTGGCTGCCTCTTCTTTTTGTTTCTCCATAGTGGTCACTGATTCAGGGTGCCTTCCAGATCCAGCCCACACACCTCTCTCACCATGGCTTTAGCCCTTTACTCTTACCCTTGCCCTGAAAGGTGCGGGCCAGGGAAGCCCAGGAGGATCCATCTTTTCAGTCTTGCTGCTGTTTTATTTGGGTTGTAATGAATGTAGGCAGGAGGACTCTAGGGGAGGGCTGTTTGTCTGGCTTCAGTGATTAGAGGAATAGGGAAAACAGACCATTGGTATTGAAGTTGTCTGTGTTTGCCCATCATGGTCTATGTGAATGCTTCCTTACCAGTCAGTCGCCTGAGTGGCTGTCCATAAACGGGACTGGGAGGGGTAAGCAGAGTGTGAGCATGGAAAATTTTAGATTCTGACCCTTTTCTTCACCCCACAATAATGGTTGGCAGACTTAGTATGAGCCAGGCCTGGACTAGTGAATGGGTATACAATTATGACAAGTCCAGGCATGAAGCCCTTGTAGTTTTCCTTCTGACTAATCCAGTAATGCTCAGGCCTTCCTGAGTTGCAACTCCCCAATCCCAGCTGTGAATTTCAGTTCTGAGTGGTCTGTGGGCCAAGTCAACACCAACACGACATACAAAGCCTTCAGTCCCGAGTGGGTCAGCGTGGATGTGGGACTGCAGATTGGGCTCGGAGGAGTCAACATCACACTCACAGGTGAGGGTTCTAACTCGTGAAGGAGGGAAGGCTCTGCTCTGCCTCTTTGAGATGTATTTTATGTGGTGTGTAGAACTACAGTGTGCCCAGCACCAGAGTCTGGAAGTGTAAGCGTTGAGGGGGAGGGGAAATTCAGAGCTGTCTCCTCTGTTGGCTGTCAGCTCCTGGCCATCTGCCCAGTGTGAACGAACCCCTACCCAGGTGAATGGTCCAATACAGTTCTTGGGTCTCTGCTAAGCACAGCTACCCTGCTCCTCAGGGACCCCAGTGCAGCAACTGAATGAAACCATCAACTACAATGAGGAGTTCACGTGGCGCCTGGGTGAGAGCTATGCGGAGGAGTATACGAAGGCACTGGAGAAGGGGCTTCCAGACCCTGTGCTCTACCTGGCTGAGAAGTTCTCCCCTCGAAGCCCATGTGGCCTATACAACCAGTACCGCCTAGCAGGACACTATGCTTCAGCCATGCTGTGGTGAGCATGGGTATGGGATGAGATAGCCCCCACTGGCCTAAAACTCAGGAACAGACAGTCTAGCCATACTCAAGGGGGTATCCTAAGTGGGAGGAGCTGGCATCAGTCACTTTAGTTCTTGGTTGGGAAGCCCACAGGCAAGAACGTCCCTTCACGTATTTGGGACAGCCTGTACCTGGCCATCCCACCCTCTCCAACAAGTAGAGGGGCCTGGGCCAGTCCTCACTGCATTTTGGCTCTCCAGGGTGGCCTTCCTCTGCTGGCTGCTGACCAACGTGATGTTGTCTATGCCGGTGCTGATTTATGGCGGCCACATGCTGCTGGCTACTGGCCTCTTCCAGCTGTCGGCTCTGTTCTTCTTCTCCATGGCCACATCACTCATATCACCCTGTCCCTTGCGCGTGGGCACTGCTGTGCTGTCCCCTCACCATGGGCCTGCTTTCTGGATCACGTTGGCCACAGGTGAGACCCTCCCCTGAAGGTAAGGGCTCAGGATGGAGGTGAGGGACTATCATGTTGGCGGGGTGGAGGGTCTACTTCTAGAGGTCAAGATGTCGGTGCCTTTTCTAGAGCCCCATCCTTCTCAACTCCCTCATCTTCTGGCTTTCTCTCGCGCGCATGCCATTTCCTCTCCTCGTCCACGCTCACTTCTCTGTAGCCTCTCGGTCGCATCCGTTATTCCCTAACTCTCTTTACTCAAGTCCTCCACATCTTCCAGTTGTGTGTCCTCTCCTGCATCCCTAACCACAGTTCTCGTTGTGTCCTAGATCCCTTGCATGTCCCCACCTCACACTACCCCAAACGCCCTAAATCCACCTGTCTTACGGTGTCACTCTCCTACCATGCTCCGTCTACTCGCCCACGTCATCTTCATGCCTCCTTCCTTTGTCTCCATCTGTCCCTATTTTCAGTCTGTCTTCTTCTCTCTCAACCTCAGTTTGGAGTATGAAAATTCAGGACAGTAGACCCATACCAGCGATATGGACCCTAGGACATCGAGTTAGCTCTATGAATTCACCCTAAGGCAGGGACCCAGACCTCCCTTATAGAGTTCTTCTGATGCTCTTAGGAGATGCTCTTGGGAAGACCTACTAGAACTAAGGCAAGACACATGTCACCTTCCTCCTCAGGACTGTTGTGTATTCTGCTTGGGCTAGTCATGGCAGTGGCCCACAGGATGCAACCTCACAGACTGAAGGCTTTCTTCAACCAGAGTGCGGAGGACCCAGTGCTGGAGTGGGGTTCCGAGGAAGGGGGACCCCTGAGTCCCCGCTACAGGTCCATGGTTGAGAGTCCCGAGACTCAGGACATCCCCATGTCGGAGGCTTCCTCTGAGATATGTTTTAAGGAGGAACACATCAAAGAGTCTGACTGTGCCCTCTGACGGCGGCCCCCTGAGTTTCCAGACTGGCTCCAGACCTCACTGGAGCCTCCCTAAACCCGCCAGAACGGCCCAGGAGGTGGGTTTGGGTTGTATCAGATGCTCAGCTCCAACTTTAAAAAAAAAAGACCAAAAGTCTCAAGGTTCTGAAGAGATGTCAGCCATGCCTCGAAACTGCTGTTATTAAGAAAGACAACAACGGGGATGGTTGTTATTCTGTAAAACATCCACCCTCTTGGATGCTTTGCCTCTTCAAAGTCAACCTCCCTCTCATAACAAATATTTTGGGAATCAAGTGATCCCTCAACACCCATCGCTTGGTTTTTGGGTGGTCTCCCCCCACCCCCCGCGCCCCACCCATTTCTTTTTTCTGTTGCATTCACAGCTTATGTGACCTCTGGATCTGCACTGTAAGGGGACCAAGCATCTTGTTCCAGTTCTAACATTAACCAGTTGTATGCCACATCCTCTTTGAGTTTCAGTTCCCAAATATGCTATGTAAGATTCTAGGACTTGGGAAGAACCGCTGAAAGAAGTCCCAGATGTATACAATGTGCGTGAGTGGTTTGCCTGCACATATGTCCGTGCACCTTGCATGCAGTGCCAGAAGCGGCCAGGAGAGGGCGCTGCAGAGATCTCCGGGAACTGTAGGCAGCTGTTAGTCGCTCTGTGGGTATTAGTACTCCAACCCCAGTACCCTCTACCTGAACCATCACTCCAGACTCCCAGGATTTATATTTTTATGCCTCGCTGTTTCTCTTTTAGCTCTCAGGCACAAACACAAAAGAAGACAGTGGGAAGAATTAGTGAATCAACGCTAAAATCCTAATATTTCCCAGTACATTCAGTTTGGCTAAATAGAGAAAGATTTGGGCAGTGTGACACCCCGTGGGGAGCTCAAGAAGATGCAGGTGCCTCTCGGGCCTCACTAGAGGGAGCGCCTCTCCCAGATTCCCTTCTGGGTTTCTCTGATTTCTCAGCACCAGAATTTACAATACCAGATTATCACTAGCCTGGCGCGAAGCTTCTCAAGGTTGTATGACTCCAAGGGCCAAGAGATGTCAAGGAAATGAATGGGCGGGGAAATTTTGAAAAATAAACAAACAAACAAAAGTTTATTTACAGCTCTTCGGAGAAATTCATTCCCTAGAGCAAAGGGCACTTCCGGGGCTCCCCCTAGTCCCCCTAGATTCAGCAGTGCTCCTAGGGCGTGCCTTTAACACTGTCTTCGGGTCTGCGGGATCCCAAGGAGATTGGGAATCTGGACCTAGCTCTCTTCACAGGACAGTAGTAATATTCAAATCTGGAGCCTTGAACTGCTCGTGTTGCGGGTTATTGAAGATGAGAGGCGAGTTCCCTTTCGCCTGACTGCTACAGTCTTTGCCACTTTGACCCAGAACGGAGCGAAGAACGCTGGGTCGAGTGTAGTGGAGAATCACCACCGCCCCTCCAAGGAGGAGGCTCAGGATGCCTGCACCGGAGGGCGGAAAGACAGGGAGTCAGGGGTGCAGGCGCTCCTCGCCATCATCTGGAGCCCATCCTTGGAATTTCCCACACACACAACCCTCAGAAAGTACTCTTATGTGTATTACGCGATGCACGAGTTCTCAGGCTAACTGGAGCAAGATACTGAACCCTTCCGAACTAGTTCTACTCAATCATAAAACGAGAGTAACAGCGCCTGCTCCACCTTCTGCCTGATGTCGAGAGGAAGAAATTAAGTAAGAACTCACTCTATAAGCTGGGTAGCGCGCATCCTTTACATATCCCGATCATCACCAGATTAGCATCCCTTGGTACTCACCGGTGGCCAGCGTGACCCAAAAGGAGGCGCCGTAGTGAGGCGTGAAGGCGGCAGAGCCCAGACGGAAGGGGCAGAGTGGCACGCTGGAGACCGAGGCGAAAGCGAAGACCGCGAAGAGCGTGAAGGCGCTGGTGGTGAGCAGCGCCAGGCCTCCGTAGAGCGGGGTGGGCATGGAGAGCAGCGCGTTGGCGATGATCCAGAAGCAGAACGCCACCCTGGTGGGGACCAAAGCAGCGCGCGGTGAGCGGGGTTCCCTGGCCAGGCCTGCAGGAGGCGCAGGGGAACCCCGAGGAGAGCCGGCTCCTGCGCGCACGCGGTGCCTGGGATTCCCACGGTTTTTGCAGATCGCCGGACGATCCTGCCCGCGAGGCTGCAGTTCCAACCCGCAACTCCCGAGGCCGTTCTCTCCCGGTCACACGCACCCTGCCCCGTCCCCACCACAGGCTCACCAGAGCGTTGCTGCGGCGTAGTGTCCGGCCAGATGATACTGGTGGTAGAGCCCGCAAGGGCTGCTGGGTGTGAACTTCTCTGCCAGGTAGAGCACGGGATCCGGCAGTCCCTTCTCCAGGGCATCAACGTACTCCTTGGTGTAGTCTTCGTCCAGACGCCAAGTGAAACGCTCATTGTAGTCAATGGTCTCATTCAGCTGCTGCACTGGTGTTCCTGCGGGGAAACTGTGGGGTTAATGCACTCTGCAAGGCCAGGGACCCGGAAACTGAATACATCTCAGATAGGGAACTAAGGGTGGGGCAACTGGCAGGAAAGAGAAAGATTAGGTAGTCGTTGGGGGAAAACCCAAATCCACGTCAATCAAAGGCTTTCTGAGCCTGAGGGATGTAAAAGATCTTCTAACATCCCTTGGCGCTCAGCTCCCAACCATTCGATCTCCCAGCCCCAAGAACTCACTTTGCCCCAGCCTCCTCACCTCTGAGTGTAATATTGACGCCCACCAGTCCCACATGCAGGCCGACATGGACTTGAACACGGGCTGTACTGAAGGCTTTGTAGGATGTATTGGTCCACACTCCCCCCACGAACCAGTCTCCACTGAAGTGCACAGCTATGGGGAGAGGCACACGATGACTTGGGGGGGAGGGGGAGAGGGATAGGAGGTGGGACAGAAAGATGGAGGTTTAGGGACCTGGTGTAACAGCAAGGTAAGGGCAGAAAAGTGAGCACTAGCCAAGAGCAGTGGTGGAGGCAGGGGGGTACCTGGGCAAGTAAGCACTCCTCAAGGTCAGCCTAGACTACACAGCAAGCAAGAGACAGTCTCAAAACAAAAAGCCCACAGCAAAAGAACAGCCAGGGGTACCAGAAATAGGTGCAAAGTGGGAGGGGGACCAGGAAACCGAGCTAGCTCCCCATTTCTCAGGGCCCTCTGCCACCCCCTCCCTGCTCCAACTCCTCTCTCCACGAGTTGCCCCATACACTCACCCACAGTCTCTGCAGCCCCACGCGTTGCCCCATACACTCACCCACAGTCTCTGCAGCCCCACGCGTTGCCCCATACACTCACCCACAGTCTCTGCAGCCCCACGCGTGGCCCCATACACTCACCCACAGTCTCTGCAGCCCCACGCGTGGCCCCATACACTCACCCACAGTCTCCGCAGCCCCACGCGTGGCCCCATACACTCACCCACAGTCTCTGTAGCCCCACGCGTGGCCCCATACACTCACCCACAGTCTCTGCAGCCCCACGCGTGGCCCCATACACTCACCCACAATCTCTGCACCGATGAACAGACTAAGAAGAACTCTCACCAACCAGAACCATCGCTGTGGGGAAAGATAGACACTCGGGTCAGGATTGGGTTCTGCCCAACCCATCCTCAAGACCTCCCTTGACCCCAGTCCATCTCAACCTGACCTTTTGAGACTGATGTCACACCTGCTTTTCCTTCAGTTCCTCTAAGGCACTGGCATTTGTGGTGTTTTCTGGTCGTGTGCTGATGTGACCATTTCCCCGGTCCTATTTTCAGGTCCAGCTTGCCTTGCGCTCTCCGACTACCCTTTCTACCCCCCGCTGTCTGGCGCCTGTTCGCTACCACTAGTTCAGTCACTGCTTGGTGAGGCTCAGTGAGTTCAGAAGTGCCAGGCAGGCAGGGGTCACCTCTCCCTGAAGAGGGAGGCCCAGGATCTGGTAGTCAATGAAAGGAGAGGAACTGTGGATATTTCTAGATGGGCCAGTTCCCCCAAACCACCACCAACAAAAATTAACACAGAAAGATTGGCGTCTTCTCAGACTTGAAAAAAAAAAGGTCCGGTTTAGGATCTGGGGTCTGGGAGCATTTAAAGGAACTGCCCAGGCTTGCTACAAGTTTGAACCCTCTGTGTCTTTAACCGAACGAAAACACAGCAGTCTAAATTGCCCGTGCCCATCCTCTTGGCCAAAAGGTTATTGTCCAGATGACAGGACAGGGGTGCTCAAGTGTTCAGAGAGAGGTGGGAGGTCCCGGCAGCACTGGAAGCCTGGACTACTGGGCTGGTTCCCACTTTCTGCAGCAGCCTCCAAAATAAGACAGTTAGAGTCTCTTCCCGGGAATCCCTGAACCCTGCACTGTCCTCTCCCATGAAGAGTGGATTGTTGCACCAGACTTCTAAATTTACTCCTGCTGATCCCCAGTTTAACTATTCATGAAGAACCTTCCTTAGTCTTGTCTGCCCGGAGTCTCCGAGAAATGCTCTCCGCATTGCACCCTCACCTACGATGTGAGCTTCTAGAATCCCCCTAAGAGGAGCTCTTAGTACCCGCTTACCGAGTGGCCACGGATCCCAGGCAAGATGAGCAGGAAGCTGACGGCCAGGCACAAGAATACCAGAATGACAATGAGCAGCGGGACGCTGAAGCCCGCCGCGTGCCTGGGCTGGGGGTAAAAGGGCATCACCCCATCCCACATAGTCATCTTGCAAGAAGTTGGAGAACTGCACACAGGCAATGAATGAGCTGGTGTGAGTGAAACAAAGTCTGAGCCCCACGGCTCTTCTAAGAAGCGCAGAAGCGGGATCCTGAAGCTCTTTCCTGACTTGGCGGCTTCGTGCCCAGCGTTTGCAAAGCAACGCAGACCCCCCTTTTATAAGAGCGTGGGCAGCAAGCTGGGGAGGTGTCCTGATTAGGTGACAGGGTCCTATGCAGATAAGATCAAGCAAACGAGGGCGGGGACATGCAAATAACGGCAACCCTGCTCCTTAACTGGTGGCCAACCCTCTTTGGTCCCCACATTCACACCTGGAGCTGTGGCCTGAGCTGACACCAGCTAGACAGGAGACAGAGTGAAGGTTGAAAGTGCATCCAGGAAGTGTGAAGATTCTCGGAACTGAGAGAGTGGAGTGCGGGGGGAGGGAGCAGAGCAAAGAAACAAAGTCTCCAAGAACACGGAAGACCGTTGAAGCAACCGGAGCCTTACCCTAAGGTTGGGTCCTCCTAGGTTGGGTCCTCCTAGCCCTCTCCTTTTCCCACAGCATTCACTGCAGATGAGAATGAGGTGGGCTGCGGGCCCCTGGCTCTCAGTTCATTAGCCCCTCCCTCTTTTCTGCCACCTTGGGTAGAAGCAGTCTGTGAGAAATTGGAATGAGAGTACCAGGTTTTGGAGCAAAGCCCCGGGAGGTTGAGACAGTCCTACTAGAGACTAGGCATCCCAAAGGACTCCTGCCCCGGGGTGTTCCTGTGGTTGAAATCAGCAGGGTTAGGATGGCGGACAGTCTCAGTATCTCCCAGGTTGTCCCAGAAAGAGCATCATGAAGATGTAGGACCTGAGTAATGCTTTTGCGCTCCTCTTCCAGTACCAGCTGTAGGAGTGTGTGTGTGTACGTCACACACCACCTCCCACCTCAAGGCTGCAGGGACAGCATGCTTCCAGCAAGCCCCAAGACAATAGTGCTCCTGGGCACTCTGCTAATTAGACTCCTGAGTCCAGCAGGTAAGTAGAAGGGACCTCTAGCTGAGAAGGATCAGCCAGTGTCCCATGGGAGTGTGGAAAAGGAGAGGTGCAGTTGGCACCTGGAAGCTGGAAGGGCTGGTCCACCACCGATCCGGTTTGTGAGATGCAAGACTTCTCCGGAGGCCTCCCGCCAGGTGTGGAAGGATTGGAAATGGAGTTGGTGGCGAGGACTTAGCCAGCTGGGGAAGGACGCTAAGCCCATCGTGTCATGGAGGGGTCTCTGAGAGGTTAGTGCTAAGTGGAGGACTCTCTGCTCCCACAGGTGGCCAGGATGCACCCTCACTGCCCTGGGAAGTGCAGCGCTATGATGGCTGGTTTAACAATCTCAAGTACCACCGGCGTGGTGCTGCTGGTAAATCCTGGATCCTGCGCGGAGGGCAGGGTCGCAGCAGTGCGGGTCTGCAGTTGGAGTGTGGTGGCCAGTGGGATTGCATTCACACCACATTCTTGTGCATTCCTGGGACCAGGAGATGAGAGAGAGAGAGAGAGAGAGAGAGAGAGAGAGAGAGAGAGAGAGAGAGAGAGAGAGAGAGAGAGAGAGAGAGAGAGAGAGAGACTCAGCCTGGGTTTGGGACCGGGAGCCCTGATCCAGCTCAGCTCTCTGCCTCCTCCAGGCTCGCGCCTGCAGCGCCTAGTACCTGCGAATTACGCTGACGGCGTTTACCAGGCTCTGGAGGAGCCCTTGCTGCCCAACCCTCGGCGGCTAAGCGATGCTGTCACTCAAGGCAGAGCCGGGCTGGCGTCCGTCCACAACCGCACAGTGCTGGGGGTCTTCTTTGGTAAGTATAGGAGGAAACCAGGGTGGATCTGGAGCTCACTGAGTGCCCAGGGAAAGGACCCTGGGAGTCCCACCGCAACTCGCAGGAAAAGAATACTTTCTAAGAAGCGCTTCTTCTGTCATCTTTGAGTACTTGGGTGTGATGCCGGGGATCTTTCTCTTACACCTTACTCCAAACCAACGAGCGTCATTGGGTCCCCGTTAGAACTCTTAGGAACTGGATGCCCTCTGGCCATTTGCTCTCCTCACGACTCTAACGACTGCCACGCAGAGGTGAAGGGAGCTTGTTTTTTTTTTTTTTGGAGACAGGGTTTCTCTGTGTAGCTTTGCGCCTTTCCTGGAACTCACTTGGTAGTCCAGGCTGGCCTCGAACTCACAGAGATCCGCCTGGCTCTGCCTCCCGAGTGCTGGGATTAAAGGCGTGCGCCACCACCGCCCGGGAGCTTGTTAATCATATCATTTTTGATTGTGTAACAACGTTGGCATGTTCAGGAGAGAATGCTACGTTCTGTTTGCACATTAGAGGATCGAGGCTCCTAGGGGATAGCCCAATAGACAGCGTTGGCGCTTGTGCTCTGACCTCTGCCTTCTGTACCCTGAGAATTACTAGACGCCTTCCTGGTCCTAAGAAGAGCAGGACCAGATGATTGGCTGACCACGTTGTCCTCTTAACCCAGGCTACCACGTGCTCTCGGACCTGGTGAGTGTGGAAACGCCAGGCTGCCCTGCAGAGTTCCTCAACATTTACATCCCTCTTGGAGATCCGGTGTTCGACCCTGACAAGCGCGGGAACGTGGTGCTGCCCTTTCAGAGGAGCCACTGGGACCGCAAGACTGGACAGAGCCCCAGCAACCCCCGGGACCTGGTGAGGCCAGGCAGTCAGGCAGGCGGGAAGAGAGTCTGCAGCTGGACCCGCTGGAGGCCTGGGGTCTGGCTGGGGAGGCTGGGCAGGGTGAGGCTCTTGCCCACCCGCAGGCACCTGACCCCACGCACCCACATGTTCCCACAGACCAACCAGGTGACCGGCTGGCTGGATGGCAGTGCCATCTATGGCTCCTCTCACTCCTGGAGCGACACGCTGAGGAGCTTCTCAGGAGGACAGCTGGCATCAGGGCCTGACCCCGCATTCCCACGGGAGTCCCAGGACCAACTGCTCATGTGGATGGCACCAGACCCTGCCACGGGGCAGGGAGGGCCTCAGGGGATATACGGTGAGACTGAAGGGTCCTGGCAGAAGGAGCAGGGTTGGAGGCATCAGACTGATGGGTGGGCTGGGCTGGAGGGGTCTGCCTGTGGGTTTGGGCTCCCCTGGCTCATGGTGTCCCCCATCTCCTTCCTCCACCCCCCACCGTCTCCACATGGATGCAGCCTTTGGGGCCCAGCGCGGGAACAGGGAGCCCTTCCTGCAGGCGCTGGGATTGCTGTGGTTTCGCTACCACAATCTGTGTGCCAGGAAGTTGGCGCAGGAGCACCCACATTGGGGGGATGAGGAGCTGTTCCAGCATGCGCGCAAGAGGGTCATTGCCACCTACCAGGTGAGTGGTGCCGCCTGCCCCTTGCCCACCGGTGTGCAGGATCCAGTGAGGCTCTGCTCCCCCAGCAAAGCTTCCCCAGTCTTGGACAACGCCCCTCTCCGTGACACCCCTTTCCAGAAGGTCCTTTTTCCATAGGGGTTAATGTCTAGAAAAATATGAAAAACCCCTGCAAATGTTTATGTGGGAGATTTTGCTTGTGATTATAGTTTAGTTGCCTGCTCTTCTATCCTGCACAACTGGCCTTCCCTGGGTCTCATCTCTGCACCTAAGGCTTCCTTCCTCACAGGCTCATTCCAACTTCTCCTTTCCTCTCACTTACCCTCAGAACATTGCTCTATACCAATGGTTGCCCAGCTTCCTGCAGAAAACACTCCCAGAGTACTCAGGTAAGGGAGAGGAGTTGTGAAGGGCGGGGGACACCTAAGCTGGAGACTCATAGAAGAAAGAAAGGTAGATCTGTGATGCCAGGGTGTGAGGTTAGGCACCTGTCTTCATGCAGGGTACCGCCCTTTCATGGACCCCAGCATCTCCCCAGAGTTCGTGGTGGCCTCTGAACAGTTCTTCTCCACCATGGTGCCCCCTGGGGTCTACATGAGGTAAGGGAAGACTGGTGGAGCCGCACAATGTTGGAAGTAGGTAGTCCGTGAGTGGGCTTGGAGCTTGGGGCTTGCACGACCCTCCATAGTTTCATCAGAAGAGAGGTGGAATGGGGCAGGGAGGACTGAAACAGGATCCTGGGGTGGGAGGTTCGGGTTCCATAGGAAATCCCTCAGCTCTCCTAATAACCGCGTTTTGGTTTCTGAATGTGGGTATGTCTGCGGCTGTGGTACCTTTTCACCTCCCACCACCCATAGGTCATAGAGATCACTCTATCTCCAAATACTTTGGTTCAAGAAAGTTCGTGGGTCATCCTTCACTCCTGGCCAGTCCCCAGAATTGCTCACCTCACTCACCATCTTAGCGTCTGCCCTGAATTCCTCCATTGTATTTTTTTGGCACTCCGTTTCAGAAACTCCAGCTGTCATTTCCGGAAATTCCCGAAGGAAGGTTCTGGCAGTGCTCCAGCTCTCCGGGTCTGCAACAGCTACTGGATCCGAGAGGTCAGCATGGGGTCAGGGTCGGAGAGTGGAGCCCTGGTCACCATCATTTATCATAAAAGCTTGGAGAAGTAACAATGTGGGTTCTTGAGCAGTGGTGCTGCAGGTAGGGAGCAAAAGGTAGAGAACATTATCTGGGGAGACTTGTCCAAGAGAGTCTGGACATGCCTGGGCACAGGGCAGTATGCCTGCTGCCTGGGAAACTGAGGCAGGACTACTGCTAGAACCCAGGTGTTCAAGGCCTGGGTAGTCTACCAAGATAGAGAGGGGGAAGGAAAAGAGAGTGGGAGAGAGAAAGGAGGGGCAAGAGGGAGGGGAGGGGAGGGGAGGGGAGCTAGAGACCAGAGAGGGCCTTCTGTCCTGGAGTGCTACTGTGGTCCAGGGTAAAAATCTTGAGTGTATTGTTTACTTTCAGAACCCCAATCTGAAGAGTGCCCAGGAGGTGGATCAGCTGCTGCTCGGAATGGCCTCCCAGATTTCAGAGCTGGAGGACAGGATAGTGGTTGAAGACCTGAGAGGTGAGCGCCGAGAGTGGGGTGTCCCAGCTGGGAGACTGAGGGTCCTTCTGGGTTAGTCAGCAGGCAGACCTAAGGTACCGATGATGCAGACACACAGACATACACTCACAGACTTCAGAAAGATGTCAGAAGAAACTGAAATTTGTTCCCCACCCCTTAATTTATAGTTTTGTGTTGCTTTTATTGTTAACTATGCCTGAATATGGAGGGGGCCCTGGGAGCAGCACCACATGTGAACATCATCTCTGGTGTTAACTTAGGTCTTAAGGGTTCCTATCCAGTCCTGTTATAAAGTTAGGAGGTACAGAGATGGGAATTTCTGGTTGGTATCAAGAATTCTCTTGAGTCTTAGGTGATCTTTTTAGAAAAATTGTCCCTGATCACACATGGCGTCATTGGCTCCACACCAAACAGGGTCACTGGTGTCATGTAGAGGAGTGCTGGGGACTGAGGCTGGGGAGAGTTCTAGACAGCTAGATAGAAGGATGCAAGGCAGCAAAGGTTTGGGTTACTGACTCAAAGTCTGGTCTCTTTTCAGATTACTGGCCTGGCCCAGACAGATTCTCTCGCACAGACTATGTGGCTAGCAGTATTCAACGTGGCCGAGACATGGGACTGCCCAGCTACAGCCAGGCTCTGCTGGCCTTGGGACTGGAGCCTCCAAAGAACTGGAGTGCTCTCAACCCCAAAGTAGAACCTCAGGTCAATAACAACAACAACATCATAATAATAGCAGCTGGGGGTGGGGAGCTGGCTCGGTTGATAACATGCTTATTACATGTTATTAACATATTCACAAGCATGAGGACCTGAATTTGGATCTCCAGCACCTATATAAAAAGCTGGGGTGTTCCTGGGATCCCGGCTCTGGGGAGGCAGAAATAAGTGGACCCCTAGACCTTACTGGCCAACCAATCCAGCCAAAGCAGTGATATCTAGGTTCAGGGAGAGACCTTGTCTCAAAGAATGACATGGAGAGCGATTGAGGAAAACACTCAGTGTCAGCCTCTGCCATCTACATGCACACAGACTCGTGTGCAAGAGCATGTGCTCCCACACACATACACACACAAGATAATGGCAGTTAAAACTTCCTATGGCACTACTGTTCCAAATCCTCTACATGGGTGAACTCACTTAATCTGCATAAGAATACTATAAGGTAGTTACTCTCGGTGTTGCAGTTTTACTGATGACATTGTTGGCGAGTCTACATACACATCTGTTACCTCCCATGATGCTCCAGGTGCTGGAGGCCACAGCTGCTCTGTACAACCAGGACCTGTCCCAACTGGAACTACTCCTGGGTGGACTCCTGGAGAGCCACGGGGACCCTGGACCTCTGTTCAGCAACATCATTCTTGACCAGTTTGTGAGGCTACGGGATGGGGACCGTTACTGGTTCGAGAACACTAGGAATGGGTAAGGCCTAGCTGGGCCTCAGACTTCACCTTGGCCTGGGGACCCAGACTCTCTGCCTGACCCTAGACAGCCCCCACAGGCTTGAATCCCGGGCCCTACCACACCCTTCTGTCCACTCCAGTCTCTTTCTTCACATGAGTCCTTGGGCCTGGGGTCCTTGGGGGGCTGAAATCCCCTTCCTATCCCAGCAATGGTCTTTCTCCCGTTTAGGCTGTTCTCCAAGGAGGAGATTGCAGAAATCAGGAACACCACCTTGCGGGATGTGCTTGTAGCTGTCTCCAACGTGGACCCCAGCGCCTTGCAGCCCAATGTTTTCTTTTGGCAGGAAGGTGAGTAGCCGGGAGAACAGGCAGTAATGGTGTGGGGCAGAGTCACCTGGTGCTGTACAGGGAGCCCTGTTCCTTCCGCGTTGGGCTATGAGGTCCGTAAGCTGCTTCCTACACTACAGTCTGTGCTGGCGTGAGGGCTAGACCTAGCCATCAAGCTGGGGTGGATGCTGAGAAATTAGATATGGAAGGGGTCTTTTGAGGGGAACAAGTTCCAGAGAGGTGGACCTTGGAGTGGGAAAAGATATTTGGTCTTTCCTAAGACAGGGGAAGAGGCTTCCCTAAAGAGTAGGAGTCTTGGGCTCTGAGCTCTTCCGTGACTTGTCCCTCAGGTGCACCCTGCCCCCAGCCTCAGCAACTCACAACGGAAGGCTTGCCCGAGTGTGTGCCGCTTACTGTGATCGATTACTTTGAGGGCAGTGGTGCTGGTTATGGCATCGTCATTGTGGTTCTCTGCTGCTTTCCCTTAGGTAAGCCCTTTGCCTTTCCCTCTCTCTCTTTTTCTGGCCTCCTGCTCTTCACAGACTGGCCCAGTCCCCCCCATTACTTGCTGGCTTGCAGGGCTAGTAGCTCCTTTGTATAGCTTGAGCCAGGCTCAGGGAGCCTTGGGTGTCTGAGGAGGAGTAGCTGAAGCCCCTGACTCCCTGAAGTTATGAGCAAAGGTTTCTCCTCCCCTCTCACTGGTCTCTTCTGGTCCCCTTCAGTGAGTCTGGTTGTCGCTGGGGTGGTGGCTCATTTCCGGAACCAAGAGCGCAAGAAGCTACAAAAGAAAGGCAAAGAGAGTCTGAAGAAGGAGACAGACAGTGATGGGGTGTCAGGTGAGATGACTCAGGAATGGAAGGAGGGAAGGGGGTCTGGAGCCTGAGAGGAAGAACCAAGTTACAGAGTGGGATGGAAGCCAGGCTCAGTAGAAACACATCAGAGAATGACATGGACTCAAAGACCTCTGCTGATTCACCATGGTCCTTTCCTCAGTGATGGAGTGGCCAGGCCCCAAGGAGAGGAGCTATCCTGTCACCATCCAGCTGTTCCCAGACAGGTGTCTACAGGTCCTTGACAAACGTCTCACTGTGCTCCGTACCATCCAGCTGCAGACCCCACAGCAGGTCAGCCTCATCCTGTCCAGCAACCGAGGACGCCGCACCCTGCTGCTCAAGATCCCCAAGGAGTATGACCTGGTACAGCTCCTCCTGCCTCCCTTTGTGGGCTGTTTTCATTCATATCCTCTCTCATAAAGGAGTCATCTCAGCTCTGTTTCCATGGCTGATGCTGCAGGAGGCTCCTTTCATGAACTCCCAGACTGACGTGACCCCTGAGGCCACTTCCCTGGATGGTCAGGGAAGAGACTTCTCTTCCTCCCTCAACCTGAGGTCCTTTGAAGTGGGGCTGGGCCAGAAGAGCCAGCTCCAGACATGATGAGGCCCTTTCTCCAACACAGGTGCTGCTGTTTAACTCCGAAGAGGAACGGGGTGCCTTTGTGCAGCAGCTGCAAAACCTCTGTATCTGCTGGGCTCCGGGTCTCCGCATAGCTGAGATGGACGAGAAGGAGCTATTTAGGAAGGCTGTGACCAAGCAGAAGCGGGCAGGCATCTTGGAGATCTTCTTCAGACACCTTTTTGCTCAGGTGCCATGACTTAGCCCTGGCACAGGGAATGGAGCCAACCTGAGCTGGATGGGAACTAAGATTTCACCCTGCAGGCTAGGAACAGACAGTCTTGGTTAGATCTTTAAGCAAGTCACATGTTCTTGTCTCTGTATCCCCACTTCCTCGTCTAATCAGCAGTGGAGCCAGTGAGACCTGATGGATTCTCAGACGGCCCCCCTGGACCAGTAGCGTCAATTCACTTGGAAACTTGTTATAAATGCTGGTTCCCAGGCTCCTCCCCAAACAGAGGAGCTGAATGAGGAGCTCTGGGGATGAGCCCCAGGAAGCTTCATTTTAACAAGTCTCTCCAGATGATGCTGATGTAGACTCAAGTTTGAGAAATACGATTCTGTAAGCAGGGCTTAGCCTAAGTACATTGTGGGCATTTGATGAATGATAGTAATGGATTAGTTTGAACCTCTCTGCACAATTGACAGGGATCAGATTCTAGGCACACAGCAGTGCTATCTGAATCGGCATGAGCCTGCAGGCCCAGCCCTTCACTGTTTGCATGTCATAGCCACTATCTTCTGTCTCTAGTACAGGCTCTTTCTCTTTGCTCATCCCCCTGTCTCTTACCCTTTCCTCCCCTACCAATGCTACCCTTGCTGAATGGTGCTCGGGTCTGGAGAGAAGATGAAAGCCTGTAGAGAGTCAGTTGACTCCTACTGTAGGAGAGTAGAGCCCCAAATCGGCGTGTCTAAGCACCAGGGGCTGGGTTTTCTGAACTGCACGTTGAGGAGCTATGAAGTCATTGAACTGCTTCCATCCCAGGCCTCACCTCCTTCTCTCCCTCTCTGTGGCTGCCCGAGTACAGGTGCTGGATATCAATCAGGCAGATGCAGGGACTCTGCCCCTGGACTCATCCCAGCAAGTCCGTGAGGCCCTGACCTGTGAACTGAGCAGGGCCGAGTTTGCGGACTCCCTGGGCCTCAAGCCCCAGGACATGTTTGTGGAGTCCATGTTTTCTCTGGCCGACAAGGATGGCAATGGCTACCTATCCTTCCGGGAGTTCCTGGACATCCTTGTGGTCTTCATGAAAGGTAGGGGTAGGGACTAGCAGAGCATCTGAGGACTCATGGGTTTGTTAGCCAGGAGATGACCTGTATCCCCTTTCTCTCCTAGGTTCCCCAGAGGATAAGTCCCACCTGATGTTTACCATGTATGACCTAGATGCAAATGGCTTCCTCTCCAAGGATGAATTCTTCACGATGATGCGGTACAGGCTGGGCCTTTCCAATCCTGAAACATCTTGATGTTTTAGACAGTAATTCAGGTCAGAGGAGGGCAGGCAGGGAACTGAGTGATACACACCACATCCTGGATTTTTCAAGACATCCACCTTCAAAAGGTTACCTAGGCAGGTCCCTACCTCTAACAGGGTCCGTATCTACTGTCTGAAACCACCAGAAACATTGTCCTAGTTTTAAAATGCCAATAAAGAGCAACTGTGAGCATCTTCAATTTCTCATTCCCAAGGACAGAACCTTAGTAACAAGCCCCCCTTGAGCACCACAAGTCATATATCTCCTCCTCCTCCTCTTCTTCTTTTCTGAGACATGGTTTCTCGGTATAGCCCTGACTGTCCTGGAACACGCTCTGTAGATCAGGCTAGTCTCAAACTCAGAGATTCACCTGCCTCTGCCTCCGGAGTGAGGAGATGAAAGATGTGTGCCACCAACATCCGGCTTTTCATCTCTTCTTGAATCTGCTTTCTCCAAGTTGAGATTAACGTGTAGGCATTTGGTACATAGTTCACTGAAAAAGTGAAATTAGTGTGAGTGAAGAGACGGAGCACAGCAGCCCAGATTCTTTTAAAGTGCTTTTCTCTTTATGCCTTCCCATCGCTTTTAACATTACCTTTTCCTGACAATCCCAACCCAACACAGACAAATACCACCATCATCACCATCACCACTACCACTGACTACTTCAGAGGTTTTATCGATTTATTTATTTTTATCTTATGTGTATTGGTATTTTGCCTGCATGTATGTCTGTGTGAGGGTGTCAGATCCCCTGGAACTAGAATTTATAGACAGCTATGAGCTGCCATGTGGGTGCTGGAAACTGAACCTGGGTCCCCTGGAAGATCTAGTGTTCTTAACTGCTGAGCCATCTCTCCAGCCCCCAACATAGACTTCCAAAAGAGCAAAAATGACTTCAGCCTGTACTTCACCAGTATGTCACAGCCAGTCCAGTCCTGGTTAGGTTTTAGAAAAATCCAGAAGGAGGTCAGCAATGGCAACTTCCGTTTTCTCATCCTGTAATCCTACAGTCCTATAAGAAAACAGAGTGAGGGGGCACTCCACATGCTCTAGGGTACTGGCGTAAGAAGGAGCTGCCATTGCAGCTGTGCCCCTCCCACACTTTAGTGTCCTCGCTGGATGGGAAAGTGGGATCCCTGGGGTGGATGGGTGTGGGCTTCCACAGAAGAGAGTGGGCAGGGAGTCTATCACGGGAGAGGAGCATCAGATGTCCTGGATCAGTCTCTGCAGAAAGTGTTATTCTTTACCATTTGTTTTCATTCCTTTGGACAGGGTGGGGGGTGGGGAGTGGGGGATGCTTTTCCTAAACGGTCAAGGTCCTTTGAGTCTGTGTCCATCACCTCACCCAACTTAGTGTCACCTTCAGGCTGAATGAGCACCTCCCAGTGCCATTTCCCAGGTTGCTGGTAACCACACGAAGTATCCCCATCTCAGACCTGCCCGAGCCTGACCTTGCTGGATAACAGCTACTCTGTTTCTGTTCTCCTCCAGGTCCTTCATCGAGATCTCCAACAACTGCCTGTCTAAGGACCAGCTGGCTGAGGTGGTGGAGTCCATGTTCCGGGAGTCTGGCTTCCAGGACAAGGAGGAGCTGACCTGGGAGGATTTCCACTTCATGCTGCGGGACCACAACAGTGATCTCCGATTCACGCAGCTCTGTGTCAAAGGTGGAGCTGGAGGTGCGTGAGTGTGGAAGGAACGTTCAGAACCAGGAAGACAATGAGTGTGCAAAACAGAGCTCCTGGTGGACACCACCTAGGCCTTGCTTTCTTTCCTCTGAGTCCTCGGTGCTGAGCCTGGATACTCAGAGACAAGTTGTATATTCCACAAAGTTGCTCATGAGGCCAAAGGGCCAGCCATGGGCACTGGCCTGGGGTGTGTCTGGCCAGAGGAGGGGGCCTTGTTTTCTTTTCACAAAGGACATGCAGAGTTCTGTCTGTCCAGAGGGTGGCCCCTTTCTCTTGCACGAAGTTACCACACTCACTGCCCTATGTACAGTGAGTACCCAATGTGCACGGGAGGAAAATGGGACTGAAGCCAGAGATCTGGACAGGATTAAGTCACCACCCAGGGCTGAGGCAGCCTTTCAGGGCCCAGGAGGAGAGGACAATCTCCCACCCCACTCTCTGCCCTTCTGGAGAAGCCAACTGGGGCTCCTGTTCTCTTTTCCAGGCGTTGGGGACATCTTCAAACAAAGCAGCGGCTGTAGAGTCTCGTTCATCAGCCGGACTCCTGGGAACCGGTGTGTAGGGCCTGGGTGGTCTCCTTGGTTAGATCCATGTAAACAAAGGGGGCAGAGCTGGCCGATCAGTCACACTGGTCAGGTATTTGCCCTCTTACCACAAGGTCCGTGTCAGCCCAAACCCCAGCTGCTTCCTACAGCCTGTGTTGCTCAAGAGCTCGGCTCTCTCCTGACCACTCCAGGCCCAAGTCATCCTAAGGACAGATGAGCAAATTGTTGCTGCTTATCCCAATTTGTCCCTCCCTGGTCTCAGGGTCCTTCCCTGGACTCCATCCCAACTTTGACATGGCAGTTCTTATCCTGGCTGTAATGACCAGAAGAAAACAGGTTCCATTTTCTTTTAGCTCCTGCCCCCAGGAACAGGTGCTCCCTGACTTAGAAACCCCAGAGCTGGGAAACACTGGCCTAAAGAAGAGGATGGGCAAAAAGTGAGTATTCCCTAGATCCCTGAGTACAAGCATGCCTCCAATCCCCTTCCATTTGACACACATGATAAGCATCAGATGTGAGTCTCCAGGAAACACCTGAACTGGCCAGTGTAGAGAGCAAAGGACGGAGGTGTAGAACAGAGAGAGACAGGAAGGAGGAGGAGGTAGAATGTGGGGAGAGAGTGTTTGGAACAAGTAGCAATGGAGATAAAGGGTTGGGGGAGTAGGGTCTGCTTGTCTTCCTGCCACTGTTATGACCCATCCTTCATGGTTACCAGATCTTCATTCGTGGGTGGCACTGGGGGGAAGCCAAGGAGCCCCTTCCTTACCAGTGTTCCGTCTGTCACTGCTACAGGGCAGTGGGGCCCTCTCCCCGGCTTTACACGGAGGCCTTGCAGGAGAAGATGCAGCGAGGCTTCCTGGCCCAGAAGCTACAGCAGTTCAAGCGATTCATAGAGAACTACCGGCGCCACATCATGTGCGTCACAATCTTCTCAGCCATCTGCGTGGGTCTGTTTGCAGACCGTGCCTACTGTAAGAGTGCCAGGTTGTGGGCAGTGGGCAGGGAACATGCCATACCTCAGTAGGGAGTGAAGAGTCCTCTGGCTGCCCTTACCAGTCCTCAGTGTCTGGATGGCAGAGCCCGGGCATTCTGACTCAAGCTCAGGATCCTGTCTTGTGTGCTATGCTTATCTGCCTCAACTCTGACCCCAGACTATGGCTTTGCCTCACCACCCACGGACATTGAAGAGACCACCTATGTGGGCATTATCCTGTCCCGGGGCACGGCGGCCAGCATCTCCTTCATGTTTTCCTACATCCTGCTCACCATGTGTCGCAACCTCATCACCTTCTTGCGGGAGACCTTCCTCAACCGCTACATTCCCTTCGATGCCGCTGTGGACTTCCATCGTTGGATTGCTATGGCTGCAGTTGTCCTGGCTGGTATGTGGCTCCTGGGATGGAAGTAGACTTGGTCCCAGTTAATACCGCTGATGTGATGTCTCTCTCTTTCAGTTCTGCACAGTGTTGGCCATGTGGTCAATGTGTACATCTTCTCAATCAGTCCGCTCAGCCTGATGACCTGCGTCTTCCCTAACGTCTTTGTGAATGATGGGTCAGTTCATGGGATGGCACCTCTAGGGTCCTCTGGTTGGGCCTAAGGGTGTGATAAAAAAGAAATAGATGATCACAGAAGCTGCTCAGTGGAAACTGAAAGGTGACCACTTTCTCTCCAGGAAGGAAGTTAGCTGTGGTTGGCCAGGAAAGGATCTTAGGAAATGACATCAGAGTCTCTTTTTCATATGTACCTGACACACAGTTTACTATCTCAGTTTGATTTCCACTCGTTGGACAAATATTTATACACCATGTGTTGGGTGTTTCATTCAAGTGCCAGAGAGCAGGGCTGTCCAGATATGTGCAATTGCCCAACACTTGTGCTATGAACTTGGTGTTGGCGTCACTCATCTCAGAATAATAAACCAAGTACTCCAGGAGGCAAGGGTTGACTTCAGGAAGAGACTGTAAGATAGAATAACAAGAAAAGTAGTGGTGGGTGCGGAGAGGATAGGACCACGACAATGGACTCCATGTTCGTTGGAAGGCTCTCTTAGCCATCTTGGTGGAGCCCTCTTAACCTCAGCCGTCAGGGCCAGCATCAGGCTGTGTTGTGGTGGTGATGTCCCTTCTGCCCAGCTAGAGGCTCACTGTGCCTTTACCCCCCAGGTCCAAGCTTCCACGCAAGTACTACTGGTGGTTCTTTGAGACAGTTCCAGGTAGGAAGTGGGGCTGCATGTGGGATCTGAGCATTCCATCTGAGTACCTCCTCCCGTGTCTCCTCCTCCTGAATACACACTGGTCTGCATAGCCATAGGCTCCTTCCTGACAGACCAGCCCCAGCTCCAGCCCCTACAGACACTCTGTTCTGGAGCCCTGAAGGAATGGGAGTGGACGTGGGGTAGAAGGGGTGTGGTGCCAGGTCCTGCTGTATTCTCAGCTCAGGCTGAGGTTCTGAGGATACCCACTGACCCTGACCTCCTACTCCCAGGTATGTCAGGAGTCCTCCTGCTCCTGGTCCTGGCCATCATGTACGTCTTTGCCTCCCACCACTTCCGACGCCACAGTTTCCGGGGCTTCTGGCTGACCCACCACCTCTATGTTGTGCTCTATGCCCTGGTGAGGACCTCGGAAGGGCAGGGCTGGACCTCGGCGGGGACACTTGGGATGGAAAGGGAGGGTAAAGTAGGGAGTAAGGCGAATTAGACACAAGGACTGCCATCCTGAGATCTGAGACCCCACACTGGGGTCTGTGCCAGCCCATCTACCAAGACCCCAGTGCCTGGGTGCGCCATGCCTGGCAAGGAGGAGGAAGGCGGGGCCTGGCTGGGCGGTGCCATACTAACTGTCTGTTTCCAGCTTATCATCCATGGCAGCTATGCCCTCATCCAACTGCCCAGTTTCCACATCTACTTCCTGGTCCCAGCAATTATCTACGGAGGGGACAAACTGGTGAGCCTGAGCCGGAAGAAGGTGGAGATCAGTGTGGTGAAGGCTGAGCTGCTGCCTTCAGGTAAAGACTGGTCTGATGCACGCACGGAGAATCAGTCAATGCTCAGACATGGCGGGAGCTTTTCAGGTTTCTTGACCCCTACTTCTGACATCCTCTTGAGGACCCCTGAGCCCTGAAGATTTTCTGATAGAAATAGCATCCCAAGAAGGGCTATGCTTAGTTCCTCATGAGACTTGCAGACAAGGGACTGGGGAGATAGCTCAGCAGTTAAGAGCACTTTCTGCTCTTTCAAAGGACCTTGGTTCAGTTCCCAGTACCCATGTCAGGTAGCTCATAACCAGCTCCAAGGAATACAGTGCCCTCTTCTATCCTTCATGGGAACCTGCACTCACAAGACCTACACACAGACAAACATATATACGCCTAATTAAAAATACAACAAATCTTTAAAAAAGAGAAAGACTTGCAGACAGTGAGAAGCAATGATGGGAAGCTGCAGGTAAAAATGATGCAGACAAGTTCCAGGATGAGGAAGACTGTAGCCTGGTTCAGGAGAGGACAGGGTAGGGAGTCATTGCACCAGAGAGAGGTAAATAGCCCTGGCAGCCAGATTGCCGTTGTGTCTGGACTGGCTGTTATGGAGATGAGAACCACTATGGAGGGAGGTGGGAGGTGTCAGGTACCATAAGGTCATCTAAATTCCAAGATTCACACTGCAAAGAACTCAATCTCATTTCAGTCTTATTTCAGTTAAGATTACTTAAGGATTAAGTTAAAGTAGGCTTTCATACTCTCCACAACTTTTAAACCTCCTTTTTCAACAAATAGAAGTGAGCCCGAGGCTCAGCTGTGGTGGCAATAGACACTAGCCAGCTAAGATGCGGTGACCAGATCTGTTACTTTGAGGGTGTGCAGATACTTCCCACCGTGGAAGTCACCCTCTAGTGGGGGAGGTTTGATAAGCCTCTGAGATCTGAAGGTCCCTCCAGTCTGTAGGCTGTTTTCTGGCAATGCTATGAGCCTTCACTCTCTGTGGGATGAGGGAGGAGAGAGGAAAGACACTGGATTGGGTCAGAGAAGCCCAACACTCAAGCTACCCAGGAAACAGAGTAGACTCCACTACTGTCGGCACCTGGAATCCATCTGCCTAGGTCATGTGACTGCGAGACCCTCCGGGCCTCCACAGTGTAAAAGAACAGGTACCTGCTGGTCTTCAGGGACAGTTTCTAATCTGGGCTCTTCTCTACCTATGGCCCCCAGGAGTGACCCACCTGCAGTTCCAGCGACCCCAGGCTTTTGAGTACAAATCAGGGCAGTGGGTGCGGATCGCCTGCCTGGCTCTGGGGACCAATGAGTACCACCCCTTCACGCTGACCTCTGCGCCCCATGAGGACACACTCAGCCTGCACATCCGGGCCGTGGGACCCTGGACTACTCGCCTCAGGGAGATCTACTCACCCCCAGTGGCCAAATACCCCAAGGTGCCCATCCCTGGGAATGCCCCTTCCCCCTCTGTTCTGACACTAGGTGCCCAATCATGACAAAGTTAGCCTGAGAGGGGGATGGGGTGCTCTGTCCCCTACCTCTTACAGTCTTCCCCATGTCTGGCTCAGAGCTGGGGCAGGGCCCAGCTCATCTCACCTTTCCTTCTCTCACAGCTGTACCTCGATGGACCCTTTGGAGAGGGCCACCAGGAGTGGCACAAGTTTGAGGTGTCAGTGCTGGTAGGAGGGGGCATTGGGGTCACCCCCTTTGCCTCCATCCTTAAAGACCTGGTCTTCAAATCATCCTTGGGCAGCCACATGCTCTGTAAGAAGGTGAATCTCCTTCCTCTACTCTGCATGGGGAATATGTGGCCTGATGGTGCCCTGACATCATAGCAGAGCACTCCTGGCTTTCAACCGCAGGGTCTGTGGGGACCATTACACCCAGTGGCCCGGATGCCAAATATTGAGGGTGGATAGGAGAGTGACCAGAAAGATCTCTGCTGGCCTCTGTCCTTTGGAAGCCAAGATCAGAACATTACTCCAGATGGGATATCTGAGACTTCCTAGCATCTCAGAATGTAGGGAGCCAGGCCTGAGCTGGCCCTGAGCCCCGGTGTGTGTCCTCAGATCTACTTCATTTGGGTGACAAGGACTCAGCGGCAGTTTGAGTGGCTGGCTGACATCATCCGGGAGGTGGAGGAGAACGACCACCAGGACCTGGTATCCGTGCACATCTATATCACCCAGCTGGCTGAGAAGTTTGACCTCAGGACCACCATGCTGGTAGGTAGGGCAGGTGGGACACTTTCAGGGCCAGGGGTCAGTCCTAGTCATGCCCGGCTGTGATCCTCTTCCCCACCTCCTTCCCAGTACATCTGTGAGCGGCACTTCCAGAAGGTGCTGAACCGGAGTTTGTTCACGGGCCTGCGCTCTGTCACCCACTTTGGCCGCCCTCCCTTTGAGCTCTTCTTCAACTCTCTGCAGGAAGTTCATCCACAGGTGAGTCCATCCCCTCCACCTCCACCCCCACCCCCTCACCCTCGCCAGGATCCTATTTAATTTTCTCATCTTGGCCCTCAAGACCCCTGCAGCTCAATCCTGAGCAGAGAATTCCCACCCTGAGCGCAGATTTATCATAACCACCCCCAGCTCTAGCCTCTTTCCCAGAGTCCAGGGTAGAAGTCTGCTTTCTGTGGTCAGGCTGGAAAAGCTGACTTCCCTGGGCAGTGGGCAGTTCAAGGCTCCAGGACACACATCTCTCCATGGACAGGTTCGTAAGATTGGAGTCTTCAGCTGTGGTCCTCCAGGGATGACCAAGAATGTGGAGAAGTCTTGCCAACGTATCAACATGCAGGACCGGGCCCACTTTGTGCATCATTATGAGAACTTCTGAGCCCGATCTCCTTGACTCTGCCCGGTCTGTTAGCCTCCCTCTGTGGACTTCAGCACTACTGTCATTTGAAATCACAGCCATGGAACTGGACACTGTCCCCACCCTGCCTCATTGTCCCATCTACCCCATGTTCTGGGCAGATAAACAAGGCCTCTCTAATACACAGATCACGCCATAATAGGTTACGGGATGTAAAGTGAGGAGAAGACAGTTCCTGTTCCTGACAATGGTGGAGGGAAGGGTATACTGTGGGTCACTTCTGACAGGTTTCTGTTTCTCTGTTTTGCCCTCACAGAACTGGCATATTGATGTGGGCTTTTCTTGGGGGAATCATTTGATAAAAGACTGAGAATCTTCTCGGGGTTCCTCTCAGAGACCATAAACTGAAAGCCTCACAGCCCACCTGCCTCAACTCAGGCTCTAGGCCTTTCCCCGACCAGCTTCAGCCCCACACCTTCCTGTTCTGAGAGGGCCACAAGCCAAAATGTCACCAGAAAACACATGCCCTCCTAGCCCTGAGTTCTTAATGTCAGCCAGTAGTGTCTGATGCCCTGGCCCTTCAGTGTGCCCTTCTGGGAGTCTGGGGGGCAGTCTCTGGGCTCCAGGATTAAGAGAACAATGGTTTCTCCACAACACACCCCAAACCCCTCAGCTCCTGTTTACAAGAGAAAACCTAACAGCTTTCCCAGTTTGCTCAGTTCAGGTACTGGAAGCCTCTTATCCTAGGGAAATCAGGTCACCTAACCACAGGACACAGATGCCACCTCTTCCCTTCTTCACGCGGCTTTTTATTAAAAAAGCTGAGTTGTAATGTATGTACGGTTGAGGGATAGTTGCATGAAGTGTATGATCACCTAGGTCAAGTTAGAGAACATTTCAACATTCCTGTCACCCAGAAATGTCCCCATGAGTCTCCCTCATCTAGAAGCAACCACAAATATGACTTCTGTCCTTGCAGCTTGGGTCACACTGAATTCACCCTTAATCCTGGCCTCTTCCTCACACCATGGTGCTTTTGTGATTCATTCCTGCCCTGTGTCTGCGGTGCTTTGTTCCTTTTTATTGCTGTATGGCATTCCATTGTAGAGACACATCACTGTTTGTTTACCGGGTCTGCTGGGAGGCGGTTGGATGACTGTGAATAAAGTTGCTCTGACCATTCATTCGTACCCCTGTCTTTCGGCGGATATAATGTACCCATTTTTCTAGGTATGGAATTTATCTGGGAGTGGAATTGCTGGCCCATGGTATTCTCTAGCTGGTAGAATTTGTAGTAAGGAGAGTTTCAGGCCGACTCCATATCCCTGAACCAGGGTCCTTCCTTCGTGGGTTTATTCAGAAGCCAAGTATCTCTATCACGAGGCCATCTCTGATAAAGCAGGACACACCAGGCCGGAGTCCAAGAGACCTGGGACTCTGGTGCCAATTTTATCTGTAAAGACTCTAAAGGACACCCTTCGATTTCTTTGAGTCTGTGTTGATGCAGCTGCTTGTGAAGCTGTTAGCACATGAGACAGCCAAGTGTCCCAGACAAACTACACAGATGAGACAAAAACACACGAGAATACATTTTTCAGTTATACTGCGTTCAGTTTTAGTCTGTTCAATTTTTTTAAGTTTCACTAAGTGTGTTTTTTTAAATAAATAAATAAACAGTGAACATGTTTAAGGACAGCCTTATGTATGCCCTGGCCCTAGCTCTCCTAGTTCTCACCAAGTCACACAGTCCCCGGTACTGAACTCCAGGCTCTTAGATTTAACAAAGCCTTAGCTTTATTCTCAGATCTGACCCATCAGCACCTTCTTGTTCTTTCTTTAAAAAATATTTTTTTTATTTTTTTATCTTTAGTTTTTTCAAGACAGGGTTTCTCTGTGTAGCCCTGGCTGTCCTGGAACTCACTATGTAGATCAGGTTGGCCTTGAACTCAGAGATCTGCCTGCCTCTGCCTCCCTAATACTGGGATTAAAGGTGTGCACCACCACTGCCCCCCAAAATATTTCCCTGTTTTACCCTAACCCACTCATCCTTGCTAGACCACAAAATGGCATTTAACACGGGCTATCCCTAACATTCTGTCCCCTGCTTCTCTCCCCCTCCCCTCCGTGCTGGGGGAAGTGACATTCTCATGAAGAATTTGTGATCTTAAAGACGAGTTTCCAGCCACTTGTTGCTCTGACTCCAAGGCAATGCTAAGCACCTGTCCAGCTGGACAGAAGGACATGCTGTCGTGATCTTGAGCAGCCCTGAGTAACACCTAGTCTTCCTGGCTCCACACCCCAGCCAGGCTTTAGATGTTGGCTGTAGGCAGACATTTATGTGACTTGATCATTCTGCCTAGTCTTGGACAGATTTCCAGAAAGCCACTGAATGACTGGGATAAAAATCAAGGACTTAACGAGACAGTTAAAATGTCTGGATTCATCCTGTCTGAGGCCTTTTAACAGACTCTTCTTGTGCAATGGCTAGAAGGTGGGACCAGGCAACTGTCTGTCAATGCCTCTCAGGTTGAGAAAATGAAGTTACTAATATCATAAGTGTGTGCGCAGAAGTCACACTCTGTAAACAAGGGACAGTAAAAATGTCCCAGACAAAGAAGACTATGGAAGGATCAACAGTAGAAAAGAAAGCAGTCTTGTTCTGCTCTGGATTACCAATGTTGGTCTCAATCCCTGGAACCTTGCAAGCCCTGCCTCATAAAAACAGGAAAGAGAATGAGCCTGCAAGAGAGATCAAGGAGAAAAGTCAGGTGGGATGGAGGTTGATAGAACTAAGGACAGAGAAGATGAGGATGAATTGGGAGGGAAAGGCTTTGGGGGCAGGTGGGAAGGTGGAGGATGAAGACAGGAAGTTCTGGGACTGAGCTCTATATAGAAGGAAGACAGGCTTAACTATTACCTCTTTCTCCAGTCTTTAAGACCAACTGAAAAAGGAGAAAGTTGCTAAGATGTAACATCCTTCCCAGCTCTTGGTAGAGCTTTTGAGGGAGAGCATCCGGTCCAGCCTGACTCTCATCTTAGCTTCAAAGATCTTATTTACACCAGACATCTAATAAGATTGTAATTTCCATCTTTATGAGTAATTGAGGTCAAGTTTCTTAGAGCAGAGCTCAATATTCCAAGGAATGGGGTGTGGGGGCCTGAGTGCCACGAAATGACTTCTCCTTAGGTCATGTCTGTCCACTATCTGGCCTCCCTTATTGCCTCCCAGGGTTCCTACTCGCCCACAATGTTGCACTAGGATCTGGTCCTGTGAAGGGGAGGAGGCCTCCCTGGCCCTTGAAGGCCTCCCTCCACCCATTATTGGGAAGTCACTCCCTGCTGGCCAGGCCTGAAATGGAAGGCGACATACTGAGTGAGCACTCTATCTCCTTGTCCAGATCACAGGATACACTAAGGCACTGGTAACTTTCCCAGCTGACTTTTTCAGAGTCTCTTTTTTTCCCTGGATAGTGGCCTCAAGTGAACTCTACCATGAAGGCATTCTTCCCTCCTCTGAGAATGAGAGGCTAATCCTGGGCTTCTACAGTCTTCGTGACAGTGCTGCACCTGGGCAGTTCAGGCTTTGTCTCCACTTCTAGTAACAGAATTACTGCGTGATCCAGGGAGGCCACCTCAGTTCTCTGAGCCTCAAACTTCTCATTAAGAAAGAAAGAAAGAAAGAAAGAAAGAAAGAAAGAAAGAAAGAGAGAGAGAGAGAGAGAGAGAGAGAGAGAGAGAGAGAGAGAGAGAGAGAGAGAAAGAAAGAAAGAAAGAGGGAGGGAGGGAGGGAGGGAGGGAGGGAGGAAGGAAGGAAGGAAGGAAGGAAATGATGGCCAGTGAGTTGGCTCAGTGAGTAAAGGCACCTGCCACCAGGCCTGATGATCTGAGTTCAAGCCCTGAAACTCACATGTCGGAGGAGAGAACTGACTCTACCAAGTGCCCTCTGACTTACAGGTGCCCACTGCAGCATGAACCTCCTACCGCACATATAATAAAACAAATAAAAGGTAAAAACAATACAAAAATAATTAATCTGAGAGTCTTTTCAAACCTAAAATTTCATTTTCCCTTCACTCATTGTCTCAAATGAACAGAAACTCTATTTTTGGAAAACAGCTTCCTCAGCCCCTTACCTAAGGATAAATGGACTTCAGGGAGGTTTGCTGTGTATTATCCTACAACTTATTCATGTAATTTGCCTCCTCTGTTCCTCACAATACCGCATCGGAAGAGGCATTGTTATCCCCAAGGAGGCAAATGAGGCTCAGAGCGTCACACACCCACAGACACCAAGCTAGGAACAGGCAAAGTCAGAGTTTGAAATCAGGCTTGACATCTCAGAGCCTTCATCCATTCCATCCTCCGCCTGTAAGGACACAGTTCTCAACCTGTGGGTCGCAACCCCTTTGGGAGTCAAACAACGTTTCCATAGGGGTCACCTAAGACCATCAGAAAACACAGATATTTACATTATGATTCATAACAGTAGCAAAATTACAGTTATGAAGTAGCAACAAAATAATTTTATAGTTGGGGGGTCACCACGACATGAGGAGCTGTATTAAAGGGTCACAGCGTAAGGTTGAGAACCACTGCTCTAAGGAAATAGAAAGGGAAGAATGCAGAGGTTTTATTATTTACTCTCTAATTATTCTGGTGGTCATTTATTGAACTACTGCTGTGCACACAGGTCATACCAGATTCCAAACCCAAGACATTCCCAGCCCTCACTTTCCAGGATTCAGGACACCTTCAGAAAGGCATGACCTTGGGGAACAGCTCTAGAGGGTGCAAGGAGTCTGTCCTTAATTACGTCATCAGCCTGCGATGACGGCCTCCCAGCCTAAAAAGCGGTGGGCCCTCTGTGTGCCCCCCTTCTCTTTCCGTTCTCTTTCCTTCTGTCTGTCCTCTCTCTCTCTCTCTCTCTCTCTCTCTCTCTCTCTCTCTCTCCCTCCCTCCCTCCCTCTCTCTCTCTCTCTCTCTCCCTCTCCCTCTCCCTCTCTCTCTCCCTCTCCCTCTCTTGCTCTCTCTCCCCCCCTCTCTCTCTCCCTCCCTCTCCCCTCCTCCCAATAAAGCTCTAAAAAGGTAACCATGGCTTGTGGTTCTTCCGATCAGCACTCTCCTCTGCTGGCATGGCTGCTGCAGGTGGCGGCCAGCACGAGCAGCACTGTTTAACCAACAGAGGGGCCTCTGGATGGGGCAGGGGGCTGATAGGGCTGAGTTTTCTGGGGAACTGGAATTTTATTACCTGGTGTAGCTTCCCGATTATGCTCTATCATTTAATCCCCTCAGCAGCTCTGTGAATGGTTAGATACCCAACAGCAAGTGAGAAGTTAAGCAAACTGTTTAAGCAAATAGAACATTATACATTCTTTATCTGTAAAGCTCATCAGGTTATTTTCATATTCAGAAAATCTGGCAAAACATCTCTTAAAATCTTAAAATGTTTGAGCCTTCTTTCCCACTAATTCGTCTAGTAAGAACTTATCACTGGAAAAAAAATAAGAAATCTATATAAATATTTATAGCTGAAAATACAGTAGAGTAGCAAATGTTTAGACTGCATCTGAATGAAATTTTAAAAGTCAGTGTTTCATGTCCAAAAGGGAAAAGTGGGCCGGCAAGATGGCGCAGTGGATAAAACCGCTTGCCAAGCAAGCCTGGCAAGCTAAGTTCAAGCCCCGTGATGCATATAAAAAGCCGGATGCTGCCCCGGTGTGTCTGAAATCCCAGCACACATGGTGAGATGGAAGCCAGGGGAGACAGAAGCCCTGAAGTTATCCTGAAGCGTGCTGCACAGTGAAAAGAAGAGAGACCGCCTCAACAAGGCAGAAGTCAAAAACTGGCCCCCAGAAATTGTCCTCTGACCTTCACATGCCTGCATGCCTGCGCACGCTCGCATGTGTGCACACACAGACACACACACACACACACAGACACGACGACGATGGTGATGATGATGATGATAGTTTTTAAAAGGAAAAATGATTAAAATGAACTGGGAAGGAAGAAACCATCAGAGGATCCCTGAGGGAGTACAAGTTCAGTTGATTTGCTAGCATTATCTTGAGAGGAAAGAGGAAAGCATTCCCTACACTCTCCTGATGGAGGATCTGAGATGCTGATCATGGTGTCAATAGAATGCAGCATAGGAGTCGATCTCTAAGAATCCTACAGAAATATTTACACTTAAATAATAAAAAGGCCCATATGCATGGAAATTCACCAGTTTTACATTAGCAAAATGTGGAGGAAATTCAAACACCTAGGACCAGAAGACTCACATATATACATAATGGTGCAGAGGATATGCATATGATGGACAGTATGTGCAGTTATCTACACACATTCAATGAGTGTTCTAATAATGGATTATCATTAAAAAGAATGAATATGATCTATATGTGCTGAAACAGATATAGATAGATAGATAGATAGATAGATAGATAGATAGATAGATAGGTAGATAGATAGATAGATAGATAGATAGATAGATAGATAGATAGATAGATAGATAGATATACATATCCAAGATAACCTCACTGTGGTGAGAAAATGGCCTACTGGGGACACCATCCTCGACCTCAAATCCTGCCCAGCTAATTGGGCTCCATTACTGTTTGGAGCCTCCATTCCCTGATGAGAGTAAGGGTAAGATGACTTAACATTTGTAAGGCTCAGCGAACATATGATCCTCTGCAGCCTTTCCCTACTGATCTACTTGCCAACTCCAAATTCACAGATGTGATCTGAATTGCTGGGTACTTACATGGGCTCCTGTTAGACATCATTTAAGAATCTAGAATAAAATGTCTTTGGACGTTATGTCTCAGGCCCTAGAAAAAGAGAACAATTTGAAGAAAACATTCCATAATTTGGGAAAAGGATTAGCCAACTGAAAATCAGAATCCCCATAGTGTTCCCCGCTTTGGAAGAATATTTCAAAAAGCAGAAGCCTCAGATGAGTTGTTCAGCAGGGGTCCATGGCTGTGGGAGTTGTGAGGAACAGTGGGGCAGAGATGCAAAGCATTGATCTGCAGGGGTCACTTAGGACATGACATTGATGTCAGACCAACCCTGAGAGAACCCCTGGGGAGGAAGTAGAAAGGTTCAATAACATCTCCGACAGGACTGGGTAAGGCTGTTGGATGAAATCTTAAATCGATATGTCTCTGTATCAAGATTAGAAAAAGAGCATAGTTAATAGGCATTTAAAGTAGTTGGCAGGGTTATATCCCATTTGTAGAACGTTTGCCTAGCACGCAAGAATCCCCAGGGTTCATGCATTGCAAGACAAAAAGGAAATAATAGTAGTGGAATGTTTTTTTTAGTTCTGTCAGGTTTTTTTAAAACGATATTTTATTGTTGTATTATATGGGTGTTTTGCTTGTGAGTACTGTGTTCTCTGCGTGTGCCTGGTGCCCACAGAGGTATTGGATCCCCTGGAACCGGAGTTACAGGTGGTTATGAGTCATCACATGGGTCCTCTGCAAATGGAGCCAAGTGCTTTAAACACTAAACCATCTCTCCAGCCACCCACCATGTATGGATTTCCCAGGGGTCCCGGGGATTTCGCTGTGTCCGACGTGGGATATCTGAGGGAGAAAATCTACGTACACTATGCTGTTATGTCTGTTAACTTTATTCCTCTAAGACAAAATTCCATCTATTCAGCTACAGCTCCATCAGGCATACAGAACAAGAATAAATCTAGATACACCAAGCTCCTTATCCGTCTACTTTGTTTCTCTGGTCTGAAATCCTGTCTATATAGCATCAGTTCCGTCCGGTTCCCTCTCATAGTCCTGCTAATGACTAAGCTCTTATGCTTCCAGCCTCACCTTCGTCCTCTGTTTCCTCATTCTCCATCTCTACTTCTCTCTACTCCTGGCACTGATGGACTCTATAAGAGTTCTGCCTTACCGTCTACAAAACCTCTGTCTTCCTCTCTTCTCTCTGGTCATGCCCTTCTGTCCTCTCTACAGAAAAATGCCTGTCTTTCTTTCCCTGGCCACGTGGTTCTCTGCCTCCTCAGGAATGTTCCTCTGCTTTCCACCTTGATATGTAAAAACCCCTTTTGTTCTCTGTCAATTGCTCTGGAGAGCAGCTAGGCCTCCAGGCAGGGGGATGGTCTGAGCTTCATTCGCACAAGAAGCAAAGCTGTGTGTCTCCCATCAGCTTGTCTCCTAGGCTCAGTGGAGGAGTTAGTAACCTAGAAGTCCAGCAGGTCTGGGGAGCTGAACTATTAGCCAAATGGTCTGGAAATATTTGGGCACACAAGAATTTCATAGCAGAAGACAGCTGAAATATTAAAGCTGGATAACACCAAATATTCATAACATGGCTTGCCTTTTGACAGACACTTGGCCACTCAAAGTACAGCTTTAATACACAGCTGAACGAATCACTATAATATATTCTTCCAGCCTGCAAGACCCATGTCCACCTCACCCCACTTCCCCAGGCAGAGACATGGAGATACTCCAACCCCCAGGAGGCTGAGGCAGGAGGATTGAGAGTTTGAGGCCAGCCTGGGCTACACAGCAAGACCCAATCTTGAAAACAAAACAAAAAAACCATTCTATAAACTGTAAACTAAGGTAATATTTTTTTCTAAGTGAATTTAAAGAACAAAGAAAATAAAGCCTTCTAGAGAATCCACAGGTAGAGGAGAGCAGAGCCAAAGAAGGAAGTGAGAAAGGAACTCAGGGGAAGTAGGAAGTGGAGGGTGGAGGAGAGAGGCTGGTGCGAAGCCCTGCCTGCAGCATCCTCCTAGTGGAGACAAGCTTGGGAAATATCAGTCAAAAACCATTGTGTTCTTGGGTAGAGTGTTCGCCTAGCATGCAAGAAACCTGGGTTGCATCCTTACACCAAAGAGACCAGGTTCAAATGCATGAATCTCCTGCCTTTACCTCCCAAGCGCTGGGGTTTACAGGCACGTGCCACTATATTCTGGCTAACTAATTAATAGCTCCGTGCCTTGGTTTTCTCAGCTATAAAATGGGCTAACTCGTACTAACCTGGTTAGATTATAGTGAGAGTTAACATGTCTATCACCCTTAGAAGTGTCTGGCACCCAGCAGACACAGCTCCCTTCATTCCCACAGTAGCTTAGTTGACAAATGACCACGGAGAGAAGTTCCTGTGACTCCCATCATGAATGATCAAGAGAGAATGCAAATTAAATGACTCTTCTGAAATTAATGTGTCCGGACTCCAAAAACGGATTGGAGTCCCGACACATTCAGGAATGTCCTCTGACCTTCTTTCCCTGTTCTGTCCATCTACCACCCAAGAAGCCTCTAGACTCAGGAGGTCTAAGGGGCTAGTCCTCTCTGGACAGGCACTTGTAGAAGCTGTGGACAAGTCTCATTCCACATTAGGAAGGCATCCCTACAGACTAGCACAGTGCCTGGCACACACAGAAGAAATTCTGGAGACATGTGTAACCTGAGAAGAGAGAGTACTCTGGTCCAGTATTGCTTGAGGTACCCACAATTCCCCTTAAAACAAGAGGCTGAAGGATTCAGCTGGTTCCACCTACTGTCCTCAGTGAAATCCCATCTTGCTTGGACCACAGTGTCTTTGATTGGACTCTGGAGTTGACAGCTCTAGTCCAGGGGAGGCCTCCTCTTGCTATGTGACAGAGGTCTCTGCCCCTGACCATACTGGCCCTTAAAAGCTTCATTTCTCCTCATCACAGTAAGTCACTAGACACTTAGACTGTCCCCTTCAGGTAGTCCAGCCATTCTAGAGTCAGCTCAGGAGAATGGCTCATAGCTGAGAGCTAAGACTCTCTCATCAGGCTACACATGTCTCTAGAATTTCTTCTATGTGTGCCAGGCACTGTGCTAGTCTGTACAGATGCCTTCACAATGTAGAATGAGACTTGGCCACAGCTTCTAGAAGTGCCTATCCAGGGAAGATCAGCCCCTTAGGCCTCCCGGATCTAGAGGCTTCTTTGGGTGGTTGATGAACAGAACAGGGAGGGAGGATCAGAGGAAGTTCCTTGGTTCCTCTCTCCTCCCTACTTCCTGGCCTTAAGATCTAGTGACACCTCTCCTGCCTGGGCATATTTTTATAAAAGAGCTGAGAATGCTGGGTCTTTTTTTTTTTTTTAATGCATTGGTGTTTTACCTGCATGTACGTCCATGTGAGGGTGTTGGGTCCCCTAGAATTGGAGACAGTTGTGAGCTTCCATGTGGGTGCTGGGAATTGAACCCAGGTCCTCTGAAAGAGCAGTTAGTGCCTTTAACCACTAAGCCATCTCTCTGAAGGGTCCAAGAATGCTGGGTCTTAGCCATGCCTTTCCTACCACCTTGGGGAGTTCTCATACACCTTCAAACATCTAGGCAGAGTCAGGGGCTCAGAGCTGGAAAAATCTTGGGGGATCACTCACCCTGTTCTTTCACGTGGGGGATCATTCACCCTGTTCTTTACCATGGGGGATCATTCACCCTGTTCTTTACCATGGGGGATCATTCACCCTGTTCTTTACCATGGGGGATCATTCACCCTGTTCTTTACCATGGGGGATCATTCACCCTGTTCTTTACCATGGGGGATCATTCACCCTGTTCTTTAACAGGCAAGGTGAGACAAGGACAGGACATGGACACTCAGTAAACACAATCATAGTGACATGCTAAGAACTTCAAAATGACTTCATCTGACCCTATGACAACCCTGAGGTAGGTATGACTTTCCTACTTAAAGGGACCCGAGGCTGGGAGAAGTCAAATGAGTTGCTTGGGGTCATAAGACAGTGTTGTAGCCCAACATGAACCCACCTGTCCGTACTTTATGGCGCCCAAGTCATTCAAGTGTCTACCAGCCTTGTCCTTTACCACCTCTTTCAAGTGCATGGCAGCTTTTCCTCAACTCTGACTCAGTCCATGACAATGTATAAGCAAGATGGCAAAGACATAGGATATAGGAGTTTAGCACAGGGAAGCCAGCATGGTGTGGGTCCCGGGAAGCTCTGGCTGGAACCTGCTGGTCTCCTCTGTGTTGGACTGAAAGTCCCCGGGCCTGCAGCCGCTGAGTCACTGCTTCACTCTGCCCTGGATTAACAGTTCCTTGTCTTCAGTTTTTTCCTCATTCACTCCCTCTCAGATCATATGTTGACCTCTTGATTTTCTGATAATAGCTCCCCCATTAAGTTCCTGAGAATCAATCTTTTTTCTTTTCATGTGTGTGTGTGTGTGTGTGTGTGTGTGTGTGTGTGTGTGTACGTGATGGACATCAGAAGACAACTTTTCAGAGTAAGCTCGTAAGTTCTCTCCCTTTATCATGTGATTCCTAGAAGTTGAACTCAGGTCATAAGGCTTGGTGGAAGGCATCTCTACCCACTCAACTGCCTTGCCAGTCCCAGAAGAATCAATAACTCTTGATGGCTTTGGGGCTAGTAGCCCTGTCTTGTGGCATGTAGTGTGTGACAAGGGACATGTTTCACTTTGGTATTCATGGGAATAAATAGTACTTGAAATATATACTGTTGGCCGGGCAGTGGTGGTGCACGCCTTTAATCCCAGCACTCGGAGGCAGAGGCAGGCAGATCTCGGTGAGTTCAAGGCCAGCCTGGTCTACAGAGTGAGCTCCAGGAAAGGTGCAAAGCTATACAGAGAAACCCTGTCTCGAAAAACCAAAAAAAAAAAAAAGAAAGAAATGTATACTGTTAGGCCAGATAAACACAGCATTCAGTATACTTACGTGGTAAGAGAATAAAGAGAAACATGGCCATCCTATTTGAATTACTCAGAAACTTCCTTAAAAGTCTTAAGTTGTCAAGTCTTTCAATAATCCAAAGATCAGCATCCTAATACCTAATCCAGTTAATTCCATAACACACAGAGTTATATACCTACTAAAGAGAGGCCAGAACAGCAAAAGGAAATTTTATGTGTATGGTCCTTACTTCTTCCCAGTAACCTAGTAAGGTTTGGTTAGGTACTCTGTCTTGCCATTGAGGGCATGGGGTGTAGGGAAGCTTCTGGTACAGGTTCACTGATGGTGGTCTACCACTCCATAGTGACTGAGACACTTTCCCTATGACCTCACACCGGCCCCTGCAGGAACTGTTGCCATATCCCTGGAAGGGATGGCTGCTTTTAACAATATGAAAACTCAGGCCTGGAGACATAGTGACATGTTCAAGTTTTGAATGGTAGAGGATCAAGCCTCCATTTCCCCAAATGATCTGAAGTCAGTTAGGACACTACGGCCCCACCCTCAGCAGTCCCTGGGGGTTTCCACTCACATTGGTCATAACCTGGAACCCAAAAGATTTCCTAGTTTCAGTATCAATGTGTGTACACAGGCTGTGGAGATGGCTCAGTTGATAAAATGCTTTCATGTAAGCATGAGGATATGAGTAGTTCCATGTCTAGCATACATGTTCAAAGCCGAGTGGAGCCGTGAGGCTCTGTAATCTCAAAGCTGGGGAGATGAAGGTAAGGCGGATCCCTGGAGTCTGCTGGCCAGCCAGCCTAGTCAAAGCATGAGCTCCAGGGACAGTGAGAGGTGGTGTCTCAAAAAGTAAGGTGGAGAGTGATTTTTCCAGAACTGAGAAGAGGCCCACAAGTGAGGCCCTGGGTGCCAAGGGGCTCATGTGGATTGGTAGTTTGTGGGTCCAGTAATCATGAGCCTGTAGGATTAGGCAGGACTCACGGAGTTTCAGTATTACCCACAGAAGCCTGGGCTGACCCATGGGAGGTGTACTTCCACCATGCCTCAGGGATTCTGGATTCACTATCCGCAAAGGCCCATCTTCTCCCCATAGTTCCCCCCTCACAATGAGTGGATTGATGTACCCTTACCCTTTCTAGGTTGTGCCTCTGCGTTCAGCTTTATGTGGAGTACTGGAAGACCAGTCACTGACCACACCAGGGTAGTGATAAGCCCAACCTGTCTGTACCCATCTCTGGGCTTCTGCAAACCCCTTAGGATCACACTGCAAGCCTGAGACACAGAGCAAGGTGATATCCGTAGTGCAGGTATTTCCACATAAAGTCCCTCCCCCCACCAACCTGGGCCATTCTCTGTCCCTCAAGCCACCCCTTCACCCAGGACCTGAACCAAAACTGGAGAAAGCCCCTTACAGTTAATTCTGAGATACTTCCCATGGGGTCTTTCTCCCCAGGAAACAATGTATCAGTACATGAGGGGACCTCAAGATTGTCCAGAAAGACCCTTCAGATAGCAAAGGAGGAAGTGGAGGCTGACTGGAAACAGAAGTGACTTGGTGTCATAGTGACCAGTGGCGGGCCCAGATTTAGACATCCCTATCAGTCCTATAACAAATCCTCTATGATACGCTGCCTCTCAGAGGCTGCATGAGTCCAAGAAACAAGCCGTTCTTCTGGTTGGAGGATTCACCAAGAAGTCCCATGGTGCTAACACCAACTACATCCTTGCCCACTATCAGGTGCCAGCCAGGAAAAGAACTCAGTGTCTGACTCAGCTAGGGCTTTTAGAGCTGGGAGTGAGGGGCAGAGGCCGTGAAGGCAGGGTGGGCGTTGGGTGAGGTGGGGTGGGGTGGGGCTGGGCTACACCAGTACAGCAACAGCTGTGCCGGAGAAGCATCCACTGGTGTCCGGGGAGCATATCCCACCAGCTGTGTTCTCCCAAGGCTGCTGGACCGCAGCCCCTTTCCAAGCACTGTTCCTCCCTTAGCCTGTGGAGTTGGCATGTGAGGGGCCACCAGGGGTGTAGTCCTTGACCGGGCCTCGCCATCTGTAGCTGGGCACAGCCTCTGTCCTAGCTGCCTTCCTGAGCACTGCTTCCCAGTCTTGGTTTCTGAACTTTGAGCCTAAGCTGACGTCACGAAAACAGAGACAGTTCTGAGGAAAAGGCGAATGTCAACAGATCCTGTGTTTCCCCTGCTCTTGACCTCTGACTTCACTATCCCAGCATGCCTCCTTTATGCAAAAGAAGAGGCAAGACTGTGCTGCACCAGAGAGGCTGGGAAGAGATAGTCAGGATGGGAGTGGCTGGAGCCAGCCTGCCAGCCTGGGGTGGGGGGGGGTCCTCCGAGCTGCCTCCCCGTCTGGGTTAGGGTCACCTGCAGGGTCCTCTTCTCAGCTCTCTATTCTTAACCCCACTCCACCCTACCCCAGTACTGGGAGTGCCAACTGGGTGGGGTCCTCCATGACTGAATGCAGGCCCTCCCTGGTGAGAGCACACAGAAGCCGCCAGGCCTTCCAATGCTGGGGAGCTTCAGGGAAATTCAGATTCTTGGTTCCGGGACTGATTCACTGAGATAGTCAACAATGAGTACCTGTGGAGGTGGAGGGAATGAATTCCCATCTTCTGCAACCTCTGGATAAAGATGTAGAAGGAAACCCCAGACAACTCAGTGATGCTTCGCCATGCTTGTGGCTCACTGAACAACCCACCCCAGCCTCTCTGCTCCTGGCATGTGTGTGGCAAGCCATAGATTGAGAGCTGAGGGGTGGACATGAACACAGGAAGGATCTTCTGAGCTGCTATCTTGGGGTTTTGTTGCTTTTGTTTAAAACACACTCGATGTAAACTAGGCTGGCCTTAAACATGATCCTACCTCAGCACTCCAAGTGCTGGAACTATAGGCAAGCACCACCACGTCACTTCTGAATTACATTCGTGATCGGCCACCCACTCTTCACAGTTCTACAGGCGTCATAAAGCCCAAGTGAAGCCAGAAAACGGAAGTGCCAAGACCAGCTTAGAAGACCTACCGCAAGTGTAATTTTAGGCAAAGTGACACATCCTTGTTCTCCATGGCTCTACCTGTCTGTCTGTCCTTTCTGTGGCCCCCCTTTCACTGGGACACAACCAGAAGAAAACTGGTTAATTGTAAATTTAACAGAGAAACCTGTCCCTGCCTAAGGCACCTGAGAGGTCTTCCAAGGTGAGGGGCTTTTCTTGTTCCTACTAGAGGCACTCTGGGCATCCCCATGCTGGAAGGACTCTTCACAGAAGGCAAGAAATAAGTCTGGTGCTAACTGAATAGGACAGAGAGAAGGAAGAGCAAGCCAGTAGGTGTGTGAAGCCGCTGAGTGTGTGTGGACAGAAGTCTTGTGAACGTGCCTCCTGCATGGGGGGAAGAGAAGAAACAGGTTATGCTACTTTGCCTGAATTACTTTCTCTACCTGCAAGATACTCATTATACATTTGCCACTTACGTTTCTAGCAGTTTGTGAGATTACATTTAGTACAGAAAATGTCCCCTGCTAAAGCTTTGTGATTCTTCCTTGTGTGAACCGGGCAGCCTAAGTCTACTCCCTAAACAAGCATCAACCACAGCAGGAGTCCGACACCAGCGACAGAATTTATTTTGCAAAGCTCAGTTACTGGCCACGATCTTCTCCAGCAGATTCTTTTCAGCCATTCTCTACCCGCAGCCGAAGAGGTGGGTTAAAGTCTGTAGCCCAAGTTACATCACTGTTACTCTTAATTATTTTAAGATCACAAAGGGTGTGATTTGAACCCAAATCTTTTATAGAAAAGCCCTAGGATGAAAAATTCTGTGGTGTCCACCCAACAGATGCCACCAGCCTTACCCAGCTATGAGAAGGGGACATTTTCAGATAGCCAGAACTGAGTGGAATGGGGTAATAATTGCCTGTGAGTGAGCATGGGAACACAAGCCCTCTAGTACTAATTAGGCAGGATTTAAGATCTTCAGGTGGAAGGCTCCTGGTTGCCTAGCAACTGGCACTGCTCCTTACTGTGAATGAGCAGTGTTGGGAAGGTGGTCTTCCATTTACAAATGTAATGACTAAATTCTTAGGCCTTGAGGAAGAGGTGGTCCTTGGGCAGAGGTGAGTGCCCTTACTTCCACATTTGGGGAATGTAAGCTAGTGCACCTCACATGGGATTTGCTTCGTTCTTTGGATTGGTTTTTATCCTGGATCCAGAAGGCGAGTCCCACTTCTTATTCCCCTTTTATCATCAAACCAAATGGAGCTTGGCTTGACAAACACCATTCTCTGAACTACAACAGATGACAACCATTCATCCAGACCAAAGGATCAGCTATGGGGCCACTTCCATCTTAACGAAGTCCTTTCTTCCTGAGTCAGCCCCACCCCCTGGCCAGTCACAGTGGAACAAGGACTTCAGGAGTTTTATGTCCTCACCAAAGAAGGTACCAGAGGACGAGGGAAGGAAGCTCCCAGCACTGCCAAACTCTGCTCTCTCTACTAGACTTTCCTCAATACAAGCATCTCATTCTGGCTACAAGGTCCCCCAGAGTGTCCCTACTTCTGTCCTTAAGGCACACCAACTCCCCTAAGGCTCTCTGCTTATTATGAGTTAATTATTTTTACCATTCAGAAGAAAGTTCTGCAGTCAGGGCCTCCCCTTCCCTGCCATTAGCCCTTAGACGCTGAGAGGGTAGGCTGAGGGCACAGATGAATTCACATTAGGGGTTCTGGTCATTGGGGTCACACTTGATCATAACTTTCAGCCCCAATCCCTTTTTGGAGGTTTCAAAGGCTTCTACAGCCTTCTCCAGAGGAAATCGATGGGTAACTAAAGGCTTCACATTCAAGGCCTTCGATGCAAGCATGGAAATCGCCATCGGCCACCTGCAAGAGATCATAAGCATTTTGTTAACCTTCAGGGGAAAAGCCCAGTCCCAGAAACTGCTCGGCCGTGTTTATCTCTAGCATGGCCCTTCTGCAGGGTCAACTTTACAGCGTGACGGAGGGCCTGCAGCTGTGATCTGCAGGTACCGAGGCTGTTCTCAGTCGCCCTAGCCAAGCCTCCATCCCCTGGCTTTGCAGTCTGTGCCATGAAACCTTGAGGTTCACTAGCATGAAGGACTGAGTTATACTGCAGAGGCCAGAGTGAAAAGGCAGGAAACGTCAGGGAGGTAGCCTGGGAAAGGTCAGGATAACGAGTTTGCACAGATTAGCAGCCCAGCTTGGCAAAGTTTAATGCAAAGTGGGTGCTCTGCTGAGGCCATGGAACTATAAGCTGGGAGTAAGAGGCATCACTATGCTCCAGACAGAGCATCCTTGCTGCATACAGTGGGGAGCAGTAGGATATGGGGAGGGTGGGTGAAAAGCGGCTCTCCCCCAAGACAGACTCCTTATTCCCTTTAAAAGGGAGGAAGGGAAGTCTGGCTACTTAAGGATATGAAAGGAGGAGAGATTAGGTGATGAGTGGCAGATCCAAAATCCCCCTCCCTGTCTGATCCTCCCTCTGAGGAATAAGTACATGTTCTCTCTTAGCAGCCCTATCATATCGTGTGCTGGCAGTGTGGTCAGGGAGTGCCCCTCGTGAATAAACATGCAGAGACTCCTGGTCTCAGAGGCTGCAGAGGACCTGCCTTGGCCATGCTGGCTGTTGATCACCTTGGCTCACCCTCAGCATACTCACGTGTTGCAGTATCGAAACACGCCCTTGATATCCACCTCCCGCACAGATGCATGCATTAGGGGTAAATTGACCATCTCAGAGCCCATTCCCACAATCACCAAGGTCCCACCAGAGTGTGTGGCCTAAGGAAGAAATAAGAACAAGAGAACTCAGGATATACAGGAGGTCCAGAGGGTGGGATTCTTGCTACACTACCAAACTCTTCAACATGCCACCCAACCCAACAGGGCATCCAGCAATGTAAGGGTGACTAAAGAAGAATCAGAGACACCAGGAACAGTCAGTATCGGATGGGCATGATGGCATATACCCATAATGGCAGCATGCAGGGGGCTAATGCAGGGGGGTTGCTGAGAGTTCAAGACCAGTGTGGGCTACAGAGTGAGGGCCAAGTCAGTCAGGGCTACAGAATGAGATCCCACAACTCAAAAACTCAAAATGAAAATAAATAAGGAACCCCCTCTGAGCTCATCAGTAGTGAGAACACTGCAGCTGCCTCACAGATAGGCTGTGAATTCTGTGATTTAAAAACAGCTTCACCCACGAAGGCAGGCAGGAACCACTTCGTTCTTCACCTCAATGGTACTGGGCATAACGGATCTGTCGTCCTTAAATAGTTGTCTGGAAATCCAGTGCTTTGCTAATGTGAAGAAACAGACTCCAGTGGAAGCATGGTAGAGGAGGGAGACTATCTCCTGGCAATGTCCATGCAACCCTGTGTAAGTACAATGTTGGCCCTGTGGTACCCTGAGTTCCCTGCTGGGAGAAGCAGGAGAATGGGCAATTCGGTCCTGCCAAACTTCTGTGATCGTCAGACATGGCAGCAGCACCTACCCCAGGACCGTTCTGAGAGCTACAAAAAAGAGCTACAAAAAAGAGCTACAGGAAGGCCCACAGCCAGCCCTTCTGAGGGGAGGGGTGAGAAATGCCACAGAGAGAGGCCTGCAGTGCCCAGATGAGAGGTGTACTCCAGCCTGCAGCGCTGTGAGGCGACTCCTGGTGTTAAGACCTCTGAGCAGCCGACCCTGGACTTGGCCTTTCAGCTAGCACCTCATGGGTAACATCCCAATGCTTGGTACTAGTGTGTACTCAACGTTCAGCTGTTTCACGCTTTCACTGAAGTGCAGAATCACTTACAAACTACCCAGGAATATGTGTGTAATGGAAAAAAACATCGCTGTCCCCACTGGAGATGGGCGAGAAGTCAAAGCTGTGAGTTGAGTCACAGTAAACTCTTGATTAACAACTTTTCCAGGAAAATGGTTTCCCCCTTAGGAGTTGCCCTCCCTGACAATGAGGAGGAACCTGCTGGCTATTCTAAGTAGCAGGGGTCAGCAGTATGCTGGCTATAGGCCAAGGAATGCCTTGAAATACCTTAGGCCATAGGTCAAGGAATTACTTGACTACTCTGGGTGTGGTCAATATACCAAGAGACACCATCAGTTCTACCCAAGGACATTGACCACGTCGCACAAACAGCACCCAGTCACCTCCCAGGAAGGTGATGCTCAGACGTGTCCATATCTGGCGTTACTGCCTGCTGCGCTCATTGGCAGTGTGGCCTACCTTCCACAGTCCCTGTTATGCACGATGGCTCTGTAACCATGTCAGAAGAGACATCGCTTCATGCCTAGGGAGTACCTCAGATCACATTCACCTCTATACCATCCTCAGGTAGCCTGGCAATTGGCCTACGCTACCAACTACTAGGGGTGACATCTGTTCCCAAATATCAGGGCAGAAGAGAAGACAGTCACAGCCATTAAGTTTCATTGCCTCTCTGTGGTGTGGTATCACTGACCAGCTAGCCACCTGAAGATAGTAGACATACCTGTCATAACCTGCAATGTGTCTAACACAAAGTCTGGCACCCAGGAGGTCCCCAAGACACACTGTGAGTCTGGGGTTCGATTTGCCCTTCCCCACATGGAGACCATTGCCTGTGACAGTGGAACAGAAGGCTGGTTGACTCTAGCAGAAAGTCAGGACTGGACCAAGTGGCACTTGCTCATCCCTCCTGCCACCTCCTTGCCCTCTGTGACACTAAGCACCTTGATAGGAGGAAACATACAGCTCTGCAAGAGTCCCAGGCCTGAGGTGTGCCATAGGTAGAGATATTCCTTCCTGGAATATCTCACATGCTGCAAAGTGCCCTGGGCATGAACTAGCTATGACTCAGAAGGGAAGGAGAAGCCCATGGCCCTGTGGGGAAGCAGTCGAGGAGGCAGAGGCAGGAGCTCCTCCCAGCTCAGGCCCTCCCATCCTGGTATAGCTGCTTGTCCAATCCTTCCCAGTCTGTGGGTAAGGCTTAAGTAATGGGGCTTGGCAGGGCTAGGACTGACTCTTGATCCTGACTCCTAACCCGAGGAATTGGGAGCAAGTTCCCAAGACTCTGTCAACTTAAAATGTTAACCGAATCCAGAAGTAAGGTGCAGAGGTATCATACCTACAGAGTGCCCAGCAGAGGACTGGCACACAGGAGGGCTTGTGTTTCCTCTTTTCCTTGTACTTTGCTCTATCAAGGCCACACCCTCCCCACCAACTCCCTCTCTGTTTCCCATAAGTTGCTGGAGGGGTGAAACCTTGTGGGGTGAATCAGGCCTGGGCAGCTTATCTGTTCCGACTTCGGGAAGACAGCACCCCATTCACCAGCTCTGGCCTTGAAAATTCACCTCACTTTGGTGACTAACTGAATTACTAGCTCTTGTTTAGTATCAATGACTCAAAGACTAGTTTTCCTCAATAAAACAATATAGGAATCTCCTACTCTACTAAGGCATGATTCCCTGTTTGTCCTGCTGATGGTTTCGTCAAGAGCACTGTTTTACAGGCACTGGTGCGATGCTAAGGGCAACCCCATCCTGAAGGGGCATGCGTGTCTGCTTTTCACAGGTGAACCCCATTATGACTCAATGAGGGCTCAAGGCAAGTCCACACAAAAGGTAAGAAAACGAAGTGCTGAGGGGTTAGCTGTTTGGGGGTCACACAACAGCCTGACGGAGCTTGATGGTAGACCTCCTTACCGCTGCTCTCTTTACTACTCTGTACCACCCCTGGCCCCAAGCTGCAGGCCAGTGAGCCGCCCTCAGCTCACTCACGTAGATGCCCGTCTGGATGGAGGATTCCGCTCCTGTGCATTCAATAGTGACTTCCGGCTTGCTCCCTAGCACACTTTCCACTCGATTGGCAACTTCCAGAGGAGACTCTTTGGCAATCTGGAGGGTGAAATCAGCTCCAACTTCCTTGGCTTTGGCCAACCGAGAGGAAGATAGGTCTAAAAGGAAGCAAGAGTTACTTTAAATACAGAAGCCGGATAACTGACTAGGAAGAAAGGAAAATGGAGGTACAGATCTGACGCAGCAGTCTCTAGTGCAAGGGGTGGAGCTGCTAAGCTCAGCACACCCCCCACCCTCACACGTTGTCCGCTACGTGCTGCATGGGTACACTCATGCAGATACCCTTTCCTTATGCAAAACACCCCTATACAACCACACACACACACACACACACACACACACACACACACAAATACCATCTTTGCCTTCTAAATTAAGTCACACAGACCAAAGGCTGAGCCTCCTCTTAGCACTAAGAGGGCAGTGTGAGGCCCATACATAAGGAGCCACATTCTCCTCTATCTTCTCTTTCACAAGAGAGACTTCTCCTCAGCCCTGAGTTGGTCATTCCTGGACAGGCTTTCCAGCTCTAGAACCCAGGGGACAGGAAGTAGAAGTTCTCCAGCCACCAGTACTTCAGGAAGTATGGTGGTTTGTCCCCTAAAGGTTCACACAAAGGTTTGGCCTCCAGTGTGGAGTTCTGAGGTGGTACAACCTCTAAGAGGTGGGACTGGGAGGAAGGAAACCAGAGTGCCAAGCTTGAAAGAGACCCCTCTTACCAGTCACCAACACCTGAGCAGCTCCCATTGCTTTGGCCACAAGCAAAGTGACTATCCCAACGGGCCCTAGACAAGGCAGAGAATGGAGACTGCATGTTACTAAACATCAACTTTCCTCCTGCCTGAGCCCTGGACAGGGGCTAGGTTTTGTGCATGCATGCGTGCGTGCGTGCGTGCGTGCGTGTGTGTGTGTGTGTGTGTGTGTGTGTGCGTGTGCGTGCATGCATGTGTGCATTGCTAGTGTCTATCCAAGTGCCTGGCACACAATAAGATTTGTAAAGCTGTTTGTGAATGCAGATGTGAACAAGTGGATGAAGGCTTGTTCTTTTCATGAAACACATTCCTAGCAGTAAGTTCTGCTTGATCCCTCACACCTCAGAGCTAGAAACCCTTCCCTTTCTCTTAGGCTCTGCTGGAGAGAATCTCAAAGAGCCAGAAACTATGAATCAGAAGATCTGGACGTGTTTCCCTGACCTGACTTCAGGAGAACACACCACTCCTCCCCAGGGAGAGTCACATTCTTCCCCGACACCCCGAGCACTCCTCTTTCGTGAGGTGGGTCCCTGGGTTGACCCACCCACTTCCACGGTATTTGCTTGCTAGATGGCACTGTGGATTTACTATAAAACAAAGTCCCACAGAATGAGACAACGGGAATACTTAGTTTGCTTTTTTGCTGCACTCCCTTGAAAGCAACGTCGTGTGTTTCCCCTCGAAAGCAACACACTGGAAAACAATACCTAAAGTGTCCAAAGTGGGTGACCAGTTACATGTACTACAGAAAGGGTTACTACAAAGCTTTAAAAATTATGTTACAACTCTGCAGCCATTGACACAAAAATGTTTACAGAATCATGATTTTCTTATTGCATTCATTTACTATAGTGTGCACATATACATGTGTGCAAGCATGTTCATGTATCATGGTACACGTGTGGAGGTCAGAAGAAAACTTGCAAAAATTCAGTTCTCTCCTTTCTTCATGTGGGTCCCAAGAATTGAGCTTAGGTCATCAGATTGGGTGGTGGGTGCCTCTACCAGCTGAACCATCTCGACATCCCAGGCTCTCTGTTTTTGTTTTTAAGGGAGTGTACTACTCCATGGCATAAAGCCTGTAACCCCAGCACTCAGGAGGCTGAGGCAGGATTGTAAGTTCAGGGCTATCCTGAGCTACATAGCAAGACTCTGTTTTTAAGTCTTAAGTTACACAAAAGACCTAGTCAGGGATGACGGCACACACCTGCTATTTCAGCATTTAGGCAGCAGGAGCTTCCCGAGTTAGAAGCCAATCTGGCTACCCAGAGAGACCTTGGCCCAAAACAAGCAAAACAAACCACAAAACTAAAGCTAACTGATTCTGCACCAAAATATTAACAGTGGTTCTCTCGGGCTCATGAGTAATGGGCTATGAGTGAATATCTGTGCGTGTGTGCGTGTGTGTTGTCTGGGTTACTAGCAATTAAAAACCCAGAATGATTTGATCTGAGGCCTCTGGGGTTTGTTCCAAGTGGCCAGAAGCAGGAGATGGGAGAAGACAGAAAGCTGGAACCCCTAGTCAGTGGCTGGACCCCCTCCTTCTGTGAACAGAGCCTACCTACTTCCTTTGCCTAGTGGGCAAGACTATCATTTCTCTAGTGTGACTTACAAGTTCCAAAAGTTACTCTTAGCCGGGCGGTGGTGGCGCATGCCTTTAATCCCAGCACTCGGGAGGCAGAGGCAGGCGGATCTCTGTGAGTTCAAGGCCAGCCTGGGCTACCAAGTGAGTTCCAGGAAAGGCGCAAAGCTACACAGAGAAACCCTGTCTCGAAAAACCAAAAAAAAAAAAAAAAGTTACTCTTTACTTTACTACCCCAAATATTATCCTAGTTTTATCAAGGGTTCAAAATTTATTGCAAGCTTTATTTATTATTTAAATGGATAGAGGGTTATATTCCCTATGAAATCTGTTAGTTACTACTGTGCTTGCAGACATTTTATTTACTTATCTATCTGTTTGGGCTTTTTGAAATAGGGTCTCACTGTGTAGCCAAGACTGGCCTGGAATACACAGAAATTCTCCTGTCTCAGCCTCCTGGGGCAGAGATACAGATGCGTGCCACTACATCCACCTCACACATTTTATTTATTTAGCCAAGTGCTGATCACTGAATGAGACACTGTAACTCTCTCCTACCCAGAAAGTGTCTAGAATCAACCCAGCTCCTGGAGAAGGAATGAGATGGGGATTTTCACATGCCCAGCCTGTGAACCCACAGCCAGGGGCTCTGTTTCTTACCAGCTCCACACACAAGGACCTTTTTCCCCAGAGAAACTGAACCTCGACGGCAGGCATAGATCCCCACAGAGAGAGGCTCAATCAGGGCCCCTTCTTCAAAGGTGACATTGTCAGGAAGCCTGAGAAGTAATTCAACATACACAATTAGGGTCTCTGACTTGACTAGGGTACTGATGATGCTATTAACACTACATGACCACAGTACAGTATTAACACTATAACCCTGTCACTGGTACTCCACTGCATTGACAACAGCTGACATTTGAGCGCTGACTACCGTGTACAGCAGTGTGCTAAGCACTTGGCATGCACTTGCTCACAACGCTGTCAGAATAGTTCAGCAGTACTTGCTTACCCCCAGTCTACTGAGAAAGAAATTAGGCTGCAAGAGTTAAATGGCTTATCTCAGAAGTTCAAAGCGAGGGCTCAAAGGGTTTGAAGTAGAAGCCAGATATGTTTGCTTCCAAAAGCCATGCCATTCTGCCCCAGGAAAGTAATTTTCTTTGGCAAAATCCCTTCAGAGTTCAGTGACAACATCATGGTTTCTGGTGATTTTTTTTTCAGTGCTGGGGATTGAACCCCATACCTGCACATAAACACTGATCCACATGATGTGTTTTTCTAACATGCCTCCCAAGCTAAGGTATAGTATGGTTGTCATGAACCAATGAGCGCTCACTCAACAAAGGCTTAACATAACCACACTCTGGCATTTCAGCCTCTGGACTTTTCAGCACGTCTGGTTTCACTCTGGCAGTCCCTACTGTTAGAGCTTTGCTGAGTGGTGACTTAAGTGTGAGCCCCTCTCTACTATTGCCCCCATCATATATTCCAGAAGCACATGTGGTGACAGCAGCTGCCTGGCTGCCCCATGACTGGCTGAGATGGAGCAGGAACTGTCCCACAACGCTGACTTAACAATGTGGCCCCTTCACCACTAGGTCCTTGGTTTTTTCTTCTGAGCCCACTGGCATCTCAACCGCATCCACAATCCCGCTGGTGACAGTGAGTGTTTGCAGAGGCCTGGCGGGCTAGAATGCTTTCCCACCCATCCTCTCATCTAACTCTGTCAGGCAGGCAGGACAGGCTATTTTCACCTTGACTCTTCAGTGACAAGTTTGCAAGGTTGGTTCCCAGCAAGATTCAAGCCGAGGAGTCCTGATTGCCCTCCTATGGCCCACATCAGATACGTCTTGGCACAAGTTGCTCTGGGGCTATTTTATTCCTGCTGGCTCCTTGCTATCCAATGTTTACTTAGTTCCCAGCAACACGTACAAACATGGGAACCTACAAGTCCCCCAAAGAAATGAATGTGTTCACCCCCACACCCTCCTGTCACTGTTCTAGGACCTTACAGAATGAACTGCAAGGCCTCTGCTTCTCTCCCGTCATGCCCCACAGTCTAAGCCATACTCTGCTCATGCTATGGCACATTCTGTCTAAGAGGAAAACATGAAACAAGGAAGATTCCTAAACTCTCAGGGACCGCCCCCTTTCCACACACAAACACACACTCTCAAGACACAACATCCTGTCCCTCTACATTCTCCTACAGAGCTAGGACTGGTTCTAAGCTGAGTGCTCCTCTCTCCCTCTTTGACCTCTCTGTAGAATAAGAACACCACAAAGAAAAGAGGGTGGAGTGAGACAGGAGTGAGGGACCATGGTCTGAGTGTTCTGACAGTCAGGTGCTGCCTCCTCACACCTGCACCAGGCTGAGGGCAAGGCTCCAGGCATGCCGGCAGAAGACCAGGGGTCTGAGAACAGTCCTTCTACCACTGACCAAGGGTTGGGGATTGGAGGACTATGGGTTTCGTGGACCTGGGCCTTTTGTAACTTACAAACCCCAGAGGACAGGCAACTTGGGGGTTTTTACAACAGTGTTCAGGGAACAGATAAAAGGGTAAAGGATGGTCAAGAATCCAAGGAGGAAGATAAATACCAGAAGATATGGGGTAGGAAATGCAGAGGCAGTGGTAGTGTAGGAATCCTCAGAAACAATCAAAGAGAAAGGCTAGGGCAGAGCCACACTGGGAGGAGGCAGAAGGAAGCTTTGAGGAAAGGCAGAGATACATGGCCCCTAGAGAGTCCCCTCAGATCTGCCATGACCACTGATAACCAGTATATCATTCACCACCACACCCCATCTTACAAACTACCACCATGCCCATCCCAACCAAGCCTCCCTTCTCAGGTCTGAATCTGGACCTCCATCCTCAGACCACAAGAGGCCTTAGTGTCATCACCAAGCACCTGCCATGTGCCATGTGAAACACTTGGTATACTCTTCTCATTGAATTCTTCGGCTATTCTGGTGAGGAAGATACTATCATGATGTCCATTTTACAGGCAAAGACCTTGGTCAAGGTCATACAGTAAACAAAATGGCGGAGACTCGTGTTCAGTCTTGCCTTCCATAAAAGGAGGTTTGAGGCTTACTTGGCAAAGGACCCAGAAAAAGATGGCTGATTCAGGAATCCCCTGCTGAAAGGCATACCCCACCCACACAGCCCGCTTTCTTCCAGCACAGTCTCAGGGGTTGGCCTCAGTCATTACCACAAGGTCTCTAGCCTATGTCTCTTCTCTGAGTTTGCCAGGAATACTAGAAAATCTCAGATCTAGTCAGCTGTGGGGTGCCTGTCTGCAACCAGCAACTTGGGCAGCAGCAGCAGAAGGATTGCTATGTGTTTAATGTCGGCCTAGACTATATAGTAAATTACAGGCTAGCCTAGACTACAAGTGAGAGCTTGTTGACAAGGAGGATGAGGGGGGGGAAGGAAGGAAGAGGAGGAAGAGGAAGAGGAGGATGAAGAACAGGAGGAGAAAGAAAAGGAAGAGGAGAAAGAGGAAGAAGAGGAGGAGGAGGAGGAGGAGGAGGAAGAAGAAACCAAGACAAAAAGTGAAAAAATTAAAGCTGGGTGGTGGTGGCGCACGCCTTTAATCCCAGCACTTGGGAGGCAGAGGCAGGTGGATCTCTGTGAGTTCGAGGCCAGCCTGGGCTACAGAGTGAGATTCAGGACAGGCACCAAAACTACACAGAGAAACCCTGTCTAGAAAAAAACAAACAAACAAAAAACTGGAAAAACAGAACAAGAAAACCCTCTCAATTAGACCTGTCAGACCTGGCATCCCTGCGCTTGGCACCTTTAGCCTCCGTCACACAAGTCCCCACACTGGCTGAGCTGCCTTGGGATCAGGCTACACAGAAGGAAAGCACTTGGGGTGGTGAAGGGGGAACAGCACGCCAGCAGCCTAAGGCTCCATGGTGCACCATGTGGGACACTGTGTCTCTCAGATGTAGCTTCTCAACTCAAGTGTTCCAGGCAAAGGAAGGGCGTTTGCACCCTGGCTGTGCTCTGTGCCTGAGTTCATTAGCTTTCTTCTGCTTCAGTTAGCCTGGCATACAACTGGAACAATGGAACTCATCCCATTGTTAGTCATCATTCATTAGGCATGTAAAGCACCAATGATATACAAGCACATGTATGGAGTAATAACAGTGACTTTCCATGCAGTGCCTACTTTAGTCTTCTGCTGGTTAACAGAAACAAAGTCACAAGGAGGGACTGGACCTAGCATGCCAAGACTCATGCCCCTGGACCACACTCGGGCTCCTCAGTCAAACTCTGTAAGGTGTTGGTGTTGTTATTGGTGGTGGTTGATGCAGAGGTCCCTGTTGTTAGTCTCTCCTCTGTCTCTGTCTCTGTCTCTCTACCCTGCCCCCCCCACACACACACAGGGTCTCCATATGTAACTCTGGCTGGCCTGAACTACCGACATAGACCAAGCCTGCCTCTGCCACCAGAGCGCTGGGACCTAAGGGGGGCGGGGGGGGGGGGGGGGGACACCACACCTAGCTACAGTTTTCCTCTGTGGCAGCGTGGAAACCAGAGTGTAGGGTGAGGTATGGCAAGTTCTCTCCAGAATGGCTAGAGGAAGTGAGTGATTTGGGCGATGGTTTTCTATTACTGTTCCTGGCAATGGGAAGATACACTGAAAGACCCCTGTGAGTCAGACTGAGCCCCAGGCAGGCTAGCTCCCCTCGGTGCCACCAAGAAGGGAAGTCCTGCCGTTAATGCCTTGCATTTGAAATGGGTGCTGAGCTGGGCATGGCAGTGCACAAAGTGGGCAGTTCTCTGAGTTTGAGGTTAATTATCCTGATCTACCTATCTCTGAGTTTGAGGCCAGCCAGAACTACACAGTGCGACACACACACACACTCACACTCACACACACTCTCTCAAGGGGGCAGTGTCACTTTAGGCACTAACTTGTAGCAGAAATCAGCACTGTGCTTGTAGAACCGACACAGGTTCCCGTCATCAGGGGGTGTGGCACAGAAGAAGATGGACGGAGTCAGGTTGTATCGGCCAATCTTGCAAAACTCATCTGTTTCTCGGGGAACACCAGGCTCGATGGCAACCCGATCACCTGGAAAGGGGAGTGAGACAGTGCCACATCTAAGAACAGAGCAGAACCTCACTCCTGCTGGGTCTGGTTCTGCTTTCCAACCTTTGAGAACAGGAGTGGGGGCAGAAATGCTACAAAGGCATGCCGGCTCACTGGCTGACACCAGATGTGAGAATTCCCTAAAGAGCGTTCGTTCTCTCTGGGAACCCTTAGAGACAAGCCCAACCTACTGGTGCCTTCTCTCTTCTCCTCTTCCCCTCCCCTCCCTGTCCCTCTCACCTCCCACCCTATCTGAGATCTTCGGTCTCACTCTGTAAACCAGGCTGGCCTTCAACTCTCAGCAATCCTCCTGCCTCAGCTGAGTGCTGAGATAACAGAGGGGAGCCACCACACCCAGCTCTCTCAGTGCTTCTGAAGGGGACAGACAATCCAGCAAAGAGTCACTGAGAGCTGAGAGCCAGCCCCCTTCTCCACCTAGAGATTTAGCCTATTTCATATTATGCCAGCCTGCCCTTGGTCCCCTGGGAACACAGAACCAGCCCTATCTCTAAAGGGCAAACCCAGCAGGTCCTCCTATCTCAATTTACAAAGGGGGTATCTACTACACACAGGGGCAAACATTTTTTTCTCCACTTTGTAAAAATGTGAGGCAAGACCTCTACAAATAGCAGGGCTATCATGGGAGGAATGGGGGAGGAGAGACTGTGATCAGAATAGATTGTATGAAAAAAGTTTTTTCAGTGGAAAACAGGAAGAGCTGTCATGGCCTGGCGTGTGCTTCCTCTGGCTGAGACGACAGCTAGGGGTCAGCTGTTGTGTGCCTGTGCTCAGAGGTCAGAGGGTGCTGGATCCCCAGGGCTGGAGCTACAGACAGTTCTGCGCTGCATGTGGGTGCTGGGAATTGAACCTGGGTTCTTTGGAAGAGCAGCCAGTGCTCTTAAGTGCTGAGCCACTGACCCAGCCTCTCCATCTTTTCTAGTCAATTTCTAAGTAGACTGAAAATGCCCATTACCCTTCAGCCTGTCAATCATTTACTAGAATCCAATAATAGCTTATTCTTCTTTGTTTAAATGAAAATTTAGGTATAATGAGCCACACAAGTCTTAAGTGGAGCATTAGGTGAATTTGATAGACACTTTTACCTGTGTGAGGAAAACTCCCCTCAAGACACAGACAGTGCCACTGCCTCAGGAACTTCGTCCCTATGTCCATTCCTAGTCGGCTCCCACACCAGCCCAAGACACCTGACGTTTTGAGTTTGTTCACTATGGATTAGCCCTGCTCTTTATACAGCATTAAAAATGGGGTCATGTAGTGTGTATTCTTTGCATCCGGCTTTTTCACTAAGTATGTTTTTAGGTTGGTACTTGTTATATATCAATAGTTTATTCCTTTTTTGTGGCTGAATGGCATTCCATCCTGTGAGTACAGCACAGAGAGCTCAACTATTCTCATTGATGGACAACTGGTTATTTCCTGTTTTCTAGATCCTTTTTTTTTTTTTTTTTTTTGGTTTTTCGAGACAGGGTTTCTCTGTGTAGCTTTGCGCCTTTCCTGGAACTCACTTGGTAGTCCAGGTTGGCCTCGAACTCACAGAGATCCGCCTGGCTCTGCCTCCCGAGTGCTGGGATTAAAGGCGTGCGCCACCACCGCCCCGCCCTAGATCCTTTTTTATGAGTATCATGGCTCATCATTTAAATTGAAGAGTACCTTCAGATTAGTAAATTGTCTGCTTCATACATATTTGCCAAAATGGGGTGGGGGTGGGGCTGGAGAGACAGTTCAGTGTTTTAAGAGCACTGGCTGCTCTTCTAGAGGACCCAGGTTTAATTCCCAGCACCCACATGGAGGTTCACAACCAACTGTACCTCCAGTTCCAGGTATCTGATGCCCTCTTCTGGCCTCCACAGGCACCAGGAGTGCACATGGTGCACAGACACACATGTAGACAAAATACCTATACACATAAAAATTTTTAAATTGAAAAAAATGTATAAAAAGCTTTATATTCTAAAAAAACAAAGGATCCACAGAAACCCAGTGGCTTTTAAGATGTACCTCTCAACTTGTCTGACTCTTCCTCAGCTGTTCTCACCCGGTTCATTTTTTGCCGCTCACAGAACAATACCCATCATTAAGGACAATATATTCAACTTGACATTCAAGATGGAGTCTACTACATTATCCCATTTTACCTTCTAGTTGTTATTATATTATGCAATTCACATTTGCACAGTCTTTTTAAAGAGGGGCCGTGCATTTTAATTACCTCTACCAACTCCCCAGTGGAAGACACCTGCTCTGAGAATAGGTGTGTGAGAACCCAGACACATTACTTGACCTGTGTCATTTTACTGGTCTGATCCTCTTCACTAACTCAAAACAAAACTTTCTCAAATCTCAGATGACAGGCAGCTCATTGGTTCAAACATTCGTCCTTGAGCCAGATCGAACAGGGTGGCATTCCAGACAGCTCTGAGACTAGCCAGTGTGTGGCCCTGGGCAAGAACCACATTCCACTGTCTGCATCTATTAATAAAGCTAATAGCTTGTACCTTGTGGTGCTGTCTCAATAATTAAATAATTACATGCACTGGTGTTTAATGACCAGCAAACCAATACACACAGGCTTTCTTCTTCCTTTTATAATTATTCTTGTCATATATCCAGCCCCAAGACCCAGAGCTATGAAGTTTCTTTAACCACCCGTGCTCACAATCAGTGTCCTTTCTTTGAACTCTGACTAGATACTTTTTCCTCCAATTGTTGATGTTGTTGGCAGTTTTAATGTCTGGTCTCCCTAACTAGATCTATGAATCCAGGGCTCACTATTTTTTTTTCCATTTCTCAAAGTACCTGACCCAAGTTTGAACCCACTGTAGACACTGACTAAACACTTGCCAGAATTTAGAGAACCTGGTCCCACAGGTAGGGACCAGTCATTGGCTGGCTGCTGGAAGATAAGAGCCTTCAACTTTGAGACAAGCCTGCACCACCATAGGCTTTTTCAACTTGCATTAAAAATGAATGGAGGCCTTGACTTAAAGACTCTTAAATGGCTGGGCGGTGGTGGCGCACGCCTTTAATCCCAGCACTTGGGAGGCAGAGGCAGGTGGATCTCTGTTGTGAGTTTGAGGCCAGCCTGGTCTACAAAGTGAGTTCCAGGAAAGGTGCAAAACTACACAGAGAAACCCTGTCTCGAAAAACAAAACAAAACAAAACAAAAGACTCTTAAATGATGCACATGTTTAACTTCTAAGTTTACCAATCCCTCTCTATGTCTGGTCTCAGAGACTAAGCAGTTTCACAGCACCTCTTGCCAAACCCCAGCCTACTCCAATTAACCTGAAGTCATTCCCAGGCCATGCAATGGCCTCATTAGCAAAGAAAAGTTGATAACTGCTACCTATGCCAAGCCCGTTCAGACTTAATTCACTGTGTTGGGGGACAATGTAGTCTGCTGCAGCTCAGCATTCTGGGACAATCAAACCCAGGTTTTATTCGACTGTTGTTTTCCTAGCTATCTAATAAAAAAAATCAAAGGCTATGTTATAGGCCCCAGGGAGAAACTTACCCCTGTTGTCATGCTAAATGGATATGTTGTCAGCTACCTTTTAAATATCTGTGCTTACACACATAGATTAGTGCTGCCCTCAACCCTGGCCAAGAAGGTTCTCTCTGCAGTAGTCAGCAGTTAATGCAGAGCCTCATAATTGGTCAAAGTGATAAGAACAACTGACTCTTGAGTGTTCATCCCTAAATGGGACATCTACATCAACCCCACACTCCAAGGCTCAGGGATCATTTTGGAAGATGTTGTTAAGGGAATGTAAGAGCCAGAGGAGGAGGAGGAGAGCTGTGCAATGCTGTCTTCTGAACCTGGCATGGCTGTTCGTACTCACAAACTTACTGCAGCCATGGTTACCTGCACAATATCCATACAAGATCAAGCCTAAAAGATCAGTCAACATTCCAACAGGCAGTACTAACTGGACTCTGTTTTGTGTTAAGGCAAAGACTCAAGTGTGTGCAAGTTGGGAATTCCTGGATTCTGTGGCAAAAGTAGGAGGGATACATTATTTATATGCATGAAACTGTTAGAGAACAAAAAAATTCTATTAAAATAAAAAAAGAAGCCGGGCGGTGGTGGCGCACGCCTTTAATCCCAGCACTCGGGAGGCAGAGCCAGGCGGATCTCTGTGAGTTCGAGGCCAGCTTGGGCTACCAAGTGAGTTCCAGGAAAGGCGCAAAGCTACACAGAGAAACCCTGTCTCGAAAAACAAAAAAAATAAAATAAAATAAAAAAAGAAGCTTTGGAATAAAAGACAAGTTAGTTGACTAGCTTAAAGGTTGGGGGTGAGGCTTAGCCTTGTAACAGCTAAACTATTCTCTGAGATAAAAATTAAGTGACTAGAAGCAGGAATGTTAATATTTCAAGGTCATCCTTGGCTACATAGCAAGATGGAAGCCAACTGGGCTATCTGAAAAGAAAATCAAGATCTTTCTAATTCAAAGATTCTAGGGCAGTGGTTCTCAACCCTCCTAATGCTGCTCATGCTGTGGAACTCCCAACCATAAAATTATTTTCTTTGCTACACCATCACTGTAAATTTGTTACTGTTATGAATTGTAATGTAAATATATAAATATGCAGGATATTTAATATGCAGCCCCCAAAGGGAGCATGACCCACAGTTCAAAAACCATGGGTCTAGGGTGTGTGGCTGGAATAGATCTATCATGGGAAAGCTGACTGTGCACCATAAATTCCAAAATGCAGAATACACATTCTCTCCCAACAGGGACAGACATTCTTTGAATGCTCAGTGATTAAAGAGTATTCCTAGAGGAAACACACTCACATCTGGAAATGATGTAAGCCTGGCACGCTCATGCTTTTAATAATAGTACTTTGGAACCTAGGACAAAAGGATCACCTTGAATTAGAGGTTAGCCTGGGCTATAAAGAGTTCTTGGCCAACGTGGATTACAAAGTAAGGTCTGGGCTAGCCTGGGCTACAGAGTGAGACACTATCTCAAAAGTAAATGAATAATTAATTAACAGTAAAATAAAAAAGGTCTTGATTCTTAGAATTCAGGAGCAGTTCGTGGCTTATATGCTAGGAACACTTTCTCAACCCCTTTTTCTGATTTATTTCACATTCTCCATCTTTTTCAAAGGAGATAGGTCTAGATATGACATGTTGATCACATTCTCTACCACACATTATGACTAAGTACCTGCTTTCTGTCCCAAGTCTGTGTCCCCTCTGAGGTAGAAGGTAAGGTCCCTACATGCAGGGACCCAACACTCTCGTCACTGCTGTATCTCCGTGCTTAGCAGAGGCCTGGTCCAGAGAAAGCACACACTGACATTGATACTGACCTGGTTTCAGATGTTTCACCATCTCTCCTACTTTTATGACGGTTCCAGAAGCTTCATGCCCAAGCACCATTGGCTTTTTCACAACAAAATCTCCAATTCGGCCATGCTGCCAGTAGTGAACGTCTGATCCGCAGATCCCCACAGAATGCATCTTTAGTAGCACCTCTAATTAGAGAATTGAGGCAGAGAAAACAAGTGAGGGAAAGGCAAGCCTTCCATCGCTCTCAGGAGCTCTAGCAATTTCCCTCTGGCCAGGGGAGAGAGCTGGGTTCTCAGAGTCAGGTACACATTGGGATTACAAAGGAAAACAAGCAAAGTAGAGAGCCGAAGAAAGCCCAGGAAAGCAGGACAGCTTGACAGAGCAAAGGAACCGAGTGTGATGGGTAAGTTTACACGTTGACTTGGCTGGGCTAGTGTACCCAGCTGTTGGGTCAAACACCCATGCAGATGTTGCTTACAAGGTGGGTTGTTGTGAGGGGTTTTATGGTACAATTAGCATTTAAACCAACAGACTGTGAGTGGACCAGATTATCTTCCATAAAGCAGGCAGGCCTCATCCAATCAAGGACAGGCCTCGTGAGCAAAGACTGAGTTGTTTTTTTGTTTTTGTTTTTGTTTTTTTAGATTTATTTATTTATTATGTATATAGCACATATGACAGCAGGCCAGAAGAGGGCACCAGATCTCATTACAGATGGTTGTGAGCCACCATGTGGTTGCTGAGAATTGAACTCAGGACCTCTGGAAGAGCAGTCAGTGCTCTTAACCTCTGAGATTTTCTGAAGGAGAAACTTTCCTAAGACTCTAGCACAGGAAGTTTTTCCTGAGTCTGCTGTCCTACGCTGCAAGCCCAGAGCCTTCTAGACCATTCAATCACAGGAGCCAGTTGCTCAATATAAAATAAACTGCCCTCTTCTCCTACCCCACCTCTGTGTATCTGCACATACATATACATCCATATCTTATTTGTTCTGTTTGCTTGGAGAGCCCTGACCAATCCTGCTGTAACAAGATATTCTGAGGAGGAAGCACTGTATCAGCCATTTAAAGAACAAACTGTTTTGCAGGAGATAACTGTTTCCAAACACTATGCTGAGCCTGATTCTTATCATCCTGAAAATCTCTCTGCTTGCCACTACATGATGAACTGCCATGTTAAGTTCCTCGTGTTCCTTGTTTTCTAGAAAGGTTCAGCTTTACTCAGCACTCTTGCAAGTTCAACTCACACTTCCTCTTTGAGGACTGGACCAAGTGAGGTCTGGTAGTACTGTTGTCAAATGTCTAAGTTTAAAACAATGATGCCTGGGCTTCTCAGCTCAAGTAGATACCAAAGGATTCTGGGCTCTGTCTGACTGAGATGACCATATCATGAACACCTCCCTGGGAAAAAAAACCTTCATCTTCAAAAGACAAAGAGGCCCAAAAGCTCTGCTATGTACTCAGATGTCTTAGCTACTGCCCTTGCCACAAACCACCAGCAAATTCCCCCAGATGTGGCTCTGGAGAATGGTCTTTGCCTTTGTCTCTGGTTGAGCACTTAGGAATGGCAGGCTGAATTCTGAGATCAGAGACAGAGAAAAACTACTGATATCAGAAAAACTCTGAGCTTTCTCTATAGAAGTCCACTACTTGCAGAAAGGGATGAGATCTAACTTATTGGAACACTCCCTTTCCAACATACCTTCTCTCTTCCAATTCAACTAAAGCAAAAGACAAAAGAATGACAGTGGGCTGGGCCGGAGAGGGCCCTTCATAGCCCAGGGAAGCCCTCACTTGGCCACCTCTGCAACCAAAGTCACCTTGTCAGGGTACAGTGAGGCGCCTCCTCCACTTCTCTGAATATGATATCTTGGTGAAAATGGTTAAGCCTTAAATTTGCATTGCTTGCTGAACACTGATAGAAACAGCTGTTCCTTTTATCTTATCTCTGTAAGTCAATAATGCAGCTGACTGAGTGGCAAAGCTCAGGAGTTACCAAGAAAGCTGGCTTCAATCTGATGTCTACCCAGAATCTGTGCTTCTGGGTTGAAGTGTGGCAGGGTGGGAAGGGCATCCCAGGTCATCAAGAAGAGCAAAGGATCTGAGGGACTGAAGACCCTGACCATTGCCCCTAGCCTCACCCTGGATTCCTATAGACTATGAACTAGACTTTGGGATGGAAGAAATATACACTAGCCAACTGTTGACATGACCTCCCCAGGTCCAGATGCCACCAGGAAACCTGCATGACAGCTCAGTCCAGTGGGATCACCCACTAAGAGGCTGAGAAGTGGAGCAAAGGTGTTAAAAGCCCTGCCTTACATGCTCAGTCACTTTCTGTATTTGATTGATTAAAGGAAGGGACAGGGCTTCCCACAGCCCCTCCCATCCTTACTGGACAGGTAGATAGTTCTGGGCTGGCCCTCTTGGGTGTGCTAACACAACGCTCCTTTGCTAACTACGAGATTTAGTTCTGTAGATTTCTAGAACCAGAATATGATTTGGCATCTAATCTGGTAGAAGACAGGGTACTTGGTTGTTAGGTAAAAAGGGTTGGTTCTGCCTTTGGTCCACAGGCTTCACATCAAAACCCCAGGGCAGCTCAGCAGTCTGCTATCTGTGTCTTTCTCTTCCTATCACTGATTCTTATACTTCATACAGTAGCCAAGATAAACCACTGTGGCCAATGGACAAAGAAGTAAACACATTAACCAGTAGGAAAGGAGGGGCAGGGGTCAATGCACACGCCTCCAAGGCCAACACCAGCGAGTACAATGTCAGGTCAGTTTCCCAAGGACCTACCATTTGGGCCTGGCTCAGGGATTGGGTAGTTCTCCTGAAATAAATAAAACCAAGAAAGTTGTTTAGTATACATAATGACTTAGCTCTACAAACATTCTTCCACTTTTAAAATATTCATCTGGAGTTTCATTTAATTATTTCTTAGAACACAAGTTCAAACCATACTCTGCTACCAGTGAGCACTGAAGGGACGCAGCAGACGGCAGGCAGAAATCCTGCCCTGCTCTTCACCATGCTGCTCAAAACAGAGCCACTGACCCAAATAATGGCATGCACAATATATTCTAAATGCAACAGAAAACTACACCTGTGCCTAGTGACATCCCACAGAAAGAAACAAAGTTCTGAAGCTGGGTTCCCTCCCTGGAAAACTGCCAAAGCCCAATTCTAGATCTTAATGTCAAATCCTGAAGGAAGCTACTCTAGTTACTCAACACACCATCCACTTTGGTGCTACTTGCCCGAAACTAAGAAAAACTGTGTGCTACATGTGTCCCCATGCAGAAAGGGTGTCTGAGCTGCTCTGGTCTCTAGATTTGCCTTCCACACTGGATCTTTTCATCCTGGAAATCATGTTCTCAGATACAGATGTTTGGCCTGACATATTCCTACCAGGAAAGGAGGAGGATGTAAGCAGGGCTAACTGTATCTCTAGACAGGTGGGAGGGTGTCTACAATACTACTCCTTCCTCTTTACTTCAGTTTGGCAGATAGGTTACCCAGTCCTCTCTTCTAAACCTCCCATTTGGAGTTTCAGGAGCCCGAGGGAACACAAGGGCTCTGCATTTTAGTGCAAAAAGCAATCTGAGGTATTCTGGTGTTCTTTGCTAGTATTAGAATTTGTGGGGCTGAAGAGATGGCTCAGAGCAGGGGCTGCTTTTCGAGAGGACCCAGGTTCAATTCCCAGCACCCACATGGCAGCTCACAACTGTAACTCCAGTTCCAGGGGATCAGACATACACCAATGTACATCAAACAAAAATAAAAAGGAACCACACAAAAAAATAGAACTTGTTTACTGAACTTTTCTCCATGGTTACCTGGCCAGGGTAAAGTCAGGGTTGACAAGGAAGAAGGAGGCTGAGTGGGCAGCCTCAGTGTTCACTTTATGAATTCTTTGTGGGTGGACCAGCAGCCAAGGAGAAGGCAATCTGACATGCTGACAGTGCCTGCCAGCCCAGTGTTCATTTTATGAATTCTTTGTGGGTGGACCAGCAGCCAAGGAGAAGGCAATCTGACCTGCTGACAGTGCTGCCACAGCCGGACACTACTTTCAGCTTTGCCTTACCAAGCCCAGAGTTTACAGAGGAGAAACCTGAGGTTAGGAAGTTACAGAACTTGGTCAAGATCCTATCACCATGCAGTGGTTAACCAGGGCTCAGGCCAGCTGTGTCTGACCCCGCTATCAGTTTCCATTGTACCTACTGTGGTCCCAAGGGAGAGTGGCCTTTCTTCTTTGGGCAACAGAATGAGCTGTTAATCATGGGAGGTGACTGACAGGTGGGCCCCATGCACAGTATTTCGATGGGGGCTATGCTTATAGCTTTCCACCTTCCTGGCCAGTGAGATGGTTCAGCAGCTAAGAGTGCTTTCAGACAAGCCCGACAACCTGAGTTCGATCCCTGGAACCCACGTGGTAGAAGGAGAGAGTTAACTCCCACAGTTGTCCTCTGACCTCCATACACCAGCCACATGACACATACACACACACACACACACACACACACACACACACACACACACACACAAATATTTTTTTAAAAAGAAGAAAAAAGGAAGGAAGGAAGGAAGGAAGGAAGAGCTTTTCAACCTTCCAAAAGTTTCCTGAGTTGCCTTTTGTAATTTTATGAAACAGGGTCTCCCTATGTACCCATGTACTGGAATCCATTATGTACCCCAGGCTAACCTCAAACTCATGATTCTCTTGTCCCGGTGTCCTGCTAGGATTTGAGCTTATACCTCTAGGCCTGGCTCAAGCCACTTGTTATAGGTGGCCTCACAGCATCAATCCACACGGACACCATCTAGAACTAAATGCTACTCAACACTACCATGCTCCTACTTCTTCAACACTAGGTACAGCCCAGCCCCAAACCCAGGTAGTAGCCTTCCCCAAACAATGCTTCCATATATGGCCTAACTTCTTTCATTCACTTCAGACCACCAGTTTCTCCTGTGGAGAAAATTCAGTGCTACTTGAACTCCTCCAGAGAAAGAAAACCGACTCGTGTGCTAACATTCATGTGCTAACGCTGCCCGGCAGGCAGAGAGCTCCACTGTCCCTCAGGCACCTGTGCAAAGTGCTTTACAGGCTTACCATGAGTACAGCCCAGGTGCCACACAGCCTGAAGCCACTCCCATAGGCTGAAGAGGAAGAACCGGGACAGTTAGCAACCGGGACAGTGGCCGCACAGGCTAAGGGCGGGTGACCACTACTGAGCTGGGCAGCACAAAAAGAGCCTCGTGTGAGGGGAAAGGTTCAAAGTACTTAAGGAACTTTTTGGTTTTTCTGGGGGAGAGTGGTTGGTTTTCTGATGTTTTTTTTTTCTTCTCAGTAATTTAAAGGGGGAAATCTATAAATCACTGCCTTAGAACAAGTGTCACCAAAGTCTTTCTCAAGGAAGTCACCAGTCTCATGTTTGAAATTAACTAACATTCTCATTGTTGTGTAAATTTGCATTTCTTAATGTTATGTCAGGTGAAGTTTTCAACTTCAATTTCAGTGGCATTTAACGGCCGCTGATTTTGTTTCTAACTTGGAACCTTGCCCCACATCCCTACCGATGGCATTAGCAGGCAAATCCCTAGACACTGACACCCAATTCCACAGTCTTCCTATCTTTGCCTCCAGCTGGGGCAAGCTTCAACACCGGACCTGAATGGGGAAGTGGGAGATTTAAGCTCACCCTAAGAGCTGGTACACCAAGTAAGCCCTGAGTCACTAGAGATTTACTTACTGCTCTAACGGCTCCAAAACCTTTCCACATGCAAAGATGCAGTGACTGTTCCGGACACTAGAGGGTGCTGTGCTGGTAGTCCGTTTACTGTCTAGTGGCAAAGGAGACCGAAAACTTCATTCTTCACACCACTCCCCTCTCCTCTCTAGCTATGTATCTGAGGGTGAGCTTTGCATTAAGTTTCTCCTCCCAGATGCTGGGAGTACAGCTGAGCGCCACCACACCATATTCCTGTGGTGCTGAAGAAGGAACACAAGACTTTGTGCACACAAACAAGTGGTCTGCCAACTGAGTACAGCCCTAAACAGCCCCTCCTCCTGAGGCTTCACTCACCCTTTCAACTCAGGCTCAGCACCTGCCTCCCCCTCTGCAGGGGATATGCCACTGGGCACAAGACCAAATTAAGATCAACCACTGGGAGCTGGAGAGACAGAGGGCTCGCAGTTGAAAGTGCTTGCTGATCTTGCAGAGGACCAGAGTTTGGGTCCTAGCACCTATGTTAGGCTGTTTACAAAAGCCTGTAACTCCAGCTCCAAAGGATCCAACACCTTCTTCTTGCACGTATACACACACACACACACACACACACACACAAGATATAAAATAAAATGCCTTCTTTATATTTTAAAAAAACATCAGTTCTCATGCTGGTCATGGTAGCATATACCTATAGCCCCAGTTTTAAGGAAGCTGAGGCAGGAGGATCTAGAATTTCAAGACTGCCTAAACTAGACACAGCAAGACTTTTTCTCAAAATAAATACGCCTTAAGCTTGTAAATATTATCCTAAGTATCACTGTGGGTCCCACAGCTTTACCAAGTTACCACAGCATGGCCACTAAGCACTAAAAAGGTAGTGTGTCACTAGCTACAACCGTGTTTACTTAATCTCCTTTTCCATCTCAGATTTCCCTGGTGCTAAACTATGTCCTTACCTCTCAAGGTTTTTGAAGGCTGTAGCTCAGAATGAATGCCTAAAAGGGATGAGGAGACACGGACGGACACACGGACACACACACACACACACACACACACACACACACACACACACACACACACCTGCTTAGTTCCTCTGAGATCCTAGCCTTCCACTTTATTCCCAGTGATTCTGTCATTTCAGACACATTGAGGGTTTCCTAAGCAGGATTTCTTGAGAATGAATCACAAAGGTGCAGAGATGGCTTTTAAGTCTTATTAAGTTCTGTCAACATTCTGGAACTTTTCGAGTCAGAAATACCTCTCTGAATCACATATAGCTGCCCTTCTCTGCAACACACTCACTCCAGTAACCCTTAGTCTCCAGGAAGATGTCCCTGCGTTGATAGGGCCATCGAAGCTGTCTCTGTCATCCCAAATAGCGTGTCTGTGTGTGTGTGTGTGTGTGTGTGTGTGTGTGTGTGTGTGTGTGTGTACAAACATACACGTGTATATGTCTTGACTGTCTCACCATCAGCTCCCTTTCCATTACTATATTTGAATTTATCCCCTCAACCCATTCTGCCTTGGTCAGTGGTCCTCAACCTTCCTGATGCTGCGATACTTCAGAACTGTCACTTTGCTCCTGTTATGAACTGTAATGAAAATATCTGACATGCAGCGGATCTGATCTGCGACCCCTGTGAAAGGGCTGTTCAACTCCCCAGGGTCACAACCCACAGGCTGAGGACCACTGGACTAGGCGGTAGGAAGGGCTTCAAGACAAGAAATCCGAGAAGGTAAGTTTTCCCTCCTCCCGCCAGCCTGGGTGTGCTTAGGCAGAAGTCAGACTCTGGAGTAGCCTGCCCATGTGCAAAGCTGGTTCTCTTCAATCCACTGTGTACCTGGGGCACATTATACAACCTCTCGAATTTCCTCTTCTGTGTCATGAGGGTAATCATGAAAGGGAGTGCCGACTCACAGCAAATATGTTTGCTCTTATTACAAAAGAAATAAGCCCATGTTCTGTTCCCTAACAGTTGAACCAGCTCTGGACGGCCTTCTCCTTTGGGAGAGGACAAAGTACTTCAAACTGTTCTTTTCATGTTAACGTTGAGAGAAATTTGCCTTTAAAAGGCTGGGGTTTGGAAGAGCTAAAGTAGGACTTTGGCACTGATTTAGGCTTGCTTCTTGTTATGTGGATATACAGCCACCCCCATGCCTTAAACAGACAGGCAGGGTATAGGGGAGGTAGAGATGGCCTGTGCCCACATTCTTAGCAGATGTCTTTGCCACTTGCTCCCACATACCAGACTGCCTGTGACCCCAAGGGGCTGTGCTGGACACATAAGGTGAACCAGATGCCATCGTCACTTCTCCTGCTTCATTTCCCCAATCCCTACATTTGTCCTGTATTCTGAGAGTGGGCGGAAAAGCCAAAGGTTTTCTAATTGGGTGAGAGGCTTTGTACTAGCCATGGGTCCTGGCATGTGAAGCGGTCAAAATAAAGGGTTGGAAGTGCTCCCACAGTCCACCGAGCTGGTCCTCTGCCCAGGCTCTCTTTGTTCTGTCCAGCTTCTGTCCTGATGATGACAATCTCTCTGAAACACGAATCTGTTTAAACTCCCCATTAACCCTGTAAAGTTCCATACCCCTCATACCATGCCTCCATCTCACTTCCAGCCACATCCAACACTTCCTCATCCTCATAGGGGTCATTTCTCCCTCTCCTTCTTCATGATCCCACATGAAAAGGGAAGTGAAGCATCCTAACTCCTGGGGGACCCTTAGGTGACTTAAGTTGGAATGTGTTAGGATTGAAGTGTCTGTAAACACCCAGATGGTTCTATCCACTTGTAGGGTTTTTTGGTTTGGTTTTTTTGTTTTTTAGTTTTTTTTTTTAATTTATTTATTTATTATGTATCGTGTTCTGCCTGGACGCATCCCTGCAGGCCAGAAGAGGGCACCAGATCCCATTACAGATGGTTGTAAGCCACCATATGGATGCTGGGAATTGAACTCGGGACCTTTGGAAGAACAGCCAGCGCTCTTAACTGCTGAGCCATCTCTCCAGCCCCGGTTTTTGAGACAAAGGTCTCACTGTGCAACCCCAGCTGGAACTTGATATGTAGACAAGGCTGGCCTCAAACACAGAGATCTGTCTGTTTCTGCCTCCCGAGTGCTGAAATTAAAGGTCAATGGCTTCCAACGGGCTTTTGTATTCTAGGGACTGGTGCTCAGGTATCCTTTCCTGTAAGAAGCTTTTCCTGTGCTAACATGACTGGGAAGACAATTCTTTTGCAACCCCTGATTATGAGACCCAAGTCCACACAGGACAGAGGACTATTTAATTCTCATAAAGTAATATATAATTTTTCCTAATTCAAAATGCAAGAACAAGACTATATGCTAACATATTATATAGTCCCTTATAGTAATCAAGAAATGCTTGTTAGCAGCAGTAGGCGAAGGCTCAGCGCAGTTTTATGCAAGTATTTGCATTGTTTTATATTGGACTGATAACACTCGGCAAACCTTGACCAAGTTTCCTCTGGTAGGTAATGTTCTTAGTATAAATCTGGTTTATAGAAAACCTCCACCTTCAACAACCATGCTAAGAACTAAATAAATCTGTTGCCAATAAAATATATACACATATATGTATGTATTCACTATACACACAACACACATATATGTCATGATATGCACATATTTCTCCTCCTTACTTGTCTTAGGATATTTAAAAGGGAATTTCTCCTAATCTATGAGCCCTTGTCTTCTCAGAATAGGGTTACTTTTCCAGAAGATTAAAAGCCTATCAGATTTTTGCTTCCTTCTACTTTGATGAGTAACAGTTAGCTCTATGCCCTAGGCCTTTCCAGAAATGGCAATTGCTTTTCCAAGCATTTTGCAGAGAAGCCAGGATGCTGGTTTTGAATTCAAAATGACTTATCAACGGTTTAGATTTGGTTTGCTACAGAAACATAATTTAGATAAAAAGAAAGGAAGTGTTTCTTTTTTTTTTTTTTTTTTTTGGAGCTGAGGATTGAACCCAGGGCCTTGTGCTTGCTAGGCAAGCACTCTACCACTGAGTTAAATCCCCAACCCAGAAGTGTTTCTTTGGACAGTTTGTTATTATCTGACTCCTTGTTTTCTAAATGAGTTTGGGGTTCTGTTTTTACTCAGAAGTGACTCTGACAGGTAAGATACTTAAAGCTTCTCTTTTCTGTTAACACTGAAGGTTGAACCTAGGGTCTTGCCTGTGGTAATCAAGCACCTACCTGTAAGTTGCATCTCTAACCTTTTTCTTACTTTTGAGATAAGGGCTCACTAAGTTGTCCAGGTTGGTCTTAAACTCACTCTGTAATCCAGAAAGGCCTTGAACTTTTAGTGTTCTTGCTTCAGCCTTGTGAGTAGCTGGAGTTACAGACTTCGACCACTAAGCCTAGACAGACTAAATGACTGATCAGCCAGCACCACTCTCTCTAGGTGTTCCCCCCAAAAGTCCAGCTGAGCACTAATAACTATCGAGGTGTCCGCTCCATCAGGTGTTGACAACACCAACCAGGAAAACAGACCAGATGCCCAAGACCATTTGAGTTGCTAGGTGATCACGACAATTCCTTTCTTTTCTTTTCATCCAAAACTTAACAGTAAAGTATACATAGCAAGGCTGGGTCATTTTTAATGTGTTTTTTTTTTCTTAAAGATTTATTTATTTATTATGTGTACAGTGTTCTGTCTACATGTATGCCTGCAGGCCAGAAGAGGGCACCAGATCTCATTACAGATGGTTGTGAGCCACCATGTGGTTGCTGGGAATTGAACTCAGGACCTCTGGAAGATTAGTCAGTGCTCTTAACCTCTGAGCCATCTCTCCAGCCCTTAATGTGTTTTATTAGATAGAGAAGTATCTTAAAAAAAAAAAAAACCATTATCATTAAAGCAACTCTTTGGTCACTGCATCTTATTTAGGGTGCCTATGCACATGCACATACATGCCACAACATACAAGTAAACACCAGAGAACGACTTCTGGGAGCGTGTCTCTCTCTCCACCAGGTGGGTTCCAGATGGCAAACTCACGCTGTCACGTGTGGCAGCAAGTGCCATCCTGCCGGTCCTCAAAGCAATTCTTTTGACCAAGGGTGTTTTACATTTCCTCAAAAAAGCAACAAGTCAACAAGTCTCTTCACTGAACCTCGATTAATATTTAAACTTCCTACTGATGCGTTCTTTTCTCTGCCCTTTATAATAAAATGACACTAACTCATCACTTTAAAATAACTTTTTCCTTACCTTGTTATCTATTCATATAGCCAACAACAGTATGAAACAAACAAAACCCAAACACCGCCTGCTACCTTCTCCAGGGTGGCCAGCTGTCTGCGACAGCAGCTGATCAGTTCCCTAGCCACAGGCTGAACAAGGAAGGCCTGGTTTTCAGGAAGAAAGGAGAGAGCATGCTCTCAGGATGGTCCATGAGCTGAGTGTGATGCAATGAAACAAGCAATTGGGAGGCATGCCGGGCGGTGGTGGCGCACGCCTTTAATCCCAGCACTCAGAGGCAGAGGCAGGTGGATCTCTGTGAGTTCAAGGCCAGCCTGGGCTACAGTGAGTTCCAGGAAAGGCGCAAAGCTACACAGAGAAACCCTGTTTCGAGAAAAAAAAAAAAAGAAATTGGGAGGCACACTTAGAAATCATTAGCATTCTGACCTCAGAGTCCAGTGCAAACATTAGTCTGTGGTCAGCTGGAAATGAAAATCAAATCATTCTTTCATCTCGGAGTTTGTGAAAACACTGAACTAAATAAAGTGCCTGGCACACGGCTGGACTGGAGTAAACTAGCAATATCGTCATTCCTTTTGTTAATTTTCCTTACTATTCTAGCAAACTCTACAGCATAAAATATTTTTGAATGCAAAAACTCACAAGCCACCCACTTGCCCCCAACACCAAACAAAGCCTTTTTACAGAAAAGCGAAGTCAGCTGTCTCCTACTCCAATTTCATGAACCAGTAATCCATTCCCAACAAAGAAAAGCAAGTTCTAGATTTTACAAGATGGCCAAAGAGTCATAAAGTAGTTGAACTGCTGCAGGTGAATACAGAGTTCTGCCTGGCCCGCATTCTAAGGATTTTGCCAAAATTGCCATACATTGCCAGTTTGAGCCTTTATCCATCTCTTCAAGAAGGTTTCAAGGCTTTGGCCTCCTGCCTAACTCCACAGTTAGCACACACCAGTGACGGTGCATGGACTGTGTTGGCTCTTTTATAAGCACAGTGCCACTGACGTGCACACCATCGAAGTGAGTACTAAGGCCTCCCCTCCCCCTCCTCTTCTGCATTAGGAATTTAATCTAGACTCTACCACTGGCCTTGAACTTACTTTGCAGCTCAATCAGGCCTTGAACTTTCAGTCAGTCTTCCTGCCTCAGTCTCCTGAGTAGCTGGGATTACAGGCCTGGTGCCCCTCTTCAAGACAATTACAGCAGGAGGAAAAAAAACATTGTTAAGCCATACAACTAACAGCAGTGGTGCTGGGGCTAACCTCTACTCCAGGCCCCCAGGCTTTGCGTTTACTACTTCCTTTCTGAGAAGACTCCCGAGAACTGACATTGTTTGCTGATGGGTGGGCTGCTTCCTTGTACCTCAGCTTATTCATTTCTTTCTTCCCCTTGCTTCCTAAGTCCCGATCTCTCCATTTAAAATAGAGAAATATAAAGCCAGGCAGTAGTGACGCACACCTTTGATCCCAGCACTCAGGAGGCCCAGGCAGGCGGATCTCTAAGTCTGAGGCCAGCCTGGGCTACAGAGCAAGTTCCAGGACAGCCAGGGATACAAAGAGAAACCCTGTCTCCAAAAACAAAAACAAAATAAAACAAAAAGAATAAAATAAAAATAGAGAAATCTGGTTTTTTTAACCTCATTATGAAGGAAACCTACCAGTCTGTCCTAATATATGTGTGTGCATTTACACATCCACTTCTCTCCTGCTGTGTATACACACATCTACTAGTCTGTCCTAATACGTGTGTGTGTGTGTGTGTGTGTGTGTGTGTGTGTGCATGTACACACACCACAATTTATCACCCAAATTACAAATGCTCGCTCCTTGCCATGTTGGCTCTAAGTGTGAGAAGACTTCCATGACTGCAGCAAGGGAAGGGAAGCCTTCTCCAGGCACACAGAGTTAAGACTGGTGTTAGGTTTCCTTCCTGCTTGTCTCAGCAAAGTGGCTCGGGTCCTGTTTTTCCAGAGCAATGCCCTGGACCTTGGCCAGTTTCTGGCCTCCCTGGTGGCGGGAAGGCCACACCGGGAAAGCCTGGATTCTCCTTCCCTTCAGAACCCTTCGGATTCCTGCTTTGGATTTTAGGAATGGGTGTTTCTCCAAACAATTCCTTGTATGTGAGGACCTGAGGCAAGGATTTTTATCAGTAGACCCTGCCCCTAGTCCACCCAAACGAGAGCTAAGCCTCAGTTTGCCAGCCAATCCCAATGGAAAGACCCAAAATCTGTGGCTGTGTGGTGTCAAATCAAAAGGGAAAACCTGTCTGCCTCCCTCCCCATTTTATAATCCACAGCCAAGCTGCTATGGCTTCCAAATGCCACTACCACTTAAGCTACTCTGCTCAGACATCTTGGGTTTCACTGTAAGGTTTTCATCTTACGGAAGAACAGGGGCCCTCAAAGCCTCCTTAAGACTTTTCTTCCTTGATGCCGTGGGTCAGTGCTGGTACCACCACCCCCAAACTTATACTACCGAATCTATCTGCTCTAAGGAAATGGAGGGACAGAGGTACCCCCATGGGGGTGGTAGCTGGGAGAGGATCGTGCCTGGGAAGGAGAAGAGCCCAGGAGGCCTGTGCTGGATTATAGTGTCCAAGCAATAGCATACTCTTCACTAAGGGCTCTTATGACTTCTCACTTCAAGGGTTATTTACAGGCAAGCTGAGACATCTGAAATTTCCCTTAAAGAGCAATTCAGGGCAGAACAATCTTTTGTACACAACAGTGCCTTAATGACTTCTTTCGTCTGTCTCCCTCTTTTGGGATGCTTGGGAGCAGGGACTATGTCTGCTCTGGGCCCCCAGCTCAATGCCTACATCCACAGCAGACATATTTTCACTTCATAAACATTAGTGACATGAAGGACTAAGTTCAAAATCACTCTGTAAGCTTTGTAGAGACACATCGTTTTTCTGTCTCCATACCTGCCGTTGACTGTAATAACAATCATAGTGTCTTTTTAATTCAGGATGTTGGGTGGATGGTCCAAAGTGATTGGGAACAGTACAAGAAAGGAAGTTTGAATCTGAGCTCTTTGTCTTGGCTCCATGAACTAACCAAGACACTTTTTCCATCAGCTGAAGACGTGGAGTGTCAGCTGCAGGTAAGTGTTCTTGACCCCTCTAAGAACAGGCCAACAGGTAGAGGAGTTAAGGAACTCCTTGAACACTTGAAAACGCTTCCAAACTCAAATCTGTGTGCAGTCTGTAGAATGAGAAGCCACCGAGGACAGATTCTTAAACAGACAAGATCTGTTGGATGAGTCCCTCCTGATAGATGTCCTTTGAGTGGGAAGGAGACAGAGATGCTGGGGTGCAGCAGAGATTGGCACCCAACTCACATACTGCATGCCCCACTGAGATGGACTTTGTCATTGGAAATTTGGCATGACCACAGAGATGATTCAGCAGATGTCTGAACTTTGGTTCAGGGGGCAGAACCAAGCTTACAGCCAGAGACAGAGGTACACAGAATGCTCCAGGGACGTGATACAGATGTGTACTAAGAGAAGTAAGTGAGAAGCTATATGCCCAGTTAGAGTGCATTGTGAGCACGGACTGAATGCTGGGTCCTCTCATGATAAAAAAATAAATAAATAATTCTGCGAGGGGATATTATCGGGATTAAATAGAATTTCACTGCTTTTAAGTGCCGTCTTGACACCCTCTTCTGCCCTGCACCGTCTACCCGAAGAAGATCTGAGTAGATCCGAATCCTGGCCGTCCCCCTCTATAGGGCAATAACTAGAGTGTGAATTTGCAGCTAGCGAAGGGGCCGAAAGCTTGGTTTGTTTTCAACGGTCCAGGGCACAGGCCACGTGCCAGGCACGGGGCTCAGTTCCGGGAGCACGCGACCAGAACTCTCCCTAGAGATAGGTAACGGCCCGCTAACTGCTACCCCACCCCCACCTCCTGGTAACCAGCGACGATCCGGGTAAACCGGGGCAGGCAGGGGTGCTTGGTACGGGCCAACGGCCGGCCCTGTGAGCGCGACGGGAACTCGGGAGTGGAGACCGCTGCCCCGCCGGGCTTGCAGGGGCGTGAGGCCGGGCTGGGTGGGTGGCTGCCTGGGCTCCCACCCTCCTTCCCCTTTTACCAGGCGAAGGTCCCCAGGTCCGTGCACCACCAGGGACAGGTTCTCGGCCTTTGCAGGAGCTGCCATGTCGCTTTCTGGCTCCGGGGTGTCGGCTGGACCCGGCGAGGCACAGGTGGTCTGGAGTAAGGGGCAAGGGCGGGCCCTGGACCCGGCGGCGCGCGGCCCTCGGGCGGGGCCTGCTCGCGCCTGAACGCCTGGGGGCGGGGCCTCGGGGGAGGGGCGGGACTTCGCGCGGACCCAGCAGCCCTGAGAAAGGAAAGCGAGCCTAGGGAAGCCGCTGTCTGCCTGTGGCTGCAGAAGCTTGGGATGCCTCGTCTAAGGCTAGCACTGAGATCCTCAAACAGCAAGTTTAGGTATAAGGTGGAGCCCGGGTGTTTTGTGTCATTAACTGGAAGAGTTGCTGCTGCTGGAGGGACGCCCCGAGAAACCCCCCGCTCTGCGCTGCAGCCACTTTGGTTTCCCCAGCATCCTGCAAAGGGGCCTGTCACCAGCTCGAATGAAAGAAGGAATGAAGAAGTGCATGTGTCACAGGGTCCTGATGCATCTGCATAAAGATGCTGTCGGGCGGAATTTGCAAGCCTTTCTCTTTAAAGGCTTTCTCTCTTGCCTCTGCCTCCCGAATGCTGGGATTAAAGGCGTGCGCCACCACCGCCCAGTGATGCTGAGGGGTTCATTCCCTCACTATCCCTACTACCGACCCTGTAATCTCCAGGAGATTACAAGAGCTGGGAGCTCTGGCGTTGTCTCCATGTGACGATGGAGCGCAGCTTTAAATTCTTTAGCAGCATCCATTCCCCGGATGTACTAGAGGACCCACTGAGGCCAAGGACTTATTTCTTGACTAGAACGTAGCACAGCATAGGAGCTTAAAACAAAGTTGTGATGAAGATGGATGCTAAATAATGTCAGAAAGGGGAACCAAGGAAAGGTGGAGCTGTAGAAGTTGGTGTAAGGATTAATAAAGCAACAGGATGGATTTTTTAACTTAGAAAATTATTTTATGATTTTATGTGTATGAGTTTTTTGCCCGTATGTGCATGATGTGGGTGTACATTGTCCCTGGAGGTCATAAGAGGGCATTGGATACCCTGGATCTGGAGTTACTGATGGTCGTGAGCTGCCATGTGGTTGCTGGAAATTAAACCCAGGTCCTCTAACAAGAGAAACAAGTGCTCTCAACTACTGAGCCACCCCAGGATGGATTTTTTAATTGGAAAGCTAACAAATTTCTAGTTACGTTGCTCCCCCCAAAACTACAGACTGAGTATCTGGCTGAGATGCAAAGCTTAGAAGATTTAAAAGAATTTTTAATCTTTTTTTTTTAAGAAGTCTTCAGGTCCTTGCTACACACTCTTAATTAATGGCAGCCATGCTGCTCAACTCTGAGAGACCTGACCCACAGCCCAATACCTTCCTTTGGAACATTAACTTCAAGGTGTGGTTTTTTTTTTTTGTGCTAATTCTGCTTCAGAAAATTTTGCAAGTTGTTTGATTTACAAAGTCAACTTTTTTTTTTTTTTTTTTTTTTGGTTTTTGGAGACAGGGTTTCTCTGTGTAGCTTTGTGCCTTTCCTGGATCTCGCTCTATAGACCAGGCTAGCCTCGAACTCACAAAGATCCGCCTGGCTCTGCCTCCCAAGTGCTGGGATTAAAGGCGTGCGCCACCACCGCCCGGCCAAAGTCAACTTTTAAAAGCACAATTAGTCAAAGGGTCAATAAACTAGGCAGAAATCATTTTCTAAGAAGAGGAGGAGGAGAAGAAGAAAGCCCCAAATGCCACCTTGTCATTTTATCCATAATTAAGAACAAAGGGACTTTGACTCACACCAGAAAAAAACTGAGTCATAGTGTGGAATCCGCACTCCAGCTACACACTAACAAGTTCTGCTGATTCAACTGCCTGCTGAGGGGCTTCTCTCTCGTCTGTGTCCTGCTAACAGTTACATAAGCAGCAGCTGGTGTTAGAGCAGTGTTAGCACAGTGCTACAGTGGCAGGCACAGGCCACATCTCTGCACACCACTCCTCTGTGTACTGAAGAGGCTTCCTCCCCTTCAGTGAAGTCACTCTTCAGATGAAGGGATCTGCAACTTTGGGGAGTTTTCCTCTTAAACGTATTGCAACAGTCCAGTATGTAGCACCAAGCAAATCTTTGGTGTCTAAATAGTTTGCAGCTGGAATAAGCTTGAAGAATGTTCCCAAACTTGGTCCCAAACTAAAATGTCAACTGTTCACTTTTCTTTGTTCTCATCATCCTCAGGAGGAGGAGCGTCCTCCTTGTGGCTGGCCCGCCACTGAATGCCGCTGCATAACATTGTCAGAGGAACTTGGTCCTTACCTTCCTTATCATCCATTCCCAAATCTTCCAATTCGGCCTTAGTTGTCACAGATTATTTCCCAATATCTAAGTCAGCTTCAACTATCTCTCCATCAGAACTCTGTGATATAAGTAAAGGCATGGTGCTCTGACTAAAGGAGACTGCAGACCAGAGACGGGCCGATCGATGTGAGAGAGAGGGGCATCCACACCACGGCCACTAATGGGATGGATTTTTGCATAGAACAACTTACTCAGCGGGTTGGGTTCTTGCTTTAACACACCCTCCACAAGGCTTAGCTCTGCTTGGCTGGCTCTTCCAGATTCTCTTGTAGCTAAGCAGATCTCACTTTGCTTGGCTTGCAGACCTTACCATCTGCCTTCACACACTTGCTAAACTAAAACCCAGCTTGGAGTTTCCTCAGTTTCCCAAAGATGTCATCCTAATGGGTGAAGGTGAAGCAGAAACTACAGAATAGTTTGTGAACAGGGGGATAGGTCAAGTAGGACTTCTTGACTTAAAATTATGAAAACAGGACAATCGGAGTGGAAACAGAGGTCATTACAATGACGAGACAAGGGCCATGCTTGGAGTTGTTTCCTTTCTCTCAGGCAGTAACATCTGACGATGCCCTAAAGAGTGACCTAGGGCCGGGCGGTGGTGGCGCACGCCTTTAATCCCAGCACTCAGGAGGCAGAGGCAGGCGGATGTCTGTGAGTTCGAGGCCAGCTTGGTCTACAAAACGAGTTCCAGGACAGGCACCAAAACTACACAGAGAAACCCTGCCTTGAAAAAACAAAAAAAAAAGATTGTTGCCTAGGAACAAAGGGACGCGAAGGGTGTGATGTATATTCTATCGGTAAATCGTCATGTGCTGTTTGAACTCACTAGTAATCTGGCTCTGGAAGCAGAGGTGGCCCCTCTCCACTTCAGACCCAAGCATATTTTTGTCAAATGTCCTCCAAGACCGTTTATCTGGGGTTGGGCCAGTGCCCCTAACTCTGTAACAGGGAGGGAGAGAAGCGCAAAACAGCACAAGAGTAAAGGCAGCTAAAAGGTAAACATTTCCAGCAGAATGTTGTTGATTATCCTGCTTTATTAAAAAAAAAAATCCTTCAATGGGCACAGGAAGTCTCAAGTTCAGCCGTGGGAAACTCAGCCACTGAGAAAACTCAATCAGGCACTCCAGGTGGCGGCCTCAGCTTGTGCCCTCAGCTTCTGCTGGGTGTCGTAAGCCCTGACTTGATGTCACTTTGTCTGCCCTCTCTATCAGGCCACTGCAGTTGTCACTGCTGGATGTTGTGAATGCCTGTCTTGATGACGTTTTGCTCTCATACTTGTTCTTTATTCTTTTACGTTTTCAATCTTCTTATTAAATTGCTCATTGAAAACGCAAAGTACATGGATTATTCTCCAGACTGTACAGAACAAAGGGTCACGGGACAGTATCTTCTGTGGTAAGTTAAGACTTCTGATAGGAAAGATAGAAAGGTTGAGTTGATAAGGATTATTATTGTTATTATTATTATTTTTATTATTTGTTTTTGAGACAGTGGCCCTGGCTGGTCTCAAATGTACTGTGTAGACAAGGTTGGCCTCAGACTCACAGAGATCCACCTGCTTCTGCTTTCCAAGTTCTGGGTTTAAGGGTATGTGCCACCACATCAGTTTTGTTTTGTTTTTTTTTACTTTTGAAGACATCTCATGTAGCCCAGGCTTGCCTGAAAATCCCAATCCCTCGGCTTCCATATCCCAAGTGCTGGGATTATAAATATGAGTCAAAATGCCCAGCTGGATAAGAATTCTTTAGAAACTTTCAAAATCCATTTTTAGATTTAGAAATGTACTGAATACACAAGCTTTTATACAGCTTTAGTTAAAAAAATAAATAAACAGCAACAGTGAACAACCAGTTCAAGGTATGGCACTTCAAAGCCTTCAAATTCAAGAAATTAAAAAGTTTATAAAGACACACACAAAAATGAGCTATGACATTCTATAAAACAAAACTTTATTTAACTAAAGGATTCCTCCTGGAACTGGCTCATTTTAATCAAAAATAAGCAAGAGGAAGGGCTGAAGAGCCCGGGCAACTAGGGTGAAACAGAGCAAGAAGCTGAGCCTCAAGGGGCAATCCCTGCCCCTCTGGCCCGGTCCAGCTGAGCCTCAAGGGGCAATCCCTGCCCCTCTGGCCCGGTCCAGCTGAGCCTCAAGGGGTATTCCCTGCCCCTCTGGCCCGGTCCGGCTACTTTGAATGCAGAGATCCTTCCTCACCTGACTATGAATTAGAGAAGCCTGTAACAGACCTCAGTAGGCCCCTAGACCTTAGCACAACCGACTCCATGATGGAAGTGCCATTCAGGCTGTAAAACTCAGCACACAGACAGAACCACCTGCCAAAAATGAAGACCTAATCCATCACAGTCCATAGTGCTGGAAAAGTATTTACCTTGCTTTTGGCTTCTGTAGTTCTGCTTTTGGCTAACTGTTCTTGTTAAGTGAAGTGTGCCAACCCAGAACATGGTTTTTGTGCTTAAAAGCTCACTCTGAGAAAGGTCCAGTGCGGCACTGGGATTCCTAGCACCCAGTGTAGTCACTGGCAGGCTAATAAAGACTTTCTATTGGCTTAAACCCATGTCCAAACAGTCTCCTCTGGTGAATACCCCACAACAGTCCTGATAACCTGGGCCCCAAACCAGAACGGTCACCAAGGTCCTGGGCAGCAGGCTTCCACACACCCAGTGAAGGGAACTTAAAGACACCCATGGGTGCCTGTGCTCCAAGCATGAAAACACCCCATTTGGTGAGATGCTGACTCAGCTGCTGCTGCTGAGCTGTTCTGAGTCTTCAGGGAAGGAGCCAAGCCCTAACTTGTCTGTCTCCAGCTGGGGAAACTGAAACCATGCCTTCTTCTCTCAGCTCCATGCTCCAATCCAACAATGGAAACAGACACCTGTGGTCAAAGTATAACATGCTTTCTCCTCTGATCCAGGCCAGTGTGCAGCGCTGGCATGCCTGTGATGAATCAGTGCAACATCAAAAAAAAAAAAAAAAAAAAAAAAAAAAAAAAAAAAAAAGTCTTCCTCTTGGAGTGGTTTAGACCAAGAGAAAACTCAATTTTGATTCCTCCACTTCTCTCCCTGGGTCTTCTGACTGTCTCTGTTGCCTGTTCCTAGCAAAGGGCTTTGCTCTATAGTTATCAAACAGCATGGTATAGGAAAGAAATGAAGAGTCTCTTGTGTAAATCAAATATTTTACCAGTGTTTGCAAGGAAAGAATTTACTGAAACCTACTGGTCCAGAACAGTATTCACCTGTTGCTTGCAGAATGTATTTATTGTAGATACTTGTTTTCTTCAAGGTGGCTTTCAACCTATTGTCTGCTTTTAGCAAACGATTTCTACAACACACACACACACTATTCTGGGTCAGGGGCTTAAAAGAGTACATACTTTAAGATTAAAGTTTTGTGTTTAGCTTAGCTTGAAAAAATCTGATTACATGGGAAGTCTAAGACATAGTAACATTGGTTACATTGTTAACTTAAGGAGGCTGAATAGTAGGAGAGAAACAGATTGGGTATGTAGTTTTCAGTGGTCTCACTGCATATGATAAATTTGGTCCCAAGGTCAGGCAAAAGTTTAGTTTCAAGAAGCATGAGGTATTTTCAGAAAAAAGCTCTTTCCACATGTGTCCATTGATGGAACTGTGGGCATCTCACAGATTCCAGCTTCAGAACAAGAGGATGAGGCTATGGCAGAATCACAGTTCTTAAAGTTTTGGGGTTTTTTGTTTTCTTTTGTTTTTAATTTGTTGGTATACAAACGATACAGTAGGCAAGAGGTTATGTTATAGGTTTATGTTAGCCAGTATATTCTGAGTACAAGATTGGATAGTAAGAAGCAAGGCTATGTTATAGATTGTTCAAATGGTCTTCTAGGGGATGGGTTTGGAGTGCCAAATTCCCTTTGTGTAAAAGAGCAAAGGGGAATGTACAAGACAATCTACAGAAACTGGGCAGTACTCAGTCTACAAGAACCACCAGCCGCCAGCACACTGCCCTGGAGGCGAGAGTGATCCAGGCACCAGGCCAGGGCAAAGAAAGGCTGCAGGCCCCACGGGGTGGCCCTCTCCTTTGATGAGAGCCTGCTACCCGGGTAGGGAGACAAGCTGGAAGAAGCAGTCACAGTGATGGGCCCAAGAGGCCTGGAGCTGGATGACAATGTAGTCAACATTCAGGTGACCGGCTGATCAGGATTGTTTCTGGTCGACTCAGTGCAGAATCAGAGTTGTATCTCTTGATTCGGAAACCAATAGCCTTAGTGATGAGGCTCAGAACTTTCAGAGGAAGACAGCACAGTATGGAGAGTTACAGTGTGTCAAAGGGAAAGTAGGACGGGTCCATCTGAGGAAGACCCAGGAAGCTCCTTGCCTGGCTCCTGAAGCAGACCTCAGTAAACAAAATGAATCTTGTGGACTACTAGTTGAAGACGTATTTCATTCACATTTATGCTGTGGAACATTTGTTTAATGATGCAAAGATGTGTTGCATTCCTTTATGTTGCATTTGTCTAAGTCTGTGAAGCTGTGTTACTTTGTCTATCTAAAACACCTGATTGGTCTAATAAAGAGCTGAGTGGCCAATAGCTAGGCAGGAGAGAGAAATAGTCGGGGCTGCCAGGCAGCCAGAATGGAAGAAGAAAAGGGGGAAGAACGAGAAAAGGAGAAGAAGAGGAGGACACTAGGGGCCAGCTACCCAGCTACCCAGCCAGTCACAGAGTAAGAAGAAAAGAAAGACATGTAGAATAAAGAAAGGTAAAAAGCTCAGAGGCAAAACAAGAGAAACGGGATAATTTAAGTTAGAAAAGCTGGCTAGAAACAAGCCAAGCTAAGGTTGGGCATTCTTAAGTAAGAATAAGTCTCATGTATTTATTTGGAAGCTGGGTGGAGGGCCCCCAAAGAGTTAAAAAAAAAATCCAACTACAGAATCCTTCCCTTCTCCACATTACAAGAGCCACTAGGCCCTTCATAAGACCTGGCTTCCAGAAGATAAAGAAGAAATCTTGGGAAAACCAACTAGGAAACTCAGCTCAGGCAGAAGAGGACTTGGATGTACCTGAGAGCCAAACAAAGGCAGTGAATGACTCCCAAGGGCCATGTACTGAGGAGAGTGAGAACTAGTCACACCCATCAGCTTCCAACAGCGTTTATAGCAGCTGAGAAGACAGAAAATATTTGAGAAGGAAGAAACACATGACAAGAAAATATGGAATCCATTGGCCTCCGTACATTGTCTCAAGGTTGACCTAAAAACAATTGGGTGCATTGTTTGTAGCCAAACAAGACATTTTCTGCCATACTTCACGTGGACAAAGAAGGTAAGAAAATGAATAACTCCTGCCTAGTAAGCAGACAGCCAGTTAAAATTATGTGCTAATGCATTTCAACCTGTTCATAAATTATACTTTTACTTTTATTTATTTTTGGTTTTTGAGACAGTGTTTCTGTGTAGCCCTGCCTGTCCTGGAACTGGATCTGTAGTAGACCAGGCTGGCCTCGAACTCACAAAGATCTGCCTGCCTCTGCCTCCCAAGTGCTGGAATTAAAGGTGTGCTCCACCACTGCCAGTCTATTTTTACATTTCTAATTATAACCTAAAATTGAGACAGCAGGGGTTTTAATTTTTTTACAGATACCAAAGCAAGAAAGAATCTCAATCCATGTAAAGAGTTTTGTTTTTTGGTTTGTTTTTTTTTTTTTTTTGTGTGTGTGTGTGTGTGTGTGTGTGTGTGTGTGTGTAATTTACCCATTCTAGGAGTAGGAAATAGTGAATATTTACTTCCTTTTAGGAAAATTTCACTTTGACTTATATTGTATGCTTAGGTTTTAATGCAATTTGCACTGGCTGTATAGTTTATCTTTTACCTTTATTAAATAATTTTCACTTATCTAACAATAGAAATGTCTGACTTCCCCTTAAAAAATGTAAACTGTGCCAGGCGGTGATGGTACCTCCAGTGCTAGGAGATCCAACACCCTTTCCTTGCCTCTGTGGGCATTTGTACACATGGCAGACTCACACACATACATACACACACACACACACACACACACACACACACACACACACATATACACACACACAAATAAAATAAAATTTTTATAAAGCTAAAAGCAGAAATGCCATATGGTCCACATACTGGCTGGTTTTGTGTGTCAACTTGTTACAAGCTGGAGTCATCAGAGGAAGGAGGCTCAGTTGAGGAAATGCCTCAGTGAGATCCAGCTGTAAAGCATTTTTCTCAATTAGTGATCAATGGGGGAGGGCCCAGCCCATAGTGGGTGGTGCCATCCCTGGACTTTTGGTCCTGGGTTCTATAAGAAGGTGGGCTGAGCAAGCTATGGGAAACAAGCCAGTAAGCAGAACCCCACCATGGCCTCTGCATCAGCTCCTGCCTCCAGGATCCTGCCCTGTTTGAGTTCCTGTCCTGACATCCTTCAGTAATGAACAGCAATGCTGAAGTGTAAGCCAAACAAACCCTTTCCTCCCCAACTTGCTTTTTAGTCACAGTGTTTTGTCACAGGAATAGAAACCCTAACTAAGACAGTCCACTTATACCATCCTGGACTTAAACTCAAAGGACTCTATCTGTACCTTGCTACAGACATGCTTATAAAACCATGTTCATTGATGCATCATCACTCACAATAACCGAGAAATGGAATTAGCCTAGATGTCTACCAACTAGTGAGTAAGTGATGAAAATATGGACACTAAGGAGTTTTTAAATTTTATTTCATGTGTAGGGGTGCTTTGCCTGCGTGTCTGTCTGTGTACCATGTGCTTGCCTAGTGCCTACATAGGTCAGAAGAGGGCATCAGATACCCTGAAACTGGAATTACAAACCATTGTGGGCACTCTGTGGGTACACATAAAAGCAAGCTACTGAACCATCTCTCCAGCCCCCTCCTTACACAAAGGAAAAATGATATTATTAAAATCCATAGGAAAATGGCTGAAATTGGAAAACATTATACTAAGTGAAGTAACCCAGGCCTAGAAAGATAAATATCACATGTCACAAACATCACAGCCTCAGCCACCAACCTGATACACAAAGTCACCTTGGGAAGATAGAACCTCAAGTGAATTGCCCAGATCAGATTGACCTGGGGCCATGCCTGGGAGGCATTTTCTTAACTGATAGTTCACATAGGAGGGCCCAGACCACTGTGGGAGGTGCCTTCCTAAAGCAGGGAGGGGAAGAGGCCCTCAGAGGGCATGGGGATAGTAGAACAGATGTGATACAAAAATAGAGGTGTGGAAATACTGGGACTGGAAAAGGTTTGAGCTGTGAGAAAGCCAGGGAGAGAGGAGAGAGGTAGAGGGACGCCAGGTGTGGTTGTGGAAGACTGAAGCAGAGATGGGAAGGGGAGATGGAGAGAGAAGGGGACAGGAGGAAGGTTAATAAAAAAAAAAAAAAAAGCATATATGAGAACCCTTATGGACCCGCTGCTTTGTGAGCTAACTTAAAAAAAAAATCAAGAAGAGTTTGAGTGGAGGTACCTCGCATGGATAGACAATGCTATTCCCCCAAGCCATGGATTATTAGACAAATATCCCAGTGCCTCTGGTTGTTGGTTAGGGAAGCCTCAGAGGTCACCAAAACAGCACAGGTTCTTGCCATTGTTGGTGGTTACCCACCAGAACTAGATGGTGAGCTCTATTGTGGTAGACACCATACACTCTATTTGCAGGACACAGAAAAACCAACCATGTGGAAATGTCTCCAAGCTGGTTAGCTGTTAAAGTGCCGGATGGTACTATGCAAGCCACTGAGGGCGAAAAGTCACCAGTGGTCTTACCCAACACTGGATCCTTCGTCCTGCAATACTGACCCACAAGGCAGGATGTGCCCGCTGGTACAACAGCGGCATGAATGTTGTGGGGTAACCAACCATTTTCCTTTTGGATCTGAGGCCTGCTCCACAAGAGGAAATCTATGCCTGTTACTGTAAATCTGGCTCAAAGTCCATGGATATGAGTTCAAGAGCCTATCCGGAACCTACTACCCACTGTTTTGCTAAATAGTGTCAAGTTGCTGTCCTATTTAGGGTTACTATTGCTGTAACAAAACACCATGACCAAATGCAACTTGAAGAGGAAAGGATTTGTTTGGCTTACACTTCCACACCACTGTTCATTATCAAAGGAAGTCAGGATAGGAACTCAAACAGGGCAGGAACCTGGAGACAGGAGCTGATACAGAGGCCACAGAGGGGTGCTGCTTACTGTCTTGCTCCTCATGGCTTGCTCAGCCTGTTTTCTTATAGAACCTAATACCACCACCCCAGGGTTGGTACCACCCACAATGTCTGGGCCTTTCCCCATCAATCACTGTCAGGTATTCTGGTTTGCACAGGCTGTTCAAAGAAGGAGAGTCACCCCAGAATATAATTTAGGCTCTCTGGCAGCAGGGAGGAACAGTTACTGAGAACTGAACCCCAAACCTCTGTTCAGAAGCATATTTATTGACTGTACACAAAGGTTGTGTTTGGGATACAGTAAATTCCTCATGTCAAAAGCCCCTTTGATTTATTCGATATGTTATCTGAAGAAAATCATTAGGCCCTCGAAACCTTTAGTCCTAATCGTATACTGTTTGCAGTATCTGATAATACAAGACCTCCAAGCCTGGATAGTCTTGTGACCAAAGATATGCAACAGATGGATAACTCCTTCAGAAAAACAACTCTATAAATCATAGAAAACAATCAATGTTTTTATATGATTTCTTCAAGGTCTAAGTATCTTCAACAAACACTAATACATGAAACTGTTACCCTAGATACAGTGAGAAACAACTGTTACATTTTATGTTTACCCTAGATACAGTGACTCTACTAAATTCCCACTACATTTCCCCCTTTTGTTTAAGCTAATTTAATTACATTGAAGATTATGTAATCAGACAGTGCAGACAACCTTTGGTCTATTATGCTGACTCACAGTCTTATGTAGATAAGCCAGAATACATTTTAAAGCCAGTAAAATAATTACAGGAAAAACAAGTATAACAAGCATTAGAATAAGAAATGTATTAAAATGATGCACAGGGTTAAATGAAGCTATGGTATCTGCAATGCTTTCCATAATATCCATCCCAGATACATCAATTAACTTATTAGAAGTTTCCTTAATTTCTTGCTGTAAATTATAAACCATTTGAGAAGAATTAGAGTAACTCAACAAATGCATTTTAACCCTTTCCCAATCTTGCTTTCATTCAAACTTAAAGGTGTGTAATACAATAAGATGTAACATTCCAATCACATTTTAATTTAATTTGCTCTCTCAGTGTCTCTAACTGATCTCCCATAAGGATTACAGCTTGTCTCAAATCAGCTATCTCATTAACAACCTCATTATCTATACTACTTTGCTGAACCCAAAGTTCTGCAGAATGTTTATGCCAGTCTTTAATAAATTCAGCAGTCTGAATTTCCTTATGAAGGGCCAGTCCAACTGTTGCCATAGTAGCAATCATTGCAATAATTTCCATAACCACAGCAACAACCAATCTAATCATTCCATGAGTTCTTAATATTCTTTTATCGAGTGTCTGGACTAGACTCATCACAGATGAGTCTGGCCATGGCCTTGACAACTTCACCAGCATTCAAGCTGCTGTCCTCGATCTACGAATATAGAAACTTTCAGAAGTGACATCTGATAACATACTAGCATTAATACAGGTATGAAGAGTACAGCATTCGCAAGTGATACTATAGTTATTAGGGTGCCAGTGTATAGGCCCTTTAAGTAATATATAAGGTAATGGTACACATGCTACAAAGTAATGACTTTGATTTAATCTAAAGGACAAAGTATACTTACCGTCATTAATGTCTAACTTTCCTTTCCAGGCATTAACAGGATATAAAGCACCAGCTGATTTCCACAAATTAGTCTGAACTGATTTGCCAAATTGCGACGTAAGAGCTGACATGCCAAACCCATGCCATTGGATGGGTTCATCAACAGTAGAACTAATTTCTCTAGTTCCATTCAAACTATACCTTTGTCATCTCAATTCTGAGTGAGAATATTTTCCTTGAGGGAATCCATAAGGGCTCCAATCAATGACTTGTCCTTGGGAGATATTAACAAGTACCCAATGGTTCTCACTTTTACATTGTTGCCAATGTATCTAGTCAGATTCCTTGTTGGTAACCCACATCTCACAAAATGGCAGATTTATGGAACTAGTCGTATTAATCTCCTATCTTCCAGATGCATGAAGTAAATACAGTTTATAATGAAAAATTCTAGGTAGTATTAACTATAGATAGCCATATTTGAATAGTTATATTTAGACAGTGTGTTCCGTTACCCATACAAATAGGAATTCCTTGCACTCCCACAGTATAATTTGTAATTTCTTTACCCTTTTCCTTGGGCCTAGCAGGTCCTCTGTGGTCATAAGGATCAGATAGCCAAGATTCATTGGCCACAACAGAAATATCCATATCTCCCCAACCCACCCTTTTATTAATGGAAGGATTGGGAATATAAGTATGTATGGATGGATGGATGATTAGTCCCCGTTACCTGTATAGTTACCACAGACAGCACAGCAAAGAACAAAGTTGTAGCATTCAAAGGTTCTATAGCCAGCCAACTACTGCTTCCCCTTCTTCAGACAATTTGTTAGACTGTCGCCAAGTAGGATCAACTGTCTGCTTCAAAGGCTTCTGGATTTCTTTCTTTTCAGCGTCTATGTAGTATCCTTGTGAGCAGTCAAGGCTTCTCTTGCTCATGTCAAAATTTTACTAATTTCAATGGTATCCACTACTTCTCGTCTCCTGTAGAAACATAAGCACAACCTTGACCCCATTGCAACACCTCTCCTGGTTTCCATTCTGATGTTAAAACATCCTTGTAGTACACAGGCTGACTCAATTCAACAGTTTTCCCTATGGTCCTTCAATGCCTTTCAGCGGCTGCTGTCCCTGCTTCATTAGTATTTAAAAAATGTAAAGTTAGTGAGGCATTGTGTAACCTTTTATGTTTACCCTAGATGCAAAGACTCTACTAGATTCCCACTACAAATCACTAATGAAGAAAATGCCCTTCCACATGTGCTGTGGTATATATGTGTCCCCCCTGCTCCATATAGAACCATACACATAAATCATCTTTAAAACCTCTTAGCAGACTCTATATCTGTCTGCGCCAGGGCACAGAGGTCAGCTTCAGAGACCTTGCCAGGCACAGGCTGGGTGCCCTGTGGTCTGTCCTGAGAACTGAGTCCAGAGTTTGACCTGAACATTGAGTCTGGGGTCAGGTGGAAGCTGGTTGGAATGCACTGCCTCCACTTTGGACCTAGCCAGGACCAAACTCACTAACTTGGGCAAGCCAGGGTGAAATTCAAAGCCTCTTTTATCTTCCTCCAACGTGAATCCAGGCTGGGGTTAAAGATCAATGGTAGAGTGCTTGCCTAGCAGTCAAAAGACCCTTGGATGGATCCCTGGGACTGTAAAATATAAATAAACAGGAACATAGCCCTCTGCCCCACCCCCAGCACCACCACCACAAGCCCTAGGAGGTAGCTGGCAGCCCAGCCCCAAGAGGCAGAGAGAGGTTCCCCCTGGCTGGTTGCTTTAATTGATCTCTGCCTTGTGAATTGGCTTTATAGTCTCCCAGTCCAGCTCCAGGACAGCCAGCCCCTCCCCATTGCCTCTCTCCAATTCCAGGAGCCTGACTGTCTCCAGTGAGGAGCAGAGATTCAGATTTAGAGGGAGGGAAAGTCTGACCTGTGTGATAACTTATAACCAGCTGAAGGCAGTGGGCTTTTGTGGTGTGCTGAGGATGCGGGTGGGGGAGAGGCTGAAAAACTCAGTATAGAAATGCCCTAGAGGGACAGAAGCCCAATGTTCAGAGGCCAAACTGCTCTCCTAACTCACAATTCCAAGTAGGCATTTCTAGAAGCCAGTGAACAGATCTGGAAAGGAGCATCCCCCCGTCCAGTTACTGACTCCCCAGTGAGGCTGGGGCAGGGGGGTGGGGGTGGGGGCTCTCCGCCTGGCCCTGTGTCTCTGTTTCAAAGTCTGGCTATGCTGTGCGGTTGTCCCCAGTGGCCTTGTCTTGCTCAATCAGAGGTGGAAAAAGATCACCTCCCGGTGACCTCCCTCAGGCCCCAAGGGGTGGGCTGTGTCCAGAGCTATGTGGCAGAGCTTGTTGCCAGGGCCTGGAGAGGCCCAGCTGGCCTGCCTTGCAGGCCCAGCCACAGACCCAAGCCCAACCCTGAGAATGGTGGGGGTGGGTATGGGAGACAGTCTAGTCAGGCCCCTGTCTGCCCCAAGCTTTCCAGGAACTAGGCAGTGAAGTCACTATGACCATCCTGGTCAGCTAGGAGAAGAGTGCTCCAACGAGAGCTTTCCTTTCTGGAGACTTGAAAGGGAGTGGGGTACAGGTACATGGAGTAGCCAAAGCCGCCCGTCCTCATGGCTCTGCAGGACTTTGAGGAGTCAGTATCGTGACCACCATCCTCCTGGTGGGACAAACTGTGGCTCTATGAAGATGAGGACCAGTGGAGGCAGGCTATCCTGGCCTGATACCCTGGTAGGACAGGGTGGACCCACAGGTGTTCTACGTTTCCTGGGGTTCCTGTGAGCTAGCTGCAGCCCCGCGGGACAGAGGTTCGAGGGAACAGCAGAACAAAGCTGGGCTCTTCCATACATGCCTAGCTTTGGCCACGGTGCTATGAGGTATGCGGCCCCAGGCTTGCACTGGCCCTCTTTCTACAGACGGTCCACTCCATCTCTGGGTCCACAGGAACAGACAGGGAGACCCAGTGAGATGTAGCATTTCATTCACCCCCAGTTTGGTTGTCCTAGGGTCTGGGCATTCTGCCTTAAAGAGAGGAATGGGGACCATTATTTTTTAACCTGTACATAATATTTGGCTTTTTTGTTCTTTGAGTGTATACATGTGTAAATATCCTCTCCCTCATCAACTGATAGAATTTTTAATTAAATCATTTAAAGCAAAAAGAAAAGAGAGAGAGAGAGAAAAAAAAAGAAAAAGAAAATGCCCTTGGAGAACAAAGTCAGCCCGGGTCCTTGGGTTGGGCATATGGGTCCTGTCATTTTAAGGAAATAAGGGGCAGAGAATTGGAAGAGTTAGAGAATCGGAATGGTTCATACTCCATGGAAAGACACATAAAGGAAGAAGGTGGATGAAGAGGATTGGACAGATGTTGGAGGCAGCTTGCCACCTGGGTCTATGGTGACGGCAGTGACGATTAGACCGAGGAGGGAGGGAGGTCCGCTTACCACCCGGGGCCATTGCAATGTCCAGATCAGGCTGCTACCAAGGGCCATGTGTGGGTCTCCGGTCCTACAGTAGCCAGGGTCTGTGTTAATATCCACGGCTCCTGTTGCCATGTTGACTCCAGAAGGCTGGGCTGCCTCCTGGGTCCGAGTTCGGGTCCACGAGCCATGCTGCCACTGGGGCCATACCGATCTGGGAGGCCTTTGCCGTCACCTGAGGCCATGGTGACAGCCAGGCCTAGGCTGCTGCCGAGGACCACGTCTGTGCCCATGTTCCTACCGCACCTGAGGTCTGTGCTGATGCCCATGTCCTCACTGTGCTACCAAAGGCCACATGAAACCTGGGGTCTGGACCGTATCCTGGGGCCATGTTGCTGTCAGAGCCATCTTGATCTGAGTGCCTGGAGCTGCTACTTGGAACAAGGATGTTGATCAGGCTAAGCTAATGCATGAGGCCATGTCTGGGTCCGTGGCCCAACCACAGCTGGGGTCTGCATTGAACTCTGTGGTTGCCACTGGGGCTCATACAGAGGCCTGGGATCTGGGCCAGAGCCTGTGGCTTGGGTGGAGTCAGAGGCCACGCAACAGCAGGAGCCATGCAGATATGGGTGGCCTGTGCTACCACCCGGGGCCAGGGTGTCATCTGGGCCCAGGCTGCCTCCAAGGGCCATGTCTGGGTCCCTGGACCTGCAGCGTCCAGCATCCGGATTGACATACGTGGCTGCGGTTACCACCGAGCACAGTGAAGAAGCCTGGGGTCAAATCAGCCACCTGAGTCCGGATTAGTGTCTGAGGACCAGGATGCATCCATGTCTGAGTGACCTGCTCTGCTACTCAATAACATGGTGACGTTTGGGCCCGAGCTGCAGATGAGGGCCATTTCAGGGTCCGTGGCTCCACTGCAGCCAGGATCTGTGCTGATATCTGATGCTCTTGTTGCCATCAAAAGCTGTGCAGACACTCAAGATCAAGGGCCAACTTAGTGTTTCGGGGCCATGCTGCCACTAGGGGCAGTGGTGACGTCCAGACCCAGCTGTTACTAAGGACCACGTTGGGGTCCATAGTACTACAGTGGCTGGAGGTCTGACCTGAGATCGGGGTCCTGCATTGCCACTAATGGTCATGCAGAGGCTCAGGGTTGGGACAGAAACCTGAGGCGTTGGTGATGTCCGGCGACCACATGGCTGCCGGAACCATTCCCACCTGGGTGGCCATTCCTTCCACCCAGAGCCAGGATGTCGTCCCAGCTTAAGCTGCTGCCAAGTGCCATGTCTGGGTCCATGGTCTAGTCACAGCTGGGATCTGTGTTGATGTCTATGGCCAGTGTCACCTGAGGAGGCCTTAGGAATCATGCAAGATGAAATCAGAGGGCTGTACTGAGCCAGCCCTGCCCTTCACTGCCCTGGGAAAGCTGGCCTAGCCTTTTGTGGGCCACTACAGCAAAAGAACTGGCCCCCACACTCAGGAAAGAGGGCCTCCACCCCTCACCACCTGCGAGGATGAACATACCCTGAGGGCATGCATGTAGGGGAGCTGACTCCACCACCACACCTGAGGCGGGTGGCCCCAGTGGCTCAATCTGACCTGCCTGGCTAACACCCAGACCCACGACTGGGCCTTGGGTTGACCTACCCTAGCATCTACCCCATCTAGGTCCTGCTGGAGCTCGTGAAGGGACTGGTCCTGCTGAACAATACCTGCAAGATCTCCAAGACACAGGATACCCCAGAAGAGCTCTGGTGAGGATCCAGTGGGGATGGTGTGCCAAAAACCAGAGGCCTTGAACCAGACCAATGACTCATTGCAATGCACAGTTGCCAGTCAAGCTGATGGGACGAAGGGGTACACCAAATGACACACTGAATCAGGACAGATGAAAAAGTGAGAGAGAGTCAGGTAAGAAGGAGAAGCAGAAATTTTTCTGTTTCTGGTGTGGTTTTTGTTCTGTTATGGTTTGTTGGGATCTTTGTTGTTGTTTTTGCTCTTGCTTTTGTCTGCTTGCTTGCTTACTTTGTTTTGCTTTTTTTTTTTTTTTCGTGGAAGGGGATGCAGCAGGGATGGGGGGGGGATACAGGGGAACCCGGAAGTGAACATAATTGGGGTACAAGATGTGAAACCCCCAAAGACTCAATAAAGAAGTTTAAAAAAAAAAAAAGGAGAATGCCCTACACCTGGATATTATGGAGGCATTTCAGATGACTCTAGCCTGTGTCAAGGTGACATAAAACTAGCCAGCAAAGTTACCCTCTAAGCACTTACGCTGATACCTTTAGGTTAGTGCTGCTCTCAGCTGTGGTCAGAGAAGCTTCTTTTTTTGCAGTGGGCAGTGGTTAATACAGAGACTCACAATTGGTCAGAGTGCTGAGAATAAATGACCTGTGGAGGGCTCAGCCCTGAATGGGACAGCTCTATCAACCCCCAACCCAAGGCTCAGGGAACATGTTGGAGGAGGGTAGGAGGAAGAAATGTAGGAGCCAGAGTGCAGGAAAGTGCTGTGAAATGCATCTTCTGGACTTCTGAACCCATGAACTCACAGCAGCTGTGGTTACCTACATAAGACCTATAGAAAATGGATCCATGGAATGAGGGAAGAGCAGGTGAGGTCTCACTCCCGGCTAAGAAGCTATAGGCATCTAATTGGTTGATGGGGAGAGAGGGAGGGACTTTTCTCCAGATGTGTAACCACTGGTAAGTTATACATGGTCTACAATAGCCCCATACCGACGCTCATGCAAACAGTCCTAATTAATCTCAGCAGGGTTTTTGTTTTTTTTTGGGTTTTGTTTTTTTTTTAAAGAAAGTAGGATGTGTTGGGAATAAGAGAGGATCCAGAGAGTAGGTGTAGAAAGGGAATAAAAAAAGAGAACTGGTCTGATTGAGCATTCCTTGGGAATATGCCCAAGAGTGGTATAGCTGGGTCTTGAGGAAGATTGATTCCCAGTTTTCTGAGAAACCGCCACACTGATTTCCACAGTGGTTGTACAAGTTTGCACTCCCACCAACAGTGGAGGAGTGTTCTCAAGTCTCCTGCCTCCGTCTCCTGAGATGGTGGGATTACTAATCCAGGCAGGATTACTACCGTACCTGTTCCTGGCAATCTTCTGGTGACGATTTTCTTTTCCAACAGATGTGTTTACAGGAAGAAGGGACACTAATGAGGCAACACGCACATCAGCTCGGCCCGCTTAGCACTGCACTGGTGGGAATCTCTAAACCCTGGGGCTGGTGTGTTGGCCACTCTACCTCCCTCCTACTCTGCTGATGCTGAAGAGGATGGTCATGAAATTCACCTATTTCTCCCATCCCAATCTAGTCAGGTTATTTGGGAATAAAGAAGAGAAAGGAAGTACTACTTGGGTGACTGCTACAGGGGCCATCAATGACAAGACATGCTGATTATTCTATCAAATATCAGTACTCACCTCTTCTGGAGGAAACAGGTCCATTATGAGATGATATAAATTTCACCGGGTCACTTCCTGTTCCTCCTCACATGATACAGACAAACTCTTACAACAACAAAGCCCCTTCCCCGCTGCCCAGTGCGGCCGCCCCATTTCCTCCCCTTTGGGCACATCTGATCGTCTCACAAGCGCACAGGCCAGTGGACACACACTTCCACTGCCTTCCTTTCCCTTTACTCTGCCCCCTCCCCACATTGCTCAGGATATGCTGCTCTCAACTTGCAGATAACCTTCTGTTTTGATTAATTTCCCAGTTTTACTCTTTGCCTTTGAGCGATCTCCATCCCCAAGGTATTCTGAATTTAGCAATCAGTAGTGCTATTGCATCAGAAAGACCAGATTATGTGGTATGAACAAAACAATATTCATTAAACATTTCATGAGAAAAAAACGAGAGGGTATTTCCTAAAGAGTGGTTGGTTTCCTCTCTACCTATGGAAAACCAGTAGCTGCCCTTTAGAAGATGAAACTAGGGCTGGAGAGATGGCTCAGTGGTTAAGAGCACTGTCTGCTCTTCCAGAGGTCCTGAGTTCAATTCCCAGCAACCACATGGTGGCTCACAACCATCCATAATTCGATCTGGTGCGCTCTTCTGGCCTGTAAGCATACATGTAGACAGAATACTGTATACTTAATAAATAAATAAATATTTAAAAAAAAAAAAAAAGAAGATGAAACTAGCCGGGCGGTGGTGGCGCACGCCTTTAATCCCAGCACTCGGGAGGCAGAGCCAGGCGGATCTCTGTGAGTTCGAGGCCAGCCTGGGCTACAGCGCGAGATCCAGGAAAGGCGCAAAGCTACACAGAGAAACCCTGTCTCGAAAAACCAAAAAAAAAAAAAGAAGATGAAACTAAATATTTCAACCCACCCTTCTCACCCTATCACAAGCTGCCAAAAGAAGGGTATATATATATATATATAGAAAATCCAGTTTAGTCAGTGTTCTTTGCACTTAATTATCTCCATTCTCTCCAGCTTTGGCACTTAAATCAATACCACTGGTTTCATTTTCAGTGTGTACAGAATAAACACAAGAAGAATTTCACAGCAGACTTCCTGTACTGGGAAAAACAAAAACAAAACATTGTATAGGGGAGAGAGAGCAGGCTGAATAATTCCCCCCACCCAAAATATCCAGACACTAATCTCTGGAACCCGTGAATGCTCCCTTATTTGGGGAAAGGGCTTTTGCAGGTTTGATTAAGGTTCTTGAAATGGGGGGATTACCCTGGGTTATCTGGGTAGATCCTAAAGTAATCCTAAGTGCTCTTAGAACAGAAAAGTAGAAGATTTTACCACAGAGAAAACACCAGTCTGACAACCAGGACAAGACGCTATGCTGATTTGGCTTCTGAGACGGAGCAGAACTCCACCAGAGACTAGTCGTGTACACCAGGGACAGGTGGGTTCCCCTTGGAGCCTCTGAGGGAGTTCAGTTTTCTAGGCACTTTGATTTTGCTCCATGAAACTTATTTCAGATTTCTGACTTTTTTTTTTTTTTTTTTGGTTTTTCGAGACAGGGTTTCTCTGTGTAGCTTTGCGCCTTTTCCTGGAACTCACTTGGTAGCCCAGGCTGGCCTCGAACTCACAGAGATCCGCCTGGCTCTGCCTCCCGAGTGCTGGGATTAAAGGCGTGCGCCACCACCGCCCGGCAGATTTCTGACTTTTAGAACTACAAAATGATAAATTTGTATAGTTTTAAACCATAAAATTTGAAGAACTAATGCATCTATGCACTGTTCTTTTTTTTTTTCTTTCTTTCTTTTTTTTTTTTTCCAGAGCTGAGGACCGAAGCCAGGGCCTTGCGCTTGCTAGGCAAGCACTCTACCACTGAGCTAAATCCCCAACCCCTTATGCACTGTTCTTAAGGCTTCAACTTGATATCCAATCCTTTCTCCTTATACCCTACCTAATATCCAAATAATGTCATAATTCTATGTAATTTCCTATGACTATCTTACATAGAATATAAAATGTGCTAATCCACCCCCCCACCCCCACCCCCAAGCATCAACGGCTTCAGCATTGTTCAGAAGTTCAAGTCCAAAGTCTCTACTGAAATTCAAGGTGATCTCTTACCTGTGAGCCTCTGGGGGGAAAAAATTACATCTTCCCTACATAGGTTTCTTTGGAGACCATTACAGAAAGCCACAGCTGGTCAAAATGCTGAGAGCTGATCCTGTGACGCCCAGTCCCAATTGATGCATCTACAACACAACCCCCACAGCTAAGACTCATGGAATATAGTGGAAAAGGGGGCAGAAAGGAAGAATCAGAGGCCCAAAGGAGTCCGCAGTGAGACTGTGTCTCCTAGAAATGACAGGGAAGCTGCATCCATGTTACCTCAACAACATGGCTGCCTAAATAAGAACAATGGCAAGACCAATGGACGCGTTAATGTGGAAAGAAGAAATATCATGAGACTCTACCCTTGCAAAGAACTACAGACTGCTGAGAGAGGGAGATGTCCCCTAACTGGTTATCCAGTACCAAGTGGTCAGCCATGTAACCGTATACATACAAGCAACACTAAACAGACTCAGGTTAAATATATTTATATTTCTATATAAATATTTATTCATTTATATATGTAACAATAATAATTTAAAAAAAGGGGGCCATGAATTTGAGAGTGAGCAATAATAGGATATGGGAAGAGTTGGAGAGAGGAGAGGGAGGGAAAAATGATGTAACTATATTTTAATTTTTTTAAATGGCAAAAAAAAAATTTGGAAAAAAGTTTAGAGTCAGGAAAAATGGAGAAGAATAGTGGGGGAGGGAAATGAATAAGAACAAAAGATAGTAACATATATGGAAAAATGAATAAAAATAAACAATGAAAAGTCCTATACTTAGGATTAATATTGCTTTGTTATTTATAAAAATACCTCCTATTGAAATTCTATTTTTTGTAGCCCATGTTCTAACTTGTATTTATCCACACTTTCAAAGAACTATCTTTGTAATTTTTTAATTATTTTTCATTTTACTTCATTGAATTACTTTCTTCAATTTTCATTACTATACATTTTTAGGTTAATTATTTTTCTTTTTTCGTATCTTAAATGCAAGCACTTATTAAAATTTCCACTATTTATGTCTTGACTTGGGTTTTTGCTAGCCTATTATTTTCTTTTTCAAGACAGTCTCGGCCAGGCGGTGGTGGCGCACGCCTTTAATCCCAGCACTCGGGAAGCAGAGCCAGGCGGATCTCTGTGAGTTCGAGGCCAGCCTGTTCACCAAAGCGAGTTCCAGGAAAGGCACAAAGCTACACAGCGAAACCCTGTCTTGAAAAACCAAAAAAAAAAGACAGTCTCGCTATGTAGTCCAACTCTCCTAGTGCTTGATACCCTGAAAGCTGGGTCTGAGCTTTGTGGGCGGCACAGAAGTCCCTGTGCTCACAGATAAGCATGAGGGAACCAGGAATGCTAAACACACAGGGTTGTCTCTTCAAGGGGGGAGATGTAGAACCTGTTTGTTGCTCAAAAGGCTGGGAGTGGTTAATAGCCTGGTGACCTTTGTGTAATCTGTGTGGCCCAGATTACGCTGGATCCTCCCCCAGACACTTATCATGAGCTTGCCAATCTATGCAACCCATCTTTATGGAAGGTGTCACATGTACTTTGCAGAGAGTTTCGACAACGGACGAACTCACAGCTTAAGCTTTATAGTGCACACGGAATTGAATTAATTATCACCAGGAAATTTTTTACATTCCAGTTGTGCTGTGCTTAAATATACCTAAAATAGCTGGGCGGTGGTGGTGCATATTTTTTAGCCCAACCCTTGGGAAGCAGAGGCAGACAGATCTCTGAGTTCCATGCCAGCCTGGTCTACACAAAGAAATCTGTCTCAAAAACAAAACAAAACAAAACAAAACAACAACCAGGACAAAAAGCCCAAAGTAAACTACTTAGAGTCAGACTCCCAAAGTTTGAACCAACACCAGCTACTGAGTCATGTTGAACCAAACTACCGTCTTGTCTCCCATGGATCTTTACTCTGTTGGCCATGTGGTTGCAGAGACCCCCACAGAACTTGAGCCATAGTTCCCCCACACACCTAGTCTCCTGAGTGATGGGATCACAGACAGTCCACCATACTCAACTATGTTTGTTTTTAATTTTAATATTTAAGACTATCAGTCTTTTATTTAGTTGAACCCATACAAGCTTTGATAAGAAATTAAATTGCTAAAGAAAAGGATTTTTCTTCCTTTTCCATCCAATCTAGGTATTGACTTGTATCTATTATAACAATGTATTTATTGAATTTCCCAATGCGATATTGTGTGTGCACATTACTTTTGTTTCATTCGCTGGGGTTTGGGTGTTCATTTTCTTCATGTACATGAAGAAAAAGAACCAATACTACAGGGACTGGAGAGATGTCTCAGAGTTAAGTGCACATGCTGCTCTTGCAGAGGACCTGGGTTTGGTTGGCAGCATCCACATGGCAGCTTACAACCAACTGTAACTTCAGTTCCAGGGGATCCAACACCTTCTTCTGATCTCCTTGGGTACCAGGCATGCACATGTGCAAGTGTCACAGCTCTGGAGGGAAAGGTCTCCTGACTTGTTGGGAAGTCAGGCTGTATCTAGAGCTGCAACAGGACAGCTCTGGAGGCTGGAGCCGCAGTAAGACAGCTCAGCTCTGGAGGGAGAGGTATCCTGACTTGTCGGGAAGTCAGGTGATACCTGAATCTGGGGTGCAGTGGGGGATGGTCTCCCCACAGGAGCAATGCTGTAGCAATCCTGCTCCTCTCCTAGAGAGAGCCCTTACAGCTGAGCTTTGCTCCGCCCTCCCTCCCCAAAGGGGGCTTCCCAGCAGAGCTTCTTCTCTCCCACCAAAGGTGTTGCTTCTTCGGCTTCACTCTGCTAAAGAGGAAACCCCTACAGAAATGAAGCAATCTCCTCTGGCTCTGGCTGAAAAGTTGTTACTTTTTTCTGCTCAGTCTTGCTCAGCCCCCTTCAAGGAATGTCTCAGCAAAGTTTTTTCTGCTCAGTCCCCCTAAGGGAACATCGCAGCAAGATTCTTCTTTCTGCGCCTGCAAATGAAGATCTTCACCCAAGACTCTTTTAGGAAAGAGATTTATTTGAGAAGGAGGAGTCCAGGAGAGTGGCTGCCTCTGCCAGGGTGGGAAAGCACAGCCCACAACTGAACAGGCAGAGGGGCTCGTGTAGGGCTTCTTAGGGGCGGAGTTTCTCCAGGGGGAAGATTTCCTGCTCAGGGATTGGTTAGTTTTGTTGGTCGGGGTAGAGTAGGCTCTGATTTCAGGGCCAACTGTCTTTCTTTCACAGGTCCTTTTTAGCCTCTTGGCTCTAATTTCAGGGTCAGGGTGTGTTTCTTAGGTTCTGGGTTCAGGGCTAAAATGTTTCTTTCACTGGCTCTGGGTTCAGGGTCAGGGTGCTAGAATTTGTGCTCAGGGATTGGTTGGTTTCCTGCTGAGGGATTGATTGGTTTTGTTGGTGAGTTGGTTTGGAGCAGAGCTGGCTGAGCCAGCTCTCCAGCCCTCAGACTGTCTTTTTGTAAGTGGTTTATTTGAAAATATATTACCACCATAGACAGACAGGCAGACGGCAGTGTGCCGGGTGCTCTGAGGAATGCTCACCCCTGCTTCTTACATGTTTTAGAGGAAGTAGATTGCAAGTTTCCCTCTGGGGCCAGCAGTTGGCCGTTGCTGAGTGTAACCATTATCAGTCAGTTATAGAATGTCAGATAATAGATGAAGATCTTTCCTGAGCAGCCATTACTGGAAGTCATCAGGGCAGGGTAGGCAAGAACTCAGAGAAACAAATCATTTTAGTTCTAGAAACCAAACCACAGTAGCTATGCAATTATCACAATTCAACCAAAACTGAGGAGCTGTGCAAAATGGCGTGACCCCTACCACACAGGGAAGACACTGTGGTTGAAAGAAACAGCTCCTACCTCAAGGGAATGAATGAGACGGTTTATTGCAGAACTAACTATGAGCGGCCCTGACCCAGCAGCACAGAATCAGGTTCCCCCAAATATCATGTCCCCAAGGATGTAGCAGTTTCATGAACTTTCTGTAGTAGTAGAAGTAAGTCACAAAACAGCATACTTTCCAGTGCATTGGTGGGTACTTGGGGCAGGTGGGTTATACGGAAGCAGGGAAGACTCTGCTGTAGGCCTCAATTGCTATCTGATGGCATTCTCAGTGTTCAGTTGGAACCTCCAGCTGCCCCAGCATGATCCCAAAAGCCCTATTCCTGTCTCTCCAAACCCCACCCACTCAGAGAATCTCCAGACAAAGGGAAGGCACCAAAAAGCCCAGTCGTGCATTCTTGGCGGCTACTGTAGCTTCTTCTCCTGAAGTTGCCTCAACCCAAATCCCCGCCTAAGTGCTCAGTTTTTGACCATACTGGAACACAAACCCAGCTTATGGTAGACACATCATCACCCCTTGCTTACAACCTATATAATCTCCCTTCTTTAGTTCAAGTGTGTAGCTTCTCCGGCATCGATTCCCTGGGACTGGAGAATCCACTCAGGAGTTGCTTTGCTCTAATAAACCTGTTCTTATAATTTTTCAATTTGACTTGATCTGACTTAGTGTGTCAGTGAAGAAACCTATTATCAGGGGACAGAAAACCTATTACTTAGTCCTTTCATTGGTGGAAACTGGTGTCTGCTCATGCATTCATTCCAAAGGATTTGCATAATGGTCACAGAGAAATAAAAACAATAGATCATGAACAGAGAAGGGCAATAAATGGCTATTAAGGAAGCTAAGGACACCCCCCAAAAATATGACTTGCAATATTCCAACCTCTCTTCATCATTAAAGCTCCGGTCAGTCAGTCAGCCTTGGTAGACACATTGCCCCCACCCTCACCAGGAATTCCTGTTCACAATTCCAAGAATGGCGACACAGAAAACAAAAAGTAGGACTGAAGCATGACAAACACAGCAGGCATCACTACACTCACGCTGACCTTCGGAACCCCAACAGCGTCAACTCCTAAGCCCTTGCTCCCCTCTCCACATTTTCCAAACTCTTCCTTCAAAAACCACATTGATGAGAACAGGAGCTGGAAACTGGTCAAGTGGGGCTGAGACCCTGGAGTAGCAGGCCTGAGGATGTCCTCTGGGCCCTCGAAGCTGGAGCGCTGATTCCTGATGCTTTGCTATCTTCTAAAGGAGCAACTCCGATTCAAGCCTGCGTGACCCTATGTGACTGAAGCTGAGAGGCTGCACCTGGATGCTCCACGGCTGGGCCAAATGGACTCCAGCTAATCCCGGCCTCCATACTTCACCCTGGTTTCTAACTTTTTAAGTTCCTTAAAAAGCCCCCAGACTGGCAGCTCGTGGCACTCTATTTCCTGGGACCACTCCTGCTACAAGAGCCTTTCCCTCTGTCTCTGTCTCTCTCAGTGTCTCTCTGTATCTCTGTCTCCCTCTCTCCTTCTTCCCTCAAGCTCTCATCTATGACTCTATGATAAACTCATCTCCAAAACTCACCCTCTGTAGTTCATGAATTTCGTTCTTTGAATTAATGAGACAAGAATCTGAAGTGGCTTTGGCAGCTAAGAGCCAAGAAAGGCTCCATGACTCAAAGATACCCCAAGATTCCCCTATTGACATCATCAGCAACACTCACAGCAATGGCACCCCCCTTCTGCTCTTACTCCACCCCAGCTGCCCACATTGGGGGTGGCAATTAATCCTTTCTGTACCCACATTTTACTAACTGAGCTTTACTGATCTCCTAAACAGTTCTCAAGCCACTGGGGTTAACCATTCACAAGATCCCTAGGTTTACCTAAGGTGAACATGTAACAGGCTCCATTTGTCATCCCTGCTGTGAACCAATAGGACGCTAAGATACCTTGAACTCCTGACCCTGCTGCTTCCTCCATCCAAGCACTGAGATTACAGATGTGTGCAATGCCGGGAGTTGAGCCAGGGCCTCCCACATGCTGGGGGAGCATTTTACCGACGGAACCACAGCCCTCCACCAACCATTTTCTTTGTGTCCTTTTTCCCCTAATTTTTGAGAAGGATTCTTAGGTAACTGATTTTCAGCTTTTATTCATATCTACATTATGTATTTAGGATCATAATATTTCCTACCCAGGATTTAGCTACAGGTTATAATTTCTGTGTGTATTGCCATTTAGTTAAGACATTTTCTGATTTTCCACATGTTTTAAGTATGTAGATTCTTTAAAATATATTTCTTTTTTATTTTAGTTTTATGTGTATGGGTGTTTTGTCTGCTGTTGTAGAATAATCTTTTTGTATACTGTGAAGATGTGTCTTGGCCAAGGCGCCTTCTTAATGGTTCAATAAAAAGCTAAAGGTAGGCAGGATGTATAGGCAGGACAGCCAGACACAGAAGATGCTGGGGAAAAGAAAGATGGAGTTGCAAGGAGACACCAGGACTCAGAGGAAGCAGTACAGAATAAAGGTAATAAAGCTACGAGGCAGAAAATAAATGAATAAAATGGGTTAATTTAAGTTATAAGAGTTTGTTAGGAACAAGCCTAAGCTATCGGCAAAACTTTCATAATTAATAAGTCTCTATGTGGTTATATGGGAGCTGGCTGGCAGGACAAAAAAGTCTGACTACAGTCTGCATGTATGGTCTGTGCACCACATGTGTGCCTGGTGCCCAAGGACACCAGAAGATGGTGTCAGATCCCCTGGAACAGAAGTTACAGACAACCATAGCTGTCTTGTGGGTGCTGGTAGCCAAACAAAGGTTCTCTGGAAAGAACAGCCAGCGCTTTTAACCACTGAGCCATCTCTCCAGTCCCTGGAAGTACATTTCTTAATATTCAAATATGCAGGTGTCTTAGTTGGGATTACTATTGCGGTAAAGACCATAACTAAAAGCAGCTTGGGGATGAAAGAGTTTATTTAGTTTACATATCCAGCATCACAGTCTGTTGAGGGAAGACAAGGCAGGAACTCAGATCAGGGAGGAACCTGGAGGCCAGGGCTGATACAGAGGCCATGGAGGAGTGCTGCTTACTGGCTTGTTTTCCATGGCTTGCTCAGCCTGCTTTCTTATAGAACCCAGGACCAGCAGCCCAGGGATGTTACCATCCACAATGGGCTGGGTCCTCCCACATCAATCACTAAGTAAGAAAATGCCCTATGGGCTTGCCTACAGCCCCATCTTGTGGAGGCAGTTTCTCAGTTGAGGTTCCCTCCTCTCGGATGACTGTAGCTTGTGTCAAGTTGACATAAAACCAGTCAGCACAGCAGGCTTTCTAGTTACTATTTTTTTTTTAATTTTATAATTTAATTTAATTTTACATATCAGCCACGGATTCCCTTGTTCTTAGTTACTATTTTTTATTGGTTTCTGGCTTAATTGCCCTGAAGTCAGATCATAATTTGAACAACTTAAATTCTTTGAAATGTGTTGGTTTCTGATGCAACGGACCAATTGTGGTACATTATATTTCCCAAAGATGGCCCTGTTTCCCCAGCCACATGCCCCTCTGCAATGTGATCCTGCACTTTACAGAACAAGAGGAGATGGACCCTGTCACTGACCAAGAGAAAACAGCTGCCTTGGTAGTTTTCTCATCCTGCTGGGAAAATGACCACCATGGAAGAAGTATGACGACCCTGAAACCCTACAATGCTTGAGAGAGTCAACACAGGCGGAAAGACTCTGGAGGTGACATGTCATCAGAGGAGAATAAGGCCAAGGAGTGCCACAGAGCCAAGACAGGTGACTAAAGAAGCCACCTTGGATCTAGTCCAAGCATGCCTTTAGACGACTCCAGTCTCGGCTCTTTCTGACCAGAGTTACATAAGAGACACTAAGTGAGAATCATCTGAGCATAGGCAACCCAAAGAACCTTTAAAAACAGTAATAGGGGCTGGAGAGATGGCTCAGCCGTTAAAGGCTAGGCTCACAACCAAAACACAGTAATAGACTGCTATTCTAAGCTCCATATCTTTTTTTTTGTTTTGTTTTTTTTTTTGGTTTTTCGAGACAGGGTTTCTCTGTGTAGCTTTGTGCCTTTCCTGGGACTCACTTGGTAGCCCAGGCTGGCCTCGAACTCACAGAGATCCGCCTGGCTCTGCCTCCCGAGTGCTGGGATTAAAGGCGTGCGCCACCACCGCCCAGCTAATACTTAATGAAAATACGGGAATTAATTTTGACAGGTAAAATTTTGGTCCGATCATTCCTCCCTTTAGGAACAGAAATGCTTACTTTGTGCCACTCTCTGATGGAAGGATATAACTTGTCTTTTATTTTATACAAGCCCACAGCTAAGAGACTGGATTTTTTTTTTTTTTTTTTTTGGTTTTCGAGACAGGGTTTCTCTGTGTAGCTTTGCGCCTCTCCTGGAACTCACTTGGTAGCCCAGGCTGGCCTCGAACTCACAGAGATCCGCCTGCCTCTGCCTCCCGAGTGCTAGGATTAAAGGTGTGCGCCACCACCGCCCGGCGAGACTGGAATTTTAAAGTGTTGGAATTGTTGAAAACTATGGGGATTTTCAAGCTGGACTGGATACATTTTATGTTTTTATGTGGTCATGAGACTCTGTGGACAAGGAATGGAAAGTTATGGCTTAAAAATGATGTTTGGGTGTCTTATTGACAAGGGATAGAGCTGTGTGTGTTAGCTATCAACTTGACAGGATCTGGAATCACCTGGGAGATGGCCCTCTGGGGATTTCGTTAATTACAGTATTGGAAGGGGGAAGACCCACCCACTGTGGGTGAGGCCATTCCTTGGCTGGAATCCTGGACTGTATAAATGGAAAGGGGGAACTGAGCGGCAGCTTGCACGTCTCTCCCCAACCCTTGCTCCTTGTGGCTCTTGTCAGGTCCAAAGAAAACTCCATTTCCCCAAAGTCTGGCAGGTAGACAAAACTGAGCATTCCTCAGGAACCTGTAAAACTGATTCCCCTCTACCAAAAGGAGCCATTTCCCTTATCACCGGCAGAGGGGACAAATGGCCGTCTGTGGTGGCTATTAGTATACCCAAGTGCAAGCTGGCCTGCAGGCTTCCTCAGTAACACAAGTACCTGTTTTATACATTTCAAAGTCCATGCTAGCGTCCTAGCCCTTCTCACCTCCTCCCCAGCGCTTCTCCAGCTCACAGGCTTCCCTACCCCAGCCTCTCACTCTCCTTACAAGCCTGCTATTTCAGCTGTACTCTCTTGTCTGAACTCTGTCCTCATTTCACTTTTTCCCCGTTTCTCTCCCTCTCTCCGCTCTGCTCCTGCTGCTCTCCTGGCCAGGTCTGGTCCACAGTCATGCTCGGTCTACTACTTTCCCTCTGTGCTCTGGACTCTTCCATATGCCTCTGCTATTTCTCCCCCTCATATATACAATAAAAACCTTAACCATACCATGGAGCAGTCATGTTCACCAGTTTTTACAGCTCTACCTTATCTGTGAGCCAGAATAAATCCCTTTCCCCTTAAGTTGTCTTTATCAGAGTATTTTATCACGGGAACACAAAAAGAAACTAAGACATTTGTCGTTTTATTTCTTCACATTTCCAAGTCCTGAAAAATTTATGGTATCGACTGATTTTATTGCTCCTGGTAATATTCCAAGGACACCCCCCCCCCCCCAGCTGAGGATCGAACCCAGGGCCTCAAGCGCTCTACCATGGAGCTAAATCCCCAACCCCCAAGGACATATTATTATATTTGCATTGTCTATCTAAAATATAATCATTTTGTTTGGGAGACAAATGTTGGAGGTTTTTATTTACTATGTACATGTTGGATAAACACTGATTACTCTTACAATAATCCAATGTAAACAACTTAGTGTAAATTTACGTAATACTTTTAATAATTAATTTTAAATCTACAGATAGGCTTAGTTTCTATGTAAAAATCTAATCAATAGAATGTGACTAAGATAAAGTGTTCAGGAAGAGACAATATTTAATGTTTCAGGAAAAGATTATTAACAGGTTTATTTTTTTTTTCATTTACAAGTTCAGAAGGGCTTAACCATAGACACAAAAACAAATAAGAAAAAACTACCAAACAGACAAAAATACAATTCTCAAATGTTGAGGCTGAGAGTTAAAATTTTATGCTATGAAATTTGAGTTTAAAAAAAAAAAAAGGCAGAACTAAGGCTCACATACATCCAAATAATACACACACCAAAAAAAAAAAAAAAAAAAAAAAAAAGAAAAAGAAAAAGGATACATTTTCTTTAGATAATTCTGTGGCTGCCATAAGTTCCAGAAGGACAAACAGGTCTAACAAGATATCTTAAAAAATAATTCCATTTATGTCTCCAGAAAGTAATAAGCCCACCAAACTCTATGTAAGACGTGGTTTCTGTGTTCATGTGGTACTTGGAATTGAACCCAGGACTTGGTACGATCTTGGCAAGTGCTTTACTATCCAAGCTTTGTAACTAGCCTCTTCTAACTTTTTATTTTGAGACAGGGTCTTAACTAAGTTGCCCAGGCTGGCCTGAGCCTTCTACTGTCCTACTTCAGCCACCCAAGAACCTGGGTTACAGGTCAGCACCATGAAGGCCAGCAAAACTGCCTTCTTGAGATTGCCACATTTCTAGATTCATTTAAAAAGCAGAAAAGCCAGGTCCAGTGGCACACACCTACAGTTTCAGCTTATTTATAATGCTGAGGCAGGAGCATTACTCAGGCCCAGGAGTTAGAGGCCAGCCTGGGTAACACAATGAGACCTTGTCTCAAAAAGGGCACAGAATACTGACCCAGAGTTTCCAGCACAACCATCTAGGAAAACAGGGGATAAACAGCAGCCTGGACAATCAGTTTGGGCTGGGCCTCATTCAGTCGCTCTGGCAGGAGGTCCTCTCAAGTTTCCACTTCCTCATAAGCCATAGCATTGGGCTCATGTTCTACCATGGGGACTACAAGGCACCTGACTCACTGTGTTCAGAAACAAACATTTACAGTTCAAGTACAGCATCCTCATTTTTTTAAAAATCAAAATAACAAGACCAGAATCCTAAAGGTTAGCATTTCAATACTGAACCTAGAAAAAATATAATGCAATACTAAAGTCAAAATCAAAAGAGCATTTGACAGAGAGTTCTTTTAAGTATGTTTGGATGACAATAATTCCATAACAATTGTGCACTCACAATTTGTGAATATGTCAAAATGGAGAACCAAAATAATTATGAGTTTTCTCAGGACACACGTTGAGAAAGAAAATAATTCTTTCTCCAGTCTCATTTAAATTATACATATGTCATAATATTTAAAAAAATGTCCAGATGTAAGTACAATTTAACTTAGTTTCCTCTTTAATTTGTTTTTTATAGCAGACATGTTAATTTCATTTTGAACACGATATGCCAAATATCCTGAGCTTCCAGGAATGAAGTCATGTAATTCTCCAAGGAATTTCTCCAAGGCATCAATTGATATATAACCTATAAAGATAAGAAATAGATACATTTGAAATCTCATCACACTATTTTATTTTCAGTGTCTTTGACTTATTAGTTAAAAATTTTATAGAACTTTTTTTTAAAGAACTAAAAAGAAAAAATAATGCTAGTGAGAAGATTCTCAAAGGACAACCTTAGACACCAATCTTCCTGCTCCTACCTCTCCAGTGCTGAGATTACAGGCCTGTTCCACCATGCTCCACTATGTAGTACTGGAGACCAAACCCAGAGCTTTGTACATGCCGCCCAAGCACTCTACTAACCGAGCTCTATCCTCAGCCCTTAACACTGTTTTCTTTCTTCCCCTTAGTTTATAAAACAATGAGTTTTATCATGACCTCGTCATTCAAATATATCACCGTATTTTGGTCTTCTTCTACCAATCTTCCCTCTCCACTGTCCTAGTTTTTTGTTTGTTTGTTTGATTGATTTTTTTTTTTTTTTTTTTGGTTTTTCGAGACAGGGTTTCTCTGTGTAGCTTTGCGCCTTTCCTGGGACTCGCTTTGGAGACCAGGCTGGCCTCGAACTCACAGAGATCCGCCTGGCTCTGCCTCCCGAGTGCTGGGATTAAAGGCGTGAGCCACCACCACCCGGCTTTTTTTTTTTTTTTTTTTTTTTTTTTTTTTTTTTTATTATGTACACAGTGTTCTGTCTGCATGTATGCCTGCAGGCCAGAAGAGGGCACCAGATCTCATTACAGATGGTTGTGAGCCACCATGTGGTTGCTGGGAATTGAACTCAGGACCTCTGAAAGAACAGCCAGTGCTCTTAACCTCTGAGCCATCTCTCCAGCCTTGTTTGTTTTTTGAGACAGGGTTTCACACTTTAACCTAGGCTAGACTGGACCTCAGTTGTAGCCCAGGCTGGCCTTAAACTTTCAGCAATCCTCTGCTTCAGCCTCCTAAATTCTCGGACTATTGGTGTGAACCAACACACTTAACTTTTTCTCCCACTCTTGAAAAGCGTAGATACTTGGTAAGCAACTTTGATTACTGAGAGTGGAATGTCCATATTGGGGCTGGAACATTACAGTACCGAAACCAAAATGACTGGGGATAACTGGCACAGACTGTAACCACTGAGAACTCTCTCTCCAACCACCCAACAGCACACACAGCACATCTGCTCTACAGAGCAGACACCACCTCCAAGCACTGAAAAACTGGGATAATGTTCTCTAGTGAAAAATTAATAGTAAAGTCAGTACTGCTACCAGTCAACACAAGTTATGGGTGTAATTTTGATGCCATTAATAATCTGAAATAGCTCTGGACTGACAGCTGGGGAACCTGCATGGGACCAAACTAGGGCCCCTGAATGTGGGTGGCACAGTTGTGTGGCTTGGGCAGTATGTGGGGCCACTGGCAGTGGGACCAGAATTTATCCCTAGTACATGAACTGGCTTTTTGGAACCCATTCCCTAAGGTGGGATACCTTGCTCAGCCTCCATACAGGAGGGAAGGACTTGGTCCTGCCTCAACTAGATATGCCAGACTTGTTGACTTCCCATGGAAGTCACTCTCTGAGGAGTAGATGGGGGTGGGATAGGGAGAAGGTGGGGGTGAGCAGGAGGAGGGGAGGGAGGGAGAACTGTGGTTGGTATGTAAAATGGAAAAAAAACTTATAAATAAAAATAATAATAATAGTAATCTGAAATAGATATGAATGCCAAAAAAGAAACCTTGCCTAAATGCAGAGAGCTTAAGGAAGGATTCAAAGCTGTTAAGCAGTAACTTGATAACAATTACTTATCATTTGAATGATTATATTTTACGTATAATACAAATGTTTGTGGTTTATACTAATACTAAATACTAATACTAAAATTGCAATCTAAAAGCAAACACTGTACATTAAAAATTCTAGAAGATCCCAAGTATGACTGAATTTAAAAGTACCATCAATAGCAACAGAATTTATACATATAACTTGATTGTTTTAGTAATAAATTCAATTCATAGTTTAAAATTATGAATCTGGCCATTGAAAATTAGTGTCTTTAATTTATTTCAGTCGTGGGTGTCTGCTTCCTTAGCTCTTTTTGAAGCACTACTGTGACAGCCAATGTATATCCATGATCTCTGCCTGATGGATAAGCACTGTGCAAGGAGTGGAGAAAATGCTTATTGCACAGACACTATGTGAGGTTTCTAAATGCTTACTGCACACATATAGAGAAGGCACCAGGCCTTGTACTCACAGAGAAGCACCAAGAGAATCAGGAACGGTAATCAACCATGGATGTCTCCTCAATGGAGGACATGAAATTGAATACTCTGCATTCCATCCAGGAAGCTGAGGGTAAAGGACCTTTACCTATCTTTTTTTGCTATCTGAAGGGACAGACCTCACCCTAATTCCCCAGAATGATTATCCCAGACTCTTCCCTCCCTAGACCATTACCCATCCTTAGGAGAGATGTCCCATGTATTTTATGGCCTGCTGATCTCTGTGCTATCAGTCAGAGACCACATTAGATTGTAGGCCTTTTAGCTATACAACCTACCCTCAAAGTCACATGTACTTTGTAAAAAGAATTTCTATGTAATCACACCTTAAGCCTTATCATGAACCTGGAGTTGGAATTATGGGAATTATTGTTGCCTGGAGACCCTTTCCAAATTCTATTGCATTTAAATACGCCTACAATAAAGTGCCTGGTATTAGCTCCCTGAAGTCTGATCCAGGTTGATGAATTCAATCTGCACCGGGTTTTCATTCTTATTTCTGTACGGTTTGCTCCCCTGCCTGAATACCTGCAGGGACCTCCTCACACATACACTATGTAAGGTTTCTAAAGGCATCAGGAAAGAAATACAAAATTAATTAGCAAATATATTCCTACCAGGGTAAGTGTGCTATCAGCTTTCATCCAGTTTTTGGCTTGTAACTCTTCCTCAGAGGTATAAAATAGAATGTCCCTCCCCCAGGCAGCTCATAGAACTCTGTTACCCCTCTTTTCTGTCTTAGAGCTGGTCATTCTGAACAGAAGTTTACCAGAAAGAAAAAGCACCCTCTGAAAGGCTGACTAACAGGTCAGAACTTCTGACTGCAGAGAGGCTGCCAAGTTACAGCCTTCTTACTAGACATTCCTCTCCCACCTGGGGCTAACCTTAGCTAGCATCCTTGTGAGTAGAGGTAAAATCTTATCTTAGCAGACCTTGAGCTTCCACCAAGCCCAAAGCTAAGAACATCACAGACAGCCTAAGGCCTGTGACAGAGGTTCTCTGCTTGGCTATAACCAACTGCCTACCTGGTGTTTCTACCAATGAATTTATAAAATATCTTCATTTATGATGATTCACTTCATCAAACTGTTACCACATGGGGATGTGGGATTTGGTGTAACCTGAATCTGTGTTTCATGGTCACTTATAGTTTCTAGAAAATATCTCATCTCATTTGCGGTGAGACTTTTTTTCACATCATCATCATAAATTATCTAACCTACCCTTATCTAATTGATGGTAGCTCATAAGATGTTTTGTTCTGGAAGATCCTGCCCCATAGCCTGGAAGGAAGAAGGCTACAGAGAGAGATCAATTTGAGCTTTTGGTATCATATCATACTCTTCCTGTCCCATCACATCTCAACACGGTTGCTGACAGGGACTAGACATTATTCAGAATCAACTATCATCAGTCTCTTATTGATCACAAGTTTTTCCTCTACATTTTAGCTTTGTTTTCTTTTTCTGGGCCAAATTGTGTTTCCTTAATGGTAGAAAATATGGTCATTTGGTATAGCTTTTAGTTGAATGCCTGCTTAGCATGCATGAGGCTCTGGGTATGATTCCCACTAATCACCCCTTACCTCACCCCACTCCTCTGTGTGTGTGTGTGTGTGTGTGTGTGTGTGTGTGTGTGTGTGTGTGTGTGTGTGTGTGTGTGTGTATACATGTGTGGTCACCTAAATAATGAGTTATCTGTTACACCATGTCAAAAATTCAAAAAAAATTACTATGGTCAGCCCATCGCAAATCAGGTATTCAGTCCCAAAGCAACTCTTGGGACTACAGACAAAGCAAGCTTGTATTTTAGATAATGCCTGTTTCTGGGCAGGGGAGATGGTTCAGTGAGTAAAGTCACTTGCTTCCAAACTTGATGACCTGAGTCTAGTTCCTGGTACCCATATGGTAGAAAGGGAACTAACTCCTCAAGGTTGTCTCCTGGTCTCCACATGTACATTGTGGAAAACGAGCCCATAAGCATATGTCATGCACCAGCATGTACATATATACAACAGTATTAGGTAAATTTTAAATATAAAATAACAACTTCATGAAACAGTTACCATGTGGAGCATGGACTTTTGGGGAAACCTGAATCTTTGTTCCTGAGTCATGGTAACTCACGTGTGGCTACAAATAAATGATCTCTTATCCTCTGTGAGGTGAGAGCTGTTTCTTATGTTGACAACGGTCTCTAAGAAGGCCTTAATGAGTGATCTCCATCTCTTGGTATTCACAAACTTGTGTAAACCCTGACTACTTCCTGTGGAATATTCCTTTACACTGTTTGAATATATGTCACTGTGATTGGGTTAATAATGAAGCTGACTGGTCAATAGCTGGACAGGTAGAGGTTAGGTAGAACTGGTAGACGAAAAGAGAACATGGAGACGAAGAGGAAAAGTCTCAGGAGCAGTGAGGAGATGCAGAGGAAGCAGGAGACGAACTTGCTGTACTGAGAAAAGGAACTGAGCCACATGGTAGGACATAGATAAGAAATATGGGTTAATTTAACATGTTAAGAGTTAGCTAGTAACAAGCCTGTGCTATTGGCTGAGCATTTATGATTAATAAGTCTCAGTGTGGTTATTTGGGAACTGGATGGTGGGAAAGAAAAGTCAGCCTACAACTTCCCACTTGGGCTGGTCTATATGTTGGCATGTCACTTCTGAAAACAAGGACTGGATTCTATCTTAGATATTCTCTTATTACTTTTGGACCTCTTACTCTGAAACAAGCTACTATATTTTGAATAGACTTTATGAAAATGTCCATTCAGGGAGCTGGAAAGATGTCACAGTGGTTAAGAGTATTGGCTGCTCTTGCAGAGGACCCAGGTTTGATTCCCAGCACCCACATGGTGGCTCACAACTGTGTATAGCTCCAGTTTCAGGGTATCCAGTGCCTTACTCTAGTCTCTTGAGATATCAAGTATACAGGCATACATGCAGACAAAACACCCATATGCATTAAAAAAAAGTCGCCGGGCGGTGGTGGCGCACGCCTTTAATCCCAGTACTCGGGAGGCAGAGCCAGGCGGATCTCTGTGAGTTCGAGGCCAGCCTGGGCTACCAAGTGAGTTCCAGGAGAGGTGCAAAGCTACACAGAGAAACCCTGTCTCGAAAAACCAAAAAAAAAAAAAAAAAAAAAAAGTCCATGTAATATAAAGTGTTTGGCCAAAACTCAGCAAGGACCTAAGGTCTGTCAAGTATCACTCATGAGTAACCTCTGACGTGGATTTTTCCACTCCCAGTTGTGCCTCCGAATGATTGTAGCTTTGGTGACAATTTCACTGAAAATTTATGGAACTCTGAAATAAGTCATCAGTTACTAAACTCCAGGACTCTGACCCTCTGAAACTATAAATAATAAACATTCATTATTTTGGTTTTGTTTTTGTTTTCTCTGATGTATGTTAACCTGACCTCAAACTTGCTAGTTGTAGTTGAGGATGACCTTGAGCTTCTTATCCTCTTGCCTCTACCTCTGCAGTGCAAGAACTACAGGTGTGACACCATAAACAGTTTCCATGGTGCAAACACTATACCAACTGAACTGGAGGCCCAGGGCCCTGGGTTGGTTTGTTTGTTGGAGATAGTCTCAACACTGTAGACAATACGGTCTGTAACTCACTGTGGAGCCCAGGCTACAGATTCATAGTACTTCTCTTGCTCAGTCTCCAAATGCCTGTTTTTATAGAAACTAGCACCCATGCCAGATACATGGCCATTGCTTTAAACTGTTAATTTCTGAAATGATTTGTTACATACCAATAGATACGTAAACAGTAATTATTTTGGATTGTTGATTTATTATTAGAATACTTTGGCTTGGAATTTTTGTCAGTAAGGTATTTAAATTGTTAGTGATGATTTTCTTCTCTCTACTAATCACAAATATAACTTATCAATCAGAACGTCTTATTGTAGATAGTAATAAGTGATAAACTGAGGTGATTAAAAAAAAACAATTAAAAAACAGTATTTTGGGAGCCACTTGGCAAAGTCTGGAGATACTTTTGGTTGTCACAGTTGCGGGAAGAAGTTGTATGGCTGGCACACAGTGGGAGACATCTTACAACCATGCTCAAAGCTGATGCTCATCCATCTCTGTCAAGAGAATAGTTTGGCCAGCAGTGCCAACAATGCTGAGAAGCCCTATTCTAACACAAAGCTCCAGCTTGTGTTTTCTTGTAACTAAAGACCTCAATTAATTCTGTTTTCAGAAACTTAACATGTTGTCACTGAACTTAACCCACTTAAGGGAGGAAGAGTCAAACAGCAACAATGTTACTAGAGTTTGTTAGGTTTAGAGCCTGGACTCTGGCAGCCCTAACAGGCCAGGCGGGGTCACTGCCCTCAATAGTCCAACTGGAGAGACTCAATGGTATAATGTGTGCTTAATGAAAAGCTTCAGGTTTGGGCTTCAAGGGGGATGGTACACCGAGGTACACTATCCTTGAGATAACAGATTTATTAAATGTAACAATGAAATGTTAAAATCTAGCTGCTACTTGAGCCATACTACTTTGCCAGAGCCTCCCCCTTTCAGATACTGACAGGCACCCTACTGAGACACCAGCTCCAAGTCCCCAGCTAACAGACTTCCTGGTGCTAGGATCTCTCATCTGGGAAGGTGAGCTGACATCAAAGGGGTGTGGTTGTATATCCTGCTTACTACCATTTCCCTGTCTCATGGCTGGGAAACCTCCCCATCCTCAGAAAGTATAAAAAGAAACCACACTTCTGCCATATGGGCTCTGATTCCTATCTCTGCCATGTAGTCTGTGTCTGGTGTTGGGGCCTGAACTACCCCCAGAGCCCTCACCATGTTGTTGTCTGCCTGCTGTCCATGACAATAACTTCTCTAAAAGTCTCCAGTAATCCATTTCAGCATATCTCTCGAACCACCCCCAATTTGAAACCTTTCGTTAGAAGAATTATTGACACCATAAACATATGGACAGCAGAATGGAGGTCCCTTCTTATGGGTCTCAAAGGAAAGGGGAGGTTCCATGTTATATGGCTGGTGAGTAGTCCACAGAAAGGGCCCAGCTGTCTCGGGCTCCACAGAAAAGCCTGATCCTAGGCATGTATGAGACCTTGAGTTCAACCTCCAGCATTACAAAAACAAAAACAAAAGAACTGATCCCTGAATGTCAGAAATAAATTGCAACTGTCTCATGCAAGCAAGAGTAAGCATCCCTCCTATCTAGAGACCCCTGCCTTGGCACAGAAAATATGAAGCCCATGCTTGGTCCATTCTGCAGATTAACATTTTAGGAGATGAATGGCACCTCTCCTATCATCATGGTAAAAGAAAAGCTCTGCTTGGTAACAGCTTGGTTCTACCCAGTCCCCCTGCTTCTCCCCTAGCTGAGGTAACTCTAATTTCTACTTCAGGTTACCTGTTACCATGTTGTTCACTGGATAATTCTGAAGAGGGAAGTACATCTGCTTTTCTACAACCGGAGTTGTCCTTATAAAATCATTCTCTGCACTATAAAAATGGAACATACAGAAAGTCACATTTATATTTGATTTTTTCATTTATATTACAAATGAAGATTTATTCCAGACAATGTATATAATAATTTAACACTTCTTTAATCAGGTTTTAGACTTACTTACTGAAATATTAATTGTAAGTTTTCTTTTGTGATACTAACAAAGACCAGAGCTTATATACCTGCTTTTGGTCTTCTTAGCTACTTCACAAGTCAAACAATTATTGAATAGAGGCCTAGGTCATCTCAATATCTCCCAAAGCACAGTAATAATTTGTAATAAGATAACACAGGGCTAGGAATATATCTCAGTTGTAGGGCTTTTCCCTAGCATGCATGAGACTGGGTTCAATTTCCAGCACTGTCAAAAATGTAAAATAATTTATTATGTACATCATAATCAATACATATATGTATACACATGTGAAATCTTACATATGCCAAAAGAAAAGCACAGTAGATTATATAAATGGTCACAGTCTTTTGTTATTCAGTATTCAAATAATTGAGACTCTATGAACCAGTACACTTCACCATACTTCAGCACAACAAAAAGAAACAAGGTCAGGGAAACCATGAAATACAGTGAGATTTTTAAGTAACTTAAATAAATAAGGTTTACCTTAGATCATGAGCCTGCCTATTTAAGACCAGATGGCAGCCTAGAAGAAATCAGCCCACACCTCCCCTATAGTCTGTCCTCTGAAGCAAAGAATTGACAAGCTCTGTGTTATCACACAAGCCTAGATGGGTCCCCCTCCTTTTTGTGGGGGGAGGGTTCAAAATAGTTTCTCTGCATAGCCCTGAATGTTCTGGAATTCGCTCTGTAGACCAAGCTGGCATCGAACTCACAGAGATCTGCCTGCCCCTGCCTCCCAAGTACTGAGATTAAAGGCATGCACTGCCACTGCCTGTGTGGTAGTTTGAATTTAACTGGTCTCGATAATCTCACAGGGAGTGGCACTATTAGGAGGTATGGCTTTATTGGAGTGGTATGGTGTTGTTGGAGTAAGTGTGTCACTGTGCATGTGGGCTTTGAGGTTTCCTATGCTCAGGATACTGCCCAGTTTGTCAGTTGACTTCCTGTTGCCTGCAAGCCAAGATGTAGCCAGCACCACGTCTAACTGCATACCACCATGCTCCCCACCATGATAAGGGACAGAACTTCTGAAACTATAAGTGAACTCCTCAATTAAATATTTTCCTTCTAACAGTTGTCATGGTCATGGTGTCTCTACACAGCAATGAAAATGCTAAGACAACCCCTTTGGGAAAGAGTTGATAGAATATTAAATGCAAAGTCAAGGGACTTCAAGATGACCTCAGCTCTAGAAATTGTGTCTTATTGTAAGAGAAGAGATATATATATATACTATTCAGTGGTAGAATTATTTCTGATTTAAATTTCCTTTATTCTTTTCTGTATGTCTTATTTTCATGAATTTGCATGGATTTGCATTTTTTAAATTTTGGCATTTTTGAAATAGGGTTTCATAAAGCCCAGGTTGGCCTCAAACTAGCTATGTAGCTGAGGATAACTTTGAACTTCTAATACTGTGTTCACCTCCAGGGTGCTGGTTTATGCAGTGTTAGGGATCACACCCAGAGCTCCATGCACACTAGGTAACCCTATAACACTGAGCTACATCCTCAGCCTATTATATTTATTTTTAAATAATTTAAAACAACAACAAAAAGTTAAAATGCACGTGGCTTTAGAATTTGAGGAATATTTGGGGAAAGGAAAATAGCACAATGGTTAAAAGTTTGGACTCCACATGGTTTCAAATTCAGCTGTGCTTTCTGAATAAAACTGAATAAATTACTTAGCTCTTCAGATCTGTTTTCTCAACTGTAAAATGAATGGGACTGATTGCATATCTAAGTGGTGAGAATCAAATGAAATATTGTAAATTGCTTGTCTCACAAATACTTAGCAATTGTTCAATAATAGCATTCCTTTTAGTATGTGCTCGCTGTCATTTAGTAAGTAATGCTTCATACATGTATTTTAGGGTATATTTTATTTATGTTCATATTCCACCATCTGGTGGTTCCACAAAGAAATGGCTCTACAGATGTAGTGGAGTTCTCTAGCATAACATGACAGGGCTACTGAACACATGAACTCACAGTGGCTATGACAACATGCATAGGACTACACAAGATCAAGCCAGCCAACATCCCAGCATGGGTAGAGGAGGGGCTCATGAAGCCTCAACTCTAGCTGAGAAGTTGTTGGCCATAGAGAGCTGCTACAAGAGTGAGAATAAGTTTTCTTCGGGGATGCAACCCTTGAAAGGCTGCTCATGCTCCTGTAGATGGTCCAATACTCATGCACATAGAGGCAGCACTAAGTAGACCCAGTGGGTTTTTAAAGCAAGAAGCACCAGGCAGTGATGGCGCACATCTCTAATCCCAGCACTCAGAAGGCAGAGGCAGGTGGATCTCTGTGAGTTTGAAGCCAACTTGCTCTACATAGTGAGTTCCAGAACAGCCAAGACTACTCAGAGAGAGAATACATGAAATTGAGGGAAAGAGGGGAGTTAAAGAATTAGAGGAGGGGTTGGGGGTGGGTTTGATCAAAATTCATTATATGCACTATGAAATTCCTAATTAAAAAAGGAAAATTGAAAAATAAAAGGCAAAGCCCAGCAGTGGTGATGCACACCTTTAATCCCAGCACTTGGAAGGCAGAGGCAGGCAGATCTCTGCGAGTTCAAGGCCAGCCTGGCCTACAGAGTGAGTTCCAGGACAGCCAGGGCTACACAGTGACAGTGAAACTCTGTCTTGAAAAAAACAAAAGGAAAAGAAAAAAAAAGGCAGAAACCTAGGGCATATTCACATAATTGGTCTTTGTTTTTTTAAAATGTGACAGAGTCTTCCTATGTAGCCTAGTAGTACCATGCCTGGCATTTTTGTCATGTATGCATGCATATTTGTATGGGTGCTAGTGTGAGTGCGCACATATATGAACATGCATGTGGAGGCCCAAGGTTGATATTAGGTGACATCATCAAGAGTTCATCACCATATTTTGTTATGTATTTATTTGTTTTTGTTTTATGTGCATGAGTGTCTTGCCTGCATGTGCACCACATGTGTGCCTGGTGCTCTCAGAGGTCACAAGAGAGTGTCGTACCCCCTGGAACTGGGGTAACTGATGGTTGTGAGCCACCATGTGGGTGCTGGAATCAAATCCCGGCACTCTGTAAGAGCAGTAAGTGCTCTCAACCATGGAGCCATCTCTCCAGCCTCACTTCTACTCTTTCTAATTAAAGTTCGTACAACTTCGGACAAATTAATCTTTTTTATCTTAGATCTCTTTTTCTATAAATGGGAATGGTGATAATGATAATATTAATCTCAGAGGAACTGTGAAACTAAAATAAATCCACAATCAAGCTCAAAGATTTCTCCATTAGGTTTGAACAGCACTGAAGCACAGTAACTCCCTACCTTTCAGACCACTCTTTCTTGTGTTCTGTGGTTGGCTCACTGCTTTCCCTCTCATTTGATGGTATTCTGTCATGCTGCAAACAGCAAAAGAAATCACATTTGTAAAATTTAGCACACTAATTATCTAATCATTAATTTTTAAACTAAATTAAAATATAATCAAAGGCTATTTAAATTTATTTTTTTAGTTCTAGTCATTGTAACCTGGTAGGGAAGCTTATGAAATTTTGTATATATACTCATATAATCATGCTTTTAGAAGAGTACAAAGAAGGAAAACCAGAATTTAAATACCAGCTATAGTTGTAGCAAGTAACTGAACTTTGTTTGAGGGAAGAAGAAGAATACAGAAAGGAAGGAAGAAAGAAAGGAAAAAAAATCAAACATTACAAACTTAAAGACTTCTTAAAATCCTTGACTTCAGGATTCTCCTACTTACAAATCAATAAAAAAAAGAGCTGAATGAATTGTTTCCATTTTAAAGTGATGGTAACAGAGATATGTTTACTCTGAAGTTGTAACAAAACTAAAAGTATATTATGCTTTTCCAAAACACGTGTAAAAATGACTCAGATGCTTATACCTAATGCATTTAACAGAATGTCATTAGAAATTCCATATTTAGATAGTAAATTTTCCCTAAGCAATAATAATGCTCCAAATTACTTTCCAGATTTATCCTTGTTATTTTCATTTGAAATCATAACTTTCTACTTATATATTATGTGGTTACAGTATCATAATTAGCTAATATTCAACATTGATAACTACTTTAAAGGAATTGACAAGATCTTTTATCAAATAATAATGTCTAGCCAATAATCAATAGACGTATGTTATTAATATTTTTATTTTTATTTATCTGTCTGCCTGTGTGTCTGTGTAAATGTATGTCACATGAATGCAAGTGCCCACAGAGGCCAGAAGGGCTCATTAAAACCCCTGGAGCTACAGTTATAGGCACCTGATGTAGATGTTGGGAGTTCAGTGGTGAACTGAATTCTGGTCCCCTGAGCCATCCCTCCAGCCTTATACTAACTTTTAACAGAAATGACATTAGATTAGGTGGAGGCTAAGAAAATTTGGTTTCATTGTGCTAATATATGGTAACATGTACTAAGACAGATTTTTTTCCCTCTTCTGTTTATGTCAGCATTTTTATTTATAAAATTAAATGATCTTTAGGTTCCTTTTAAGTCCCATAGTACTAGTATACTGAACAATTGGCAACTAATTTTTAAAACTCATCATCACTTGTATAGAAACACTGACAAATCTGAGATTAGATATTTTCAGAACTTATCACCTCCAAGCCTAAGGTCCTGAAGAGACTATGATTTCCAAATGATGACACTCAGAAATAAAAACAAATTAGTGGGGCTGGTGAGACAGCTCAGAAATCAAGAGTGCTTGCTGCCAATCCTGATAACCCACAGGGTGAAGGAAGAAGGCCAGCTTCCCCAAGTTGTCCTCTGACAGCTACATGTGTATAATGGCATGTGCATACACACAAAGAAATAAATAGAGTTTTAATTAATGAAAAGAATATGAAGTATATAAATTAATTACTTGGCTGTGGAAATATAGATATTTTCTATTTTTCAGTCTGAAAAAATAACATACTGATAAGTTTTTAAAAATAAAATAGTACAATACCTTGCACTTAGAGATATTTTTGCTACTTTGAGTGTGCTCTTTTTCAGTTTTGTGAGACCATTTGAAAATATAACATTTCTATTTCTTAAGATCTAGCAAGAATTTTCCCATAAATATATTTTATCTTTATAAATACCATTAGCATACTTAAGAAAATTTAACAAATCATTATTATCTAATATCCCATCAATCAGTTTTCCCACTTGCTCTCAAAATGCCTTTTTTGTTGTTTTGAGACAGGGTCTCACTGTGAAGCCCTGGCTAGCCTGGAACTCACAGAGCTCTGCTTGCCTCTGCCTCCCAAGTGCTAGGATTAAAAGCCAGTGCCACCATGTCATGTTAAAAATGCTTCTTTTATGTTAAAAATATCTATACATAGAATCTGATCAAGGTTTATATATCACATTTGGCTGTTGTATCTCAATTTAGAACAATCCTTTTGCCTTCTGTGTGACAATCGCTATAGAGGTCAGGCCAACTGACTGACTGTGGCATAGTCACTTCCTGGATTCATGTGATTAATTCATAATTGGATCTCGATTAAGCTTTTGATTAAGAATACAGCATAGACAATATTGTGTACTTATTACAACACAACAGACTAAGAATAATTAGAGGTTATTACAGTATTAGTGACACCAATTTGATCATTTGGTTAAAGTGGTATCTTCCAGATCTGTCCATTTGCAGATATTGCTTGCCTTGGTAATTAGTAAGTAATCTGTGGGTGATAATTCGGGATCATAGTTTTTGCATCTATTAATGGCTCTTTCTAAATCAATTATTATATTGGCAGTTACAGAATGCATATTTTTTATTTTAATTGTGTGTGTGTGTGTGTGTGTGTGTGTGTGTGTGTGTGTGGTGGGGACAAGGCACCCAATATGGTACAGCATGCCTATGGAGGTCAGAGGACAACTTGCTGGCGTTGGTTCTCTCCCTCCTCTATGGAACCTCCCCAGGTCATCAGGCTTGTGCAGCAAGAACTTTGACTCACTGAGCCATCTTGCTGGCCCAGGGAAGGATTCTCTATTTTATCATCCTTTCTGCCTCTATTAGCTGCTATTGCTATAATGAAAAGTTTTATTTATACCACTTTCTTCTTCTTTCTTTTCTTTCCCTGTCATTTTTTCTTTCTGCCTTTGGATTATCACTATGAACTAATTGATTCCTTTTTATATAATGTATCATTATCGATTACTGTCTTCTTTGATACTGAAATTATCCATATTTGTCTATTGCATAAGGATTTTGAAGTCAAAATACAGACAAATTTGAGTAAAATGACAAAAACTAAAATGCAGTATTGCATATCTATTAAGGAATATTCCTCAAAACATTTAACAAGTGATAGATACAGCCCGAGAATTCATCAGAATCTACACCAGCAAATACCAGGCACTTATTGTTACTCTATAGTACTGACTAAAGAAACCAGTGTCTTATTTATTTTTCCAGTACTAGGAATTGAACCAGAGGAATGGTGTGCTAAGGAGGCATTCTGCCACTGTGTTCTACCTCAACCCCCGTTTCTTTTCTTCGTTTTCTTTCTATCTTATTTTGACTGGCTTTCTTGAACTTCTAATCCTCCTGCCCTATCTCCCAAATGTTAGGATTACATGTGTATGGCACCATGTCTGGTTTTTATGCTGGACTGAGGACTAAACCCAAGGCTTCCTGCATGCTAAGCCTGCACTTGAGTTTCTTGTAAGAATAGTTCATTTATACAAAATAATTGTTTTACCATTGCATTGCACTATGTAAAAACCATGTCAAACCAGATAACACTCAACAAAAACATGCTCTTTCCATTCCTTAATCTGGTTCATTGATGCACATATCACAAATTATACTGCCTTCAAAATTTTTGAAACTGCACATCCCAATCAAGTATTTTAATTTCCTCTTACCTTTTCTATCAGAACATTTTCATCTTGTTCCCAAATAAAACTACCAATTTTTCTTCTTATTTCTGTGGTGAGAAAAACAAGTTCAATATTTTTAAACTAATTTCTGGATTTTGCATAATGTTTGAAACTTGTAGGTTATGTTTATTCTACTTGAATCAAAATAATCTCTTTTTTTATTCTACTTGAATCAAAATAACCAGATTCCTACTGAACCAAGGCACTGAAAAGCCCAGGAGTTAAAATTTCCAATCCACTCTCCAGATGATTCCAGTACACTATGCTAATGACTATTCTAGACTTCTTCTTGGTATGGGGTGTGCATGTGTGTTTGTTGTGCAAGTATATGTGGTTGCATGCATACGGACATGCAGATGTCTATACCTGTATATAGCATGCAGAGGCCAGAGGAGAGCACTGAGTATTTTCCTCTGCCTTATTGCCTTCAGACAGGGTCTGTCACTGAACTGGAAGCTCGTTGGTTCAGCTGGACTGGCTGGCCAGCTCCTGGGATCTCTCTGTCCCCATCCTCCAACTGCTGGGGTTACAGGCACTCATGACCATGCCTACCTTTTCATATGGATGTTAGGAATTCAAATTCAGGTCCTTATGCTAGACAAATTCTCTTACCCACTGAGCCATTTCCCTGCCCTTACTTTTTCTACTAGCATATATTACTTCATTAGATATGTGTCTCCATTATGCCAAGTATTAATAAACAAGACAACTATCACAATAAAATACATAAAATTGTTGAGTGTGTAGAGCTGGGTTTCTCAAGAATAAATTGAATAAATATAATTTATTTATATTTAGTAAATTATAAATATAATTATAATTTATAATAAATTATAAATAAAAAGAATATAATTTATTAATTTAATACATTATAATAAATTTATAGATAAGCAATGTCTAGTAGACAGGAATTCTATAAAATTCAGTGTGTCTGGTGACTTTTATTATCTTAATAATCTCAAAATTTGGGGGGGCGGTGGTGGTGCACGCCTTTAATCCCAGCACTCGGAGGCAGAGGCAGGTGGATCTCTGTGAGTTCGAGGCCAGCCTGGTCTCCAAAGTGAGTTCCAGGAAAGGCGTAAAGCTACACAGAGAAACCCTGTCTCGAAAAACCAAAATAATAATAATAATAATAATAATAATAATAATAATAATAATAATCTCAAAATTCTCCACAACAGCCCACTGGAGGACAAAAGGGTCTAATTACACTAGACTTTTGCTGACCAATATGGAAGCAATGTAAATGTATGCTTAGTCAAATTGAGGTATGGTGTAAGTGTAAAATAAGAACTAGATTTTGAATACCTGGTATCAGAAAGAATATAAAATATTTTAATAATTTTCATACTGATTACATATTGAAATGATAATCTTTTCAATATTAGGTTAATAAAATATAATCTTAAAATTAATTTTGCCTACATATTTTTAATACGGCTACTAAAACTTTTTAAACTCACATAGTTCACAGTGGCATATTACACATCTACTAGGCCATACTGCTCTAAGTGGTTTGAATGAGAATGGCCCCACAGGCTCATGTTTGAATGTTTGGACCCCAGTTGGTGGAACTGTTTGGAATAGATCCTCACTGGAAGAAGTATGTTACTGGTGAAACTGGTAAGGGAGGATCCTCATTGGCGAAGTATGTTACTGGCAATGGATGTGAGGTTTCAAGGGACTGTGCCACTCTCAGTGGTCTCTGCTTCCTGTTTGTGGATCCAGATGTGAGCTGTCAGCGCTGCTCGAGAGCCATATGCCTGCCTGCCTGCTGCCACGCTCCCCACTATGATGGTCATGGACTCCTATACCTTTGTTAACTGTAGGTCCCAAATAAACGCTTCCTTTTATAAGTTGCCTTAGTTGTGGTGTTTTATCACAGTAATGGAAAAGTAACTAAGATAGTGATATACCTTTTTTTTTAAGGAGTATGTTTTCATTTCAAACGGATTTTTTTGTTTGTTTGTTTGTTTGTTTGTTTGTTTGTTTGTTTCGAGACAGGGTTTCTCTGTGTAGTTTTGGTGCCTGTCCTGGATCTCACTCTGTAGACCAGGTTGGCCTTGAACTCACAGAGATCCACCTGGCTCTGCCTCCTGAGTGCTGGGATTAAAGGCGTGTGCCACCACAGCCTGCTCAAACAGATTTTTTAAAGACTTAAATATATGTTAATAGATGTTAAACTCAGAGATAAAATAGGAGTTATAGTTTAAAATAAGGTTAATGATACAATTATAACAAGCTCCTTGAAGGCAGCTTTTTGGCACATATGTTTTTTTTTTTTTTTTTTTTTTTTTTTGGTTTTTTGAGACAGGGTTTCTCTGTGTAGCTTTGCACCTTTTCCTGGATCTTGCTCTGTAGACCAGGCTGACCTCGAACTCACAAAGATCCACCTGCCTCTGCCTCCCGAGTGCTGGGATTAAAGGCGTGCGCCACCACCGCCCGGCACATATGGTTTTTGAAGAGAGTTTGAGGTCAGTCAGGGCTACATAGCAAAAACTTATCTCAGAATTTTTAAAAAGTTGCTGGACATGATAGTACCTATCTATAATCCTGGCACCCATGAGGCTGAGACAGGAGGATAGCCATGAATTTGAAACTAGCCTGGGCTACAAAATTAGTACTAGGTCAGCCAGCGTGACATAACAAGACCCAATCTCAAGAATGAAAAAGAGAGGTTTAGATAGAAAGGGATGAAGAGAGAGAGAAAATTTTTTTCTCTTTTTTTATTATTAAGAAATTTTTTATTCATTTTACATAACAACCACAGATACCCCTCTTCCCTCCGAGATAGTTATTTTTAACGAATCAATTTTGCCATAAGTCATTAGTTTATTTGCATAACCACTTAGACAATTTAATGTTATAATTAGGTTGTGCAGGAACACTAGTTACAAGAAACCAGTCTGTGGGTTTCTAAGGATCCTGGGGATCTGATGCCCTCTTCTGGCCAGCACAGGTACCAGGCACCACTGCGGGGCACCGACATACATGCAGGCAAAACACCTACACACAGAATAATTTAAACAAGAATTGAGTAACTAAGGAAAGACCTACAAAAATGAGAGCTAGAAGGTTAGGTAGATAACCAAGGTTAAGCTTTGGACAAACATGCTAAGACCATGTTCCAAGCAGGGAAAACTGAAAGGACCAATCTCAAAAGCAGTTTACTGACTTTTCCTTCAGTTGTTGAGATAATGTGAAAGTATTTTCAAAAGTATAATGAAAAATACAAATATGAATTTACTATTATAACAAATATTTAAACAAAAATTAGGATGAAGAGAGTCAACACTAGCAAACAACACATTTATTAAGTACTCACCACATGTGGTATACCTTAATCTATTATCTCATTCTATCCTCAAAATCACTTGGAGGAAGTCAATAGCATGTTAGATCACAAAACTGCTGGGCATGGTGGTGCACATCTTTAATCCCAGCACTTGGGGGGCAGAGGCAGGTGGATCTGTGTGAGTTCGAGGCCAGCCTGGGCTACAGAGTGAGTTCTAGGCCCACCAGGACTACAAAGTGAGACCCTGCCTCAAAACAAACAAATAGAACAAAAACAAAACAAAACAAAACAAAACAAAAACCTCCATAAAAACAAACTAAGTGTTGGATCCCGGCTAGTAAGCACTTGACTTTTGGGGTAATATCTGACTCTGTCTTAGTCACCATTGAATGCAAGCACCTGGGTTGTGACCTGGTAAACAAAGAGAACTCAATGAGTGTGTAAATAAAGAAAGCCAGAATACTCCCTCAAGGTGTCTCTTCCCAAGTCCATACTTATTCTACCTATATTAAATGATTCAAACATTTCTGTGGGTATAGTGGTTCACACCTACAATCCCAGAACTCAGGAGACTGGGATACAGAGTGAGACATTGTCAAAAATAAAAACAAAAAAAACCCCAAAAAGCAAAACATACACACACACACACACACACACACACACACACACACACACACACACACAAAACATCCAATTGAGAACGGAGGTTGGCAAAATTAAATTTGGTTATCCTAAAAGGGATTGGCTGGATTTGGCAAACAGATAGGTTTATGATTTTTGCTAACCTTTTTGCAGACATGCAGGAGGAAGAACAAAATGGCCCAAGGCCACTGAGTTTTTCATCTCAGTGTTAGCTACCGCCGAAAGATAGTAGGCATGAAAAACTGTAGCATTATCTTCTATGTACTCAATGCTCTGATATATTCTAGAAGAAAGGAAATCGTCTAGGTTATGAAATAGACAGGAATGCATTCAACCTTCCAAAAGAAAAACAAATGACTTCAAGTAGGATTACTGCTAACATTAAAGAATACATTTATGATGGTCCTTTTTTCCTGGCAAGAATGAATAAATTTCAGGTCTATTAGTTTGAGGACCTACGTGTAGGCCAATCTCAGCTTTAGAGTGGGTAAATGATTATATAAATTTACAAAAGACCTAAAACAGTAGTCAGCTGGCCATCAACAGTGGACAAGCCAGCAGCCCAAGGAGTGTTACTCATAGTTACTGCCATGAAAAGAAATCAATTAAATCTGAGGTAGAGTGGGCATGCAGTTAGAGAAGCTTTCACATACAGAAAACATCTTTTCTAGGCCTGTGAAAAGAGGGAGAGAGGAAAGACATTAGGAATAAAAGACATACATGAAGGAACAATAACGACACTTAATGTTGACTAGACTACAAAAGACATGGAAAATTAAAAGAGGCTTTAGCTAAATCTCAATCTGTAGGTAGTGGGGCGAGGGCAGGCCAGGAGCAAATCTCCGTTCAGTACTTAAAAGCAGTTATGAAAGGAGATGGCAGGGCACACATGGAGGCAGAGTAGTCCCTTAGGAAGTTCCTGTGACAGTCCTGGCAAGGGGTAATTACAGTACTTGTAAAAGCAGCAATGAGGAGGAAGTACTGTTACTGGAGCCTGTTCTATGGTATTAGGTACCAATTCATTCGTGGTAAGAGCAGTTGGTTAAGATGCCAGAAAGTCCAGTCTGGACACGTGCCTGAAATCTTGGGACTTAGTATGCCAAGACAGGAAGAGCATGAGGTGCAAGGCTAGCCTGGGCTACATTGCAAGAGCCCGTCTCAGAGAAAATAGACAAAAAAAGGGTGGGGGGGGGGTAGATTTTCAGCTTGCAGAACTCAGGACGTACTCCGGTGTAGAGGTGATACCTGGTTGGAACCTGCAACTTTCACGTGACAGCTGGACATTCAAAACCAGGATTCCGTTAGAGACCGGAGGGACAGGTAGAAGGCGAGGGCGGAAGGAAAGAAAGGAGAATGGCATCCCTCATAACGAGGGCTGCAAACTTGCTGTTCCCCAGTGGGGATAACTGGACTGCCACTTCTATGTGTGGCTCTAGCGGGTGGCCCTGGGGTACCTCAGCGTGTCCGGGTGCGAGGCATCACAGCTGAACAGGAAGTCGGCGGCCTGGGCATCGCTGACGGTCCCGCCTTCGTCCACTGTGGAGGCAAGAGCACGCGTGAGCGCCGGGCAGGGCAAGCACCCCCAACCCCGGTCGGGGAGGAGGGCTTCCCGGGGTCACACTGTGCCCCGCCCACCTTCCTACCCCAGAACTGCCTCAAGTCCTGACTGACGCTGCGGCAGAACCAACCACGCTGCCCCTGGAACATGGCGCCGCCTGCCTCCAGGGCGCCTGGGCGGGGCCTAGAGCCGAGACCGCTGATTGGTCCGAAACCAAGCTTGATGATTGGTTCCCAAAAGGAAAGGGCGGGAAAGGCCTCGGGAAGCAGACAAAGAGACGCTAACTCCCATACTTGAGAGAATAGCCACGGAGGGCGAAGTTCGCTGGACCTGGTGAGTTTTAAACACTGAGTAAAGTGTGTGTGTGTTATGTATGTTATATATATAAAATATTTTATATATTATTTTTATTATATATATATAATGTTTTAGAACGTTTCATATAATCCAGGATGGCTTGGACTTTGCTATGTAGTAGGATGCTGATGCACCTATAAACTGCCCAAGGCAAGAAGAAGACACTGAACTGGAGTTACAGGCCATTGTGAGTGGGTGGTGGGAATTGAACACCAGGTCCTCTGGAACATGGGTCCTCTGGAAGAGTAGTCAGTGCTCTTAAACCCTGAGCCATCTCTCCCACCCTAAGAATTATTTTTAAATGTAGTGATGATATCATTTTGTTTATATTTATTTTGGGGAGTATGTGGTGTGGGGTGTGTGTGTGTGTGTGTGTGTGTGTACAGGTCAGAGGACAACTCTCAAGAGCTGGTTCTTTACTTCCACCATGTGGGTTCCAGGGATTGAACTTAAGTGATCAAGCTTAGTAGCAAGAGCTTTCAGCAGCAGCGCTGTCTTGCTACTCACTTATAATTTTTGTCATTTTGAGACAGTCCATTATAACCTAAGCTGGTCTTGAACTTCAACTGAATATGGCCTTGAATTTCCGGTTCTCTTTCCTCCACCTTCAGAGTATTGTGATCGCAGGCCTGGGTCACTATGTCCAGTTTATATATTGTTGAGGATGGAACTCAGTGAAAGGGACTCAGGGTCAGCACAGAACACACCCAGACACCAAATTCTCAGCCTAGAAGGCCAGGCTAGGGCGTTCCTCTTAAACTGAGGGTCACAGGTTTTTTGAGATGTCACTTCTTATTTATTGCTTGGTTCAAATTATTCTCAGATTTCAGTAGAACATTTTGTAAAGTGGGTTATTTGTCTTTTTTGTTTGTTTGTTTGTTTTTGAGAGAGTCTCCATATTATTTACAAGCAAGCCTCAGACTTGTGATCTTATGCTTCAACCCCCAAATGTGAAGATTACAGGCAGGCATAGCTATACACACTGATATATTTTAAAATTTCCAAATACATATGATTTTCTAATTCTAATATATTTACTCATGGCTTAACTGCATTAAAATAAATTACTGGTCTGTTTGATCAAATCTTGAAGTTTGTTAGCGTTTACTTTATAATGGCAGTGTATAGCCCATGAGGTTATATCTTTAAAAAGAATGCTCTTAGGTGTTCTGTATATATGTGTTCTGTATATATGTTTATTGGGTCAAACTACTCATATTGTCTGATTCTCTGTCAATTAGTAGGGAAGCCATGTAAAAATCTTATGGATCTATCAATTAATTCTTATATGTTAAATTTTTATTTGTGTGCAGGTCTTGTACTGCACTACTTTTAATTAGACACATGTAAAGTCATACTTGTCATTTTCTGTTTGTTTGAGTCATTGAGCACTTAAATATGAAAGGCAAAACCTCAAGACACATAGAACACGAGAGAATATTTTTGGCCCCAGGCAAAGGATTTTTTTTAATTGAGACATAGTGTTAACCATGACAGAAAAAAAATTACATAAATTTGACTCCATGAAAATTCTCTTCACCAAAGTCACCATAATTAGAGTGAATATATACAAGTCACAAAATAGGGAAGGTACCTGCAGTGCAAATAATCAAGAAAGGATTAGTGTCCAGAATATATAAGTAACCCTATGAAACAATAAAAGAGAAATGACCCAATTAAGAAAATTCAGCAAACATCTGAATAGACTTTTTATAAAAGACCCGCAAATGACCAATAAACACATGAAAATATGCCTAATCACATGTAGTTAGGGAAATGCAAATTAAAACCACAATGAGATACCATTACATACTGAACTTATTAATAAAAAAAATGGATTGGCAAAGGCAGAGTCATAGGAATTCCTCCTGTCGCTGCTAGTGAGAATGTAAATCTATACTCTCACTTTGATCAACAGTCCAGTGTTACTTAAAGTTATGTGTCTAATGTCAACCAGCATTCATCAGCTATACACCCGGGGAAACTCTTGTTCCCATGTACACATATTATGGCAGCTTAATTGCTAACAGCAGCAATAACAAAAAGGAACAATGGAAACAATCACTATACGCTGGGTATTTAAATTTCTAAATTATGTTTATTTCTTTATTTGAGGGGTGACATGGTTTGGATGTGGAGGTCAGAGGACAACTTGAGGGAGTCAGTTCTTTCCTTCCATCATGTGGGCCCTAGGGATCAAACTCAGGTCATCAGGCTTGGCAGCAACTGTCTTTACCTGCTAGTGATCCTGAATTATACTGTATTTTCATACAATGAAATACAATAGTCCTTAAGCACAGAGGATGCTTTTCAACATCCCAAATGGATGCCAGAAGCTACTAATACTAGGCCCTATATATACTATAATACTTTCCACCACTACACAGATATCACTGTGACAAATTTTAATTTATAAATAAGGCATGGTTAGACATTAACAATTAATAACAAAATAGAACAATTATAAGAATATATTGAACAAAAGTTAGTGTGTTTTCTCTCAACTGCCATGAGGCAGTTAGTATATACATTGTGGATATGCTACTCTATCGATCCTAAGGGGGAGGGGGAGGAGGGCATAAGATTTCATCATACTACTAAGAACTGCATGTTTGATTTATTTGTTTGTTTATGAAGTCCTAGGGATTGAACCCAAACCCTCCAACATGATAAGAAGTCTTTACCACTGAGTTGCACCCCAGTGCTCAGAACCACAATTTTAAATTAATCAATCATTTATGTCTGGAGTTTCCCATTGGTATTTTCAGACTGTGGTTGACTGTAGGTAATTTTAACTGTGGAACATGAAACCATGGATAAGGGAAAGAATACTAGTACATCATAATTTTGAATTTTCAAAAAGCCCAGGAAGATATACAACACCATACCATTTATTTTCAAGTTCAGAAGAAGTGATAAAATGAAAATATATATTTTAGGAATACACGGATATTTAATATAGAAAAGATAAAATAATACATGTATAGAAAAACCAGCTATAGTTTATATTTTAAAAGAATTTTTATATAAAACATATTTATTTATTCATTATGGGTATGCGTGTGTGTCTCAGTATGCATGCATACCACATGCAGGAACCTGAGGAAATCAGAAGAAAGCATCAGATTCCTGAAACTGAAATTATAGGTATTTATAAGCAGCCCTGTGAGTGCTGGGAACTGAACCTGGATCTTCTGCAAGAGTAGTAAGTGCTCTTAACTGCTGAGCCATCTCTGCAGCCCCATACCTTATGTTTTAGTACAAAGCATAGAGTAGTGAATACCTGAAAACTGAGAGAGGCACCCAGGAGCCACCAATGTTTCGTTGCTGTTTGGGTTCTAAAGCTAAGTTATTAGTTAATTAGTCTTTTTTATTATTATTCTCAGAAGACCTCTACATATCTATCACCTGCCTTAATTATTGTGTGTTTTTAGAAGTAATTAAGAAAGTATTTAGTTGATAGGGGAGGAGAGGGGAGACAGTGACAACATCAAGCAAAGTTCCAGGCTCAAGATGAGTCCTCATCACATTCTGGTTGAGGTGAATAGTAAGAGGATAGTAAGAGGCTGGACAAATGGCTCTGTAATTAAGAGCATGCACTGCTCTTTCAGAGAACCCAAGTTGGGTTCCAGCACCCACATCAGGCAGCTCACAACTACCTATAACTCCAGCTCCAAGGGATGCGACATCCTCTTTTGTATTCCACAGGCACCTGCATCCATGTGGCACACACTCAGATACACATGCATACACATAATTTAAAAAAAAATAAGATTTTGTTTAGAAAAATAGTAAGTTTTCAATATATCCTTTTAATTATGTCATGCTAGTTACCTAACTCATCTATTATAAATGTGTATGTGTTGTATAGGAAAGCAACTTTAGATCGGGAATTCCAAGGAGGGGAACTAGGGCCATTTCATCAAGAGTACTGTGGATATCAAGAACTCTAAACCTAGAAAGAAGGAACAAGCTAGACATTGAACAAGTTGAAGAGAGAAGGATGAAAAATGCTGTTGATTAAAAATATAGACAGGACTGATGAAGAAGGACAGAGTCAAAAGCAGATGGGAATATGGATGTATTTTGATCTAGGGGAAACAGGCAACTCTCACTAATAACTCAGGAAAAAAAGAACTGAAAAGAGGGGAAAGAGCCAAAGATTTGCTAGACAAAAAAGTATGTTGAGTGCATGCAGGAAGACATGATTATATGCTAATTCAGGCCATTTTCTACTTCAAGTCTCTGGAGCAAATTTTTACATTTACAGCAACATGTTTTGGAAAAGAAATGAGGTGAATTTTTTAGAATTAAATCCCAGCACTGACAAAAGCTAATTCAACGGGAAGAAGAGTACAGATGTGAACATCCATCCTCTAGACTCAGTATGCTGGCAGCACATTCGAGAAGAGTTTCCAAGCATTACAAAATCAAGCTGCAGTTTGCTCCAGAAACAAGACATGAGGATCATACTCAGGGAAGCTCCCTGTGTCCTAGAAGACCCCACAGAAGTAGAGTGTTATTTTGAAAGGCTCCAGCAAAATCCATGTAGGGAACTGAAATGTAAGTCAATTTGTGAATCCTGCTTTCATTGTTTCAGAGTTCCCCATAAATTGGAAAGAGAATCCAGTGAAATTGGTAAACTATTTCAACACTTTAATAACGCTCTGAATTTATACAACAGTATGACAAATTACTGTGGATGTACGATGTGCAATGGTTCTTTATTCTCTCCACCATCATTAAGGCACGGACAGAAGTAGGGGAAAAGTGTCTCCATGAAAAGACTACTGAAGGTATAAAGATGACTCATGGTTGCAGCGTTATAGAAGGACACCTGCCCTCCCTCATAATCCAGGTATATGCCCACCCTGTTGAGGTTACCCTCTTTCAGACTACAAGAAGGCAAATCCAGAGCCTTTAGATCAGTTTGGTTCCTTAGTCTTAAAAGCCAGAATCCTTGCTCAGGAGTCAGAGGGCAGCTCCCCTTCCGAATGATGGATTCTCTGACGACTCCAACTGTCCATTTTGTCTTCTTTGCTACTTCTACTTCCCAATACCACTTTCCAGAGGTGAAGCCTTTTGAGCCCAGTACAGCCACACTTGAATCAAACCTCTCTGGATCATCAGGCATTACCTGCTTAACATCACCATGACACACACTGGTCCTGCTATCGGATAGCACCAGATTTGGATGAGCTGTTTTAGGATCCAGAGTTAATTGAGATAGGCCTAGTAAGAAAATGAGATAGCAGGGAAGAGGGGGAAGGAAGTGAATGTAATTTTCCATAGTAAGAAATAATGCTAACATAGATATTTGTGTTTTCATCTCAATATACATAAACCCTTAGTCAGGAAGTTTCTCATATACTTTCTATTGCTTGGTATCCATGTTGCTATTTCTAGACTTTTTATATTAGCGATAAAATCAGACTTTGCTCTGAAGTAATTTATGTTCTACTGAAGGAAACAATACAAATAATGTGAATCTTGACTAACACCAAAGTGGTAAAAATAGGTGAAGTTGTCCTAGGAAACCTTACTAAGGAGAGTGTCTCAACTGGTCTATAACATGGGAGATGTATACTTTGGGTAAGCAGAGAGCGGGGAGGGTAAATTTAAATGCAATTAGTTGCTTGTGTATGAGAGACTCTCTGTTAGAGCTAGGGCAGACTGAGATACCTGGTGAAGACTATATTTGGTTTAACATGCAGTGAGACATTGGAGCTCTAGGGTGGTATGTATCACTGCTCTTTGGAATGGAGTCTACAGATTATGTGGTTACCAGCCTGGGACAAGATAATACAATGAAAGCAAACATTTAGAAATTTTTATGGCAATCTAACAAAGTAACTTTATGTCATTTTAAACTGGTAATTACAAAACCAGGCTTATACTTTGTAAACAATCTTTAATTCCACATTTGTAAGTAATTAATTTATATTGTATTCTATAATATTAAAATTCCATGACAGATGAAGATTTTTTAAAATATGTAAAAACTAAGAAAGTTTGCCTCATAGAAATAGACTAGTGATCACTGGAGGCTAGAAAGGACAGGGAGGGATGGGGGTAGAATGATATTGGATAACAGATACCAAAATATGGTGAGATAGATGTTAATTTCAGAGTTTTATACACAATATGGTAATCATATATATATATATGTATGTTTTGTTGCCAGTGCTGGAGATTGAGCCCAAGGCACTGTATATGTGAGGCCAGCATTCTGTTACTGAGCTATATCCCCAGGCTTTATTTATTGAGGAAATATAAATACTAATTATCATGATTTAATTATTATATGTTGCATACATGTGTTGAATATTATATTGCATCCTATAAATACATACAGTTACCATGTGTCAATTAAAATTCATTTGGAGCTGTAACACATACCTATAATTCTGGTACCTAGGAGGTTGAGACAGAAAGATCCTAATTTCAAAGCCAGCCTGAACAATATAATGAGATCCTGGTTTTGTTGTTGTTATTGCTGTTTAATGTTTTCTATCAGGTGCATGCCTATAATCCTAACACTTGGGAGGTAGAAACAACAGTATGGGGAGCTCAAGGTCATCCTTGGCCACACAGAACTCTCAGTCAACCTGGGCTACATAAGACTCTATCTCAAAAAACTTAAGTTAAAAAAAAAAAGGAACCATCAAAAAAGCAATTTGTGACTGGAGAAATGACTCAAAAGTTAAGAGCACTTTGCAGAGGAGTTCTGTTCCCAGGACCCACATCAAACAGCTCACAACTGCCTGTGACTCCAGTACCAGGAGATCCAATACCTTTTACTGGCATCTGTTGACAGCCACACTCAGGGGAACAAATTCATACACAGACACACAGTTTTGTTTTGTTTTCTTTCTTTAAATTCTTCTTAACAAACATGAGTGATAAAGGACTTGTCCCTTTATAATTTAATGTTAAAACAGTCCGGGCTGGAGAGATGGCTCAGAGGTTAAGAGCACTGGCTGCTCTTCCAGAGGTTCTGAGTTCAATTCCCAGCAACCACATGATGGCTCACAACCATCTATAATGAGATCTGGTGCCCTCTTCTGGCCTGCAGGCATACATGTAGACAGAACACTGTATACATAATAAATAAATAAATCTTTAAAAAAAATAAAAAAAAACAGTCCAACAAAAGTGTGGTCAAAAGATTGAATATATCTCACCAACAAGGCATAGGAATGAATGGCAGAGAACCACGTGGAGAGATGTTCAACAGTATTAGACATTAGAGATGTATACATTAAAACAATGATGAAATGTTACTATACTTAAGGTTAAATAGTTAAAATTAGAAAGATTAACAATATCGGGTTTTATCAAGAATATAGGAAAAATGGTCTTGTCATCCATGCAGGAGGAAATGTAAAATGATTCCTCCACTTGAGAGAAAAGGGGTTGACAGTGTCTCATAAAGTTAAATGAACGTCTTCAACCCCACCACTAGGTCTTCTCCTCAAAGATGTGTAAACAGACCCATACAACTTTATTCTTAATAGCCCTTAAGTGTAATCTACCCAAATGTTCATCAGTTGAAGAATAGATAAACACATTATGATGTGTCCGTTAAACAAATTTATTGCTATGTGCAACTACATAGGTGAATCAAAGGAAGTGCTGTGGTAAGTACTAAATCTAGACACTAATCTAAATCCTACTGGAATGTGTGATTTACATTAAATCAAAAGTTTGAAAAGACACATGCAAAATGAAATAAAGCAGATCAACAAGCATTAAGGGCTAGAGCTATACAGAAAGAACTGATTGCAGAAAGACATGCCTGTGTGTGTGAGTGTGTGTGTATGTTCCTGTATGTGTTTGTGTACACAAGTATACCTATGCATGGACGTACATGTGCATGTGGAGATCAGAGATCTACTTTGGGTGTTTCCTCAATCACTCTCCATCTTATTTGGTGAGACAGGTCTCTCACTGAAATCTGGAACTCAGTCTTTCAACTAGACTGGCTGCCCAGCAAGCCTCCTAAGATCTACATTTTCCCCGACTCCTCCCCAGTGATGGAGTTACAGTTGTTTGCCACCATGCCTCACTTTCTACATAGGTGCTAGGGATTCAAACTCAGGCCCTCTTGTTTGTTCAGCAAGCACTTCATCCACTAAACCATCTCCCCAGCCCCCGCCTATCTTGATCACAGAGACAGTTACATGTTTGTTAAAACTCAACAACTTGTACACTAGGTATATTTAGGTAAAATTGGCAGATTCTGCTCTATTAACTATACTTCAGTGGAGTTGTTTTCTTTCCATGTTAGTCACTTGGAAAATGTGACAAGGATATATTTATGATTTTAAGTAGGCTAATAACAAACAATAATAATATGTATATAAATTTTGCAGAAGCTATCTAAAATTTTATTTCTATACATATTATATCTAGAATATTATTTCTTTTTTATGAAATACCACTTGTGTTATTTTGTCCTGTTTAGTCCTTTGATATTTGCAAGAACACAAAAATGTGCTCATTAGACAGACGTGTCTACTGAAATTAGATATTGTTTTCTTCTGAAGAACTGGGTTTTTTTTTCTGAAGCACTGATAATCTTTAACACTCTTTTACATGTTGTGCTCTATGCTATGACTATAAAGCACTAAAAGACCTATAAAGACTCTAAATATATACAAGGAGTATGTGTGGGAAATGCCTTCAAAGCAGAGATACTCCAAAGATTCTTATAGCTGATGTAACAAAACAGGATAAAATTGTGGCTGTTTCTGCATATTCTAGATCAAACAAAATCATAGGCTGAGGAGTAATTCTAATATCAGACTCTTATGTATTGTTAGTTCAAAGACATATATTCTTAGATTATAGCAGCAGGAGAAAAAGAAAAAGTCTTCTTGATTAAACTCCACCCAAGGGCTGGAGAGATGGCTCAGTGGTTAAGAGCACTGGCTGCTCTTCCAGAGGTCCTGAGTCCAATTCCCAGCAACCACATGGTGGCTTACAACCATCTACAATGAGATCTGATGCCCTCTATGGCATTTAGGTGTACATGCAAACAGAGCACTCACATACATAAAATGCATTAATAAATAAATCTTAAACTCCACCCAAGACCATCTACATCTTGCCTCAAGCTAAAGAACTAACTTGGGCCACAGCAGAGACCCCATAGATAAAATGTAGATTAAGGGCCATAGCAATGAGTAGCTACTTCCCACTATACCTGGACAGAGAACAGACTGCATTTCCCTCCAGATCATATATTGGATGGGACCTTTGAAGCGGCCTGGGTTCAGCTTTTTGGAGATAAGCTTCCTGGGTAAGAATGCCCTCATTCCTTGCGCCACGCTGTAAGGGACACAAACAGTTTATTTTTTAGACATCCTCCAGGGCCAGAAGGAAGGGGATAGAGTGCCATGGAGAAGCACTTACCTATCTATGAGCTTTGTGATGTCCTAAAAGAGAAAAGGAGAAATAGAGCAGTCAGATGCCTGTTTATCATCTCTAGAAATCTGTCTAGTTATTCTGATTACCATCCAGGTTTCATCAATACTGGCTTCCTGTGCAGGTGGTGGTGCTCAGTCCATCTCCAACAACAGTTTTCATCCTCCACAGGCTTTTCCTAATCAGCACCCCAATCTAACCCGTGAGAAACTGACCTCCCATTTGCTAACCTCCTGATTTCTATAATTCCAACTCTGGTAGGAATTATATGGAGCCAGTACGTCCATAGTCAAGGTCAACTTTTTTTAAAGTGAGAACTTCCAAATACTCCCACAAGAAAAGATCAGAGGCAATTCCAGTGCCAAGGGTAACTAAACTTTTGAGTCCTGAAATGATCACCAGTGTTGCTTAGAGGTGAGACTTCAGGTAGCATTTTGACAAAAAGATTTTTAAATAGTTCAGTTCATTATTTCTGTAAGCCCAAAACTCAATAAAGGCTATCAGAAACATACTTTTGAAAAATAAAGCTTCAATGTTCTTTATGGGAAAATAAAAATATTGATCCATATAGCTTTATGGCTGAAATTGTACTAATGTTTCATAGGAAGATGAAAGCACAGCTTTCCTCTGAACATAGAACAAAAGCAGCCTACATTTTCCCCAAAGGATCTGCAAAGCACTGCAGTGGATTGGGTTCAGTTCAGTTCGGTTGAGTTTGGTTAGGCTATGCTTTCCTTCCCTCCCCAACCAACCCCAGGCCCTCTTCCCTCCTTCAAGTGTACCCATAATTAAATTGCTGTGGAATCTCACTTTGAGGAAGTTGAAGGGATTCTGCTGTTCCATCCGTGTCTGAATGTTTATCAGCATGTCTTTGGCGAGAAGACACTGTTCCTGAATCTGGTTCAGATTCAGCTCCATCTCCTCATTCAAGACTTTCCCCTCATCGCGGAGGTCATTTAGAATGTCCTTTTCTTTGTTGTGCAGGAACTGATGCAGCTTGAGAAACTCCAAGGAAAGGTGTTGTTGCAGTTGTATCTTGTTGTCCTGGAAACCTCCATAATCATCACCACGATTACTACTGAGACTAGCACTTAGAGACAGGTACTCACACCACACAACACACCTTGGAAAATTCCATACAAATGGCTGCTTAGCATCAATATTCAATCCTACTAAACAGAGCCCCTTGGGAGACTTATTCCTTCTTTCCCAGCTAGTTTAATGGTGTAAGAGGAAAGGTTTTGTTTTCATTTTTTCTCTCAGTGCTTGGATAATAACCATTGCTCTATTAAGTAATGTTGTGGAGTCAATCAAACATTCTAAAAAGATTGTTGTTGTTGTTGTTGTTCTTTTTCGAGACAGGGTTTCTCTGTGTAGCTTTAGCTGCCTTGGAAGTAACTCTGTAGACCAGGCAGGCCTCAAATTCAGAGATCTGCCTGCCTCTGCCTCTGGAATGCTAGGATTAAAGGCACGCACCCCCACCACTTAGCTAAACATTCTCAAATTAATACTAACAATACCTTCCTAGACTGGCAAACTATCTACTAAATGATGCTGTTAAACTAGGGCCATAAGGAACCTGGGAGAACTGCCCTTTCAAAACCAAAACTACTCTTGCTGCCAGGACAGCATGAAAGAAACAGGATACGAACAATGTACAAAGTGCTGAAATTGGTAATTACTACACTTGCAGCTTGTGTGTGTGTGTGTGTGTGTGTGTGTGTGTGTGTGTGTGTGTGTGTGTGTGAGAGAGAGAGAGAGAGAGAGAGAGAGAGAGAGAGAGAGAGAGAGCCCGAGACCACAGCTTCCTCCCTGGTGAAGTCTCTATATCCTGGCTTCTCAGTTCCTCGTTGTCTTCTTTTCTAATGACTTAGAGCTTTCTCCACTTAGTCCCAACCACACATGGAATTTTATCATTCCCAGAAAATGTATCATCTCCAAAGTGACTTTTTGCTCCAAGTTCACTTGCTCCCTACTGCAGCACTGTTGAATCTCAATGAAAGTTTGTATTCAACCTGGGCATGGAGATACATGGCTCTAATCCCAGCACTTGGTGGAGGGGACAGGGGAGCAGAGGCAGGCAGATCTCTATGAGTTTGAGGCTAGCCTTGTCTACATAGTGAGTTCCAGGGCAGCCAGGGCTACATGGAGAGACTCTATCTTAAGAAAACAACAAAGTGCCGGGCGGTGGTGGCACACACCTTTAATCCCAGCACTCGGGAGGCAGAACCAGGCAGATCTCTGTGAGTTCAAGGCCAGCCTGGTCTACAAAGTGAGATCCAGGACAGGCACCAAAACTACACAGAGAAACCCTGTCTCGAAAAACTAAAAAGAAAAGAAAAGAAAACAACAAAGTAAGTTTGTAATCATTGACCCACCTCTGTTTCTGTTAATAAACTTCTATCTTCATGGCCTGTCTTACGTAGCTTAGATTCCATGGACAATCATTAGCACACTCTTAAAATGGTCTTAACTGTTCTTCTAACCCATGTGTTTCCAGTTTCCCTTTCACCTTTTTCATGATTTCCCATTTCCTCTAACCACAATTTAAATATTAAAATTAGTTAGTATTCTGTCCTAAACTCAAAATTAGTTAGTATTCTGTCCTAAGTTCATTCTACACTTTTAGGCAATCCCTCCTGCAGCTTTAAGTAGCATCTAATGCTGACAGCTTTTCTCCAGCTTTTGGGCTCCAGATTCCTAAACCCAAATGCTTATCTGATATTGCTATTCACTCTTCTTATCTAATCAATCACCATATCTATATAGTGTCCTCCCTACACCATATGCTTTTGTTTATCTCTGTGTTTCCTGCTCTTTAGTCCAGTCACATGCCACTGTTCTTGACAAACTAACCTGCAACAGTTTTCTAACCATATGATTTTGTCATTGTCTCTCTAACTCATTTTCCACACAGCAATCAGACATTTTCAAAATGAGATGAAACTGTGTCCTTATTACAACTCTTTATTTCTGTTGTCATCAGGATCAAGTATTCAAAATACTTAATGTCTTCCGTACAAAGACATGCCTGACTGGGCCATATCTGCCTCTTCAGTATTGCCTTGCTTAGCGTGCTCTAGCTTTATTGGACTTTCTTCTGTTTAACCTCCTGTTTCTGGACTTCTCCTTGTATATTTTCCTATGCCTACAACACTCTTCTCCAGGCCCTTTAGCTCATATTCCTTTCACCCAGTTCATTTGATTAAGTTACTCATCCTTCAGTCCTTAAAAAAAAAAAAAAAAAAAAAAAAAAAAAATTGAGAGTGGATCTCATGTATCCCAAGTCTAGAACTTGGTATGTAGCCAAAGATGACCTTGAACTTCTGATTCCCCTTCTTCTACCTCCTGAGTGCTGGAATTACAAGTGTGTGCCACTGTGCCCAGTTTATGTGATATTGGTGATAAAACCCAGGGCCTCATGTATGCTAGCTAGGCAAGTTTGAGTACATCTCCCGCTCAAGTGACTTCTTCAGAGCATATTCCTCCTCCACCTAAATTAGGTTCTCCCCTATAGTTCTCTTCATTACTATATTTTCATATCATGTAGTGCTAGTCATTATTGTTATTTTATTGGTATAGTTAGCATTATGTAATACCTGTCTCCCAAACTCAGATTCTAGTGTGGGAGTCTAATGCTTTGACCCATTCAATAAATATTTGTTGAATTCATATTGACTGTAGTATCTGAACTAGGAAACAGTAACAAAATTCTCTGGAAATATCCTTAACTCCATCTCTCTCTCTCTCTCTCTCTCTCTCTCTCTCTCTCTCTCTCTCTCTCTCTCTCTCTCTGAGGCTACATATTTTTCTAGATGCCAAATGTCAAAGATGGCTCTCCTTTACAGAGTAATTAATGAAGAAACCAAAGTTTCAATTTAGCTCCCAACCTAGATACTGATTTGCTGAATCTTTCCTATTAGTATTGTTTAGCACTCCTGTGAAGTCTAAAGTGGATAGGCATGTATAGGCAACAGCTTTACAGAGTTTGGGAGCAGTTAAGGAAGATAAATCAGATGGAGGAAAATGTAATCTGAGAGTCCATAGGTCAGAGGTACCTGGTTATAAACTCAAAGGAAATAAAAGTATTTCTTTGGACATGGCCGTCTTTGGTAGGTTTTATTGGTAAAGTCCTTATTTTGCCATAGGTGAAAGGACAGAACAAGAAGATCTCAATACCACGTTGTTCACCTAGTGACTTAACCATCAAAAGACCCAGCATGTTAGGACAAAAGCTAATCTGTTCAATTATCAAATATTGGGAACTTTTCCCACCATACATTTTTTCCTACCCTGCAATGAAATAGCACTAATTCTATAACCCAGGTGCCATTTAGTATATTGATATAGCTGGAGTTCTAGGAAGGGATTATCCCAGCTCTGCTTCATAAGCACTTTCCCCTGCCCCTCACCTTGTAAGCAGCAATAGCATCTTTCTGCATAGTTCTGAGAGACTGAAGCTCCTTCAGGGTTGTCTGAAGTTGGTTCTGATAGATGGCAAGCTCCTCCTAGAAATACCAAATAGAATTAACCTACAGCAATTTGGGAGGTAAAGAAAACCACGCAGGTCCCCAGGGGCTGGGGAGATGATGGCTCAGTTAGTAAAGTGCCTACCACACAAATGTGAGGACCTGAGTTTGATCCCCAGCATTTATGTAAAGGGCTGGGCATGGTGGCACACACTTAAGTCCAGTGCTGGGGAGATGGAGACAGAAAGATCCCTGGGATTTGCTGGCCAAATAGCTGGCCTAGCCTAATCTGCAACCCCAGGTCTTTGTGAGAAAACCTGTCTCAAAAAACAAGGTGGCCAAGTACTTAAGGTACAGCCTAAAATTTTCCTCTGGCCTTCCCATGCATGCACACACATGCCTACAGCATAGAGAGACCTCTGTAGAATGGGAAAAGAGCTGTGCTAATAGCACAGGGAGACAGGAACAGGACAGGGGTTGAACAGGACAGGCTAAATAAATGGCAGGATGGGGAGTCTAGTCCTGGCTCCAGAAGAGATTCTGCCAGGGGGTAGAAGGCACACCAGTATTTGTTTGAACATAGACATTTTAATGTAAGGAACTATTAATTTTTTTAGTTTTTATTTCTTTTTGGTTTTTCGAGACAGGGTTTCTCTGTGTAGCTTTGCGCCTTTCCTGGAACTCACTCTGTAGCCCAGGCTGGCCTCGAACTCACAGAGATCGGCCTGCCTCTCCCTCCCAAGTGCTAGGTTTAAAGGCGTGCACCACCACCGCCCGGCAAGGAACTATTAATTTTAAAGTTAGCTCATTGCTGGGATGGGTGAGGTGGTCGTGTGGGTAAAGGCACTCATTGCTAAGCTTATCTACCTGAGTTCAGTCTCCAGGAACCACGTCATGGAAGAAAAGAACTCTCTCAATCTTTCTCTCTGTCTTTCTGTGTATGTTTGTATGTCTCCCCCACCTCTCTCTCTCTCTCTCTCTCTCTCTCTCTCTCTCTCACACACACACACACACACACACACACACACACACACACACACACACACACGGAAGGATGGTGGGAAAGACATCTACAAAGACATGGTGTGCCAAGAAATAAATAAGCTCGAGGTGTTCCTTCTTTAGAGTCCCTCCCACTCTCTGGGGTCCTCTCTCATTTTTCTCTAATAAGTCTGTGTTCACTCAAGTAAACTCTTGCAACAAAGACATCTTACCCTTCCACTGTGTCGTAATTCCTGCCTCTTTTGAGAACTGTGACAAAGGCTCAGGGTTAACTCAATAGCATAATACTTGTTTTGCTTATACTGTGCCCTGGGCTCAATCCCCAGCACCACCAAAACAAAATTTGTGACTAAAATAAGCAACAGAAACAGTTCAGTTTTGACATCTTATTGTCTAGATACAGGGATTTGAGGAGGCTACTGTAACTCTACATCTGGACACCTTTACTTAGGCCGTTCCCATTGGAACATTTCTTTCTTCCTTCTGCCCAGCCAAATCCAAATGATTTCCCAGTTCTAGTCTCACACCTTTCCTTCATTGTACATCCCCCCCCTCTCAGAAATCCTAAACACTTGGGAATTACAAATGTGACAAAACTTAGTTCTCAATAATACATTATCATATACTGTTTCTATTGTACTCATTGAAACTCCATCGAAGTTTACAACTTTTATAGCAGGAACACTCTTCTGTTCATGCTTTACCCAGTGTGTGACTGAAGGAGTCATACAGTCCTTTATAGTGCCTTTCCTACATGTAGCATCTCTAGAGGAAGAACTTTGCAAGGCATGTTGTATTTCTGAGGACTCTGAACTTTCTCATTATTTGAATAAAGAAAGGGATGAGATCAGAAGAAAGAAGAAGCCCTCCAAAAGAGTTTTCCTAAGGGATTGCTCACAGCCCAGGTCTCACACACCGTAAAGAAATGGACAGCATCAGAGATTTGCAGGAAATCCTTAGACTGCCCCATAGACAACCGTGCATCCTTGCATTGAAAGCAGATCAGTTTCCCATCTGGCTTACTGAACAGTTTCAGGTTTTCTCCATGCTCTGGGCACTGTGGATGGCCCTTGAGCAGGGGTAACTTCTTAATCTTCTCTACCAGCTTCTCCAGCACAAGGTTGAATGTACAGTTGCTATACTGGCATAGCATCGTACACTCAGGACAGAATGTTTCCTTTGCATGCAGTTTCCAGTAGTTTTGGATACAGGCTTGGCAGAAGTTGTGGCCACAGCTCAGCATCAGCGGATCACGGAACCAGTCATTACACAGTGGGCAGTGTAGCTCCATAGTAATATCTTGTATCACCACTTTTGAGGGTGTGTGGGTGGTTGGATCATTCACTTCAACATAGGTGCCTGGATCGAAGTTGGAGGGGGGCCTGGAGGATACCTTTGGGAAAGAATAATTCAATTAAGGTTCTCTTACTGCCCATTTCAATACACAAGGATGCAGAACTCCATTCCTAAAGGAGCTGAGAATTGATTCAGCTAAAACATCATAATCTCTTCTTTGAAAATAATCCAATGGAGGCTGGAGAGATGACTCAGCAGTTAAGGACACATACTGCTCTTGCAGAGGACCCAAGTTCAGTTCCCAGCACCCACTCGAAATGACCTGTAACTTCAGTTTCTGGAAACCCAACACCCTTTCTAGCCTTCACAGGAATGGCACTCATTTGAACAAACCCATCTACACATAATTTGAAATAATTAAATAAATAAAAAATAAAACAATACAGTGAATTTAATGTTTTCTAATGTCATAGTTTGTGGCACTATTTCAAGTTTTAATACAGACCCAAAGCAGAAGAAAGTACTCTATCAAAGATACATATTTTGTTGTACATTCCTCTCTTTACCAACCTTCTCCAATTATGCATTGAAATTTTTATTTCCGGTTTCTGTTTCATTGGTTATTTTTATTTCCTATGGATCACACATACCTAGAAATGCAGTGTCTGGGGCATCCTGAAAACACACTTATGATTCCATTGACATCAGAATATACACTATTTTCAAATGTGCATGGAACAGTCTCTAAAACCATATGTTAAGTCACAAGACAAATCTCAATGCATTTAAAAGGATTAAAGTCATATGAAGTGTGTGATGTTTTGAATAAGATTGGCCCCACATAGGCTCATGGATTTGAATGCTTGGTCATTAGGGAGTGGCCTACTTGACAAGGATTAGGAGGTGTAACCTTGTTGGAGGAGGTGTGTCACTGGGGATTAGCTTTGAGGTTTCAAGGGCCCAAGCTAGGCTGAGCCCCCTCACCCACCACCTGCTGTCTGCAGATCTGGATGTACAACTCTGAGCTACCTCTCCAGCACTATGTCTGCCTATATGCTGCCATGCTTCCCAGCATGATGATAATGGACTAAACCTCAGAATGTAAGCAAGACCCAATTAAATGCTTTCTTTTATAAGAGTTGTCATGGTAATGGTGTCTCTCCACAGCAATAGAACAGTGACTAAAACAAAGTGTCTTCTCAGATACTATAGAATGGAACTAGAAATCAATAATAAGCAAAGTGGAAAATTCACAATTATGTAAAGATTAAACAACACACTCTTAATTAATCAATGGATCAAAGAAAGAGGTAAAGTTAGGGAATATTTTGAGATGAATGAATAAAAAAATACAACATACCAAAACTTATAATAAAAAGCAATAATATCTGGGAAATGTATAGTTGTAAACACTGACATTGAAAAACTAAAATGGAGTGGCACTCAGTAAGTAGTAGAATGCTTCCTTAGCATATAAAGGCCCTTGGTTCAATTCCTAGAACCAGCAGCATCAACAATAAAACTTTAAAAAATTGAGAAAGAGAGCTTAGTACCCTGACATGTGCCTATATTTCCAGTTACTTGGGAATCTGAGACAGAAGGATTGCTTGAGCCTAGAAATTTGAGTCCAGCCTGGACAACATGAAGGGATCCTGTCTGGGACCTCTTAAAAGGGTTGGGAACGCTGGGCGGTGGTGGCGCATGCCTTTAATCCCAGCACTCGGGAGGCAGAGCCAGGCGGATCTCTGTGAGTTCGAGGCCAGCCTGGGCTGCCAAGTGAGTTCCAGGAAAGGCGCAAAGCTACACAGAGAAACCCTGTCTCGAAAAACCAAAAAAAAAAAAAAGGGCTGGGAACATAAGTCAGTGGTTGAGCATGTGCTCAGCATGCCCCAGACCCTAGGTTTGATCCCTCAGCACCACAAGAGTAAGTCAGTAGGTAAATACATAAATAAATTCACAATAAATGGCCCAAATTTCCCTTAAAGAACAAGTAGGGAGAAAGAGCAAACTAAATCTGAAGATAGCAGAAGGAAGAAAACATAGAGTGGAGATAAGTGAAATAGAGAACAATAGAATCAGTGAAATCAAAAGTGCAGCTTGTTAGCTTTGCCAAGCATGAGGGTGCACATCTGTAATCTCACATTTAGGATGTTGAGGCAGGAGCATTGCCCATGGCTAGCCAGGGCCTAAAATAAAAGTAGTGCTTTTAGTGGGTGGAGAAGCTAAAATTGATTAGCTAAATTAATAATTAAAAAAAGAATCAAATCACTAAGATTTGAAATGATTTTATTTATTACAGGCCTCACATAAATAAAAATCTTAGACTATTATGCACAATTATATGACAACAAATGTGTAACCTAGATGAAATAGGAATGGTCCTAGAAACATATCAACTATTAAAACTAACTCAAGAAGAAATAGAAAACCTGAACATCCCTGTAACAAGTAAATAAATTAATCAACAAAGTAAAACCCAGGACCAGATGACTTCACTTGTTAATTTTATCAAACAGTTAACAGATTAATATTAATCTTTCTCAAATTCTCCCAGAATAGGGTGGTACTTCTTGACCCTTTATATGAAGTTAGCATTCCCCTGATATTAAAGCTAGGTAAATAAGAAAAACTGTTCTTATTTCTCCTTTCAAAAGTAAAAGACAAATTACATGAAGAAGTTATTTGCAAACTCTAGTCCTTGTAAGGGTCTAGAATCCAGAATAAAAATCTAGAATCTCAAAACACAAAAAGATTAGCAACCACTTTTTTTTTTTTTTTTTTTTTTTTTTTTGGTTTTTCGAGACAGGGTTTCTCTGTGTAGCTTTGCGCCTTTCCTGGAACTCGCTTTGGAGACCAGGCTGGCCTCGAACTCACAGAGATCCGCCTGGCTCTGCCTCCCAAGTGCTGGGATTACAGGCGTGCGCCACCACCGCCCGGCAGCAACCACTTTTTAATGGACAGAAAGTTGAATAAGCATCTGTCCAAATAGGACAGGCGGCTAACAAACACACTAGAAGATGTTCAATACCTTTAGCCATTATGAAAATCCACATGAGAAATTTTAATTCATTATTCTCACTATATCTCACAATGAAATATAATTTCACACTAAGATTGATATAATTTTAAAAGGTACATTGCTGGGGGCTGGAGAGATGGCTCAGAAGTTAAAAACACTTTATGCTCTTCCAGAGGAATTGGATTCCATTCTTAGCACCCACATGGCTGCTCACAACCATCTAAAACTCTAGTTCCAGATGCTGCCTTCTGGCTCCAGTGGCTCCAGTAATACATGAGGTACACAGATATATGCAAGCAAAACACCCATACACATTTTCTAAGGACATTGTTAATGAGAATGTCAAATAATGCAGCCATTTGTATACTTCCTCAAAAAGTTGAACATAGAGATGTGCATGGTGGCACATGCCTTTAATCCCAACACCCAGGAGGTAGATCTCTATGAATTAGAGGCCAGCATATTGAGTCTAAGACATATTGAGTTCTACATATTGAGTTCTAAGACAGCAATATAGAGCTATATAGTGAGAGCCTGTCTCAAAAAAAAAAAGAAAGAAAAATAAAATTTACAGACTGTAAAGACAGCTCAGTTAGAGTACTTGCTGCATAAGTATACAGACCTGAGTTCAGATTTCCTACACCAATATAAAAAACCAGGTATGGTCGTGTATTCCTGTAACCTCAGTGTTGGCAAGGGTGGAGACAGGGATATCTCTGGGGCTTGCTGGCCACCAGCCTAGCCAGAAAGCAGTGGGAGACCCCATCTCAGGAGAATAAGGAAGAAAACGATGGAAGAAGACACACAACTTCCTCCACTGGTCTCCACATACATGCTTATGCATATGTACACTAACATACATGTATATATATCACATGCACACACTATATCATTATGCTGGACTGAATGTTGCTCAGTGGTTAGAGTACTTGCCTAGCCTAACCCCAGAACAAATAAAGCCTACACAAAAGATCACATTTTATGATTTTGTTCATATAAAATATTCAACATAGGTAAATCCTAAGAGACAGAAAGATTAGTGCTAGGGCATATGGGAGAAGGAAAAGTGGGGAGTAACTGCTTAATGGAAAAGAGATTTCCTTTGGGGATGACAAAAACATTTGGAAATAGAAGTAGCTGTTGTACAGCATTGTAAATGTACTAAATGCTACTGGATTGTACATTTTTAAATAGTTAATTTTATATTACATGTTAGTTTTTTTAAATGAAAGATATTTGTTCCAGAGCCTGAATTTTTATACTGAACAATATCCTGCTTTGCAAAATGTTGTAGTTTTGCCATACAAGACATGCTGTTATTTGATAAAGAGCCACCAAAAGTTGTTTCAGTCCCTGCCTGTGAGGCTGATGCTATTCATAAGCACACAGTGCCGGCTCTGTTCTATCCTCCACTGTATCTGTGTGTCATTGGCAAGGCTACTACCTCGACCTCCTGATGACTGATAACAGGCATGAACCACCACACTATGCTTCTAGTTCTTTTCCTAAACAGCTCCTAGACGGGCATTGGAGAGCCTCACTGTCCTTTCCATTTTCTTCTTGTTCATGTTTTCTGGTGCCATGGCGCTCTCTCTTTGTTATGGACAATTTTATCCCTTTCTTACTTTATAGTTACCACTAACTTTTTGTTTCTTTTTTATGTAGGGGAAGGCCTGGAAGATAACTTTGAGTGTCATCCTCAGGAATACAGTCTATGTCCTTTGAGATAGTGTGTCATTGTCCTGGAGCTCACCAGTCAGGCTAGCCAGGCTAGTCAGTGATTCCCAGAGCTTCTTGTCTCTGCCTTTCTAAAACTGGGGCTACAAGCATGCACCCCCATGCTTGGCTCCTAACATCCAGCTCAGCTCCTTGTACCAGGCCATTGCTCCAGCCCAATTTCTTTGTTTCTTTAAGTACTTTGAGTGAGATGAGTTCTTCCTGAGTTAGCTATTGAGAAAAGACTTGTATGAAAGGGGTGGCAGGTCCCTACGTTTGAGGTTGTTTTCTTCTTGAAACAACATGCACATGAGTTCTCCCCACAATGAACCGGTCCTGCGGGCTTGTTTATTGTGCAGCATCCCTCCACTCCACCTCACCATCAGATGGACTCTGCCTTCCTCAGCCTTAAATCTTTGTGACAAGTGCATCTAGGAGAGCTCTGGCTTCAGCCACTTGTCTGTTCTCATTGTTGTGGGTGTTGGAGAGTCGGATGCCGCACTTCCTTTGGGAAACTACGTCACTGTCTTTATGCAGGTTTACATTCCTAGTCCCCTCTCACTCTCTGTTTGGTTTTTACTGTAGTCTGTAGTTTTCCTACCAGGCTAGTACCCAAAGCTTCTGAATGTCTTAGCTTAATTGTAAAGAGGTTGTCTGGTTTTTTGCTTTTGGGGTTTTTTGTTTGTTTGTTTTTGTTCTGTTTGCTTTTCTTGTGTTTTTCATTCTCCTTGAGGTTTTTGTTTGTTTGGGACAGGGTCTCAATATATAGCCTGGCTTCCCTCAAACTCAAAAATCTTCCTGCCTTTCCCCTTCCAAGTGCAGGGATTACATGTACACCAGCACATCTGGTTCCCTCTTTACAACTTTGACTTTACAAAGAATAAGGGGTTCTTTTGAAGGGGAAATCATTGTTTTTATTATTTCACCATTCAAAAACAAAATCTTGTCACTAGCACTTTTTCCAACATTTCTATATGTTTAGGGAAAGATATGCATGTGTGTACACACATGTATATGTGTTTAGGAGAGAATGGGGCAGATGGGAGGGGATGGATTTCAATGTAATAGACCATCTTGACAATGAATCATGAAAGGTCAGCCATAATTTGTGTGGATGCTGTTACTCAAAGAATATAAATTGAGCTCCTTTGAAGCCCATAGGAAGGGAAATCAAAGTCAACATTTAGCAATGTTATAAACAATCCTATGTGTTATTCTTTGCACACTTGACTTTTTAAACTAAGATTTTTCTTCAGGGTCTACTAAATGTGTTCATTAAAATAGCTGCCATCCCCACACTCCATGCTAAAGTCCAAGCCACACACACCGTGTGGCTTCCTCTTCCTTCCCCAGACCACAGATGGGCTTCTGGACCATTTCATAGTCTGTCTCGCAATCCCAGTTGTTACCTATTGCAAACCAGAGCCTCTCATGAATTCTAGTCTGAAAACAAAAGGATCAGAAGACAGACAATAGGAACAAGATCACTGTGAGATGTCATGTGGAACACAGAAAATCATTAAAGAAACAGGATCTGCCCAGGCCTAGAGGAGCATACCCTTAGTCCCAGCACATGGGACATGAGTTCAAAGCCAGCCTGGTCCATATAGTGAATTCCAGGACAGCCTGAGAGACCTGACAGAGAGGGGGTCGGGTTGGGAGAGGGGGAAAAAGAGAAAGAGAGGCAGGATCTGGCAGATACAGTTGAAACAAAAAGCAGAAGAAATGGAGGGAGGCAGGTAAAATCAGTTCATTGATAAAGACAAGAAGACATTACAGAGAGAAGGGCTGGAAAGATGGCTCAGTGGCTAAGAGCATCTACTGCTGTATCAGAGGACCAGACTTCAGATCCCAGAACTCACAAATCTAGAAACAAGCAATATGGCACAGCCAGCTCTGCCTAAACTGGAAAACCACTGCGTCCTGAATTGGCCTTGTACACAGGAGGAGGGAAGACTCAAACCTTGCTGACTTCTCAAAGGTTTCATGTCCTTCACTATTTCCAGCCTCTGCCTGAATAGTGGAAGTAACAGTAAGTTCACTGTCATGCAATCTTTATTTCACTATTAAGGAAGAGTATTTGTCCCCCTGACTTTGGCTTTAAGGGGATCAGAGTATAGTATGAAAGGCAATAGCATTTGGGATTTTTTGCCTACAAAAAATGTAAACAAAATATTTGTTGCTCAGTTTGCTTCAGTAGCTAAGGACAAAGAAGAGCATGAGCAAACCTCAAGGTCCTGCAGTAGAGGAGGTGAGAGCCTGATCATCACAGTGAAGAACTATATACAACAGACTTCAATGTCAAGCTGGTTCTGGTGGCATGGGCCTGTAATTCCAACATTTGGGAGGTGGAGGCAGGAAGATCTTGAGTTTCAGACCAATCTGCATAAAGAGATCCCAACTCAAAACACAACCTACTAAATCAGAACACCAAACAGTAAGTTTCCTAAGTAAAAACTGGGGGGAAATGATAAGTCAGCATCAGGGGCTGTGTGTTGGGATTTCTATGAGCTTTAGTGGGCTTTCCCTCCTATGGTAAATTATTGTTTTCTTTAGTCTTTCTGACAACACAAAAGTTTAGAAGACTGACTTCTTTTACTTTTGTTTTAAGGTGTCTTAGAACAAGGAATTCTATTTAAAACCTTTAACTGGGCTGGGGAGATGACTCAGCAGGTAGAGATGCTTGCCTCCAAGCCTGATGACCCAAGTTTGATCCCTGAGAGGAAGGAGTGAACTGACTCCTGCAAATTGTCCTCTGACCTCCACACATGCTATGGCATGCACAACGACACATGTACACAAAATACACTAATGTAATTTTAAAGATATTCAACTTCTCTGTTTTAAAAATAACACACCAAATGTGATAGTATGAAAAAACATTGTAATTTTTCATCCAAAGATAATAAAGTTATTAATAAAGAGGGTAAACTTTTATATAATGTTTATTTGAATTATTTTCAGAAGTTCTGGTGGGCTTCCTTACTTTCTTACCCATCTCTTTAATTTCTGTTTTTCCAGAGGTCTAGAGAGAGCACAGAAGGCTAACGCTATATGTTAAACGTTTCCTTGATTTCCTCTTTTGATCCACAGTCCATACCCGGTTCCTGTGATCTTGTTTTCCACACTGTGTCCAGAAAACCTGCAGGGCTGTTGGAGAGTAACTTACCTCCATGAAGCTTGGTCATCAGGCCACCAGGTGGCAGAGACAGGCAACTTGGCTTTGCTCAGTGGGCCCAGGATGGCTGCCGCCCAGTAGTCCTGGGCCTGTTAGTTTGCTAGGAATGGACTTGGGACCCATGAGAGGAGGAGGGAGAGTTCAGGAGCTGGAGAAGAGAGGAAGGCCAAAGAGAGGTCTGGCGGGTTCCGTGACAGTTTGTCAGTTGCTTTGATCATATTCGCTTTCGAGAAAGAGAAACTCTGATTGGATTGGAATGGCCTATCAACCCCTTTTATTTTATTTTATTTGGGGCAGGGTTCTTTTAAATTTCAGGTGGTAATCTAATTTTTTAATATTTAATCTTGTGTGTGTGTGCCACATGTGTGGAGATATCCACAGAGGCCAGAAGAGGGATCAAATTCCCTGGAGCTGGAGTTACAGGTAGTTGTAAACCACCTGACGCGGGTGCTGGGAACCAAACTCTGGTCCTCTGCAGGCCAAGTCCATGCTCTTAACTGCTGAGCCATCTCTCCAGCCCTGGTAATGTAATGTTAAGGTTTACAGATCTCGCTTCCAAACGAGGCTGCTCTAGAAAGAGAAAACAAACAGCAGCAGCAGCAGCAGCAGCAGCAGCAGCAGCAGCAGCAGCAGCAGCAGCACTACTCCTGACTCAGGAGACAGCACTTCAGCCCACCTGGGCCTGGCAGCCCAAGGCACACTGGACCGTGGAGGGTAGCTGCCTCCCTCTCGCCTTCCTCTCACCATCTATTGAAGCACACCTGAGTGAGTAGCAGGGCTTGGGGTCAGGCCCTAAGGAGGCAGGGTAAGATGCTTTCACACAGCTTTCTCTAGCACTTTTAGCTTAGAGATCCCTACCTAGACCATGCTCATCCAGGGCATATAAAGAACTATCTCGGAGCCAACAGGTTTGCTGTTTTGCTTACAGTAATTCCAACCCAATATATTGTCTGGAGTGGGTAGTGCCTGTCTGCTATCCATGCACCACTCTGTTGCCAGAGTTAGGAACTGACGGCATAGGCCTTGTTTCTCTGACTTTGCACAGGCTGTCCCTTCTGCTAGGGGGCGCTCTCTGCCAAGAGAGTTAGTGAGAAGTCAGAGCTAACTCTTTATGCAGTCGCACTTTGCAGCTGTTTCTATCATAGCTCTGATTATACTGTGTTGTTTCTTTCATAAATCCTATTTGTTTTCATATCTCTTTCCCAAGAAACTGTGAGCTTCTTGAAAGGAAGGACTATCTTCTTAGGCCCCCAGGCTTACCACACTATCAATATGTAATTAACGCTGGCTAAGTGAGTGAATGGACAAATGAGAGGCACCTGTCAATGGCCTAGGCCCTCTCCTTCCTGTTTGCTTGTTTAGTTTTACTATATTGGGGGGGGGGGGTTGTTTTGGTTTGGTTGTTGTTGTTGTTTTGTATTTGTTTTGGTTTTTGGTTTTAGAAGCAGTGGCTCTTTACATAGCCCTGGCTGTTCTGGAACTCACTGTGTAGACCAGGCTGGCCTCAAACTCATGGAGATCTGCCTGCCTCTGCCTCCCAAGTGCTGGGATTAAATGCCCTGCATGTATGTTTGGTTTGTATATTTGGTGCTATGGTTAACTCAGTACCTTGTACCTGCTAGACAAGCACCCTAATTACTGCCCTACCCCAAGCCTTCTTTCCGGTTGAATGATTGAACAACTGCTGCTCTTGTAGTTTGTTCAGAAAAAAGGAAGAGAGTGGTTCGTTCACTAAAAGCACTCTCCTATCAGGAAAGCCAAGGGACATGGTGACACCACACTGTCAGTTTCTCTGTCTTCGCTGTAGAGAATCAGTGAGGCTGGTAGAGCCACACCTGGGGCCTCGTGTCTTTGCATGCCTCAGAAGAAAGGCATATAAGCCACAGGAACTTTTCATATACTGAAAAATAAGAGGAAGGGATGATCTCTCAGATACTACCTGATTAATGTCTTCCATACCACAGGGTTATCATGTCATTGAACAGTACAACAAAACCCCACATTTTCTCAAGTCAGAAATCTACCTGCATGACACTGTGGCACTGAACTATGAAATTAAAGATGCAGGGAAGATGCACAAGGTTGCACTGCTGTGGGCTGCTAGGCATGATAGTGTACACCCAGAAAACCAGCACTTGAGTGACAAGCAGGAAAATCAATCAGTTCATGGCTAGCCTGGGACAAAGTGAGACTTGTCTTAAAAGTCCTTACCTCACAAAACTGTGTACTAATAAATATTCAAAACTATTAGTAGTAAAGCTGCTGCTCCTAACTTTGAACACATTTTTAGAAATACGGAGTGAAAAGCTGGGCCTGGTGGATCATGCCTATAACCAGCCCTTGGGAGTTAGAGGCAGGAGAATCATAGTGAGTTAAGGCCAACCTCAGTTATATGGTACATGAGACCTTGCTTTTTTTTTAAAAAGGAACAAAATCTAGGGAGGTGGCTCAGTGAAGAGTGCTTGCCCTTCAAGGTTAAGGACCTGAGTTTGAATCCCCAGAACCCACTTACAGCCAAATGCAGCAGCTCATTTATAATCTCAATGTTCCTACCATAAGATGGGAAGTGGAGCCAAGAGAATCCCCAGAAACTTACAGGCTAGCTAACCTACAGAAAAAGAGAACCTGTCTCAACCTAGGTGAAGGCATGGATCAACACCCGAGGATATCCTCTGACCTACACATACATGCTTCCTCCATGTGCATGTTCATACACACAAAATAAACTGCTCCCCCAAAACCCTACTGCCCAGTGAGACCCATACCTTCCTGTGAGCCTCAGAGCTAAACCTAGACAGTACTGGAGCAGTCCAGGGTTATAGGTACAGAAGTGCAGAGATTACATGCAGGCCAAGGCCTCCCTGACGTGCTGCTCCTTGGTGCTTAGTGTGTTTTAGACTGCCAGGAGAGCTGGAGGAGACCACAGGAAAGAAGTCCAGGACAGAGGGTGCTGCTGTTGCTCCTTGCTATCACTGAGAGGACACTACTGGCTTAGAGACATCATTAGGATGCTAGTGCCATTGAGAGCCTACTTAATAAAACTCTTTGACTATTCCAGTATAAACATTTTAATAGTAGGAGTTAAGTGCTTAATTGCAGCCCACAGGTCACATGTGTCCCAAGAAAACTATGAATGTGACACAACACATTTGTAGATGACAAAGGTCATGTTGCAGTATCAAAAGGTTGGACATTTCTGGGTATGTCATATTCATCTTGCACATCCTGTACCAAGCCAAACAAACAAGGTCTGGGATATGGGCAACATCCTAAAGAATTCAGTGGTGACAGAGGCTGTAGTCCCAGAACTCAGAAGACTGAAGTAGGAGAATCACCACTAATTCAAGGCCAGCTAAGGCTACAGAGTGAATTTGTGGTCAGTCTGAGTGACATATTGAGACCCTGTCTCCAACAAACAAACAAAAATAAGCAACCAGAGTGCAATGGGAGACAGACGTGCAGGTACAGGCACTGCCTTACTGGTTCACCTGAGCTTGCATGTGGAGAAAATGCTGCTGTGTGTACTGTAAGGAATAAGAGTGCTTCCCTGCACATTTTATTAGAGAAAGGGAAAGAGCACTGCAGAAATCACACCTCACCCATCCCGAGGTACAGGTTGCTTTGTGAGAGCTACATGATAATCTGTAAAAGAGTAAATATGCTTCTCAAGGCCTGAGAGCCAGCCAGTCTGCTGTTTGTTCATAGGAACATGCTAAGTTGGTTAGCTGACCCAATTGTTAGAACACAGACAACCTGTACAACCAAGGTAAAGTAGTTCCTCCCTGTCCTGGCATGTCAGAGGTCAGAGAATGTAAAACCACTATTGTAAGTTCCAGTGTGCATAGCAACTGAGCAGGCTGGCCTCAAAGGCCACTAGTCATGGTACTTACCTGCATACCATGTACTTCACCCTCCGGTAGAAGTAGTCAGAAAGAACTGACTTCCACTCCAGTATAATCAGGAAATGCAGAGAGTGCCCTGCCTGGCCCACTAACAAAAATAAAGTTTCCCTTGCTCTAAACAGAAACAAATTTGATGCTTAGTTTTACATCTACTCTTTTTTTCTTTTTCTTTTCTTTCTTTTTTTTTTATTTTTTATTTTTCAAGACAGGGTTTCTCTATAGCCCTGGCTGTCGTGGAACTCCCTCTGTAAACCAGGCTGGCCTCAAACTTACAGACTCTGGAGTGCTGGGATTAAAGGCATGAGCCATCACTGCCTGGCTTATAGCTACTCTTAATTACTGAAAGGCCTTACTTCTGCACACCATAGCTAGAAAGTTTCCACCCTCTTAAGCCTTACAATGAGGATTAAATTTCAACATGTATAAATACAAGAATGTATATACTCTTTCAGCCCCATGGATCAATTCCAGACAACCCTGAGAGTTGTCTGCATCTAAAGAAAGATGCTAACTCTATAGAATTCTGGGGAAATAAAGGGTCTGGCTTCACTTGTGAACATCTTCAGCCTGGAGTAGTTGACTTAACTCACCGAGATTCCAATAAGTCACACATTACCTGAGTGTCTGATTTGCGTGGGAAGGCACTTAAGAGTCAGGTGAATGGAATGCAGTCATAGAGTGGAGGGGACAGTTCCCTAAGTCTCAACCTTAGGGAACAGTCACACCATAACAAAAGAGAAAGTTCCTGGGCATGGTGTCACATGCCTTTAATCTGTGAGATCCAAACCAGCCAGAACTACATAGTGACACTCTGTCCCAAAAGAGAGAGGGGTACAGTGTGTTGGTTTAAAAATAACTGTCAGAACTGCCTTAGATCTAACAGCTCATGGTTCTCACACAATGATATGGGAAAGCCACCTCAAGCCAGACGGTTTATTTGTCCTAAGCACCAAGCACATGTAAATACAATAGTGCTGATGATGGTTGATTTTTTTTTCTCCAAACAAATCAGTACAATTTAAGTATTGTTTAAGAGAAATTCACAAGGGACCAACTATGGAAGATATGACCACATTCGGTAGTGTTTCTGTGATTGCTGAGGATTGACTGAGCCGCAGGCTGGGCAAACTAGGCTAACACTCTGCCACTGAATTTATACCTTTAGCTCTATGACTACATTCCATCCATATGACTCTTAAGAGCCTTCCCACGCAAATCAGACACTCAGTACAATCAGGTAATGTGTGACTTATTGAAATCTTGGTGAGTTAAGTGAGTTAACTACTCCAGGCTAAAGATGTTCATAGGTTAAGCCACATCCTTTACTACCACAGAGTCCTATCAGTTATCCACCCAAGGCCATGCCAAGAGTTAGCATCTTTCTTTAGATGGAGGAGAACTCTCAGGGTTGTCTGGAATTCATCCATGGGGCTGCCAGAGTACATACATTCTTGTATTTATTACAGTTTTTTGATTCGGTAAGACATCTGTGCCAAAGTTTAATGCCAACATTAAGGGCCTCTGCATCTCATAACTGTTGTCAATCCCAGCTGGTTTACATCAGAATTTAGAGCTCAGAGCTTCTGGAATATTTGGCTTAGATTCCAATTCCAGTCCCATCCCCACCTCCACATTCTCTGTGCTCTCACAAGGCAAAGTCAGCTCAGTGTGATCTTTTTTGGTTTTGTATTTTGAGACAGAGCCTCATTCATGTAGCCCAGCCTGGCCTGGAACTTACCTTCTTTCCTGTCTCAGTCTCCCAAGTGTTGTGACATCAAGACAGCCTGAGTTTCATCCCCTGGATCCACATGGTAGAAGGAGAGAACTGACTCCCTCAAATTGTCTTCTGCCCTCCACATACATGTTGTGGCGTGTGCATCCACATACACACACACACACACACACACACACACACACACACACACACACAAAGCAAATAGTGCAGAAACAAAATAAAAATAGTGAATGGCTCCTGAGGAATAGCATCCTACTTGTCCTCTGGCCTCCACACACATGTTCACACAAACACTAAATAAACAAATGTAATTCCCCCCCCCCCCCCCCCCCCCCCCCGAGATGGGGTTTCTCTGTATAACAGTCCTGGCTGTCCTGGAACTCACTTTGTATACCAGGCTGGCCTCAAACTCACAGAGATCCGCCTGCTTCTGCCTCTCAAGTACTGGGATTAAAGGAGTGTGTTACCACTGCCAAGCAATAAATGTAATTTTAAAGCTAAAAAAATAAGATTGAAAGTAGCATAAGATAGATATAGATATAGATATAGATATAGATATAGATATAGATATAGATATAGATATAGATATAGATATAGATATATGGAAAATGCATACTCAAAAATTTAATTATGCTTTTAAACAAATTTTGGAGACCATTACTCTTGAAACTGTGCCTCTCCCCCATTCCATGTCCTGGTGGCAGTGGTGAGAAGGTGAACCCAAGAAACATTTACATGAAGAAGAGTACAGACTATTTAAATATTAGCAAAATAGTCTATATAACATTTTATTTTTATTGCTATATAAGATAGGCAAGATGGCTCAATGGGTAAAGGCATTTGCTGCTAACCCTGATTATAGCTGGAAGTTTTCCTGTGTCCCAGCCTTCCAGCAGTTGGGACAAATCTCTCCCATTCGTGTCCCCAAGAAAACACACAGAGGCTTATATTAATTATAAGTGCTTGGCCATTAGCTCAGGCTTATTACTATCTAACTCTTACACTTAAATTAACCCATAATTCTTATCTATGTTTAGCCACATGGCTTGGTACCTTTTCTCAGTTCTGCCTTGTCATCTTGCTTCCTCTGTATCTGGCAGGCGACTCCTGACTCAGCCTTCCTCTTCCTAGAATTTTCGTATGCTTACCCTGCCTATACTTCCTGCCTGGCTACTGGTCAATCAACATTTTATTTATCAACCAATAATCAGAGCAACACATCCACAGCATACAGAACGAGATTCCATAGCACCTGATGATCTGAGTTTGATCCCTGGGTCCCACAAGGCAGGAGGAGAGAAGTGACTGATAGTACATACCTGTTATCCCACCACTGAGCAGGCAGAGACAGGAGAACAAGGAGTTCAAAGCCTGCTTGGGCTACATGAAAGTGTGTCCTTTAAAAAAAAAGAGAGAGATCTAAAGGCTCTTTAGGGCCTGGAAAGATGGTTCAGTGGTTATGAGTACTGGCTGTTCTTCTTGAGTTCTCACATGGCAGTTCCCAATCTGCTTTAACTTCAGTTTCAGAGGATCCTATCCTCTCTTAGGCCTCTGAAGACATTGCATGCTTGTGGTACACATACATGGTACATACACATGCTGGCAACAAACATGTGTACACAGACAGAGACGATAAATTGTTAGAAAGCTCTCCATGTGTCTGAGTTTCTATTAAGAAGAAATATATAGTATATTTGCTGCTTCACTAGCCCAGATTTTTCTAATATGGGTTTTTAAAGAGTCTTGTCCAAAATTTTGTTCTAGGAAATGAGATGAAATTTGAGCATTAGCTATAGAGAGACTTGGTTTCAACCTGGGCATGGTGCTGCACACTTTAATCCCACCCAACATTTGCAGGCTGAGGCAGGAGGACTGCTAAGAGTTCAAGGCAAGCCTGAACTTCATAGGAAGACCTTTTACATATTGAAACTGCTGAATTTATTCCTGATAATACAGAATTAACTTCACTATTCATACAATTACAGGAAATCATTAGAAATAGGGAACATCCTATATATATAAAACACACATCAGATCCCATACAGGTCTGCCAGGACCTCTAGCACAAGGTAATGATGAGATTGATGAGTTACTAATAAGTAACGTGCTAGAAGACTAAGAATTTCATAAGAAACACCATGTAAATAGCAAGGGTTTGAAGAAAAATTTCTCCATCACTGGGCAACAAGCCAAGGGAATTGTAAGAAAATGTCCTACTTAGCCGGGCGGTGGTGGCGCATGCCTTTAATCCCAGCACTCGGGAGGCAGAGCCAGGTGGATCTCTGGGAGTTCGAGACCAGCCTGGGCTACCAAGTGAGTTCCAGGAAAAGGCGCAAAGCTACACAGAGAAACCCTGTCTCGAAAAAAAAAGAAAATGTCCTACTTGTTTGTTCTATAACCAAACTCCATTACACACAGGAAACAATCCAAAAGGTATACAAATAAATGAGATTTGGCATATGGATGTGTTTCATTTCACAGAGTTTAGAAGATTAAAATATGTACACCATACCATTTACACCTGTTCAGGATTTCAATGGGCAACTCCTATGAGTTCTGAAAAGGGCTGGTTCTGTGATTACACACCTATTAGAAGTTATGGCCATCATGGGAATACTAGTACAAATTAAGACTGACAATGCCCCAGCATTTGTCTCAAATAAAATGAGACAGTTTTTTGCTTATTACAATATAAAGTATGTTACAGGTATACCACACAATCCCACAGGCCAAGCAGTCATAGAAAGATCCAATCAAACTTTAAAGGATATGCTAAATAAACAGCAACAGGTAACAATGACTCCTAGAAATAGATTGCATAATGATTTATAACCTTGAATTTTCTCAATGCTGATGAGAAAGGGACAACAGCTGTGGAGAGACATTGGACAACAAAAAAACCTTCTGAGCTAAACCAACCAGTTTACTTCAAAAATGTGTTGACCTCAGAATGGAAACCAGAATATGTCCTATGTTGGGGAAGGGATTTTGCTTTTGTTTCTGCAGGAGAAGAAAAGCTATGAATACCAACAAAATCAATGAAAATTCAATTTGAACAGGACAAACCCCTTGATGAGAAGAAGTAAAAGCTCATCCACTGATGTGACATCTCTACAAGTTGTAATAAAAATTTAACAAACAAGGGTTTGGGCAGGGTTCTATTTTCTGTCTTTACAGGATAATATTGGACTCAGTATTCTCCTTAAAGAAAAAAAAGGGGGGGGATGGATAGGTATAGGATATTAAGGTAAATTATTGAATATACTAGTAAACTAATTTAGTAAAATATCAGCCTTAGATAATTTGCACTGTTATGGATTTTTGTATATTGATACAAATGTAAACTATTTTTATATTCCTATTTAAGATAATTAGTATATTGATATAAATACAGAACTATAATTGTTATAATGTACATATATTTCTACTCTTATTTGAAATATTTTGTATATTGATACAAATGTAAAATATTTGTCATACTATATGTATGTTCTACCTCTGTTTAGGATATTTTATATATTGATACATATTTAAGATTGTTGTCATATTGCATATTACACTATACATTTCTACCTTTGTTTAAGATATTTTGTGTATTGTCACAATTTTGAGGTCATTGTCCTTTTACCATACATTTGCCTACAGACTGTTTACCTTGTTTACATGAAGCTTTAGTCCTTAGGTTATTAGATAGATAAGACTTACAGATTTATAATCACCTATGTTTGTCATCTCTATAGTTATATTATTTAGGTTGTCCAGATTTACAGATACATAAGTCAGATGGACAGGTAATCTTCAAACACTTGGTAGATCTAGAGACTATGGCATTTAAATAACTTAGAATTCTGTTGATGTGAGACATGATTGCTCCTGGCAGCACTGATTTGATCTCGAGAGACTGTTGGGCTTCTAAGACATTTCCATTTGGAAGCTTTTCTTCTTCTTGGCAAAAAATGGCCTCCTGGGCAAAGAACTGCTCTTGCCTCAACTGCTGACAGTACAAATGCTGTCCTTTCTGGATGAACGGGACACAAGGAAAAGTGATTACTGAACTCTGCCAAGACAGGGTAAGATGATCTTTCAAAATTCCTGCTTCTGAAAATGGTCTGTCAGATACTCTAGGCCTTTAGCCAATTTGAATGCACCAACTATGCTGAGAAACTTTAGGTAACTGTCCAGGCTGCCAGTTGTCTCTGTCTACTCTCACAAGATTCCCGAAAGTTGCTTGCATCCACTCTCCTGTTTTCTCAGGTATTATTATATTCCTTCTCAGGTCTTTGATGGGATTGAAGACTAACAGTTACAGTTACAATCTTCTTGTATCTTAGCTAGAACATATTAAGCATTAGATTTAGATTAGATAGGACATCTTTTGGAATAATCTCTGTAACATGCCATTTACCTATGCTCCAGACTTCTCTGGATTTTAGTATGTGTCTCTTGTTTCATGTTGTTCTTGTTGGTTGTAGTTCTATTTGTTTATGTCATTATCCTTTATTTCTCTTTGATAATTATTCCTATTGTATATAGTTTTGTGTTAAGTTAGAACTTTCTTCCTTAGACAAGACGAGGAGATGTGTAGGGGTGGTTGTCTGTGCCTTACCCTGAAGCATCGCCCCTAGTGAGGCAGCGGGTAGCTGCTAGGTACCTGCCCCCTCTGGGGCCTGGCCTGATGGGGACCCCTTAAGACCTGGGATACATGTACGTGCTCTCTCTTCTCTTTGTTACCTCATGGTCTGGTGCTATGGATCAAAGCAGAGCTCCTGAGAACTGAGTTGGACTGCACCCCACCCCTCCTCTGAGACCATATCCTTTATTCTTGTTGTGAGTTAATACCCCAATAAATTCCTATAATCATTAAGCTATTTCCGTGGATTGGTAGCAATTTAATTGCAATACTAGCCCAGAATTCTCTACTAGGAGTTTTTAAAGAGTTTTGTCCAAAATTTTGTTCTAGGAAATGAGATGAAATTTGAACATTAGTTATAGAGGACTTGGTTTCAACCTGGGCATGGTGCTGCACACTTTAATCCTAGCATTTACAGGCTGAGGCAGGAGGACTGCTAAGAGTTCAAGGAAAGCCTGAACTTCATAGCAAGACCTTGTAGCAAAATGGGTGGAGTGTGGGCATTACAATCTCCAAAGGGCAAGTGAGGTCATTCAGTGGGTAGAGTTACTACTGCCAAGTCTGGCTACTGACCATCTGAGTTCTAGATCCTACATGGTGACAAGAGAGAGTTGGCTCCATCAAGATGTCCTGTGACTTCCACATGTACACATGCCCACATGCCCAAGGAAATAAAACAATTTTAATAAAATAAAAGGAATATCAAGAATAGGCAAATTTACAAAGACTGAAAAGTTATTGGTTTTCTAGGGCTAGAGGGTTGAGGAAGAAGGAGGAGAGCCTGCTAACTGGGATAGGGTTTTCATGGGAAGGTGATAACCATGTTCCAAAATTGTTGGACATGGTGGCACATACCTTTTATCTCAGCACTCAGGAGGCAGAGGCAGGTGGATCTCTAATGGATTCAAGGCCAGCCTGTGCTACCACAGTGAGTGAGACTCTTACCTCAAAAAACAGAGAAGAAAAGAAAATGTTCTAAAATCATGATGATGGATATACATAGCCTTGTGAATATACTAAGCCTCAATGAATTGTGTATTTTAAATGTACTAATTGTGTGGTTTGTGGATTATATCTCTGTTGTAAAGTATTATTTTAAGATGTATTACATTTGTTTATTCTGTGGAATATTTAATTATGCAAAGATGTGTTGTATTCCTTTATGTTGCATTTGTGTAACTCTGAAGCTCTGTTACTGTGCCTGTCTAAAACACCTGATTAGTCTAATAAAAAGCTAAATGGCCAATAGCAAGGCAGGAAGAAGGATAGGCAGGGCTGGCAGGCAAAGAGAATAAATGGAAAGAGAGAAAGGAGATCAGGGAGCAAGAAAATGAGGAGGACGTCAGGGGACAGCCACCCAGTTACATAGCAAGCCACAGAGTAAGAAGTAAAGAAAGATAAACAGAAATAAAGAAAAAGCCCAGAGGCGACAGCCCAGCTCTCTAGCCCCTAGGCCCCAGGGCCATATATTGTGCTCCTCCCCCACCTATCATAACACCAGAGACCAAGCAGCAGCATCCTCCCCTGCCCCCTCCCTAACCACCACCCCCACTGGAGCCACATGCCCCACCTCCACCAAATGGAAGAAGAGGTGAGTCTCTGAGCTCCCAGCTGGGCAGTCCAGCTCTCTAGCCCCTAGGCCCCAGGGACACATATAGTGCTCCTCCCACACACATCACAACCCCAGAAACTAGGCAGCAGTATCCTTCCCCCCACCTCAACCATTCCCTGAGGCACCAGCAACCACCAGAGCTGCAGACCCCACCTGCACTGATTGGAGGAAGAGGGACTCCAAGAGGCACAGGCTCCACCTGTGTGGATTGGAGGGAGAAATGGGTATATGGCAGTGTAAGAATACATTCAACAACATAAAGAGCAATATGGTACCACCAGAAACTAGTGGTTCTACAACAGCAAGACCTGAATAACCCAATGCAGATGAACCAGAAGAAAGTAACCTTAAAAATAACTTTATGAAGATGACAGAGGTCCTTAAAGAGGAAATTAAAAATTCCTTTAAAAAAATGGAGGAAAAGCCAAACAAAAATTGGAAGAAATCATTAAATCCCTTAAAGAAAGCCAAGAAAAAAACAATCAAACTAGTGAAGGAAACAGTTCAAGACTTGAAAATTGAAATAGACACAATAAAGAAAAGATAAACCGAGGGAATTCTGGAAAAGGAAAATCTGAGTAAATGAAGTGGAACTACAGATACAAGCATAACCAACAGAATACAAGAGATGGAAGAGAGAATCTCAGGCATTGAAGATACGATAGACGAAATAGATTCATCAGTCAAAGAAAGTGTTAAAAAAAATCCAGCAAATTCTTATAACAAAACATCCAGGAAATCTGGGACACTATGAAAAGACCAAACCTAACAATAATAGGGATAGAAGAAGGAGAAGAATTCCAGCTCAAAGGCATAGAAAATATATTCAACAAAATCATATAAGAAAACTTTCCCAACCTAAAGAAGGACATGCCTATGAAGGTACAAGAAACTAACAGAACACTAAATAAACTGGGCCAGAAAAAAAGTCCCCTCACCACATAATAATCAAAACACTAAACATACAGAATTAAGAATATTAAGAGCAGCAAAGGAAAAAGGCCAAGTAACATATAAAGGCAGACCTATCAGAATTACAACTGACTTCAATGGAAACTCTGAAAGCCAGAAGGTCCTGGACAGATATTTTGCAGACACTAAGAGATCACTGATGCCAGCCCAGGCTACTATACCCAGCAAAACTTTCAATCACCATAGATGGAGAAAAGATATTCCATGACAAAACCAGACAATACATACCCACAAATCTAGCTCTACAAAAAGTACTAAAAGGAAAACTCCAAACCAAGGAAGTTAGCTACACCCACAAAAGCACAGGCAATAAATAACTTCACACCAACAAACACCAAAGAAGGGAAACACACACACACTACCAACAACAACAACAAAACCAAAAATAACAGGAATTAACAATCACTGGTCATTAATATCTCAATGTCGATGGACTCAATTCACCTATAAAAAGACACAGGCTAACAGAATAAGTACGAAAACAGGATCCATCCTTCTGCTGCATGCAAGAAACACACCTCAACCTCAAAGACAGACATTACCTCAGAGTAAAGGATTGGGAAAAGATTTTCCAATCGAATGGACCTAAGAAACAAGCTGGTGTAACTATCCTAATATCTAACAAAACAGACTTCAAACTAAAATTACTCAAAAGAGATGGAGAAGGACATTTCATATTCATCACAGAAAAAATCCATCAAGATAAAGTCTCAATTCTGAACATCTATGCCCCAAATACAAGGGCACCTACATTTATAAGAGAAATATTACTAAAGCTTAATTATACTTCAAACCCCACACACTAGCCCACTTTCACCACTGGACTAGTCTGCCAGACAGAAACTTAACAGAGAAATAAGGGAACTAACATGTTATGGCTCAAATGGACCTAACAGACATCTATAGAACATTTTACCCAAACACACAAAAAAAGTATCTTCTTCTCAGCACTTTATGGAATCTTCTCTAAAACTGACCACATACTCGGTAACAAAGCAAATCTCAACAGATACAAAAATATTGGAATAATCACCTGTATCTTATTGGATCACCATGGCTTAAAGTTAGAATTCAACAACACAAATTGCAAAAAGCCTACAAACTCATGGAAACTGAACAATGCTCAATTGAATCATCACTGGGTCAAGGAAGAAATAAGAAAGAAATTAAAGACTTTCTAGAATTCAATGAAAATGAATGTACAACATACCCAAACTTATGGGACACTATGAAAGCAATGCTAAGAGGAAAATTCATAGCATTAAGTGACTACATAAAGAAATCTCACACTAGCAAATTAACAGCACACTTGAGAGCTCTAGAACAAAAAGAAGCAAACTCACCTAGTAGGAGTGGATGACAGGAAATAATCAAATTGAGGGCTGAAATCAATGAAATAGAAACAGAGCAATACAAAGAATCAATGAAACAGCGTTGGTTCTTTGAGAAAATCAACAAGATAGGCAAACCCTTATCCAAACTAACCAAAAGGCAGAGAGAGAATATCAAAATCAACAAAATCAGAAATGAAAAGGGGGATATAACAACAGATAGTAAGGAAATCCAGAGAATCATAATTCATAAACCTGTACTCCACAAAATTGGAAAATCTAAAAGAAATGGACCATTTTCTTGATAGGTACCATATACCAAAATTAAAGCAAGATAAGATAAACAATTCAAATATACCATAACCGCTAAGGAAATAGAAGCAGTTATCAAAAAAAAAAAAAAAATCCAGGGCCAGATGGTTTCAGCACAGAACTGTACTAGAATTTCAAAGAAGAATTAATACCAATACTCCTCAAATTGTTCCACACAATAGAAACAGAAGGAACATTGTCAAACTCTTTTTATAAGGCTACAGTTACCCTGATACCCAAACCACACAAAGACACAGCTAAGAAAGAAAATTATAGACCAATCTCCCTATGTACACTGATGCAAAAATACTCAATAAAATAATGGCAAACCAAATCCAAGAACACATCAAAAAAAATCATCCACCATGATCAAGTAGTCTTCATTCCAGAGATGCAGGGATGGTTCAACATATGAAAATCTGTCAATGTAATCCACCATATAAACAAACTGAAAGAAAAAAACCACATGATTCATCATCATTAGATGCTGAAAAAGCCTTCCACAAAAATCCAACACCCCTTCATGATAAAGGTCTTGAAGAGATCAGGGATACAAGAGACATACCTAAACATTATAAAGGCAATATACAGCAACCCAACAGCCAACATCAAACTAATGGAGAGAAACTCAAAGCAATTCCACTAAAATCAGGAACAAGACAAGGCTGTCCACTCTCTCCATATCTATTCAATATAGTACTCAAAGTTCTAGCTAGAGCAATAAGACAACAAAAGGAGATCAAGGGGATACAAACTGGAAAGGAAGAAGTCAAACTTTAACTATTTGCAGATGATATGATAGTATACCTTTAATGACCCCCAAAATTCTACCAGGGAACTCGTACAGCTGATAAACACCTTCAGGAATGTGGCAGGATATAAGAATAACTCAAAAAAATTAGTAGCCCTCCTATATACAAATGATAAACAGGCTGAGAAAAAAGTCAGAAAAACATCACCCTTTACAATAGCCATAAATAACATATCTTCAAGTAACTCTAACCAAACAAGTGAAAGACATGTATAACAAGAACTTTAAGTCTTTGAAGAAAGAAATTGAAGAAGATACCAGAAAATGGAAAGATTTCCCATGCTCTTGGATAGGTAGGGTCAACATAGTAAAAATGGCAATCTTACCAAAAGCCATCTACAGATTAAATGTAATTCCCATCAAAATCCCAACACAATTCTTCACAGACCTCAAAAGAACAATACTCAACTTCATATAGAAAAAAAAAGGATAGCCAAACAATTCTGTACAATAAAGTAACTTCCAGAGGCATCACCATCCCTGACTTCAAGCTCTAATATAGAGCTATAGTAATAAAAACAGACACATGGATCAATGGAATCGAATTGAAGACCCTGACATTAATCCACACACCTATGAACACCTGATTTTTGACAAAGAAGTCAAAATTGTACAATGGAAAAAAAAAAAGCATCTTTAACAAGTGGTGCTGGCATAACTGGATGTTGGCATGTAGAAGAATGCAAATAGATTCATATTTGTCATGATGCACAAAACTCAAGTCCAAATGGATCAAAGACCTCAACATAAATCCAGTTATACTGAACCTGATAGAAGAGAAAATGGAAAGTAGCTTGAATGCATGGCACAGGAGACCACTTGTTGATGGAGAATTTCTCTCCAGCTCCCGCCTCCAAGTCCCACCAGTCCCAGAGCCCACTTATAAAATAAACACACAGACTCTTACATCATTTAAACTGCTTGGCCATTAGCTCAAGCCTATCATTGTCTAGCTCTTACTCTTTTTTTTTTTTTTTTGGTTTTTCGAGACAGGGTTTCTCTGAGTAGCTTTGCGCCTTTCCTGGAACTCACTTGGTAGCCCAGGCTGGCCTCGAACTCACAGAGATCCGCCTGGCCCTGCCTCCCGAGTGCTGGGATTAAAGGCGTGCACCACCACCGCCCGGCCTAGCTCTTACTCTTATGTTTAGCCCATTTCTATTAATCTTTACTTTGCCACGTGGCTCGTGGCTTACCGGTACTTTACATCTTCCTTGTCCTGGCAGCGGCTCCAGGCAGTCTCCTCTTTCCTTCCTCCTTCCTCAATTCTCCTCTCTCCTTGTCCCGCCTATACTTCCTGCCTGGTCACTGGCCAATCGGTGTTTTATTTATATAGAGCGATATCCACAGCAACCACTTCCTAAATATAACACCAGTAGCACAGACACTGAGAGCAATAATAAATGGGACCTCCTGAAACTGAGAAGCTTCTGTAAGGCAAAGGACACAATAAATAAGACAAAATGGCAGCCTACAGAATGGGAAAAGATCTTTACCAACCCCACATCTGACAGAGGGCTGATCTCCAAAATATATAAAGAACTCAAGAAACTAGACATCAAAATACCAAATAATCCAATTTAAAAATGAGGTACAGATTTAAACAGAATTCTCAACAAAAGAATCTCAAATGGCTGAAAGACATTTAAGAATTGCTTAACATCCTTAGCCATCAGGGAAATGCAAATTAAAATGACTCTGAGGCACTATCTTACACCTGTCAGAATGGCTAAGATCAAAAACACTGATGACTGCTTATGTTGGGGAGGAAGTGGAATAAGGGGAATACTTCTCCACTGCTGGTGGGAGTGCAATCTTGTCCAGCCACTCTGGAAATCGGTATGGCGGTTTCTCAGAAAATTGAGAGGCAACTTAACCTCAGGACCCAGCAATACCACTCTTGGGCATATACTCAAAAGATGCTCAACCATACCACAAGGACACTTGCTCAACTATGTTCATAGCAGCATTATTTGTAATAGCCAGAACCTGGAAACAACCTAGATGCCCCTCAGCCAAAGAATGGATAAAGAAAATGTGGTACATACACAATGGAGTATTACTCAGTGGTAGAAAACAATGACATCATGAAATTTGTAGGCAAATGGATGGAACTAGAAAAAATATCCTGAGTGAAGTAATCCAGACCTAGAAAGACAAACACAGTATGTACTCATAAGTGGATATTAGATGCAAAGCAAAGGATAACCAGACCACAGCCCACAGCTCCAGAGAAACTAGGTAACAAGGAGGACCCTAAGAGGGACACATGAATTGCCCCAGGAAGGGGAAATAGTTAAGATCTCCTGGGTAAACTAGGAGTGGGGTAGACGGTGGAGGGGAGGGGATGGGGGATGGGAACACGAGTGATTGGAGATGGCTGAGTTGGGTGAGGAACAGAGAGAGAGCCGTGAAGGAGATATCTTGACAGAGGGAGCCATTATGGAGTTAGGGAGGAACCTGGTGCTAGGAAAATCCCCAGGAACTCACAAGGATGACCCCAGCTAAGACTCCTAGCAGTATTGGAGAGGGTCCCTGAACTGGCCCACTCCTGTGATCAGATTGGTAACTACCCTATTTGTCATCATAGAACCTACATCCAATAACTGATGGAAGCAGATGCAGAGACTCACAGCCAAGCACTGGGCCGAACTCCTGGAGTTCAGTTGAAGAGAGGGAGGAGGGATTATAGGAGCAAGGTGGGTCAAGGTCATGATGGGGAAATCCACAGAGACAGCTAACCTGAGCTAGTGGGATCTCACGGATTCTGGGCTGACAGCTGGGGAACCTGCATGGGACCAAACTAGGCCCTCTGAATGTGGGTGACAGATGTGTGGCTTGATCTGTTTGTAGGGCCACTGGCAGTGGGACCAGGGTCTTATCCCTGGTACATGAGCTGGCTTTTTAGAGCCCGTTCCCTATGGTGGGATATCTTGTTCAGCCTTGATGTAGGAGGGAGGGGCTTAGTCCTACCCCAACTTGGTATGCCAGCCTGTGTTGACTCCCCAAGGGAGGGCTTACCCCCTATGAGGAGGAGTGGGTGGGGGATGTGATAGTGAGAAGGTAGGAGAAGTGGGAGAAGGGGAAGGAGGGGGAACTGTAATTGGTATATAAAATGAAAAAAAAATTTAATTAAAAAAAACCAGAGGCAAAAGGTAGCCAGGGTAATTTAAAGTTAAGAAAAGCTGGCTAGAAATTAGCCAAGCTAAGGCCTGGCATTTATAAGAAAGAATAACCTTCCATGTGTGATTTATTTGGGAGCTGGATAGTGGGTCCCCCAAAGAGCCAAAGGAGTAAGAGTACAAAACAACCAACAATATGTCTCAAACACAGTGGCAGAAATACTGCACAATACAGTGTTACTGTAGGGATTTGGGTATAAACAGTGGAACCTGGTAGACAATTGGAAGCCTAAGAAGGAAATTGGTGGAGCCCAGGGATGGGTGCAGTGCCTAGCACTCCGTCATGATCACCAACCTTTTGATCCAGGCAATCCTACTGAGACTCATGACTCTGGCCGGCTCTCTCCTCTCCACTCTGGTCTCATGATCACAGACCATAGCTACACTTTACCTCTCCAACCAGGGAAGGAGAGGCCTCTAAGTGAGGCTGGGCAGCCCTAGAAAGCAGAGCCCATCACCTGGTCTCTACCTAGGAATCCAGCAGCTGATGTGGAATCTATGTCTTTTGTCCTTCCTGTCTCAAGAATTCCTGCCTGGGTAGCTATTGGGCGGGAGAACTAGAAGCATGCACTTGCGCATGCGCTGAGTTTGTGACACTGGCTGGGCAGGAAGACCGCACAAGGCTGTGTAGATGTAGATAAACAGGAAGACAGCTGTCACAGGGACACCCCAGGTTACAGAGCAGAGGTCACAAAGTAGGGCAAATTCCTTCTGGAATTCCACTCTTGCTTCTCGTCCTCATCCCTGCTGCCACTGCCTCCTGAAACACTTTTTTACTCTTTGTGAACTGCGCACTTAGCGCAGGTTGCCACGTCGCCCACCAGGCTGTAGGCAAAAAGCGCCCGTTGGTTAGAAAAAGGACTTCCCTGCCTCCTCCCTCTTGGTTTCCTCTTTCACCAAAGCCCTTTACAGGAAAGGGGAAGGGCAGTTGTTCTCCGTCCCCATCCGCCCAGAGATTAGATCAGCAATCCAGCTGTCCAGTCACACTTTATGCTTGCTCCGAAGGTGATGTTACTTGTAGTGTCCAGAAACTGAGGGTCAGAGGTTGCAGCCTACGAGATACTCAAGTCTTTATAATTTGGGTTTACAATCACATGTAAAAAAGGTTGTGTTTTTAAATTGTTTCATTTCTTGAAATTTTGTGGACCGCTTTTTTGCTATGCCTGGCTAAAACAGCTGAATAGGTACAAGGCAACTCAAAAGGTGTAATTTGGGATTTTTGTTTGTTTGTTTTAGGAATTTTACCTAGATTGTCACCATTTCAGAAAAGCATCACAGAACTGATAGAATCAGAGCCATTGTTGAGGCTCAAAGCAATATGGCAGAATGTGGTGCTAGAGAAGCCATACACACACACACACACACACACACACACACACACACACACACACACACACACGAAAGCCAGGTTTACTGCTCAAGGTTTAACCAGTAGACACAGGACTTGGGGACAGGAAGTTGGAAAGATAGTCTTTCTTGCACCCTGAGGTGCCAAAAAAATTCCACTAGAACAGTTGGGAAGGGTCCACGTCTCCATCTGCAGCCTGCCCTGAGGTTATTTTAAGGTATCTTGTGGGGAATGATTCAAGCAGTTTCAAGCAAAGTTTGGTTTCCAGCATCTAAGTCTGTAATTCCAGCTCGTCTCTGGCCTCCAAGAGGACTAGCCTTCACATGTACACACACACACACACACACACACACACACACACACACACACACACACAAACACACACACACACACAATAAATTTTAAAAAAGTTTCTTTTAAGGTGTCTTGGCAGGGTGGAGGGTGGGGTTCTTTCTCCCAAGTCCGTCCCCCAGCTTCTTCTTGAGCTCCTGGCTGCTGGACAAAGCAGCCTTTGGGGGTGCTAGCCCAAACTCCTTCCCTTCGGCTGAGTTCCCAGGCTGCCACTGCAGTCTTGTTCTTGAACAGCTTCGGCTGGGCTCAGACCTTGGGATGTCTCGGTGAAGGAAGAGCTTCCCATGAAGTTCCCTTACCCTGCTGAAGCCCAGTAGTAACACAACCATCTTGAACCTTACTGAAATTTCACTAACCAAGCAAGATTAAACAGGAGACTGAGACTCAAACTCTACATCTAGAACCCCAAGGAACTTTGTCCCAGATTGCTGTCTTCTGGGCCCATTTACCTCCCATAAAAATCATTTATTGGGGACGTGGAAGATGCCTCAGTTTTTAGACCTTGGGACCTGGGTTCAATCCTCAGTACTCATGTAAAAGTTGGGAGCGGTGATATGTGCCTGTAATCCCCGCGCTGGGGAGGTGGAAACTAGAGGATCCCTGTCTTAGTTAGGGTTTCTATTGCTGTGAAGAGACACCATGACCACGGAAACTCTTATAAAGGAAAACATTTCATTAGGGCTGGCCTACAATCAGAGGTTTAGTCCATTATCATCATGGCAGGAACATGGCTGCATGCAGGGAGACATGGTGTTGGAGAGGTAACTGGGAGTTCTACATCTGGATCTGCGGCCAGCAGGAAGAGACAAAGACACACTTTCTCCAGCAGTGCCACACCTACTAATAGTGCCAGTCCCTATGAGCCTATGGGGGCATTTTCTTTCAACCCACCACAATCCCTAAGGCTTGCTGGCCAGCTAAATCTCCAAATTTGAGGTTCAAAGAGACTCTGTCTCAAAATATCAGGTGGAGAGTAATAGCAATTGAAGATATTCAACAAGAAGCATTTCTGGCCTCCAAATACACACACATATGCATGCATGCATGTATGCACAAACGTATACATACAAAAAAATTAAAAGGCTTAGCAGTTAAGAGTGCTAGCTGCTCTTCCAGAGACCCAGGGTTTAGTTCCCAGCACCCACATGGTGGCTCACATTCATTCATAACTAGTTCCAGGGGATCTAACAGCCTCTTCTGAACTTCATAGGCACCAAGCATACATGTGGTATACTTATGTACATGTATCATACACATAAAAATAAATGAATAATTCTAAATTTAAAATAACAATTGAGTGAATAAATGAATAAGCTTTGTGATACAGGACTAATTATCCCACTTTGGGGTTATGGTGACTCTAAACCAGTAATTAATTGTTATAACAAAATACTTGACACAAGCTACTTAATAAGATTTATTTAACTTACAGTTTTGAAATTTCAAAATTTAAATGATTAGCACAGACTCTATGCCAAAGTTTCCTCCTTCATGCCAACAGCAAGGGAAAAATGCATCAGGAGTAAGCACGTGATTATGCGTTAGACCAGCAGAAGGAACAGAAGGGGCTAGGTTTGCTGCCTTTATAATAACCCTTTCAGAACTCAAAAAGACCTGAGTACCACAGGACCTCCCACTAGACCCCACCTCTTAGAAGTCCAACCACAAAAGGACCTTTGGGGATACAACTAAATTGTATCAAAATTAAAAGCTCAAGTCAGAATTTTATAGTAACTTTGTATTAGGATTCAAACTTAGTTCTATCAGCATTTCCACTTTAACACTAGCCCTTAGAAACTTTGAACTGGTGGTGGGGCTTTCAGACTGGGTGTGCTGTAGGCACACCAGAATTGAACAGGAAACACAGTAGCCACTGTGGCCCCACCTACATCCTTCAGTACGAGCCTGTCAGTCCTCAGCCTTTGCATGCCGGTACTGGCACACCACCATATCTGGGCTTTCATCCTACCACACAGTCCTGTAGAACCAGCAACAGGCTTGTCCACATTGCCAAGACAAACTTTAAGATGTGGTTTTTGCTCTAGAGCTCCCTGTGGGACCGGCACTTCTGAAATCCCTACTCCCCTCTCAGTTCCTTCCGATTCCCTGTCACCAACCACACTCCTACTGTTTTGCTTTGGAGCCCTTTCTTAGTCATGTTCATCTCCTGGTTCAGGAGCCTGCTTCTATGAGAACCTCTGAAGACACCACTGGCTCTTCAGGTGATAAAAGCCACATGCGCATTTGCAGACATTTAAGGATACCTAGAAACCACTTCGTGTAACACTCTGGCAATGTCTAGCAAACGTCCTTCTTTTTTTCTTTATTTTTGAGTAAAAATAACAAAGAGGAAGTAACCCATGGGTTTGGGGGAGAGGATTGTTAGGCACAGACTTTAGATGGGCCTGTGTGCTTTACCAAAAAGAAAATATCTCAGGTTTCTTAAATTAAAAAAAAAAAATCACTTAGGTTGTGATAGACCAAAGATGAATAACTCCATCCAACTAATAAGATGTACAAAGGGTTTGATATATGATCAACTATTATTTTTAATTACATTTACTAGCACTTTTTTTTTCTTTCAAATTATCAATGGTTTGTTTCTGATCAAAATACTCATTGATGCTTTATTATTTCAGATATCTAGGGTGTTAGTCTTCAAATTTTTTTTGGAAAACATGCAGAATTCAAAGTTACAAAGAAGATGATGTGTCATTACTATTCCTCACTGTGTGTATAAATTGTACAGCATATTAAAAACTGAGAAATACTTGGAGTTAAACTGGTCCAAATGAAGCATCTTCAGACCTAAAAAGAAAAAGGGAAGAGAAGGGAGGGAGGAGGGAAGGAGGAAGTTAGAGCATTTACTTCATTCGCATTACAGACCTCACCACCAGTGGGTCTGGCATCTGAGTGTAACCACCTTCTTAAAGGAAGTGGGTCCTGGCTCCACCATCTGGTGACTGCCTGCTCAGATTACCCATCCTCTCTAATACTCTCTCTCAAATCCATCCCCCTTTCCTAGAAATAAAATCATACAAGATCGAATGAGATTTGGGCCCCAAGGTCCCTGGACAGTAGGATTTCACTGAAAATCTGGATTTGCTACCACTAGACCACATCTAACACAGAAGCCTGAGCTCTCCTGTCTTGTGCTTCTAGACTTCCTTCTCAGACAGCTATGATGGTGCCTTTACATGGACTTACAATATTAATATTCTATATCCATTTCTTTCCTAGAGTGGTCTGGAAGCCTCTAGAAGGTAAACCTAGTGCCTACCAAATGAAACAGAACAAGAGACTGAGGGGTGATGAAACTCTGTCACCCCACTCTTCTGGCTGAAGAGCAAGGCCACTGCCACACGAAGAAAGCAAGTGGTTCATTGTCCAAGGAGAAAACAGAAGAACAACCAAACCCTGCCCGTCTCTCTTGACCACATACTAGCAGGCCCAGTGCTCCCTTTAGAGGGTTAGTGATGGTGGCAGAGCCAGACCTGTAGTTACGTGCCTCCTTCCTGCCAATCCACAGGATAAAGGAATGTAACCCCAAAGGATTCTTCTGTGGCTACTGACAAGCTACCCTGAACTCAAGGCCTTATGCATGCTAGGCATGTGCTTTACCCCCAAAGGCCCATTTCTTAAGGTCAAGAAACTTACCTCCATGATGCTTAATCACAGGTTTCGATCTATGAAAAAAGAAAATGGGGAAAAATATTTTTACTTTTATTCTACTAAGTACTAACAGACATCCCAAAGTGTTACAATAAGACCAGTAGAATAAATAGGTTGTTGTTGCTAGCCTTGAGAACTTGTTGAGAACTACCCAGAGACCCACCCCTGTCTACAATCTCCAGTACCTAGCCAAGGTACTGGAACATCCAGAATTGTAGATACATGAGGGCAGGGATTGCAAGCCAAGACCTGTGCCTTCCCGACATGCTCTTTGGCACTTGGTGTGCATCAGGCTGCCAGGAAAACTGGAGGAAGCCACAGGAAGAAGTCTGGGACAATAGATGCTGCTGTTCCCTGCTCTCACAGCAGCGAACTACTCAGAAGGCTCCACTGATCAGTGCTTTGGGGGCATTCCCTAACAATCTCAGTGTGCAGATTTTTGAAATAGCAAAGCAGTTTTAGGCTGTGACTTGACACAGATAGAGCTTTCAGAAACTAAGGAAGAACTTGAAGACTCACCCCAGGTGACAACCTTGGGCTCTTTCAGAGTGGTGTGTGAAACTCTGCAGGCGTACTTATCAGTCGCAGTGGGTGTGAATTCAGTATGAGCCAGGAGATAGAAGGACCAGTCCTTGTTGAAGGACAGATCTGTGTACTCCACTTTTTCTATCTTCTCTCCGTTCTTCAGCAGCTCGATGTTAATGTGGGGTGGGTGAAACTGCGACACGTAGCAGTTCAGGAAGTTCGGTTTGCCATCCTCTGGCGGGTGGCGGGTGTATACTTGCACATGTGGGGCACCTAAGGGTCACAGAGAAAGACAAATGACAACTGCTGGGGCTTTTTCCTTGGAGCTAACTGCATCACAGTCTGCACCATGCCCCATGTCACACTTGGTCAGCTAGTTCTCCCACTTCCATTTCTGCTCTGGACAGGTGATCTTCTGCTTCCCCAAACGGCTACCTACATTTTGAGAACCACATCATGACTTAGTATCTTTTCCTCGAAATCCTGTACACAGGCCTTTGGTTTTCCCTACCTGGCTTGTAAGCAGTGTCTTCTGTCACTAGAGACTGCTGGATTTTTAAGAAGCTTTCATTGGAGGCTCTCAAGAACTATATCCATCCCTTCCCTTAATTAATGTCATGGCCCACCTACTTTCCAAATCTCATGTCTCATTCCGCACACCCTATGCAGTATCCGTATCATAGTACCCACATCCTTGTATGCTGTGCCAGCCCCAATCACTTTCTTTCTTATTTTTATCCCCTTCCTTTTTACTTAATGTTCCCCCCTAGACTTCCTAACATGTATTGTCTGCTACAGAGCTGAAAGCTGAGCCTTGCCCCTCAGGTGGCAGGGTTAGTATTATTTCCTCCCTCCTTCGGTTCCTATGCAAGTCATTCCAGGGTCCAATCCTGCCAGGTACAATCTTTCTGTTCCAGCCCAGAGTTAACAGGCCAAAGCAAAGCTCTGGTTTCATGAACTAGAAAACAAACAACATCTAAATAGCGACAGGAGCTAGCAAAACTTTTAAGTGGTTGGGTTAGGACAGATAAACCCAGTAGGGAGAAGTGAGGGCTGTGACGAATGAGAAAGAATATACTCCGCTAGAACTAAGTGGAGCAATGTATGCAGGAGTAGGATAGTATTTCTAGTCAGCGCTTTCAAATGGCTGCCCTAACTAAACATGTTGGGAATAATTACCTCACAATATAGAGGCCTGCATGCGTGTGTGCATGCGTATATGAGCACCATAGCTCTTGTGTGGATTTAAGAGTCAGTTCTCTCCACCCACCAAGTGGCATCTGAGCTCAAACTCAGGCTTAGTGTCTCTGCTGAGCCAATTCATTGGCTCTCTTGTGTTTTCCCCATCCATCCATCCATCCATCCATCCATCCATCCATCCATCCATCCATCTATCTGAGATAAAGTTTTGCTATGTCTGCAGACTGGCCTCAAACTCTTGTCTCAGCCTCTCCAGGGCTGAGATTACAGGCATGAGTCGCCACACCTGGCTTATAATATACTTCCAAATACACATATATTCAGGGTACATGGTCTCTAAAGGGCAGCTACTTATTCTCATGTAGAAGACGGTAGGGAGAAGGAAAGGCATCTGGGAACTGCGGCCAGCTCTGGCCAACTCTATGTATCTAGAAGCACTGGAGGAAAGGTTACTAGCTCGGTCAAGAACTACAGTTAAGGTTTCAATGAAGCCTTGGGTTTTTTCTCCTGTAAAGTTAAAGTGAAGATACGCCAGAAAGCTCCTTGCATTTGAGGTTTTAGTAACAAGAACATTAAATGCCACAGAGTTCAGAGGCCAGGTTCATCCTGCCTGGAATCCTCTGGGAAAGAATGATCCCTTCTTACACAATTTAGACAAGTGTTGGGCCAGGTTTGAATCTGGGCTCCGCCACTTTTCTACCTCTATGACTTCTTGAATTATTTATCCTTAAGAGTCTTGGTAACTATACTGAATTATCTTTGCCCCAGAATTCACAACTTCCCTGACTTCGACAAACTTGCAGTTTCCGAAACCGAAAGTAGATGCTCTATCTTGTAAAACAGAACCAGGCGGCGTGCCAAAAAGGAAAGCCTGTGAGAAGTACCAAGGGCCCAAGACAGCCCAGCCTGCTTTACAGACTATGATCCCGGAAGGCCAGGGGCACTTCTAGAAACAAATGGGGTTACATCCAAAAGGCCTACTTTTACCCCAAATGGCAAAATCGGCCTCAATTCCAATCCCGACTGCCATTAATCCTTGTGTGAATAAGTTACTTAAAATCCCAATGCCTCGGGTTCCCCATCTGAGAGACAAAAGGAACCATAATGTTTACATCATAGGCTCAGTTTCCAAGTTATAAACCACGCAGCGTCCTCAGCATTACAGTAAACTGTCATACCCCGCCGCCTTTATGATGATTACTAAAAGCATTAATGAGACAAGGTAAATTAACGGTCGGAAAAACTTTGGAAACAGCAGAGCCTAGGACCCACGCCCATTTCTCTAGACTTTGGCTCCATTGGACCCCAGGCGCTCAGAAAGTGCAAAGGCAGCTGGGCGGCGGCGGTCTGACTTCCTGGGTTCCCCGGGTCTAGTTCAAGGCCCTCTTCTCCGCACCTTCGGAGCAGACCCACTCTCCCGCGCTGGGAGAGTCCAGCGGGACTCCGGCAAGCAAAGAGCAGGAGAGAAGCTTTCCCCACCTCCAGCGCTGACAGTCCGTCTACACAGTCGCAAACCGCGTCTACACTGCTGCCTGGAAGCAGCAAGAGGGGGCGGCGGGACTCTCACCTCTTCCCCGGGAGACCCAGCCCTGGCCAATCCCGTCGGGAAGGAGAACTAAGGAGAAATCAGAATTAACGCCGGGAGAGGAGGAAGAGACACTCACGCTGGATGGCATCCAAGCAGGCCAGTGAGGCAAGCATCAGAAAGACCACGGCCACAGAGCGAGCCATCGTTGCGCGCCGGTCGGAGCGAAATGAGTACGGCCGGGGCTGGGCGCACTCTTATAGTCCCCACTCTGGCAGCCAATCGGGATCCAGATCGGGAGGCCGTCACCAGTCTCCTAGATGGTGACGCTGAACTAGGTTAAAAAGGGACTTTCCTATTTTCAGTTTCATGTTCTTATAAAGTCCCGTGGTGCTTGGAACAGCCTGGGCGGGACCCTCCGTACCCTGCGATCAGGGGCGCTTCTGAGCTTGGTGTACCTGGTCCTTCATCCTAGGAAGGACCTCCATTCGTTCTAATGCCAGTCAGAGAAGGGCTTAGGACCTGAAGTTTTCATTCTTGAAAAGTAAAGCCAGAACAATTAAGAGCATTAACTGGCAGAACTCAGACCTTGGATTATAACCCCAACCCAGGAATAAGAAGGCGGTTTCAGGATTCCCTGTGCAAGGACCCTCCTGCCCTAAGGGTAGCTCGGCGAATCTTGCTCCCTTCTCCCTTCTCGAAGGTTTCTCTTTTGAGAGCTTTGGGTGGAGAACTTCCTCGGGCACGCTTGCTAAATTTAGGTAAATTTCTGTTCCGTTTGTGGGTGTGGGGAAAAGACAACGGCTTACAGCTCTGAGTTTCCAGACCATTCTCTTAATAGTACCGCACTAGAACAGTGCCATTGGTAAACTAACTGAACAAGTGATGTGAATCCACGAATAAATTATTTTTCTGGATAGGGGAGAGAGGCATAACCCTGGGGTTCCTGCTTTATCCGCTTGGAAGACAAAGGCAGTTTTATTCAGAATGTGTATAACATCAGCTGAGGGTCCATCAAGGAAGTTAAACTCCTGGCCAGAAGCTCGTGACAGAGAAAAGCAGTGACCGCCGGGGTTCTGGAGACACTACCCCCACAAGTAGCCAAGTTCATGGCAGCGTTAGTGAACAGTAGGAAGCGGAAGTGGAGCATAGTGACATGGAGGGAGATCTTGGAAATCACCGTAGCGACTTTGGGCTGGGCTTCCCCAAGGAGCACAACAACATAATTTCTGGGTTTCTTTGACATGTTTTTAAAGCTATTAACAATCTCTAGTTTGGAGCCCGTGTCTAAACTAGAGAAAACAGAATATTCTCCACGGACCTTAATGAGATAATAAACAGATATCCACTCCTACAGTGCCTACATAGTATTTTTATCCAGTAATGTTTAAGGATCATAATTATTAATGTTATTTTCTCATCCCTTTCTGTAACTCTGAAATATAAGAATAATTGTTAAGCATAAAGGCATGAATTAAGATACTTTCTTCCGTTTAGTTAAAAAAAAACTCTTTAACACATTTAAGACCTGAAATATTAATGTTAAATTATACTAAACACAGTTAGTGTTGAATTGTACTAGAAAAATGCTTTAGGAAAATAGAAAACTACAGGGCTTTTGTTTTGTTTTGTTCCTAGTTTACTATATCATTAAAGGTAGGGTCTTTTCTATTCACGTATAAACCCAATTTAAAATCAGAAAGAAAGAAGCCACAGTGGGGAAGCTGAGATCGGGTACACACTCCAGACCGGGTACTGGGGAAGCTGAGAGAAGGATTGCTCAGGCCACAAGTTCGAGACCAGTCTAGACAAGAAGGTCTCATCTCAAGGAAGAGCCAGAAGATGGAGAAGTATTTTCAGTTTTTTGCATGTGGGGACTTCTGTGTTTTCTCGAACTGCCATTTATGACATATCTGGATAATAATGAAAGGAAAAGAAAACAATTGTTTAAATATTAAGAGTGCTGGTGAGGTTGCCATCAAACCTGACAACCCAACTTCAATCCCTGGGACCCACATGGTGAATGGAGAGAACCAGCTCTGCAAGTTGTCCTCTGACCTCTACACACACACACACACACACACACACACACACACACACACACCCCTCAGTCAACAAATAAATAAAAGAAAAAAGAAAAGAAAAGAGCCCTGTGTGTCCAAGGGGACCAACTTTGAAATCTATAAACATGACAATTTAATAGTATTATCTCCCAGGAGACTAATTAACTGGTGAACTGGTGGCTTTTCTTTCTTTCTTTCTTTCTTTTTTTCTTCTATGTGATTGCCTAAAAAGGTTTTTGCAGTCAATACTTCAAAATGGTAAATATTGGCAAGAATTATTTCAAAAGAACTAGAATTTTTATGTATTCCTGGTAGCAGTGTAAATGGTATAAGTACTTTGGAAAACAACATAATAATTTTATTGAAAACAACAAAGTTTGGAAGCTAGAGAGATGGGTCAGTGGTTAACAGCAATAGTCACTCTTGCAGAGGACTGGGGTTCAATTTCTAGCACCCGTATGGTAGTTCTCAACTCTTAATCCCAGTTTCAGAGGATCCAACAGGCATGCACATGGTGCACATACAAGCATACAGACAAAATGTCCTTACAAACAGAGCAACGTACGTCAGTCTGGAAAAGGTTGTTGTTTCTTTTTAATTAAACACAATGGACCATAAGACCTAGTCTCTGCACTCAGGTGTTTTCCAGGAAGAAAACAAAAGCATATGTTATACAATGACTTGTACATGAATGTTCACCGGAGCTTTGTAAAAGCTGTAAACCAGAAATAATCCAGACAGCCACCAACAGGTGAATGGATAGATACACAGTGGTGTAGATCTGTCAATGGAATACTATTAAGAACAAACAAGAAAAATTGATGCAAGAGCATGAATCAAATTAATAATTCTGGAAGAAGCCAGATGGAATAATGTACTCTGTATGAGTTTGCTTATATAGAACTTACAAATGATACACTAGTCTGTAGTGACAGAAAACAGGTGGGTGTTCCAGGGGACAGAAGGAACATCAGAAGCAGGAGGAAGTGTTGGTGGTGAAAGCTGTTAATTATTTAGAGTTTGATGGTGGTTTTATAGATGTGTTTATATATTATTATTCATCATATACTTTAATATACTTATAGTATATTAATTATTATGGTTAAAAAAGGTAAACCTCGAGGCTGGAGAGATGGCCCAGTGGTTGAGAGCACTTATTGCTCTTTCAGAGCATGGGATTTGCATCCCAGCACCCACACTGGGCAGCTCACAAACACTGTTAACTTCAGGTCCAAAAGATCTGCCACGCTACTCTGGCCTTTGAAGGCAGAGGTACACATGTACACACACTAAATAAGTAAGTAAATAACTCTTAAAAAGAAAGACAAGCCAGGCGGTGGTGGCACACGCCTTTAATCCCAGCACTCGGGAGGCAGAGCCAGGTGGATCTCTGTGAGTTCGAGGCCAGCCTGGGCTACCAAGTGAGTTCCAGGAAAAGTGCAAAGCTACACGGAGAAACCCTGTCTCGGAAAAAAAAAAAGAAAGAAAGACAAACAACGGAAGCACAGATACCTATTGCTAGATTTAAAAAACAAAACAAAACAAAACGAAGTGCTTGAACAGAAAGAAGTTAAGATAAAGTGGAGAGACAGGCATGGGTTAAAGTCCATGTGAGTGGACCTCTATCAGCAGTTTTCTGAGAAAGGTTTGTCTACACAGTAGGTCCACTAGAAACAATGGGGCATTTGTGCTGAGATCTTTCAAATGTTGTCCTCAGTCCCTTGCTAGTCAAAGCATGATCTAACATCAGCACCACCAATATCTAGGAGCACCTGAGTAAGCAGGCTCTTGGGTCCATCTCAGACAAACTGTAGCGAAATCCCCCTTTGGCAGCATTCCAGATGACTCATATCTACACTAACGAATGTGAAACTGCTAACCCAAACCATACAACTGTTTCGAAGGTAGATATTTTCATTTATAGATAAGAAAACTGAAACCAGGAAAGCACCTATACAGAGGGAAGAACTTCAAAATTAGGATAATTTCATGTATGTTCGTTGAATCGCTTATTTTCAACTTTAATAAAATGTACACAGTTTCCATGTTGTTCTGTTATCAGAAGCTGGCTGGGGTCCTTTGCTCAGGCAAAAGCAAGGAATGGTATTTCCAATGTTGGTAGTCCCAGGCCATTGAATATCAAAGGCTGGTGGGCTAGCCTGCCAGACTCAGAGACATAAACCGCCGAGTTCTGAGAACTAGAGACTTATTTCTAGAGCCAGGCACTATATGTCTGAGACTGAGAGCCCTGGTTGCTCATGTTGGAGGCTTAATGCTCTGCGTTTTGATTGTCAAAGGCCATGTACTCAGTATCTAATGAAGCCCTTGGTTTGCAGCAGCAGCAACAGTCAGTCCCCAGCAGCCAGTGTTACGGTTCCTAAGCCTTTGATATGGGTCTCCTCAGTCTTAAGGTTTGCCAGCTGCCTGGAACTCTTCTGGTGACCAGGACTCCCAACCTCTCATCTTCAGCAACTCAACTTTTCGTCTTCTGTATGGTCTTAGTTAGGGTTTTCATTGCTGTGAAGAGATACCATGACCATGGCAACTCTTATAAAAGAAACATTTAATTGTGGTGGCTCAATTCCAGTTCAGAGGTTTAGTCCCTCATGGTGGAGAGCATGGTGGCATGCAGGCAGGCATGGTGCTGGAGAAATAACCAAGTGTCCTACATCTTGCAGGCAACAGGAAGTCGATTGAGTCACTGGGCAGTATCCTGAATATATGAAACCTCAAAGTGACACATGTGGATGGACTTTTCTTTCCCACTCACCAGTTCCCAAATAGCCAATACAGACACTTAATATAAATTATAAATGCTCGGCTGATAGCTCAGGCTTATTACTAATTAGCTCTTACAACTTAAATTAACCCATATGTCTTAACTAAGTTCTACCACATGGCTCATGGCTTGCTACCTCATTTCGTACACATCCTGCTTCCTCTGTGTCTGGCTGGCAGCTCTCTGATTCTACCCTTCTTCTTCCAAGAATTCCCCTAGTCTGACTCTCCTGCCCAGCTATGGGCCAGTCAGTTCTTTATTAACCAATGAGAGTAATACATATTTACAGTGTACAAAGATTGTTCTAAAGCAGACACACTTCCTCCAGAAGGTGTGGGCCAGATTAGAGGTATGCCCTCCTGCCTCAAGGTCTGGATTAAAGGCATATGTCATCCAGCCTCCTCCAAAAGGACCACACTTCTTCCAACAAGGCCTCATCTCCTGATAATGACATTCCCCATGAGCTTATGGGGGCCAAATACATTCAAACTACCACATGTATACTTCCTCCATCCTTTGTCATCTCTGCCTGTTGCTCTCAGGAACTCTTTAGCCTCCTCCTCACTGCAGCTGCACCACCACAGCCCCGTCTCCTCTTCAGAGTTGTCTGGGTTGGTTTCTTGTCAGCTTGACACAGCTAGAGTTATTTGGGAAGAGGACCCTCAATTGAGAAAATGCTACATCAGATTGCCTGTAAGTCTACAGGTCTTTTTCTTGTTTAATTATTGATGTGATTGGGCTCAGCCGGGGGGCAGAGAGGTGCTACCAAGGGCAGGTTGTTAGATAAGAAAGCAGGCTGAGCTAGCCACGAGGAGCAAGCAGGTAAGCAGCGTGCCTCCATGGATTCTGCTTCAGTTTCTGCCTTGGCCGTCCTCAGTGATACACTCTAGTCAGAAGTTTCTCCAATCCCACCTGGCCCTGAAGTCCTGGAGCCACTTATAATCACTCAGAGACTTATATTAATTACAAACTGTATGGCCTGTGGCTTTAGCTTCTTGCTAGTTGGCTCTTTCATCTTAAATTAACCCATTCCTATTAATCTATATGTTGCCATGTGGCTGTGGCGTTACCAGTCTCCTGTCATCTTGTTGCTCCTTTGGAGGCAGGCTTGAGTCTCCTGACTCCATTCTTCTTCTCTCTGTGTCTCTGTTTGGATCACCTACCTGGCTGTAAGCTTTCTTGCCATAGGCCAAAACAGCTTTATTTATTATCTAATGGGAGGCACACATATTCACAGCATACAGAAAGACATCCCACAGCACTTCCTCTTTTCTGTCTAATCCAAAAGGAAGGTTTTAACTTTAACACAGTAAAATTATATATAACAAAAACAGTTATCAAGCAAGAATTACACTTACAGTATCTAGTCTATTTGTATTTGGCAAAATTAAAGAAAATATTTTATCATCTATCCTTATTTTTGTGAGTCTAAAGTTTTATATCTAATTTATTTTTTTATCATGACTAAGGAAAACTATAACTATCTAGTCTTCAACTCTATCAAAGATCCCAGAAGGATATATTACCTGAGTAAACAGGGTCTGCATTGCAAGCAACTTCCATAATTCTAGAAATGACAGAGACATATGGCTACCTGGACAGTCATCCAAAGTTCCTCTGTAACGTTGGAGTATCTATCTTCAGAGTCTCTGGCATAGCTTTCAGTGAAGCAGGAAATTTTAGGGACTGTTCCACCCATTCTGGCAAAGTTCATCAATCACTTCTCCCTGTGTCCTGTAGAATGTCTGGCAGTTTCTTCTGCAAAGCAGGAACCTGAAGGACCATCTCGCCTTGCAAAGTTCAGTGGTCACTTTCCTATGGGTCCTGCATGTCCAGTTTTTACAGCATCCTGTCAAGAAGCTGAGGAAAAAGGAGTTTCTTGCCCAAATGGCTAACTTTTTCCATAAAGAAAGTAAACTACATGTGGAGTTTCTTCGATGCCCATCATCTTCTCTGAAGTAGATTGGTGCTGCCAGAAGCAGACATGTCTCAATGTCCAGAAAAGTCTAAGTTCTTAAAACATTTTAAATGCCATATTCTGTAGGTCTTTGAAGTGTTTGAAGATTACCTACCTAATTGAAATATACCTTTGTATACCTAAAAAACTTAACTAACATGACTATGAGTTTAATTATCATAGATGACTAATTATTAATCTGTATTTCTTGATTATATATTACAATTTTAAATGAGTTGCATAAACATAATACCTTAAATAAGAGTAGAAATATACATTCAGTATAGCAAAATTGACATTAAATTTGTATTAATAAACTAAAATCTATAGCAATGTAAAATATTTCCAATGAAGCTGGGCAGTGGTGGTGCATGCCTTTAATCCCAGCACTCAGGAGGCAGAGGCAGGTGGATCTCTGTGAGTTCAAGGCCTGACTGGTCTACAGAACAAGTTCCAGGACAGGCTCCAAAACTATACAGAGAAACCCTGTCTCAAAAAAAATTTTTTTGCTTTTTAAAAGTAAATTCAATAATCTACCCTTTTATCCTATGTTATATCTATATCCTACATTTTTATATCATATATCCCTTTCTTCTTTTAAAAAGAGATTGACTATTACCAATAACAATTTGTAACCAACCCCCTAAACAATGACAAATATCCATAATCCATTTTTGGGGGGGAATGTGGGTGTAGTCCTCTAGGCTACTTCCTGCTGTTTGGAGGTGCTTTTAATCTTATGGGGATCCTGAGAAATTTCAAGATAGTGGTTAAGTCCTGGGAAGACCAGCTATAACCTTTGTTGATAGATACCATCTGTCAAGGTTCAGGAGGTCTCACTTGATCAAATCTGGTCCATCTTAACCTGGAACAAATCCACAGCCTCTTGCTTCCTGTGGAAACAAAAGCAGAGCCTCCTTTCCAAAGCAACATATCCTTAAACCCAAATTTTGCAGTCAAAGTACCTTTAAAATATATATATATTGGTTTAACTCAGCAGCCTTTACAATCAAATGTCTCTCTCCAGTTAAAAATCCCAAAGACAACACAATCCAGACTCTGCGTAATTTCCATCTCTACATTAAGACTTTATTTTATTGTTATGACTATGTATATCCTTTCTCTTCTCTCTCTCAAGCTTACATACCTTTTACATATACTGTAAACCATTTAGAGTTTTATTCTGTCTGAATCTGTGTTATTGTGAATCTATAATCCTTTTCTGCCTAGGAGAGATTTTAAACTGTTAAGCTGTGTGGCGACTTAGGCTGTTGATTCTGCCCTGTTGGGACACAACAGGGCAGAGGTACATTTACTGCCAGCTCTGAGAACCATGCTCACCGCCAACTCTGGGAAGCAGTGGGTCTATGCTTCCATCAAGCAGTGTGTAGCCCAGAAATATTTTTTTTTGTCTGTACTAGCAAAAACTAAATCCACCATGCAGTGTGCTGCATGGTTTGGAGACATCTCTGAATCTGCCATGCTGTGCTCAAGCTCGAATGCTGCAGTGTCTCTGTACCACGGTGTCTCTGTACCACGCTGTCTCTGTACTACAGCCCACATGAGACATAAGAACTAGGAAGCTGTTCTTAGCTCAGTTTTAGAATTTCTTTTTAAGTTCTCTCAGGTTTTAGGTGGAAACTCTTGCCCCACATTGGGTGGCCAAATGTAGCCAAAAGTTTCTCTGGTCCTGCCTGGCCCCTGGTCCGGACGAATCTCTGCCACCTGCTTCCCACAGCTGCTTGGTCCCAAGTAAACACACAAAGGCTTGTATTACTTACGAACTGTATGGCCTATGAGTCAGGCTTCTTGCTAGCTAGCTCTTATAACTTAACTCAACCCATTTCTATTAATCTGTATGTTGCCATGTGGCCGTAGCATTACTGGTCTGCGGGCGTCTTGTTGCTCCTTGGGCAGCGGGCTGGTGTCTCCCCTCATTCTCCTTTTTTCTCCCATGTTACCTAGGAGTATAAGATTAAACAAGCCCTTCATCCCCAAGTTGAGCAAATCTATTTTAATTGCAGGGATCCTTAAAAAGGAGAGATTGTTCAGTGGTTAAGAGCCACAGCTGCTTTTCCAAAGGCTTGATTCCCAGCATTCACATGGTAGATCACAGCCATCTGTAACCCCAGTTCCAGGGATCTGATGCCCTCTTCTGATCTCTGCAGGCACCAGACACACACCTGGTATACATACATACATGTAGGCAAAACATTCATACACATAAAATAAATCTAAATTGTTTTCAATCAGGGAACTATTTTTTTGACTGTGGTTAATAGGGAAATACTGTTACAGAAGCATAGTCAGAGGCCTTCGATAAGCAAGGTTAAGACAAAGAAAGAAGCTATGAATCAAGAAATGAAGGCAGCCTGGAGAAGGGAGAGAAGTCAAGAAGAGCCCCTACACTCTAGGGCCTAGAGTCTCCAGAGAGCACTGCTGCCCCAACACCTTCGTTTTAGCTCCCTGAGACTTGTGCTAGACTTTGGGGTCTACAGAAATATACAATGACAAATTGTTTTGAGTGAGTGAGTTCTTAGAAACTCATTGCAGCAGCAACAGAAAACCAATCCAGTCCTCCTTTCCGGAAGCACACAGATTTGGACCTGGCTACCAAAAACGTAGTTCTGCATAAATGTTTGCCTTTCCAAAGTCTCTTTTGCCTTTGACCAAGCAGGCTCTGGCTTTACAGGGCATTTGGGGTGTGCTCACATCGGGAGCCGCAAACTGCCTGCATTATGGCTGAGGGGAGTTGGAGTTGTTGTTAGAGCCGTGGGTCCTCCCCTTCTCTCGCCACTCTCATCTGAGCTGGGTCGGCCCTGGTGGTGTGGCCCAGCACAGCATGAGAGGGACCAGCCCCAGGGGTGTGCCCGATGGACGTTATTCCACAGACACCACATTCCAAATGGGCCAGACCACCTGTGCCCTACTTGAGATTTACAGGGTTAAAGGGGGCTGAGAGTTACAAGAGGGGACTTCTAGACCAGGACAAAGGTGTTCACAGTTTTGCCTTTTTTTTCTTCTTATCCTGTACCAGATACTTCCACAATCTGCCCCAACTTATCCATCTAACACATCAGTGCCCACAAAAATCATTCAGTTGCTCAACAGTTCTTTACTGGGTTCTGCCACCTGCTAAGCACTGGGGAAATTTTCCCCAGAGGAGCTCCGTGAACTGTAGTTTATAGACCTGCAAATAGATCATGATACCAGAACAGCAGCTACCTGTACTGGGAGCCAGTAAGGGACAGCCAACTGAGGACCTTGGAACCAAGGGAAAGAATGTGGACTTTCCCCTTTGGACTGTGACGCAGTGCCAGCAGAACAGGTTTTTGGTTTTTTTTTTTTTTTGTTTGTTTGTTTTTTTTCCATTTTTCCAGACAGGGTTTCTCTATGCAGCCTGTCCTGAAACTCACTCTGTAGACCAGCTGACCTCAAACTCAGAGATCTGCCTGCCTCTGCCCCCCAAGTGCTGGGATTAAAGGCATGTGCCACCACACCCAGCTGAGACAGGGTTTGTTATTTGTTGATTTGCTGTTCCTCACCATTGGTCCTTAAGACTTTTCTTCTTTGTTTGGGGGTGCTGGGAGTCAGGCTCAGGGTCCCAGGTGTGCTAGCTCTACCACTGAGTTACAGAGTTACATCCCCAGCCCCTTTTTTCTTCTTTCTTTTTTCTTTTTCTCTTTCTTTTTTTGTTTTTTGTTTTTTTGTTTTTTGTTTTTTTGTTTTTTCAAGACAGAGTTTCTTTGTGTAACTTTTCACCTTTCTTGGAACTCACTCTGTAGCCCAGGCTGGTCTTGAACTCACAGAGATCCGCCTGCCTCTGCCTCCCGAGTGCTGGGATTAAAGGTGTGCACCACCACCGCCCAGCCCTTTTTTCTAATTATAAAATTCACAGCCATAAGAAAATGTCAGACAGTTTAGCTAATATTAAGATCACATGTTATTCTGCCTTCCAAGATATCCATGCTGTGCTTATGCCTGGACTTTATCTGCTCATACAAAGATATGTGTATGGATACACATCTTAATAAAAATCTAATCCTCTTGCCTATATTTCTATGCAAACTGGCTTTTAAATAACCATATGTCATGGACACTATATCTGTTTCTATGACAGTGTAGATATGTCTTCATACTTTCATGATACTTTATTATATGAATACACCACATCACTATGGAAGGCCACGAATGCTCGGTCCTGCTGCATGAACCACCTGAATGCTGGGATTATTGGCTTCTACACCACACCCAGTTTATACTGTGCTTTTTTTACCCAATCTTTCATTAGGGGCATTTCCAGTTTTTCCTTATCCTATGTATCATGAAGCTGTCTTCCAGAGACTTTGTAGCAAGTTATACTTCCCACCTTAAACTAAGAGATCTATTATCTCCCTACACCTTCCCTTGATGGTTATTGCCACTGAAAAATTGCCTTACTTTAAATCTTTAAAGGCTATTGTGTGATATTTTGATCACATTCTGATACTTCTAAGACTGCCAATAAAGTTTGTTTTGAATCAGAGGGTGGAGCTAGCTACTAGTTGGCCAAAATTAACCATAGAGGTTTTGGAGGACTGAGGACAGATAGACACAGGAAGTAGTAGGGCGAGGCATAGAGAGGGTCTTGGCCCTTTTGGATCAAGGAACAAGAGAGAGAGGAGGTCACTCACTGGTGGCTTTTCCACCACTTCTCTGATCATTCAGGTTCTTACTCCAGTATCTGACTCCCTAGCTTTTATTGATAAAGAATAATTAGATAAATGCTTTATTTGGAACCCCCGGGGGGATGCCATTTGTAGTCTGGCTTTTCTTTGGGCTGCCAGCTCACAAAAGATGACACAGAGATTTATATTAATTATGAAAGCTCAGACAATAGCTTAGGCTTGTTTTTAGCTAGCTCTTATAACTTAAATTAACCCATTTCTATTAATCTATGTTCTGCCCCAGGTTTGTTTGCCTCATCTACATACTGTCCATTCTGCTTTCTGCTTCCTCTGTGTCTCCTCGAGACTCCGCCCTTCTTCCCAGCATCCTCTGTGCCTAGAAATCCTGCCTAACTATTGGATGTTCAGTTTTTTATTAAACATATATTATGGATGCTCTTTGCACTTCTGTTTGTGAATTCCCCATCTATGGCACTATTAGCCAAAATCCCTGGCTACTGGAAATGGACACTGATGTGTGTGTGTGTGTGTGTGTGTGTGTGTGTGTGTGTGTGCGCGCGCACGCGCGCGCATACGAGCATGAATTTGACATAGGGTGTCATGTAGCCCAGACTGGCTTTGAACTGATCTTCTGGCCCTCATCTTCTAAGTGCTGGGTTACAGGTGTGCATGCCACATTTGGCTCAAGTAACTTTTATTTATATATATGTTTGAGACAGGGTGTCACTATGTAGCCCTGACTGGCCTAGAACTTCCTATGTAGACCAGGCTGGCCTCAGATTCACAGAGACCCACCTGCCTCTGCCTCCCCGGTGCTAGGATCAAAGGCAAGGGCCTCCATGCCCAGCAAGACACTGTGATATAGCACAAAAAGTGTTTATTTAAAGAATATTTGTAATGATAAAGGATGGGGTGGGACAGGTAGATTCATATTCTGTATTATAAAGACATACTTGTTCTTTGTATCTTAACACACACACTGGTAATGGATTGTTTGTTCTGAGTTACCACCTCTCCCTCCTGCCCCGTCCAGATAGATGCCCTTGATACAAGTGGAAACGAACTAAACTTGGCGTTTCAAGTTCCCAGGCCCAAACATCCACAGAATGAGAGAAGAGCCTGAGGGCTGACAGCAAGAGAGACATCCCAAGTCTCAGAAATGTGGCCAGCCACCTGAACAGGGCAATACCAGGCTCTAGAATGATCAGCTGCCTTGTGCCTCCACCCACCTTCTCCCTGTGGACTCTGCTGCCTGGAGATGGGAGACAAGGCAGTTCTTAAGGTGTTAACCTACTGCCTTCTCAGATCTCTGGTTCTGGACAGAGCCTGACTTAAAGATTCAAGTCCCGCCTCTGCTCATTGTCCCCTACAGTAACAGGAATCATGAGCCCCAGTCTTCAGGCTGCATATTCTGGAAACTCTACTGGGAGGGCTCTGGGACTCCCCAAAAAGTCATTGAGTTAGCAAGGAGTCCTGATCAGTGCCTGGACTTGGGGCCTCTGGAGTTCCACGCTACAAAGTTACCAAACGATTTTGCTTGGGGACTTCTCCTTCCTCTATTCCCTGACACTTGACATAGCTTTTTCCTGACCAGTTGAATCACTGCACTTTCTGGTTTGGTGTCTGGGATAAGACTTGCCTGGCCTCCGGTTTAAAATCCCTTTCTATTCTGTTCTCATCCCTGGGTTATGGCCTCTGTGCTCTCTGATGTAAAAATCCCTTTCTGTACTGTTTGGTTTGTTTCAGAGAGCTCTGTTAGAATGGGTGGTGCAGCCTCAGTTCCTGGGGACAGTCCCTTGAAACATGTTCTGGCAAGCTGAACTGACCATTATGCTTATGCTTCTATTACAAACAAAAACAACTTGTGCCCCACACTCAAGAAATACAGGGTTATAAAGGGGTTTTTGCCCCCCACCCCCCACATATGTATGTTTATGTGGTCAAATGTGTACATGCAGTTAGGTACACATACACATGAGTGCACACCATAGAGTCCTGAGGCTGTGGTGGGATGTCTCTACTGATCTTTCTCCAAGTTATTTATCCAGGCAGGATCTCTTGTTGAGCCTGGAACTCCTCAAGGAGTTCCACTGACTACTGAAGTGTGATGGATTCTAGCAAACTTGACCCAGGCACCCCACCCCCACCCCAGCCTCCCATGCTGTCTTGACTGCCAGGTTTTTATGTGAGGCCTGAGGCTCTGTGCCTCATGCCTGCACACATCCGGTATCCCCTGGGCCATCTCTCCAGCCTGATTCTTAGGCTCTGTGTTTCCCTTCTGTCTTCTTCCTTATACAAGACAACTCACTGTCTAAGGTCTTGAAAGTTCTGTTATCTTGGCTAGCTCTTGATGAAACGTAACATTTTATACCTTGCAGACTTGTGAAACAAAGAAAAATATGTAAAAGAGTCTTTTTAAAAATCCAAGCAACAATAAAGTTTGCCTAAAACTTGCAACAGATAAGAACTTTATAAACATTGAGTGGTGGTACACACCTTTAATCCCAGTACTCGGGAGGCAGAGACAGGCAGACCTGTGTGAGTTCAAGGCCAGCCTGGTCTACAGAATGAGTTCTAGAACCCAGGACTACACAAAGAAACCCTGTCTCAAAAAAACAAAACAAAACAAAAACTTAATAGTTTAACAATACATGGACAGATAATCTTAATTTGTTATAGTGTGTCATGAATGTTTCTTGGACTCAGTTCAGTTCTCTCTCTCTCTCTCTCTCTCTCTCTCTCTCTCTCTGGGTGTATGCATATATGCATTGTGTGTGGGGTGTCTCTGAAATCACCACAGACAACAAAGTAACAATATAAAGAGGCAAAAAGGTAGTTCGTACAACATAATTGAGTAGCCAATGTTGTTTTAAACTTTGGGAGTCTGATCCTGAGTAGTTTATTTAAGGAATTTTGTTGTTGTTGTTTGTTTTTTGAGATGGGATTTCTCTGTGTAGCCCTGACTGTCCTGGTATTCACTCTGTATACCAGACTGGCCTTGAACTCATGAAGATCTGCTTGCCTCTGCCTCCTGAGTGCTAGGATTACCACAGGGCTATTTTAGGAATTTTTAAGCATGGCACAATTTGGTGAAAATTTTCCTGGTAATAACTCAATCCCATGTATAGAATAAAGCCTAAGTCAAGATTACATTGATTGACAAGCTCATGATAAGGGTTTGAGGGAGGAGCCCATGTGATATGATTTTATATATATATATATATACAAAATATATACACATATATATACAATATATACTTATATACATACATACATTTATTTATTTTATATATATATTTGCTTTGTTTTCAGCTGTTTGTCAACATTTTAGCTATTTAAGAAACCAAGTCTTAACAAAGTCAGAGTTTATTTAAGTATCTGCTAAATTAAAGTTATTTAAGTTTGTGCTAACGTCCACTTGCTAAGCTTTGTACAGCCTCCTGAGCATGGCTATTCTCAATCTTGGTGAATTTATGATTGTATGTTGTATTCTTCTTGTAAGATTGAGTTGTGTACTGGCATTCTGCAGGAGTCCAGCTCCTGACAAAGAATGTGCTGATGGCCTAGGATCTGAAGATCAGGACAGACAAAATTAAAGTCAAGAGCAGGCCCCAGGTGGGCTTAACTTAACAGCCACTCCTTTACAGCTCTTACGCACTTACAGTTAGCCATACAAACTGTTTTCTGTGCGTCTTTTGTTTGTTTACACTACTCCTTGATATCTGTCAGTCACCCTCCACCCCCTAAACTGTGGATCAGATCAGACCAGTAACAAGGGACAACCCAGGTCAAACCACCAGCTAATCAACGATGTCTTCAGAGGCAGGGGGATTGTCAGAGTCAGAAGAGACTCAGTGTGGACACAATGGTTTCTATTGTGTGTCTGCAGAAAGCCAAACCTCTAAGCCAAGGTGGTGGTCTAGTCCTAGAATTCAAGTATTTGAAAGGCTGAGGCATAAGGATCCTGAGTTTAAGGCCAGCCTGGCTACACACACACACACACACACACACACACACACACACACACACACACGAAATTTTTAATATGTTGAGCTATAAATCACTGGAGAATTATTTGATTCGGTATTGAATACAGGTTTGAAAGGCAAAGTATCAACTTTTCTTATCTATATTCACCTTTCTCATAATGTAACCTGAAGCATACTGTAACCTGAGAGAAACAATAACACCTTTGAGATTTGGGGGGAGGGGCTTGTTTGGTTGGTTTTTGTTTGTTTGTTTGTTTGTTTTTGAGACACTGTCTTATGTAGCCCAAGCTGGTCTTCAACTCTCTATGTAGCTATGGTGACCTTGAATTCTCAGTCCTCTTGCCTCTTCCTTCCAAGTGCTGGGGTTAGAGGTGTGTACCATACCACTATGCCTGGATTTTAGATTTTTATAGCCCAGGCCATGTGCATGCTAGGCAAGTGCTCTAATAACTGAGCTAGACCTCCAACTCCTTGTTGAATTTTAAAAAGAACGTTTAAACATTTATTTGTCTGTTTGTTTGTGGTATGTGTGTGCGCACACGCGTCCATACACACATGCTCACATCCTGGTGTTTGTGTGAAGAGATGAGGGGAGTCAATGTTTACCATGTGGGATCCGGGGATTGAACTCAGGTCATCAGGCTTGGCAACAAGCACCTTTACTCATGGAGCATCTTTCCAACCTCCCATTTTTAGTATGTTTGAGGTTTAGTATGTTTGAGGCTTTATCTGGAATTTACTTTGGCATAAATATCTTCAGTGTAGCTTCACTTTTTAAGATGAAATCTATGGTTTTTTTTCTTTTAAGATTCATGCTGAGGTATCATCATTATGTTCTTAGAAATGTCCTAGGGGACCACATGGAGGGAGGCGTGGCTGGAGTATCACACCCCGGGGCAGTTGCAACCTAAATAACAGGTTCTCCAAAGACCATGGATTACCTGGGAGTAACACTGCAACAGGAATTTCATGCCAGCGTAAATGATGTGAGCAGTCAAGGAAGCTGAGGCAAAGGCCGGGCAAAATACAGGTCACTACGTGTGCCATTGAAAGATAATCCTTACCAACAGGAATCAATCAAGCATTTGACTGGTCCATTTTTTGGATGGACGGTTGTTAGGCGTTTTGAAGCAAAAAGAAAAAAAAAATCTCTGTGCCAGGTTGTGGTCCCTTCAGAGTTGTTTTGTATAGTTAGTTTCTCCTCCTCCTCCTCCTCCTCCTGCCCTACACCTCCTCCATTTGTTTGCTTTGAGACAGGCTCTCACTTCACGAGGCAGCCCAGGCCTGAACTCACTCTAAAGCCTCAGCTTGCCTCGAACTGGAGACAGTGTTCCTGCCTCGGGAGGCCGAGTGCTGGGCATGGAGCTCAGGTAGCAGTAGAGCACTTGGCTAGCATGTATAAAGCCCTGGTCTAGGCCACACACACATAATAACAAATAATATAAAAATATAATACAATTGTATTTTACCTACAGTAAAATACAGACCTACACGCCTATAGCCCCAGCTCTTTCTGTTAAAGTAGCCAAGAAGATGTAAGTTTGTGTTGTCTCGTGCAAAGGTGTTCTCACCCTTAAGGGCCGCGCATCATTGGCAGCTGGGTGAGTAAACCAGTTGATATAACCCAGAGGCTCAAGCACCCTCAGGTGGACTTGGGGGAACCTCCAATGCCCTTCCCGGAGGCAACCGCCTCAGGATGCATCCAGAACTTTCCTCTCTAATTAGGCTTGTGTAAAACTTAGGCATTCAATGGAAGCAAAGCTCTTCACAAAATTCCTAAACCTTTCTTAAAGGATACCTGTTTAAGCCTTTGCCCCCAAAATGTCAGTCCCAATAAATAGTTCTCACAGACTTAGAAAGTTAAATACACAGTTTATTTCTCTTCCCCAATCAAGAGGGACGTTGCTTGTTTTGCTTTTATTTTTTAATCTTTTGAGAGAAGGCCAAATTCTGGCAAACAAACCAACTTGGAGTTCACTATGTAGCCCAGGTTAGCCTTAAACCCAAGCCTCCCAAGTGCTGGGATTACAGGTGTGGGCCACTATAGTTAGTTAGGAGTTTTCTTGTTTGTGGTCTTGGTTTGTTGTTGTTTGAGTCAGTCTTGTGAAGTCCGGTCTGGCCTCACTGTTTCCTAGGTAGCCGAAACTCCCCTTGAACTCCTGACCCTCCTGTCTCCATCTCTCACGTGCTAGGATCACGGACTTGCTACCACACCTGACACACCTGACTAAGGGTTTTCTTTATTAGAGTTCTCCTCTTCTACACCACCTCGGCAGTGAAGCACGCTGGCCCTTTAACAGGTGAGCAGGAGGCAGAGCGGAGCCTTCAAAAGCTGGGAGAAGCAGGCAGGCCCTGGCCCAGGCTGCCAAGGCTAACCTACATGAAAAGGTAGTGGGTGTCGGCAGCAGGGTGTCGTCACTGTGCCCAGAAAGTGGTTGGTTGTATTCTTCCAGTGCTTAGCCAGCCCCCTAACTTCTGCCCCTCCTTGGAGCTGACCTGCTGCGGTGGGAGGGTGGGGGGTTAGGCGCATCTGAGAGCTCAGACTCTTGCTTCTTGAGGCCTTGGGTCAATAGTTCTCTGCCCACAGTGCTGAAAGGAGACCATGGATGTTTTGGGGGCCAATGCCATCCTTATCGAGGAAGAGAATATTTCTGGATCTCTTCTCTGTCCCAGGTTTCCCTTCCAGAGGCTTCTCTATCAGTGGGGGACACAACTGGCCAGGAAGCCTGCCAGGCTGCCAAGATGAGATGCCTTGAAGGTACTCCTACGTGGGCCGAGTGGCTACATGAAATGTCCAGGGGTACACAGGCAAGAGATACACATCAAGATAGTTGAGAAACCAGGACTGAAAGGTCTCCCATGGCCAGCTACTGAGACAGATTTTTCTGGGCTTTTGTTTTTCTTGCCATTGTGGAAAAACTTATCAGCAATGCTCTGACAGTGCTGTATGGTGTTCAGTAACTGTGCAGTGGAAAGTATGGAGCACACAGGGTTAAGTTGCTCTGAGTTGGGACAGCTGAGACTAGCTCATCTAAAGAGTCAACAGAAGGGCTTGTTAGATTAGGAAGAGCCGGTGGAGAAAGAAGCCTGCGGTATATCCATTCAGATCACTGAGGTGGTATGTGAGCAGTGAAGGGGTTTGGTGTCTGCCAAGTGCCGTTCGTGTTAATGGTGGCTCACTGGAGAGTGTCCTGGGGGAAGGAGGGTTAAAACAGCACAGAGGTGGTGTTTGAACCGAGCTTCTGTTTAGTGTCAGCTTGTCTAGATCCGCATTCTCACACCAATGTCTCCATCTTCTTCCACAGGCCTGCACGTACACCAGAGGCCAAGCAAATTCTCTGTTCCCTTGGCTCCTAAAGAAGGCTCTGCCTTCCACCTGGAGGAAGTGGAAGAGGAGAATGAAGAGGAAGATGTGTGTTCAAATCAGGCCCCAGATGTGGAGGAGGAAGGGGATGATCTTGGGGATCCAGCCATACTGAGTGCCATCCAAAATATCCAAGTACCACAGCAGGTAGGGATAGAGTGGTCCTGAACTTGGGCGTTCACAGACTGTCACTCAACACTCCTCTCGTGACCTCTGCTTCTTTGTTAAGACCCGTTTTGAATTAACATGGTTTGTTTCAGGCATGACGCTGAATTGTGGCTTTTTTCTCCCCTCTTTCCTCCTGTCTCCCATTGAAGTTTCTGCAGCTGTCCTTTACCTCAAATCAGGTCCTAAGCCAGGTGCAGTGCGGCACACGTGCAGTCCGACCACTAAGACTCCTGAGGGAGAAACGGAAGGATCATGACTTGCCCCCAGTCTGGATTACATAGAGAGACCCAGTGACAGACAGACAACACACACACACACACACACACACACACACACACACACACACACACACACAGCCTGAAGCCAAACAAACAACAAAACTCCACAAGGCTGGGGTCGGGGTGGGAGCAGGAGGTGGGAGCTCAGTTGGTAAAGCCCTTGCCTTGCAAATGTCAGGACCTGACCTCAGGTCCTCAGAACACATGTAAAGCCCTGTACACAGCAGTGTGTGCCTGTAATCTTAGCCACTGCGAGATGCGGGGTGGACAAGAGAGACCTTAGGAACTTACAGCCAGCTTGCCCAGCTCTCCCAGCCTATGTGGCAAAGTTCCCAAGCAATGAGAGATCCTGTTTCCAAGAAAAAGGTGGAAAGAGCCCTGTAGATCAACATCTGATGTTATCCTCTAACACACACACGCCATGCACATGCATGTATACCTACACACACGTGTGGACACAAAATCCCAGCAGAGTCCTTGTCTCCCATAGATAGTAACCCTACTATTGGTGAGTCACTTTTGTTTTAGCCTTGTGTCTTGGCAGGCCATTCCTAGTATTTGATCCTTTAAATTCACATGACCAGTGGAGAAAGACAAAGACTTCCAGTAGAGGTTAGGCACAACCTACTCCTAAAATGTTAGTTGTCTTCTCAGGAGGAGGAAGGATTCTGGACCATTTGGCCTTGAGGATGAAGGGGGAAGCCTGGCTGTTAGTGTCCTGGCTGTTGGAATAGTTGGCTTTGCTGCCCCAGCTGTGTTCCCATGGTAACAAGAGCAGAAGACAGTGTGGGGATCCCTTTGAATCTGGCATTTCTTCCTTTCTGTTCCAGAGAGGGCTGCACGGTTCTCTTGGAGCCAAGGCCCCTGGTGCCCTGGAGATGTCACAAGCCTCCTTGCGTTTTCTGTGGCAGGTGAGTCTGCTCTGGTCTCCATCCTGTGAGGAGGTGACTGAGTGACCAGAACATTCCCTTCCTGGAAGGATCGAGTGTCCCTTGCTTCCATTATATTCAGTCTACCCATCTCCTTGCCCTGGAGATGAAACACTCAGAAGGAGGCATTGGTCTGGGGTGGACAGCCACATCATGTAGAAGAGCTTGGTAAATGGCAGGTGGTGCAGGATGGCCTTAATAAGTGCTGCAGGAACAACGACCACTCATACAAACTATAGGTTCCTGCTCCAACATTATAAAATACCTCAGTGGATGATCAAGTACTGAACTTAGGGGCAGGAAAGACTACTGCTATCCATGAACTACATAAGAGTGTGAGAGCTGAAGACTAGGAACTCCTCTAGGGAGAGCTAGAAGGTAATTGAGCTCTGCTGAGGGCTTGGGTGAGGCAGAAAAAAGGCAGAGGAGCCTGCCCTGGGTAGCTGAAGACAGAACATCAAAGCATAAGGGTTGTTCAAGAGCACATCCTCCCCACCCATCCTCGGGGACTGAAAAGGCCCCTCCTAGGAGGTGCCAAACTGTCAAAGGCAGGAAGCAGTCTCCACAGCTGCCTTGAGGGTTCCTCAACAAAGCAAGACATTGGGCAAAATTGAGGGGAAGTGGCAGGTGAGGAGCCCAGAGGGAAATGACTGAGCAGGGGCAGCATTCCCTCCTCTCTCAGTGGAGTATCCCCCTTGTCCCCTGACTACCTATTGCCAATTCCTTTCCAGCCTGCGTTTCCAAGAGCCAGCTCTCCAGCCTGCCACTTTGGACCTCGACAGCCTTCGCCTGATCCTTTTCTGTTCTACAGCCCACTGACTCTGTGGCCCCCTAAACTCAGGTACCATTGACCGGCTGCATTGTGAGGACAAACTGAGTTCTTCCTGTAGGTCACAAGACATGGTGGCCAAGGACCACCTCTGTCGCCTTTTATCAGTTGCCACAGAAAAACACTTAGATTCACTGACAAAAATAAAATCGGGAAGCACAGTCCACTGTCTGCTCCCTGACAGCTGAAGAAACAGAACCCCGAGGAAATTAAAGTGAGGTCAGCTCCCCTGACGAAGCTGAGGCTAGGACTCACAACTGCTAAGAACCACACCAAAAGGTTGTCTGTTGTGCCTAGACTGTCTGCAGTCAGACTACAGAAAAACATGTCTTGGGATGGGGAAATGAGGATTGGGATGCTTTCTGCTTTTTGATTTGGGGGAGGTGTGTAGATACATAGGGCTGCCTTAGATCTTCACTGACGTACCTGGTCTGAATGGATGGAAGGGTTGGTGTACAGAGCAGAAGTTTTCCACTCAGCTGATTTCCTTTTAAGCCTTCCCAGTCATCTGACCCAGCTCCACCCTCAGCACCAACAGATCCTACTGCGGCGGCGGCAGAGTCCAACCGTGAGGTAAAGCCTAGATGAGAAGCAGGGCTGAGGGGAAGCAGTCTGCATGCATACTGGGTACTTTCCTTGTGACTAGCCATCTTCCCCCACTGCATAATGGTACTCCATCACTGCTACCCAACACTGCACCTTCCAGTCCTTCCAAGAACACCACACTGCGTGTTCATATCTCCTTGGGAAGTCACTATGGCAGGGTTTGCCTAAAGGGATGTTTCTGCTGGCTTGAAGGCTCCTAGCCAAGAAGCCTTGGTCTCTGAAGCCAGACGCCTACGCTAACCTCATGACCCGAAAAGAGAAGGACTGGGTGATAAAAGTACAGATGGTTCAGCTGCAGAGTGAGAACCCCCGCCTGGATGATTACTACTACCAGGTGAGCTCTGGGCCCCTCGTCCGAGCTTTTGACCTTGGCCAGATGAATGAGGACTCCTGGGCCTTCTGTGACCCTCTCTTCAACCCATAGAGGCCACATCTGTTTAGGTGCTGACACAGCACTCCATGATAGCATTCTAAAGTCTTTCTAAAGTTGGTGTCCCATACTCCTTCCCATCTAGTCTCCTACATTTTGGTCAAATGGGGTTATTTACTGTTTTCTAAAGTACCCAAGATTTGTCTCCATCCTTTTGAGAGGTTCCCTTATCTACCCTGGAAATGTGGGCATGTCCACTTCTGTGCACTTTTCTTGTAAATGCCCCCACACTTGCCTGCTCCCTGGACCCTCAGGAGTTCTATCAGAAGCTAGAGAAGAGACAGGCAGACAGAGAGCTGCTTGGACAGAGGAACAGGGCTGAGTCTCTCAAGCTGGTCACGCCTTACATCCAGAAGGCAGAAGTTTATGAGTCAGGTATGGCCAGACTGCGGCTTGGGCTGGATATCTGGGTGTATGTGTGCCCTATAGAGAAGCATGTTCCTCCCGGCTCTCTTTATGCAGTGGTACGAATTGAGGGTTCCCTGGGCCAGGTAGCTGTATCAACATGTTTTAGCCCTCGCCGAGCTATTGATGCTGTTTCTCATGGAACTCAAGAGCAGGTAGGAGTGTGTGATCATTCTAGAATTTTTTTTTTTTTCTGGTCCCTGCTGTCTAGAACACATTCGTGTTTGGGGTTTAAACACTCTTACACTGTGACGTAAGGATGAGGAAGCAATGTGGTCAGACTTTGTGTCTAGCCTTTTCCAGCTGCACTGATGGTGTGGCTGATGGCCAAGGACTCTTTGTGCCTAGGATACAGGAGCTGCAAGCAGTCAGAGGCTCCGAATATTGTCCCTGATTGAGAAGGTGAGATAAGCTCACTGGGAGAAGCTCTTGTCTAAAATTTTAAGGATAGGGTATTGGTCAACTAACCACCCCACCCCCATCAAATTCCCAGATGTTCCTCCAGTTACTAGAGATAGAGGAGGGCCAGAATGATGGGTTTCCACAACTCTACCACTCGGGGGAACAGAGCAACCAGGTTGAGAAGCTCTTTCAGGCCTTAAAGACCCAGGAGCGGAACAACCTGGAGTGAGTATGAGAGTCCCACCTCAGTCTCAGAAGGGGAGGGTCAGCAGTCATGGGGGCTTGCTGCTGGCACAAAGCCTTCTTTTCCAGCGCAACTCTCAAAACTCTCTCCTCTCTCCTGTAGGGAGACAGCAGATAGCCTCCTGCAGGTGCTGTCTGTGAGGAAAGGGAAGATTTTGGTGGCTCGGCTGCTCCCCTTCTTGCCCCATGATCAAGCTGTTAGCCTTCTCCTGTATATCACCTACCATTTGCCCCTCCTGATCCTGAAGGACATGCCTGACCAGGTGCCGTGACGATGAGCAGCAAAGAGGGTGGTCTCGATGGGGTTGGGGTCACCTCCGTTCCCTCCCTTCCTAGAGATGCCAGCAAGATGTAGAGTGGTGCTGCCCATCCCTCAAATAAGGACGTTACAGAACAAACAACCATAGCCCCAGCAGACCATCTTCACATATGATGAGCAAGGAAAAGCAGGTGAAGGGCTGTACAGGTGTGAGTGTGCTATGAGTTTGAGACGGGTGAGTCATCTACTTCCATAGAAAGCCACTGTAAAATAAGTCAGTACTCTAGGGCTCTGTTCCGACTAGAGAGTTATGAGCAGTGTTAGGCCTGGCAGGGAACCTGACCAGCAAGGTGTCTAAAGCCGGTCAGCCAGGGAAGGAACTGGAGGCAAAGGATGAGGAGATGAAGTTGTAGTAGAGTTGGGAGAGATACTTACTGATTTTCCTGCAGGCTCTACACATACTGTTCAAACCTCTGGGAAAATACATCAGTCATTTGACCTTCCGTCAACTCCTCCATGGACTGCAAGGTCTAATGTTGCTACCGCCTGGCTCCTCAGAGCGGCCGATCTCTGTGGTACTTCAGAATCAGGTGATATATCTGGGACACTTTTCTTTCCACAGATGGCTTTTTGTTTTTCTTTCTTTCTTTCTTTCTTTCTTTCTTTTTTTTTTTTTTTTGAGACAGGTTCTCACATAGCTTAGGTTGGCCTAGAACTCTCCATTATAATCAAGGATAACCTCGAACTCATGATCTTTATGTTGGCATGTGCCACCATTACAGGCCTCCCATAGATGACTTCTAAATGGCACTACTAGAAATAATCAAGATAATAGTCTCATCTCTGCACAAATCTTCTCCTCAGTAGCACTTCTCAATGTCTAGTGAGAACTGGACATGGTCTACTCCTAGTACTCAGGAGGCTGAGGAAGAAGGATCTTGAGCTCAAGATCAGCTTATGCTTCACAGCAAGCGTTAGGCCACTCTACACCTGTCTCAAAAACAACAAAAACCTTTCAGTGAGCACAGCATCATCTGGAGATAGCTTATGAAATACCGGGTCCTTGGTCCCACTCTCAGAAAGACAATGAGGGACTGTGTGTGGTGGTCTGCTTTCCCCCACTTCCTCTCTCTCTTCCCTTCCTTTCCCCATCGCTCTCCCTCTCTCTTTTCTTTCTATACTGTCTGACACTATTGCTTATGAGTGTTTGGTGAGGCTTGTGGCGAATGCCATGGTGGCATTTAGAAAAGAGAAGTACACATCTTGGCTGTGGGGTGTGGCTCAGTCGGTGGGATGCTTGTGTGGCATGCATGAAGTTCTGGCTTTGATCTCTAACACCACAGAGAGAGAGAGAGAGTGGTGGTGCATACTTGTAAGGGAAAGCAGAAGCAAGGGTATCAGGATTTCAAGGTCACCTTTGTCTTTATGGTGAGTTCAAGGCTAGCCTGGACT